>NC_045429.1:229145496-230602996 GCF_902635505.1 Sarcophilus harrisii
CTTGATTTGGGGGCTAATTCAGGAATCATTTTTTTTAATGTTTAATAAAAAACATCTACTTCCTTTCTCACGTTCCCTGTCTCCATTGGAAAAAGAAAAAAGGGGAAAAAAATCTGTTCAAACAAACAAACATATTGGCCACATTTACCATGTTCCAAAAAAAAAAAAAAGCAGTCTCATTCCATACCTTTGTCAGGGATAATCTTAGAAAGACAGAGAGGGGGAGATGTTTTCTGACCTCAGCATGGAAATAGTAACAAGGAACAGATTACAATTTTGTTTGCATAGGGAACTTCTAGAGCAGGAACTCACTCTTGCAAGGCAATTTGGTACTTTCTCTGCAATTTGCAGTCTAATAGAGTTTCCTAGGAGATGGATAAGTTAAAATTCAGCCAGTCAGTATGACACAGAAGAAGCACTTGAGCCTAAACCTTCTCAGCTCCACTGCAGGCTCTTTGTCCATTATATCTGGATGCCTTTTATCATATTTGTATTAAATCCATTAGTGAAAGGAGATACAGAAGTCATCATTTATCAGAGGTCATATCCTCTAGTGGGTAGAGTCAGTCATTCATTCAGTGAATAAGCATGTATTAAGTATTTACTCTGTGCCAGGCACTGTGCTAAGAACCAGGGATACAAAGATAGGCAAAAATGTAATTCCTATTCTTAAGAAGCTCACATTTTTTTCATAGAAGAGATATCACACACAAAAAGTTATAAAAAAATATAAACAGTGTAAATTAAATGTATTCTCAAAGTGAAAATATTAGTAATGGGGAAACTAGGAAAAGAAGCTGGCCTTAAGACCAGTTAGATCTCAGTTTAAGTCCTGCCTATAAGCTAAACTGCTATGTGTCCTTTGGGCAAGTCACTTATTTAAGAGGAAAATCTCTATGACCATAAGAAGCAGAGAAAATGCTAACTTGCACTGCTAGAAAGGAGTTTCCTCACCTGGTATTCTTTAAACCAGTGAAATCATAGATCCAGTCCCTATACCTTTTTTTTTTTTTTTAATAGAGATACAGAATTTTAAAAATAAAATAAAAAGAATGTTTCTGCTATATACAATTATAATCACTTGTTTCTTCAAGCTCAATGGGGTATAAACTACTGTACTAGTTGCTATGTGAAGAAAGAAAACAGTTACTGTAAAGGAAACAGAAGGTAAAGTCCCCCACTTGAAGAAATTCTACATGAGGTGGTGGTGGTAAATCCAAAGATCTTGCTAGAGCAAGAGTCATGGGGAGATTCATGGTGGTAGCTACAGTAGACTGTAGCATAATTCCAATAATGACCTCTGCTCAAGAAATGAAAGAGAGAAGAAACATATGATTGAAAACAGGCAGTGAGGTACTCATGTAATGAGAATATGTACAAAAGTGAGTCAGGATGAGAAGCTACAGGATAAGAAGTGGGACAAGTAGCCATATTGAAAAGATAATGGATCCATTGAAGAGGGAAGGAACACAAATTGCGTTCCTCAATTTTTATTTTAATTGCCCTGACAGATCAATTTAGTATTATTATTAGGATGTATAGACTTTTAAACTGAAGTAAATATTTTGTGATAATTCAATTGACTTGATTAACAATTTTACTAAATTGTATCATCCATGCAATTTTTTTGGAACTTGGATTATACAGTTTCATTTTAATCAACTAGAAAGAGCTATTACTGGATACTCATCCTGATCACAATAAGAACCAACATTTTTATGGCACTTTAAAGTTTGCATAAATTATATAGTTTACATATATAATTATATAAATTATAATTATATGTATTATAAATATAATTATAATTATAAAGTTTACATAAATTATATATCTCATTTGATCACTATATCTTCCAACTCAATTTTCAAAGTGATTTTCTTAAAGGAATAGCCATATTGACCATGCTGCCATCCTCTATTCAGTAAACTTTAGTAGATCCTTATTACTTTCCCTGAATAAATATAAAATTATTTATTGGCTTTTATAACCTGCCTCTGATGCCTTTCCAATATTCTAATGTCTTATTCCTCTATGATATACTATATCAGGTGATTCTGCAATTTGAGGCTCAGAATTAGTGTGGTTAGCTGACCTTTTTGCTGGTCCTTGAACGAAATATTCCTTATCCCTATTGTAGGCATTTTCTTTGGCTATTTCCCACGCCTAGAATGCTCTTCCTCCTTATTTCCGTTTGCTGACTTCCCTGGCTTTCTTCAAGTCCCAGATAAAATCTCACCTTCTACAAGAAGCTTTTCCTATTTTCTCTTAAAGCTAACACCTTCCCTCTGTTGATTGTTTCCTATTTATCCTGCATGTGGCTTGTTTGTATATAGTTATTTGCATGTTGTCTCTCCCTTCAGATCGTGAGCTCCTTGAGAACAGGGACTGTCTTTTACTTTTCTTTGTATCTCCCACTACCTAATAGATGCTTAATAAATGTTTATTGACTGACAGTGTGTAAGGAGTTTTGTTAGGTATTGTGAGATAAAGAAATTATAAAACAATTCCTATCTTCTAGGAAATTATGATCTTACTGGGTAAATATTAGGTATTCATGCACAAAACATTAGCAATGCAAGACAATAAGTAGTTAATGCCAAATGAATGATGCAGATAGAGCTACAGAGGAGGGTGAGAGTACTTATAGGCTCTAGTACTGAGATAACACCCATAGAACTATTGAAACTGAAGTCGGGCTGTAATCTGTTCACAAAACGTGTAAATTTAAATGATCTCAGTAATTGAGAATTTTTATTTATTCAAGAGGAGATAAAGCACAGTGAAGATAATATTTCTAAAAATGCTTGACACAGTGCCTAAGATATAATAGTAGGCCCTATATAAATGCTCATTCCCTTCTCCTTTCCTGGAGCGAAAAGAACCCTGGACTTGAAATAATCAAGAAAGCCCTGTGTTCCTGTTCTATTTCTGACACTTAGTATGGTGACCTTCAGTAAACTATAGTATCTAACTGTTGGATATTGATTCTTTCTGTGCCTGATTTTTTAAGCTAAAAAATGGAGCTAATAATTCTTATATACTACTTATCTCACAGAGTTATGAGGAAATTTCTTTATAACCCTTAAAGTATCACAGAAATGGGAGCTGTCATTCAAAACTTAACTTTTTTGTATAGGCTGTACAATTTTTGTGTAAGATATATGACTACTCAAATATTTATATAAAATTTGGTATTTAAATTCTTCAGTATTTTTTTCAGCTCTTTTGACTTCCAGTCAAAAAAAAAAAAAACTTTTAAAAAGAAAGGGAAAAAAAACCCAGCCAAACAGCCATGTAGCTCCAGATATCTTATGCATTTAACTTCATATACTTGAAAGTAATTGACATCTTTCTAGCAAACAAAAAAACTGGCTTTTGTAGTGATATGGATTATATACAGTGATATATACTGCAACTTAAGGCTGAGAATTAGTGTGGTCAATTGAGTCTTTATCTCTTTGAATCTCAGTATTTGGAATTTTCTTTCCCTATGTTTTAAAAATCAAATTCAAATAGATTCAGTTGTATAATTACCTCCATGCCATAAATTATTAAATGTCTGTCCTCTTAGAAAGACCCAAATTGAAAATAACCATACCTTTTATTTTTTTCCTCCACAGCCTGCCATTTGCCTGAGTTTCTTCATCTGTAAAATGGGTTGGAGTAGGAAATGGCAAAACACTCCAGTATCTTTGTCAAGAAAACACTAAATGAAGTAACCAAAAGTCAGACACAGTTGAAAACAATAGAACAACACCAACACCATTCCTATGGCCAATGACTATCCTGGGAAATTGGAAGCTACTTAGTTAGGATGCTTTCAAAGGATCCTACAAGTAGCCAAAATGTTACATAGAGGAGTTGCCCACTACCACAGCTCAGGAGCTTTTGAGTATAGGAGACCCAAACTAGCTCTCTCATTTCCTCCTCATCAGGAGGTCTTCCTCAAAACTGTCAGAAAGAATGATAGTTTCCTTACCAATAGAATTTGTAATCCACTGACTAGTTTTATTATTTTCTTTTTATATTCATCATGTGTTTTTGTTATAACAGGCAAATTCCCAAAGTATACCTCCAGATCCTTGCCTAGGGCTAGTGATTATGAATCAATAGTCTCTATCTATAGAGGAGATTGGACTGTTTCTAGTATATGGTAAACTGACAGCAAGATCTTAAAAGCAAAAATTGTTTCATTATTTGTATTTCTATCCCTAGATCCTAATACACACAGTACTTGGTATATAGTGGGAGCTTAATAAATGCTTATTGTTTTATTGAATGATTAGATGAGAGGGGTAATAGCTTAAGGAGAAAATAGGGGACCAGGGCACAGTACCACAGAATTGATCAAAAGCTTTCCATCAATGTTTTTCTAGCAAGCCATAGAAGTTTGAATGTGGTTGAATTAATAGGGCAGAGACAATTCAGCTCAAAGTAATATTAACATATGTCTGTGCACAGCAGGGATGAGGAATTCAGGATACCACAATAAAAGACCAGAGCTCTTGGGAGGAAGGTTGAGTCATTCATTAGCATTCATCAAGTCCATTAATCAACATCCCTAATATTGTTCTCAATGACATCTTGAAATCTCTGCTATAACAACTGACTCTCTACTGCATAAGCAGCGAGGTATTACAATGGGTAGCACTTGAGTCCTGGAGTCAGGAGGAACTGAGTTTGAATTCAACTTCAGACACTTACTCTTTGTGTCCTGGTAAATACCTGTAAGGTGCAATGTTCCTGCAGATAGACATCCAGACTCTGAACACTTTTAGTAAGTTTTTTTTTTTTATTATTTCTAAGTTCCTTCAAGTCAAGAATCATATCTTAATTTTGTTTTGTTATTTTTTTTTTTGTCCCCTCCCTATTGCTCTCAACATAGTTCTCTGTCAACTAAATGACATAGCGGACAGACCAATGGATCTAGAAGCAGGAAGATGAGTTCAAATCCAGCCTGTCACTTAGTAACATATGTGACTATGGGCGTTGCTCAGTCTGCCTATCTCAGTTTTCCCATGTGTAAAATTGGACTATAATTATAATACCTACCTCTCAGAGTTATTGTGATAATAAAATGAGATAATATTTGTAAAATAGTTTGTGAGCTTTAAAGCACTATGTTTCAGTCATTTTTTAATTGTGCTCAACTCTTTGTGATACCATTTGGGATTTCTTGGCAAGGTTTGCCATTTTCTTCTCCAGCTCATTTTATAGATGAGGAGACTGACACAAACTGGGCTTTGACCTCAGCATTTGAGCTCAGATTTGAATTCAGGAAAATGAGTCTTCCTGACTTTGGCATTCTAATCACAGTGGCACATAGCTGCCTCAAAACCCCATATAAGTACTAGCTATTATGGTCTGTGCTTATCAATACATAAATATTTCTTGAATGATGAATAGATTTTGCTAAGGATATTCAAATATGTTTTCATCTTTCAAAGGTTTACTTTGTTAACCAAGTGTAATAAATTATTTTCTTTTTTTCTTCAGATTTGTTTCTGCAGGTACACTTACCTAACTTTTGTTTAATTTAACCCTTGGGATCTATTACATTTAGTTAAAACAGAATGTCTAAAGGGAATAAATTGATCTACTTTGGTCTGACCTCAAACATCAAACTACACTTAACCCATATTCATGAAAGTTCAAAAGGTTTCCATTCTTTGTTGAATAGCCACAAAACAGAAGTGGACAGTGTCAGCTTAATGCATTATAATAACCCTCTTGAGTATTCCTTTGTTATGGATGGATTCTGCTATCAAGAAGACATCTAATATAATGTGTGTGTATGTGTGTGTGTGTGTGTGTGTGTGTGTATGTGTATGTTCACTAGAACAGTTTCATCTAGGTGTAAGACACCATTACCCTTAGCCTTCCATACTCTGGCTTACATTAAGAAACTAGTTTGATTTAGGAAAGGGTATACTTTTATGTAAAAATGTGTTCAAAAAATAAAACTGGAATGTAAGTTAATTATAGTTTAATGGACTTGTTCTCTAGTCATTCTTTCTGGTTTTCTTTTAGAGGCTTCTGTTCTTTTTGCCAAAGACAGCTGGGGATATCCTATTCACTCCTTCCCCTCCCCCATATAATTCATGTCTTTTAACCCTCTCCTTTCTATTCCTGAGTAATTTAATCTAAATTTCCCTATTTCTATCTCTTTTTCTTAAACCATATCTCACTTCTCAATATTACATCTCTCTGTTAGGCTCTCTTAGACAGCAAAGATAAAGCTTCTCATTTTTCTCTCTTAATCCTCTGCCTTCCACAACTTCCTCTCAGGGTGTAGATGACAGTGTTCCAACTCCCCTGGAAGGAACAGCACTAAAAATAATATCCCATGTATAACAGAACAAGAACAGAAGTCCTGGTATATGGGAGTCAACGTGTGAACAGCTTTGGGGAGTGGTGCTGATCATATTCTGGTCACAAGTGTATGTATACCACCCTCTTCCTTTCTCTTCAAGATTCTTTTACTTGAATGGAACTTCCCTTACAAATCAGATTATGAGGCATCTAGGTCTCTTTTTCTGGGACAGAGTGTTTTTAAGTTTTCTACCTTGGAATTAAAAGCTCTATGAAAATGTAAATGTATAAAACTTCCAGTCTAATGTTTTTATTCAATTCTGTCACTTCATTTAGTTAAGCATCTACTACATTCATGTACTAAGATGAAAAATAAATTAGAGCTTGCCCTCAAGGAGCTTCTAAGTGAATGCAGTGTGAACCCACAGAAGCATAATGAAAAACAGAATGTAAGCTATTGAGAATAGGGATTTTCTCTTTCTTTATATTTGTATTTTTATTGCATAGTGCTTGGTAAGTATTTAATAAGCAATGTTTTATGAGTTTAAATAAAATAAATTTTCTATTGAGGGAGAAAAGCACTGTCTCTAGAGTCAGAGGATCTGTATTCAAATTTTACCTCTGACAATATCTGTTGTGTTCTTGGACGAGTTATTCTATTTCCTCAAGACTCAATTTCCTTATCTGTAAAAATGAATTTTGTGGCCTTATGAATTTTCTTTCAGTGCTTGCTAGATCTATGATGGAGGAAAAGGAGGAATGGAGAAGTGTCACCTGAGCTGAATCTTCAGTGATGAGAAGCATTTCAAAAGGCAGATATGAAGAAAAAGCACCTGTAGGCAGAGAATATGACTTGCCCCAATGCATAAAGGCAGGAGCCAAGAGAATAAGACCAAAAAATAACTGGGAAGTTTGGTCCCATTCAAAAGTGAATGACTTTTCAGTGCAGCCATAGATTCAGAGCATGTGGTGATCACATTATTATTATACAGAGAATAAAACTAATAGAAAACTAGACCATATGCTTCTGTATGGAGCTAGTTGCCACCAATCACAATTTAGCCTTCCCTGTTCCCCCTGACCATTTTCTTCTCAAATTTGAATAGGATGGAATCCCAACTATATACATCAAAGGAATACATGGAAAGGAATGGGAAGAAATGTTGTAGACTACTAGTCTCAAACTCATAGACTTAAAAAGGAGATAATTGTGAGAGACTTCTACTTTCTGCCTCAAGATCATGAATTAATTAGGAAGTGCAGTTTGGCAACTGTATACTGCTGTTTTCTAGATTATGAACTCTGAATTGCACTGACTTTCTTTTGGTCACCTTGCTTCTAAAGGTGCTGACAGATACATGATAGATATAGAAATTTTGGACTTAAGTTATTTCTGGCTGGCCATGGATATAGGATCTATACTTTTCCATGTAATCCCTCACTATTCCTATTTATTTCTTTTCCCAGAAGTCTGAATTGTAAAAACAGAGGCACATAAAAAAGAAATCCACTGAGGAAACCCAGGACTCTGTCCTATAGGTCTTGATTTCCTTGATCTTCCAAATAAACAGTTTGTGCATTTTACCTGTTAGGAGAAAAAAATGTGTTTTTTTTTTATTTTGGGGTGTGTGTGTTTGTGTGTGTGTGTGTGTGTGTGTGTGTGTGTGTGTGTGTTTGTGTTTACAAGTGGCTCCCATTTTAGTCTTCTGACCTCTCCACTACTCTCAAATCACTGAAGCAATGTTAAGCTCTTTAAGCACATAGCCATCCTTGGCAGGGTGCTGAAAATTTTTTATGCTCTTTCAGCTATTGTAAATTATGTTCAGTTTATGAACTTTTCTTTTAGATTATAATCCTGAGACAAATTGGAAGCCCCTTACAATTTTCTATAGCAAAGAAACTTGTCTGAGACAGGAGGTGCACAAAATTTCCACTCATTTCTTTTCACAAAACACATCATCATTACTCCCCCAAAATAGTTAAAAACGTTTATTTTCCTTGTATTTTCCCCTGCTTTCTTTAACTATCTAGGACAGTAAAGGGCAGACACCCCTGAGAGGTTTCTTCTTGTTCAAATTATAGATGGCACTAAATAGCAATTAAGATAGTGCTTTATGATATAAAAGATTCTACTTTCTTCCATTAAACAGCTAGAGCAGTATCTCACAGCATCCCCTTTCAATTGCAAAGCAGTTTTCAGCAATAATCTGTTGACATACAGTTTCTTCTATATTCTGTATTCTATATTTTACATTCTATAAGGGACTTCTTTCATCACCTTCTGTCCTTACCTTCTTCTGCTCTCTTCTAATTGCCTATTTTAATATATTCATCTTAGGCTTCTTATAATTCAAACCAGGGTTTTTTTTTTTAAATAATGATTCATTTCTAACTCAGGTTGAGAAAACCTAAATCCATATTTCTATCAGATGCAGCACAAATAAGCAATATGCAAATTTTCCCATTGTATACAAACAATTCTGTATTTATTTTGTAGAATTATAGTTTCTCATCTACTTTAACACCTAAAAATAGCAATATATAAATTAATGGATGAGTACATTGACTTGTAGCAATCCTCACTAGCACCCTTATCTCTGAGAGACAATGTTCTCACTCCAGTCCTCTCAGAGCAGTCTGTGTCTCTCCTCAAGAATTATCTGATGAACTGTTTCTTCTCAAACTGATTTTATCAGTGTTCCACACACTGATGTTCTTTTCTTCCTTTCAGAATTCAAAATGTACACATAACAAAGGGGCACTAGGTTACATACCAATAGAATATCTTTAACCTATCTTTTTACTTCCCCTATGAGATCACTAATACCTGGAGGTGGAGGTTGGGAAGGAGAGGTAATCATCCTCCCTTGCCAGAATCATCAGAAAATTGCTATGCTAGTCTTTCTCTATGAATCATCTTCTAAAGCCCAGAGGGAAACAATTGAAATAGAGGCACTGGAATGCAATTTTTTTTAGAGATTGGAAATGAGTGGAACTGGTTAGATCTAAGGAGGTCATTCCTGACTCCTATTCAGTGATGAGAATGGTTGAGTGGGAAAAGGCCTCACGATTATTTGGCTTTTTAAAAATAATTTTAAATTTTTTGTTAACCTGAACTTGATAAAAATCAACAAGCATGAACATTTCTATATATATATATATGGAACAGAAAAATAAGACTGTATATGAAATCCAAATGTCAATTCCATGAAGTTTGCCTTTTTAAGTAAAATATAATCAAAACAAAACTTTTAAAACGGTCCTGTTTGTCTAAGTTTTTTTTTTTTTTCTGAACATCCTTCTGTTCTCTTTTAAGCATTTTTAAAAAGCTTCAGTTTTCTCTGTTTCTTGTTTCCTTGTTTTCCAGTATGTGATATGTGTGTATGTATATATATACTTCTGTCTGTATGTATTTGTATGAGTGTATAGATAGATACATAATTAGATGCCTTGAGATTCTTGATTTTTTTGTTCCTCTAGATCAGGTTCTCAAAGTGTGATGTGGACAGTGCTAGAATCTTTAAGAGCCATTCAAAAGGTTTCCCAGGTCAAAACTATTATTATAATCTCATTAAGGTCCTTAAGACCTGTTTCTAGACCACCAAAAATCCTGCAGCATTCCCAAGATCTAGGCTGGGTCTCTAAACAATGAATGATTTCCTTTTAGAATCTTAAATAGGGACCTTTAGAAATTTATTAAAATTGGCACATGTCTATTGTCCTAGCTACTGAGGAAGCTGGGGATGGTTGATGATTTTCGTTTAGGAGTTCAAGCTCAGTTGTAGTAGGGTAAAACAGAAGTAGAATTATGCCATAGTATAAGTATCTACACCAAGTTCAACATCAATATGGTGAATCCCTGGAACAAGGAGCCACTAGGCTGCCCAAGGAAGGAAGGGAGGGAGAGAGAATAGTAGAAGGAAAGGAGAAAAGAAAGGAAAGATAAAAGAGGGAAAGAGGGAAAGAAAACTTGCTAGTTGTGTGATTCTGGGCAAGTCATTTAATTTCATTTCCTCATCTGTAGAAAGGGGTGAATTTGATCATCTAAAGGGTCTCTTCCAGGTTTAAATGTATGATCCTGTATTTTAAATAATGGGAGAAATTCAAGTTCAAATCAAGAATCATCATATCTAAGAGAATAAGAAATTTTATGGGAGGAAATAGATCAACTGGGGAGATCCACAGATCTCATTTCCACCTAACACACACTCCTTGATATTAAGAAATTCTGGTAGTGGTGTGGACTTCGAAGCTCTAGGCTATTTATCTCACTGTGACAAAATTTAAACTGCATATCTTACCTATGAGCCAATGGAAAAACCTCAAGATTCTTTCAAATAGCCATGTGCTAAGAATAAAGATAAGTCTAAGTTCATCAGGGAGAACCAGAGCAGTGAAGCTATCATTTCTGTTAAATACATCTGAGAAAGTTCCAGGAGGAAAAGTGTATTAAATCTTTCTGCAGTTATGGGGGAAATAGAAAGATTAGAATGATACAAGCCTGTGGGATGGGTAGAATTAGAAATAGAATTTATGCCTGAATCAACTATTTTCTAATAAGAAGCCTGGTGAGAAGTAAAAACCAAAACATAAACATAAACAACTAAACTCAGACCATGTAAATAAACTCAGTGAAAATGGTTTAGGGGAAAAACACTTCCCTGAAAAGGAATTCTTTTGTGCTGTTTCAGGAAGATTTCATAATGGAAAGATTTGTCCTTAGAACCAAGACAATAAAAGGAAAGGTACAACCCACAAAAAGATGTAAACAAAATGTTAATTTAATATCCATTCCAATACCTCCTAAGTATTTTTTAATATCTGTAATCACTTTTTGGATGGGAATATTTATATGAAGCCATAACTCACCTTTTTTGTGTGTTATTGATGCCTTTTGTTTTTACATTACATTTTTTTCAAATATGCTTCTTTCCTCTCCTCAGCCTTCTTTTGTAACAAATATGTGTGTATGTATATGTGTATATGTATATGTACATATATATATATATATGCATTTAAGTATATATTTTAAAGTTCATTCAAACCATTTCTAGGAGCATATATGACAGTCCCTTTCCATAATCTTTTATTGCTCTAAAGAAAGTAGGGAAATTATTTTTCTTCTCAGGAACAAGTCTAATCATTAAAACATTCTTTTATTATTCTTTCTATTTATACCATTATTGTATATTTTGTTTTCCTAGCTCCCTCAGAAACACTTAAAAAACACTCAACAAAATATTGAAAACTTTAAATACAGAGAAAATGGACAAGATAATAAACATTACTTAAATGAAAAAAAAAAAATCCTGTAGAATTGAATGAATGGGAATCATGAGCAAAAAGACAATCAGTACTTTAGGGGTAAGGGAGTAGTAGCAGGGAGACCATTTAGAATCCTCTAAGGTTTGACACTCATTAGTTTATTTTTTTGTGTAAAAAAGGTAAACTATAAGATTGTTTATTAAGCGCCATAAGCAACCAAAGTCCTAAGAGGTAAAGAATGACCAATATGTATTATTCATATAGCATTGTAAATGATCATGGCACTGCATGAAACATAGTCCCAGCTGAATCTCTGCCTCCAGGAGTTTAAAATAGACTTCCAGTATTTATGACACAATATGTAGCAATAAAGTGTTAGTGTATCCTGGCATGATTGGTGATAAAACTTAAAATATCACTAATATAGAAATGGGCAGTTATAAAGAATAAACTACTCTCACTCTGAAATGTTAGAAATTTCTAAATTCACCTAGCTACAATAATTCTGGAATAGAATTGTTTAATTGATGATAATTGGGGAGGGGGATTGGAGAAAGGAGCAGGGACCTCTGATTTCATGTGTGACTTTCTGCTATCAAAATTCATTCCTTAAGGAAGAGCAGCAACTTGCTACTAACTTAGAGTCTTAGAGAGTTGTCTTGGAATCACAAAGAGTTAGTCAAGATCATACAACTAGTATTTACTTGAACCCTAGTCTTCTTGCCTCCAGATCTGACTACTTGTATGACTTTGGGGAAAAAAATTGCTTAGCTTTACTGGATCTCAATTTCATCACCTAATAATATGAAGGATTTTGGTTGGATGACTTCAGTTTGAGTGGGTTGTACTAGATGGTTTCTGAGGTGGACTTCAACTCTAATTCAATGATTCTATAATTTCATTTTATTTTGAGTTCTAAATCCATAATCCTGTATCCACTAACTCTAACACAAAATGTTTTTAGGAAGGACCTTTTAAAGTTTACAAAAGAGATTGATACAATTGTCCATCAATAACCTTAAAATTTTCTAATGATAAAACTTTCTATGTATATAAAGTGAATAAGGATAAACTATCAAAACATTTTTGAAACACTGATTTAGGATATAGTTATGTAGCCCATTCACTTAATGGGCCATGTATTTGGGTTGTATTGCAACAATCAAGACAGTTTGCTATGTGAGAGAAAAAAAGTAATATCCTTCCTGAACCCCACAAAAATACAATGGATACTGGACACATAAAACAAAGTTTTATTAATTCATTTGTTGAATGTTCAAAGGTAATAAACACATGTATTAGATGAGATTCAAGAGACAATCTGAACCTAGGAAACCTACATTCCCTGTACTCATGAGGTATATAATCTTATTAACACATATTGCATTTGGCTAGTATAGATATAATCTTTGTTGGAAAATTCCCAAAGACCGGGATTTTTCCTTATTTCATTTTCTAGCTACACCCCCTCCTACTTTTGTTCCTAGAAATTATCTTTTTTCTTAAGAAAAAGAACAAGCTTTTACACTTCATTAACTAGAAATAGAACCACCTAGATAATATTTAAAATTTTATAGAAGCCACACTTTTCTCATACGTTACTTCTTATTACCACCCTATAAAAAATTCCATGTATTCTTGCTTACCAGGCACCAGACATCCAAAAAATGTGTCACTTATTCTGGTCTTTATTCTATCTCACTGATTAATTTTCTTATTACTAAGGGGAAATATTTGCCTGTTCTTTGCTGTCCTTCCACAGAATGCCTTAAAAAGAATTTCAACACAGTAAAAGAAAGCATATTAAAAAAAAAAAACAACAACAACAACACCTCTAGTACTAATGGTAAGAGCCTGTAGTTTCCTGTCACTCTATAAGAAGGAAATTCCAAGCTGGTTACCAGAGAAAACTTGGGTCCAGTGTTCTTCCATATGTTTTGCTGGTTACTATAAGTGATAATTTTATGGGACTTTTGCCTCATCAGATGAGTATATCTTAAGCACATACAAAGATATCACTTCTCTGATCAAAAGCCTCCTTTAGCTTCCCACTGTCTACTAAAGAATATATAATTTTCTGCTCCTGGCATTCAAAAATCTCTCTAGTCTAATTCTAACCTGTCTTTCTAATCTCAATTCCTCTCACACTATTCTTCAAGTACTTCAGATTCCAGTCAAATTAGATCATCCTACATCCTATTGTCCTACTCTCTCCTCTTCATTGATATGGCATCCCATAGCTGAAAAGGAGCACTTCCAAAATTCAGCCCCCTCTTCCATTTCTTCTGGAGAAGGGAAAGTCTCCTTCTTTCAAGACATAACTCAGTTGCTATTTTCCAGTCTAAAGTCTTTCTTGACCCTTCCATCTTAAATATGTTTTCAGTCTTAAAATTTCCTACAAATTTTCCTTTTCTGTTAAGAACTAAATATAATACTTATATCTAAAGTAGGAAGAGTAAAAATAGAGAAAGAAAATTATAGATAAATTTCATTAATGAATGCAGATGCAAAAATTGTAAATAAAATACTAGCTAAAAAATTACAACATATTACAAAGATTAGACCTTATAAAATGTAGGTAAAAATGTAAAAGAAATTTTGTAAAAAATATGTACAAACAATATTTGTAATGGGGATAAGCTAGAAGTCTTTCTAGTAAGATCCCCTTTTGTGAAACAAGGATGTTCACTGTCACCAATATTATTCAATATTGTATTGGAAATCCTAGCAATAACAATAAGAGAAGAAAAAGAAACAGAAGGAATCAGAAAAGGGAATCAGATTTTTAAAAATCTCTTTTCGCTAAAAATGATGATATACTTGGAAAATCCAAAAGACCCAACTAAAAATTAATTGAAACAATAATTTTAGTAAAGTAGCAGATTATAAAGTAAATACACATAAATCACCAGGATTCCTATACATCCCAAACAAAACCTTGCAATAAAAGTATCCCACTTAAAATAATTTAAGACAGTATAAAGTACTTGGGAATACATCTGTCAAAATAAACCAAGAATTATATATAGTTATTTAAAAGTTTTCATATATATAAAATCAGATGTAGGTAACTGAGAAATGTTAATTGTTCATGAGTTAACCCTGTATAATAAAAATCACAATTACTATCCCAATTAAATTACCAAAAATTATTTTTGCTGAATTAGAAAAAATAATAACAAAATTCATTTGGAAGAACAAAAAAAAATCAAGAATATCAAAGGAACTAATTAAAAATGTAAATGAAGGAAGTTTAGCATTACCAGTTCTTAAATTATATTATAAGGCAATAATTATCAAAACTATCTGGTACTGGCTAAGACAAAGAAAGGTAACTCAATGGAACAGAGTAGACGTTCAATTTAAAATAGCAGATAAAAAATAATAATCTAATATTTGACAAGTATAAAGACTTAAGATTTGGGGTTAAAAATTCATTATTTAGTTTAAAAAATTGTTGGGAAAACCAGAAAGAAAATAGAAATTGGGCATAGATCAATATCATACACCGTTTACCAAGAAAAGTCAAAATGGACCCATAACCTACATATAAAGAGATATAGTTTAAGAAAATTAGAAGAGCATGGATCATACTATTTATCAGAATTATGGATATTCAGAGACCAAAGTTAGATAAAAAATGAATAATTTCAATTACATTAAATTGAAAAGGGTTTATACAAATAAAACAAATATCAGCAAGATCAAAAGGAAAACAGAACTTTGGGAGTGGGAAAATTTTATAGACACTTGTTTAGATTAAGATCTCAGATCTCAACTATATAAAGAATTATGTTAAATCTATAAGAGTATGAGTCATTCTGCAATTGGTAAATTTATATGAACAGGTTGTTTTCAAATGGAAAAAAATCAAAACGATGTATATGAAAAAATGCTCTAAATCATTAATTAGAGCTATGCAAATCAAAACAACTTTGAGATATAATTTTATACCCATCAGATCAGCTAAAATGATTGAAGCAGAAAGAGACAAATGTTGAAGGGGATGTGGAAAAATTGGAACACTAATTCATTGCTGGTGGAATTGTGAACTGAACCAACCATTTTGGAGAGCAATTTGGAAATATGCCTATATCCACTGACCCAATAATACCACTAGTAGATCTATTTTCATATGATTAGAGAGAAAGGAAAAGAACTTATATGTTCTGTTTATGGCAGCTCTCTTTGTGGTGGCAAAGAACTGGAAATTGTAAGGATACCCATCAATTGGGGAACAACTGAACAAGTTGTGCTATGTGATGATGGAATACTACTGTGCGATAAGATGTGATGAGCTCAATAATCTTAGAAAAACATAGAAAGTATAACATGAAATAATGAAGAATGAAATAAGCATAATCAAGAGAACATTGTATACAGTAATAGCAGTACTGTTTTAAGAAAGACTTCAAGGGGCAGCTCGAAGACACAGTGGATAGAGTACCAGCCCTGGAGTTAGGAGGACCTGAGTTCAAATATTTCTTAGCTGTGTGACCCTGGGCAAGTCATTTAATCCCAATTGTGGGGGGGGGGGGGGGGGAATACTTTGAACAGATAAGTCATTTTGAGTACAAGAAATTAACTATAAAGAATATATGAAGAAAGATATTATCTCCATTTAGAAAAAGAATTGACAAGTAGAAGTATGTATAAACTAATTTTACATACATAAACTTATTTATGTCTAATGGTAGTCTTCTCTAGGGTGGGGGCGGGGTGGGATAGGAAAGCGAAAAAAGAGGAAAAAGAGAAAAAATTACATACTGATCATTATATATGTAAAAGAAATAACAAGTTTTACATAATAGATTTGCAATTTCATGTGTAATCATCTTTTTATTGACTATGTTACAGACATGCTTATTTTGTTTTATTAAAAAATTAAAAATAAAATATATACATATAAAAATTGCTATGACTTTTTTCTGGCTATATTTTTGCATTTATTACATATTTTCTTACATGTATTTGTGAATCTTTTATATGAAATCTTCAGTCTATTATGTATAGCTTGTTTTTTTTAAGAGTATAAAAATTTAACTCAGTAATCGCTACGTAGGTGTGCTCATCCTTTTCTCCTCAACTTCCTTCTACTCTCCTCTATTTTTGATGTTTCATTGATACTTTCCCCTTTTCCTCTTTTTTTTGACAATAATATCACCTCTTTCCCTCTAATACTCCTCTTATAAAAAATTAAAGCCCTCTTTTATAACAAGTGAAAATAGTCAATAATATACCTAGCAATTAAAAAGTGCTTTAAGCTTTTAAAACCTTTTTTTTTAAAGTTCATATATTACCTAATATGATTCTTGCAACAATTCTGTGAGGTAGATCTATTATAATACCTATTTTATAGATAAGAAAGTGGGGGAGGAAGAGGTTAGGTGACATGTCCAAAATCACACAGTAAGTGTCTGAGGAGGACTTTGAGCTCAATTTGTTATTACTCCAAAGTCTAGAACACTTATCTAATGTGCCACCAAGCAAAATAAATTCATATTGGGTCATTTGAGAAGATGTGAAACTAATTCTGCCTCTAGTGTCCATCAACAATCTGACAAGAGATGATTTTAAAGTCTTTTGACATTCAATCTGTATTGAGTCTATTTTTGTATCTTCAGCCATAGAACAAAGCCATTGCAAACAGATGATTAATAGATGTTTTGGAATAGAATAAAACTGAATTGAATAATATGAAGGATATAAAATCCATATGTTCTTTACACATGCACATGATAACCTTCCTTAAATATATGAGATTAGCGAATGAGCATTTGTTGGTCTCTGGGGAGAGGGGTACAGATGAATAGTGTGTGAGAATGATGGACATATACATATTCCACCCCCTACCCCTTTGATAAAAAGAGATGCAGTTAATAACAATCAAATTCTAGACACTGGAATCCTCAGATTAATGGTGACTATAGGCTTGTGATTTTAGCATTATAAGAAGAGTGTGGGTTGAGGTGAGTTCTGCATTTAATTAGCTGCATGACTTTAGTTGGTCATCTTAATTTGCTCCTCTGCAAAATGAGGATAGCAGTTTCTATTCTCCTTATCTTTTGGGGAGAGATTTCTTATATAATTATCAATTACTTCTCATATGTCTATACTATAATCTCATTTTAAAGTGAACTTTATTGTGATTTTAACAAGCATCAATAAATACAAAATGTTGATATATAAAGAATAAGAAAATTGCATAAGACAATTTCTGTTACATATAGTTTATTTTTAAAAGAAATATATGGATGTAGGTATATATATATATATACACCCTGATTATATATATATATATATATATACATATATATGTGTGTATATATATATATATATATATATATATATATATATATATATATATTATGGGTAGCAGGAGTTAAACCTCATGAAAAGTGTGTGGAGATGGATTCAAGGTACTCCTGAGTTTTATAGGCAACTTTCAGGAACATGCTTGGCTCAAGGCAGAAAGACTTGTCACTTTGGAATAGCAACTCTGATTAGGACCCTCGTTCTTCATTGTATAATGGCTGGAGGGAAAAGAGGCTGAATCAGAAAAAATTGATCATTAAGTCAGGCAGGGGTCCATTTCATGGATCTCACTGTACTCTCTCAGGATCTCTTCCATATATTGTCCAGATGTCACTATTTAACTATGTGACTTCCCATGAGAGGCAGACGAAGGGTAGCCTTCTCTAACCCTGACTGTAGAGTTGCCACATACCTGCTAGAAAAAAAGGGCTCAGCTTGGTGAGATAAGCCTGGATTCGGGGGCCCCTGTCTGCTTTTTCCATCACATATTTCCATCCTATTCATAGAAAACCAAACAGTGATCTAAGCCTTTGAGTCAATCTTCTGGGTTTGAGAAATTGGATCTCTTGGGTTTACCAAATGGGGCTTCTTAGAGAAGAAAATAAATTACTTACTGGAATATGTCCTCAAACTCTCGCATGGTTTTCCAGAAGACATGGACTTGGCAGTAGCAGGTGGGGATAGAAAGGAGCAGGAAGGCAGAGTGGGGGAAGGGAAGGTGATGAAATCTGTGGGGAAGAGAGGGTTGGATAGTAAAGAGTCAAAGTGAAATACACAGTGCCTATTGAATAGTCTGGCAAATTAAATCATGTCTTTTTTAACATTGCTTTTTTGGACAGTAAACTAGTAAAAACAAAAATCTTACAGCATTTTGCATCCTTTCTTGATGTTTTAAGTATCAACCTGTGAGAGCAAAATAGTTGTTAATTGCTTTTACAATAATAGTCGTTACTTTAGGTTGATGCTTGATTAAATTTTTCTGCCAGTGTTTACTCACAGATATTCTGTATATTCAGCATTTCTGTTGAGTAAAAGAAATAAATAGCTATCTGAAATTTGATACACACAGTTCATTAAGTAATTTTCTACTCCTTTTAGGGAGAATCTAAACATGAACCAATAACCGAGTTTTAAATAATTTTACCTGTGGCTCTAAAGTGTTATGTAGAGAGTCAGAGACAAAGAAAAAACATCCTGAACCCTTACTTTGGAAACAAAACCTAGTCCAAACTGAACCCAATTTGAATGATTATGTTCAGAGTTACATATTGCCACCTGGAATGAGAGGGCAGATTCATCCTTTTTTCTAAAGTTCCATCTTTTCTTATCGATTCTTATTTCTTATTTCAGATGCAACTTCTCACCAATCCCTTTCAGCCATAATGGTGTGAAAGACCAATGGACTACTCAGTGTTTTTGAATTATCTCAAAATAAGCCAGAAGTATTTTCATGTTTTCAACAGCTGCCAACAGAACTCATGTGAACAACCTATGAGATGATCTCCCAAAGGTCCATTACCATAATATTCAATGAGATTTAATCCCCTGATCTATATCTATCTATGTGTACATAATACATGTATACAAATATACATGATGCTTGTATATATATACATAGTAGGTGATGTATAGGTACGTGGAATGTGTTGAAAACTGGATAGGAGGAACCAGGTCAGTAACAAGCTGAAAAAAGCTTTTTTTTTTTTTTAAAAGCCAATTGGCTGCAATGATGCAAATGAACTAATAATGACATCAGGAGACTTCATTACTATTTTAGGCCAGTCTGACAGGCTTCTGCAAAAGAAGCCAAACAGAAATTAATGTTGTTCAGTCATTTTCAGTCATGTGCAACTCTTTGTGACACCATTTGGGTTTTTCTTGGCAAAGAAAATAGAGTTGTTTATCATGTCCTTCTCCAGCTCATTTTACAGGTGAGGTAACTGAGGCAAACAGGGTTAAGTGACTTGCCCTTGGCTACATAGCTTCTAAATTTCTGAGGCCAGATTTGAACTCAGAGAGATGAATCTTTAAAGTACAGCAGGAAAAGTGTTTTACCTTTCCCAGGATTGTTAATCTTGATTAATAAGCAACATTTGAATGGGATATGCTTTTGTTCAGACGTATAGATAAATAATAAAAATTCACACCATGTTACACATATAAAAGTCAAATTTCTTAACTTTTTTGAATAAGGGAAAGGGAAATATTTTTAGGAATTTACCAAAAATTTCCACAAAGTTCCTGCTGAGATTATTTATTATGGTTGCTATATTTTGTATACATTAAATATTAGCAATGTAACCAAAATATTGCTAAGGACATAAGGTTTAGAAATAACATATGGTTTCTATGGACAAGAATAACCTAGTTAAGTTATTCAAGCTATATACTTGGAGATGAGTAGGAAGGAGCAGGATTACGAGAAAGAAAGAGAGAAAAGTATCTACTCTCTTATCTTTGTATCTCTTCCTCCAATTCTGGTTAAAAGTTCATTTCATATAGCTGGTACCTGTAAATGGAATATTTCTTAAAATCATCAAGCCATCTAGGTGGTACAGTGGATAGAGAACTGGGTCTGAAATTGGGAAGACCTGAGTTCAAATCTGGATTCTGACATTTACTAGTTGTGTGAACTTGCATAAGTCCTTTAACTTCTATGTATCATCTAAGATGATAAAATAGCAACTACTTTGTGAGGATCAGTAAGAGGGTTTACTAGAGAGCTAATACCATTGTGTTCTTTTACCACTATCTCTGGAATAAAATAGCTAATACCTTTATTCTACTCATACATAATCATTCAATCAATATTCGTTGAAGACTCCCTGTGTGTTCGATATCAAGCATTCATTCATTTATTCATTATTCAATAATTCAAGACAAGACACTGAGATAATAAAAGTGTCTGTTCCCAAGAAATTTTTAAAATATCTTTGGGGAAAAACAAGTCACATACACACACACACACGGATGCATACACATAAATGTGTGTGTATATATATATATATATATATATATATATGTGTGTGTGTGTGTGTGTGTGTGTAGTATGTATATATGTCTTGGATATATTCACATATCTAGTATATGCTATACATACCAGATATGTGTATATATAATGGATATATATATGTGTGTGTGTGTGTGTGTGTGCATTTGTGCTTGTATGTATATATAAAAAAAAGTCTGTTTAATATACGTGTGTATATACACACACTCCTAAGAATCAGTTACACCCAAGCATATTTCACTGGTGTGTCCCTAACTTTATATTATCCCAGATTTAGATCTATAAGGAATATTAGAGATTATCTAGTCCAACATCTTCATTTTATATGTAGTGAGACTATCGATTCTCTGAGAGAAATCAATGGCATCTATGTTTTGGAATTCTAGAGTTCTCCTGAAAGATTAAGGTAAAAGTCTTTGTCTAAAGCCTTGTGCCTCCATTCTAATATATTCTCCCCAATGATTCAGGTAAGCAATAAGTCAATCAATCAATAAATCACTTATTAAGTGCTCACTATTTACCACTATTTATTTATTTTATTAACTTGGAGCATATTCTGCTCTATATCCCTTCATTCCTTAGGGATAAATTTAAAGCAATTTCTATATAGCATTTGCCCTACCAAGTTCACTTTTAAATCCAGGATAGCTAGTGAATCAGTTGCTATTCTTCTCTCTTGTCTGTCTTCAATTTATACTGAGTCAAACAGATTACTCAGGACTTTATTCATCACTCTCTGGGCTAATCACAAAATACAACACAAACTTCAGCTTCCAGACTTCTGGCATTTGCTATTCCAATCTTAACAAAGATCACCAGATCACAACTTTCTTTAAAATCAGGAAGAACATTCATAATAGAGAAAGAAGTTACAGCAGGGCCATGTGTTCATGTGCCATACAGTGGCAGCCCTGATTGGGAAATAAAGGCCTGAGGCTTCTCTCTCCCCCACCAAGGGCTTAGTGCAGTTTTTGCTTCCTCACTTGAACACTGCCAAATAAGAAAGAGGCACCCAGACTGGTGAGTGCCTTTTGAATGTACCTTACTTCTGACTAAACAGCCAGTTAAAAAAAAATCCATTTCTTCACCATATTGTTAGCCAAATAGGACCAACTTGTGTATTTTCTAGATCTGAAAGCAAACCTCTTCCAGGTTTGCCAGAAGCAGACTAAGTACCTTGCCCCTTTTTTGAGGACATGTGCCCATTGTATAGCATGTCATTGCAAAAAAAAAAACAAGTAAACAGATACAGAGACCTAAAATGACTTTGCCCAAGGATACCCAGGTAATAAAGGCTAGAAATGAGATGTGAACACAGTATTCTGACTTGAGATTCAGGGGCCTTTTCACTGCCTCATGCTTTCTCCTCTCCCCTAGTAGAAGGAAAAATACACTATGAGAGTAAGCAAGAGAAAGTGGTAGGGATTGAAATTACCTACATAATCTTTGACTACCAATTTGAAAATCATGTACGAACTAACTTTATGGATCAAGAGCCTTAGGAGAATTTGCGTCATGGAGCCTTTCAAAATAAAGCAAAATAAAGACCTTTTCTATTCCTAGCCTGCCCCAATAACAGCCCATCTGATTAAACCTGGTTCTGTTCTACAATTTATAAGCCATATGGCCAAATGAAAAGTTAAAGGACAAGGTAAAAATCACAAAAATTCACGGACTGGTGAGCTTGAGAACGTAGTGATTTTTGTAAGTAAATAGGCAGAGTTTGGAGACAAACACAAAGCTGACTAACAAGGATCAAGGATGTTTGTAACCTCCTATCAATAGGCAAAGTACTGAGCTCTATGCATTCCAATCAGTGAAAACAGCTGGTTCCTAATCTTGACTATTAAAAAGCAGATATAGAAGAGTGCAGACATTATCAGCAGGGTTGGCTGAAATAGCCAGAAAGTGTGGTTACACTGGGTTCTTTTTACACTGGAAATGGACACTATAGGCAGAACTAGCTGCAAATAAAAAGGAACCCTCTAAGCCTAATATTCTTGCATGGACATGTGCAAAAATACCACCTGCATTATCTATCATAATCATTGCAGTAATTTAAATGATACTTTATATATATTTATAATTCATTCTTACTACCCCAAAGAGGCACAAGCTTCATGCAGTATTTCCATTTCTCAGGGTAGGAAACAGATTCAAAGAAAGTAAAATGACTTATTCAAAGTCACACAGAGAATATTTATTTCTCTTTCATCCCTTTCTATTTTCTCTTTTTGCATTGTCTTCCTGCCATAAGTGTCTTGAGGATAGGGATTATCTTGTTTGCTTATATGTGTGTATCATCTATCATCTATCTCCTATCTATTCTCTAACTCTGTATATATATATATATACATATATGTGTGTGTATAAATATATATGTATGCATATATATCTATGTATCTATCATTTATCTATTCTATATATCTATCCTCTATTCTCCTTTATATATATATATATATATATGTGTGTGTGTGTGTGTGTGTATGTTTGTATGTATCTATTTATCATCTATATATTCTCTCTTCATATATCTGTTTCTATCACCTATTCTATATATCTATCATTTATATAGTCTCCAAATGCCTATATCTATATATCCATCTATTTCTTCAGTGTATCTATACCATCTATACAGCCTATGTATCCATCTATCTATATACTCTATCTGTCTATCATTTATTCTCTCTTTATTTATTTATCTGTCTACCTAGCTGTTTTACCTATCTTGAATCTATAAGAATTCCACAAAACTGTTACTTGATTGAGCCTAGTAGGTTATCAATCAACATAGCTAAAATTGCTTTGCCTTCCCTCTATTGAAATGAATGGAAGTGTCCAGGCAAGTATAATCAAAATTTCACATATAACCTATTTGATTTTGATTCCTGGAAATTAGATTTCATGACTTTTAAGGAATCAAATTTTGAGATTCACAGGAGGTGGTAGATAAGTCACAAGAATCGGAGAAAATCCCTTTACATGTCCTTTTCAAGACTATATATTGGTTTAATCATCTAAGAACAACTGCTAAATATTGTGCTTTATAGGAATGCAAAACAAGGATTATTGTTTCTCTTTGGAAAGCTTCTTAATAAAAAAAAATTAGAGTCCTTTACAATTTACTTAATTTCATTGTGGCAAAGGGTCCCATTGGCAGCAGGCTCCATTGAGAATTTTAATTTTTGATATTTGCTACCTAATTGTCTTAGCTTAAATTAACTCATGTTACCTGTTTTTAAATTAGTTTTCACGTTAGAGTTCCATTATCAGTCTCCCTCCTCACAAATCTCACAATCAAAAACAAATTCCTCTAAAGAAGTAGTACATGCCTTTATCAACTATAAGCTGAACTATTTCAATGGCCTCCTTGGTTCTAGTCTCTCCCCTCTCCAAAATGTCTTCCACATAGTTGTCAAATTCATGTTCCTAAAACACAAATCTTACCACATCATCCCCTTCTTCCTATTCAAATATTTTTCAATGACACTCTTCTATCTTTAGAGTAAAAATTTTTCAGTTTGGTCTTTAAAGACCTCTGTAATCTTCTTTCCAACTACCTTGGAGACTTTATTTCAAATTATTTTCCTTTCATGGAGTCTTTGTTCCAGTCAAACTGGCTTGCTAAGCTTAACCCTATCTTTAACATTCCAGGTCCTTCTTCCTGGCCTTTGTACTAATGGTTCCCTGAGGATAGAATGATTTCTTTTTTCCCCTCTACTTCAGAGAATTACTAGATTTCTTCAAAATCATAACTCAGTTGCCAACTCCTCAGGTGCCATATGAGCCCTTTGTTTTAAATAAAATTTTATTTTGTTTTCATGATGATCTTTTTTCTCTCTCTTGCAACCTCCTTTCCCCTTGAGAAAGAAAGAAAAACATAACCTCTGCTATAAACTTGTAAAATCAAGTGAAACATATTTCTACTTTGGCTGTGTTAAGAAAAAACTATCAATCTACACTCTAAGTACATCATTTCTCTATTAGGAGATGGGCAGCTTGTTTCATGATGAATTCTCTGGAATTTTTGTTAGTCATTGGACTGATCAGAGTTCCTTATTTTTCTAAGTTGTTTGTCTATAGATATTGTTGTTATTATATGAATTATTCTCCTGGTTTTACTCACCTTACTAATTTCAATTCATAAAATCTTCCCAAGTTTATCTGAAACCATCCTTTTCATTTCTTAAAACACAATAGTTTTTTATCAGATTCATGTACTATAACTTGTTTGATATTCCCTAATTGAAGAATATATTTCCTCTTCTTTGCCACTACTTCAATACTCAATTCTTTGCCACCACAAAAAGAGTTGTTTTAAATATTTTTGTACACATGATCCTTTTTTTCCCTATCTTTGATCTTTTGGGGGTACAAATCTAAGAAATGGTATTACTGGATCAAAGAATACATATAATTTTAAACATTTTGTAGGATAGTTCCAAATTGCTTTTCAGAAGGCTGAGCTAGTTTATAGTATTACAAATAGTGCACTAATGTATCAGTTTCCCCACAGTCTCTTGACTATTTGTCATTTTCCATTTTTGTCAACTTTGCCAATATGATGATTGTAAGGCAGAATTTCAGAATCATTTCAATTTTCCTTTCTCTAATTATTAATAATTTAGAATATTTTATATACCTATTGATAATTTGGATTTTTTTCTCTGAACTATCTATTAACATCCTTTGACAATTTATCATTTGAGAAATGGCTTTTATTCTTATAAATTTGAATCAATTCTCTATAAACCTTACAGAAACTAGCTAGAAACAGGTTTTTTTCCCCCAGCTTACTTGCTTTTCTCCTAATTTTAGCAAAATTCATGTTGTTGTGCAAAAACTTTTTAAATTTTATGTCATCAAAATTGTTCATTTTAACTTCCTTGATTCTTCATATCTCTCTCTTTTTTTCTCTTTGTCTCTTTCTCTCTGTCTGTCTTTGTCTCTCTGTCTCTCTGTCTCTCTCTCTGTGTGTCTCTGTCTCTGTCTCTGTCTCTGTCTCTCTCTCTCTCTCTCGGTCATTAACTCTTCCCTTATTTAAAGACCTGACAGGAAATATCTTCCTTGTACTCTAGTTTGTTTATGATATCAACCTTTATGTTTAAATTATATATCCATTTGAAGTTTATCTTTATATGTAGTATAAAATAATAGTCTATATTTAATTTCTGCCATATTGCTTTCCAATTTTCACAGTTTTGTTGAATAGTGAGTTATAATTGAGATTTGGGGGTTTATCACATAATAGCCTACTATGTTTATTTGTTTCTATTTGTTTTAAACCTAATCTATTACTCTGGCTAACTTTTACATTTCTTAAACCAGGAATAAATTCCATTGCTGATTAATGCATTGTAGAATAAAGATCTACTGGTAAGCCTCATTCCTTCCTAATTTTTTAAAATTACTTCCCTTGAGATTCTTGATTTTTTTGTTCCTCCAGATGGATTTTATTGCTTTTTCTCCTAGTTTCATAAAGTAATCCTTTTGTAGTTTGATTGGTATGACACTGAATAAGTAAAATTAATTTAAATAGTATTGCCATTTTTTGTTATATTGATTTGACCTACTCATGAGTAATATTTCTCTAATTATTTAGATCTATCTTTATTTGTATATAATGTGTTTTGCAATTGTGTTCATATAATTCCTGTATGTCTCTTGAACAGCATTTTCAGTAGTTCTTTTTAAATGGAATTTCTCTTTCTATTTCTTCCTGCTGGATTTTGTTGGTAATATGCAGGCAATATGCAAAAATGCTGATGATTTATGTAGGCTTATTTTATATCCTACAACTTTGCTGAAATTGTTAATTGTTTCAATTAGCTTTTAATTGACTAGAATCTCTAAATAAACCATCATATCATCGGCAAAAAGTGATAATTCTGTTTCCTCTTTGTCTATGCTTATTTCTTTGATTCTTTTTCCTTGTCTTATTGCTAGAACTAAAATTTCTAGCATGACAGTGAGTAGTAATTGTGATAAAGGACACTTTTCTATTCTCCTGGTCTTATTGAAAAGGCCCTCAAAAATATGTATAGAAGAATTGCACATGTTTAACATAGGAGAGAGGGTGGGGAAAAGGGAAGGAAAAATTAGAACACAAGGTTTTTTTTAAGGGTAAATGTTGAAAATTATCCATGTATATATTTTGAAAATAAAAAGCTTTAATTAAAAAACAAAGAAGAAAAGGCCTACAAAACCATTCTCATCTCTTCCAATTGTTAGCACTCTGTTCTTCTTAAATGATTTTGTATTGTTTGTGTGTATTTTATATCATCTCAGGAGTATACAAGCACTTTGAGGGCAGGGATTGTTTCATTTTTGTCTTTTTAGTCTTAACTCCTAGCACTGTGTTCCAAATTTGTTAGAAGCATCAAGCTGACTCCCTTCACTGGTTATCTAATGATAAAGGAAGTTTTAATAATTTTCTGAGAGACAATCAATCAATAAATTTACCATTATTTAAAAGTTTACTATGTGTCAGGTATTAAGCCCAAAGAAACTATATGTACCCAAATAGGTACACACAGTATATATACAGAATTGTTGTTATTAATTCTTCATTTTTAAAAAGAATAATGAATCACAGGTGATGTCTTGACTTGCTTGTGAATTGGATTTAAATGAAGCAAAATTGCACAAAGTCATCAGCCTTGCTCTCATAGAGTCATTGAAGTCTAATGGCAAGACAAAAGTCAAGACCACTGGCAACAGCCCAGGATGTAGTGGATGACCTTGACATTTTTCATGTCTGACCAAGCACTCCATAATGCAGTGGTTCTCAAAGTATGGTCTAGAGAATCCTGGGGATCTCTGAAACCCTTTTAGAGGGTCTACAGATTCAAAAATAGTTTTTATTTCCAATATGGTAAATGTCTATAAACATAATCCAGATAAACAAAAATGCTTTGGAGAGATCCTCAATAATTTTTAATAGGATAAAGATACTGAAAACAAAAGTTTGAGAACCACTGCCACAATGCTTATTTCAGCCCCCTTCATGGCTGTTGGAACAAATTTTTTTCATTCCATAAAGGGAAGTCTTCATATAATTGGGATAGACACCTCCCTAATTCACTGATAGATGGGAGGTCTATCTATTACTTTTAATCTGGTTTAGCCCCTCTGCCGAGATAATTTTACTGTGTATAGCTGTACATGTCAAGTTTCTTGGAGCCACAGGTGAAAGTACCTGAAAAAGGAATGAGCAAACCTTCACACCAGAGTTGCTAGTTCTCTCTGAAGACTCTCCATACTCCTATATATATAGACTACAAAGAAGGTAACTAGGGGGAAAGGCACTAGCAGCATCTGAGGGGACTGAGAAATGCCTTCCTACAGAAAATGACATCTGAACTGGGTCTTTAAGGAAGCTGGAATCAAATGAGATCATGTTTAAGAAAGCACTTTGTAGATTGTAATGTGTTATAGTTCTCCTTTGGACCTTTTTCATTTTTTTTGCTTCTCCATTAAAGTGTCATCATCGTTGATGTCATCATCATCATTCTATGTCTGAATAGTATTTGTCTGGTAATATTTGTTAGGTCATGTGAAAGGCAGAATGAAAACTCCAGCCCTAAGGTAGTATTCAATGTGGATTCTGTTTCACCACTTAGGTAGTATAGAAGAAATCAGTATTAATGCCTATTTCCAAACCAGTATAGGACCAATGCAATTACTATTAAAATGTCAGAAACCACATACCAGGATCATATTCAAGCGATCCATGCAATTTATAAGATTTACCAATAAATATTTTAAATGCCCCCAAGAAATAGGACAAAATATATATATGACAATTTTTCAGATATGTTTGTGCAGGAGGATTCCACTGGCAATCATTCTTAACAGCTAAAACCTAAGTCAAATAATTCAGGTTAAAATATAATTTCCAATGGGTGAAGGTCCTGTTCACTTACAACATGTATACCAAGGAAGCTGTGTGGGGCAGCAAGTTTATCTCTCCTCTCCTTTTAGGTCTTGTCATCCCAAGAATTCAGTTGGAGACTTTGGTCTGTTTTGTTTGTCCTTTTCAGTTCTAGGCAGTCCTTGGAACTCGGAGCTAAATCCATGATGCCCTTAGAATTCCATGGAAGTCCAAAGTCAGGGAATCTGGACTTGAGCCTGGAGCAAGAAGTGTGGGGAGGGGACAGCTTTGAAACACCATTTTGGAACTAAGTTATGTATCTAATTTTCTTTCCTTCCCGAAAGACTGAGGTAATATTGGGGAGAATTATGTTCCCTAGATATTGGGAGAGAGTCTTTATAAGTTTGTTCTTATTATACCTTTTAAGTAAATATTCCTTTGTAAAAGATAAGTGAAATAAAATATATTTTATCCATAATGCCAAATCCATAATGCCAAAATTCAGTTTCACCTCTCTGGGCTTTAGTTCAATTATAAAATGAACTAGATAATCTGTAAGGTCCTTCCAGATTTAACATTCTATAAGTCTACCTACTTCTAGAAGCTGATGATATATAAGTAACTAGGAGAAAAGTTCATAAAGAACATCAGCATGGGTGGGGGGTTTATATTCATGTGTTTATGTACTCTGCACTATGAAGGTATCCGTAGCTTCTGTATATTGATATTTAGTGCCTGATGGAGCAGGGGGATTCTAGCTGGGACCATTATAATATTGTAGGCCCATAATTATTGATGTAGGAAGCTCTTAGTACTAAGTAATTAAGTCTAAAAATTCATTGTTTTGGCTGAGATATTTTGTACAAGAAAAGAGATGGTATCAGTCAATGAATCAATTCCCCCAAAATCATTTTGAGTGCTCAGATCTAGTTAAATAGATAGACATGGTGCCTCTTTTGAGCTGTTTAAAATCTAATTCAAATCTGAATATACAAGGCATGAACAGCAGTGGACAAGTACATTACATCAGTTAATTAATCATACCTACGTGCAAAAGGGTACTTACCTTACTCTTGCTGGGAAAAGAAAGATTCATAGGAGTTTATGAACTGGTAGGAAAATGCTAGGAGAGTTTGTGCTTCCACTCTTTCAATTAATCATAAGAATTACTCAGAGAACATGTTCACAGATGACTGAAAGACATTTCAAG
Source organism: Sarcophilus harrisii (assembly GCF_902635505.1). Classification (NCBI taxonomy): domain Eukaryota; kingdom Metazoa; phylum Chordata; class Mammalia; order Dasyuromorphia; family Dasyuridae; genus Sarcophilus; species Sarcophilus harrisii. Next base: position 229,175,482 of record NC_045429.1, read on the forward strand.
AATTTACCTCTTTCTGCTCTTTGCCTCCATGATGAACTTCAAATAGAAGTATGTCTATTTTTCCCTCTGAAAGATCCCCAAGAAATATACTAAGCCCTCTTCCAGTGGCCTTTAAAGATGAAATAATCCTGTCAGTAAATTCTTCATTGTGACTAGGCTATTATTTTAGCCTGTTTCCTTTTGTTCTGACCTCAGTGAAAATTAAAAGCAAGTGCATATTTTCCATATAGTAGTAGTGCCTCATATACTTAGAAGGAATTATTCTGTCTAGCCATAATCCTAATTCCTTTTATCCTTTCCCATAACATATAAGATCCCTTTCTCCTTTCTTTTAATCACATCTCTATTTTAATTTCCTCACATCTCTATTTAGATAAAGAGCCACATACCATAGTAGATACTTGTATTCCACTAAGGCCATTATTTTTTGCCATGTATAAAAAGAAGGATATACTCTCTTTGAGAACTACAGCTCCCCTGACCAGAAATTTGTGCATAGGCCTATCAGGTAATATTATCCTTGTGTAAGGTTCTATTCCTCCAGGAACCATGATTTTCATATAGAAGTTAGTGTTTAAAAAAAGTCAAACAAGACTTGTGTATAAGAAAAAATATTTAAATGAACCAGTCAAGGATATAATTTGTTTCTTTTGTCCTAAATGAATGTTTTGATGAATAAGAAAAGAATTTTGGGCTAATAAGAGCTGATAAAATATGTATGAAAAGAAATAGTTTCTAACAGATCAGATTTGAGTCAATGGTCAGAAAAATGAACCATGGCACAAATATAAACATGTAAATCTTCCAGTGAATGATGTAGAATAGATAACCCCATTTGTATGTGAACAGTTTGATGGTTTAAAGGAGCCAAGGGAAAAAAAACCTTTAATTTATTAATAGCTGTGGATATGTGAATTTCAATAAATGTAGTTTTGAAGACATTGAATAAATTGCTAGATTGTTTTGAGAACTTCCAGGTGCAAGGTATTATGATCTATTGGATTGTTTGCATATAAACTTTTTTAAAAAAATTAAGATGATAAAATTAATGAAAGGGATTATCATATAACCATGTGGAGAGTAAAGTATGATTAAATAATGGCAGATAACATCATAGGGAAAATTGGTGAACTATTTTTTTTAAGTGAAAGACAAGTAATTAAGTGCTAGGAGGCTCTGTTTTAAGACATAGTATAGAATAGGATGCTGAGGATGAAGGTGAGGATTGGGCTGAAATTGAAGTGAAGACTGAAGAGTAAAAACTCTGGTAAGTAAAAATTGAAGAAATAGAAATTGTCAGAGATGCATTTTTAAGACAAATGTTGTTGGAGAAATCAAATAACAGAAGGCTTCAGCTGGTGATACCTCATTGGTTAGTTAGAGGTCTAAAACATCATTGGACAAGAATTTTAGTTATACCTATTGCTCTTCAGTGCCACATTGAGTTTGAGAGATAAAACCTCTCAGAGGTACCCTTGTTCCACTAGTTTAAGGGAAAAGAAAATGTCAGGTTATACAAACATTTTAGTGCTACAAATTTAATCAGATGATCCAGAATTCTAAGGAGAAAAGAGAAAAAAGAAGCTTGTTTTCCTTGCTCTTTGGTTGTGAATTTACTATAATTTGATTAACAAGTAGAAGGTGAATAGCTGAAAGGATTTAGGCTTTATTGCTAAGAGATATCCATTCTGATGAACATCATCATTTTCTGGCTTAAAGAAAAGTTCTATTCAGTTATAAAGTAACAATTTCTAAATGCCCTTTTCAGTGTGATTATATGTTGGAAGGTCTTGTAAATGTTCTGGTGTGAAAAAGAAGAGCTTTTGTACAACTAGAGAGTAGTGAGGATCAATTGACAAAAAGGGATTTCATATGGCACATTTTCTCCTGAATGGACCAATAGTCCAGAGTTGTTTTATCCTTATGAGTTTTCATCCTTCATATGCTTCTTTACCAGCTTCTTATAACCATATCTCCATTTTCTCTCACAAATACTGAGCACATTAGTGGGGGATTATGACCCAAGTTTATGTATGGATTATGATCTATTTTATTATTCACAAACTTTCTTCAATACATGAATACCTAGAGTTATTATTATTTCTTTTATTTTTTTGCTAAGTAAATTGTTATGTTTAAGATTTACAAATCCTTTATTGTGAGTGACTAGTTAATGTAAATAAAAATTCATTGGGTAGGGTTCATGAACTAAAGTCGGAAAGTATTAGGATTATATTTTGCCCCCAGTGACATTATCTTATGACCAAAGGAGAATTTGAGTATAATAGAATGGTGGTTTTTGGCTCTACTTGCCAGCCTGTTGGCAGGTCTAAGTGAATGAACTAGTCCAGATATTAAATAAGAATTCTCATACCCATACATGAGATGTGAAGAGCTACAGAGTGGGTGATCACTCTTTATTTCACACACACACGTATATATATGTATATATATACGTATGTATATATATATACATAGATATGTTATAACCGAACAAATTTACCTTTCAAATTGCTTGGTTTAAAAATTATGAAAAAGATCTCATAGATAGATAAGACATCAGGTGGAGAGACCCAGCAGAGCCAGAGAAGAAAATGCAAGCTGTGTCCAAAGCAGGAGTTGTTACCCTTTTTTTCTGTATCACAAATCCTATTGGAAGTTTGATGAAGCCTATGAACCCTTCCTTAGGAAAAAAAAATTTTTTAAATACATAAAACAAGATATGTAGGATTGCAAAGAAAATTAATTTCACTGAAATACAGTTATTTTATATTTGTGTGTGTGTGTGTGTTTGTGTGTGTGTTTATGAGTATTTAAAGTTCATAGACCCTAGGTTAAGAACTTCTGATCGAGGTCATGTTAATGTTAAGGATCCCTCTTAGGAATGTCAGTATTCCCCAGTTTCTTCCCCCATTTTATTCTTGAGAATTAGTAACACACCTCTCTACAATACTCCACTGTACTTATGCTGAAATGGACCATATTCAGGACAAATCTAGAACAGCCTCTCTGTTCTGTAGCCTTAAGTACTATGTTGAGGAACCAGAATGAGAAGTCAGAAATGAGAGTGGGATAAAAAGAAAGTGATCTAGTGGAACCAGTTGTCTGAGTTACAAAGAAAAAATAATATAAGCAGTCAGAAGAACCGAATAAAAATATTGAGGACCACATGCCGAACAAGATTTAGTAGGTATTGCTGTAAAGAAATGAAGAATACAAAATGAGATATTCCAAAAGACAAAAGATAAAGGTCTATAAATAGAAATGCAACCAAAATTTAGTTTAATTCTATCAAGGAAAAATGAATAGGTATAAAAGACTTAAATATTGGCGATTTTAAAAACCTAAAGTTAAAAAAAAAACTTTGAAATACGATCACAGTAGTCAAGCAAAAAATAAAATTAATAAGCATAAGAGAACAATCAGAAGGTACTTTATAAGCATGAACATTTTACAGTCTAATAGAAGAGATTTTAAGAGTTCTTTAAAAATCCTAATAGCTAATGGTACAAAGGATCATAGAAGTGGTCAGGTGAGACAAAAGATGTATTAATAGTTTTATTATGCTTTAAAATTTCTGTAAGAAAAAAGAAAACAAGGGGTAAGTATACATTAAGGGGAAATGGGAAAAAATATAGAGGAAAATTAACACATAATCAGGTTGCGAAGTCAACCTATATATAAACATAGTAAGACAATTTGAACTTTTCTTTCATCTAAACTGGTCAAAAGAAAATAAAACTCATACACACAAAATTATGTTCAGTTCAACCGGGATAAAGATATAAAAGGAAAAGTGAAAAGGAATAGATTCAGGAAGGAAAAAGTCATAAGAAGAAAAATTCTAAGCTTGAAGATGGGATAGTGAATAAAAGGTTAAAAGAAAAAAAAAAGATAACAACTTGAAATAAATAGGAATCATGTAGTATAGAGAAAAAGAAGCATAAGAGAATAGGATGGAGGAAATAAACAATTAAATATTATAACTGTAAATATGAATGGATTGAACTCAACCATGAAATGAGAGGTTGACAGAAATGAAAAAAGATAAGAATGCAAAATTCAACAATATGTTGTTTACAAAAAAAGTACTCACACAGAGTTGAAAGAAGGACTTGGAGTAAAAAAAAAAAAATTAGGCCTCATCTGAATGCAAAAAAGCAAGTGAAGCAATTATAATTTCAAACAAGGCAACAGGAAAAATATACTTAATTAAAATAAAGAAGGAAATTATAATTTTGTGATGATTTTCAGTATTTAATGTGTCTACCAAATACCATGGATTATAATTACCTAAGGGGAAAATAAAACAAATTATAAGAAAAGATGGAGAGTTAAGTTATTATAATAAAATTAACCCTATCAGCCCTAGGTATCACCACAATCTAAGTATCCTCATCAATTCCTCATTGTTACTTACTCTTCCTGTATCCAATCATTTGTTGTCTTGTAGTTTTTACCTTCTCTAACCTATACCCCATTCTTTCCTGTGACACTGCCAATACTTTATTGCAGGTTCTCATCACCACATGTTTACACTATTCCAATAACCTACTGGTTGATATTTTTCCTACCATTCTCCCTGGTACAATGCATTCTCCATTTAACTCTCAAAAGGATCTTCCTAAAGAATAGCTCTGAGCAATATACTTCAGTGGCTCCCTATTACCTCCAAGATCAAATATAAAACACTGTATTTAGCATTTAAATCCCTTTATTCTTTCTTCCTTCCTTCCAGTCTTCTTAATTCTTACCCTCCCCACTAACATACTCTTCTGTCTAATGATATTGACATCCTTCCTATGTCTTGACCATGACATTCCAACTCCTGAATCTATCTGCCTATCTCATAAATGGAATATTTTCTGCCTCCTGGCTTCCATAGAGTTCCTTAAATTCCAGGTAAAAGTATGCTTCCTGCAGGAAATCTTTCATAATCCCTCAATTCTAATGCTTCCCTTCAATAATTTGTCCCATATATAGTTTGCGTGTACATGTCCCACTCCTTGAAGGTAAGGATTATCATATGCTTTTCTTTGTATTCTCATGTTTAGCATAGTGCTTGGCACTATAATTAGCATTTAATAAATATTTACTGATTGAGTTTGGTTACATTTGAAAAAAAGTCTCATTCTGAATCTTGAGTCTATCACATCTCTGGTAAGAAGTGAGTATCAAACTTCATTATATATCATCTGGAATTTGGTATATTATTCTCAGATCTTTTGAAGGTTTTTTCCTTTATAATTTTGTAATTGTATAATTTTTTTTCCTACTTCTACTCACTTCATTCTGCATCAACTTGTATAGGTCTTCCCAGGCTCTTCTGAAATTGTTTGGTTTTTTTTTTATTTCTAACACTTCAATAATACTCAGTTAATTTTATATACCACAATTTATTTACCCAAGTAGATAAGTATCCCCTTGGTTTCCAGTTCCTTGCAAAAAAAAAAAACTGCAATATATAATTTTGGACTCATGGATCCTTTTTTTCTCTCTTTGATATCTTTGTGATATTAAAAGTGGAATTGTAGAGTTAAAATTTAGTAACATTAGGGACATAGTACAAATTGCTTTTCAGAATAGCAGTATCAAATATAAATCAAAGCTAAATCAAGAGTGTATTAATGTATCTATTTTCCCACAACTGTGCCAGTAATTGTCATTTTCCCTTTTTGTCATCGGCAATCTAATGGGCATATAACCTCAAAATTCGTTAACTTGGATTTCTCTAATTATTAGTGATTAGAACATTTTTTTAAAGTTTGGTGATAGCTTAGATATCTTCTTTTGAAATTTTTATTTTATATCTTTTACTCATATATCTGTTATAACTCTTATTCTTAGGTATTGAATCAGTTCTCTATATATTTTATATACAAAATCTTTATTGATAAAACTGCTGCAAAGATTTTTCCCAATAGTTTGCTTCCCTTCTAATCTTAGCTGCATCTGTTTTGTTTATGAAAAATCTTTTTAATTTTACATAATCAAAATTGTTTTATCTTCTGTGATAGATCTCTATGCCTTGTTTAATTATGAATACTTCCAACTATCCAGGAAAGTTATTTTCAATCTCTTATATTCCTAAAGGTCTCAAAATTTCCAATTAATGGCTTTGCAATTAAATCTTTTCTTTGAGAACTTTATGAAACATTTTAATATGACCTCCAATAGTTTCCTAATACCTGCAAACAAAAAAATCCTCAGTCTGCCATTCAATCTGGCTCCTATTTTTTCCAGCCTTTCCTCCCATAATTTCTCCACATGTTGTTCCTGCTTTGGCTAAAATGCACTACCCCTACTTCTCAAATATGATTTTCTGACTCCTAGCCTTTGATTTTTACTATTTCTTTCATCTAGAATATTCTCTTACCACAAAATCTATGCTATTTACTAATCCTCTAACTCAATGTTACATTTTCTAAGAGAATTTACATGTGATATTGACCTTCTAGAGAATTATTCACTTTTTAAAATGTATATTATTGAATAGGCTCATAACTAGACATTTTGTTACATTGGGCAAATAGCACTAATCACCCTGGGACAAATAGCATGAAAAGGATTTATGACCAAATTTATAACTCATAATGTGGAAATAATAAGGTAATTTTTAAAGATAATCTGATTTTTTAAAATATATTTATTTAATTCTTCCTCAGTTATATTTAAAATAATTTTTTTACATTTGTTTTTAAAACTTTTGAGTTCCAGATTTTCTCACTGATCCCTACCTCACCCTTCATTTGAAGTTATACAAAACATTTTAATAAAATCTTGTTGTGAAAAAAAAACCATAGATCTCCCAATGTAATTTAATAAAAAAACCTCAAGAAAAATAAAGAGAGAGAGAGAGAGAGAGAGGAGGGGGAAAGGGAGAGGGAGAGAGAGACACAGACAGAGACAGAAACAAAGAGAGAATATTTCAATCTGTAATCTGTATTCGGACACAAATCACTTTCTTCTCTGGGTATGGATAAGATTTTTCATCATAATTCCTTCAGAGTAGTCACGAATCATTTTACTGCTAAAAATAGCAGTCATTTACAGCTGGTCATCCCAAAATATTGCTATTACTTTGTATATAGTACATTGCACTTTGCTTGAGTTCATGAAGGACTTTTTCTGAGGGCATCCTGCTCATTATTTCCCATAGAATGATAATATTCTATGACAATACCACATTTTATTCAGTCTTTCCCTAATTGATGGGTATCCCCTCAATTTCCAATCTTTTTGCCTGGAGAAGAGAGCTACTACAAATATTTTTGTATATATAGGATCTTTTCCTTTTTAAAAATCTTTTGGTATTCATTCATCATAGTAGTGGTATTGTTAAGTTAAAGGATAAGCATAAATTTATAGGATTTTGAGCATAGATCATATCTTGTGATCATTTATTAATTGGGGCATGCCTCTTATTTTTTTTATAAACTTGATTCATTTCTTCTAAGTCTGAGAAATGAGGCATTATCAGAGAAATTGCTTCAAAATTATTTTTAAAATTACTATGGCTACCTATATTTCCCATTTATTTTATTCTCTCTCCTTTCATCTTGTCTGTCCTCAAAAATGTCACTTTCTTTTTGATCTAATTATGATGAGAGTAAGGTTCACTCACTCCCTTTTTCCCTCCATTGTAAAAGTTTTTTCTTGCCTCTTTTTTAATGGAAAATAATTTACAACATTCCACTTCTCCCTTTCCCTTTCTCCCAATACATTCCTCTCTCAATCCTTAATTTCATGATTTTTTAGATATTACCCCTTCATATTCAACTCATATCCGCACTCCTTCTAACTGCCATGATAATGAGAATGTTCTAGTGAATTACAAGTATCATCCTCCCATGTAGGAATATAAACACATAAACCTTATTAAGTCTCTTATGATATCACCTCCTTATGCTTCTCCTGAATCCTATATTTGAAAATAAAACTTCCCATTCAGCTTTGGTCTTTTCATCACTAATGCGTGAAAATCCTTTATTTCATCGAATTTTTTCCCCTTTCCCCCTTTTATAAAAGGAATATACTTGTTTTTGTGAGTTTGATTGTAATCCTAGCTCCATTGCTCTCAAGAATATCATATTCCAAGCCTTCCAATCCTTTAATGTAGAAGCTACTTAATCTTGTGTCATCCTTACTGTGGCTCCATTGTGCTTGAATTGTTTCTTCCTGTATACTTGCAATATTTTCTCCTTGACCTGGGAGTTCTAGAATTTGTCTATCATATTCTTGGGAGTTTTCATTTTAGGATCTCTTTCAGGAGACAATCAGTGGACTTTTTCAATTTCTATTTTATCCTGTGGTTCTAGAATATCAGGACAATTTTCCTTGATAATTTCATCTGTCATGATGTTCAGACTGGTTTTTTGATTATCACTTTCAGGTAGACCAATAATTTTAAAATTATCTCTCCTGGATCCTTTTTCCAAGGCAGTTGTTTTCCAATGAGATATTTCACATTTTTTCTATTCTTTCATTCTTTTGGTTTTGTTTTATTGTATCTTGATTTCTCATAAAGTCATTAGCTTTCATTTACTCAATTCCAATTTTTAATGAATTATTTTCCTCAGTAAGATTTTATACTTCCTTTCCCAATTAGCCAATTTTACTTTTTAAGGCGTTCTTCTTTTCATAAGGTTTTTGTATTTCCTTAGGCACCATTCTCAATACTTTTTAAAATTTTTCCTTTTTCTCTTACTTGATTTTCAAAATCCCTTCAGAGCTCTTCCATGACCTGAGCCCAATTCTTTTTTTTTTTCTTTTTTTGGAGGCTTTGGATATAGGAGCTTTGACTTTGTTATCTTCTTCTAATATGTTTTCATCTTCCTTTTCACCATAGTAACTTTTTATGGTCAGAATCTTTTTCTGTTGTCTACTCATTTTCCTGGCTTATTATTTGGTTTTTAATTTTTTGTTAAAGTAGGGTTCTATTTCCAGTGTGTAGGGTGCACTGTCCCAAGCTTCAGGGATTTACTGCAGCTGTTTTCAGAAAACCTTCTAGGGACCTGACCACAAACCCTCTTTTCTGCCTTAGAATTGTTAGGAATGTCCCCATCCTACTTTAGCTGTAAGATCTAATGTGCTAAAGCAACAAAGTGTGCTTTGCTGATTCTGGGGCCTGGACTGGGGCTGGGGCTATGCTGGGATTGCATGCTGTTGCCACAGACCTTTTCTGCTGACCTTCCAAGTCCTCTTTGGTATCTCTGGAAACCACCAGTAAGTACTGTTGCTGATTCAGAGGTCCTGCTTTGCTGACTCTGGGGCAGGGTCTGTGGCCAGGGCTGCACTGGCATGGCCTGCACTGGAATTACAAGCTGGATTCCCACCCTAATTCCACAGACCTCTTCTGCTGACCCTCTAAGTTGGCTTTGGCTGGAAAATGTTCTACCTCATGTTTTGGGGTGTTCTAATGTTCTAGGATTTATTTAGAATCAGTATTTTAAAAATACAGAGCACTTTGGAGGAGAAGGTAGATGAGTTTCTCCTTGAACTCTGCCATCTAGGCTCTACCTCCCAATAAGGAAATTAAAATAAGCTTAATGGTGTTATGAGGAAATATTATTATAGGAACTTCTATGTTGCTCAAAAGTATATGTGATACTTTGGTTTTCCTGCTTTTTCGCAACATAGATAATATGAAAATACATTTTTCATGATTTCACATATATAGTTGATATCATATTACTTGCTTTCTCACTGGATGCAGGAGGGGGTCACATGGAAGGAGAGAATTTGGAATTCAAAAAAATTTAAAAGAATGTTAAAGAATAAATAATGCATTTAAAAAATATAGGTAAGAAATATCTATTCCCTATAAAATTTTAGTGCCCTAGGGCAAAGCATTATTTGCCCCATGGTAATAATGACTCTGCTATGGAATATGCAGTTTAAATTATAAGAATTAATTTGTTTTGTTTTTCATTATGTATACTTATCTCTAATTATCATAAGGAACTCAAATTTAGAATTTATGTTCTTTTACATGACAAGCTTAATATCTTATCTTAGATCAAGAAAACATACTTAGAACTGCAATTACTACAAAGTCACAAAATGTTACTTCTTTTCATTTTGATATTAGAGGTGTATTGGAGTTAGTTTGAAATAGGATATAAGACCCAATTATTGAATTTTTAATATGTGAATATTTGCATCTCAGAAATAGGAGGGAAATTACAAATCAGGTCTTGATTTATTGTTTTGTTGATTGTTTGGACTTAAGAAAATAACAGAGAAAATATTAACAATGTAGATTAAATTTAAAGTACATCATGCATACTTTTTTTTGGAAAGTTAGTTGCTAAACATTTACCACCACATTGCTAAATATACTATAGAACAATTTGGAACAATGCTCAACAAGTTATCAAATATTGTTCTACTAGTATTGACCCATACCTCACATCATATACCAAGTTAAGGTCAAAATGGGTTCATGACATAAAGAGTGATATTATAAGCAAATTAGAAGAACATAGGATAATTTACCTCTCAAATTTATGGAGAAGAAAGGAATTTGTGACCAAAGAAGAACTGGAACTCATTATTGAATACCAAATAGATAATTTTTATTATATTAAAAGGTTTTGTACAAAAAAACTAATACAGACAAGATTAGAAGGAAAGCAATAAATTGGGAAAACATTTTTACATTTAAGGTTCTGAAAAAGGCCTCATATCTAAAGTATATAGAGAATCGACTCAAATTTGTAAGAATTGAAACCATTCTCCAATTGATAAATGGTTAAAGGATACAAACAGACAACTTTTAGATGAAGAAATTAAAACTTTTTCTAGTCATATGAAAAGGTGCTCTAAATCACTATTGATCAGAGAAATGCACATCAAGACAACTCTGAGACACCACTACACACCTGTCATATTGGCTAAGATGACAGGAAAAGATAATGATGAATGTTGGAGGGGATGCGGGAAAACTGGGACACTGATACATTGTTGGCAGAGTTGTGAATGGATCCAGCCATTCTGAAGAGCAATCTGGAATTATGCCCAAAAAGTTATCAAATGTCTATCTACATACTTTGATCCAGCAGTGTTTCTAATGGACTTATATCCCAAAGAGATCTTAAAGGAGGGAAAGGGATCCACATGTGCAAAAATGTTTGTGGCAGCCCTGTTTATAGTGACTAGAAACTAGAGACTTAGTGAATGCCCATTAGTTGGAGAATGGCTGAACAAGTTTTGGTATATGAATGTTATAGAATATTATTGCTCTATAAGAAATGATCAGCAGGATGATTTTAGAGAAACCTGGAGAGACTTACATGAACTGATGCTGAGTGAAACGAGCAGAACCAGAAGATCTTTATAAGTGGCAACAACAAGATTATACAATGATCAATTCTAATAGATGTGAATCTATACTTAAAAGAGTCTAATAGACTCTTTCCAACAATGAGATGATTGAGGCCAGTTCCAATGATCTTGGGATGAAGAGAACCATTTATGCCTAGAGAGAGAACTGTGGGAACTGAGTGTGAATCACAACATAGCACTTTCACTCTTTTTGTTGTTGTTCCCTTGCATTTTGTTTTTTTTCTCATTTTTTCCTTTTTGATCTGATTTTTCTTATGCAGCAAGATAATTGTATAAATATGTATACCTATATTGTATTTAAACATATATTTTAACATGTTTAACATATATTGGATTACTTGCCATCTAGGGGAGGGAGTGGGGGGAAGTAGGGGAAAATTTGAAACACAAGATTTTTCAGGAGTCAATGTTGAAAAATTATTCAGGCATATGTTTTGAAAATAAAAAGCTTTAATTAAAAAATGAATAGTACTTTTAAAAGATAAGGATCCAACAGTATTTAGTAAGGTAGTTGGCACATAGGAAGGTGCTTAATAATTTCTTTTTGACTGACTGATTAGTGCTGTGATTACTAATCTCTACACTGTAAATCCATGTCTGCATTTACTTCTTGGCCATTTCTTCTTCCAGCACAAATAGAAAGAGAACCTGCAGATGAGCTCTGACCTATTGGTCATTAGTATGGGTTCAGGTATGTAACTGTAGGATAATAGAAAATTTTTAATATGTATTCTTTTTTACTTAGCATCTCTTATTTAAATGAATCTTTTGCTAATGTCTTCCTCCTTAGGGTGTGTGTGTGTGTGTGTGTGTGTGTGTGTGTGGATATCTGTATATCTATATATCAATACATTCATACACACCAGGAAAGAAGAACAACATTAAGCGATACGCATCTCATAACTTATATTTAAGTTAATGTATTAGTAAGGGGAGGTAAAGACTCATTGCCTATTGGCAAGTTAATCCATTTTTAAAAAGTAACTCAATACCTGTGTCAATCAGGATGCTAGCAAAAAGCCTGTGTAGGTTTGCAGCCTGATCCTGAAGGATCAGATTCATTTCTTTGCCTCTGCTTAAGTTTCCACAGAGACTGATCTTAAAATAGCCTCCAGGGCACATGAAACTTGTTGGGAATAGTATTTTCCCCTAACCAACTCTCCACTTCTTTCAAGTGAAACCATGTGTAAACATGCACAGACTATGTCAATCTCAGACCCTAGGCAAATCACTTCACCTGTATGCGATTCAGTTATTTCATCTTTTTTAAACTGGACTCTGATTTCTAAAGCCCAAAGCTCTGAAGTTCTGTAGTTCCTAAAATACTAATTATTTCCAGATATGATCAATAAATCTAGAGGATGAGTTAACAGTGCTCCCTAAAATCACCACCCATTTTGATGATTAATGGAGATATCATTAAATTCAGTCTTGGCTCACCATGACTTCATCCAAGTATTGCACTTGCTAAATGAATATTTCCTTTCAAGGAGAGCAATGCTTTACACTGCACTGAGTAATGCTATGGACAGGCACAAAACATGATTTAAAGTTATTGCATGAGAAATAACTAGAATAGTTTATTCAAGGGGCAATTTTTCTTAGGAAAGAGATTTGGTAAAAGGAAATCAAAATTTCTAATGTTATTTATTATACTTCCACCTACTGATAAATCAGATAAACCTTTAAAATTAAGTTAATCCACAGAATCTTATTTTTGTAAATGACAAAAAAATTCTTACTGAGAGTGGCAATAGGACTCCTCGAACAGTGACCCATACCCCTCTTTTTATTGAAACAGAAACCAAGGTTCAGAGAATAAGTGACTAGTTCTAGGTCACATAGCTAATTAGTGACAGAATTGGGAAGAAATTAAAGTGCCCCAATTCTCTCCCCATTTTTTGCACTACACCATAAAGCCTCTGAGTCTCTGAAAAGTTAAACACAATTAATCTTGATATACAGGGCATCCCAAAAGCTTTAGTGTTTTGATGAAGCTTAACCCCTAGGTGGAAGTTTTTAAGCTATTAAAGCTTCATTCTACACTAAGACTTTTGGGAAACCTTGTATTATTATTATTATCTGTGTTATCCTAGAAAAATTAATTTTCATCACATATTTCTTCATTAAAAAATCATAACAGGAAAATATTAGAAAAAAGAGAAAGTATAATCCTAGAATATTACATGAAAAAATAAAAGAACATGAATGATTGAATTTTTCTGAAAGAAAAGAACATTATTCATTTTTTATTTTTCCCCTCCTCTCCTGAAACCTTTTCACTCATTAAAAATACAAAAAAAAGGAAATGTTACATAGGGAAGTGGGTGCTTAATACATACTTTTTGAAGATAAGGAGGAATGCCCCCCTGAAGATAAGAAATTTCAAAGGTCTTGACCTGGCAGGAGGAAAAAAATATAGGGTTAATTAAAGTTCTACTACATAAATGGAGTAAAATCACAATAAATCTTTCATAATCATAAGGTAATATTAGATGTACCGGAATTTAGAGAGGATAGAACAGGTTTTCACATCTAATCCTTTTGTAGAAAGTACAAGGAAAAGATCTTCTAGTATTAATTCCTTCTTTAAAAAAAAGTTTAACTGATGCCTTTTGTTTTTACATTACAAATTTTTCTAGCTATTAATTTAATTCTCAACACAGGAATTGACTCCCATCTCTCTCTTGATAACACAAAACAGTTAACTACAAAACAACCTACACAGTGACTGCCTCTTACAATATATTCAACTTTTCATTTACATTGTAAATGAAAATATTATTTTTCCATTTCTATTTATTTCATTCTATGTCAAAAATTTTCTCATTTCTCTAAATTGCTTATGTTTGTCATTTCTCACTCAACAATAATACTCTATTACATTCACATACAAGTTTGTCAGTGATTTCCCAATGTCTAACTACTTTGCCTCAAGCACTTTACCATCACAAGTGCTGATATGAGGATTTCTGAGCATGTTGAACCTTTGTTTCCAATTTGATCTCTGGGACGTACATGCCCAGTCATAGGATCTCTTGATTGAAGAGTACATGTACATTTTAGTCATTTATTTGCAGCTTTGCACATGGTACATGAACATGTTTGTTTTCGCACAACCTTTCTAATATAATTCCCATGTTTTGTCATAGTTACCAAATTGTGGGCCATAAGGTAGAAATATAGAGTTGTCTTAAATGATGAAAATTATTATCTTATTAATAATTTGAAGAATGATTTCATATACTTGTGTACAATTTGCAATTTTCTTTTAAAAACTATTTATGTCCTTTATCATAAAATTCTTTTGCAAATTAGGAAATGGGCAAAAAGAGATGATGTGACTTATCCAGTGTCACACACTTAGTGGTAAGCTGGGATTCGCCTTACTTCTGGTTCAGTGTTTTCACTCCTGTGATTATCTATCTAATTACGTCATTTAATATAAATATCTGAAATCTAATATCTGATCATATTGAGTTATGTAAACAGACAATTATAACATTGACTTTGCTTTATCACATGACAATTTTAGTCTTTTTAATAAACCAATATAACCATTTAATTGTAGTTTATACAAATGAAGCTCTAGCTGAATATATTTCTCATTTATTGGATATAATTTAAAATAAGACCTCAATAACACTTATAAAAATATTTGGATAAATATTTTTTAAAACTAACCATGAATTAGAATAAAGTTGGAAACTGCCTAAAATAAGTTAGGTTATGTGGACATCCCAACTAGACTAGCATAATGCAGTGGAAAGATATTTGGACTAGAGTTCAGTTTTCTAGATTTACAACCTGGCTTTGTTATTTGCTCACTGTGCAATCAAGGGAAGGTAATTTCATCTTTCTGAGCAGCAATTTCTATACCTTTGCATAATAGAATCTGAACTGAACTACAGAGCCCTTACATGGAGCATGTTCAATATTGCCATTCCTAGTTATGGTCTATCATATGGTAGCTATCTTAAGCTTCCAAGATAGGAAGGGTCTTACTTCCTATCATGTATTTCTCAGCACTAAAGGGGTTGCATTTTGACTTAGCAAAATAACCCTTATCAACTGAGAAGCCAGAAGAACACACTCAGTTAATGTACAAAAAGAGGGAGATTTGCCCCTTCAGCTTCTTTCATCCTTTCTGGATATGAATCATATAAGGATTGTGTCAAACTACTTGCTGATTTTCTCCATTCTTCCTCCTATGCTAACCTCAATGGGCCTGATTTGGACTGCCTTTTTGTTTTTTTCCTAATTTCAAGCAATTGAATACCCATCCTGAGATGGAAGTATTTATGATTGGAAGCAACCGTCAGTTTGGAAATTGAATGGCAGCAGGGAAGGAGGTCTCACAGTGCTTCTGGCAAACACCAGAGGATTTGCCCAAGCCAGGTTTTATCAGAAAGTATGTACTGTGAGCTGTTTGGATAGTGCAGCTCTGAGTGAAATGTAAACTGCCTAATTCATAGTCCTGCAAAATTTATGTACTGATGAGGTTTAAGTTTCAGCTTTTCAATAGATTGTAACAGTAGTTATAAGTTAAGTAACTGAATCTTGTTTAAATCATTCTGATAATGAATACTGTTTTTTATGATTAGCATTTTTATTTGTAATAAATTACCTGTTGTATACCTGACTTACATTGTACAATTAGTTCCTTTTTACTTTTTTGAAGGCAGGGGGAATAAAAACCTTAGAAAAAGCCATAATTTGAGCTATAAGAAAAATTGTCCTTAGGAAGCCAGGGTATAGATTTAATTGATCCCATGTATCTGAGAAAAGGGATCCTCCTCTCGTCCCATAAACTGACCATAAAATTTATATATTTCATATAATTAGGGACTAGTCAATGAAGAAACAATAATTTGAACACATTCAGATTTGTCTTTTCTGGTGGGTGATACAAAGCCTGTGCAGATATTGCCTATATTCAATTCAACATGTGGCACTTTGGGGAACATATTTCCAACCATGGGAAACTGTTGGGCTCCACTGTAAAATAATGAAAAGCCTTCTAACTGGCTTAGGAGGTGGAAGAATTTCCGATCAAGGAGATAAATTGGAATTGAGTTCACATGCAAAAGGGACCAGTCTCTTAGAATCTTTTCCTTTCTGGTGATGAGTGTGGTAATACTATCATGTTTCCCCCTTTTAAATTTACATACAACCATCACATTATTGGATAGAGTAAAAAAGAAAAAAATCTGCTTTGGCTCCTGACCGACCTAAACTGGCTACCTATGTCAATCATAAATAAGACTGCTGCCAAATCTCCCCACTCTGTTTTGGGATTTGATTCCCTGGCTAAAATGCAGAAAAGGTGTAGCAAAGAACACCTTTCATTTGTGAGCCATACTGAGGTCAACTATCATACAGGAAAGTCAACTAAAAGGGAAAGTCCTTGCTTATTCTGGTGTTTCACAAAATGTTTTTATTAGGTAATACAGAACCCAATTATTCAGCAACAGTTCAACCTCATGGCAGAATCTATGCAACTTCAATTATTGCTGAAAGCTTGCGAATGGCATGAGATTTTCTCTGCAACTACTCAGGTGTGGTGTTCTCCCTTTCATTCTGAAATGATGTAGCTGAAGAAAAGAGAACCGAGCAGGTAGCAGTGTCTTTCTGCAACAAAAGGGAAGAACATGTTCTATGAATTAAGGACATCATTGTCATTAACAACCAAAAACATGTTCAACTAAATTTTTTTTGTGTGGCATTCGCTTTTCTGACCTTAATTTTTAAGGACTTCTGATATAGATAAAAGTCTGGTTCATGTAGAGGATCAGAGTGGAATTCTCTTTCTTTTTTTTCTTTCAAATCATTTGAAAAAATGCAAGTCTATCAGGCATTTCAAAGTTATTCTGGTGGCTTCAAATGGACATGAAACTGAATATGGCTAGTATCCTTTTTTTCATAAAGAATAGTGCAGTGGAGAATAATTAAGGACAGCAGTTGAACCTTTTGCTTAGAGATTTTATTTTATTTTGCAATTAGAGAATGTATTCATCATATAAAGTCTTACTGTCAGATGCATCCTGCTATCTTAGACTCAAGATCTTTTGTGAAACTGAAGGGTGCAAATTTTTATTAATTAAACAGTATGCTTAAATAAAACAGCAGAAAGTTTTTTTCATTTAGAAGTGGGATAGAAAAGAGGCTTCATTTTTTTTAGCCTGAAAGCTTTTAGTGTAGTATAATAAAAAAAAATAAGATAAATGAAGCAAGATGTTAAATATAGTTCTAATTTAGAATTGATGAAGACTTTAACAGTTGAGAAAGTACACAAAAAAAAGACTGAAAAGGAGTCAATATTTTGTCTCCAAGCAAGTCAAATGCAGGGAACATGTAAAATTATTCAAGATGGGTATAGAATATCTTAGAAATGGTAAGCTTTTATCAAACTTTGATCCAGCAGTGTTTCTACTGGGCTTGTATCCCAAAGAGATCATAATCAAGGGGAAAGAACCGACATGTGCAAAAATGTTTGTAGTAGCTTTTTTTGTAGTAACAAGGAACTGGGCAGTTGGAGAATGGCTGAGTAGTATATGAATGTTATGGAATTATTGTTCCATAAGAAATGATTAGCAGAATGATTTCAGAAAGATCTGGACAGACTTACGCGAAATGATGCTAAGTGAAGTGAATAAAGCCAAGAAAATATTGTAAAGCAACAAAATAATATGATGATCAACTTTGATGGACATGACTCTTCAATATTTTCACCTTTTTTTCTTATTTTTCTTTCTTGCTTTTTGTTTTCTTTCTCATTTTTTTCCTTTTGATATGATATTTCTTATGCAGCATAATAATTGTAGAAATATGGACAGAAGAATTGCACATGGTTAACATATATTGGATTACTTGCTGTGTAGGGGAGGGGATGGGGAAAGAGAAAGAGAAAAAAATTTGGAACATAGGATTTTCCAAAGGTGAATGTTAAAACTATCTTTGCATATATTTTGAAAATAAAAAGCTATTACTAAAAAATGATAAGCTTTATCGGATTGAAATAAAACACAGTATTGAATTTTGGTTGGGATGTATGGCTTTTGCCCTTTGAAGTCATCATGGGTTTTCTGAGTATACCTGAGGGCCATTTTGATTCCTGAGTTTACACTTTAGGTGATATATATCAGGATAGCTCTAGATGCATTATTTTTACAAGTTAATGATAAGCGTTCATAACTCACTTATGACTTCATTTCCCTCTGCCACTCCTGACTTATGAGAGCATCAATAACTTGTGGAAATAAATTATTTATCAGAAGCTGATCCATTGTATGTCCTGTTTATGAAACATTTTAGTTTTAGTCAGTATTGATGAAATGCTTTCTTTTATGTACTAGAGAAGCCAGAGACTCTAGTTGAAAAATTTGAAGGCAGTTATTGGAGAGAAGAAGAAATAATGAAAAATAAAATCCTGCATTCATTCTGTTACTACTGTGCTATTCATTTTTTAAGAGAAGAAAAAAGAAACTGGATTAAATATATATATATATATATATATATATATGTATGTATGTAAGTATATGTATAGTGTGTATGTGTGTGAGAAAGAGCAGAACCTTAAGAAATAAAAAAGCAAAAGCAGAATTATGTTAAATGAAATTCCCCAGTCTATTTTATTAGAATCTAGGAAGTTTTCTTCCATGTTCCCAGGATCACAGACCTGGTGCTTAAAGTAAATTTCTGTTTTTACTCTCATTTTACATGTGAGGAAACATGTGAGACTAAAAGAAATTAAGATACATTAAATGACTGACCCAGGATCACAAAGGTAGTAAATTATACAGCTGGGATAGATATTCAGTATTGTCTAGCAAATTTAAGACTAGCAAAGAAAAACAGGAGCAATGACCACACTTTGACAAAGCAGAATGATATCTGTCACAGCTTGATAAAAGATCTCACTATACTGTAGTTAGTTTGGCATTTCTGAGTCTCAGACACTGAGAAAACTATGTAAACAATAGGCAGGAAGTCACAATATAAAAACTTTTTATTATATATAGTAGCAACACAGATACAATCCAAGACAATTTGAAAAGGAAGATTAACAGAGTGTACGTTATATAGAAAATGGTTATTAATAACATCTTGATATGTTCATTTAAGCATTATATCGCTTACCTAATAAATCCTGTCTCATGACATTCTTTATCAATGATAGGGTTTTCCAAACTCTCCTATTTATGGAAGATGGTGTGCTGATTGCTTTGAGCCCCAGAACATCACTGGAGTTCCTTGTTGAAATTTCATAGTTAACCTTTCTGCAAAAATGATTGCCTAAATAGGAGACAGAGCTGCCTTGCTGCTACATACCTACTTCATTTAAAAATAATGATTTTTAAAATAAGTGAGAAACGACAATAAATACTTCTTCCACCCTAAGACTGTTTAAGAGGTTTTAGCCAAAAACCAAAGAATGATATGGAAATGAGCCTTTTCTAGTAAAGCTAATATCAGCTAAGCATAACCTCCTAAACCAAACAGAGATGGCCATGGATAGAGTCAAAAGACTCTATGATTTGAGAAAGCAGAAAAAAAACTGAGAAAAAGCTCCTCTGAGAAAGTTCCAGGGAGGTGACCTGAGGAAGTGCTGGAGAACTCAAATTAGGATAGAGCAGTAAGACACTCAGGAGCTTCAAGTTTCCTAATACTCTACCCTAAGATACCAATGTTCTGAATCTCAAAGACCTGGAGTCAATGCAAAAAGTCAGGGTCCCCGACATCAAACAACCTCAACCAAAAGCCTAGGAGAAAAGTGGGCACTACCTCTGACATAAAACCTTAATTCAAGAACTAAAGGTGGAAAACTAGCCAAATTGAAAATAATCACCAATCATCAAAAAGTATTATACATCTAAGGACAATGTATCTTTATAACAAATATAAAAAGTGATTCAAATAGGAAAAATGGATTTTTCCATAAGGTCTTCATAATTGCCTACAAAAGATTAAGCAAAAGTTTTTTTTAAAAAATGAAATGAAAGCTTTTAAGGAAAGAACTGATAGAAAAATAGGTAGCTAAGAAGAGAAAATCTTGCCTATGAAATGGACTTCATGAAAACTAGAATAGACTACAAAGAAATCAATAAATTATGACTTAATGAAACTGTAAGAAATATTAGAATAAGATTTTTATAAATAGAAGGAAATTATGTGATCTTTTAAAATTTGATTTAGAAAATAGGTCAAAAAGATAAAATTTAAGAATCACTGGACTTCCATAAAGCCACCATAAAAATCCTAGATACAATATTTCAAAGAATCATAAATTAAAATTGATTTAATCTATTAGAACTAAAGAATAAAGGAAAAATAGAAAGAATTCATTGATCACATCCTGAAGGGACCCTCAATTTAAAAAAAGCTCCTAAGAATTTTATATCCCATTTCTAGAACTCCTATGCCAAAGGAGGGAAAAAAGCAGCAAGCATCATAAGGAAGCAGTTCAAATACCAAGGAACCATGATCAGGATCACGCAAGAGTTGGCAACTATTCTAAATAAGAGATCTTGAAAAAGCTATTCTCAAAGGCAAAAGATATAGAAAAGAACCAAGAATAACTTATCCCATACTGTGGAGTATAATACTCCAGAGGGGAAATAAATACATTTTTTATGAAATAAAGGGCTTTCAAGCATTTCTAACTAAAACACAAGACAAAAAGAAAAAAGAGTTGAGAAATTTTCCAGAAAGGAAAATTTATTTGAGCAATTGAAAGGAGGCACACGATGATTTAATACTAGATTATCTAATAGGAGGGGAAGAAATATGTCTATTCAGAACTTTAATATATTTTCACAGAAAAAAAAATATGTCCTGAGGTAGATTGGTTCTTTTCTGAGAGTTTCAAGAGAAAAAGAAAAAAAAAGGGTAAAAAGAAATACATTAGTATAGAAAGGAAGAAGCAGATGAAGAAGGATATTTCTAATAATTAGAGTACTTGAGAATTAGAATATACAAACATGGAAAAAGGAGTGGAAGAGTAGACACAAAATGATCATAATCATTATCTAAAATGGATAAAGGAAGATTATATACATAGAGAATTTTGTGTAGAAATATATTAAATTTTACAGGGAAAAATTGGAAATTGAAAGAAAGGTAGGAGGAAGAAGAGGAGGAGAAATAGAAGTAGTAGTAATAATAATAATAATAATGATATCTAGTATCTTTATAGTACATTAACGTCTATAAAGCTCTTGAACATTTCATTTTATCCTCACAACAACTCTGAGATGGCAGTGCTATTATTATCTCCATTTTGCAGATAAGGAAATTAAGACACAACTTTTCTATGGATTCATACATCTAGTAAACCTAAATGTTCATGATTCTGGGTTTAATTCTTTGTTCACTATACCACCTAGCTTTCCAAGAATAATACCAGCGACAGAATAACTGCAAAACAAACTTCTGATCCTAAAAGAAGCAAAGAATTTTGATCTAAGGAAATATCTTTGATTGCCTTTTAGATAATTGGAGAATGGCTGAAGAAATTGTAATATATATAAATATGATGAACTATTATTCCAATGTAAAAAATAACAGACAATTTCAGAGAGTCTTAGGTTGTGCAAATTGGGACAGAATTAAATAAATATAATCAAAAAAAATTTATGGAAGCAAAGCAACATTTTAAAGAGAAATAACGCTGAAGGACTTAAGATCTCTGAACAATACATTAATCAGAAGCATATTACACCCCCGCCATTGATGTAAAGGTGATAAACAAAAAGAATATAATGAAAAATAAGTTTTTGTACATAGCCACAGTGGATTATTTTTGTTTATTTGCTACAAGTGTTTTTTCTTTCTTTCTCTCAGATTTAAGCAAAGATAAATAAGACAGTTTTGAAAGTCGCATGTAGAATTTATTATATATATATAAAAACAAGTACTGTGAATTGGAGGTTCATAGTTTCATACAGAACTCATGGTCTTTTATATATGTACAAATGCCTTTTTGGTATAAATTCAGAGTTGTGAAAATTAAAAGTAAGAAAGGGAGAGATTTATGGCTAACACAAAGAAATGAGCCTATCTATACACACTTTTTTTAAGTAGGTGCATTATTCAAGTATTTATTAAATGTCTAGTATGGACCATATATTGTGCTAAGCTTTGGGGTTACAAAGAAATGCAAAACAGTCCTTGCTTTTAGAACTCAAACTTGCATTCTAATATGAGAAATAATATATAAATAACTAGCTGTATATAAAATACAAGCAAAATAGATTGGGGGGGGGGTAATATCAGAGGGAAGGCATTAGCAACATGGGGAACTAGAAAAACCTTCCTGCAGAAGGTGGGATTTGAGCTAAGACTTAAAGAAAACAGGGAAATTAAAAGATGAAGATGAGGGAGAACATTCCAGGCACAAAGACATTGGGGCATAGATGCCCTAGGCACAGTTCCAAGATAGAAAAGAGTGTTTGTATTTGCTCACAAACCAGAGCACAAGCCAAGAAAACAGTGACCACAACTCTCATTAAATCATACCACTTAGAAAAATTGAAAACTTACAGATCCTGAGAACTAGCTTTGAAAAGAGCAGCATGAAAAACCTGAAACTTGGGACAGTGTCTCCTCTATAATAGGAATAGAATCCAACTAACTCCAAAAAAGTTAAAAGTCAAGAAATAAGTTGGGAAAATAAGAAAATAAGCAGAAGAAGGGAAAAGAAGAAGAAAGAAAGAAGAAGAAGAAGAAAAAGAAGAAGAAGAAGAAGAAGAAGAAGAAGAAGAAGGAAAAAGAAGAAGGCGATGACGAGATGATGACAAGAAGAAGATGACGATTACAACAATGACCACAGAAAATTACTAAGTTTACAGGAAGAGTAAGACACAAATTTAAAAGAAGACAACAAAGTCAAAAGAGCTACATACAAATGTTCAAAGAAAAAAGTGAATTGGCGCAACAGGCCCCAAAAGAATTCCTGGAAAGGTCAAAAAAAGAATTTTAAAAATCATATAATAGAATTAGAAACAATGGGGAAAAAATGAACATGATGCATTAAAAAATTACTAAAAAGAGTAAACAAGCTTGGTAAAGGAAGCACAAAAAATACTGAAAAAAAAATAATTCCTTGAAAACCAGAATTGGCCAAATGGTAAAAGAGACACAAAAATCCACCAAAAAGAAAAACTACACAAAAAGTGAAATTGGCCAAATAGAAATGAACGTATAAAAACACATTAAAGAAATAATTCCTTAAAAATTAGAATTAAGGGGCAACTAGTTGGTGTACTAGATAGAACACCAGCTCTGAAGTCAGGAGAACCTGAGTTCAAATCTGGCCTCAGACACTTAACACTTCCTGGCTATGTGACCATGGTGGTGAAGTCATTTAACCCCAATGGCCTCAGCAAAAAAAAAAAAAAAAAAAAAAAAAAATAGAATTAGGTAAGCAATGACTCCATGAAACATTAATAAATAATAAAACAAAATCAAAAGAAGAAAAACAATGAAAAATTTCTCACTGAGAAAATATCTAATCTGGGAAATAAATCAAGGAGAGATCAATAAAGAATTATTAGACTACCCGAAAGCCATGATAAAAAAAAAAACAACAATCTAGAATCAGATGATAAAATAAAAATTGAAAGAATCCACCAATCACCTTCTGAAAGAAGTCCCATAATGAAAACGCCCATAATATTATAGTCAAATTCCAGAGCTCCTAAATTAAATAGATAGTATTGTAAATACCCTGAAAGAAACAATTCAAATATCATGGAGCCATGGCAGAAAATAACACAAGATTTAGCAGCTTCTATCTTAAAAGATAAGACATCTTGGAATGTTATATTCTGGAGGGCAAATGAGCTAGTATTACAACCAAGAATAATCTGCTCAACAAAACTGAGCATAATCCTTCAGGGGGAGAAATGGATATTTATTTAAATAGAGGACTTTCAAGCATTCTTGATGAAAAAACACAAAACTGGATAGAAAATTTAACTTTCAAATATAAGATTTAAGATAAAGATAAAAGATAAACATGAAAGAGAAATCATAAGTTTTCAATAAGGTTAAATTGTTTACATTCCTACATGGGAAGGTAATACTTGTAACTCGTAAGAACTTCCTCATCATTAGAGCAGTTAGAAAGAGTATAGATAGACAGAAAGCAAAAAAGCCTTCTCGTTGATCTTGTTGCTCAGTCACGTCTAGCTCTGACTCTTTGGACCATATCTAGGCCCTTCTGTCCTCCATACTGTCCATGATGTTTTCTTAGCAAAGATACTGGAGTGATTCACCATTTCCTTCTCCAGAGGATCACCTTTTGTCAGAATTCTACTATAATCTGTCACCTGACATAGTAAGAAGTCTTCCCAAGAAGATCAGGGGTGAAGTAAGGATGTCCATTACCCCCATTATTATTCAGTATTGTACTAGAAATATTAGCTATACTATAAGACAAGAAAAATAGTTTGAAAGAATAAAAATAGGAAATAAGGAAGCAAAACTATCACTCTTTGCAGATAAAATGATGGTATCTTTAAAGACTCCTAGAGAATGAATGAAAAAAAGTTTAAATATTTAGCAACAAAATTACAGGATGTAAAATCAACCCATATAAAGCATCAGCATTTTTATATATTATCAAAAAATTCCAGCAACAAGAGATAGAACATTTTCATTCAAAATCACTAGATAATATAAAATACTTGGAAGTCTACTTGCCAAAAAAAGTCTAGGAAGTATATGAACACAATTATAAAAACCTGTCACACAAATAAAGTTAGATCTAAACAATTAGGGAAATGTTAATTGCTCATGGGTAAGCCAAGTTAATAATAAATGTCACATAAGTGAAAATTCTAATTAAGTTAATTTACTGTTCAGTGCTATGTCAATCAAAACTAGAGCTATAAAATAATAGGAAAATTTATCTGGAAGAACAAAAGGTCAAGAATATCATTCTCTTGGTGGAGCTGTGAACTGATCCAACTATTCTGGAGAGCAATTTGGAACTATGCCCAAAGGGTAATAAAGCTATGCATACCCTTTCACCCAGCAAAACTGCTAGATCTGTCTGCATCCTTAAAAAAAAAAAAATCAAGGGGCAACTAGGTGGTGCAGTAGATAGAGCACTAGTTCTGAAGTCAGGAGGACCTGAGTTCAAATCTGATCTCAGACATTTAACACTTCCTGGTTGTGTGACCTTGGCCAAGACACTTAACCCCAATTGTCTCAGCAAAAAATAAAATAAAAATAAAAATAAAGTGGGGGAAAGACCTATTTATACAAAAATATTTGTAGCAGCTCTTTTTTTGTGTTAATGAAAAATATGAAACTGCGTAAATTCTCCATCAATTGAGGAATGGCTAAATAAGTTGTGAAATTGTATACTACTGTAAACAATTGATTGTAATTGTATACAATTGTGTTATTTAAAATGATTTCAGAAAAATCTGGAAAGACATGAACTGAAATTTAAAGTAAAGTGAGCAAAACAAGGAGAATATTGTACACAGTAACAGCAATGATGTATGATGATTAACTGCTATGGCTTCAGCAATACAAAAATCCAAACTAATTCCAAATTACTCATGATAAAGAAAATACTATCCACATCCAGATAAAAAAAGTGGTAGAATCACTTTTCTTGTTTTTTTTTAAAGTTTTTTCTTTTCAAAACATATGCATAGATACTTTTCAACATTTAGCCTTGCAAAAACCTTATATTCCACATTTTTTCTCCCTCCTTTCCCCTAAATTCCTCCCCTAGACCGCAAGTAATCCAATATATGTTAAACATGTGCAATTCTTCTATACATATTTTAATTCACTTTTATTTTTATTATAGGAATTCTTATATTTATATTACATATATATTGAAACTTAATATTTTAGATGGTCAACCAAATTCATCTTCTATACTGCTTTCATTTTCCCCCCCAGCAGTTTTTTGTTGATCAGGAAGTCCTTACTACAGTGGTTGATATTCTTGCTGTTATTGAACATCAGGCTATTATGTTTCATTCCTTCTGGAATCTGTTTACATAATTTGTTCATTTGATCAACTTTTCTTCTCTCTCTCAAAAACTGAGTAGATTGGGGGATTATTACTTGGCAATATAGTTTAAGATTTATACTATTTGACCCATTTCCTACTTTTTTATAGCTTTTTATTTACAAAACATATGCATGGGTAGTTTTTCAACATTGACCCTTGTAAAACCTTCTGTTCCAACTTTTCCCCTCCTTCCCCCCATTCCCTCCCCTAGATGGCAAGTAGTCCAATACATGTTAAATATGTTAAAGTATAAGTTAAATACAATTATGTATACATATTTTCTTCTACACATATTTACACAATTATCAAAGCATGATTTTTCTTTCTTTCCTTCTTCCTTCCTTCCTTCTTTCCTCCTTCTTTCCTTCCTTCTTTCCTTTCTTCCTTCCTGCCTTCTTTTCTTTCTTCCTTCTTTTCTTTATTTGCTTTTTTCTTCCTTTCTTTCTTTCTTTCTTTCTTTCTTTTTCTCTCTCTCTTTCTCTCTCTTTCTTTCTCTCTCTCTCTCTCTCTCTCTCTCTCTCTCTGTCTCCAAATTCTTTTGCAACCTAGCTAATATGGAAATTTGTTTTACATTATACCAAATTGCTTACCTTCTCAAGGAGGGGGAATCATGGAAGGGGAAGGGAAGGAGAGATTTTGGAATACAAAATTTTTAAAAATGATAGAAATTGTTTTTACATGTAAAAATTCCCCCCAAAATCAGATGATTAAAAGAGAGCTGGGTTCTTATTCCTTCTTCTGTATTTAATTTGTTGTGGTTGAAGTGTATGAAGTAAATATGGCTTCACACAGAAAGCAATTGGGAAAAAGAGACAAAGGTTTAATGCACAAATTACATTTTAATATTATTATGAAAATAGTTTGACTATTTGAATAGATCCTTGGACCACATTTTGAGAATTTCATATCTACTCAAATAGTTATAAGGGTTGTGACAGTGGAAATAGAAAAGAGGCTATGGACATAAGAAGAACTTGGTAATTCTTTAGATATGAGAACATGAGGGAGAAAAAAAAGAGATGGGAATAAGAACTCCTCCAACATCTCAAATGTGGGAGCCATTAAATGCTGAATTGGAGTGACTGACAACAATAATGAAACCTAAATCTTAAAGAGATTTAAAGGAAATTACAATAATTTCATTAGGACAGGATGAGTTTTATGTAATGGTAGAATATCTATATGGGAATGTTCTGGTGGAATATCTATGTGGAAATGTCCTGAAGGCAATTGAAGATCCCAGTCTGGAGCTTCAGAAAGAGCTCAGGACCATAGAGAAAAATTTGGGAATCATTTCCATCAAAATCTCATCAATTCCACTTTCAAAATATCTCTTATATGTATCCTTCTCCACATCTTCTCCTTACTCATACAACTATCACCCTAATCCAGGCCCTTTTCATCTAATGCCTGGACAAGAGCAATAGCCTTCTAGTTGATCTTGTTGCTCAGCCATGTCTGATTCTTTTGCAAGTGGTACTTGAGCTGAATCTTTTCCTTCTTTGGAGGAAGCAAAAAAAGACAGAGTAGAGAAGGTATATAGATCATTCTGGGTATGGCCAATGACAAGTACAAAATACAAAGATAGAAGATGAAGTGTGTGAGGACCATCAATTAAGCCAATAGAATTTGATTGTGGAGTAAATGGAGGGAGTAAAATCTGAGAAGATTGGAAAGGTAGGATGGGGTCTGGTTATGGAAAACTTTAAATCCCAAATAGAGGAATTTATGCTTTGTCCTGAAGGTAATGGAGCTCACTTTAGATCTATGCTTTTTTTTTTCAGTTTAATGTGACTTTGTTATTTTAGTACATAAGTCAAAATGATTCAACCAAATCAGAGGCTGTGGATAATTTGTTTTTCCACTTGGATAGGAGAATTGTCTTGATCTTGTAGAATGGAGCCTGCTGGTGAATTTGGTTTATTCAGAATCAAATAGAATTTAGAATTCTTATCCTTTCTATTTGTCTCAAAATACTTATGAACTGCTTAACCATAGCTTTCTTAATCAAGTGTTCAAAAACCCTCAGAAAGATCAGGAACAAATTCTTTGGATTTCAGGATTTTCAAATTTTTGTTACCAGTTACAAATTGTAATTTGTGCCACAGCATAAGAAGCTCAGAATCATACTAATTTGTGAAGGAGTCAGATTCTTTTTGACCAATTTGTAGGTTTGGACTTTTACATAATCTGGAAATAGTCAACAAGATCATGTTGTTTAGCCATGTTGAAACTCTGCAGCAGTACAGCAGAGATGATAGGGACAAGCCATTCCCAGAAATGTGCATGCAACCCATAATGGTTAAAAATCAGGCAGAGAAAGAGGGAGGACAGTAGGGAGCAAGAGAGGAAGTCATCCATCTTGTTTGAAGTGAAAAGTGCCTCACTTTGACCACTAAGTAGAGGATGAATTGGAATGGAGAGAAATTTGAAGTAAAAGGATAGGAAAATTAGACTTCTGAATCATTGCTTTATTGTGGTGAAAGGATTTGTACAACTCAATGAAACTATGTCTGATTCTTCATAACTCTGTGGATGACATCTATACCCTTCTGTCCTCCATACTGTCCATGGAGTTTTCTTAGCAAAGACATTCCTTCTCCAGAAAATCACCTTTTGTCAGAACTCTCTGCTATAATCTGTCATCTGATATTTAGGCAACCTTGCATGATATATAGCTCATAGTTCTCTGTCCACAGTACTCTCTCTAGATGTGGACAGTACTTTCCATCACAAGTCTATGAATTGCCTTGAATCACCACATTGTTGAAAAGACCAAGTCCATCACAGCTAATCATCACTTAATCTTGTTATTACTGTATACATTGTTCTCTTAGTTCTGCTAACTTTACTTAGCATCAGTTAAGTCTTTCCAAGCTTTTCTCTGAAAGCAGCTTGCTCACATAACTAATTTTTTAACATATTGCTGTATTTTTCCCAGTACTTAATTTTTTAAATTAATACTTATTAGTGATATTCTTCTACTATTCCTTTTCTTTAACATTTTCTTCTCTAGTTAAATGATAATGAAAGGACAGTATTTAACTCACAGAAAGGACTAGGGAGAGAATTGCCTTCCATTAGTTTAAAAAATTATTTATTTTGCAATTGAGATACTTTTTAAAATCATAAAATATACCTATAAATATATCTGGTTCTAATTTTTTTTAACATTTAGCAATTTATCAATGTCTTATTTAATTTCTTTTTCTTTTTCTTTTTTTTTTTTTTTGCTGAGACAATTGGGGTTAAGCGACTTGCCCAAGTTCACACAGGTAGGAAGTGTTAAGTGTCTGAGGCCAGATTTGAATTCAGATCTTCCTGACTTCATGGCTGGTACTCTATCCACTGCATCACCTAGCTGCCCCTAATTTCTTTTTTTTTATTTATTAGTTCATTTATTTATTTATACAACTTTGTCAACTTTTACTTTGTCAACTTGAGTGTTTTACATTTCTGGAAATACTAATCCTTTTTATATGCTAAATTTTGTTGTCTTATGATTTTATTAATATTCTTTAATAATTCTCTACTGCATCTTATAATTTTGGGTATATTGCATGAGCATATTTATTATTTTTAATATAATTGTTATTTTTTCCAATAATTTCATTTCTGGGCCCAATTATTTTTATATCACTTTTAGTCTCTACTTATTGTTCATATTTCCCACATTGATAATTGTTATAATTGTGTGATGGAATGTAAAATTTTCATTAAAAAATCTGCTTTTCAGTATTTAGAGTTCTTCATGACCTGGAGAACAATTGATTTTTGCAATGTCTCTGTACATTTGGATAAAAAATAAATTCTCTAATAAATCCATTCATTTCTCTCCATGTTACTATCAAATCTTATTTTCCCAATATATTGCACAGTTCTCTAATATTTTCCATATTTTTCTTTCTGTATTCAAGATTAAATCATGTATAGGAATGGGTTTATAAGAGCTGTCTCAAGGAATGTTTAATAAAACTCCTATAGAAACTTCTGAGGACTCCAGGGTCACATGTGACTCAATATTGAAGGGCCTTACACTTTGAACCAATAAAACAATTCTATTATTGTCCACTGAACAGAAAGAACTAATAACTTAATTGTTCTTTATTTTTATAAAAGGAATCTATTTATTTTTGTATTATATTTGTTTGCTTTTACAACTGTCATTTTAAAGTCTATTATTCTCTATCTTACCTCTGTCATGCACTTAATTAAGCTAATTAAAAGGAGGCATTCTTACAATTATGCAGAGTCCAGAAAAGCAAATGCCCACACTACTCACGTCTAAAAGTGTATGTTTCTTTCTTCTCTATAAGTTCATTGATTTTTTGGCAGGAGGTGAATATTTTGCTTCATTTTTAGTCTTTTGGACTCCTAGTTTATTCCTTCATTAATCAGCCCCTCAAAGTTGTTCTCTATAATACTATTGTCGTTGTTTAAATTTGTCTCCTACTTCTGCCCCAGTTTTTTCTGAAACTGCCCATTTCTTTTTATTTATGAGACAATAATATTTATTATACCTTAATAATTATAATAACAACCATTTAAATACCAATTAAATTTGAGGTTTGCAAATCCCTTTAAAATTATGATCTCATTTCATCCTCACAACAACCTGGGATTTTTTTTTCCTCCAAATACTGGTGGGATGGTTTGCCATTTCCTTCTCCAGCTCATTTTACAGATTAGGAAACTGAGGCAAACAGAGGTTAAGTGACTTGAAGTCATTTTAAAATTTAGAATTTCCTTATCTTAAGTATAGCACTCTATTCACTGTGTCATCTAATTGTTTACATTATAATCTGGCCATTCCCTAATAAATAGGCAGCTAAGTGGCATAGTGGGTAGAATGTCGGGCCTAAAGTCAGGAAGAATTATTTACATTAAGTTCAAATCTGGCCTCAAACAATTATGAGATATATGACTGGGCAAATCTTTCAACCTAAATGGCAAACCACTTCAGTATTTGCCAAAAAACAAAAAACAAAAAACCAAATGGGGTCACAAAGGGATGGATATAACCGATCAATAATAACATTAAGTCCTTAGTTTTCAGTTGTTTGCTTGTTTTGTTACTATTAAAAGGAATTGTTATAAATATTTTTCTGAATTTGGGTCTTTTTCCTCTTTTTTGCTCTCTTTACTGTATAGGCCTGTTTTTGGGTTTTGCTAGTTAAAGGATATGGACATTTGGTAATTTGGGGGTCTTTGAGTTTACTTTGGGTTGGGTTTGATACTATTTGTTTGCTTCAGAATGTTATGTACCTAATCTGTTCCACTGATCAACCTTTCTATTTTTTAACCAGCACCAAATCATTCTGATGCTTATTTCTTTGTACTACTGATTAAGATCTCGTACTGGTAGGTACACTTTCTTTTCATTTTTTCATTACTTTCCTTGAGATTCTTGATCTCATCTTTCTCCAGATGAATTTCCTTATTCTTCTTGGCTCTATAAAACAATCCTTTGGTAGTTTGATGGGAAGGACATTGAATAAGTACATTAATTTAAGTAGCAGTTTCATTTTTATTATATTTGTTTGACCTATCCTTGAGCAATTAATATTTCTCCAAATTTTAAGTACATTTTTATTTCTGCAAAGAGTGTTTCTAGTTAGATTTATATAGTTCCTAGTTATGTCTTGGTATATAAGGTCCCAAACATTGCATGTCTGTGTGTATATAGATATAGATATAGATAGATAGGCAGATAGATAGATAGGTAGATCTGTTATTACTTTGACAGGAATTTCTCATCTCTTTCTGCAAAGTTTTGTTATTAACATACAGGAATAGTAATTTTTTTGTGAATTTATTTTCTGTCCCGAAAATTTGCTGAATATATTGTTCCAATTGATAGTTAGTTACGTTTGGTGCTTAGGAGGTTGTTTTCTGGTATTGATTATTTAAATAATCTATTACTTCTTTTATTAATCTAGATATTTAATATTTTCTAGAAGTATACAATCCATTTCCTCTCAGTTATTAATTTTGGTAGTATGTAGTTGGGTAAAACTTTTTCAGATAATTTGCTTTATTTCTTCTTCAATTTGTCTGAATTATTTTTTCATTTTTGATATGAACAATTTAGTTTTCTACTCTTTTTTTTAGAGCAACTGATTATTTTAGTGTTTTTTTTTCCCAAAAGAAAAAAAAATCAAACAAATCATGATTTTATTAATTAATTAAAAGTTTTGGAGTAGTTGGGATTAGGATGGCTTTCAATTTTATTAACTTGTCTTTTTCAGAATTTTCATTTTGCTTTTTAATTGGAAAGGGATTAATTTGCCTTTCTCATTTATTTAATTATATGCAATTAATTGATTTACTTTTTCTCTCTTTTGTCAAAATGCTTAGAAATACAAATTTTCTATTACAAATTGCTTTAACTGAATCCCATCTTTGTTTTTATCATTTGTTCTTTGATTCAACAGTTATTTGGTAAATTTAATTTTCAATTAATTTTAATTCTTTCTTAAATGCTTTGTTATTGAATATAATTTTAATGCATTGTATTAAATAAATAATATTTAATATTTCTGCTTTGCTGAATTTTTGATGTGCATAAATATCTCACCAAAAGTTTATCTGAAAGCATAATACATGTTGCTCCAATCTTTCATTTTAATTCTAAATGAATCTTAATATTTGTTTTGTTTTGGAAAATTCCTGCTTTCCAATTCCAATAGATTTGTGATGGAAAGTGCTATCCACATTCAGAGAGAACTATGGAGACTGAATGTGGATCAAGGCATAGTATTTTCACCTTTTTGTTGTTATTGTCAATTGCTTGTTGTTTTTTCTTTCTCATGTTTTTTTTTTTTTTCTTTTTGATCTGACTTTTCTTGAAAAGCGTGATGAATATGGAAATTTGTTTAGAAGAATTGCACATGTTTAACTTCTATCAGATTGCTTGGTGTCTTGGGGAAGGGGAAGGGGAAAAGAGTAAGAAAAAATGGGAACTCAAGGTTTTGCAAAAGTGAATGTTGTGTATACTTATTGTGTATCTAAGTTATATTTTAATATATTTAACATCTACTGGTCATCCTGCCATCTAGGGGAGGGGGGGGGGGGGTAAGAGGTGAAAAATTGGAACAAGAGGTTTGGCAATTGTTAATCCTGTAAAGTTAGCCATGTATATATCCTGTAAATAAAAGGCTATTAAATTAAAAAAAAAAAAGTGAATGTTGAAAACTATCTTTGCATCTTTTTAGAAAAATAAAATACTTCTAAAAATGTTTTTAAAAAGAATAATTCCTGCCCTTCCTTTTAGACCCTTCTGTCCATTCTGCTTTCTCCTGTTCCTTCTTATTTTCCTTTTAAATTTATTATTATTGTTGTTATTAAAAATAGTAATTTGAATTAAAAAAAAAAAACAGATTTGAACTCAACTCTTCCTGACTAAAAATCCAGATGTGTGTGTGTATTAGAAATAGATGCAAGTAACTTTATTAAAGAACTTTTTAATCTAATTTTGATGAAATGAAGTTAATGGGCTGTCCTTTCCCTCTGCCCCTTCCTCCATGATCATATAGTATTCATTTTATATATCTTTATTATATAATAGTGATTTCCCTCCTCTTTTTCCTTCTTTCCTCCCCAATAGAGTATGCTGTCTTTTCTATTTTTGTCTTCTAAAACCATCCACACAGGCTATCTGTCATATATTAGATTCTAAGAAGACATCTGTTTATTTCCATTATTAACATGTGAGCAATTCATCTTTATTTAAGAGCTTCCAACTAAACAAACATATATTTTTCTATGTTTCCTAACTCTTTGTATTTCTATTTCAAAATATCTACTTAGTTCTCATCTTTTTGTCAGGAATGCTTATAAATTTTTTAAAGTCTACTTTTCCCTAGAAGATTATACTTAGTTTTTCTCAATAGGTTATTCTTAACTGCAAATCTTTAATGTTTGTCTTTTGGAATTCCAAGATTTTCTCTCTCTTATTCTGCTAGCTGCCAAATCCCATGTGATCTTTATTGTAGCTCCTTAATATTTTTTTAAGCAGCTACTGTTTGTAGTATTTTTTTCCCTTTGACTTAAAATCTTTGGATTTTGACTCTGACGTTCCTGGCAGTTTTCACTGAGTTTTCTTTTTAGAAGGTCACTGGCAAGTACTATTTTTAATATAATCTTTCATTCTATGAGTCCTAGGAAATTTTCATTTATAATTTCTTGAAATATGGTAATAAGACTCTTGCTAGTCATGATTTTCAAGTAGTCTGATAATTTTTAGATTACCTTTCTTTGCCCTGTTTTTTAAGTCTTTTTTATGATATTTCTTGAATTTTCTTCTTTTTTCCCAATATTTTGATTTTCTTTTCATTTTTTAAAATCATGTCATTGTTTTCTCTTTGACCCATTCTAATTTTCAGGGCATAACATTTTGAGGTGAGATTTTTCCATCATCTTTTCTAAAGTACCAATTCCATTTGTCATTCATTTCTTCCTAATTATTCCATTTTATTTTCTCTTGTTTTATTTCTTCTTAAGACGCTTATAGTTTTTAACGATAAGAATATTTTTCTCTTTCTGGATTTATTGTAAAGTTGCCAGTTAGGATTTTTTCCTGAGTATCTTTCAAAACTAAAATATATTTCCATGGCATTTGTATGCTTCCCATGATTTGCTTATTTCTTCTGCCTCACCATCTACGTTGAAGGCCTATGTTTGGATCAAGTTCCACAACTGAATAGCAAGATTAGGACTTAACTGGTGCTGATAATGATAGTCTAGAGTTTATCCCTCCTTTAAGGTAGTTGAGGGTTTCTCTTTAATGGGGTCTTGCCTGAGAGCTCCCTCTTGCCACAGGGCTCTGGGACTTTCCTTTGACATAAGGTCTCCTGACACTAGGAGAAGGACTAGAGGAGGGGAATCTTTTGTAGACTAGCTTCTACCATAAATTTTGGAGACTATTTACGTCCATCTTTGCCTAGATCCTTTTTAACACTGGGTTAACCCCTAGTTTAAAAAGAGTGATCTACTATCTACCAGTTTTCTTTTCCCATCCACTGGACATAGTAGGAATCTAAGAGTTTCTCCCTGAAGGGATATGGACAAGACTAGTGTCTATCTTAGCTATATTTCCTTTAGTTAACATGCTATTCAGTATTATGTTTTTAACCACTAGGTTAGGTAACTCATATTCTTTTTATGGGTGCATTTTATCTATTAATACTCAATGCTATAATTGTTAAATTTAATTTCTCCTCTATTATATTCAGCTATAATCTTTGTCTTCTTAGTAATATGTAAGATATGATTTAGTTTTCTTAGGTAGTCCAATCTTATTCTTACATGTGTACATAGAAACACAGAAATTTACTATGGTATCCACTTATAATCTCATTTAGGATCCCAGTCTTTACAAATTTGCATAGATATTCACCCTTACATACACCCATGAATTTAATCCTAGTTTCTATATTGATTCAATTGCTCCTAGAGGATTTGTTTTTGTTTTTAATAAATTTTATTTTTTATTATGAATTTAACATTCATCAGTAAAATAAATATGTCAACACACATAAAACAAGAATTACATACAAACCAAACTTACACATAATTTTAAAATTTTATATTAAACTTAATGAGAGTAACAAAATTGCTCTATTTGTGTCTTTTGCATTTTTTATTTTCTTCTATGCATGAAAAATTATTGATCTTTTTGAAACTGCTAACAATACATATTAGCTTGCCCTTTCTCTCTACCCTACCTACACACACAAAGAAGCCCTTCTTTGTAACAAATAAACACAGTCCAGTAAAACAAATCATATCTCAAATCATATATTTCATCCTGAACTTTTAGTCTATCACCTATCTTGTATGTGATATGCTTACTCGTGTTCTCTGAAGTCTAATCTTGGAAAGGTCTATTAAAGTCCCTGAGCTAGTTTCCTCATCTGTAAGAAAAGAAGCGTGGGATTGGAAGGCCTCTGGAATTCCTTCCAGATCTCTGATCTTATTATCTTCTTTTCTAAGAACTCACTTAACCAGAATATGTGACGTCCACAACCAAAGAATTCTTCTTCTCAATCATCCTTTCCTTTTCATTTCTTGATTGATATTTCCTCCCATCTCCCTAGTGCATTTCTGACCTTCAGTGGTCGTTCAAAATGACCTTATTGGTGAAAGTTTATTATTTAGTCAAATCTTCATTGCCTTGATATTCCTAGTTCTAAGATGAGAACCATAATAACACTTCTGTCATTCTGAGTCCTTTGAGTCTTGCTCCCAGCCCTTGAGACCTCTCTAACCCTGGTAGCCCTTTGAAACATTTATATGTAATTTCCCTCCTGAGATTGTTTCTCCACATGAATATCTCCCAATTCTAGAACCCACTGCATATCACTACAGAGTATTCACAGCTTAGTAACTTTTTTTTTTTTTTGCATAGTTCCAAATTGCTTTCCAAATTATTTTGATGATTTCCCATTTCAACTGGGGCCATCTCCAGTTGTCCTGACCCAGATGGCTCTGGAGGGGAAAGTGAGGCAGGTGATCTTGCACAGCCCTCCTTCACTGAAATCTAATTCAGTTGTATGTCATGGCATCCTCTCCCTGATATCATGGTCCTCTTCGAGAATGAAGGACAAACAACAGCAACAACAACCAATAAACAACTCTAGCCATGGTTAATTAAGGTGCCTATTTTTCAAGTTAACAAACTGTGCATACCCTTTGATCCAGCAGTGCT
This sequence comes from Sarcophilus harrisii, assembly GCF_902635505.1. NCBI lineage: Eukaryota > Metazoa > Chordata > Mammalia > Dasyuromorphia > Dasyuridae > Sarcophilus > Sarcophilus harrisii. The sequence goes on from NC_045429.1 coordinate 229,212,576, forward strand.
ACTACTGGGCTTATATATCCCAAAGAGATACTAAAGAAGGGAAAGGGACCTGTATGTGCACGAATGTTTGTGGCAGCCCTCTCTGTAGTGGCCAGAAACTGGAAACTGAGTGGATGCCCATCAATTGGAGAATGGCTGAATAAATTGTGGTATATGAATATTATGGAATATTATTGGTCTGTAAGAAATAACCAACAGGATGATTTCAGAAAGACCTGGAGAGACTTACACGAACTGATGCTGAGTGAAACGAGCAGGGCCAGGAGATCATTATATACTTCAACAACAATACTATATGATGACCATTTCTGATGGACCTGGCCATCCTCAGCAATGAGATGAACCAAACCAGTTCCAATGGAGCAGTAATGAACTGAACCAGCTATGCCCAATGAAAGAACTCTGGGAAATGACTAAGAACCATTACATTGAATTCCCAATCCCTATATTTTTGCCCACCTGCATTTTTGATTTCCTTCACAGGCTAATTGTACAATATTTCAGAGTTCGATTCTTTATGTACGGCAAAATAATGGTTTGGTCATGTATACTTATTGTGTATCTAATTTATATTTTAATATATTTAACATCTACTGGTCATCCTGCCATCTGGGGAAGGGGATGGGAGGGAAGGAGGGAAAAATTGGAACAAGAGGTTTGGCAATTGTCAATGCTGTAAAGTTACCCATACATATAACCTGTAAATAAAAGGCTATTAAAATTTAAATAAATAAATATTTTTTTTAAAAAGGTACTTATTTTTCCATAGCCTACTCGCATAGGTCTTCTGATTCTCTACTAACATTCACAATAAATTTCACAACCAAAACTATCCCTGTACTCTTTCAAACAATATCAATTCATAATACCTCCAATATTGTTTTACTCACATACTACAACATTTATATGAAATCCCTTTCTAGTTATTTAGCAATTCAGCATCTTAAAGCTGTCATTATTGTAATGTTCTACTTTGATTTACATATCAAATGTTTCCCTTGGGCATGTTCCCCCTCAGGAATTACTTGGAGGTTTATTTCTGCACTGGTTTATATATAAAGAATTTCTGTAGGATTCCTTTTCCTTGTGAAAAGAGAGTTGGTTTTTTTAAAATCTTCTGTATTATTCCTAATTTAGTTGGGTAGAAGATTCAGAGGTGAAGTACAACTTGGGGGCAACATGTTACAGTGAAATAAACACTAAATGTAGAGTCAGGGAAAACGGCTTTAATTTCAGAGTTGTTGTTTATTACCTGTTTATCCATAAATAAGTCACTTTACCTTGATAAGCCTCAGTTTTATTATTTGAAAATAGGTAGAGGGTAGTGGGTGGAGTGGGGTGGTTAAGTGGTCTTTACTGACCCTTCTAAATCTAAATGGGATAGGAGGGATGTTTAGAGAGGATTTTTGACTTTTTGACTGAGAGAAACTAAAGAATTGATCCCTTAGGCAAGTAGGGAGAAGGCGCTGATAGAGATCAGTTTAGCTCCAGAGTCTCACCATCTAGGTAGGTCTTCCAGTCTGAAATCCAAGTTAAGTCAAACCCCTGAGACCCATCCTCTGTGGAGGTCTCCAGCAGTCTCATCTTGCCACGCCCTGTTGGAAATCCCAGTCATGTCCCAGAAGTTAAATTTTCCCTATAAAGTCTACCTATGGACTATCCCATGGAAGCTGCCTTCCTTTGAATCAGCTTGCCACAAGAGGCCACTCTGCCTCTTGATGTCTTTCTCCTTCCCCTTCCCCCAGGCTACGTGGTCTCTCTCCTATGCCTTCCAACCCCACTTCTCCTCATAGCTAACCTCAAACCTGTCAGTGAGTTAAGGAGATGCATACCCCAAGCAGGTGAAGACTTTCCCCAGTGTAATGGATGAATGAGAACAATTTGTTTAAATGGCCATGAAGGGAGGTGAAGCAGGAAATGTAAAGTATTTAGAGCTCAGTCAAACATCAAAAACAACAATGCATCCCAAGCCATTGCCAGTCATCCTGACTTTTGTCTTGCCACTGGATTTTGATGAGTCTGGAAGAGAGAGTGAGTTCACAACTTGATGCAACTCTGCCTCCAATCCAATTAATTTCATTTCACTCCCTGAGTTGGCATCGCCCCATGATATCATTGGTCTTCTTCCAAAACAAACAAAAAAAAAAAATTAGGTGCAAACAAAATTTTCTATAAATGACTTTTCTTCTTTTTTAGTATTTCTTGTGTTGAATAAACGATTCTCTGATTCAAAGTAGAATCCCTCTTCTTGGTCAATTACAAAATCTTCTAATGATGGAGTTTTCTAGACTAATTACAAGGTATTGGGGTAAGCCAAATCTAACATTTCTCTCTGAGGCTATTTAGTGAATTCTATTAATCTATATTTAACGCCTTTATTTGATTCTATCTGGGAAATTTTCTTTTACTTTCCTGTAAACAGTGGTTAGAATATTCCTCTCTGCATTTTTGGTTATCCTATGATTAAAATGATCTTTCTAAATTCTGTTTTCTAATTCTGTTACCTTTGCTTGTATAGTTTTCTAGTCTTTTCTTGAATTGTCTTTTCATCATAGTCTGCTGTTGATGATTTACCTTCTATATTAAGAATTTAATTTACTACTGAGTTCATTCTTTTATCTAAATTTCCCACAGCTTTCTCCAGAATGCTGACTTTTTAAAAATCAATTTGTTTTATTTTATTTTTACTAATGATAAATCTTTCTTTACTGATTCTAGATCCTCATTTAGTTTTTTTAAGTATTTTTTATCCAGGATTTGGATGCCCAATTTTGTGTTAGTCCAGGGCAGCCATTGTACTGCACTAGGTTCCAGCTCATTTAATTTCTTGAAAGTATTTCTTATCCAATTTGAGGAACCATGTTTTGAATGCCCAATTTTATGTAAGTCCAGGGCAGTCCATTGCACTGCACCTGGTTCCAGCTTTGTTTTTGGGGCCAGATACTGAGAGATACAAAAGTAAGATATGGTTCCTAAGCCCAAGGAGCTTATAATATAATAGAGTAGATAAGAAATATACCTTTTGCTACTTTTAGGGGAGGTGACAAGGAGATCAAGGAAAAGCTTCACACAGGAGGTGGAATTAAAGATGTCTTAAAGAATAGACAGATTTCAAAGGCTAGCAATGAAGAAGTGTGGAAAGAATAGTTTCTGGCATCACATAAATAAATACATTGAGAAGGGAAAGATTCAGAATATTTAAAGATTCTTTAACCACAATATTATGAAATGACATTGGAGTCAAAATTGTGAAAACCTGTATCTGTCAGGCTAAGGAAGTTGGATAAAAGTCCTCACTAGACATTAGGAACCCATTACCATAATATTCTATTTTCCTAATTATGAGGGAAGAAGGAAACAAGCATTTATTAAAAATCTACAAGTGCCAGACATTGTGTTAAGAATTTTATGAATATCACCTCATTTGATCCTCACAACTGTGTGAGGTGGGTACTATTATCACCCCTACTTTACAGTTTAGAGGCATACAGAGGTTAAGAACTTGTCCACATTCATTCATTTAGGAAATGTTTGAGGCAAGTTTTAAAGTCAGATCTTCCTGATTACAAATCCAGTGCTCAATCCACTGTCCTACCTAGCTGCCTCTAACCATAAGAAATAGATTTTAATTTTTTTTTCAGTTCTCTCTTAACCATTTTGTTGCCTCTTGATTACATTCTGCTTTTAAGTGTGTGTGTGTGTGTGTGAAATGGAATGCAGTGAAAACCATCATGGAAGACAGAAAAAAGAATATTACTACCAAGAAAAAGTTTAGAGATAGTGGATGGCATCAGTTATTTAAACAATTGCTTTAGTTCTTTGCTTTGGTAATGAAAACCTGACCATAATTATACTGCCATCATCATTGCCTCTGGTGAAATTAAATTTTATCCTTTGCTAATAACCATATGGTATAGTACATGAAACAGTGGATTAGAAGTCAGACTTCTAGGCTTTATTCTGCCACTGGGAGCTGCAGAACTTTGGGCCAGTCATTTAATTGAGGTCCCTCCACCCCAATTTCCTCATATATATCAATATAAAGTTGTAGTGGATAATCCTTAGGAGAAAACCTAGCTCTAAAATTTGGTAATATGGTCACAACCTAACTTTCTAACCTATCTCATACTACATGTTTTTGTTTTGTTTTTTTTACATATTCTACATTTTAGCCAAACTGATCCATTGACTTTACATTAAACTCGACTTATTTGCTCTCATATCAATTTACTCATATAAGCCATCTTATCTTTTTCTTACAGAAATTTGTTATTTCCTTCTAGACTCAGGTTAGATATTATTACATCCTTTAGGAAATTTTCCTGATTGCTAGTGCACTTTCTCCTTCAAATATTTTTAGAGAACTGTATCTGATCTCCCTTGCCCTCAATACTTCCTACTTTGTGTTTACTAAAGTGTGTATACACAAGGAACAGTGTGAGAGACTAGATGGAGAACAAGATTTAGAGTCAAAGTTCAATTCTAATTCTGCGACTTATTACTCATGTGACATTGGGTAAGTCACTTAGTCTTGGGGCCTCCATTTCCTCATTTGTAAAATGAGGGTATTTTATAATACCTAGATTGTAAAATCTAGAAGATTTTCAAACTCTAAGTCTATGGTTCCATGTTGTATTTATATTGGATCATACATTTCTGTTTAGAAGAGATGCTGGAAGTCCTGTAATCCAATGCCCATTTTAGAGATGAGGAAATAGAGACCCAGAGATGTGAAAGTGACTTGCCTTGGATCACATGGACATAAGCTGGAAAAGCCAGAATTTGAAATCAGGTTTCTTGAACTCCAATGTCCTTATTACACTGTACCAGACCCAAGCTAGGATGAATTAGTCAATAAATATTTATTGTCCACTACACATCTGGCACTGTGCTAAGTGCTGATTAGAATGTAAAGTTCTTGAAGGCAGTGATTGTTTCACTTCTAACTTTGTACCCCAAAGTTTTTGAATATTTGGGGAGAAGGAGTGATAGTAGCATGCTCTCTCCTAGTTAGAGTATAAATTCTTCAATGGTAAGGCTTTTTTACTTTCTTTTTTGTATTTCCAGTACTTAATTTAGGGCCTATCATGTATCTTAACAGACACTTGTTGATTAATATTAGGTGTTTAACTGACACTTGTGATTGATTAATTGGTTGTTGGGTGGAATTTAAACACAAGGAATTCTCTAGACTAATGAAATCACAGGCCTTAAAATAATAGATGGATGTTAGGTGTTTAATCAACATTGGTTAATTGATCAATTGATTAGTGGATGAAATTTCAACACTGGAACTCCCTAAAATGATGAAATCACAGTCCTTAACATAGCAACCAATTTAAAATGTTTGTCAAATTGAAATTAATTCTGTTTCTAATGTCCACAGATAAAATCATAGAGGTAGACTCTTCTTACATCTGCTATCAAGATTCAGGTGACATCCTTAAACACTATCCTTTAGAACTGGCATCCTCTATGTATTGTTTTTCCTACCTTTTAAAACATACTCACACACATTCCTCCACACACACACACACACACACCACATACACTTTTCTCTGACTATTGGGAGAAAAGGTATAGTAAGCAGGAGATAACAAGAGATTGAAGAAAATGGAAAAAAAAAAAAAAAAAAGACAGACTAGAAGTATAAAAGAATTTCAAAGAAAATTCCAAAGGGAATTGGAGGGAAAGCAAAGGGAGAATAAAGGAAATGGATAGCCCTGACTTTGAGGTGTGTCTCCTGATTTTATCAGCTTTTATGTTGGTCTTCTGTAACCCATATTTTAGAAATGGCAGGCATGAACATAGCTTCCCTATCTCCTTTAATAGAATATTATATGAATCTCATGTTAGGGCACAGCTGACATCCAGATGTCCCACATGATTCTGGCCTTTCCTTAAAATATAACAAAAACTCCTCTCTCAGCTGGGGCAATGAGAATCCCAGTAATGGTTCCAAATACTTCCCTTCCCTCCTAAAATACTGGCCAGTTAAGCGTAGTATCCATTCATAATCAGGTGCTACCCTGATGTGTGTCCAGAAATGGCCAAAATATCTATAGTCCTTGTTTCTAGTGACCACAGATGTTACTGCTTGGAAATGGTCCTTATGGCTTTGGCTAAAGCAACCATGGCTGAAGAGGCTAGTATAGTTCCCAACTTCTACCATCTGTTTAAGAAACTTCTTTGTCAAGGTTCCTGGTTCCTGGTCATGTCTCAGTTTGTTAGCCTAAAAGGACTTATCTTATGAAGAAGGACAGATAAAGGTATAACCTTGGCTCATGTCTATAGGATGGCTTTATAAAATAAAGCCCATATCTGAATAATTGAATAAGTATTTTAGGAAAATCACTTTTGTGGCTGAATGGAAGATGAAATGGAGTGGAAAGAAAGTTGAGGTAGATATAACCTACCAGCAGACTATTGCAATAGCTCAGGCATGATGATAGTGATGAGGGCCAGTACTAGAGTGATGGCAGTGTCAAAGGAGTTCATTGCCTTGAAGAAGGGAATTACAGAAGGGCAGAACTGGCTGTTACCACAGTCACAACGCTGCCATGGGACGACTGAGACCTCTGTAAAGAGTGTTTTATAATTGTATTCATGGGAGTTCTTAAGGATGTATTGGCAAATTCAATATTAGATTTTAAAATATATTTTGTAGCTATTTTGAAAGATGTTTTTCCTCCCTCTTCTTGCTAGTTTTTAAAAATACAAGCAACAGAAAGGATAATGGTTTTGTAGGTTTATCTTATACTTTCTACTTTACCAAAATTATTCATTGCTTTGATTAATTTTATCATTAACTTTATGAAATTCTCCATTTATAATATTCAAGACAGATTGATTCCAATGCTTTTTTAGTATGATGTGTGTATGTGTATACACAACATATATATTCATATATATGTACATATACATATACATATATACACATGGATATACACACATATGTGTCTCAATATTATATTTTGTTGATGACTTTTTTTGGATACCTGTTCTTAGAATCACATGAATTTTATTGTTTTCATTATTAAAATGAATTATATTTATTATGTTCCTAATTTTTAACTGTTCCTGAATTCTTAAAATAAATTTAATCTTATAATAATGAATATTTTAATCTATACACTATAACCACTTTTCTAATATTTAATCAATATTCATTCATTTACCACAATATTTAGCTTGACCCATAATTATTATTCCTTGCTCTAGTTTTCCTTGGGGTTATCTCCAATTTTTTTACAAGAGTATGAAAGACTTTCATAGTTTAGGTGAAATTTAGGTGGATAATATTGATAATAGTATTCCTCAAAGCACTTTTGAAGGGTTCTCAAACCCTTTCAGGGGCTCACAAATTCAAAATTATTTTTATGATAATACAAAGAAATTTTTTATTATGGTAAATATTGACAAATATGAACCACAAAACCAAAAACTCTTCGGAGTTTTTAGATTTTTAGAAATATAAAGAGGGCCTGAGTACAAAAAGTTTGAGAACAACAGATCTATGGAATCCCCCTCATTGATCAGTTTAGTAACTCCATTAAAAAAAGAAAACGAGGTTGCAGAAAACAGTATGTCCTCTTGATGAAGCCATCCTATATCTTTGTGATCACCTCTTCTTTTTTCATATGTTCACTAATTATCTCTTTTAACAATATATCATAGAACTTGGTCAGGAATAAAAGTAAAGTTCAGTGGCCTATTTCTCAAATGTATCAAAGCGGGATTAATTTTTTGATCATTTGCCCACTTAAAAAACCATTTCTGAGTACACTCTCCTCAGGGGTGCACATTTATTTGTAAATTATATCCATTTGCTAGAGTGTTATATAGGTAAATTATAAAACATACAAAAATAGGAATGAAAAAATGAGTTAATGTAATAGAATGTAATGTAATAGAAATGGAAAAGAATGAAATAAGCAATAATTTAAAATATTTTAGTTTCTGTGGAAGTACAAAAATTTTTCTGTCCTCACTAAAATTGTTATTAATATTTTAGAGAGAGTCGTGTGATTGCATTTGTTCTCTTTTTTAAACCTTAGGTTAGCATTATATAATGCAGCAATTTGAAGGTGTAGTTCTAAGTTTAGTTTATTGTGATATTTTGTTTTTGTGACATTCATACCTAAAACAGGAACATTATGATGATCAGAGCCCACAACATCCCATGCCTAAAAAGCAATAAAGTGACTTGAAAGTGGAAAAATATAATTTTATCTAACTCATATTTCACTGTAGTTTGAAGTTTCCCCCCCCAGTCCTGAAAACACTGACAAATGAAAAAACAAACAAACCTGTTTTTAGCTCCTCAGAATGTCACTTTCTCTAAAAAGTCTGTCCAGTTCACCCTATTTGTTAATACTCCACCTCTAGTCTTATGTGAAAGATTATTTTTATGTATTTCATATTAACTTATCAGTGTACAAGTAGAATGTAAATTCCTTGAGGTCAGGCACTTTTGGTCTTGTCTTGGAATCACAGTGCCTGTTATATAGTATTGCATCACAGGACATAGGCTCATAAAAATAGACTTGGAAAGTATCTCAGAGGCCCTCTAGGCAATCTTCTCATTTTATAGATGAGAAAACACAGTTATTAATGTCAGAGTATAAGTTTAAATCTAGATTCTCTCTAAATCCAAAACTAGTGAAAGCTTTTTCTTAACTTTTTATTTCTATTTTTGAGATTGGGTATCCCTGTTTTGCCTAGGCTAGAAATACAGTAGATACTTTCAGGGAAGATCCTAATATTAATCAACTAGTAAACTTTAACATGTTTGGGGAATTTTTTTGGCTTTGTCTGTCTGCCCCTCATATGCTGTTTAGATAGTCTTGGTAGCTTTAATCCTACTATAATTCAGCACAGCCCAGTTCAAGTGATCTTGATTCCAGCCAGATGACCAGATTCAGCCTCCCTCACCTTCCTGTTTCAAAAAACACAAGTCCTAGTTTTCTAGGAGTTATTCAATTTCAGTTAAGTTCTTTCTTTCTTTCTTGGAATCAGGAAAAAAATAGGATGTTACACTTAAGTTTACATGTAGAACTTTCGTGAGCCCTTCCTTTTCCCTATATATGAGACACAATTCATTAGTACTTTACTACTGCAGATCAAACTTGTGTCTGTGCTTTCTAGACTTACTGTGCTTCCTTTATAGAGGCTGCTCTGACCTAATGGAAGTATAATAATATTGAAGTCTTATTTTCCCAGATTAAGGCTACTTCCATTTCCCAGTCGTGGTTTCCAATTTTGGATTGGACATGTGTTCTCTAAAGCTATTACTCAAATCACCATTCTGGTGGTGGTGGTGGTGTGTGTGTGTGTGTGTGTGTGTGTGTGTATGTGTGTTCTTCCTATTGTTAGTCACTAGTAATTAGCACTCCAGTTTGAATTAACTGGAGCTAATTCAATTAACATCAATTAGCTTTGACAAAAACTATGTTTGTTTTAAAGATAATTTCCAAAACAAGGGGTAATATATCACCTGGCTGAGTTGAGTAGCTTCAAACTTAGTGGTTTCTATAAAACATTCACTTCACCAAGTTCACTTCCAAATGCAGTATAGCCAATAGATGAGTCCCCTTCTTAATTATCACTAGGCCAGGTCTTTCAGGTCACTCCTGAGAGTTTTTATACCGGGCTGCTTGACCACAAAATTTGGGATTTCAATCCCCAAATCTCTTAGCTGATCTTTTAAGGCTCACATAATTATAACTGTCTCCACTATTCTTTCACTTAAAAGCAGGACAGAACAAATACCAAACAGCAAAGAAAAGAAATCCATATTTTAATTCTACATATTATTCTCAGATGGAGAGGGTCCAATATCCTTTCTCTTACATCATAGTCTCTCTTATTGAACAATAGTAGAGAAAGTCAGAATACTCTAGCTGATTAGTGCCTTTTGAATATAACCCAGTTCCAGCAATATAGCCAAATGATAACTTTTCTATTCATCATATCATTGGCAGATCAGAATTAGTTTTAGAATTTCTATACAAGCTCCAAATTGGGGAACAGAATACTCCAATTATACATCTTCATATCTTTCCAGATACTTACTAGCTATGTGACAGTGGGCAAATCACTCAACTCTATTTGATTCAGTCTCCTCATCTGTAAAATGAACTGGAGAAGGAAACAGCAAACCACTCCAGTATCTTTTCCAAGAAGATCACAAATGGGATCACAAATTGGATGTCATTGAACTGCAATACTAAAACAGGGCTCCCAACAACATACTTCTCCCAGTTTTTGTAGTTACTTCAGGGTCTGACACATGACTGTCTAACATATGGACACAGAGGGGACATAAGTATTTCTGTCTTTCCATCTCTGTCTCTGAATCTTTCCATATACATACATAATTCAGTGTACATTTTAAACACATGTACATATGTACACATGTGTATATGTATGACCCATGTATATATAATATTAGTAAAACTTTTGTCCTCTTTTTAGATAAAAATAAGCACAAAATAAGTTCCAGTATTTCCATCCCACAGCCCCATGTGGGATGCATCTCCTGGGATTAGCACATCCCGCCTTGAGTCTTAGATCTCTGAACTAGATAATCTTCAGGGTCTCTTCCAGTTTTTCTAACAGACTGGCATTCCATGGGAGTGATAGGTGAAGCCTGGCTCTGATTCTTCCTGGTACCTCAAAACAAAAATGCTCTGGGGAACAGTAAAATGACTATTCAGGAAAAAAGTTAATCACTGCCAATAGAATGGCAGCTTTAATTTTGCTTTTCTTTACTTCTCTTCCATGAAAAGGTGAATGTGTTTCCCCAGAGAGACAGAGAAAAGAGATCTCATAAGAGTCTGGATAATTGAAAAAAAATGATTTGATTTATGTAACTCTTGACTAAAAAAAAAGTAAGGCCTGACAACTAGTAATTAAGAAAACAATTCTCAAAATCAGGGTATGCACATTTGTTTTTGAATCTTCCATACTGATTGTATTTCCCCAGTTGGAATCAAGTTTCTCAAAGTATCTATCTTATAAACTTAGATGTATACTTCAGAAATATACTACTATGGGATTATAGTAGTGTCTATAAATTATTTTTTTGGAAGTTTTTTTTATTTATTATAATAACTTTTTATTGACAAACCTATGCCAGGGTAATTTTTTTTACAACATTATCCCTTGCACTCACTTCTGTTCCAATTTTTCCCTCTCTCCCTCCACACCCTCCCCTAGATTGCAAGCAGTCCTATATATGTTGAATATGTTGCAGTATATATAAATTATTTTAACCATAATTGGATTAAAATTTTTCACATGTAGATTTTGAAAAAGATAATATATCAATTACTACTTGATGTATATGTGTGTGTTTGTATGTGTGTGTGTGTGTGTGTGTGTGTGTGTGTGTAAGCATGTGCATGCACATGAGCATTCAAGGGCTTTGTAAACTAGGAAATATATGTTAGATCTGAATAGGTTCTGATTCCGGTTCTGATTTTTTATTAAAATAATACTTTAGTAGATAATGGTCAGTAATAATTGAATAAAAAGAAAAAATATGTCATTCTGCTGCTAATCTCGCAATTAAATTTCTTCCATTGGTTTATTTTCTTCCATATTTGATAATAATATTGAGGAGAATTTTTGTAAAAAGAAAAAAGTTTGATCATTTCTATGTCACAGTTCTAATAATTTTAAAATGCATAATTTTAGCTATCTGTGGGCTAGGTCAAACAGGGAACTAGTTTCCAGATTTGTTCCTTATTTATCTCGATTTAGTTTAATAATGGAGATCTTGGTCTGTAAATGATTGAAAAATGTTCCAAAAAAGAAAATTCAGAAAAATTCAAAAAGAGAGCTAAAGCTTTAAAATAAAACATTGGATCATCAGGTGCCAATGTATAATAACATGCAAGAAAAGAGTTAATCAAAGTTATATGGTAAAGAAGCAGTCCTATTTGAAACAAAGTATATGTTGAAACAGTACTTAGTTAAAGATGTTAGATAATATTCAGGGAAATCACCCTTCATTCAGTTCAAGCATTTACTGAGTACCAACCTATTCAGTGTCATATTGTGATCTCAAGGTGACCTGGGCTTCTGAAGTTCATTCCAGCAAAATATAAACTCAGATATTAACATGATGGAAAGTTTTCCAGTCTAGTCCCAACAGCTGGAATATGTCTTTTTCATCCTTAATGGAAGAAAGGCTAAGTTCCAATGGGTCAGTCACTTCATAATCAATTCTTTGTCCATGGAAATATATAAAGCCAAAGAAATGCAAAAAAGTTCTGTTTTGGCAGTCTCCTACCATTTCCTGAGTGGTTGGTCATGTCAGATTGGCTGAAAAAAAGTGGCACAAGGTATTAAGAATCACATAGTTTTTAGGTAATCTATTAACTTAACTATTGGTACTATAAATGTGGAATCCTTATTCAATGGATAGAAATTATATTTGAGGGATGGAATCACATCAGTCTTGACACATCTTGCTGTAAATAAAAACACAGGCAAGTCACAATTAATTGCAAAAAAAAGTTCAGAGTTCCTCCTTGGAGAAGCAAAAAAGTTGGTTTTATTGTGTATCCATCCAAAAGTAACAAGAAATGCCAATTCATGGGACATTTGTTCATTTCATATTGCATACTCATGATAAATATTTGCAAGAAGACCACCATGAAAATAATTGTGAGCTCTATGCCAACATCTGTTACAAAAGTCGAGGAGTAGAGAAATTTTATGAAGAGTTTCCTATAAACCTCCAAATCAAATCAATACATAATTTGGTATTTCGTCACTTCAGTGAAAAACGTTGTTTGTGAGAAGAACGGTGAAAAATATCTTGGAAAATATTGTTCAGAAGTAAGAAATAAAAAAAAGACAATGATATAGAGACTACATAGAAACTTCATGCCTGTAGCACAAATACTTTGACTGGGAAACACTGGATGTGGTAAGTACCAAACAGTACCACAAAAAAAAAAAAAAATCAAATCAATTATGTGTTAACAAACAAGAAATAATTCATTACTAATACAGGAATTATTCCTGAATCGAATCAGTCCACTAACTTGTAAAAATAGAATTCAAAATTAATACAAAACAAAGAAAACAACTTAAACTGACTAAGAGATATGCAGTGCAATTAAATCAACTTAAAATATCACCTATTTAAACAAGTTATTGATGCTGAAAATGGATATTGATAGAAAAAAAGGACAACAATCATAACAACTCTGCATAGAAGTTTTACAAATATAAATCATTTGTGATAGCAAAGAAAACAAAAGATCCTACTAACTACCTGAGCCAGTAACACCACATTTCCATGCCAAGAAGAGAGAGATAGCAGCCAAGGACAACAGCAGTTTAGAATATAAACTAATTTGTAAATCTTATGGAGGATAGAAGAAGATAATGGGCAGCAGGAGAGCGAAAAAAATAAATTTAAAGAAAACTCAGTCAGATCAACTAAGCAACATGATCCTAAAGCTATTTCAAGATGAAACTAGAAAAAAAAAAAAACAGACAAAAAATAATAAAATGAGAGACCTATAAAGACTTTTATAACAGAACACTTTTCACCTTCAGACAGTGGAGGCACAACAACTGGACTGTAATATCACAAATCTTAGAAAAAGCTATCTATACTGAATACTTTACTCCTCCTCCCACAACTTTTTGTAATCTGGTTCCTAACTTCATCATTTGATGGAAATTTTCTCCAAAGTTATCAGTAACATATTAATTGACAAATCTGATAGTCTTTTTTTTTCACTTTGCATCTTTATCGATCTGTCTGCAGTTTTTGACACTGTTTACTGTTGACCACTCTCACCCCAACCCTCAACTCCAGTCCCTCCTGCTGGATACCCCACCCTTTGAGAATTTTCAATGACACTACTATTACCTGGTTACCCTACCTAAGTGACAGCTCTCTCAGTCTACTTTCCTAGCTCATTATTTTTATCATACCTCCTAACTATAGGTACTTCCCAATGTCCTATTTTCAGCCTCTTTCTCTTTCCTCTCTATATACTTTGTCTTGGTAACCTCCATCAGCTCCCATAGGTTTAATTATCACTTCTATAGATGATTCACAATTAAAATATCTGAGTCCCCCTTTTTCTCCTGATCTTCAGTTCCACATCGTCAGCTGCCTACAGTTCATGTGAAATTTGATGTCTCAGAGACAAGATAAACTCAACATGTCCAAAAGTGAATTATCTCCTCCTACCCCCACTCTCCTTTTCCGAACCTCCCTATATTCTATTAAAAGTACCACTCCTTAGAGTCTCTGTTATAATTGCAGCATCATCTTAGGCTCCTCATTCTCCCTTAACCCACATATTCTGCTAGTTTCTACATACAATATGTCTTTCATTTTACCCATCTCCCTATTCACACAGCTACTGCCTTAGTTCAGGTGCCCATCACCTCTCCCCTAGGCTGCTGCATAGCCTCCTAATTGGTTCTCCTGCCTCAAGTCTTTCTAAGTACTGCTGCCAAAGTGATTTTCCTTAGGTGCTAATCTGACCATGTGACTCCCCTTCTCTAGTGGCTTTTTAATTGCTCCGGATTAACTAAAATTTTCAGTTTAGTTTCTAAAACCTTCACAATCTGGCCCCCCACTTATCTTTTCAGTCTCATTGGTATTATATCACCCTCCCATCCTTTGTGATTTAGCCGAACTGGTCTTGTCTGTGGTCTTCCCATACAATACATCATCTCCAAACTCCATGCCTCTTCAGTGGCTTATTCCCTATGCTCCTTTACTTCTGCCTCTCTCCTTAGCCCTGTCTCATGAAGTCCTTCTCTTCAAGATTTGAACCCTTTCCTGATTTCCCCCCTGGACCACTAATGTTTTCTCTCCCAAAATACCTGGTGATTGGCTACTTTATAAATGTCTTTATATATGATATAATGAATATCACATTATATATCATGTTATGTACTAAATATATAATGTCACATGCCTACATCTATACCTATCTATTTTGCATATACATATGCAAAGAGGCTTACCTGTACATGCCTAAATTGCCTAACATGGAGGTACCCTGCTTCTCTGAATTCCCTCACTCTGGGAGTAGCCAGCCTCCTTTGATTGGTTGTTTAGTGGGTACAGCCTGTGTCTTTTAAACTAGCCTGAGACAGATGTCGTCTTTGAGAATGAATATCACAGGCAATTCCCCCACAGAGCAGGTGTCATGATCTGATCCAGAAGAAGGGATACCTTTCTCTCACTTTCTTGATTTTACTTTGGCTTCAAGAAATGAACATTATCTGTTTCAGTTATATTTTATTTGTCCTGCTCACTTTCATGAGCTGGGGACAATCCCCACTGGAGTAGTAGTCATTGTGACCTTGGATCCAGGATTACAGGTAAGACGTTGCAGGTAGAAGGGAAGAACTGAAAGCTAGGGTACCTTGAGCCTAAGGTGGATTTTGGACTTGGACTTGATGCTCTAACAGAATTGAGACAAAGTGTGAACTTAATCTTCTTCTACTCCTCAGAGATTGAGGTGGTATGTAAAGTGGAAAGAGGATTAAACACCATGTGTTGGGGAGCAAATTTATGTATTTGTTGTTAGCGCTTTTGAAGTAAATATTTCTGTGAAAATTAATCTTAATTGGAGCAGCTAGGTGGCGCAGTGGGTAGAGCATCAGTCCTAAAGTCAGGGGGACTTGAGTTCAAATCTTACATCAGACACATAACACCTCCCAGCTGTGTGACCCTGGGCAAGTTAACCCCAATTGCCTCAGCAAAAATAATAAAATAAAATAATAATAATAATAATAATCTTAGTGGTTAATGGGACTGCAGAGCAGGAAACTCATCTCCTATAACTAGGCAACATCATCGAGATTAAAGAAAATACTGTAGCTAATGGCAGAGAACCTAGATATTTCTTTTCTCTCCCTTCCCCCCAATCAAGACCCTTAAAAGTTCTTGAGAATCCTAATCTATATAAGAGAATGGAATATACCAAACCTTTAGGCAATGGAAGACAAGGGTAATTAAGTGTTTTTACATGCACATATATACACACACTTCAATGCATATATTCTTCTTCAATGTATATATTCTTGTTGATTTCCCCATTAGAACATAATCTCCTTGTGTGTAGGGATTGTTTATATTCGTATCCAAATTTCCTAGAACTATGCTCAATTCATAGGGAACATTTGGTACATATTTGTAGATTTATTTGGTTAGTTGAAAAAAGTGTGAATATCACTAAAGAAAAGTACTTGATCTAAAAGAAAAATTATATGTAGACAAAGTCCATATGTAAGGGAACACAATTTAGTTGACAAGGAGGGATCAATTCTCAAGGTAAGTGAAGAGGTTAGAATAACAAAGGTGTGTAACAGTTCTTAAACATTATAATCAAAAAAAGTGACTGAGGGAAGATCACCAACTACTGATTCAAAGGCTTCCTTTCCAACCCATACAGTTTTTTAAAGAGAATAATCTACATGATATTGAAGATATTTTTTTATTAGAGCTCTAGAAAGAAACAGACTTTTATAAGTGATAATCTAAAGTACATATCATTACAATTGACAACTCATTGAAGGATATATTTCTGACCATGAAAAAAAATATTTGATTTAGAAGAGAAAAAAAATTATTGATTTGGATAGCTAAGTCAGGATCCGAGTATTCATGACACCCCAGAATACTGTACTGAAAGTTTTAAATTTTATTTGTTCCATTTTTAAACCCCCAAAAATGATCATTATCATACACATAGCAGAACAAAAAAGATTTTATATGAAAGTGTGAATCTCTACTTCATTTTATATATTGCTTTCGAAATTGTACTATTTGTGCTTCATTCTGAACTTCTTTCTTTTTCTTCTGTACATCTCAAAAAAATGTTTAAATATTTTCTCCTTTTTTGACACCACCATTGCTAATACCTTCTTTCTCCTACTGCCTTCCTAATTGAAAACAGAAGAAAAAAAATTCTTTGCAACAAAATCCTTGCCAAAAAAAAAAATCTACACAATGGCCATAGTAAAAAAAAAAAAAAAAAAAAAAAAAAAAAAAAAACATAAAAAAAAAAAAAAAAAAAAAAAAAAAAAAAAAAAAAAAAAAAAAGCATGTGTCCTTTTGCTCCTGGAGTCCTTGAGTTCATCATTTCTCTGATATGGGATAACGTGTTTCATTATACATCCTCTAGGAATCTGATTGGTTATTGAATTGAAAGACTTTTTAAATCTTTCTAAGATTCTTCTTTTTAGAAATTTGTTGTCTTTATATGAATTGTCCTCCTGATTCTGCTCACTACCTTCTATAGAAATCCATATCCAGTATCCTGTGAATCATATTCATAATTTCTTTCATAACAATAATATTATATTACATTCATATATTATAATTTGTTCAATTGATGAACACCCACTTAGATCTTTGTTCTCTTCCTTTTTTTGTATTTTAATTTTCCCTTCAGGAAGTTTGTTTTGCTTACAACTATCTCCCCAATATTATGCTCCTTGTTAAACTCTACCTCTCAATCCTTTCTTGGTTCCCTGTTGAGTTTAATATATTTCTCTGCATATGAATGTGTGTGTGTGTGTGTGGGGGGGGGAGTCATGATGATCTATAATGGAAATGTCTTAGAGAGATGTTGGTATACCTGAAAGTATTCCATAACAGGTTCTGACTGATCTTTAACTGGATTTGGAGGAATTCAAAAAGATCCTCTGCTCTGGTTGGTGTTACTCCTCTGAAAGAGTGGAGTGAAGGTCAATACTATAAGGGGAAAGAAAAGGTCTTAAGTCTTTTGGGGGGGCTTCCTAAGCCGCTAAGGTGGCCCCATGAGATTGACCGCAATTTTTGACCTCTACATTTGCTCTTTTCCATTTTTTGGTGAAGGAATTGGAAACTAATCTTGTGAGTTCTGAAAAGTCAGGAAAGAAAAGTATCTGCACATTCAAGTGTCCCACCAACCTGGCATCCAAGTGTTCTAGTGGGTTTAGCGCTAACTCAGTATCAATGTCCCAAGGAGAGAACACTGTCACAAAAATGCAAAGAGAAAAAGGTACCTGGGAATAATAGAGCAAATAAGAGAGTCAAATTCTACAAAGAAGTTAAGAACGAAAGGACTGGGAGAAATGGGGATGAGAATTGGAGGTGTGTGTGTGTGTGTGGGTTTGTTTTTTTTTTTTTTTTTTTTTTTGGTGGAAAAGATAGTAGGCTTTGGCAAGAAAAGCCATTTTCATTATAGCCTATTTTCATTTCATTTCATTATATTTTCATTATAAGCCTTTTCATTTCATTTTCATTTCCTTCAGACTGAAGGAAATAATGT
This sequence comes from Sarcophilus harrisii, assembly GCF_902635505.1. Classification (NCBI taxonomy): domain Eukaryota; kingdom Metazoa; phylum Chordata; class Mammalia; order Dasyuromorphia; family Dasyuridae; genus Sarcophilus; species Sarcophilus harrisii. The sequence continues at coordinate 229,230,887 of NC_045429.1, forward strand.
AGAAAGATGTCTAAATTATAAGTAACATTAGACGAGAAAGAGAGAAGAAGAGGAAACTCCTGGAAAATGGACTTTTTTGGGGGGAGGGGAGATGAAGTAAAAAAGAATTCAGCAGAAAAAAAAATTGTAGAGAAGGTATTGTGGGAAGTTTGAGGGAAAAAAAGATTTGGAACAACTATTATGGAGGGTGGGACAGCAAGTTGACTAATAAAGAATAAAAATAATTACCTTTCTTCCATGAAGGACTAATTGAAATAAGACAACATAAATTTGTAGCAGATGGTAGGCACAGTTTTGTGACATCTTCTAGCTCTGCTTAGAAGCATATGAATAGGAGCAGAAGTAGATGGTCGGCTTTATTGTAGATTGAAGTTTTACAAGTTATATGCAAGAGGAAAAGAAGATAAAGGCTTCAGAAGTAGAAGATAGTCTAGAGTAAGGTGGTTCACCAAGGGTTGAGATAGATAAGATAGTATAACCAATTATAATGGGTGAGGCTCTGCCAAAAAATAGGGAATGAAATCTAGAGTTTTCCATCATGCATGCAAAAACTCTTCAATAGAAGGTGAAATAATATCACTTCACCTGGAACTGACATCTCAAAAGTATCCTTAGCTTTAGGAGGAAGGGGGTCTTCCTCCGACTGCATGGCTTCTCCTAGAATCTTCAATTAAAGGGGGATATTTGGTCTAACCTTCTCTTCATTTCTCATCAGACTGTAGTTTGGATTTCTCCATCATGACCTGCTCAGGTTCCTTCCCTTCCTCTCCCACCCCAATATGTCACTTTTTTTTTTTTGCATGTTGTTTTCCCCAATTACAATGTAAGTTCTTTGAGGATGACCTTTTTTTTTTTTTTTTGGCTTTTATTTGTATTATCATGCAGTACTTAGAATATAGGAAGTGTTTAATAAATACCTATTGATTGCCTGGAGGATAATAACTGTAAGGCACAGATAAGGATGGAATAATAAAACATTCTGAACAGAAAAAGGAATTTTAGAGTTAATGAATGTGGAAATGGAATATTGAGTTGGGGACGTAAAGTTGGCCAGTTTTTTGGAAAGGTATGGCCATTTCTATTCATACCTGAGGTGAAGTAGAGCAGTAAATCATGGAAAATGAATAGATTGAGCAAATAGGAAATTAGTATATCTGAAAAAACTTTGCTGTTGCATGTTGAAGGGCAAGATAAAGAGTGGAGAGAAAGACTACAAGTCAGGTACTAAACTCTTTAAGGATAAAAGAAAACTGTCTAAAGAGGGTGGTAGTGATAAATAGCTACTATCATCTGTCTTGGGTAACAAATCTGGGCAGCATGAACTTCAAAGAAAATATTTCTGCAGTGGTGGTAGTAGAAGGAGTATTCCAATTCCCTTACCACAACAATTAAGAGGGTTTGTGTGAAAATTCAATAATGACTAAAAAAGGTGCCCTCAGAAGAAAGTCAGGCCTTAGCAAGTTCCAGAAGATGGAAGGAGTAAGAAAAATGTTTAAGATTAATGGAAATATGTTAATTATGGAACAAGTATTCCAGAGGGCAAATGGTAGAGGTACTCAGATCTAGAATGACAGTTTGTGCAGCTTAGATTGAGGAGGATGAGAACAGAAAACCAGTAGTTGCAGATAGACATCAGTATTTGTCTATAGGTAGCTAAGGTCTTAGAATAACTGAAATCGGGAGTAGATTAGTGAATGGAAGTATACTATTTAGGAGTGAGTCCACATGCTATATTAATGGTTAGAGAGAGACTTGTTGAACAAGAAATGTTAATAGACTGTTAAAGGTCCTCCTTCAAATATTGTGCTAGGTAGAGATGTTGTCTCCTAGAAGATACTAGAGAGCTGCTTCAAGGCAATTGGGAACCAGAGGAGGTATGGGACTCCAGCCTAGAGGCAGCTTGAAAGGATGGCATTGGATAATTCCTAGAGGCTTTAGAAAATGGGAGGCAGACTTCTGAATCTTGTTCTGACAGGCCTGGAGCTAGAGAAAATCTTGGAGTATAGCTAACTATGATAGCCAGAGGGGATTGGCAAGATTTTGTTTTGGGCAAACTGTGGGACTAAGCCACTGGACAACGCCCTGAGGGGACTGGTTCTTTTCCCAAACTAGAGAAGGCCCTAGACTTGGCAGTGAGGTTGTTTGTGAAACTATGGTTAGGGAGAGCTAGTGTTATTTAGGCTTCTGAGGAGGTTGAACCTGGTGGATTACTTGAGTTCAGAAATTCTAAATTGTAGGAAGGCTAATGTTAATCTAGTCTGTTCACTGTACCTACTACCAAAATGGTCAGCAGCCTGAAGCAAAGGATCACCAAGCTCCCTAAAAAGGTGTGAACTGGTATAGGTTGGATAAACAAAGCAAGTTAAAGTTTAGTCAATTGGTCCTAAAATCCAAGTCATTTGGGACTGGGATTAGGTCTGTGGGCTGCTCTTGCAACAGGGTGAGACAGGGAAACCTAGTTTCAGGAATAAAAAAATAAAAAAAAAAAAGACTGGGGAGTAGTGAATTTTAAAAATATCCCAAGAATTATTCACTATTTCCCAGCTGAAAGAATTCAGGATATATAATTAAGAAAAATTATAAATATAATAGACCATTTTAAATAACAAAACAATTAAAATCACATAATTAAATCAATAGATGAAGAAAAGCCTTTGGGGGAAATATAGCAGTAATTTATGATTTTAAAAACACCCAATATATGGGGATAAACATGTCTTTGCTTAGGGACTATCGATATAAAACTGAGAGCTTACATTATTTGTAATATTATGGCAACAGAAGTCTTTCTAATAAAATTAGTGGTAAAGAAAGAATTTTCTTGTCAACTATTTTTGATATAGTTCTAGAAATGCTATATATAGAAACAAGGTAATAAAAAATGTTTAAAATAGGCAAAATGGAAGCAAAATTACTCATTTGCAGACAATATGATGGTTTACTTAGGGACTTAAAGAATCATTCAAAAAACTGAATGAAACAAAAGTAGCAAGTTATAGAAAATATCTAGCTATTACTAATAAAATAAAAAGGATGAAAGATAAAAAAGAAATTTAATTCAAATTTTCTTATCCCAAACTGCAAAACACTTTATAGAAACAAAGAAATACTTAAATAAGTAAAGAGATATTCATTGTTCATGGCTAAACCATGCTAATAAAAATGATAAGATAATCCGATTAGTTTACAAATATAGCATCAAACCAAACTACCTTAGGGTTATTTTAAAGAAGCAGAGAAAATAATACCAAGATTCATCTGGAGTAACAAAAGATCAAAAATTTCAAGGAAATAATGAAAAATAATAGGAATGAATGATGACTAGCATAATGAGAGTTCAGGCTATGTTACAATCAGTGATTATTAAAATTACCTTGCCATGGTTAAAAACATATAAAATTGATTTATTGATTAGATTGTGTTAGTAAGGTATAGGACCAATCATATATAGTGCCTTACTGTTCAATTAATTCAATTACACAAACTACTAGGGAAAATTTATATTTATATAAAACTAAAAAGCAATGTGCTAGAAGTTAGATTAAGGTGAACTTTTTTTCTTTTGAAGGTGAACTTCTTATACCACATTCTGAAGTTCTAAATAGATATGAAACCCAATTATAAAAGGTCATAAATTATAGAAATAGATAACTCGCACAATTATGGCTAAGAAAAAGATCCTTAAAGTATAGAGATTATCAGATAAAAAGATAGATAATTCGATTACATAAATTTAAAGCTTTTGCTTAAACAAAATCAATTCAGCTAAAATAAGAAGAGAAGCTGTAAAATGTGGAAAAAACTTCACATTAAATATGTGTGAAAAGTCTGATATCCAAAATATGTTGAAATTTGTCCTAAGTATGTAAAAATGAGAACTATTCATTAATAGATAAGTAATCAAAAGATATAAAGAAGAAATTTTCAAATAAAGAAACTATCAATTTTTGGGAAAAAATGTTCCAAATCACTAACAATAAGAGAAATGCAAATTAAAATAACTGAGGTCTCACCTTCCTTCAAAGATGTCAAAAAAGGAAAATAATAAATGTTAGATTGGCTATGGAAAGATAAATATGATAGTATATTATTAGTGTTGCTATAAATTTGTCCAACCATTCTGGAAAATAATTTTAAATTATATTAGAAAAGTCATTAAATCATACATCTCCTTTTTACCCAGTCTTGTCACCACTGTTATACATCAAGGAAGTCAAAAAAAGCAATATATTTTTTAATAGCACTTTTTATGGTATAAAAATGGGGAAAAGTTGGTGCCTATGAATTGTGGAATGGCTGCATAATTGTGGTATATGAATATAATAGAATATTATTGGTTCAAAAGAAAAAATATGAAAAGTTTTGGAAATTTGGGAATACATTCAAATTGATGCAGAGTAAACAGAAGCAAGAGAAAATTTATATAATGATTACGAAAAATGCAAAGGAAAACAAAGTTGAAAGACATTAGAATCCATGTGATAAGTTTTGATATTAGACAACCGAAATGAAATACACTTCCTTACTCTCTACAAAGATATGGTAGACTTGAGTTACAAAATGGGTAAAACACTGTCAAACATTCCAAATACATTTATTTGTTTTGTTTAACTACACTATTTCAAACAAGGCTGTTGGTAGTGAGGTTAGAACTGAGATGCGCATCCAGAAGTGACAGAAATGTTAAAAATCATTAATAGAACTGTTAACAAAAATGTATGTATGGACATGATCAACCAGATGTCTAAGGTATTTTCTTTGATCCTCATGACCTCTCTGTCCTCTCCAAAATAGAAATTTTATGTCTAAAACAAAGCAACTTTAGATGTCTTTAAGCTCTAGGACACCAGGAACTGCCCCTTAAAAAGGTTAAAAAAAAATCCCCGAACTAATACCTAACTTGAGCACTTAGCTCAGTGCCCCTTCCTCCATTGCCTATCATGCAGCAAGGCTGTATTAGCCACACAACTCATGGGCTCATAACAAAATACAGCCTTACACCCTGATCCCTCCCTCTTTCCAATGCTGTGGAAAATCAAGCTCCAAAAAGCAGAAATTTACTGAGGCCTCAATGGCCAACACTTCAACATATTCTGTGTTGCAGAAGATCTCTTCAGGAGAGTTAAGGAACTGAAAAAAAGGTGCAAGATGTGTTTAGCCTTGAAAATAAGCTCAATCCCATACCTTAACTCCCTCTCCCTGCCTCCTTCCACTTTTGGGAGATACAAATATTAAACAACAGAAATCATCTTAAGCAACAATAGCACCAGAATGGTTGTGCTTTGAACTGCCTGGCCAGAGAATTGAGTAACAAAGGGAATAGAACAGGACACAATGTGTGCAGAGTGTATGGGGGCAGAGGGAAAGGAGTTGCCGGAGGTGGGAGAAAGTAGGCAGCAAAACACTATGCTAAGCCTGAGGAAAATAACCAAACATCTAGATTCTTGGTTCCCTCAATTGTTCCCTCAGAAATCACTTGAGGCAGAGACTTTGGCTGGTAAACTGTGTATTGTCCAAGAAACTTTGGTATCAAGCACCCAGGGCCACCACAAATATAGGTGAGGAAATCAGAAAATGAACAATAGGAGAAAAAGACTGAAATTACCAAAGACCTCAAGAGGAAGAAAACTCAAAAACCATATACATGAATGGATAAATTAACAGGGAAAACATTAATAACATAAGGAAATTTGGCCTCTAGTTCAATCATCTATGAGTAAATTTTCAAAACAAAGGAAAACTTGAGGAGACAGAAAGACCTGGTGCAATTTGAGGAGAATCTGAAACCACAACATACTGTTTGTTCCTGAGAGGTTTAAAAGGATAGAATTTTTAGCCTGTACAGAATAGAAAAATTTGAATCTGTGATTGCTAGTCTTACCGAAGAAACAAAAGAGAGGACAATTGGTTGAGAATACAAATGAAGGATAATCTAGAAAAAGAAAAGCAAAACTTAATATTAAAAAAAATGTGCTCTTTATTCAAGTCAATTGGCTGCTTTCCTTCCTTTAAGGACCAAAATGGTATCATTATGTTAGAGTAGAATTACAGTCCCCCAACTTTGACTGAGTAGACCAATATGACCTCATAATTTTCTACTACAAGTTAGACACAAATAATCCCTATAAACATTTGGGATAGACTCTCTAATTTCGAGCATCTCGTAATTTTCTGAGCTAATTCAATTATGTTTTGCTCATAGAGCACAACACCTTCTCTGATGAGGGCACTCCATGCTGGGTAGTCCTGTGCTAGGATCTCCCAATCAATTCTAAAGTTCTTAAGTGAGAGCTTGAGGGTGTCTTTGTATAGCTTTTTCTGACCACCTTGTGAGGGCTTGCCCTTTGTGAGTTCTCCATAAAATAATCTTTTTGGCAAGACTCTACATGTGGCATTAGACCAATATGGCCAGCCCAATGGAGTTGTGCTCTTTGCAATAGATGCTTAGCAGTTTAGTTTAAGAAAGGATAGTTTCTGGTATCTTATCCTGCCAGGTCATCTTCAGAATCTTTCTAAGATAATTCAAATGAAAGCAATTTAGTTTCCTGGCATGGGGACTGGTATACTGTCCAGGCATATAACATGGCATATAACAATTCCAGCACAATGGAATTTCAATATCGTAGTCAGTCTAATAGCTCTCTTCTCCCACACTTTCCTTCAGAGCCTCCCAAACACTGAGCTGGCTCTAGCAATGTGTATGTCAATCTTATTATCAATGTGGATGTCCCTGAAAAGTATACTGCCAAGGTAAGTGAACTTATCCACAGCATTCAAAACTTCACTATTTGCTGTAATTGATGGTTCAATATATGGGATAGTAGTAAAATACTGTAAACAAGTAAAACATTGATCTCAAAGACAGGATGTGTAGAGGCAACCTATAGATCTCCCAGAACAACACAGCAAGTAAAAAACCCTGAAAATCATAAGGCAAGAAACAATAAGAAAATTTCCCAGAACTTCTGAACATAGAAAACAAAATATCAATTCAAAGAATCCATTGATTACTTCCAGAAAGAAAATAAAATCCAAGGCTGCAAATTCCAAGACACATAGTGGTTAAATTGAACTTCATTGAGAAAAAAAAAATTCTATAAGCAACTAGGTGAAAAATCTTCAAATACAAAAAAAAGAAATTTGAATTACAGAGACTATTATAGATTCATTGAAAAACTCTAGAAGAAATGGAATAATGTGTTCTGAGGAACAATGGAATTTAGAAAGTAGCCTAGAGTCACCTGCATTGCAAATCTAAAGTCCTCCTGACTTTGGGACTGGTGCTCTATTCACTGTGCCATTTACCTGCCCCACTATCAAACTTTAAAAGGGCAGTTAATACTCATATTTTATAAACTATCTTTTTTTGAGACAAATAGAGTGCTAAATCTTAAACCAGGTAAGGCTAGAACACAGGAGGAAAGTTATAGGCCAATATTACTAATGAATATTAATAAAAAAACATTTTTTAATAAAATTCTGTCATTACAGTATATTGTCCAAGAAATCATTCATTATAGCCAAATTGGATCTAAACATAATATAACAATTCAGGGATATAAAAATTGTTTAACATTAGGAAAATGATCAGCAAAATTAATCATATTAAACATAAAAATATCTAAAACTACATGATTATTTTAACAGATTCAGAAAAGGCTTTGACAAAAACATTTATGTCAAAAACTCTAAAAAATATAAGTACAAAGGCCCTTTTAAAACCAAAAACAAGCATCATGTGCAAAATGATATACTAGACTCTTTTCCAATAAACATAGGAGTAAAGTAAAGATGTTCGTTTTTTTGATTTGATATAATTTGATTATTTAATATAATAATTTGATATTTTATATAATAAACTTATTTGTGTGTGTATGAGGAAATTGGGTTAAAGTGACTTGCCCAGAGTCAGACAGCTAGTAAGTATAAGTGTCTGAGGTTGGATTTGAAATCAGGTCCTCCTGACTCTGGTGCTCTATCTACTGTACCATCTAGCTGCCCCAATTATTTGATATACTTCTAGAAATGCTAGCCACAGCAATAAGAGAAGAAATTATAAGCATAAAAATAGATTAACCTGAGATAAAAGTATATTTGCTGGTTGACTTGGAAAATCCCAGGAAATCGGCAAAGAGAGTAGTTGAGGCAATTAATGGCTTTAGCAAACTTGTAGGCTAAAAAATAAGCCTTCAAAAATCAAATGCATTTGTAAATAACAAAAATGAAATCCACGAAGCAACAATAGAAGGGGAAATCCCATTTTAAATAACTACAAAATGCATAATATATCTGATGATCCATCTGTGAAAACATACATTTGTATAGATTCATTTACAAAGTGTTTCTTAAACAAATTAGGAGCAACTTAAATAGCCAGGGTAATAATAAGTCCTCATGGCTAGGCCATGTCACAATAATAAAAATAACACTACTACCAAAGTTAATTAATACTTTCAATGCTATATCAACCAGTTATCCAAAGGATACTTTATAGAACTTGATAAAATAATAACAAAATTCATTTGGAAAAACACTTTTTTAGATCTAGAGTATTAAAGGAAATGATGAAAAGAGGTCGTGATGAAGAGGGAAGATATAAAGTTATAGTCTGCAAGTTATAAAGAATCAGTCATCAGAACCATCTGGATTAGTTAAATACAAATAAATCAATGGAATAGATTATACAAAGGAGAATCAGAAATAATTGAACTCAGTAATCCAGTGTTTGATGAAATGGAAAATATAAGTTATCTAATGGAAAAGTCTTTATTTAATAAGATTTAATGAAAAAACTGGAAAATAGTTAGGCTTAGATCAACACCTTGCAACATATTCCAAATGGATAGGTGACCTTAATATTAAAAATCATATAGTAAAAAAAATTAGAAGTAGATCATATATTTCTCACAGCTATGAGTAGATGTATTCTTTTTTTTTCAAGTATTCCTTTTTTTTTTTTGCACTTAATAGTATTTTTTTCCAATTATATATCAAGATAGTGTTCAACATTCATTTTTGTAAGATTCTGAATTTCAATTTTTTCCTTTCCCTTTCCCCACCCCAAGACAGCAAATAATCCAGTAAAGGCTAAACATGTACAATCATGTTAAGCATATTTCCATATTAGTCATGCTATAAAAGAAGAATCAGAACATAAAGGAAAAAAACACAAGAAAGAAAAAAAACAAAAAACACATTAAAAGAAAATGAAAATAATATGCTTTGATCTGCATACAGATTCCATGGTTCTTTCACTAGATGTGGAGCCATTTTCTATCACAAATCTTTTGAAATTGTCTTGGATCACTGTATTTTATTGAGAAGAGCTAAATCTACCATAGTCAGATAGCTGTTGTGTTGCTATGTTGCTATGACTATATACAATGTTCTCCTAGTTGTACTCTTTTCTCTCAGCATCAGTTCATGTGAGTCATTTCAGATTTATTTGAAACCATCTTACTCATTATATGTTATAGCACAATAAAATATTCCATTACTTTCGTATACCATAGCTTGTTCAGCCATTCCCTAACTGATGGACATCTCCTCAATTTCCAATTCTTCGCCACTGCAAAAAGAGCTGCTATATTTTTATTTTCCCTTTTTGATGATCTCTTTGGGATATAGACTTAGTAGTGGTATTCCTGAATCAAAAGCATACACAGTTTTATAGCCCTTTAGGCATAGTTCCAAACTGCTCCACAGACTGGTTGGATCCATTCACAAGTACAGCAAGGGCATTACAAAAGATAAAACAGAAAATTTTGGTCAAATGAAATTCATAAGCTTCTGTAAAGACAAAAGTAATGCACCTAAGATAAGAAGGAAAGAGGTCCAATGTGAGGGAAAGAATTTTGGATCAAATTTATTGGTGTAATAGTAATGGATATCCTTGGATGTGAAGGTTTTGATATTCAATATATATAAACCACAATATATACATATATATGCATATGTGCAGAATATGTGTGTATATTATACATATATCTAATATGCATTCTCTAATAGATGACTGATCAAAGGATATAAACCAAGTTTTCAAAAGAAAAATTGCAAGGTATTCTTAGCCAAATAAAAGAAAGTTCTAGATAACTAATAATCAGAAAAATGCAAATCAAAACAATTTGAGATTTCACCTTACACCCTGCAAATTGGCAAAGATGACAAAAAATGGCAAAAATCATATGTCAGAGGAGCTGTGGGATGAGGGGCATATGAATATATTGTTGGTGGAGTTGTGAATAGAACAATTATTTTGGAAAACAATTTGGAATGCAAAAAAGTGACTAATGTGGCTATACTCTTTAAAGTAGAGAATATTGGTATATTATTGAGCTTTTCCCTCAAGGAAGCCATTGATAAGAAGGAAATCCCAATATACTACCAAAATATTTATAGCAACACTTTCTTGTAATAGCAAGGAATTGAAAACAAAGTAGATGTTCATTGATTGGGTAATGGCTAAACATATTGTAGTACCTGAATGTAGCAAAGCATTTCTATGCTAAAAGAATAAAGAGTGATAAATAAAGAGAAGCTTGAAAAGATCTATTTGAACTGATGCAGTGAAAGAAGCAGAGTTAAGAAAATAATATATTGGAACATGGACATAGGAAGACCAATCACACACAAAAAATCAAAAGTGAATGTGGCAAAATTGTAAAAATAAAACATGATTTGAATGAAGAGATATGAGAGGATACCCTAACCCCAACACTTTTTGGAATTAGGAGGCCTATATGTTTTACACATTGAACTTTTTTTTTTTTTTTTTTTTTTTTTTTTACTTTTTCAATGCACCAATTGCTCGTCCTGATTTTTTCCTTTAAAAAAAAAAAAAACACTTTGTTTTATGGGATGTCTATGAAGAGGGCAAGAGAAAACTATAAGTTTGTACTAAGACAATAATAAAAATTTATTTTAAAAATAAGTAGATAATAGGTGAAAAAATGGACACGTTACATAATGATAGCAAGGGAAAACAAATGGCCAATGATTGTGCTACCTAGGTAATCCATTCAATATCAAAATAATGTGAGAAAGCCCCTAAACAGATTGGATGAATCTCCTGTAGTATAGGAACACATGGCTAGAATTGTGTGGGATCATCAGGCCCAGATATAATCTCCATTTTTGGAGGGAGGACTTTCATAAATGCCATAATAGATTCATTATAACTATACTATATGCAAGATATTGTGCAAGGAATGCAAAACTACTAAAAAACTTGTTCCAGACCTTGAGGAGTTTACATTCTATTAACAGATACAAAACAAGATGAGTTGAGGAAAGAAAGTAGAGGGATTGGGAAAAGTTTGTGGCACCTGAATTGAGACTTGAAGGAAATTAAAGACTAGGTGAAGAGGACATTCAATGTGTGGGATATCATCCGTGGGAAAGCAGAGAAGTAGGAAATAGAATTCTGACTTTGGGGAGCAAGTAAACTAGCTTTACTGAAATGTAGAGTACTTGAAAAGAACTGTAAATGATAGATGTGTGAGTGATGAGAAGTAAACATCTGCTAGAAATGTGAAGGTAGAACCAACAAGACTTAACTGAATGGACATGAAAGGTCAGCAAGAGAAAGATGAGGATTACTTTGAGGTTGCAAACTTGAATGTTTACAAGGATGGTGCTGTCATCAACAACAACAAAAAGGAACACCTAGCAAAGGAGATAAGGAATTCCTTTAGGACCTTTGGGAAAGATGTCATTTAGAATCAGAGTACTAACTACTAACCTTAGCTCTAGCTATGTAGCATTGGGCATACAACTTAACTTTCCTATTCTTCATTGGGTTATTGGATTAAAGGACCTCTGAGGTCCTTTCAAAGTCTATATCTATGATCATATGACTAGTCAAATATTGCAGAGGGGAAAAAAAGATATACTTGGGTCATATCGCATCCAAAGTGTTATGTTCAGTTTTGGATACCACATTTTAGGAAGGACATTAATAAGTTGTCTAGTGTCCAGGGGAAAGCAACTACAGTACTAGAGAGTCTTGTGATCATGGTATAACAGAATTAGTGAAAGTAATTGAAGATTTTTATTTTTGTAGAATACTTAGGTGGACACATAATAGCTTTCTTCAAGTTTTTGAAGGGTTGTCACATGGATAAAGCATTAGAGCTGTTCTAGATAGATTCAGAGGGGAAAACTAGAACTAATTGTCAAACTTGGGTGAGGGAGAGAGTTTGTGGTAAAAACCATAACAAAAATAACCTTCTAATTGAATTATCCTAAGTAAAATGAGATTTCTAGGGAGCAATCTTTGGCACCTTAAGCTAAGGCTTGATAAAAACTCGTTGGATGTGTTGCAGATTGTTTAAATCAGATATTCAGACTGAGCAGAGTCTTGTAATGCGCCTTCTCTCCTTGTTCTAAGAGTCTAAATTCTAAATTGTTTTGTTGTAAACAGAATGGCAAATGGCAAGTTTTGGTGGGGTTTTTAAAAGGGCATTTACAACTATTTCACCTTCTTGAATACTTAATACTTAAACCTAAGAATAACAAATTAAATATGTATGTGTAAAGTCAATCACATTCACCAAATATTTATTAAGTGCCTGCTTGGTGTACAACAGTGCTAGTTGGGTCTGAAGTCCCACAGATAGTATTAGGTATGTGTAATCCCAGGTGTAATTTAAAGACTGTGGTCCTCAGTTTCCAGGGAGATGAGTCAGAAAATTTGAGTTAGCATCCCATCTCTATTCCTTTTTAGTTGTATAATCTTGAATAAGCAGCTTATTATTACTAGTCCTTGGTTTATTATCTATAAAATGAGGAGGTTGGATTAGATGACCTCAAAGGTAACTTCCAGCTCTAAATCAAGGATCCTAACCTTGCTTTTCCCTTTCCACATCAGAGTCAGGGAATCAAATAAGATAATATATATTAAGGGTTTGTATCTATTCTGTGATATGTAAGTTGCTATTATTTCAGGGCTGATTTAGTTATTAAGTAAACATAGCTTTATTTTATAAAATACCCAGAATTTTGGGAAAAACAAGTGGTCATGGACATGGAAATAACTGAGACCATAATACTGAGAAAAGGAGGAAAAAATTACTCGACTACAAATATTGTGTGATCAAGACACTACCATAGAAATGCAGAGGAAGAATTGACAGTTATAGGATAAAAATCCAGATTAAATCTGTGTTTGTTTCACATAAAATTCATCGTTATGGATAATTATGAGGGAAGTTGAGTTCAGCTCAGTGGATAGAGTGCCAATATACTCTTCAAATTGCTTTACGTTTGTGACTAGGTGATTCAATGCATAGAGTGCTAGAATTGGAGTCAGGAAGTAAATCTGAATCTTACCTCTGATACTATTTGAATGACATTGAGTAAGTAACTTAACCTCTCTGGGCCTTAGTTTGCTCATATCTCAATTGGACAAAATAGAGCCTACTACATAGGTTGTAAGCACCAAAAGAGAAAACATATGTAAAGTGCTTAGCAAATCTTAAGGTGCTCTATAAATGGTTATTTTTCCCCATATTGTTTGAATTCAAGGTATTTAAGAGTCTGAACTAAAATGAAAATATCTACAAGTTGTTGTCTTGCTCTGTGAATTCTTTTCTCAAATAAAAACTTGTGCCTTTGTGGTACATATTATCTTGGACTCTTCCTAGAGGCTTATCATGTAAAGGTCTTTCATTAAAATCTCCATCTTCTTCCACTTTTTTCTCATGTTTCCAACTCCTAGTACAACACTGCATGCATAAAGTCATGAAGGTACATTTCTCTAATACTTGAGTATTCCACTTAAAAATCACTTTGATGCTTTAATTAAAAGAGAAAAATTATTAGAGTTGACCTCCAATTTACCTTATTTTCCTATACCAATGTAGGTATAGGAAATTCCATCAGCATCACCTCATGGTATTGCATGCTTATAGAATTCTCCTTTACTCTTCTTGCTATCTGGAACAACTTTTTCTACATAATCCATTGTGTCACTTCAAATCTTAGGAGACTCTGCCTTAAAATTGTTTTCTATTCTTTAATTTTTATAATTATATGATTTGAAGTAATAAAGTATTTGGCTATTCTGCTTATGTAAAAGAAAGAATGAAAACCATCATATGAAACATTTCATGAGGATCTGAACTTCTTATGGAACATAAAACCTATGAAAAAAGATAAAAAACATTAGGATTATTGATCCTGAAAAAACTAAAAAATGAATGTCTTTAAATATATGGGAGGGTATGTGAAAATTGATGTTAAATTGATTATTTTCCATTGAATAGACAGTGTTGGGTAGTAGAGAAAGAATGGGACCTGAAGTCATGAAGATTTTACACACACACACCATATACACACACGTGTATGTGTATTTCAACTCCTTCCTCGGGTCCTTACTAGCTAAATGACTTTGAGAAAGTAAAAAACTTTCTCAAACTCAGTTTTCTCATCTGTCAAATGGGATTAACCTTATGTCTAGCACTTTTATATCAGAGTTTTTGTGTGCCAAAAATTAAATCATATATTTAAAGTGCTTTGCAAAACTTAAAGGCACTACATGATGTCAGTTATTAACAGTGAGAATACAATAAGAGGAATGAGTTAGAATTTAAATGTGAGGAATATTAGTTATATATACTTCTCAGATAGTGAATATTATTAAAGCATGGAATATTTTCTTGAAGGAATTGAAGAAATTCCTTGAAATTTAGTAAAAATGGGGAATTTCTCAGTGATCTAGCTAGCCTTAGTTGGATATAATCCTTTTGTGGAAGTAAAAGAATGGTGTAGCTTCTTCCAACCCTAGACATTGGTCAGGACCTTGTCAGAAGATATAACCATCTCTAGAGATAGTGCTTTTATCTTTCATTTATGGCTCTATACTTTTATTTCAAAAATCAAAACAAAATCATGAAATTCTTGATCCCTTCAAATCAGAATTTTTTTAAAAAGTTTATGTCTTATATTTGTTTAAAAATTCCAAAATAGTCTCATTTGCCAAAGCATCCAAGTAGGCCAGGAACCAGATTTCATAAAAATATTATTATAACAAATTTGAAATAAAGTTAAGAATTTAAATCTTTCAGAGTCTATCATCATAAAAATGTCTGCAACAGTGAATTATATAAAAAATTTTAAATTTCTAAAAGACAGTTCATTAAATAAGGCTTTAAGTTTTCTTATAGAGGACACATCAATAAGTAGGAAGGATAACTTTAGATAGTTGTTATATTATGTAACTTTACTCAGGTATTTAGAGGATTTCTACTTTTGTTTTAAAAGCCTTATGAAAGAGACAAGTATATTTAACAATTTATTTTAATTTTGATCAGTTTTAAGGAAAACTTAATAACCTCTTTAAACTAGTGAGATAGGCTAAATTCTTCTTTTTTTAAGTCACAATTTGAGTTTTGTCCTTAAATCCTTTTGGCAAAAACAGAACAAAACAAAACAGACAAACAAACAAAAAAACCAGTAACTAAGTACCACAGGGGAATGAATAGAGTTGTGCTTTAGGATAAGCTATTTCCCCAAATTAAATGTCATCAAATGAAAAAGAGTATATTTGTAGTATCTGTATAATTTGTAATACTTAAAAAGCAGAAATGAATCTTGTATTTAACTAAGATCAATATTTAGAAATAACTTTTGCATTTTAAAAAATTCAAAAGAAGTTAATGAATTATTTACTATTAAGATAGGAAATGATAAAAATTTGTCTAATAAATACTTCTAAGCAGAAATAATTTTACATCTTTTTGTTGTAAAAATGTAATTTTAATCTATAAAGTAAGTTATTTTAGAGTTGATTAATTTAAAAATAATTTTTCTAACACAACTGGATCTTAATCTTTTATGTATTGCTTTGCCACATAGTTGGACAAATATTTCAATAGTAAAATATGTGATGTTTTGAAATAGGTATTTTAAAAAAATGAATGATAAAAATAGCACCAAAGTTATTTAGAAAGTAATCAAAATAACAAAAAACTCTAAAGATTAATTGTCCTAAAACGGTCTTAGAATGCAAGTATCAGACTACTTAAAAAAAGCTCTTGAAGCTCCTGAATGGAAAGACATAGCCGAGATTAATATTAGAGTGCCTTCCTAAATTTCCATACTATCAAGAACATGTATATATGGAAAACTTTAATCTCTGTATTTTTATATTTCCTGTCACCATTTCTTTTATATTCCCTTGTGGAAAAGAACATCAATCAATATCACATTAATGCAAAACAATTAATAAAAAATGAAAAGCCAAAACAATTTATGGATACAAAGGATACATGGGACTATATCAACTGTTAAGGTTATTTTAAGTTTGTAGTTTCTAAAAATAAGATAACATATATGGCAGTTAATAATAGAAGTTATCAAAACAGCACACAAAATGTCCATCTTTTTAAGCTTAAACATCCCTTCTAAAACCAGGTTGCTAGTAATTCAGTTAAAAAGGAATTAATAGCTTACAGGATAACACAATGCAAATATTGTCAGCATTTAAAAGAAAGGACATTGCATATCAATAAATGTTTATTACCTTGATAATTTAAGCTTTAAAATAACAAGTCATTGAAACCACTTTTTTATTATAATCAGAATGAATCATAAAAGGCAATCCTTGCACTCAAGTATCCACAGGGCTTCATTTTGAGGGGTGGGGGGCATCAAAAACATATTCAGACCTGGATGTTGTAATAGTGTCTTATATAGTTGTAGTCTTCAGGGAAGCTGAGGGGCGGTTGCAGCACCAAGTGTTTCCCACCAGGAATGTTAGAAGCCAGGCTGGGTACAAGGCTCGAGGTAAGAATCCAGAAAACCACAGTTCAGCTTCTAGGGTCCTAGTCTCACAAATAAGCACCTCCAGTCTTTTAAACCAGTCCCCCCCCAGAAAAACACTGTTTATTACCTAAAATGTTACTGGAGAATCTTTTGTTAAACGTTAACAAAAGAATGCTTATTCTAGTTCCCCTTTAAACATCTACCTCTTATTTTCAAATGTTTAACACCAGTCTTTTTTGGAAAGTGCTTAAATCATTTGGAAATAAATATTACTTATTGCGTTTTTCTAACAAATGGCATTTTCCATTGTTTCCATAAATTTCTCCCATGTTCGTTTTCTCTCTTTTTTAAAACAAGGCCCATATCTTCATCAGCAAAACTCAGAAGAATGATTTAACATATAAAACTCAGTAATTACATGCTAATTTACAAAAGATGTAAAAAACACTTTTTTGAACTGTTTTTTTCAGGAAATCTTTGCTTGCCTAATTGTAAACAGGAATGGTTTCGACCTTAAATTAAGAATCATTTGTTAGCATAACTTGAAGTCAACTATACAACGTATCCATAATTTAAATCATTTAATCATTAAATAAATTGTCCAAACTGTATTATACTCTTTTAAGATCCTTAGTTAAGATTATCGGTTTATCACTAAATTACCGCCAGTTCAGCTGTAGGTACATATTGACGTCTCTGCTTTTCTGTAGATTCACATTATTTTCTTCTTGCGAATATTCGGAAAAGCCTCCCGATTCCTAAATTCCAAATCTCTGATTAGCTGTCCCCCAACCCTATTATAATGAAAATAGCATTTTAAGTGCAAATAAGGAATGAGAAAGCATCGTTCTTAGAACCAAAGCAAAAGAAAAATACCAAAACAACCATTTTACAATTTGTACTTAAGGCACTGGCAGTAATACTAGAAATATGCAGAGATAAGCTCCAGCAAGTAACGGGCTTACCAAAAAAAAAAAAAAAAATGTTACTGCTTAACAAAAAGCAGCCTGAGCCTCCCAATAAATTACACAACACTTGCACAGGCTGCAGAAATAACGCAGGACAAGACTTACACAGATGCCAATCCGCAGCATTTATACACATGCACATGGGTAAGAGACAGAAACCAAACACTATCATTCAACTCAGGGAGGGCAGCGCAATCTTGAGTTTGCTCAGTGTATAGTGTATGTGTGTGTGTTATTTCTGTGTGAGTGTGTGGATGCCGTGTGTGCGCGCGTGAGAGTGAGACCTATCCTCGGGGCATTTTCCCCCCTCTCTGGGCAGTTTTGCTTCATTTGTTTCCTATTTCTGCTACATTGAAACTAACTTCCATCTCAGCCCCAGTCAGAGGCGCTGAATAGAACCTGTGCTTCGGCTCTGTGTGCGTCATATCCCTCCGCGGAGCCGTCCCTCCCCCGAATCAATCCCTCCACAGAGAAAGCGTTTTCCAGCCAACCAACGGCTGCTGCTCCGACATCTTCTCCTAACTGGAAATAAATAAATAAATCGATCTACTGGGGCGGGGGGGGAGGGGGAGCGGTGTGAGAGCAGGGAGGCGGGGAATCGGGCCGAGCGAGGCTGCTGCTGCTGCTCCCTGGGAAAGGAGTGTGTGTGTGTGTGTGTGTATATGTGTGTGTGTGTGAGCGCGCAAGCGAGGGAGGTTGGGATCGGGGACCGATACTTTCCCCTATTTTTTAAATCTCCGTTTGAATTAAGGAGAGAGAACCCTGCGGTGAGGGACAGGGTGAGAGGAGACCCCAAGACCTAACCCTAGCCCGAGCTCGGAGGGAGGGACTCCTTTCTCCGGCGGAGGGATCTCTGTGGCGGAGGTGGCGGGCGGCTTGCTGCCGCTGCCGCCGCCGCCGCCGCCGCTGCCTGTGAGTTGTTGTTTCCTCCTCCTCCTCCTCCGCCGCCGCCTCCTCCTCCGCCGCTGTTGGTTGAATGGTGGAGCTGAGGCTCTGGCTGGGGAACACACAGTGACAGCTACAGGGCAGGCAGGCAGGCGGCGGCGTCGTCCCCGCTTCCCGTCCTCGGCCGGGGAACCCCGCCAGTGGCCCCTAAGTGACCAATAAACATGTCTTGTGAGAGCAAAGGCCTCTCGGAGCTGCGATCGGGTAAGTGGGGAGGCTGCGGGTGCCACTGGCACGGGGCGCGTCCGTCCCCAGCGCCCCTCGCCCGGTGCTGAGCCTGTGTCTCTCCCTTCTTCCCTTGTCCCTGCACAGAACTCTACTTCCTCATCGCCCGGTTCCTGGAAGACGGACCCTGTCAGCAGGCGGCTCAGGTACGGGGCTGCGGGCGAGCGAGAGGCGGCGGCGGCGCGCCGCCGCGGGGGGGGCCGGGCCGGGGTGGGGGAGGGAGGGAGGCCGCGGGCGGCGGGGGGCGAGGAGGGCGACCTAGCAGCGTCCCCCCACCCCGCTTTTGTTGTTGCAGGTGCTGATTCGAGAAGTGGCCGAGAAGGAGGTAAGAGGAGTTGGCGGTGGCGGCGCTCTGCGGCGGCTCACCCGGCCCGGGTTGCTGCCGCTCCCTGCCGCCGCCGGGGGGAGGAGGGCGGCGCGGCGGGCTCGGGCGGGCCGGGGGCGACGGGGGGGGCTGTATTTGGGAGCGGGGGTCAACCAAAAAGCGGGGGTTAAAGCAGAAGCTGATGTTGGGGTATTTTCCCCCTCACAGCTGTTACCCCGGCGAACTGACTGGACGGGGAAAGAGCATCCCAGGACCTACCAGAATCTGGTGAGAGATTCCCATCGCGAAGCGAAAAAACTTTTCCCCGAGTCAAATAAAAATTGAATTTCCCGCAATTTTTTACAGGGACAAAAACTTGGCTAAAAAAATTGTGAAAGCTTCAAAGGCAACGGGAAGGGTTGAGAGCTCAACACGGGACAGACGCGGGTTGGGGTGAGGGATACCAGCACCCCAAGATCAGAGGGGCTGCGGACAATTTATTTGTAATATTTTGTTAATGTGCTAGAAATAAAGATACGTCATGAATGTTGTGCAGTGAAAGGGCTGGAGGAGGAGGGACTAGGGCGCGCTTCCGCGAGACAGAGCGGACGCGGGTGCGCGCACAGAGAGTCAGGCGGCCAGGAGGGCGCGCTCTCATTTCTCCATGCGCTGTTGCTGCTGCTGCATACATACATAGCTCCCTCTCCTCTTTCTCCCTCTGACTCTTCTCTTTTCTCTCCTTTTCCCCCCTTTCTCTAATTTCTCAGCTCTTCATTCACTCTCTCCTTAGTGATTCTCTTCTTTTTTTCCCTCCATGTGGCTGGTGACTAACTGTTCCAAAGTGGTATTAGCATTTCACACAATAAAAGGCTGTTAGCTTAAATGAAATCATGGCAAGAAATTTTCTCAGTCTCCCCCCTCCCCTTTTTTTTTTTTTTTTTTTTTTTTTTTTGTGCTTGAGTTCAAATCTGGAAATTTGGGGGAAGACTAAAATGTACTTAGGTGAATGCAGTGGACTAGCTACACGTTTATTTGCTGTTAAGAGATTTTACTCTTCCATGACGGAATTGTAATATACATTTGCGAATGTGATTTGTGAGATATACAACACATATATGGTAAATGTGCATATACATATTTATCATGATATATTATTGTCACCGAAGTGTTAAGATTCTGAAGTTCATGCTGGGATAAAACTTATAAGCAAAATTTCTCTTCCCTTTAAATTGTGTGATTCTGACGTTTAAAAGTTTTTGTTTTTTAATAACTACTACTCAATTTTCTCTCCAAAGAACATTTTATAGTTTTTAAAACTATTAATATTTGGGGAAATGTGAAAAGAGCTTACCTTTTGGTCCTGTCCTTACTCAGTTACCTGGTATTTGCTTTTAGGACAGAGACTCAAAATTTCAACATTTGGATTATTCTTGAGTTGTAGTAATGACCACTATTTGTGATAGCTACTGTTTTTTTTGGGTTGTGATTAGTTCTTAATTTAACCAATGAAATCACCACTAGATTAATCTAGAATCTTAAGTTTTCTTTAGCTTTCAGAATTGTTAAAAACCAGCATTCACAAATTTAAATTTTGAATGAAGTGATTAAAGAGTCAGTGTTAAGACTTTGAAAATTAAGCAACTACTAACCCTCTAATCTAGACAAAACATGGTAGAAATAGAGACCATTCTTGGTTTGGGGAGTGATGTTTCAAAACTTCATTATATGAAACCAAACATGGGAAATAAGTTTCCATTCCTTACACCTGAGTTTGGCTATAATCTTAAACCTATTAATGTGTTTTAAAATGAGTGTTTTACAAGATTTCTTCAAGATTTAGTCCACTTCCCTTGAGCATTTTTTTGCTCATAATGTTTTTACTTTGCTACTTAGAGAAATCCCATGGAGATACCAAAAGTATTTCTGATTTGACTTGGGAAGGCTTGATTTTGGGAAGTTTACTATATTGTGTAATGTTACCTAGTTATTTCTCTTGAATTTCTGGTGTTTCTGAGGTAATATTTCTCTGAACTCTTGTTATATCTGCTGATTACTTTTATATACTCAAAATGAAAAGCATAATTTATCTACTTAGCAAATATAACACATTTGTTATGTAGATTTTGTATGTTTGGGTGAGAATTGTTTACAATTATTTTTCTAGGTGAGTGATAGTCATGATGCCAGGTAAAGTGATTTATTTTCTTAATTGGAGAAATTCTATTATTGAATTTAAATATGTAGAAAAGTCCAGATTAGAAATTATATATAGAGTACACTTACTGAATATAATAGTTTGTTCCAGCTATTTTCATCACAATAATTATGACCAAAAGAATAAGCAATGGTCTAGGATTCCTTTTTAAAAATTTTATACACAATTTTAAAAAAGCAGGTTTTCTTTTTTTTTTTTCAAGATTAATGTGAATATCTGGAAAATAATGCATTTTGAAAGGAAACTTTATTAAATGTTTGGAATATGAATTAGGGAGGCTAGAGCTCAAGTTACTTAACATTTTTGTTTTATGATGAACATTCTAATGCATGATGAACTTGGTGATTTCACTGCCAAATGTTTTCCCTCCACTGACACATCAAAAAATCTCCCTCATGTTGCTAAAGATGCATGGGCTTTTGGTTTTGTGTCTGTTTGTTTTTAACGTCCTGGGGGTGTACAATTATGTTTTTGCTATTTGACCAGTCTGTTTCCTTTTTCATCTATACATGCTATTCAGTAATGTCACTACTTAAACAAAATGTTGTTGGATATGATGCTACACTTCATGTCTTTTATATTAACTTTGGGTTGCTTGTGATTTTTGATCATTCAGATCCTTTAGTGTTGTTCCTAAAATTCTCCAAGGAAGCTAATTTAGGACAGGTAGAAAAAAGAAAGAAATTCCTGATCTGAGTATAGAACAAGGGAAATACTCTTTCCTGTTTATTTTGTTTACTTCAATTAGTTTGGATAGTGAAACTGGTTGGCTTATTATAATTTTCAAGTTTTTAACTTCTGTGGTGATGTTTGTCGTTAGATTTTTAGGTCTGTATTTGAGGCAAGATTAAGTTTCCTAGACTAGATTTTGTATGCTTGAAATTTTTTTTGCACTGATATTGCCATTTCTTAAGTGGAGGTAAGTCTCAGTGTATAACTCCTCTACAAATGTACATCAGTACCTTCTCTGTAAAATTGGAGTTTTAGAATTGTCTGGGGTCACTGAGAGGTTAAGTGACTTTATTGGAGTCACACATAGTTAATGTTCTTTAGAGACTTTGACTTGAACTCAGGTCTTCTTAAAGACTCTGAAGCCAACTTTTTGTGCACTAGACCACATTGCCTTTATTTTTTATTAAATGATTGCTTTTTAGCTAGCACATTTTTATTTTTTAGTTACTTAGGTTTTGTTAATATTATAACAAAAATGATTCCTATTCTTCTTAAGAAAGGTTTTACTCATAATTTCATGCCACAGAAAGTTTCACTTTGAGGAAAATTATTGCCAGGTATCTAGGACCTAATTTGAAATTGTGTATTAAAATTTTTCAAGTACTAAACCTTGAAACTCTTTAAAAAAAAAAAAAGTTTTTGTTCATTTATGTATATGTATATGTGTGTGTGTGTGTGTTATCATTTCCAAGTTACAAAGAGAAAGTTAACTTAGAATTGTATCAGAATTAAGTAAATGCCTTTATGTTAGTAGAGATTTGTTGTGATTAAAATGTTTAATTTCTCCAAGTTATTGATGATTTTCAAACAGTAATAGAAGTTAAAAATGAGTTGTCAAAATATTTGGGTGAAAATAATTTAATAGTTTTTACCATTTGTCTTGAAAATTATTATGAATTGCAAAACTTACTAGTTTTTTTAAAGTAATTTTGAGCTTTGTAAAAAAAGTTTAAATATAGATTATAAGTAATTTGATATAACATTGATAAATTTACATAGAAGTTTAAGAAGTTCAGAAAGGAAATCTGCCATTCCATATTTTCAGTTTTTAAAGTTAGAATTGAATTAATTAAAAATGGTTTTCTTTAAGTCTACTCAAGGAGATAGTAAGACTGATCATCTCTTATGTTTGCAGATTTTATTTTTTCATTTTGTATAACCCTAGCAAAAAGATAGGTTTTAGTACAGAGCAGCTTAGTGAAAGGATTTGTTCTGTCATAGAGAAGAAAATACCTATTAGAGGAGAGGAGTTGTGACTTGTCATTTTATGCATGAAGAATCCTAATCTAGGTGATTTTACTGTTAGAATCTAGGTTCTGTGCTACCATTAAACAAACAACTCAAGCACATTCTGTGATTCCTAGTACTCTTCTAAATGAGTGAAACTTGACTTAACCTTACAGGGGAAGAAGTTCTGTCTACTCATGTGTTGTGTCCTCCTGTCCTATCTTTGTCCCCACTCCACCATAATGTTACCCCTCAACGTGTTTTTACTGGTTTAAAAAATACTGTTTTGTCTGGAATCCAGTATTACACATTTGTTTTTCAAAGGCATTCTATTTTTAGATAATACATTTAGATTATTTAGCTTTTACATTTTGGGCATCATTATTATATATTCAGATGACTATTTTGACTGCTTTTTGGAAATTATGTTGATAATGTATCTATTAACCAAAATCATAGTTGTAATGGTGCAAAATAATGTTAAAAAAAAAAAAAACAAAAACTTAAGCACCTTAAAGAAATAATTTAATTGAAGATACAGGAGAAATTGTAAATGAATTAATCTGACTACTTAGATATTGACTGATTTTCCTGAGGAAATAACATGAAATTTTAGTTGTGAGCATTTTGGGTTGATTAAAGTGTATTAAAACATTTTTGTTTTTAATAAGTGAAAAGTTGTTGCCATGAATGGTAGTTTGAATTATATAAATGAATGTTACTTTCGTAGTCTGTTTTCCTTTTGGGAATTTAAAATCCACAAACGTTATTTTTTCTTGATATTTTTGGTTTTGTTTTGTTAACTATATGTATATATCTTATCTCAAAAGGAGAATTAATTTCTTTTCAAATTTTCTAATCATGAAAAGTTTTGGATTTGTTGTTCCTCTTTTGGGAGCATTAGTGATGTGGATATTATGAACATTAAGCATTTATAAATCATTCAGAATTCCTTTTTCACTCCCCCTTTTTTAAGCCTTTACCCCAATTGTTGGATATTTTTTTAAATTGGCATTTGTGTTTTATGTAAATGTAAACACAAAATTTAGTATTTAATAAAGGAATGGTTTTTTGTTTTATTTTTTGGAGAAAAATTCCAGATAAGTTGAATTCATGATGTTCTTGAAAGATGAGTATCTTACTGGTGTTTATATCTAAATTAGCTAACATTTTAGACAAGTTACTGTGAGCTTTGGGAAATGAATCCTGTTTTATAGAAAAGCAAGTATGGCATAGTAGTCTTTTAAGATGCATAAAACTACTAATTAAGTATACTTAAAATGGAATTTTAAAAAATAATAACTTGCTTTTCTGAGTAATACTTTCTCACAGTAACTCTGAGGCAGATAATTTTAGGTATTAATATGCTTGTTTTGTAGATGAAGAAAGCGTCTTTTGGAGGAAAAGTGACGTGTATAAGGTCATGCAGTAATTGTTTGAGGTGGAATTTGAACAGATTTTATGATCAAAAACTGAAGACTTGCCATTTGGTATAGTGGCTGGAGAGTCAGCCTCAAAACCAAGACCACCTGTGTTCAAGCTTACCCTTTGTATAAATTGTGTGACCCAGAGTAAATTATTGTCTTTTAATTATTATATTATTGTCTCTATACATTATTAAATCCATTGAATCTGTACTTTTAGTAGTCATATTTTTAAAATCTATATACTGCCCCTTAGAAATATTGAAATGGAATTTTAGTACTTTTGGAAGTTTCTGGCAAGATTTAGTTTTACATTGCTTTCAGAGAAGTTGTAACTGACATAATGTAAAAGCAGCTTAATCCAGTATTTAAAATACAGTTCACCACTTAATGAGTATTTGTGGAATATGGAGTGTTTTAGGCACACTATAACTTAGGGGTTTTATTTATAGAATTTTAAAAGAAAATGCAAATGGGTATGTTTTCCTTTATAATGTCTTGTAATGAAGCAATTCCCAAGATTGTCTATCAAATACTAATTTATCAAGATTTTAAAACCTTTGTTTTGTTAGAGGGTATAAGAAAAGGGGAAAAAAGAGGGAAAAGGTTAGTGTTTTAATAATATTGAGGAATGGTCCAGCAACTGCTTATCTGCTATTGTAGCAAAGTTTTGCTGTCACAGGAATGACTCAGTGTGGCTGCCCTAGATCAGTCACTTGGATTGATCACTGTACTATCTATGGTTTTGGCAGAGCTTGATTGGGGGTGAAAAAGAAGGGAGAGGAGGAAGAAAAGATATTTATCACTTGCTGTTTTCATTCTTTAGTTTGTTTAATTCTGTCTGTGAAAATAACAAATTCTTGATAAATTTAGGTCGAAAATGTATCTAGTTATGATTTGCCAAAATTGATTTTCTACCATTGTATGTGAGGTGTTATTTCTAGTGTGTTTTGCATTTGAAACTACTGAAAATAAAACTGGTCTACTTAGATTTATTTTTGAAATGCTAAAGTAAATATTTTCCCACTTTAAACAAGAAGTAATATTAGATAATGTAACTGAGAATAGTTGTAATTTAAAAAACCCAACAAAATAGCATGAATTCAGTTTATAAATAATTTACTTATTAAATTGGCATTTGGGTGTATTACATTGGAAAGGGGATATTCCCCTTGGTAATGATTTTTTCTTAAATTTTCAAATATCTGACAATTTAAACAGTAAATCTCAGTGCATCTTTTAACAATTTCAGAATAATGTTTATCACACTTTTTTGGGGGGGAGGACAAATGGTGACAGTCCCATAATACTTTTCCCATCCAGTCCACATCTGGAGTATTATACCAAGTTACAAACTTAACAATTTTATTGAGAGATTGACTAAGCAGATGGATGACAAAGGACTTGAAAATATTTTATACAAGGACTATTTGAAAGAACTGGGACTGTTTGCTGGGGAAAGGAAGACCATGGAAGATCATAGTAGTTTTCTTTAAGTAAGGTTATCAGGAAGAAAAATGACTAGTTTTGTTTTGCTTTATCCCACAGATCCAAATTAGAAGCTGTGAGTAAAACTTAGAAAACTCAAAATTACAGTAAAGTATGATAAGAATATTATAACAATTAGAGCTACGTAAATGACTGCATTTCCTGAGTAATTTTTCTGTTACTGTAGATTTTCAAATTGAGATTGTATTCTTATTTATTAAACTGTATTACTATAAATACTGTAGAGGAGAGATTCATGTTTCAAGCAGAAATTTAGCTAGTTGATGCCTTAGAAACTTTCCTAGGAGCTTATAAACTTGAGTTTCAAAATTTTGTTTATAGTATTTCTATGTAAGGTGTATCCTAATGATTCTTTAAAAAAAAAAAAAATCATTGTCTTCTACCATTTTAGTAGAAGGTAACTTCTTTGAAGGTAAGAACTGACTTGTATTTTTAGACTCCTGCCTTTAGTATATGGCACATGATAAGTATTTTATAAGTGCTTTTTTGAGAGGTTGAGAATTTAAGAAAATGTTATTATGTAAAAGTTGAAAATGATTATTTTTTGGATGGAGGAAACATGTGCCACAGATTTGGGAGTCAGGAAAACTTGTTTTTGACTCCTTACATCTGATATATAAAATTACTTGATACCTTCCAGCCTCAATGTCATTATCTATAAAAATCAGGATAAGACTTGTAAGACCTATTTTAGCATTTCTTGAATCTTGCATGATGTAACATATATAAAGCACTTTGTAAATTTAAAAACATTTAAAAGTTATACATTAGAGCTGCCTAAAATAATAAAGTTCTACTTTTAAAATATATACTAAAGTTCAGAACATTAGAAAGGTCTCGCATGATAATAATGAACTTATGCTAGTTTATGCTAATTACTTACCTAAATGAATAATTCCTTAAAAATTCATTCTAGGACTTTGCTGTGAATCACTATCGAACTCATTGGCTCAACAAAGAATCTTGTCTTCTATTTTTGAAAATTGAAAGCAGTTTCTGTTTCAATCTTTCCAGTTAGTTTTCCAAAGATTATTGGTGACTTGTTACATCTCTAAGCAGTTTCACTATGTAAGGATGTGCCAAACAATTTTAATTCATTGAAAGAAGCTAGCTGCTCCCTTATCTTTGCATTTAGATTGGATATCAGTTTTCTGTAATTCATCTTTGTTCTATCCTTTCCTTTCAATTATCATTTATTAAGACTCTACCAAGTGTCAGGCGGTGTGCCAAAAATTGGGACATACAAAGAAAGGCACGAAAGAGTACCCACTCTCAAGGAACTCAGTTTAATAGGGGGAAGGGCATACAAACAACTATGTACTAGAATATATGTGGAACAAAGTGCCTAATCTCAGCAAAGGCACTTTGATTAAGAAAGACTAGGAAAAACATTTTTGGTTTTTTTGAAAACTTTTGGAGGAGGGAAGTAATATGTAGGAATGCTAGAAAGGAAAGGACCAGGATATTAATGGCTTTAAAAGCCAAGCAAGACTTTGTATTTGATTATCGAAAGTAATGAGAGCCCATTTATTGAATGGGAGGGAGCAAGCAACCTATCCTAAGCAACTTGAAAAATACATATTTATAAGTATGGTGGTCAGATGTTTAAGATCAATTTGAAAATTGAGTGAAGAATGGATTGGACTAGAGAGAGGCTTGAGGGGAGGGAAGAGCACCTGGCTATTGCAGTTGGTTCAAGTGTGACGTGGTGAGGGCATTCATCAGAATGGTTGCCGTGTCAGAAGAGAGAAAAGGAGATTTCATATGAAAGATGTTCTGTAACTAAAGGTAGTTATAATTGAAAAATACAAATGCTAAATAGCTGAGTATTTCAGTCCTCCATTATCGTTCCAACTACCCTCATAGTGGTCCTACCTGTTTATACTTAAAACTTCCAAAGTCAAAAAAAAAAAAAAAAAAGCTTTTTTTCTGGGTAGATAGTAATTATAAGTTTCCATTTGTTTTGACCTTTAACCTTTTTGACTTAATATATTCCTCTGACTTTGGCATCAGTTACATGCCTTTGCTTCTATTTTATCTTCTGTGCATATCTTTTAAAAGCCTGAACTTGTTAATGAGCTTCCTTTATCGGATTTTACCTGGGTGTGATGCTTAATTAAATTGGTACCTCTAACTTTGACTATGGTCAGTCTATGTGAAGCTATCTTAATGTTCTATAAAACATAGGATTGACATTTCCAGTTTCCACACTTGGTTAATTTGGATAGACTCACTTTATATTGGTTTCCTCTTATTGTGGAAATAAGTAGACAGGAAAGTTGGGAGAAGGTAGTGAAAAAAATCTTTAAAATCATAGCAAAAATTTGTTTTATATTTGAAATGAAGAATTAGTTATAGAAATATATGTAAATCTCAATTGATAAAATGTGGAAAACTTAATATTTATATTAAATGGTATGAAGTAATTTTTAAAAAATCTTACTTTAAAGTATGTCAAAGGAAATTGAAATTGTCTAGATTAGGAAAAGGTAACATTTTATACCTGGGACCCATGTATTTCAGCTTTTAAAAATAAATTTTCATGACATTTTGTGAAATTTAATGTTTTCGGCTTTTATCATGAATAATTTTGTTTACGTTTTCCATCTTTTTTGATCCTTGCCTTTGCCAAGTGATAGTATTAACACTTTTTAAGTTCTTACTGACCTACTACAACCTAGTTTGATTGTACGAATTAACCTTAGTTAACCTGTTCAAACTGCTAAAAATAGGTATATGCATAGTCTACTTTTAGAGTGGGTTATGACATGTGGGATAGATGAGCTGATTAATTGAAATAGAGGGATTATTAAATTATTCTGAATTAAATAATAAATTTTGTTTCTTAGATATTGGATCTTAGAATCTGTATAGGGAGGGCCCTCATTATCAAATATAATTACTATTTGAACAAAAATTGCTTCTAGTTTTGGAGGATGCTTTAATTAAATGGGAAAAAATTTAGTCTCCCAAAATTTACTTGAATTTTTAAAAAAATCCATTCTGAGAAGGTTTCACCAGAGTGCCAAATATTGGGGCAGAAGATCCATGAAAAAGAAAAGATTTAAGAATCCTGTTGTAGAACATACCTAAAAAGTACCATGCCAGCCTTTGTTTGAAGATCACTGATAAGGACTACAACCTCTTCAAACATCTTACCCAATTTGTGGATAATGTTGATAATTAGAAGTTTTTCCTTAATTAAAATTTCTTTGCACCTTCTACCCTTTTACACTTCATTCAGTCTTCTCAGGGCTAGGCAAAACAATGTCTTAATTCCTCTTCCACAGGATTGACTTTGAGCTACTTGAAGACAGTAATCATGGTCCTGAGTTATCTCTTTCATAGGCTAACTAGCCTTTCAGTGAAATTTATATTGCATGATCATAGTTCCCTTTCTCCACCATAGTGCTGATGCACTTCTGGAGAGTGTGTATCTTACTAGTACTTTTCCTAAAATGTGCCCAGAACTAAACACAATTCCCAAGATGTGATTTGGCTGAGGCAGTGTACAGTAGGATTCTTAACTCCTTAGTTCTGAACTTAATGCCTCTTGATGCCACTTAAGATCTTAGGAATTTGATTTTGGCTTCCTTTGTCACATTATTAAGTAACACTGAATTTCCAGTCCACTAAAATCTTCAGATCTTTTTCAGACAAGTTGCTGTCTAGCCATGCCTCCATTGTACCCTTGTGAATTTGACTTTTTGAACTTCAATAAGATTTGGACACTCAGCCAAGTTTTATTTCTTTTTATTAAGATTTGGACCAGTTCTCAGTTATATATGATAATAAGAGTTTTCCAGTTTTTTACTTGGTTTTTGAGGACAATTTTATATTCCAGATTGTAGTTCTTCTCTGCTGGATGTAACAATATCTTGCTAACTTGCCTGAGAAAAATCCTGTTCCTGACACCTCACTAGTTATATGGTTCACGTATGTCACAGATAGAAAACAGATTACCTATTTCTTTGGGGGCAACTTAGAATATCCTAAGCAACTTGAAAAACCCAGTGGGGAATTGGAACACTATACCTCAGAAAATAGTAGGAGAAATGTGCTGCTAATTTCAATACCACATCTTAATTACACATGGAAAGGGTGCCAGGTACTAGTGTTGGTAATTCCTTGTTGTGTGCTTTGTAATGAAGCAGGATAAGGAAAACTTTGATCAGAAGTAGAAACTGTCAGTTTTTCTTTGTTCTAATCAATAGTGTTTTATAGACCTATAATCCTAAAGATAAATATTTTGGAGAGACTGGTAATTTTCCTAAGCTGATTTTTTTTTTTTTTCCTGTACCATTGTTTAAGATTTCTTTTGAATACCTGAATTATGGTTGGACATTAAGTAAATTAAAAGTTTAAAATTGAATTTTACATAAGGACTTTTAGATTCTAGGTAATATGGTTAAGTAAAAGGTGTGTTGTGGGCAGCCAAGTGGCACAGTAGATAATAGATAGCCCTGAAAGTCAGGAAGACCTGTTTTAGTGAATTCCAATCTGGCCTCAAACACTAGCTGTATGACTCTAGGCAAATCATTTAACCTTATTTGCTTCAGTTTCATCTGTACTATGAGGTGGAAAAGGAAGTGGCAAACTACTTCAGTGTCTTTGCTTAGGAAAGCCTAAATGGGATCAACTAAGAGTTGAACACAATTGAATAAAATAAAGGATGTATGTGCTTTGAAGAGTACTATGGGTTTACATTTTAGTCCAGAAGATCATTGTCCAGTTTTGATTTAGATAGCAAGGCAATAGTAAAATAAATGCTAAAAAAAATCCTACATGGGATCATGAAGAATTGGACACAACTAAAAAGCTGCAGCAAAATCAAGTTCTATTGGGGATTTTTTTTTCAAGGGGGTGGAGGAGGAAAGATGGCCCAATCTAAAAATACTTGACCCTTGAATGTATATCCTGGGGATAGTTTTTAACCTGCCAAATTATATATAACTTTTTCAGCTAGTATTTTATAATGAAAATTGAACTTCAGAATAATGTCACTGAGGCACTGCAAAGTACCAAATTAAAAAATAGTTGTGTTCAATATTTGTACTTAAGAAACTAACTGAGCAAGAATTTATAATATATTTTTAGCTTGAATTAAATGAATAATTTTAGAAATCAGTTTTTGGTAAGTATGAATCATGGGGCTTAAGTTAAAAGATACTTTGGTCATCCAATAATAGGTTTGTAGGATTTATTGTTATTTATAAGTTATTTTATCTAATACTGAGAACACTTTGGCCATTTTGATTGCCCAAGGTCATAGAGATAGAAAGTAAGTTGTTTAGGTCTTAACTCTCTAGGCTTTTTACTCATTTCACAATGAAGCTGTGTGCTTTTGTTTTGTTTTTAGAGTTAGATTCATTGGTAAAAATCAAACCTGTTAGGTATTAAATATATTTAGTCAACATCATGGGGGGAAATGTGTTCTAGTTTTACTAGCTAAAATACATAGTTTATAAGTAGACATGAATGCTACATATTTATATGTGTATTTAGATGTATTTCTGGTATTTTAAAAATAAAAAGTATTTGCTGAAAATAGTACTACAAATGAGATTGTCCAGATCTTATGTATGCTTGTGATTATCTTTGTGAATGTTTCTTAAAAGTGCTAATTTGAGGTTATTGAAAATAAAATGCTTTATAGTTAGCTGTGGAATTTTTACTATGGTAATTTAAAATATGGGATATAGAATTTGCTTGAATGTTACCTCATCACAAAACAATCAGAGATAAGCATTTTATATAAATGTGTGAAAGAAATTATGAAAAAATAAAAAAAAAACATTTTTAACTAATCAACAGATTAACAGTGAGAAAAAAATTTTACTCTAGATCTTCAGTTGTTGAGTTCTTTTTGTTAATAAATTACTGCAACCAAAGTGTAAAAAAAGCATGTGTAGGATAGAAGCAAATTCTGATGAAGATTAAGGTATATTAAGGATAATATAAAAATATGAATGCTATCCAGCCTTTTAAAAATGTCAGTTACGGTCTTGTTAATACTTTTAACAAACTATTGTAAGTTAATATTGAATAATTTGACAAACATCCCAGGTATCAAAAGTGATACATATTGAAATTGGCAATGGATACTAGTTTTTAGGTACTATAGTGAGGAAATTTATATGATTTGAGTAGGCAGAATAATATAATCATTATTTTCTTATTCTTTTGAGATTTAATTCTGTATTAAATGTTATACATAAACATGACTTTGAAGTGATAGCCCCTTCCAGTCTTCCTTCCCCATCCCTCCCATCAAGTTATAAATACATAATTGATGAATTTACTTTGTAATCAACCTAACCAAAGTAGAGTGGAACTTTGCTTTTGTGCATAATAATTGTAGTTGACATTTATAAAGTGCTTTACATATGTTATCTCCGTTGATCTTCATAGCAAACTTGTGAGATAAGTACTCCAGGTATTACTACTCCTGTTATATACAGATGAGGAAACTGAGTATCTGAAAGATTAAAATAAGATTAAGGTGATTTTAAAGTTTAATTAATCTCTAAGTACTGCATAATGTAATTTAATTACACAAAAGTCAAAGTGAATGAAGCATATAATGGCAATGTTGATAATTGAAAATATAATTTTTATTGTACTTTAAAATGTATGATAACTTAAATCTTTACAACTGCTTTGTTAATATAGCAACCATAATTTTTTTTTAAGTTCTTAGATTCGTGTTGTATTCTTTCTTTAACCTTTCCCTCTGTTATTTGTTGTGTATTTGGGACAGCAGAAACTTAAGAATTAGGATATTTCTTGTCATAAATACAAATGTTTTAAGAAAAAAAAAATTGTGAGGTGATGATTGAATATGATCATCTTAAGTATTTCATTTTATAAGAAAGAAAAATAAGACCTAAAATCTGTGACTTTGGTCAAGTTTAGATAATGTGTCAGGATTTAAAGGCTAGATGTGGGAGGGCAGCTGGGTGGAACAGTAGATAGAGCACTAGCCCTGAAGTCAGGAAGATCTATCTGCCTTCAAATCTGGTCTCAGACATTTAACATTTCCTAGCTGTGTTTCCTTAGGCAAGTCATTTAACTCCCATAGCTAGGACAAATCTCCATGCTTTAAAAATCAGTTGTCTTTACAATTAAATGAAAAATTCACTTTCATGACAATTTTTTCTTCAGAATTTTAGGTAAGGGACATAAAATGAGCTTTATGCCATAAAAATGTTCATGTTTCCTTTAGCAAATATTTTTATGTTTTTCTGTTTTCACACAATAGGTGAAGTATTATAGACATTTGGCACCCGATCACTTGCTGCAAATATGCCATCGACTAGGACCACTTCTAGAGCAAGAAATTCCTCAAAGTGTCCCTGGAGTACAAACATTATTAGGAGCTGGAAGACAGTCTCTGCTTCGCACAAATAAAAGTATGGAAGCTTCAAAAGAAGGCTTAAAGGGATTTTATATCATCATTTAAAATTTTTATGTAGATGTGCCTATATTCATATGTATATAAATATACATATATATTCAATAGGCTGCAAACATGTTGTGTGGAAAGGATCTGCTCTTGCTGCTTTACATTGTGGAAGACCTCCAGAGTCTCCAATCAACTATGGAAGTCCCCCCAGTATAGGTAAGTAAATTTCTTTATTTTAATCATGTGGGACAGAAATGTTTAGAAAACCAAACAAAGATTATTTTTTGGTATAGCCAAAGTAGATCACTTTTCCATGTTACATATTGCTTTATCAGAATTTCAGATAAGAGCAGTACTGTTCAGAAATTTCAGATTATTTTTAGGTATGTTGCTGTAAGGCCATTTATAATCATACTTAATTTTATGTTATATATTACATAACATAACATAACATAACATGTTATTTGTTATACTTTGTGATAAAATTTAAGTCAAGGCTGAAGTCTCTAAAAAAATTCAAGTATATTTTTCATATTCTTATTAAATCTATTTTATTGAAAAACTTCCTAGGTCCCATCCAATTCTAAACCTATTACTAGTCAGAGATTTTACTTTCATCCCTTATAGTTCCTTCTTCAAACAAGGATAGTTTTTTCTTTCCTTCCTTCCCCTCCCCTTCCAAATTGGGAACATTGGGAGTTAATGAAATTAGATTTACTTAGAAAACACTCATTTAGAGACTGAATTAAGGGGGGAAGGGAGAGAGAGAAGGATGACATTTATTTGTTTAAAAAGCAAAAGTGTTGGTGAGATTACTGCTACTTATTTAGACTGGCACCTGTTCTGTACTTAAGAGTCTTGTAGAGTTGCTTGGGAGCACTATAGGGTCACGTAATTAAGTATGTATCAAAGATGAGACTTGAACTTGTCTTCCTGACTTAGACACCAATTCTTTGTCTATTATTCCATATTATGTTAGATCTAGCAAAATTAAATAGTTTAAATCTGTGTTAGGAAATAGAACTATACTTTTTTCCCCTTTAATTGGCACACACACAAAATATGAAAACTGATCAAACTGTGTTGCTGATTTTCTTAAAACCATATTTCCAACTACTTTGAAAACATCTTGGAACAGCTTGGAGCAGGGGATAGAACTGGGGGCTAGGAATCAGGAAAGACTGTCTTCCTGAGTTCAAATTCAGTCTCAGACACTTACTAGCTGGACAAGTCACTTAATTCTGTTTGCTTCAATTGCTCATCTATAAAATGAACTGAAGAAGGAAATGGCAAAACATTCTGGCATCTTTGTCAAGAAAAAAACAAAATAGGGTTACAAAGTGTTGGACATGATTGAAACATTTGAATGACGACAAAAGAAGACATCTTTTGAATTTCATATCTGCTTGTATTCTCCGTGTCTAAACTAAACTAATCATCTTCCCCTTGTCCCCAACAGGTTACCCATTTCAGCTCTGTTTTTTTCTGTCAGCATTATCACCATACTTCAAATGGAAGATTGGGGTTATTTAGAATCCTTCTTTTTCTTTCCATTCCATTCTCTTTTAAAGTATCTCTTGGATTCATCCCTTTCTTTCCATTCTACCTGATCTCACCATGAACAAGGTATTTCTCATCTCACACCTAGTAGGTTAATGTGCCAGTTATCTTGTCAGTCTCCATCCTCTTCCCCTATTCTGTCTTACCCTACCCAAGGAAACCCCCATTTTATCAGTCATATTGATTTAATGCCATTCACTCCCTCCCTTCCTCTCCCCACTCCCAGTTAAAAGTTAGATAAAATGTTTCTTAAGCTCTTAAAACACATTCTGGCACTCTTCTGAATAGAAAAAGGTAACTGATTTTGGCATGAGGAAGGAAGCAGGGAGCAGTGAGTATAGGTGTGGTGAGGTAAAGTATGTTTCTAATTCTTTCTAAGTTGGTTCCAGGGAGGGATTTTATTAGTTTTGAGAGCAGCCCCAATTAAGTGTGGACTCACTGCTATTGTCTTTGAAGATTCCCTAGAGCCTAATCCCATTAGTTAGTCAACTTTATTTTTCATTAATTATAAGTACTTAGCCTTTGCTTCAGTCAGTAAAGAAACATTTATTAAGTGATTACCACCTGCTAAGCACTGGGACAGGCTCTGCCTTCAAGCAGCTTATAGTCTTGTCAGCCATATGTATGTAAAATACATAAAAAAATAAATATAGGGTGGTTTTGAGAAGGAGAACACTATCAGCTTGTGAGTATTCAAGAAAATTTTCCATGAAATTAGGTGAAGTTTCAGCTGAGTCTTCAAGGAAGAAAGGGGTTTTAAGAGATGGAAAGGAAAAGAAGTTTTTTGAAGGATTGGGTACAGTGGTATAAAACTACTCCCTATCATATATATATTAAGCTAACTTTAACTCATCTTTCCCTTTTTCAAGTAGCATAAATTAGCATCTCATTCCTCTCCATTTCATATGTATATCTACATGTTTTGCTTTTCCATTTAAGTTGTAAATTCTCTGAATGCAAGGACCATTTAGTAATCTTATAATTCATCACCTATATGTTATACTTAAATGGGCTTTCTGAATTGCTATAGCTGGCCTGCAAATTGACAAATCTCTCTGCACATAGTTGTATTAGTCCTTGGGTGAAAGATAATCTGTTACTTTTGAAGGCTTTTCAGTTTAATGCAGGATTTGCAGAATTTGAGTTTTGTGACATTTTGAGGAACCAGGGTCATCTCCATGGCATAATGAAAATCAGAGTAGGATTGTTGATAATTCTTATATGTTCTGTTCATACACAGTTGGAAGGTAAAGGCATGTCTGAAATTTGAGGATTTAATCCAAAAATTAAACCTTACTAACATTCTACTTTTGTTTTTTATTCTTTTTTGTTTTATATAATGTACATAGTTGACTAGTCTTTATAGAATTTTGTTCAAATATGACTTTAAAATGTTAGTTTCATTAAGGTACAGTTGCACTTGTAGAATTTTTTTGTGTGTGTGCATTAGGTGATTTTAGAGGGACAAGAGTATCTGATTTATTACAACTCTTGCAATAACTGGTCTCTTAAGATGTTGCTTTTGAGAACAAGGTAGCTGTTGATTAAAAAAAACCATTAATGAGAAAATAATTCATCTATATTTTTAATCATATATAATCCTCCAGAGAAGCCATTAAAGTATAGGAATGTTATTGGTAAGATTAACTTTTAAGAATTTAAAAAAATTATATTTTCAGAACTTAGCGAAAATCAATGTTAATTTTAGAAATAACAACAAAGTATTTTTAAGAGTAACCAGACCAGAATTTACAGGTTAGATAACAGATAAACAAATTAGTAGTATGGCCATGGGTAGAGATTAAAAACATGAAAAATACATCTAGATTAAATGGTAGAGCAAAAAAAATGTAACAATTTGAATTTTAGAAAATTGGTGGAATCAAGCACCTGTTTCTGTTACATTGCATCACTCATATAATAAAAAAATAAAGTTCAACATTTTTGCTTTCTCTGTACAACTTTTTAAGAAAATTGCTGTCCTGTACATTTTAGAAATATTAGATACAAAATACCAGTTCAACTCCTAGATTTTTGTACGTACACATGTGAAATACACTTTTGAGGACTACTACACATTTTTCAATATTGTATGTCTGTCAAATCTTCACATGGAGTTTTAACTTGGCTTCCCTGGAAGCTAAAGTCAAATTTGGAATTTGAAGACAATTTCTAGCAGCTGTCACTGATAGGTTAGTAGTAAGGAAAAATTAAAAATTTCAGTGGAATCTGGTCTTGGCAGGAGCTTCCAATGTAGAACTTGTTCTGCTTGCCTTTTTTCCCTAAGTACCTACTTCATTCCCCCAAAATAAGAAATAAATCTGAAACAGGAAGTTGTTTTATTAGAAGAGAAAGGCTACTTTAATGGAGAAAAGGCCAGTATCATCCTAGGTTAATAGAGGCCTGTCTTCAACAGTCCCACCATTTGGTTATAAATTCCTTTGATTTGGTAATCCATAAAATAAAATTTTTTTTAAAAAAAGGTAAAAAAATCCTTAGTCCTGTGTGGTGGTCACTTTTGCTTCTGCAGAGATTTTTGGCCTTTTTTGACTTTTAAGAAAAGGAACAGAAAAATACTAAAGAATCACTATTTTTAGATGGTCAGTAAAATACTATCCTAGTTGTTAGTACCATAGATATGAGATTAGATATGAGATTCTTATACAGTTGAAAAATGTCATTTCTTACATTGTCTTTATAAATGAAACAGAAAGATTAGAAAAGCCAGGAAGGAACTAAATATAAGGGGCACACAGGCCATCATTCAAGGGGATCTAAATGGATTTAACATGTATCCAGAGACAGGAAGAAACATCATTTTATGTAACAATTGGTTATTTTCCATTTCAGACTACCATGAAAACGATTGCTTTACAAAAGTCTGTGAAGTACTCAAATTAGTCCCTTCAAATTAAATTTTCATGTATTTTGATATATAGTGACTTAAGAGTGAAAATGGGAATAGAGGGAGATGATTAAAAAAAAATAGTAAGGAGTTAGAAGTCAGGATTAAGAAAAGAGAGAGGCCAGAAACTTGTAGACTGCACAACAGCCTTGAGTCTGTATATTATTACTTCTTTCAAGAAAAGGCCTTGAATATGGCGAGCACCAAATAATAATCACAAAAATTAACTTGATTGTAAGTTTACTGTCAGAAGATTATTCAGGGATGTAAGATTCATCTGTAGATTGTATGTAGTATGTACGTTGGGGCACTTATTAAAGCAAAGATACACATTAATAGAAATCAAAAGAACATAAAAGCAAAAAATATAAAATAAATACATCTATATGCATTCACATGCATACATGTGTGTACATATGGATACCTATATATGCATGCTTACATATGCTTTGTTGTTAACAGCTCTAGCTTTACCTATTTGAACAAACTACTGGTAAAAGGAAAATGAATTATTTGAGAGGAAAGAATAAGTTAATAGGCACAGATTACAACAGTTGTGAATAGAATTTTAATTTTATCTCTCTGTCACACATAAAGTGTCCTCTATGTGTGTGTGTGTGTGTGTGTGTATGTTTATGTTTGTTTATATATACACACACACGTGCACAGATATATATATCCATATTGCCTGGTTTATACAGCTAATATGAAAACCAGAAATAATAATGATTTGGAATATAAACTTGTTTACTGATTTAGAATGTAAATTTGTTTATAAAATATTATAGAAAAGGATAAGGCAAGATTATGAGCAATATTGCTTTTTTAGATAATAAAAAATAATATGGACAAAAACTAAAGATATGATGGCATTCAACCTATCTAAATATGTCATTCTAAGAGACAGATGACTGAACAACTGAAAATATCTAAAATTTTTAATAAGGACAATGGAACCCCCCACAGTTAAGCTTTTTTTATAGTCTCAGATCAGCTTAACGAGAAAGTGAAAAATATGTTGAAGAAAATAAAGAATAGGGAAAGAAGCTGGATTGGACCAAATATATGCAGAAGAGGGCCCATTCTGGAGATGATCCTTTTCGTGGTGGTGTAGTTGTGATTCATAAGGTGTTTGAAGGAAAGGAAAATATCAAAATTATTGAAGAAAAAGGTCAAAATAACCTCAATAGCTACCAATTCATGTACCTACTTTCCTGCATATATAAAATGTGTATGAAAATGTACATGTATATTAATGCCATGACTGGATGAGTATGGGTACAAATAGGCTTTTACAAACAATATTCCAAAATAGACCACATCTTTCTCACCATTTAGTTGATTGCAGAGTGAGATTTCATTTTCTCTATATTTTACATATTTGACTGTAAAAAGAGGATTAACAGTAGAGTAAAATGCCACTTTGATAGGCTTTGTAATTTCTCTAACAGAGAGCTTCTATAGCATAAACACTTCAGTATGACTTTTGAGACATTTTATGCATTGTAAAATGATGCAAGATTCCTTTAAAGTTGTATAGCAGATAGCCTTGTTTGGCTTTCTAATGATTTCTAATAAATGAGATATAAAACTATATATGAATGAAATTCACTGCAGCCATTGAGGAGCCTCCTAAATAAGATCTGTAATTACTTATGAGTTGGTCTAAATATCCATTTAGAAAAAAATCAAGAGACTGAAACCTACCTCTTGTGTTGCAGACAGCAAATGGATAATAAATTGAGGCTAGAATTGAACCGGAGGAGAGCAGAGTGGATAGTTTTGGGGAAATTGTCATGTTCTTTAAATGACCTCAAATGTCTCTCTGAAACTATCCCATCTTTTTAATATTCTGGGTAAGTGGAGGATGTGGGAAATCTAGTGTTATGAACAAAGAATTTTGAAGTCAATGCAAAAGTTAGCTTGAAAGAGGTGTGAAAAATATTAGTCATGTGGCGAGGATATGAGGGATTACTGATAGGAAGCCTGTTTAATTGGATTGTTATGATGTTAGTGTAAAAAGTCACTCATAGAATGATGTGAACAAGTCTCCCATGATAGTTAAGCAAGCTAGGCTATGATCTACATTGTTTTATGGAATATAAATCAATATGGAATATATCAATGAGATCACATCATTGAGATAAGTCCATTTGATTGAATGTCTTAGGAACTTATTGTTGGAATGACTATCCATGGAAAAACTGTCTTATGTATGTAGACATTTTCCTAATGTGACTAACTCACTCTTTAATTTTTTGAAGGTGATGCCTACTGAACATAGGTTCTTGGAGGTTCTACAAACCTGGGAAGGTTTCAAGTATCAATATGATAAACTTGGATCTGCCAAAGGTCTAGCCTCGTTTAATTTAGTGAAACTTTTCAGAAGATTTGGCCATAGCAACTCAAGGTGATCATTTACTAAGGGATTGTGGAAAGAGTACCCACACTAATTTTTATCATAGATTATATCTTATAACTCTAATCACCTATATGTTTTAATGAATTTTGAGAGATACTATCCACTGTTTGTTTTTTGCCTGGCACATTATGTCTTCCTCTTTTTTATCTGGTTATTTCTTCATTATCCCACACCAATTTCTATTCTCCTTTTATATATGTATTTACATATGTGTAGATATATATATGTCATCTGCTTCGACAACTAACTAATGTTGCCTTTTCTCTTTCTTTCCTAATTTCTTAGTAACTTGATCTGTTAACCTACTCTTACTTATCAATAAATGACAAAAGTGGAAAATGCACTGGATTTCTTATTCAGAAGACCTGAATTATGGCCACTGGTACCCAAGCACATTTCTTCATGTTGGCTTCCTTTCTATCTCCCTAAAATCATTCCTGTTATCCGCCTCCTCTCTTCCCCCTCTTCTCCCCCCTTACCCTGCCCAGTATTTCTCCTACTAATAACTCTTTTGTTACCTATCTCTCAGTAACATATTTCCTATTCTTTTCCTTCTATAATACTGCTTTTTGGGGGGTGGAAAGTGGGAGTATATTTTTAATACTTAATCTTTTTTCTTGCTTTCTTCTAATTTCCTTTTACCAAAGGGAAATAATTGAATCATCTTCTGAAATCTTTTTTTTTTTTGGTCCCTGCTATATTGAAACTAGGGAAGCTAGGTGGCATAGTTGACAAGAGTACAGGCCTAGAGTTTATAAAGGCCTGAGTTCAAATCTAGATTTATATATTTACTAACTTTGTAACTCTGGCCAAGTCACTTCACCTATTTTCTTCAGTTTCCTCATCTTTAAGATGATGTGGAGAAGGAAAAGGCAAACTCCTCCAGTATCTTTGCCAAGAAAACCCCAAATGAGGTCACAAAGAATTGAACATGACTGAAAAAAGACTAAACAATAAACTGATCTCTCCTGGATCCCTAATGATTGCTTAATTGTCTATTCAAATAGTCCCTTTTCATTCCTTTTTTTCTGTAACATTTGATGAATGTTGATCATTTCTTCCTTTTTAATACTGTGTTGCTTTAATTTTCATGACACTATCCTCCTTTTTTTTAAGCTTTGAAATAATATTTATTAAGTGCCAAGCACTATGCTAAGTAGTTTTTACAAGGGTTTTTTTTTTTTCTTTTCACTTGAGACTCACAATAGTCCTTCAAGGTAGATGCTTATTGTCACCAATTTTTTTTCAATTTTCAAAACATATGCATGGATAATTTTTCAACATTAACCCTTGAAAAAATCTTGTGTTCTAATTTCTTCCCTCTCTTCCCCCTATCCCCTCCCCTAAATGGGAAGTAATCCAATATGTGTTAAACCTGGTAAAATTGTATGTTAAATCCAATGTATGTATACATATTTATACAATTATCTTGGTGCACAAGAAAAATCAAATTAAAAAAAGGGAAAAAATGAGAGAAAATAAAATGCAAACAATAAAAACAGTGAAAATGACACTGTTCTTCTGATTTTCTTCCTATATATGTTTCTCAATCTCCATTGTTAGCTTCTTACTCTCTTTTCTTCCCCCTACGTCTGCATGTGTGTGAAAATACTATTCTTGACCCTTTATTTCTGTCTACACTCTAATCTCCTACTGTTCACTCATTGTCATGTCTTTAATTATCCCTGTTATAGAGATAGTTCTCTGTATAGAACTCATTGATTTGTCCTGGTGGCCAGCCAGCTAGCTGCTGTACCCAACTGAATACTTATATCATTCATTGTATAATGCAGTGAATTTAGAGACCTTTCAAAATTGGTTCCTCCCAACTTCCCTCGTACTGTCATTTTCCCACTTAACTGGGCCTAAGATTCTAGCATAATTTTTATTCCTCTATCTCCCTCATGTACTCATATCCAATCAAGTGCATAATACAGTCATCCCAAGGTAACTTTCATATACTTATACTTTCCGTTCATTACTGTCTAGTTCAGACCCTTATCACTTCTTTACACAGATGCCAAATAATATTCCAAATTTTAAAAAATAATGTGAAATTATGTTTCTGTATTAAAGTCTTGAAAAGATTATTTTCCCTATTAGAATAGTGTCTGGCGGTCAAATCTCAGAAGCAATTAAACTTTTATCAGCATCATTTCTTTGGCATCCTCATTTTTTTTTAAGACTGAATGCTGATTATTTGTGGTCATTGTTGTTGAGGCAATTGGGGTTAAATGACTTGCCCAGGATCACGCAGTTAAGAAGTGTTAAATATCTGAAACCAGATTGGACTCTAGAATATCTGGAAACCAGATTTCCTCCTGACTTCAGGGCTGGTGTTCTATCCACTGTGCCACCTACCTGCCTTTGAATGCCGATTTTATATAAATTTCATAGTGAAACAAAAATGAATTATTTTGTTTTGGCCTTTGGGTTTTTATTATTGTTTCTGCTTTGGACTTCTTCTAGGATATTTTAAAGTTTTTATTTGGAATTAGAGATTTGAATAGTTCTTGATATTACAAGCACAGATATCAGTGGTATAGTTTTTTTATTTTAAT
The DNA here is from genome assembly GCF_902635505.1 of Sarcophilus harrisii. Classification (NCBI taxonomy): domain Eukaryota; kingdom Metazoa; phylum Chordata; class Mammalia; order Dasyuromorphia; family Dasyuridae; genus Sarcophilus; species Sarcophilus harrisii. The sequence goes on from NC_045429.1 coordinate 229,274,053, forward strand.
GATAAATTGTTTTTTATTGTTTTTTTTTTGTGTTTTATTGATAAATTGTTTTTACATCATCTGCATTTCCCAGTGTTTATATACCGTGTCTTCTTCCAGAGAACCATCTCTTTTAACAAAGAATAAAACAACCCATTCAGTGAAATTAACATATTTCAAAAGTGAAATCTGTTGTGTTTTATATCCTTAGTACCCCAAACTTTGCAAAGAAAAGAGGGAAAAAGAAGGCCCTTTTTTAAGGAGAACAGTATTCTTTGTTAGAATAGGAGACAGCAAGGGAAAACAATAGTTTCCAACATTAGCCAGATTATTATTTTTTAATGTTGGAGATTTAGGTGCCTTAAAAAATTCTCTTCAGTGTCCATTTTTACTATAGTTTCTGTCGAAGTTATCAAAACTTGATACTCCCGCTTTTACATTAAACTTTGAAAAGAAATTTCTCTGTACTAGTGAAATCACATATAGTTTCTGGAATTTAGAGGAATTAAATGATTTGCAGTGAATTATAGTCTGCTCTTTAAAATTTATACTTTTCAGCTAAGAAACTATTAATATCTGCTTAAGAAAACTCCTAATAACTAAAGCAAATAAGCATTCCTTGATGTATAGAGTTGTATTTGCCTACAAGTGAGTTTTTCTGTGTCAAGCTCTATTTATCCTCAGGTTTTTTATTGTTAAGTTTAAAAAATGACCTGAATATATTTTGGTATATGGTGAGTTTTTGTAATAAGATGTTTTACATATGTGTCTGTCTGTCTGTCTCTGTCTCTGTCTTTCTCTCTCTTTCTTTTTATCTAGAAAATGAATTACCAATAGGATATTCTCCTTTTAAGATTGTAATACCGCAAAAAAAAAAAAAAAAAAAAAAAAAAAAGTTGTCATTTTACATTATTTGAATCCTGAAGTTTGCAGTAAAAATACATAGATCTTTTTTATTTGAACTATTGCCTACCCAGGTCTCTTATCTTGTACTTGTAACTGCTACAAAATCTCTAATTAAGTTGAAATTGTTTTGCTCTGTTCCTAGTAGTTTAAATTATATTGAGACTTCATTCTGTGAGTATTTATCATTGTAGATACTTTTCAAATACAGATTCCTTTTTCCTAGAAAATTTGGTTTGGCCTTAATCACATATTTTTGAGTATTAAACTCTCTCCCTGCTAGATGTCTCTAATGGAGTATATTGATGAAGCATTTCATTCTAGGAATGAATCAAATGAGTGTGGTCAGAATGATAGAGAAATTTTATTCATCTAATAGTACCCATCCTATAAAAATTTGTTTCACACATATATGTGGGGGTTTTTGAATTTTTTTTTATTACAGCTTTTTATTTTCAAAACATATGCATGTATAATTTTTCAACATTGACCCTTGCAAAACCTTGTGTTCCAAATTTTTCCTTTCTCCCCCCACTCTCCCCTAGGTGGCAAGTAATCCAAATATCATATATTTATTAAATTATTTTTTTAGTCTAATATAAGCCTTTCAAATGGATTTGGACACATTTCTCTTTGTAATCAGAAATGTCATTTGAAAAGAGATGGGGTCATTAGATTATAATACAAAATTTAAAACGCCATAAAAAATCTTTAGGAAGAACAAATTCAAAGCAAATTAGAAGACTTAAAACATAGTGATGGGGTCATTAGATTATAATACAAAATTTAAAACGCCATAAAAAATCTTAAGGAAGAACAAATTCAAAGCAAATTAGAAGACTTAAAACATAGTGTTGTTTCTTTATGGATTATAGAGAGTGGCATTAGTATAATTTCTATACTACAATACTGAAAAACTAAAGTTTTTAAAAATAATTCTTCCAATATGTTTTAAATAAAAATGTTTGTAGAATGAGGTACATCTTTAATATTTTAAGAGAGTGTACTTTAATTGGATACTTTCACTTTCTCAGATAGTTTTTCATGAAAATAGAGATTTGTTTATTATGCACCTATGTAATAAATAATACAAGTAGATTCCTATTAATGCAAATAAGGAATCTCATGAAGTTGTTGTAGTATTTGAATTTACACTACATATTTCCTTTGGGCTAGAATCAGTTAACATATTATATATAATATTCCAACAGTGCAAATTCAAACACATGTAACCACTTCTCAGGCAGGATTCATTGTTTGCAGTGATGAGGACCTACCTGTAATTATGTCATGTGTTATACAACAGATGGTAATTTTTTTTTTTTTTTACCAGTTTAGTTGGCATTTCTTCTTAGAAGAAAGAAAGCTTCCTCAAAGTACTATTTGTTTGATTTATTATGTATTTGAAACAGTGCCTAGTAGTACATAATAGGAATAGGTGGTTAATAAATGCTTATTATCATAAATCTGAGTACTAAAAGAAATTGTATAAATTGGAAAATAGTGGCTGATAGTGGAATAACTTGGTTTATAATCTCCATAGGCTAAGATTTGGTATCAAAAGAAGTGAAGATTAGATGGTGGATTCTGAAGTTTAGATGTGCTTATATAGATAGCACACATCCTGATACATACTGAAGATTAGAGTAATGAGATCTTTACCCAGGTTGTATCTAGGGTCATTAAGTTGTGAATAACTACTCTCCTAGTACCTGAGCTGTTCTGTTTTTTGTGATAATAAGAACTATTAACACTGAATTATCTAAATTAGATTCTTTAATTATGAACACATGATATTTTTAATGCATTATAATTTCAATATGCCATTCTTGGTTTTTATACTTGGCTTGATAAAACACTCTGGATTAAGTCAAACTTTTAACATGACTGTTAACATGATGAATTACAAAATGTTTGTTTTGCTTTTATGACAATATTAGCATCTATAGAAAATACTACTTTGTACTGTCTTTATAATTAGCTATTATTAAGGAAATAAATCTTAAATTTGTCAACATCTATTCATGCTGAGATTTTTGAATGTGAGTTAAGTTATTCTAAATTTTTAAGAGAAATTACAAGTCTTACTTTTAGACTTGTTTAGCTGATTTTTCTTACAGACCCTCTCCTAATTTGCAGGTTTGGTTTTTAATTTTAAACATTTGATGTATTTAGTATATTGAAAAATCTTAACTATTAAGCTGCTTCTTTTATAGTAAGTACATGTGCCATCTACTCGGAGTAAGCTAAGACTAAGAGGATATATTATTTTAAAAATTAATCTGAATTTGGTTTGAGATAATCACATACACACATAATTTCTTAAAAATTATAATTACATAAGTTCAAAGCTAATAGGTGCTTTTGACTAGATTGCTGTTGATAGATTCCTAGCCATTAGTCTGTTGTCTATTCTTTGGATATCTTTGATTTTCTGCTCTCTTGGTCAGGCTTCTACAACTCTTCTTCCCTTCCTCTCCCTATCCCTAATATTTTCTAGTTGCCCGTAGAGGAGAATCCTCCATAAAAAATTTACCTTGTAGAATGAAACTTTTATTAACTTAAAATAAATTATGATAGAGAAATTGTTAGCAAAATAATCGCTATTGGTAGTAGTTCAATACCTTGTTAAGAGACATTGTTAAGACAATAAATACAGTTTCTTTGCATTAATAATTTGAATACCATATTGACTGTGCCTAAAAGTTTTTTAAACTTTTTTCCTCTGGTATAAAAATTTAGGAAAGAGATATTTTATTCAGTTCTTCATTTTAATCAGTGTAGGACATCTCTGCCTTTTTGATCTCAGGACTCTTTTTAGCTTCTTAAGCAATTACTGAGAACTTCAAAGAGCTTTTGTTTACATGGGTTTTTTTTCTATCCATATTTATTTATCATATTGAAAATAAAAACTGATCAATTAAAAAACTAATTCATTTAAAAACAATATAATAAACTCATTACATGTTAAATTAAAGGACATTTTTAGTGAAAATAACTGGTTTAAAAAATTTTTTAGGTTAGATGAGTGAGTGGCATGACAATTGGATATATGCCTCTGTATTCACTGTTGTGTTGTTTTGTTTGATATGTTTGAAGAAAATCTGGCCTCACAGAGATAAATAATTAGAAAAGAAGAGGAATATTTTAAAAGCCTTTTCAGATAATTGTGGGTGTTTTTTTTCTTTTATATTAAACCAGAATTTGATAAGAGGTAGTCACTTAAACATTAGCTGTAGTGTTGTTTGAAAATATATCACAAAACTTATGTATTTTGTTATTTTAAAATCCATTGGTCTGTTTTATACACCAAATGGATCTTTTGCCTGTGCATGATTTTGTAACGTTGGTTTACCTAACTAATGTTTCCTAACTCAATGAAGATCTTCCAAAAATATGGACATATTTCATTATATGGTAACAAAAAATTACACTAGTATCATTACAAAAATCTTTTGTGTTTACAGTTGTTACATAGTTCTTGGTAGAACACAGAAGTTTTCCAAAATTCATTCTCAGCTGAAAGCTCTGTTAAGTCCTTGAAATGTGATTTTCATTGGTGATTTTCCTTGAAGTGACAAGTTCATTTCATTCACTTTTCAAGAAAAAGTGTTCTACATACTCAAGTCTGGATAACCATAGTTTGGCTATTATTTGTTCTTTTAAATAAAAATGATGTTCTGTGAAAAAAAAAAAAAAAAAAAAACATTGTTCAGCTTGTACCTCAAGTTTTTGTATATGTACTATTCTTTGAGAAAAAGTAGTTTGTACTTTTAACACAAGTGCTTTATGCACATTTCTCATTTCATCAGACTATGGAAAAGTCAAGGAAGGGCTTAGATTTAATAAAATTAATAATTGTTGCTTCATTAAAGATACTCTTAAATGATACTAAATTTTTAAAAACGAGTACATGTCACTGAAGAGCAAAATGACTACTTGTACAATTTAGTACCATTGTCTTGATCTGTAACTAAGGTGTTAGCATCTTTGTACCATCAGTGCAGTGTTAATAGTCATTCCTAGATAAACCATAAGGTTAAAAAAAGTCATTCAACATTTTATTCATTTCGGTACCACTTGTATTTGCTGCCAAGTAATCACAATAAAGAGCTTTGATTAATTGGTGCTGGTAGTACACAAATAGAGCAGAATGACAAATTTAAGTGACTTCTGTAGATTTGTACATTTGTGAGACATGTGTGATTCTACAAATGAGATAATAGCTCAGTCTTTTTGTTTGCAGCTTTATTTTTAATTCACAGGTCTGTAGCCGCCGTAACATTCTACTGGACACACTGAAGAATTATCACTAACACTTAAAATAGTTTTGACCTTAGAAACTTCCAGGGTTCCATGTCCTAGTGTAAAAAAGCATGTTCTTTTTCCTTTTGCATTTCTATTTAATCATGTTCTTGATGGCAACTACAATTTAACTAATGTTTATTTCTTTACACACATTGCTAAGAGAAATAACATTTATATAGCAAAAGTATTTTAAATTTTATCCTCACTAAGAACCCTGAGGATAGGTGGTGATGTCATTATTTTCATTTTACAAATGGGAAAACAGACGTTAAATTATTTGTCCAGGGTCATATAGTTAGTGCCTGAGGCCAGATTTGAACTTAGATTTTTCTGATTCCGTATCTAGAACTCTGAGTACATGCCTCCTGTGGTTATGAAACTATCTTTCCTTTCCACTGAAAAATATTTATTTTAAAAGCCATATATCCAATCATATCACTATCACTTTCTAATCTGTATAATTATAATTTCTATGATAGATCTTAATTAATGGAGAAAATTTGACACTTGGTTCCTTCAACAGTGGGAAATATTATGTTCAAGAATTAAGAAAGAATATTGTCTGCTTTTAGTAGATTACCTAATGATCCTTCTAATTCAATAATTGGCAGTTTTAGACTATAAAACCTCATCAGTCTGCCATTAAGAATTTAGGTGAGGAACAGCTAGGTGGCACAGTGGATTGAGTACCAGCCCTGAAGCTAGGAGGACCTAAATTTAAATCTGACCTCAGGTACTTAACATTTTCTAGCTGTGTAACCCTGGGCAAGTCACTTAACCCCAGTTGCCTTAGCAAAAAAAAAAAAAAAAAGATGAAAATGTGTTAGGATACCAAAATAGAACTCTGTTTCTTGAACATGATCCTTTAAAATTGGTCATTTTAAAGTCTCTATCCTCTTAAGATTCTTATATTTTCCCTCATTTTTTTAGATGGACCAATAGGGAAATTACTAGAAGGAAAAGAAAAAAGATTACTTAGGAAATACTATTCCCATTATTTAGCTTCACTCTCCATTTTTTGTTGGTTTGCTTTTTTATTTAAATTTCTGGGAGCCCACATATAGTTTTATATGAATAAGCAGTGAGGAATGAGCAGGTATATTGTTTGTTCCAGTATTAAAAAAATTTATAAAAGACCAATTGGATTTTTTTGTGAAAGATGTCATTTGGAAGTCAGTAACATAAATTTCATTAAAACTCCCCACCCCCAAAAAGTGAGCATGATCTGCTTATTTTCATTGTAAAGGTAAGGACTGATGAGTATGGAAAATTGCATTTAATTTCATACAAGGTCAGTGTCTTAGTTGTTTTGTTGAAGTATATTTACCCTGGTTATAGGGGGAGGCTTACTCAGGAGGACAAAGGGGAAATGTGAAATGTTTATTCAGAAGTAGTAATACAACAAAAAGCACAAATTTTTTTAAAAAATTAAGTGCTTTAAGATCATCAAAAGAACATTTTAAATTAGTTGAAAAGCAACTATTAATTACATTGTGGTTTTGAACCAAGTCTTCTACATTTGTTCTTATCAGAGTTTTTGCAAAAGAGCATTATTTGTTTAAACAAAGCAGTTTGAAAATATTTTTAGAGTAAAGTTTTGGGAGAGAATCTGTTAAAACTTGTTCTTAGTTAAAAGTTGAATTGCATCTCAGAAAACCCTGTAATTTATTTAGTTTAAAGTGAGAAACCTTATTTATGGGGGTTGGGGTAAAGCAAAAAAAAAAAAAAAAACCTTATGGATCCTAAAGGTAAGATTGACTAAGTTAGGTCAATTTGAATATTATTTCAGACTCTCTGTTATTGAAGCCCTATATAGCCCTAAAACAGAAGTTTACATTATACAACTAGGCAGTTTAATTTCTTGTCCTTCATTGAGAACACTTATTATAAGAATTGTAATTGAATAGATAAAGTAACAGAAGCAATATTTTTGGGTGGAGGGGGGAGACATTAAAGTAGGTCATTCATATGATTTTGTAGTGGAAAAAGTTAATTCCATGCCTTGGTATTGACAAAGTGGGAAAGAGGAGAGACCAAGTGGTTTTTAATGGTTGAAAAGATAACTAGTATCTAGTTGCACTAAGGAAGAAGATAAAGGGAATAGGTAGTCAGATACCGAACTTGAAGAGAAGAATCCCTGCAGAAAAATTTCATTTACTTAAGAATTCATGAGACAGAAATTGTAAAGCATTTAATCTTTTTTTTTTTTATCTGCAAAAATGAGCCTTAGAAATGGATCTCTAAAGTCTTTGAAAAATGTTAAAAAAAAAAAAAATCAATTGAAACATTTATTAGGCACTTAACTATACACTAAGTATGGTGCTAGATAAAACAATCCTGGCCCTAAATGAGCTTAGTTAGAATAAAAAAATACAAAATATATTTACTAATAGAAATCACTAATACCTGGAGGGAACAGAATGGGCTTCTTTGAGGAGGTAAAGATTCTTCATGTCTGTTAGCAGAAAGAAAATATATTTTCATCCTCTTTCCTTTGTAATTAAAATTAAAATTATTTCACATTGTTATAGTATCTATTTTTCCTTTTTCTACATAAATATTCATAAAGCATTTAGTAGAGTGCCTGGCACATAGTAAGTGCTATATTAGTTCATAAAAGTCTTCCCATTTTTCTCTGAATTCCTCACATTGTATATTCCTTTCCATTGGAAACTATAATTGGTTCAAATACCTCCCATATTATGGAACCTCACTGCTTCTATTTTTTTTTTGACTTTTTTTTTTTTAGGTGCATGTGTGTAATATTTGTATATAGAGCTATGTTGTGTGTGTGTGTGTGTATGTATGGAATAATGAAATAACTGGGCTACTAAAGGGTCTGAGTAGTTAAGTTACCTTTCTTGAATAATCCACAAATCACTTGAATATGTTTCTGCTAACCATATGTTTCTTGTGGCTGGTTATATCTTTATTTTTTTAAATAAGAATAATAATGTTATAGCCAGCATGATCTAGTGGATTGACATTAAAAGGCCTTCATCATAGAACCTTAAGTTAAAACTGGATTGGATCATTAGAGATCATCTAGTCCAGATGCTTCATTTTCAGATGAGAAAACTGAAACCCATAGAGTTGAATGAATTTACCTAAGGTTACTTAATTTCAATCCTGTTGGGAATCTGGAAGAACTAGGCTCAAGAGCTACCGCTGATAATAGTAGCTGTTTTCTCTCTTTGCTTCTATTTAAATTTCAAAAACTACAGTGTACAGATGTATTCTGTATTTTTTTTTTCCATGAATATCCAATGAATTTAGAAATCTGAAGCACAAAAAAAAAAAAAAAATCTTACCCTCTATTCAAAGTAAAAAAAATTAAGTATATATACCCTCAAAAAATGCAAGCCCATTTTATGTAGGGAATTTTAACCTTTTTTCATGTCATGCCTGGTAAAATTCTGTGAATGTTTGTTCCTATTCATAATTGAAGGAAGTGCTTGCTACGTTGTAGTTTTTGGTATAATTGTTTTTGGTTTTTGCATTCAAATTCATGAATTCTCTGAATTTTATCCATATCTCCCCTACATTCCCAACTTACAGTTTCCTGATTTTAGTGGAGGAAATATAATTTAATTGCTTAAATTAGTGAGCTTGACTTTATTTTTGTATAACATTATTTATTGACCTGCATTGTTTGATGGGATTAAGAGCTGCATTTGAATTTCTATATAAAGAATCAAATTGGTAATAATAGATCTGTTTGAAAAAAAAAAGTTATTTTAAAATTATATTACTCATTACTCATACTCGTATGATAAATGTAGATTAGTTTTGTCTTTTGTTTTTTAAAAAGAAATTTCATAGTAAGAGTGTATTTGATAGGTTCATTTTGATTTAGAATGTCTTTGCAAACATTTTTGTAAATAGGAATGGTTTCTATTTTGGCTAGAAACCCCAAGGATCTTGCTCTCCTAGATTTGATTATTATTATTATTTTTTTTTTTTGATTAGAAAAGAGGCCCTCTTTGCCTCATTCAAACTGAAATCTATCAAAGACGTTAGCTTAAAAAGGTCAAAGTCTCCCACTGTATCTGGAGTCATCTTCAGTTCTGATTTATATCTTGCTACTGGACCCAGATGGCTCTGGAGGAGAAAGTGAGCCTTGTGACTTTGCACATCACTCCCACACATAAATACAATTCACTTGTATGTCATGGCTTCAAAAATGAAGAACAAATAACAACAAATATACCCCAACATACCAGTGCTTTTTTTCACATAGCTAGTTATTCTTTAAAAAAGATATCCACTAGAGGCTTTGACCCTGTTTTTTTTTTTGTTTGTTTGTTTGTTTTACTGTTGTGACCAATCACAAAGCAATCTGGTTCTTTTTGTAGTGATAATGCAAAAATATTAAATGAGTTTTGACATAGAACCATTTGTGTATTAAAAGAATTATAGATTAGCTGAGACTAGAATTATATATGATGATATATATAATGATGGGTAATTCTTAATGGAGAAAAAGAACATAAAAAAACCTTAAAAATTGTGAGAGGTAAAAAATTAGTAATAGGGGCAGCTAAGAGGCACAATGGGTAGAGCATCAGCCCTGAAGTCAGGAAAACCCAAGTTCAAATGTGACTTCAGAGACTTAACACTTCCTAGCTATGTCACCCTGAGCAAGATCCTAATTGCCTCTGGGAAAAAAAAAAGTAATAGAAGGGGTAATTTTTTTTTTTTTTCAATTTTGATTTGGGCTTTTGTTTATTTTTCAACTTTATGCCCTCTCTTCTAGGCCAATCCAGGTGACATGTTATTAAGATTTTTCATGTTACCTCTCCTATCAAGATCTTAAACAGCTGTCTATAGACTATGTTAACTGTACAATTTTTCCCCTCCCTATTCCTGTCGTGAATCTTCTTTTCCAGTCACATTGTATCCTTTATTATCTATCTCCTTACTTTTATTCTACTCTGTCCCTAAATATCTCCATTTAACTTTCTTCATTTATTTAGATTGTGTTAACTTTGCCTTAACAAAATTATGGCATTTTCAGTCTTGTCCACTAGTTTAGTAGCCTATTCATTTTTATCTTGAATTCTGTATTCTGTGGATCTCTGCCAAATTTGATTGATTGCAATCTCTGTTTATAAAAGTACCCATATTTGTATCTCAATTATAATATAATTGAAATACTGAAGAAATATTCTGTATTTGTGTCCTGTAGGTAATTTCTTTTTCAATAAGATTGTAAGCTTCTTGAGGGTAGGGATTATAGCGTAAACTTGTACTAAATTGCTTAAAGCAAACAGCCACACCAGTTGATTCACTAATTTCTATGTATCATTAAGTAAATAGTTATTAACATATAGTTTTTAAAGACACTGGAAGCCCATCTGCAGGGTTTTTTGGGGGGAAGGGAAGGGACTCAGACTAAATTGCATCTAAACATTGCCAAAGCTGAATTTTCTGATAAGACCCCTTGTTTGAAGAAGCCAGTTTTGCCACTGTTATTGTATTAAGACTTTGAGACCTGAAAAAACAAAATTTGGGGGATAAAGAGATCCTAAGATATTTGAAAGATTATGGAAGGTAGAAGAAAGTATGTGTTTATCTCAGAAGTCAGAGATAATATCAGTAAATCGAAGTCACAGGGAAATGGTTTTGGCTGAACAGGAAATAACTTTAATAACTGGATCTGGTTAGCAATGAAATGAAATAGTATGTGAGATATGTTTCTGATAGAAAGATTATAAACAAAATCTAGATAGATGTCTTTTAAGGGTAGTGAGATAGTTGTTGTATGGTATGCAAAATTGTAGGCTTTCTTCTAAAAGAACCTTGAAGTTTTATGAGTCTTGAATATAAATATTATACTTTAAATGTCCTACACTAAAATCATACTCTGATGATTCTTTGTGGTGCCACATGACCTTAGGTTTAGAAGGTTATATCAGTGGAGTACAAAAGGCAGGTTCTGCCATGTTGAAAGGCTTCAAGTTTGATCCCAAGGGTAGTCATTTTCTGAGAAGCAGTCTTAATTAACTGTATGTAGATGGGCATAATATCAATAGGCTAGGCTCATGGTGATGAAATTATTTTTAGCCATGGCATCCCACAAAACGGGGAACATTTTTTAAATGGTCCATAGTCCTGTGTAGGCTGCTTGTACTTCTGCATTGCTGGTTGCAGACATTTCTGGAAGTGGGGCAGAAGATGCTCAGAATTAACATTGTTGTTAAACCATTAATCAATTCCATTTGAGTGTTGCTATTCTGAATGTGAAATCTTTGTTCAGTGACCATTGAGTGAACATATTGTTGAAGCTGAATCGTTGTCAATCTTGGCATTCTAGATAGAAACTTTGAGAAGGAAGTTATAATTAAAGGAGGGTGACACGCAGATTGTCCTTAGAATGGCAAAAAAAAAAAAAAAAAAAAAAAAGTTGGGAAAATGGGGTTTTATGTGTGCTGCAAAGCTATATTATTTCACGGGCCACTTGTCTATCACATAATGCAGTATACTAATGAAAAATATTTGCAACAAGACTATAGCTGCCATGGAAATAACTAGCTAAAACAGCAGCGTCAGTAACTGATGATAAAGGATAATTTCTGTAGAAAACTTGATTATATTTAAGTGAAATGTATGTACACTTTTATACTTGATAAATTCATTGTTTTGAAATTAAATTCCTTGACATTTTTCTTGGAGCTTATTTCTATGGAGATTTTATGAATATAATTGTTCATATAAAATTTAAAGCCTATGAGCTGCTGTTTAATGAAATGTGAAAATTAGAATCATTTTACCATTTTAATAATAAAAGTAATTTTAAAGCCATTCAGATCACTTTGAGATAATATCTAAATTATCATTCCTCCTTTGGTCTGGACTTGGGTTCTAAATTGTTATATAGCTCTAAGTAGGTGACTAACTAGGTAATCTCTAAGGATCCCTTATAGTTTCTAACAATCTGCATTTAGAGACGAAGGATTTTAATCTTTTGAGCAGCTGTATAACATTGGGAAAGTCACATTTTTAATATGTAGAATAAGTAGGATTAATGATGACTGCTATACCCATTTAAATCATGAAGATTAAATGATTTAATATATAAATATCTTTTTAAATTTTTGTATTGGTTAGAATGACTTAGGTTCTATATAAATGTTAATATTTACTATATAAATATCTGTACCAAGGAATAATGAATACAAAACTTCCTTTTAACTAAGTGTAATCAAAATATAGTCTTAAAACTGAATCCTGATGTTACTTAGAAATCTTTTCCCCCCCTCTTTCTTGTTAGCGGATACTTTGTTTTCAAGGAGACTGAATGGGAAGTACAGACTTGAGCGACTTGTACCTACTGCAGTATATCAGCACATGAAAATGCACAAAAGAATTCTTGGACATTTATCTTCTGTATACTGTGTAACTTTTGATCGAACCGGAAGGAGAATATTTACTGTAAGTGCTTATTTTATTTATCATTTTAAAAAATTCAAATAATAGGCCACAGTTCACATCTTAAGAGTTTTTAATATAACTAAGATATAACTTTAAATTTTTTATAGCTATATTGATAAATACATGGCATTTGTAATCCTAAAGCTTTTCACATAGTTTTTATTTATTCTTTTAAGCTAAAAAAAGGACATGAAACATTTGGGTTTTTGTTGTAAATTGATGTGCCATTGTTTAAGGTTTGGTATGAAGAATATCTGTCCTCATTCAAGAGTGTTGGAAATATTTGATAGATGTATTTATACTGTCATGCAGTTATTATATGTATAACACATATAATTTTGATTAAACTTTGGTAAGATGGAGATATTAAACCTATGATTTAGTGACTATAAGAGTTCTCTGGATGAAGAAACTTTGTTTGCCACTGAGAACGGACTTGGCATCATACTTCTCCATAATTTAAGCTTAAAGTTCTGAGAGGTTAAGTAACTTGCTCACAGTTCTTAAGTTAATGGATGTCAGAATCTTTGCTTGAACCAAGTCTTCCTGGCTCTGAGGCTATCTGGCTATCCATTACACTAGACTCTCTCTCTTTAACTCTAGTAGTTATCCAAAAATCATTTTAATTGGTTTGTAGTTTGAGATTTTACAACAGAATTTTAATTTTAATTTATAAGTGTATCAAGGATTCATTTTTCATTACGTAACTTAGTAGAAAATTGTTTGGTTTTAAACCTTAAAAGGAACGTCATATGGATATTTCTTCTCTGTAAAGTTAAGGAAAGAATATTTAATGTATTAAAGTGTTGGCCTTTGTTCTTAACTTTTTAAAAAATTCTTGCTATTTTGCATAAAGACTCCCAAAGTATATAAAAACTGGCATTTGAATGCTTTCTCCTTGGGTTTGTTTCTGATTTAAAAAAAAAAAAAAACCCTCTGGAAGTAAAGAAAAGGAAGGTTTATTTAGCAGTATTATATAAGAGAGTTCATTGTTGTGAATAATTTATACTTTCAGAGTGTTTTTTTAAGTTCATCAGGGTGAAAGAGAATAGAGCAGCAAATTATTAAATATTACTTTATTGCCTTAAAGTATTGGCTTAATTCTTAGTTTTTTGATTTATTGAACCAGGAATTTTAGGGTTAGTGAATTTTAAAATGAAAATTCCCCTTTCCACTTTTGCAGCTGGCAGCTAGCAATGGGATATTTTATCTGTAAATTATATTAAATCTCCAGTTATGTAAATTTGATTGTAAATTGAAACCTTTTTCTACCTTTCTTATATATCTATTCATCTGTAAAAACGGCTAAATGGGCAGGATGTAGAGAATTTAACCTTATTCCCACTTTAAAAAAATTCAGGCACTAATCCAAATAAAACTGACAGCAATCACTTAAGATTAGGGATCTACTTGTTCTTTTCTTAATTTTCATTACTTCCCTGTGAAATAAAAATAAGTGAAATTTACTAAATATTTTAAGCAGTGTGCCAAATTTCAAAGTGGAACTCAATCTCAGCCTGTTCTCTATGGTGCTTTAATATATAATTCAGGGCAATAATTTATTTGTTTTAAGTTATCGAACAGTGCCTTGCTCATAGGAGGGATATACTAAGTGGGCTTAATTGAAGATACTGCGTGACTCAGATCCAGCAAAGATAACCAAAAATTTAAAATGGCATGTACTAATGCATATTATTTGCATCTGAAATACTCTCAAAATAGTCATAAATTGAAAGGAAGAGAATTTCATGATTATGCTATTATGTATTATGTTAATATTGGTTAACAGTGTGTGTGTGTGTGTGTGTGTGTGTGTGTACACAAATATATATATATATATATATATATATATATATATATATATATATATTTAAAATTCACTTTGATTTGTTGCTTAGTCATATCTGATCCTTGGTAGACCCTTTTTGGGGTTTTCTTGTCAAAGATACCCTCACAAACCCCTTTGGGGGTTTTCTTGGCAAAGGTATTGTCACTTTAACATGACAAAGATAACTGTTAAAATTTTTTTAAAAATTGATAACCCATCAGAGTGGCCATTACTTACTGTGTTTTCCCCAAAATAGATTTAGTACTTTATGGGAAATTGTCAAATCTTTTAAAATGTAATTTTAGAATTCAATTTTATTTCTAATAATTCTGTTTTTTCTAATTCAATTTATAAGTATTATATGTAAGAACTCTATACTTATACATAGTTTATATATTTATATACACATACACACTCATTGTATGTATACTTTAATATTTTAATATGTATGTATATTGCATATACTTTGTAATCAGTTCTATCTTTAAGAAAAGTTATATCTAATTTGGAAGTTTTGTAGAAAAGATAGTAAAAATAATTATTCTTTAAGTTAATGTCCCATAGACAGACAAAAAAAGCCAATAATCCTCTAATACTCTACCTTTTGGGAATTTGGGGGTATTAGAGTGGTGAACAACTGAGTTCTTCTGTAATAGTTGCTTTTGGAGATGCAGTAACAAACGTGCAGTGGCCAACAAAACAAATTTCCATATTGGCCCTTTAAAAAATGTCTTGTCTTATGCTTTCGGGCAGGTGAGTGGCATTTCTGGTCCTTAGTTCTCTGGAATTATGTAGTTGGGTAGATCAAAATTTTTAGGTTTTTCACAGTTGTTAATTTTTACAACATATTATTGTATAAATTGTTCTTCTAGTTCCTATTTCAATCTATATCATTTTATGCATCTCTTCCCAAATTTCTTTGAAACAATCCCCTTGACAGTTATGTTATGTTAGTATTCTATGCTTATTCATTCATATGCTTAAAAAGGCAAATGAATTGTTTGACCTTTCCCCAATTAATGTATTTCCTTTAGTTTCTCATTATTTGTCAACACAAAAAGAGCTGCTATGAATAATTTCATGTTTTGAGTCTTTTTTCTTTTTGGGTCATAGGTTTAGTTGTTTTCTTCTTTATTAAGGAGGCAAAAGAATGATAGTAAGAAAAACCCATATATTAGTAGCCTAAAAATATCATTTGATCCTTTGGTGTTACTTTCTACTTTTCTCCACTAAATTCAAATATTAATATAACTTTTTATTGGTTATTGTCAGGTAAACATTTAAAAATAAGTACATTTATAAAAATTTTATTAACATTCATTTTTCATTGTTATGGAATTAAAATAGAAATTTAATGGCTTTCATGAAATGCTAGTTCTAGTCAAAAGTCCTTTCTTTTATTTATGAAGAGCTACTTTTGATTGCCTGGAATCAAAATTGCCTGAATTGTTATTGGAGGGTTGTGTCTGAATGTGTCAGCTGGAAATTCCCACAAGCTATGGAGTAGCTGGAATGGAGATTAAGTACATAAGGTTTCAAGATTATAAATCTCCATATTTCTTCATTTGTGAGTTTGAGATAGTGGCATATTATGCCTTTTTTTTTCTTTATATAGGATTGCTAATTTTATAGCCATAAATGAGGGGTTCTAGGCATCTATTATTAAATCAATTTTAAAAACTTTATGAAAGTTATGTATACTTGAGTACTGCTTATTTGTGTTATTTTAATAAATATTAGTCAATTATATTCTATAAGCTTAGCTTAGCTAGATACAGATTCAAACTGTTAGTGAAGTAAGTTACAAATGTAAAGAAATTTTTATCAAATTACCCATTTTTGCTCTATAATTTTAAAAAAAGTCATTCCTGCTATAAGCATTACCTGACAGCCTGATATTATTTTTATCCAAGATATAGATTATATCATTTAGATATTATTAGTAAATCTTGCTTGTATATGTTTTGAAACTTTGTTCCAAAATCACCGCTTATATAAAATTTGAATATTGTTTCTATTGCTCTAACTCATCCCATAACACTGTTTGACTAATTTATAATAGGTGATTGGTCATATATGCCTATATAACTTGTTGCTAGAAAAGAAATTTTTTGTAGTTATCATTCCATAATAGGTTAAGTTTTAGTTCTGTAGCTATGTGAAAACTGCTGACAAACTGGTCAAGTTCAAAGAAGACATGACTATTAGTGAACTGACAAGATGCTGGGGATGGATTGGTGTTTGTTATCTTACTGTAGGATGTTTGCCCAGTGGAATGTATGAGAACAGATGGAAATACCTACCAGGTTAGAATTTCTCTCTTCCCTTCCCCTACCCCAATTTCTTAGTTAGTTCTTTAATTTCTTCATGTTTTAGTTCTTTAATTTGCTCATGGCATTTAATAATAATTAGAATGTGAAAGTAGTTGATTAATGATTTCATTTTGAAATGATGAGCTTTTTTTTTTTTTTTTTTAACTTTTGAGAGCCACAAAAGTAGTGACTTGATTCTTTTCCTAAAAGAAATATAGATTGGTTCATTTATTCTTTTTTTTTTTTAAATGAAGACTGGAGAAGCTAACACCCTTATTTAGTAAATTAAACAATTTGTTTTTTAAAAAAGAGAAATAACACAATAATAGTATAAACAAGTAGTAGTAATTTTTAAAAATGTATTTATGTGTTATGTCACTTAAAAGGAGAAAGAGGAAAGAAAGACTTGAAAAGACAAATAAAAAGGAAAAGTCAGAAATACAGAAACAAATACAGAGAAAAAATTAGTAGGTAGGTAGGAAAGATGAAGTTAACAGCTAATTTTATAGAGTACTTTGTTTTTAAAGCCCTTTATATACATTCTTAAATTTTATATATTATCATGACTGAGACTTGAGACCTATTGCCAAATTGCCTTTACATCTTTTAATTATAAAATTAAATTATTGTTTGATGAGTTGAATTGATCTTCACATAAATGGAGAGAGGTGATAGTGATAGTGTTTTATTTAATTTCAGAAAGGAGTTTGATAAGTAGGTGAATGTCCAAAGGAGGAAAATCTGGATGGTAAGAACCTCAAGTTTATCATACCATATGAGGATGAACATAAGGAATGAGGCTGTTTAGCCTAGAGAAGAGAAAGGAGACATTCTTTTTCAAGTGTTCGAAAGCTGTAATATGGAAAAAGATTTAGGGATTTGTTTTGTTTTTGCTTTTGAGGACACAATTATGAACCAATAGCAATTTCCAATTTCCAGTTCCCTATTTACTGATGTAAAGGAGGGGAGGATTAAAAACTAGAGTTGTCTAAAAATGAAATGGGCTACTTGAATAATAGTAATGAGTTTCTCTCCTCATTGAATGCAGTGAGGCAATGGCTAAATGACCACATTTTGGATATGTTGTGGAAGGGATATGTGGATTGGACTAGATAACCTTTGAGACCCATGTTAATAGTGAGAGGGAAACCAAGATATTAACAACCCTCAAGATCATACCAGAAAAAGACTGAATAAAGTAATAAGGGAAGCTCAGCCTAGAGTAGTTCAAGATTACCCTCTAGGAGAGAGGAGAGGTAGGCATAATAAATAGTCTTCAAATATTTGAATGGCTGTCAAATGGAAGAGGGATTAGATTTGTTTTGCTTGACCTTAGAGGAGAAACTTGTAGTAATCAGTGAAATAGGCTAAAAGAGAGGTTAAAAAAAAATTCTGTTTTGGTTGTAGAGGGAATTCCTTTTTTTAATATGTATGTTGGAATAAATGGGCCTATGAGGTTACTTTCAATTTTAGGATTCCATAGTTTCTATACTGGGATATTTAGGGAAGTAGCCAGTATCAATTTGGGTTCATTAGCTGTCATTTTTGAGAATTTTCAGAGGATGGATTTATGAGGCTTGTTCTAATTAAATGCCTTTTTTCTGTTACTTATATGCTTTCCTTTCTGTCCTACTTCATCTTGGATCCTGCTGTTCCTTGAACTTAAGAGTGTGCTCTATTTATTAACCCTCAGTTACTAACTCTCTCTCTATACTGGTCCATACCTTATTTCACATAGATTAAGTAACATCTTTACCATAAACAACCTTTTCTTATCCCCTAGTCTCAGTAATGATACTTAGCCTCTTTGAATATCATAGATATTTACCATTAACTTAATTTTTTAACACAAGATTTCTCCAATTTCCACTTTTCACTCTTGGAACCAAATCAAATACCTCCAATCCTTATGGAAAGATTCTACTTTTAATTTTATGGTTTCATTCACCATTTTTGTGATTTCTTAAGTCAAAGCTCCCTTTCTTGGCTTTTTATCTATATGTGTCTTCTCTCTGTACTAGCATACAATAGGCTATTTTTGGGGAGGAGCTTAATTTGTATTTGCATTTTCAGCACTTAGCATAGTATCTATACTGTAGGTGTTACATTTATTCAATGAAATCAAAGTCATGGGTGATCAGAGGACAATGGAGAAACATTAAATATAGGTTAGCTGCAGTTTATTTCCAATGACCTTTGCAGAGAGAGAGAGATATCAGGGAGAAAATGTGTAATTGGAAAAGGAGGTGGCTGTTCATCTGGTTGGAGCAAGAGATAAAAAAAGATATTCTACAAGTATCCATGGGATAGAAAATGATAATGATAATAGCTATTAATTATGCTTTTAAGTTTTTCAAAGCTCTATCTTTACAAGTTTCTCCTTTTATCTTCACAATAGTTCTTTTATCCCCATTTTTCAGATAATAAACTCAGGCAACTTAAATGATTTGTTCAGAGTCACACGGTTAGTAAATAGCCTTGTCTAACATTTTGAGTAGATCCTCTTTGGAAGAGAACATGGACAAGAGTAGCATATGCTTAGAATGTATAAATGGGTTGTAATTTGTATTGAGTGATAATACCCCCTTCAGAGATACCACAAAATCAATGAAGTATTAAGTAATTTGCATGTTTAATAAGCTACCAAAACTCTATAAAAACAGGGGGACTGTGACTTACTTAGTATACTGTTTAAATTAAACAATATTAATCCTTATTTGAAACTGTTGGTTAAGCAATTACTATTCAGAAGGATCATGCAAAGTGCTGGGAATGAGAAGACAAAAACAAGAAAAACAAATCCTACTCTTAAGGAATTTATATGCTATGTTCTACTAGCAAATATAACATGACAACAGATAAATAAAAAGCAACTTGATGTCACTATCATATCATATATCCAGAAGTAGGAGAAACCTCAGATGTTAACTAGTTTAATTCTCCCATTTTACAGATGAGAAAAATAAGATCCAGTATGATACTTTAGATCACACACAGGTAGTAAATATCATAAATGAATTTAAAGTGAAGTCCTCTGTCTCCATAGAATGCTGAACCACAACAAGGAGGATCAGGAAAGACTTGATGGAGGAAATGGTATTTTAGATGAATTTTGAAGAAATCAAAAGAGTCCAGGAAATTGAGGTGTAAGGAGAGAATGGAGGATAAATTGGTACGTGTGGGACATAAAAAGACCCCTACCCAAAAATGACTACTCGGAGATCACTCATAGAAAGCAGAATTATTTATTAGAATCTCTAGTAGCCAACCATCCTGTTCAATGAGCCGAAGCTCACAGGAGGGCCACTTCTTGAGAGTGGTCACAGTTTTTATACATTTCAGACAAAGAACCCCCAAAATCCCCCCCTCTTTGTTGTGATTGGTTACATGAGTCTCGATTCCCCTATTTGGTCAGTGGAATGCAAGTAGATAAGGTGATGTATGGCCACTATACTTTTTTTTAACCCTTCTTTGGACAATGGAGTGTAGT
Source organism: Sarcophilus harrisii (assembly GCF_902635505.1). Classification (NCBI taxonomy): domain Eukaryota; kingdom Metazoa; phylum Chordata; class Mammalia; order Dasyuromorphia; family Dasyuridae; genus Sarcophilus; species Sarcophilus harrisii. Next base: position 229,294,307 of record NC_045429.1, read on the forward strand.
CCAGGCCTTATCTAAAATCATGTGACTCCGGAAAAGCCGAAACTAAGGCCTTAAAGCTTCAACTAATTTTAACAGTTACTATCAATATGTGTTTAATCTGTAAGTTCTTCACTTTTTCCACACAGGTATAGAGAACAAACCTGTGAAAAGATACAGAAATAGGAGATGGAATGCTGGGGTTTTTGGAAAGTGAAGCAAAAATTTCTTTGAAAATCATACCAAAAGTATTTTTCTGGTTATAGTAGATTTATTAGCTTTGAATTATTCATTAGGTATCATGGTTTTTTTCCCTCTTTTCTTGGCTTGCAACTCACTAGGAATTGAAGTATTTTTGTATTGTTTTGATAGTGCCAGGATATAAAAAAATTGAGAGATTTGAATTTTATTGATTGAAGAGAAAGACAAACTTGGAAGTTGTTATTTTAAAATCATAATTAACTAGCATCCCTGTAGGTGGCAGCAAACCTTTATTAAAAGAATGAGAGAATCTTGGACCTATATTAAAGAAAAAACTTATTTATTGAAGGTTTTTTCTGTTTGTTTCTGAGTACTAGGGAAACTGAATGAAAAAGGAATGTCAATATTTTGTGGATATCCGAAGAATAAAATTATGGGAATTAGCAAGAAATGTTATTGTTAAAAATAACTTAATGAAAATTGGGGGGAGGAGAATTTTTCAGGAAAAATCAAGCTTATTTTATTAAAAACCTAACAAACACCTTGTGTGTTTTTGGAAGACTTATGTTCTACCAGAAAATTGTGAAACATAAGCCTTTTTGTTTTGAGACTAATTTTTAATAGAATTGTTGGAATTTACAAGCCCACATAGAAGTAATTAAGTGAATTTGTTGTTTATTTTGTTATTGTTTACATTATAATGTTTGGCCAGCTAGTGAGATGATCTTTTAGGTAATAAGCTGTAGCCTTGTAATTTTTTCATTATATTATAGTATAAACTTGGGTAAGCCCATACAGTAGGGTTTTGAAGGAGTATTTAATAGTATGTAACCTAAATTAGATTTAATTATACATATATCAGGTTAAGAAGAGAAAGTAGGCATAAGCTTAAGAATTTAATTTTGTTATTTAGTGGGAAATGGAAGAGAAGCAAGATGTACATGAAAAGTTTTTATTAAGTATGCTTACTGTGTGTGTAAAGGAATCATTTAACAGTAAGCCTCTAATATATGTCAGACACTGTGCTAAATGCTGGAGATACAAGTACAGAAAGAGATCGTCCTTGATCTGCTAGAATTTATATTACTAATAGAATCCTACTAATAAAACAGGAAGATGTTTTGGTTTGATGCTTCACTGCGATGATGAGTAGAACTATAAGGGATGGGTTAACTTACTCATTGTTGAAGGGCAGTATTTAGCTGCTTACTGTTCTTAGAGCAAAAGATAAAAAGCTGGTAGCATTCCTGGATAGCAAGAAGAAAGCTGAGGTAAATTCCCCAATGTAAAACATGCTTTAATTAGTTTGGAGCTGACTTTGTGAATTTTTTGCTCAGTTGCTGAAAAATGCAATTGTTTCCCAAGATAGGGGTTTTGAAACTGAGCTAGAATTTCCAGTAGTCTGGAGGTTATGTAGCAAGACTAACTTTCTTGATGCGCCAGAATAAGAAATTGATTTGTTCCTTAAAAGAATTTGTGTCCTGAGGTCTTGCTTTCCTGATTAGTGACTGCTTCTTTTCTTTTTGCAAAACCTCAGCCGTATTTTACCTCTTTCCTCTCTAATTCTATAATGTGTTTATATAAGTGTAGATCCAATCAAATCAAATTCCTTCTTCCTTTTCTCCCAAGATGGGTATGTCTAGTCTGTTTTTAGACCAGACTATCCTTAGAAAGTAACCTTGGGACAGCTAGTTGGTGTAGTGGATAGAGCACCAGCCCTGAAGTCAGAAGGACCTGACTCCAAATCTGGCATCAGGCACTTACTACTTCCTGGCTGTGTGACCCTGGGCAAGTCCCTTAACCCTAATTGCCTCAGCAAAAAAATAATAAAAAGTAACCTTTCTGAAGACAGGAACTGGTATTTTTGTGCTTGGCACATAGTAAGCCAGTCAACAAGCAATTTATTAAATTCTCAGAAATTGTGGTCAGCATAGAATTCCTAAGGCCAAAAATAGTCCCTCCTCCCAAGGAGCTTACAGTATGTTTTTGTTATTATTATTGTTTAATTATTGCTTTTCCTCATTTTGTAAAAATTCAGATACCTAAAAAGTTTGAATTGAAAAGAGAACCACTTAAGAATTCATATGCATGCATTCTTCATTAGTGAAAAAAGGCCACAGACATCAATTTCATTTGTAAAGATTCTTCTTTCAAAATAATCAATGATCTTTTTCTATAAATCCTAAAAATTGAAAAGACCTGAATATCAAATGAGTTAGTAGAAACTGAGGTAGTTTAATTGTTTGGGTGGAGAGGTTGTAAGAAGATTAAGAGCCAGGAGGGACAAGCCCTTTCCAGTTGGGCAGTCTTACTCTTATAATCTCTTTCCTGTTTTCATTCAGTATATCTGAAACCTTTTTATCTTAAGTTGATTTTCCCAAGTAGACTTCCTACTGGAGAGAGTTATGTGCTAAGATTTTTTAAAACACCTACTATGTGCAAGATATTTTTCTAAGTGCCGGGAAATACGAATAAGAAAAAGATAAAATCCCTTCCCTCAAAGAATTTGCAGGCTGATGGGAGAGGGGAGGAGTGAAGAGGAGGCGAATAAAGTATTCTGTGGAGTATTACAGAGTCAAAGCATAGAACTTTGTGAGCTCTTTATAAAAGAAAGCTTTATGAGTTTAATACTTTAGTTTACAGTGCTCCAATAAAACTTTGCAAGTCAACTGTGGGGGTAAATTGAGAAAAAGGTATTCAATACCAAAATCCTGGATCATTCTGGATGGTGTTAAGATTTCAAGTGATTACCTTATTCTGGAGGGGGCTTGTTTCTGAGAGTTTGTTGGTTTCCTAGTGCAGTTCAGCTTTGTTGTTATGGAAGATATGAATCAATTTTCGCACCAGTTTCAGAATTTGTAGAGTTAAGTGATGAAATCTTAAAATAAAATTACTTAATGGCAACTTTAAGCCCTTTCATCTACTGCTATTGCGATGCTGAAGTTACCTAAAGTCATATTATTCGAAAAGTAAGCTCTGTGCTAAGCTGTGTTTCAAGTAAAATATACAATAAACAACTTATTCCATGAAACTTCTGTTATAATGATGGAAACAAGTTTAGACAGAATAAACATAAAGAATATAAATGCAAAGTAGTTAACTCCAAGACAGTTTGAGGACACCAGAAAAATTAAGAAAGACTTCTTGTAAAAACCATTTGTGTTGTGAGTCCCTTTGACCTCCTGAAGAAGTCTTCTCAGAATGTTTTTATATGTATACAATGAAACATAGAATTATAGAAGAAACCAATTTGCCGACAGTTATCAAAATGTACACTATACCATATCCATTTCCCAGAGCCAGGGTATTACATAAGCCCCTCTTAAGTTTCAGAGGGATAATCCTGAAGGATTATGGTATCATAACTTCTGCCATCAGTTGAACTCCATTAGTGTTCTTCCCTTTGTTGGGTACCAGTAACTAGTCCTAATTACATTTAAATAATTAATATCAAGTAGCACACCTCTTTCTTTTTCACTCTTCAATATATTTTTATTTATTTTTTAAATGATTTCCTGAAGAAACTAGATAATACAGTAAATAGAGTATTGGGGCTTGGAATCAGGAAGACCTGGTTTCAAATCCATCCTCAGACAAGACCTGGTTTCAAATCCATCCTCAGACACTAGATGTGTGACGTTGGGCAGATCACTTACCTTTGTCTCAGTTGCTCATCTGTAAAATGAACTGGAGGAGGACACAGCACACCAATCCAATGTCTTTGCCAAGAAAACTCCAAAAATAGATCATGATGAAATATAAGTGAAAAATGACTGAACAAAAATATTTATGAATAAATATAATTTTTAGGAATTTAAAAAATTATGAATTCCCTCCCTTCTTGAGAAGGCATATACTTTTATATGATTATATATGTAAAATCATGTGAAATTTATGCATATTAGCTTTTTTTTTTTTTTTTTTTTAAATAAAGGAACATTAATCTGTGTTCAGAGTTCATGAAATCTCTCTAGAGGTGGATAGCATTTTCTATCATGAATCTTTTGAAATTGATTTGGATCACAACTCTTTTGCAGGTGAATCATCCTGACAATATTGTTGTTACTTTGTACAATGTTCTTCTAGTACTACTCATTTCACTTTGTATCAATCCATATAAATCTCAGGTTTTTCTAAAACCATACTGCTCATCATTTCTTACAGCACAATAGTATTTTATCACAATCATACACCACAACTTATTCAGCAACTCCTCAACTGAGGAGTCTCTCCTCAGTTTCTAATTCTTCGCCACTACGAAAAAAGAGTATTTTTATACAAGAAGGTCTTTTTACCTGTTTCTTGGATTTTTTTTTTTTTTTGGATACAGACCTAGTAGTGGTATTACTGAGTCAAATGAAAAATATGGTTTTATATCCCTTTGGGTATAATTCCAAATTACTCACCAAAATGATTGGATTATTTCACAGTGTCCCTCCAATATTTCTCATTTTCCTTTTCAATTATATTAGTCAATCTACTAGGTGTGAGATGGTACCTCAGAGTTGTTTTAATTTACATTTCTATAATCAGTGGTGATTTAGAACATTTTTCATGTGATTTCTTGCTAGCTTTGATTTCTTCTGATAACTAACTGCCTGTTCATATTCTTTGACCATTTGTTTACTGAGAAATGTCTCTTTATTTTATGAATTTGGCTCAGTTCCATAAGTTTAAGAACTGAGACCTTTATCGGTTCTTGTTTTCCCTTTGTAATCATAATTAAGCATTTTATTTTCTGTCATCTTTTCTATCTCTTGCTTGGTCATAAGTACTTATAAACTTGACAAGTATATTTTTTCCATGTTCTTCTAATTTATTTATGGAATCACTTTATTTCTAAAGCATTTATTCATTTTGACATATCTTGCTACATGTGTAAGATGTTGGTCTATTCCTAACTTTTGCTAACTTGCTTTCTACTTTTCCCAGCAGCTTTTATCAGATAGTGAATTTTTATTTCTAAAGCTTAGCTTTGGGGTTTATAAAACACTAGATGACTATAATGTACTGTGTATTTTTACCTAATTTTAACTATTCACTGTTCTACCATTCTATTTCTTAACCAGTACCAGTTTGTTTTTTGATGATTATCATTTTGTAATCTAGTTTGATATCTGGAACTGTTGGGTGCCTTTCTTCATTTTCTTTTTCATTAATTTCCTTGATATTTTTGATCTCTTGTTCTTTCAGATGAATTTTTGTTACTTTTTTCAAGCTATATAAATTTTGTTTTTTTTGTATGACATAGCACTGCATAAGTAAATTAATTTAGTACAATCATATTCATGAGCAATTGATATTTCTCCAGCTGTTTAGACCTGTTACTTTGCATACAAAATAATTTTGTAATTGTCTTCCTAAAGTTCCTGAAGATGTCTTGGCAGGTAGACTTCCCAAGTAATTTTTATTGTTTTCATTTATTATAAGTAGAATTTCTCATATCCCTTCCTGTTAGACTTTGTTGATTGTATATAAAAGAAATAATAATTTTTGTGGGTTTATTTTATATCCTGTAACTTTGCCGAAATTATTTTTGTTTTAGTTGATTTTCTAGGGTGCTGTCAGAGTATCATCTTCAAAGAATGATAATTTTGTTTACTCAATGCCTATTTTTATTCCTTCAATTTCCTTTTCTTGCCTCATTACTGTAGCATTTCTACTGTAATGCTGAATAATAGTGATAATAGACGTCATTACTGCTTCACCTCTGTTCTTACTGGAAAAGTTTCAAGTTTATCCCTTTTATAGATAAGGCTTTTTCTGGTTTTAGGTAGGTAATACTTATTTTAAGAAAGACTCCATTGATTCCATTGCTTCCTGGTATGTTTAATAGGGATGGATGTATTTTGTCAAAGGCTTATTCTCTTATCTGTTGAGATAATCATTCAATTGTTATTTTTTTTTTTGTTATTGAAATGCTCAGTTATACTGATAGTTTTCCTTATATTGAAGCAGTCCTACATTCCTGGTATAAATCTAATCTATTTCATAGTACATGATCTTTGTGGTATATTGCTGTAATCTCTTTGCTTAAATTTTATTTAAAATTTTTGCATCAATGTTCATTAAGAAATTAGTCCTTTTCTTGCTTTGGTTTTGTTCTTCCTGGTTTAAATGTTAAAACCTTATTTGTGGCATATAAAGAGTTTGGTAGGACTCCTCATTTACCAGTTTTTTCCCAAATACTATATATACTATTGGAATTCATTATTTCTTAAAAGTTTAATATAATTAACTTGAAAAAAATCCCTGAAGTTCTGGGGATTTTTTTTTCTTAGAGAGTTCTTTGATTGCTTTACTTGTTTCAATTTTGTTTTACTTTGTGATCTCTTTTGGGGTTTTCCTTCATGTTACAGATGAGGAAATAGAGGTAAACGATTATGTAAGTGACTTGCCCAGGGTAACTTGGGTGGAAAATGTCTGGGGTTAAATTTTAACTCAGGTCTTCCTACTTCGGGGATGGTACTATTATCTTTTGTGCCCTAGACTTAGGACTTATTCAATTTCTTTTTCTAGACTTGGGTATTTAAGAATACTATTTCATCTTCCATTAACATAGGCAGTTGATATTTTTGTAAATATTCACCCATTTCACTTATTTTCATTTTGTTGGTATATAATTAGGCAAAATAACTTCTCATGTTTGTTTTAATTTATTATTATTGATGGTACATTTACCTTGTTCATTTTTGATACTGGCAATTTGGTTTTCTAACCTTTTAAAAAGAAAAATATTAACTAGTGACTTGTTTATTGGTCTGTTCTTGTTCTCTTTATTGAAGTATATTTAGATGAATAAATTTTTTCTAAATATTGCTTTTGTTGCAACCCACAAATTTTGCAATGCTGTTTCATTATTGTTATGGTCTTTAATGACATGAATTGTTTCTAGGATTTGTTCTTTGACCCAGTTTTTTTTTTTTGCTGAGGGAATTGGGGTTAAGTGATTTGGTAGGATCATGCAGCTAGGAAGTGTCTGAGACCAGATTTACACTCGGGTCCTCCTGACTTAAGGCTGGTGCTGTAACTACACACTACGCCATTTAACTGCCCTGACCCACTCATTCTTTAAGACTAGATTTTTAGTTGCCAATTAATTTTTTTGCTTTCACTACTCCTTATTTAAAAATTATTGTATTGCATTTTCATCTGGAAAAGGTGCATTTAATATTTTTTAATTTTGTGGATTTGATTTTAAAATTTTTTTGTCTTATTTTTGTGAAGATGTCATGTATAACTGAGAAAAATTCATACTCCTTTTTATTCCTATTAAGTTTTCTCCAGGGGCCTCTTATATGTGATTTTTCTAAGATTTTATTCCTCTCCTTGACTTCTTTAATTTGTTGTTAAGATTTATCTAGGTCTCAGGGGAAAGTTGAGCTCTCCTACTAGTATAGTTGTACAGTCTCTTTCTTTCTGTAATTAATTCAACTTTTCCTTGACTAATTTAGATGTTTTGGTATTTAGTCCATGTATGTTTTATATTCAGTCAACTTAATTGTCTATGGTGCCTTTTATCAAGATGTAGTTTCCCTGATTATCCCTTTTAATTAAGTCTATTTTAATTTTTCCTTTGTCTGAGATCATGTTTGCTACCCCTTCTTTGTATTTATCTATTTATTCATTCATCCATTCATTCATTTATTTTTATGCTTGCTCTGGAGCATTATAGATTCTGGTTGCTGGATTCTAGTTTTTAATCCATTCTACTTTCTGGTTTTGTTTTATGGGTGAGTTCATCTCATTCAAATTCTTAGTTATAATTACTAAACTGTACTTTTTCCCTTATCTTCTCTTTATCTTTCCTTTTATTTTATTCCTCCTCAAATCTTTTTTGCTTCTGACTAGTACCCCTCAATTCCTTTTTGTTTTCCTCTTCCCCACCAATTCCTCCTTTGGATAAGTTAGATTTTTATTGCTAGTTCACTTTGTATATATAGTTTTCTTCTTTGAATCAGTTCTATTGAGAATGATGTTTATACATTCCCCAAATTTTACTCCATTGTAAAGGTCTCCCTTTTGCACTTATTTTAAATGTTATAATTCCCCCCATTCTTCCTTTACTTTGCTTTTATAGGGCATCCCTCTGTCTTGCCTATTAATTTTAAGTTATAAGCATCAAATGTATAATTTTGATTACATTAAAGAGGTTTTGCAGAAAGAAAACCAATGCAGACAAGTTTAGAAGGCAAGCAGAAAGCTGGCTAACAATTCTTGCAGCCAGAGATTCTGACAAAAGGCTCATTTCTAAAATTCATAGAGAACTGAGTCAAATTTATAATATAAATCATTTGCCAATTGATGAAAAGATAATTTTCAGATGAAGAAATTAAAATCATCTCTAGTCATGTGAAAATAAATGCTAAATTACTACTGATTAGAAAAATGCAAGATGATAGTTCTGAGCTACCATGTTACACTTCTCAGATTGGTAAGATGACAAGAAAAGATAAAAGATAAATGTTGGAGGGATGTAGGAAAGCTGAAACATTAATGCATTATTGGTAGAGTTGTGAACTTAAGCAGACATTCTGGAGAGCAATTTGAAACTATGCCGAAGGTCTATCAAACTGCTGAGTCTGTATCCCAAAAATAAAAGGAGGAAGAGGATCTGGTCACATGTGCAAAAATATTAGCAGCTGTTTTTGTGATGGCATGAAATTGGGAATTAAGGTGATGCCCATCAATTGGAGAATGGCTAGATAAGTTATGATATTTAAATGTAATGGGATATTATTGTATTATAAGAAGTGGTTTCAGAAAAGCCTGGGAAGACTGATGCACTAAAGTTGAGTGAAGTGAGCAGAAGCAGGAGAATATTGTACACAGTAACAGCAAGATTATGTGATGATCAGCTATGATAGACTTAACTCTTCTCTGCAATGCAGTAATTAATAAACTTGGGAGAGAAAATGCCTTCCATGACCAGGTAGAGAAGTATGGAGACTGAATGTGGATCAGAGTATACCATTTCACCCTGGGGGAAAGGGAGGAAGTGGCTTATTTTTTCTTTTTTCATGGTTTTTCCCTTTTCTTCTGATTTTGCTTTTACAACATGACTAATATGTTTAAAACGATTACATGTATAATGTATCAGGTTGCTTGCTGTCTTGAGAAAAGGGAGGGAGAGAGAAAATTTGAAACTCAAAATCTTACAAAAATGAATGATAAAAAATATCTTTATATGTATTTGGGAAAAATAAGAAGTTATATGTATCATCTTCCCATAAAGCTAGACAAGTTTATTGAATTTCAAACTTATATTTTTATGTTCTCTTAAGTCTTGAATTTAAAAGTCTTATTTTTTCAGTTCAGCTACTGACTTTTCTTTTTCCTCCATTAGGAATGATTGAAAGTCTTATTTTCTTATATCTGCTTTTTTTTCCTTTGGAGAATTATACTATGTTGCTGCGTAGATGAGTTTTAGTTGTAATACTAGCTTACTTTGCCTGATGAAATAAATATTTTAAAATTTAACATTTAATTTTTTAATCATTACATGATAAAAAAATAATTTTCAACATTCATTTTAAAAACTGAGATCCAAATTCTCTTTCTTTCCCCATTACTTCAATGAAAAGACAAGCAGTTTGTTATAGGTTATATATGTATAATTCATACAAAACATTTCCACATTAGTGATATTGTACAAAAAGAGAAAGACTAAAAAAAAAAAAAAAAAGACCCAAAAAAGTTTTCTTTTTTGTTTTGTTTTATTTTAAGTATGCTTTGATCTGTATTTCATCAGTTCTTTCTTTGGGAATGGATAGTATTTTTCATGATAAATTCTTGAGAGTTTTTTGGATCACTGTATTACTTTGAATAGCTAAGTGATTCATAGTTGATCATCTTATTATATTGCTGTTATGTGTGCAATGTTTTCCTGGTTCTACTCATTTCACTTTGCACTCATTTTATGTACCCTTCTCCAGGTTTTTCTGAGAGAATTAGTTCATCATTTCGTATATCACAATAATATTCCATTACAATTTCATATCAGAAATTGTTCAATTATTTCCCAGTTGATGTGTATTCTCTTAATTTCCAATTCTTTGCCACCAGAAAAGAACTGTTGGGAATCCTTTGAAATTGTTGTACATAATTGTTGAATCAGTGCACATCTCTGCCAACCTTTATCATCTTCCATTTCTGTTCTTGTCCTAAGTTGTATTTCTCTAGTCAAATAACGATTTAGAACATTTAAAAAAAAATATGGCTATAGATAACTGGTCATCTGAAAATTCATATTTTTTAAAATCATTTGTCATTGGGAGAGTGACTTTTTTTTATTTTGCAAATTTGACCCATTTCTCTATCTGTTTGAGGGATGAGGTTTTCATCAGAGAAACTTGCCTCAAATTTTTTTTTCAGTTATAAATGTTAACTTTATTTTCCTTCATTTTATTTCTCCCATTCTGTTCTCTCTCCTTTCACCCCATATATCTTCAAAAGTATTTTGCCATTCTTCTTTCCATGACTACTCCTATCCTCTTCTCTTACCCACTCCCTTTTCTATTCCTTTCACAATCTACTTTCCTATAGGGTAAGATAAATTTCTATATCCAAGTGAGTCTATAGAGTGTATATGTTATTTCCCCCTGAGCTAATTCCAATGAACCGAAAGTTCAAGCATTCCCCTCCATTTTTTTTGTCTCTCTTCCCCTCCATTATAATAACTCTTTCTTGCCTTTTATATGAGATAATTTTATTTCATTCTACATCTCCCTTTCCCTTTCTTCCAGTATATTCCTTTCTCATCCCTTTAATTTATTTTTAAAGATGACATCCCATTATATTCAACTCACAACTGTACTTTCTATCTGTATACATTGCTAAGGGCTCTAATAATGAGAATGTTCTTGTGAGTTGGAAGTATTATCTTCCTGTGTAAGAAAGTAAACAATTTAACCTTACTAAGTTTGTTGTGATTTACCTTTCCTGTTTACCTTTTTAGTCTCTTGAGTCTTATATTTAGAAATCAAAATTTTTTCTGTTCAGCTCAGCTCTTTTCATCAGGAATGCTTGAAACTCCTCTATTTTATTAAATGTCCATTTCTTTCTTCCCTCTCCTGCCCCCCAAGGGGGGAAAACGGTTTATACTTTACATTTTTATTTTACCCTCTACTTTTAGATAATTTAAATTATTTCCCCTCAATCAACTTTCTGCATCATTTCTTTTTTCAGAAGATATAGTTTCTATTTTGTTCTGTTTTCATTCTTGTGAGTTTGTTTTATTGTTTTCAGTGTTTTATGTAGTCATTAATTTACTTGTCTATTTCTAATTTTTAAGGAGCTTTTAAAAAGTATACTTTGTATCTCTTCTTGTATTTGGCCGATATTGCTTTTAAGAGTTCTTCTCTTAGATAAATTTTTGCATCTCTTTTTCTACTTAACTAATTCTCTTTTTTTTAAGCTTTTTTTTTTTTTTTAGGGTTTTTTAAATGTATTTTATTGAGTTCTTTTTTTTTCATATTATTTATTAACATAATTTTTCCTCTGCCCACACTTTGGTTTTGAAAAAACATTTCTTAAGATATTCAACGAATTTGTATTGGGCTTATGTCCAAGTCAATTTTCCCCCCCTTTATAGCCGTGCTTTTAGTTGTTTTGACTTATTTGTCTTTTTCTGAGTTTGTCTTGATCATCTCTGGTACATTTGTAGCTTTTTATAATCATTAATTGTTGTTTGTTTATTTTCCCCAATCTGTTTTTTTTTTTTTTTAATTGTATATTAAAGTTTGACTCTTCCATAATGGGGTGGGGTTATAAAAGAAGAGAGTCTCAAACTTCAGACTTTTTTTTTAATTTCTGAATTCTTTCATTTATAATAACAGTATTAGATCTTTAGACATCTTATTATTCCTTGGAAGTTGAACTGCTTCTTTGTGGACAGCAGTATTTTTTCTTTGATTTTAGGGAAGAAAAGGAGGAGAAAGAGAGAAACACACACACACACACACACACACACACACACACACACTCACTCTCTCTCTCTCTCTCTCTCTCTCTCTCTCTCTCTCTCTCTCGAATAGCATAACCAAACAGCAATGTGGAAGATGTTTTAAAAATATGTGAAAATATACTGTAACTTTGAATCTTTCACCTTTACAAAAAATTAAGGTCAGCATATCTTTTACAATTTTGTAATATTCATTTTTTTTTATTTTCTTAGGATGTTCTTTCTATTTACATTGTTGTCATGGTGCATATTTTTGTTGTCTGATTTATTAATATTTATAGTTCCATCACTGATAAATTGGTGTGTCCATCTTCTACAATAGTTCTTTTTTTGTCATCTTTGCCAATATACTGGGTATGATGAAAAAACCTCAAAGTTGTTTTGATTTGTGTTTCTCTAATTAGAGATTGGGAGCATTCTTTCTTATGACTATTAATAGATTACAATTCTTTTTTTTTGAGAATTGTTTATATTTTGTGGCCACTTAATTATTGAGTAATGATTTTTAGTTTTCTGTTTGTTGTATATATATTGTAGATACCAAATTATTTTCTGGGAAATTTTCTGCAATTCCACCCTTCAGTTTGACTGCTTTCCTTTATGGACTAGTTTGATTAACTTTGTAGAGAAGTTTTTTAATTCACATAATCAAAATAATCTATTTTATCTCCTTTAACTCCTCTTGTTTTTTGTTTGGCTAAGAATGCTTCTCTTTTTAATAGTATGATATTCAGGTCGCATTCATTTTGAATTTATTATGAAATTGATTTTTGCCAGTGCTTTCTAATTTTCTCAGCAGTAGTTACATGGAGTTCTTTCTCAAGTAATTTGTTTCTGGCTTATCAAATAACTATGTCATTGAGTTCTGTTATATTTATTATAATGGAATGAAGCACCTTTTACTTTTCCTTCATTTATTCCCCCTAATATATTATCTCTTCTATTCTTTTACCCAAATCAGCTAAACTCTTTGCTTTTACCTTAACAAATAAATGATCCCTATCAACTTTCCTCTTGTCTTAGTTTATATTCCCAACTCCAATTCCTTGCTTACACATTCAGATGTGGTTTGCTACTTTTATGTATCATTAGCTGCTATTTTAGAATACCTTGCCCCTGCTTTTTTTTTTTTTTTTTTTAAATTCTCTGACCTATGTTATTTCTGGTTCCTACTATATCTAATTTTTTTGCTATAGTAGCTGGAGAAAGTCATGAAATCAACTAGCATTGGTGTCCTATTGCTTGACCTTTGCCTGGTTTTCTTCATGTATCTATTAATTTACTGGTTACTTATATTATTCTCTCCTACTAATCTGCTTTGAGAATATCGGTATTTTTGATGGTCAATTATGATGGATGATCGCTGGTTACTCTTTTCAACAGCAAGGTGATTTAAGTCAATTCTGCACCCAAAAAAAGACTGTGAAGATTGAATGTGAATCACAGCATAGTATTCACTTTTTTTTGGTGTTTTTTGCTTGCATATTGTTTTCTTATTTTATTTTCTTTTTTGATCTGATTTTTCTTATGTAGCATGATAAATGTGGAAATACCTATAGCAGAATTGCACATGTTTAATTAACATTGGATAACTTGTGTAGAGAAGGGAATGAGAAAAAGGGAGGGAAAAATTTGGAATACAAGGTTTTTCAAGGGTGAAAGTTAAAAATTATCTATGCATGTGTTTTTGAAAATAAAAAGCTTTCATAAAAAAGAAAGGGAGAATGTCATCTCCCTTACCACTCATTTTCACTATCAACAAATGCAATAGATGTTGTTTTTCTATTATCTTTTACATCTTTACTTTCAACTTTATACTGTTAGTTAATTAGGCTAAAGGCAATCCAGTCACATCTCCTCCTACTCAAATCTGGGCCCAACTCGTCCACTGTAGCCCTTGTTCAAGTCATGCATCACAATGGCCTACTTTAATAAGTTTCCTTTCTAGATGCATGTCAGAATTGGGTTAAATTGTCCAATATTAGAAAAAAAATTTCTCTTTAAAGTATTGTATGAATGATACTATGTTATTTCATATAAAGTTCAAAAGGTGATGATGCATAGTGGATATAAGCTGTCTACAACATGTTGTCAGAAATACATCCTCATGAGTATAAGTCTAAAATATTGTTAAAAATTTGTACGAATGAAAACTTAGGTGGGTTTATTATGTGCCAAGAAAAGAATATAAAAGATGAATAATCCAAGTGGTAAAATTAAATTCCTCTAAGAAGCTTCTAGGTATTCAGTAGATTCTTTATGGGAAAATACAAGCAAATATTTTACATGACAATATCTGTGTATGTTGAGATCTGTGACAGTTGAAGAAATATTCAAAAAGAAATTATATGAGAGTATCAGAACGTTTATTACTATTTTCTTGGGATCAGCATGTGACTTAGAAGTGAAACTTGTCTTAAACCTATTGTTTATTCTGGGGTCCAGAAAAAAACCACCTATTTATGAGCAAAACTTGCAACATGGCTTAAAACATAGAGTGTCATACAATGTTTTCCATTTTGATAAATTAAATGCCTGAAATATTTTTGAGGAAACCTTTTAACATGTATCATTACAATAAAACCATCTCAAATGTTTTTGTCCGTCTTGGTATCTGTATATCTGTGTTAACATAGAGAGATATGTTGTTTAAAAAGTCTTTTCTGAGCTTAATTATTAAATATTTTGTGGTAATGTAACTTTTTTTAAAAATGACAATTAAGACTTAAATCCCACCCACAAAGAAATGTATAAATTGATGTATGTGGATAATTATGAAATAAAACTTGTTGGTTCTGGCTTCCTAGAGTAATAGAAATCCTAAAAATTTTGAGTTTTCTTTAATGACAAGTTTCTTATTTTATCATTACATTTTTTCGATATTATTATTATATTGTCAGGTGATTCAGATAATAATAATTTTTTAAAAAATTTGTTAAGTAGTCCCTGAAAACATACCAATTGAAAAGTGGATTATTGCAAATATTAGTGTTTTAACATTAAATGGGGAAAAAAAGTTCAGATTTATAATACTTTTTTTTAATAGGGTTCTGATGATTGCCTTGTAAAAATCTGGGCAACAGATGATGGAAGATTGCTGGCTACTTTAAGAGGTCATGCAGCTGAAATATCAGATATGGCTGTGAACTATGAAAACACCATGATAGCTGCTGGAAGTTGTGATAAAATGATTCGAGTATGGTGTCTACGAACATGTGCTCCTTTGGCAGTTCTTCAGGGTCACAGTGCATCTATAACATCACTACAGGTAATTACAAGTATATTCATTCAATCTGCTTATAAAAATCCTCAAAGGGAGGTCACTTTATTAAAAGTATACTACCCCAGAAAGAAATCAGATTTATATTCTTTTAATTTTTTATTTATTATTTAGTTGTGAAAACCTTTAAGAATTAAAAAAAAAAAAAGTGCTTTTATCACTTTTGTTAAAAGTCTGTATTTTTTAAATACTAAGATTTTTATGTCTTACTTCTGCCAAACATAACTATCCTTTGTCGATGATTCTCAGATCTCACATCCAGCCCTTAGCTTTCTCTCCTGATTTCCAATATCCTATCACATATTGCTTTTCGGACATGAGGAATAGAATAACTGATAGGCATCTCAAATTCAGCATATTTAAAACAGAATATATCTTTTCTTCCAAATGCTTCCTTCTTCAGTTTCTGTGTTGTTGATAATATTACCCTTCAAAGAGGCTTCAAACCCAGGCTTTAAACCTCAAGAGCTATCTTCAACTTCTCTTTCACACTTAACTCCCTCCCACATATTCAATCTTTTGTTAAGTCTTTTTATTTCTAGTTTCTACCTTTAAGACATCTCTCATATTCATTCTCTTCTTTCTATTCACAGCTGTAACACTGGTACAAATTCTTATTACCTTATACCTGGACTATTACAGTAGCCTTCTAAATACTCTGATTCATTTCTCCCTACTAGTCACTCATCAAAGTGATTTTTCCCAAAATAAACATCTGACCATCTATTCTCCTTGGGTATGTTTCAGTGGTTCCCTATTGCCTCCAGGATCAAATATGAAATGTTACCTTCAGCATTTAAGGACATTCACAACATTGACCCTTCCACTCTTTCCAGTTTTTTTAAAACTTTTCTAAAAACCTTTTCATGTACTTTACACTTCAGGAATACCTCTTCCATTTAGCCGTTATCTAATTCTTGAACTGTTTGCCTTCTAAGACTCAGCTCAAATTCTACCTTTTCTAGGAAGTTTTTCCCAGTCTCCACCATTTAGTGTCTTTATTAAAGAATAGTACATTTACTCTCTATGCATATAATGTATATGTAATTGTTTGCCTATTATTTTTATTTATTATAATGCCAGCTCTTTAAGGGCAAGGACAGTACTTTTCCTTTTCCTTGTATCCTTAGCACTTAACACAGTACTCTTAGCATATGCTAAATGCTTATTGACTGACTTAGCACTTAGCACAGTACTCTTAGCATATGCTAAATGTTTATTGACTGACTTAATTTCTGTGATGTTTTAGCTTTTGCATTTGCAAAATTTTTGAGGCTCCTTCTAGTTTTAGATATATGAATGATACTCTATAATTTGATAGACTACTTCTGTATTTCCATGTTTGTTTTTGGTACTATGTAACTTATTTTATTGGCTGCTATTTTTAAGGTAGTAAACAATTGGAGCCTTTATAAATTTTATTATTTTAAGAAAGTATTATGTTTGTATAAAGATTTTTTTTTCCCTTTCTGTTTTTGTTTTTCAGTTTTCTCCATTATGCAGTGGCTCAAAGAGATATCTCTCTTCTACAGGGGCAGATGGCACAATATGTTTTTGGCTGTGGGATGCTGGAACCCTTAAAATAAAGTCAGTTTTTTTTTTTTTTTTAATGTGCAATAGAAATGGCTTATTTTGTTTAATGGTTGCATTTATAAAGTTTTTAAAAAAGTAAACTATAGAAAATGAGTCTTTGTCCTCTACCAAAAACTGGCATTTGAGTAAATTAAAATTTTGTCCAAGTAATAATATAGACCTTTCTTCCTTTTTTCTTTTTTTCTTAAATATTTCTTGCTTTTCATTTAGTAATTTACAGCTAAAGTTTGATTTTTATATTATTTCATGCTTTTTTTTCTTTTTTCAGTTCCTTTCCAATCATCTTTCCTTTCTTATTTTTCTTTTAGAACTGTTTTAGTGTAAAATAGTTTTATGATCTGCACTTTTCGAAGTATCAAACTAGCTGATTCTGTTATCAAATATAGACTTATATATTTAGATCTTGTTTAGAGAAACTATTGGGGCATATACCTGATTTCATTAAACCAGGAATGAAAATAATATTTTATTTACTCTTTTTACCTATTGTAAATAAAATGCCTGTTGAATCTTTCTTTTGATCAGAACAGAACTGTACAATAGAGGTGGCCGTTTTGCCACTGTTGAACTTTATGGAAATTGTCAGATATATCAAGTAAATATTTCCCTAAATAAGTACTGCCCTAACTCCAAATAAGTAAACAAGACAACACACAAATTTCCAGGATGTTAATGTCAGAGAAGTATGACCATTTTAAAATAGTTCAGAGAAAAACTTAAACCTGTGAAGACATACAACAATGATCACAATAAACTTATTAAAATTTTTGGAATTAGAATATAAAAGCTAACCATCTCAATACATAAAGTAATTTCCATATTAAACCCAACAAATTGCTTATAGACTGTTTAAAAGATCATATTATATACTACACTTAATCCTTCCACATTATGGGACTTAGAAGTATAGCACTCTCATTCTGGAAAATCTGCTTTAAAATTTTTGGACCACCTTTCATGCCAAAGTCATCTCATTATTATGGCATTAAAATATGTTGATGTTATACAATAAAAATACATATGTTTTATGCATTTCTGAGTTTCTAAACATTTTCTGTCATCTGCTGACCTTCACATGTCTTCTATGCCTTCTTCAAAACTCCCCAAAAATTCATGTGTAATTTCCTATGTTGATCCATTATATATTATGACCCATTATATATTAAAATCATGATATGAAAGGGATAGCTATTGACTATAGCAGCTTGAACAATGTGAAAATTATGATTCAAAATTATGATAAATTAGTCATGATTCTTAATCATTTTATTGGAAGAAAAGAATTTAATTTTAATGATGTCTATAGTAGAAATCCATAATTTCAAAAATGTTCAGTTGGATCCTTTATGTACAATTAATTGTTCTAGGTGTTGGGAGTGATGCCAAGATAAAGACACATCTTTTTAATGCCTTAAGGGAGCTTGTGGCATTTTGATCCTTAAGTCTTTTTTTATGGTGACAGAAACTACCACTAAAAGTTGAAATAGGAATTGAAACTAATGAATTGAATGCAAGGTAATGGCTAGTGTTCAAAAGTCAATAGAAGATGAAGATACGGTCTTAAAGAAATAAAAATGAAAAGTGGGAACATTAGTTTTTCCCCTTTTTTATTTTCACAATTACAATTGAGGTTAAAACTCCTTATCCCTACACTAAATTGATTGCTATGATTTCTGGTTGGTGGGTTTTTTTTTTTTTTTTTTTTTTTTTTTTTTTGCTGTCATATTCTTTATTTCTTTATTTTTATTTTTTATTTATTTCTTTATTTTTATATATTTTTATTTGTTATACCAGCAGTTATTTACTCCAATAGTATACATGTAATATATAACTTAGAAAAAAAAAATAGGAAGTTGTCTCAGGAAACCAGCTAATCAAGTTTGCTTAATAAACTATTAGATTTCTGCTCAAGAACAAGTCAGTATCTAAGACCTGAGAGTATCATTTTTCTCATGTGGAATAAAATACATGGGCTTTGTGACAGTAGTTTTTGCTCCTTGTTTTTATAGTTTAGATTTTGAGAGATTTCCCAACTTAGTGGTACATCTAGTTACTAAATAAAAGCCAGCTTTTTTAGGTGTGTGGGTATGTAAGCAATCAAGATAAATGTAATGTTATATCTTTTTGGAAAGTGACTGGGTCAACTATCATCCATGGTAATTGAAGGAAACAATAAAATAGATAATTGGATTTTAGAAGTACTCTTTTACTGTAGATGGAAGTTATATCTTCCATCTGTAGTGTGGAGTTTAGCGAGTTCCAGCTCTAAACTAGGTGGTTGGTTTGGAAGCTGGTTTCGGAATACAATTAAGTTGAAGGAAGCTAATCCAGGCATAATTAAATTGGGGAGACAAATATATGAATACTGGAAAAAAAGGCAAAATCAATTTTTAAACTATCGAATTGAGTAAATTAGACTTGTTTATACCTAACTTGAATAAAAAGATATATGACACTTGATGCCAAAACCTCTTACGATAGAGTTTGACACAAAGAAATATCTCATAAATTCTTTTACATTCATTCTTAACCAAATTTCAATGAAAATATACCACTGTTTTGATAAGGGTGATAAGGATGATCTTTTTGGATCCTACATTATGATAGTCTAAATTTACAATATGTAATTTGAGATTTAATGTATCCCCAAACCACTAAAGTAGATTAATTTTTGTTATGAGCAAGTTAACCTTTTAAAATTAATTTTGGCAAATTTTGATTTTTGATGTGTTTTATCTCACCTATACTAAAAAAATCAGTAAATATTAAGCAAGTAAAATGTTAACATTGCTAATTTGTTTTAAAAAATAACTAAATGTCTTGAGTGTCCTTAATCTGATTCATAGTAAATTTTCATCATGATTATTATAGAACATTAAGAAGCTTTGTTTCTTCAGTGATATTTTTAAATAGCCCAAATATTTCAAATTTTCAAAAACCATCTATTTGAATGGTATGGGCGTATAGTGGATAATTTCTGATTGTAGAACCAGCTTGGAATTATCAAGTTTGAAGATCTAATTATATCAAAAGAACATTTTTTCATTTCACATTTCTAAGAAAAGCTTTAGAAATTCAAAACTTTTTAACAATTATTGTAGTATGCATGTTGGACTAAGTACCAAGATGTAAATTCAGTTTTGTTAATGTTCAGCAAAACAGTTTAATTTTTTGGTGTGAGAAACAAGAATATTATTAATTGTAATAAAACTCTATAGCTCAGAAGGATAAAATCTGTGTGACCCTCTGGCAAGTTATTTAATGTCTCTAATCTTCACTTTCCCAAATCCATAAAGCATTCCAGTCTTGGAACAGAAGACCTAAATAATTCCTTCTAGACTTAAATTTGTGATCTTATGACTAGAAGAAAAAGACTTTAATTAAAAGTAATCTTTAAACTTTTTTTTCACTCCTGATTTAACCAATTCCAAAAAGCATAGCTAGATAGTACAGAGAATCAGGGTGCCACTTAATAGACTTAGAAGACATGCATTCAGATGTGGCCATACACACTTATTAGCTATTTGACTCTAATCAAATTACACAATATGGTGATAACACAATATGGTAGCACCTACCTCCCAGGACTGTAAAATTAGATATTAATTGTAAAGCATTTAACACAGTAGCTGGCATGGACAATGAGCCATATAAATGCTCATTGTCCATAAATGGTAGTTGTTATTTTCATCTATAAAGTAGAACAAAAAAGAATATAGAGACAAGTATGTTTGTGTGTGTGTATATATACAGATACATGCATTTGCATATATATGTACACACCTATATGAAAACAATTTCTTCTGTGTTAACTTTTATTTTAAAAAAATACATAGTAAATTCACTTTGTTACTTTCAAAAGCTGTCCTAGTTATCTGCTTCCTTCTGGATTTCCTTGTGTTGTATTCTGTTCATTTAAGGAAAAAAAAAACCTCAAAGATCCTTTTTTCTAAAACTTTTTTGGGGAGGTAACCTTTTCATTAGTGCTCTCAGGGAAACCCATACAAATCTCAGACAAAAAAAAAAAAAGAAAAACCATCAAAAAGTTTTTTTAAATGACTTTTTCTACTTTACAAATGGTAGTTTTCCCATTGTATTAGTGAGTTACACTGTTATACCATATGGCATACTATCAAATTTGATTAAAAATGAATGTAATCAATAATTATGTGTCTACTGTGCCAATGACCTTGGAGTCATTCTTGGTAAGTGATTATGGAAAAATTAACTGCATAATCAGGAATTCCTAAAATCATCAATGGCTAAGATTTCCACAAAATCCAGTCATGAAACAGTGATTCTAAATTGTTGACTGCCCATTTGTTACTTCTTGTTTAATTTTTGTCCTTCTGTATTCATTTTGAAACCTAAAACTATTTCTGGTAGTACAAGTACATCCCTTTAGGATGATCACTTTGTTTATTTTTTTACATTGTAGTCAAAGACCCACAAAATTTACAGAACGTCCTCGACCTGGAGTTCAAATGATCTGTTCTTCTTTTAGTGCTGGTATGATTTTCTCTCTTATAGTTTTCCCCCTATTCTTTTCTATTTAAAAATACTTTTTTGATGTTTTTAAACAGAATTTGCAGTGAGATACATAATTTTGTATTAGTTAAAATTTTTATAATTTTGCTCCTGTGGAGTAGAGGAAAAAGATTAGATGATAACTGAGATAATTGCAAAATAATTCAGGAAATTTTTGGATTTTTTTCTGAACCAAGTTATTTAACTTAATTGTAATTTTTCTCTTAGACAATTATTTTTAAAAGTTTAAAATTTTTAAATGTGAAAGGAAAAGATTAGAATCTTGCATTAAGATATTTTTAGCATTATTTATATTGGGAGAAACAGATTTAAAACCCAGACTTTAAATTCTTTCATTTGAACTTTAGAAGTAATTTATAGTTATAAAGATATTTAGAACTTATTGAGAGGTATCAGTTGCCTTGTACTTTATTGCATACCCTTTTAGACTTTGATATTTTACAGCATAAGATATAAGTTCTGTTATAAAGTTCACACTTGAATTTAAAGGTTCCATCAATACTTGAGAAGTCATAATTCAGGAATTTTAGAAATGGGTCTTAGAGATGAAAGTGTTCATTGATTTAAAGAAATCTTTATCTTATGATTTTTAGAATCTGCTTGTAATTCTATTTGTCTTCCATCTGTTTAACCTAGGATGAACAACATTCTTTTTATTACTGAAACTAGGACACAGGCCATGTCAAAGTAAAGTTCAGCATCACCATCAGTATGTAGTGGAAATAGTTTTTGGATTTAGAAGCAAAGGACTTCAGTTCATAGCTCTGCTGCTTACCACCTGTGTGATTTTGAACAAATCATTTAACTTCTCTGAATTTAAAGTTTCCTGATCCTTAAGAGGGTTGGACTAGATGATCTGAAATCCCTTTTCGATTTAAAATTTTATGATCCTTTGAATAACTAGAACAAAAGTGATGGTGATATTAATACTGCTTTTCTTAGATAATTTTACTTTATTCTGATAAGAAATTTTAGATATTTTCAGGCTACTATCACAATTTCACAATTTTAAATGATTTAGCTGTTTTTAACTGAAAAAATGTTACAGTGTACATTTAAACTACAACTTGAATTTCATTTATATAGAGAGATTAAAAGATTATTCAATCTCTTTTCCCCTTTGCTTTATAAATAATATATTAAATTTTGAAAGGTTCACTTAGTATTAAATATTTAGGAAGAAAATAAATATGTTTAGATTTTAAATTTAGTCTCACGATAAAAATGATGATGTTTTGTAGTATTTTAGAATCTTTATTTTTAATGGTTATGAAACTATATTAAAGTGTTTGCTGGATCCTTTCATAGGTGGAATGTTTCTGGCCACAGGAAGTACCGATCATATCATTAGAGTTTATTTTTTTGGATCAGGTCAGCCAGAGAAAATATCAGAATTGGAGTTTCATACCGTAAGTATTACTTGAGAGATTTACTTTGTCTAATTAAAATGTCTTTGGCAGCTACATTCAGCTGTCAAAATTCATCATTTTTCTTTCATTTCTTTATAGGACAAAGTTGATAGTATTCAGTTTTCAAACACTAGTAGCAGGTAAGAAAATTACCATTTACATTTTTTCTTAGCTTTTTAAACTATGAAATTATAGATATTTTTTTAAACCTGATAGCTTTAAAGTTCCCTTGAAATTAATTATTTGATGCTTAGGTAGATCAGAGTGACTTTTCTAAGAAGAGTTAGGGATTGCACTGGGTTTTCCTTAACTTGATGAAATCACAGGTCTGTAAAAGAAAAAGAAAAAATAGTTGAATTTTTTAATTGTTTTATTGTTAAGCTATTAACAAAATATTTCCTTTCCTTTTTGGTTTAGGATATGTCAATAGTCCCTATTGATTTACATTATAAAACAACAATTTTGTGTGTGTGTAAAAATTTAAAACTGAAATTTGTAAAGATCCATATGCTAACAAATGTGTCTACCTTTAGATTATATTGGGTGAAAATATTCATTTTCAACATGACTTTATTGGGAGTTGAGTCTTGCCTTACATATTGCCTATAAATGATGTATTGCATAAAGTTAGAAAACCACTTTTGTTATTAATTTAAAACCCATAGTTTTAATGTATCATTTACTAATATATTCATTATTCTTAGGAAGGGATTGAAATGATATTTTATTGAACATTCATTTCAGACTCCAGTAACTACAGAGGATTTGGTGTAGAACTAAGTTGCTTGCTACATCCAGTAATATTCTAGGATATTGGAGAGTGGTCCCAAACCATATTTGAAGCCTGATTTTTATTTGTTTGTTTGCTTGTTTGTTTATTTATTTATTTATTTATTTTTAGTGCATTCACTGATGCTACCAGCAAATTCACATTAAAAATTAGGAAAGCAAATGCTGAATATCAATAGTTCTTTAAAATTTAGGGAATCATTTTTAAGAATACTTTTTTAATGTAGAATTATAAATGTTAGTATATTAAGGGGCATGTTTGAAGAATAGAGGTCAGGAAAATAAAAGTTATTTTGTTTCTTTCCTGTAACTAGATTTGTAAGTGGGAGTCGTGATGGAACAGCTCGAATTTGGCATTTTAAGAGAAAAGAATGGAAGAGTATTTTGTTAGATATGGCTACTCGTCCAGCAGGGTAAGATCAAATTTTAAAAATTGCTTAGATATAGATCATTCAAATATATATATTAGTGGTTATAGTAGATTTCATGTACAAGGCTAGATTGATGCAAGAAAAACCTTGGTGAATTAGAGTTGGTGAAAAGTGGTATGGAATCAAGACACTTAGAGCATAATGAAAATTTTTACTTAGAAATTAGATAACCACTTATTGGTAGTATAGTAGGGATTCTTGATCAGGTGTTTATATGATGAAGAGATAGGTAAGTATTTCTTTCAATAGAACACTGAGACTGAAGTCAAGAAGACTTGATTTCAAATATAGCTCCAGGTACTTAATACCTATAGGACACTGGGCATGTCACCTAATCTTTGTTTACCTTAATCCACTGGAGAAGGAAATGGCAAACGCCAGTATCTTTGTCTAGAAAACCTCATGGACAGTATGGTCCGCAGGATCATAAAGGCTCAGAGTGACCGAACAGTATCATCATTTGATGAAGTGGAGAGAAAACTGCATCTGAATTTAAGGACTGGGTTTGAATCTCAGCTTTGCCATTTACTAATATTACTAAATGACTTAACTTTCCTTAAAATTGGAAGATCTGATGGATTGATGTTTCAGATCTCTTCTAGTTCTGAAACTTGGAACTAGTGACCTCAGTGCTACATATTTAATAAAATTTCAAATCTTTAAGTGGGAGTGGGAAATGGCAGGGAAGGTAGACAAGTCATTTTCCTCTGGGTTATAAAAGTTATAAAAGTCAGTGGTAGAACTGAACTATGATTCTACTTTTCTGAGTTTAAATCCCACTAGCTATTTTTCTTCAAAATTATTACTATTAAGTAATAGTGTTCATTTTTGTTAATAACAAATAATAAAACTTATTCAGATTTTTGTGGTACCACCGTTTTACCTAATGCAAAAACATTTGGTCAAAATAATGTTTTTATTACTTTCAGACAAAACATGCAAGGGGTAGAAGATAAAATCACAAAATTGAAAGTAACTATGGTAGCATGGGACCGTCATGACAACACTGTTATAACTGCTGTTAATAATATGACCTTAAAAGTCTGGAATTCTTATACTGGTCAACTTATTCATGTACTCATGGTAAGAAAAATCTTCCAGTTTTTATTTGGTAGATTTTAGATAACAGATAACTATTAGGTTAGCTTATTATTGAGCTAACTTCAAAATGATATTTGCTTGGAAATGTATAACAAGGGAACAAAGTAATTGTAGAAATAAACACTTGTCATTTTACCCTGATCTTGTGAAGAAAATTCCTAAGCAACTAGTTTAAGTACAGTGTTCTCAGGGGATTTGAAATTTTGAAGGCAGTAAAATAAATAATCCTTTTCTGATGTGATACTGTCATTTCCAGCTGTTTGTTGATTTGGAAATAATCCCCTGCATGAAAGATGTCAAACATGGCATCCATACCATTCCCAAATGTGACTAAACCCAATTAAAATGTAACTAGGAAATATTTAACAAAATAAAAATATAATAAAATAGATACTGTAAATCTGCAGTTTTCTAAGTTAATAGATTTGTGGCTATAGGGATCTTATGTATGAATAGTTTAGTGGCTACTGTTTGTATTTGAGTTTGACATTTCTGCCCTTTATTACTATGTGATACTTGACTTCTAGGCATTTATATTGTCCTAGCTTAGTTTTGATTCTAATTTTAGTGCCTTCCCTCTATTAATTATTTCTTTTTTATCCTGCATATAGCTTGCTTTGTGTGCATATGTATATTTTTGAATGTTGTCTCCTCCATTAAATTGTAATTTCTTTAAGGGCAAGAACTGTCTTTTGTCTCTTTTTGTATTCCCAGGACTTAGCATGGTGCCTGGTACCCAGTAAATATTTATTGAAACTGGGGCATAGATTGCTAGATAGCATAGTATTTGAGATATTTTGCCAGGTAAATTTGAAAAAAATTTATTGAAGTAAAGTCATTTCCAGATGTGGTCTATAATATTTGCTATATTAGTGTTGTATTATTAGTTTTCTGTGGTTTTAACATGAAAATACATTTTTCAGGGCCATGAAGATGAAGTATTTGTTCTTGAACCACACCCATTTGATCCTAGAGTTCTTTTTTCTGCTGGCCATGATGGAAATGTGATAGTGTGGGACCTTGCTAGAGGAGTCAAAATTCGTTCTTATTTCAACATGGTAATTGTCTATGCCTCACATTTTTACATATGTATATAAATGCATATATCCTATTTAAGATTTCAGTATTTCCTAACTACTGGCATTCTACATAGTGCAAAAGAAGTTCATTTTAAATTGGACCTTTTAAAAAATAAACTTTTAGACTACAATATTTTTGAGGTATTTCAAATAACTTTTACAATATACATGTTATAAATACTGGTCATAAAGATTTTTTCCTGGAGTGTTTTGACTCCATAATTTTTGCTTTAACATTTTCCACTTCAATAACTAAAGATGTTTACTTTCATCTTACACTGAAAACTTTCTGGTGGAAAACTTGAAATCTTTGTGTGGCAAATTTATTTATTCAAAGCATTTTGTACTATGCCTACTTGTGGTTAGTAGTTTAGTTTTCAGTGTTCAGTCAATAAATGTAAACACGTAACTGTGTAAGACATCATTAGTTTCTGGATCTAGAACTCAAAAATGAAATAATTTTTGCCCTCAAGAGCTTACATTTTACTGAATGACAATAATTATAATGTATATATTATTTGAAGTGCACAATATTTTATTTTAGTTTTCTCATAACAACTCTATAAGATAGTTACTACTCTTGTTATTTCCATTTTGTAAATGAGGAAACTGGGGCATTGAAAAGTTTTAAGTGACTTGCCTACACTTAAAAAGGTAGTGAATTTCAACTGTGGGAGACAATCTCTCATCATCTATGCTTCCAAATCCAAAATACAAATCTAGTCTTTAAGGGCTGCTGGCTTCTACTCTTAAAACTATGATCTAAATTAGCTATGTGCACTTAAGCCATATCATTAGAATGCAAGCTCTGGAATGTTCTTACTAAGAAGGAAGAGCTTTTTTAATGGCATTTTGATTATGTCTAATATTCAGTTCAGCTTAATTAAATTCAGAGAGACTTTTCATTAAAAAGGGTGACAATTACTTAGTTGTAGTATTTCTCCATGACTGTTTGCTAAATTTTCAAGGATTTGCAATCTATATCAGTGAGTAGTTTTCACACTGACAAAATCATGGATCACTGAAGTATTAAAGTATGAAACTACATTATGCATATACTCAAGTGCCATCATTGGGGGAGGAAAGGTTTTCTTGAATGTGAGAAAATAGTTTGAAGGGAGAGAGAGAGAGAGAGAGAGAGAGAGAGAGAGAGAGAGAGAGAGAGAGAGAGAGAGTGTGTGTGTGTGTGTGTGTGTGTGTGTGTGTGTCTGAGAGAGAGAGAGAGAGAGAGAGAGACAGAGAGAGAGAGAGAGATATGTAATTGTAGTAAGTACTTATTAGAAACAAGATAACTTAAATTGCACTGTGGATAGAGTGTTAGGACTCATCTTCCTGAGTTTAAATCTGGCCTCAGACACTTAATAGCTGGCCCTGGACAAGTCACTTAATCCACTGGAAAAGAAAATGGCAAACTATTACAATATCTTTGCCAAAAGAAACCCCAAATGGGGTCATGAAGAATCTGACATGACAATAGAATACTTAAAAATTTATATCAAAAATATATATTTTTAATTTTCTGAATATAATCAGTATAAAATCAAATTATGAAAGCTGAAGGACCCATTTATTAATGTGGTACTTTTTGTTATTATTAAAGAATCTGGAATGAAATTTATTCTATTTCAATTTAATTAAAAAATCAGTAGTAGTTTTTGCGGTCATGATTTTGACAAGGCAATATTAAAGAGATAATTACTTTGAAAAATGTTGCATTATTTTCTTATTTTAAATAATAGCTTTTTATTCCCAAAATACTTTTAAAGATTGTTTTCAACAAAAACTTTATTCTTGCAAAAACCTTGTGTTCCAAATTTTTCTCCCTTCCTTCTCTTCACCCCTCTCCCCTAGACAGCACGTAATCCAATATATTTTAAACGTGATAAACAAATTTCTCATGTTTATCAAACTGCACAAGAAAAATCATATCAAAAAGGAATAAAAAGAAAAAAAGGAAGCAAACAACAAAAAAGGATAAATTACTATGTTATGATGTACATTCAGTCCTGTGGTACTTGATTTGAAACCACATTTATGCATAAGTTGTTTTATACTTCAAGCTGAAAGCTTTCCTCACAGGTTTCAGGTTAATTTCTAATTTAAATCTTTGGGACTCCATTTATACATACCTTTATGCAGGAAATCTACATCTCGATATCATGTAAAAGGCATACATTCATTGGGATTATGCCAGATCTTTTCATAGTTTAATCACTTTTTAAAACCTGGTACTTCCTTCTCTAATTTTTCAATTTTAAGAAGTCTTTTCCTTCATTGAAAATGGAGGAAAGTATTTCCTTATAATTCTTAGCTTCATAACAAAGAAAATTATATTAATAACTAAAACAGCATAGTCTAAAGAATGCCTTGTAAGATACTGTAGCCAATATAATAGGCATGATAATTTCATAAAAATAAAGTTTGGCTTGGCTATTTGGGGAAATAGCCCCAATAATAGTTGCCTACCAGTGAATTCTTGTTTGTGACCATTAAACACAATGGACTTATTTCCTGCTGGTGAGATAATAGAAGGTGAAAAAAGTTCTAAGGCATGAAGTTTAATTCATTTTAAAGTGAAAGTGTGGTTATACCTTAATGCTCATATAAATGATAAGGTTTGAATCAGATACCCATTTTCAAACTAATGTTATTACCCTTTTTAGAAGACTATTAAATACACGTTATGGGTTTTTACCCTCAACTGTACAAGGAAGTCTCTACCCTATTTTTGTTTCTCATCGATGGCCTCAACTAGAACAATACTATTATCTAATGATTTTTCTCCCCACTTTTCCTTTGTCCAAACAGCCACTAAATTGGTATACATAAAACATTTGATTATGTTATTCCTCTGCTCCAAAATTTTTCACAGCTATCTATTACCTCTAGGATAAAATACAAATTGATTGGCCTGTCATTTAAACTCTTCAGTATCTGGTTCTCTACTTTCCAGACTTACTTTACACTGTTTATCTCTGTATACTTCCTTGTTCATCAGTCTGGCTCAAAATCTCCTTATATATGATGATTTAATCTCTAATATAGCTTGCCTTTCCAAATGAGCACTTATATATGAAATCTACTTCATCTTCAGCAACTCCTTGTAGGATTCCAACCTTCTTTCAAAACAAAGAACAGGTGTCAGTCATCTCCTTAGAAAAATTTTTCATCAGCCTCTCTGTAAGAACACACTCTAGAATTAAGAGGTCCTGATTGTAGCCTTTTTTACCATCTGTGTGGCTCTTCCAGAACTTCAGTTTTCTTACCTATAAAATGAGGTTGTTGAACTAGGCAACCTCTGAGATTACTTTCAGCTCTAGATTATCCTATCTATGTTCTATCTCCCCATCAGCTCATCGAGGGCTGAAATGGTTTTTATTCTTTTTTCTCCCTTCAGCATCTATCACACAGTAAACACTTAAATGTTTCTTAAGTTAAATGCGATTGCACTCATAAGTTAACACATGTCAACTTAACAATAATGTGTTTCTAGCTTAACTTTGGATGCTAGTAGAGTTAAGTGTTAGAATACTTATGGTCATATCCAAACAGTACCCTCACTAGGATTCCTCTCTTGCTACTACTCATCTCTCTGAACCCCAGATCCTCATCTTCCAAATTCAGCTTTTTTCATTTGTAGAATGCGAATAATAATAATTGTATTACATTATGGAATAAACATAAAGATAAAATGAAATAATATACATAGTCTTTTTTGCATGCCTTAAAGTAGTGTGCAATGATGGTTCTTATTCCTAGAGAGAGCATAAATGGAAACCTCATTATAATAATGAAATAATAGGAGAGATATATAATAATTCCTATAAAGCTTTAATCTATTTCCTAAATCACACATATGAAAATGGGTTTTCTAGAGATAAATTATTCTTTAGTCTTTCTGTTATATCTCATTAATTCATATAAATAAAATGATATAAAAGTGGTAGTCCAAACAGTAAATAGATATACAATTTTTGTGGCATCAGTTTACAAAAGGAAATATATGCATTATATGTGAGATAGGTATTTGTGTGTACATGTAGATTATAATCTTTAAAAATGTGATCAAAAAATACAAGCTAAAAGTGTCTCTTTGCCCTTAAACGTTTATCCATCCTTGTCCTAAATGTTTTTTTAAATAAGTGCATAGAAATATATTTGTAAACCTAATCTAATTGTTACATTATTTTTTTATTCTGCTCTTTGTCTTCTTGGTTTTCTTTTGTTTACTTCAACAGGTAGAAATTTGTAAGTGTTTTTTTTTCAAACTGAATATTTACTGTTTAAATACTTACAAAGATGCATTAGTTGATTCTTTCACAAGACAATTGCCTCCCTGTTTTTTAATAATAAATCAAGACCTCTTTGGGTTTTTCCAGTAATATTATTGTAGCATAATATACAAAAAGGGGCCCCACATGTGCCATGTCTCCCTAGAAGGCAGTGGGCTAAATGTAGAGCTTTGTGCCTTCTTTTTCTTCTACTTATTATATACATTAGCAGAGTTCTCCTTGTATTTATTTTAATGACATAGTAGAGGAAACCTTCATGAAAATACAATAAACAAGTAGTCAATATTTATAAGGACTTAAAAATATCTCATTTTATCCTCACAACCATCAGGGAAACATAATATTGTTATACCCATTTTATAGATGATAAAATACAGCAGATACAGGTTAATTGATTTGTCCAGCATCGCATGTCCAGTAAGTATCTGAAGCTGTATTTGAGCTCAAATTTTCCTTATTCCTGTCTCGGCTCTCCATCTACTGTTTTTAGCCAGTTGCACAGTTTAAAAAGAGAGAAAAAAAGGTATTGCTGTATTGAGGGTATTTAATTAAGCCCACCTCTCTTGATTGACCCTCTGTGTGGCAAAAAGAAGAAAGGCTCATAATTTTCCTCCTATGAAGTAAGAAAGTCATACTAATATCCTACCTTATAAATTTCCCACAATATATTAAAGTAATATTAAATTAAAGTATGAATATATATGCAACACACACTTATATATTTACTTATTTCTTTCTGGGCCTGTCACAAAGATTTTACCAGGGAGAGAACTAGGATAAATGTATATACATACTTATGTATGTATGTATATAAACATGTGCAGTTGACTGATGATACTGATATCA
Source organism: Sarcophilus harrisii (assembly GCF_902635505.1). Classification (NCBI taxonomy): domain Eukaryota; kingdom Metazoa; phylum Chordata; class Mammalia; order Dasyuromorphia; family Dasyuridae; genus Sarcophilus; species Sarcophilus harrisii. Next base: position 229,325,814 of record NC_045429.1, read on the forward strand.
GATTATGCCATAAGGAATATATTAAACCTATTTTTAAATTAGATAAAATTTTTTAGCATTCTCTATCCTTAAAATTTCTGTTTCTCATAAGAAAAAAAATGGTAGGGGAAAATTACCATGTTTTATAAAATGAAGAGGTTGAATTGGATGAACTTGAAAGCTCTTTCTAATTCTGATTCTGTGAATCTATTTAATAAGTAAAAAACAAAGAAGGTCATCACCAAAAGGTATCTGTATCAGTGTGGGGTAGAGGAGGGTGGAGTGAGAGGGAAGACTTCCATATTGAAATTATAGATTTATGAACTATTGAAGTATTTTTAAAAAGTAGGTTTTAGCACTCACAGCCACTTATTTAGTAAAATGGAGATATGTTTATTTTCTATGAGGGTGATTTTAGTTAGGACCTGCTTTAGCTAGAAACATTTTTAGAAGATAAATTCTCTTCCCAAATTTGAGCCCTAGAAATCTATTCTTTTACCTTTTTTGCTGCCTTTCTATCCCCATTCATTCTCTCAGCTTATTTTACCACTTTTTATAAAGGGCAAGTAAGATACTAAAACAATCAGTTAAAATACTTAAAAATTTGATAAAATTTTTTGCCAGCAGAAGAAAGATTTTTTTCTTGTTCTTTGTCCATTACCGTCATTGCCATTCATCAACATTTAATATTGATAAGTATTATGCTTTATTTTTAGTCCTGAATGTATTATGCCATTTAATAGCTATTGGCAAATAGTTTGGAATATTTAGTAAAAATTTCTTCTAAAACAAATTTTAGTCAAATCACTTTTTAAAATATCTTCTTGAAAACCAATATAGAGAAATATGTGAATTGTGACTTTAAAATACCAAAAGGTATTTTTATGATTCTTAGTTCTGATGCTATTTTTGTGACACTGACCAAGACACATTACTTCCTTTTGAATAACAGAACAAAGGATTATGTGAAGTAGTTTTTCAAATATTAAAGTTCTATATAAATGATTTAATATTATCATTTTGATATTAGAATTTACTTTAAAAAAAGTTTACTATGGAGGGAAAAATCCTTGTTTCCTACTTTTAGAGGTTCATCTCTTGTGTAATAATTCCTGTGTATAAGTTACAAAAAAGAATTGATAGTTATTAATGAAAGTAATGAATGAAACCATTCAAATACTCTGGTCCCACTTTATTATATGAATACGTAACCTTAGAATTAAAAACATTTCCCCAATATACTAGTCTAACTATTCGAATTTTAGTTATATTTGAACTCCTTTGAAGTGACTGGTTTAAAATTAGTATTAATGTAAGATTGTAAGTCCTTTTTTGTGGAACCCTTATGCTCCTGTATTGGCTAACTTTATAACTTTTTGTATTAAATTATATGTATTAAATGTGTCTTTGGAAATTGAATCAGGTCCATTTTCATTGTAGAATTGACATAGTTGCTCTCCTACTAATTTCCACTTCTCTAGATCCAATTCTTTTTCCATAGAGAATCAAGGAGTACAGTTTCTAAAAGTTCAGTGATCTGCTCCCAAATTATAATCAAACCTTGGCTTTTCATAAGTCTGACAATGCTCTCTACACATTTTCTTGAATTGGAAAAGAAGACTGTTTTCTAAACATCTGTCCCATTTTAGCTGAAACATTATTTTAGCTCTTTAACAAAGTTTCCTTGTATAGTTTTGTACTCACCCTAATTTCTGTGTCGAGACTTTCCCTCTGAAATCAGGATCCTGTCTGTTCCACGTTCAGGCGTGAAAAAATAATATTCTTCTCTAAAATATAATGTACTCTGGGAGCAGGTCTCTTGGGGGGCTTCTGGGAACAGTCTTAAGTTTCAGTTCAGCGTAATCACCCCAAATGCAGACAGGTATTAAAGTCCAAATCCTTTGGTGTCGCCTTCAAAGTCTTGTCTCTTTTCCTGGGGTCCGGTTAGCTTTCCTCTCCTTGGTTCCGAGAGCTCCTGCTGCTAGTACTTTGCCTCTGTCAGTTTCAGCCTCCAGCCAGCACAAAGGTGGAAGATGGAATGAATCTGGCTCCTCCTCTGAGAGCTTCTAGTGGGCTTCTCCTCTCTGGCCCTGACAGCTTCTCCTTATATATCTTACACTGAGTATATACCAATCATTATATCACTAGGAAACCATTATTTGTTGTAGGATTAAATCAGTGCTAAACTAGATTTAACCACTGTCTCCTCAATTCCACTTACTTAGCACCTTGTAAGAATCCTAACAGCGGAGGAGAAGATCATGAAATTTCTTTTCTGTCGTACTGTTAACCCTAAAGTATTTCTAGATACTTTCCTCTTAAAATCATGATAGTGATTCTCTCAGTAGTCAATTTGCTCATCTATAAAAATGAGATTGTACTATATTATTTTAAAAGTCATAAACATCTTATGATTCTCTTAAATTGAGAAATTTGTAAAGTATGTTGGCTGCATTAAGATATCTTCTATTATTATGTTTGAGTGTGTCTAAACTAATTTGGTGCATCTTAACCATCTCTCTTCTCTCTCTACCTTTATTATTTTGTATTGAGTTTTATGGATTTAATAAGAAAAATGCAGTTACGCTTTTGGCAGTACTTTAGTGCCTTTCTTTTATTTTTTGTTCTAAGAAAACTGAAAAGTACAGGTTTTGGATATGGGTAGAAGATTTATACTCTAAATAATAATAGTCCACAAAATTTCAGTATATTTAAAAATTAGTGTGCTAGTTATTTACCTAGGAATCAAGTTACATGGGTTTATACTATAACCAGAAGGCATTTTAGTCATGTACCTGTTTGTCAGAGATATTGGACAGTGTTAATATAAGAACACATTTTGAGTCATTAGATAAAGTGGGTTTGATGGTATAAAAATAATATAATTCACTAAATGCTAATATTAGACAATTGTCATGAGCCCATAAAACACATAATATATACTGTAAACTTGTGGGCTAAAAGGTAGAAATAGAAGAGGAAGAGTAGATAAAAGAAAATTATGTCAAGTGAAAACAAACATTTATTAATCCTTTTCTGTGTGCTGAGGTACAAATAAACATCATTGCTTTCACAGAGCTCATAGTCTTAATGGGAGAGGAAACATTTAGAAAATTATGTATAAATAAGATATATATGTATACAAGTTAAATTGGAAATGATCCCAGTAGGAAGGCCTTAGCATTAAACAGGACAACTTTATAGAAATTGAATTTAATTGGAACTTGAAGAAATTTAGTAAAGACAAAAAGACAAAGCAGTGAAAATTCTGGGAGTTGAAAGATGGACTGTCTTGTGCAGGAAACACAAGGAGACCACTAAGCTACTGTCACTGACTTACAGAGGACATGGCAGAAAGGAAATAAGGTATAAGAAGACTGGAGAGTATTAAATTCACAAAGAATTTTGAAACCAGACAATTTTATATTTAATCCACTGGAGTTTATTGAATTGGTAGTAATTAATAATTCTAGGTAGAATTCTAAAATGTTCTCTGGAAGAGAAGCTGTGGGGTGGGGAGAACTGGAAAGAGAGGATATGGATTAGTGAAATGTAAGAAATAAACTTGAGAAGAAAGTAGAGACTTTTTTCTCCTTAGGAAATTCTAGCCTAGCCAGAATATCAAGGAATTGATTATAGACCATCATTTCCCAACCAAGGTGTTTTACAGAACTGTAGTGTTTGACCCTATTTTGTGTCATGAACTCTTTAAAACGTTCTAGTGAAGTCTGTAGGCTCCTTCTTTGAATATTTTTCTATGTTGGAGATAGTAGGCAGGTTAAAAACACTATTTGGCAGAAATTAATCTGTCAAGGTTAATATATTTTAAAAAGTGTAGTACTTTATCAGATGTAGGTTTTGGTTGTTGAAAAGGGATAAGAGTAGAAGGCATACCTGAAAATGAGGGAAGTTTTGATTGAAATGAAAGGTAGAGAGAAAGCTGGAAGAAGAGCTTTGGAGACTAATTTGATCAAGGACTGGTCCTAACTTGTCAAATTGAAGCTGTGTGTTGAGTTGTTTTTGTAACATAACTGCAAAGGCAGTCAGTTCTGTTTCAGATAAAAGACTTTTTTGAAGCATTTACTTTTTTAAAAAAATAGGGCAGGTTGGACTTTTCAGGATTTTCATTCTCAGGAGATTTGTTAATGGAGGTATTACTATATTTTTTTTCCCGTAAGTGTGACTATTATGGAGAGATTTTTTAAAAAATATTATCATTTTTATTCCATTTTCCCAATTACCAATTAGTTTGCTAAGACTAACAAATTTAAAAATCCGTTAGGTAATTTGAGAGACTTGAATCATTAAAAAAAAGAATTTAAATATAGAGAGTGTGTGTGTGTGAGTGTGTGTGTGTGTGTATGGTTGGTTTAGTCATTTCAGTTGTGTCTGACTCTTCTTGACTCTATTTGGAGTTTTCATGACAAAGGTACTGGAGTAATTTGTCATTTTCTTCTCCATTTCATTTTGCAGAAGAGGAAACTTAAGACAGCTAGGGTTAAGTGACTTGCCCAGGATTGCATAGCTAATGTCCAAGGCCAGATTTGAATTCATGATGAGTCTTCTCAACTCCAGCTCTAGCACTCTATCCACTACAACATCTAGCTGCTCTTAAAATATTTGTAGGTAGGTAGGAAGGTAAATATACAAATACACATATGTGTATGTACCTATATATGTATTTGAAGTCAGGTATTTAATTAAATTGCTGCCGTGTGTGTGTGTGTGTGTATGTATGTATTACACATTTTATATATATATATATATATGTATTACACATATTACATTTACTGAATGAACTATATTTCATACATTGATATCATCCTCATATGTATACTAATAAAATTGAAAATAGGGCAGATATAAGTTTTGTGAATGGAAAAAATGAATGTCTTGCCCCAAGATCATATTGTAGATCTCTTATAACATTAAAAAATAGAAGATGGGAATATATCTAGAGTGATAATACAAGCTAGTTTCTAAGAGGACAAGGATTTTTTTCTAAGTCATTGGTCTTAAAATTTGTCCCCGTTTATTTTAAGTTGAAATTGAAAATACTATTTCTCAAAGGTAACATCTAAATCCTCATAAGGGGCAGTAGAATTCTAACATACAGATAATGCTTAGTTTGGTCCTTTTATTCTTTATAATAGTGGCTGTTTGCTTTGTAAATAAGTTTTAAAAACAAAACAAAACCATAATTTAAGAGTTTTGTATCATATCATAGCTGAAGTAGTGGTAAAACTTACTTTAATACTTCAAAAGATCCATGATTCCATTGGTGTTAAGTGGGAAAACAAAAGTTACAAGAGTTCTTTGGGAAGAGTTTAAATTTCTTGATAGGCCATTTTATAGTCATTACTAATATGCAGTAATTAAAATATGGTCTATAGATGTCTCTAAATTCTTATTCTTTTTCATGTGTACTATTACTTATTCCAAAAGTTTATTACTTGCATGTCTAATTTTGGTTTTATAATTATGGACTCGATATACTTGACATGATAAGGGATTTTGCTCAAAGATGGTACTGCTTCATTTTCTTTGTCTCATGGGTGAATTCCAAATAACATTTTTTTTATTTCTTTAGAAAAATATATTTTGAAATTATTTTTTTGCAATTGTTCACTTAACCTTTCTTTTACTTGAGATTATTTTATAAATGTTCCAGTGTCCACTAATCCAGAACAATGAGTTTCTCCTTGCAACGTGTCGATCAAGCAGAGGCTGCCAATCACCACTCAGAATTTTTGCACCTGTACACTTCTGAAATTGCCATGTTCTCCAGTGTGTCCTCTAGTTTAATTTTAAATTTTGGCTACTATACTTTCCTAGATAAAGAAAATAGATGATTAAAATTCCAATATTTAAAGTCATAAGTGCAAGGTTATTATTTTTTCTCTATATTTAGGTAGTTTGGTCTCAGATTGTGAGAGGTCTCTCTGATAGTTCCAAGTCTTTCATCTCATTTCTTATCAGGAAAGGTAAAATTTCTTTTGAACACAAATTTTAGGTTTCTAGTGACATGCTTGGTTTCCAAGGTAATCTAGGTTTGGTACACATAAATCTTTGAGGCCATTAAAACCCCTTGAAATGTTTAGAAAACTGTCTGTTTTTATGGTTTCTCTGCTATATTATTTGACAGCAAATTGTCTTTATTAAATATTTAGTGCTCAGTAGTTATGAGATATCAATACTTAAAAGATATTCAAAATAGATTCCATGGTAAATCATTTGATGAACAGAGTCTTTTAGAAGAATCATATTATGAATTATTTTAGTTATTCTAAGGTATTTATTAAATGACTGGATTGTATTGAGCACTGTGCTAAATGCTAGTGAGAATAATAAAAATGTGTAAAATTAGTGGTCTCTGGGAACATAAGATGATGAAAAATGAAAAAAAAAATAACGAAAGGCATTATCATAATACCAAGTGATTGAAAAAGTAAGTACCAGGAGAGTGTCAAAGAAGAAAAAATCATTTTAGGATACATCCCACTGGTTTTTCAGTATAGTATAGGATTGTATAAAAATGGGTAACTATGGAGGGATAGACATGAAAATGAATAAGTGTGAAATTGAAGTCAGGAGAGTTAGATGGACTGGGATGGAAATTGTGTAGGGGTTTAGTGGAAAATAAAACTAGAAAAAAGATCAGATATTTTTAATAAATCATTGATGGTTGATTAGGGACAGATTTTGGAGGCCTTGAATGTAAAATTAAGAAATTTGATTTGAAACCAGAGGGATATTTAAAGGATTTTTAGATTTTTAACCTGATGATCTAATATTTTAGGGAAATGAATGTAATGGTTTTTAGCTTGGATCAAAAGTGAATGAACTGGAGCAGAAAGGAAGTAAATAAGAATTAGATAATGACTTGTTTGGCAGTCAAAGTCGCAATGAAAAGGAAGTGGAGAATACAAAAGAATTGTAAAGGAAAAATTTATAGAACTTGGTGACTGATTAACATGTTGGGCAAAGAAAGAGTCACTTCTGAAATTTAAACCTCAGTGGAACTTGAACAGTTAAAACTTTTGTTAGCCAAATAGGGAATTCAAGACAAAGGTAATTTGGAAATTTTTAGATGCATGTTCAGTTTAAGGTAATAGGCAGACATGTAATTAGAAATATCTCATTCAGCTCATGATAGCTTGGTAATCAGTCAAGAGGTCAGGACAAGTTATTTTTATTAATAGGTAGTTGAGTTCTTTTTATCTTTGTTGAGTATTAGATTTCTGGCTAATTTTGTATTTTATTTTGAAAACATGCTACAAATAACACAAAATTGTTGGGTATTCCTCATGCATTAGTTTTTGGTTAGAAGGATACCATATTTATATTTTATTGTGGAACATTACTTTTAAAAGAAGTAGATACTAACAAAGTATCCTTAATTTATCAGATGTATCGTCCTACTATGTAAAAATTTATAACATTTTCTTTCTGAAATGCAAACCAATTGTTAATATTTTAAAGAGTAGTTATTTTCTCAGTTTAGTTTTCTATTTGTTTCCTCAGGGTATGCTTTTCTTTTTCTTAATAAAGTTGCAATTTCCTTTGAGAACTTTTAGATTCTTCCTTCATTCCATCCCCGCCCCCAAGCCAAAATAACAGGATTGCATTATTCCCTTGTGAGATAAAGATATTTAAGAATTTTAAGAAAAAGAAAGAGGCAGTACCCTTTGATCTGAAATGGTTTTGTTTTAATAAAAAAATCATTTAAACTATCCCAAATTTCACTTCTCTCTTTTTCAGAATTTCCTAATCCATAATCTTTAGACAAATAGTTTCTTACACTTTAACCCTCTGGCTTTAGATTGTCAGTCTTTTGCTTTATGCTTCATCTTGTTTTTAAATATGTCCAATTTTTTTTTCCCACTTTCACTTGCTTCTCTGAAAATTATCCAATATTTTACTTAGGCTGAATTCATAAGTTTAAGATGTTTTTAGTAGTTTGCATTGTTTTGTTTGTCAAACTCTACAGTTCTGATGAGGTTCAGCACAGGGCAGAGAGCTGTGGGAACCCCTTCTAGTCAGCCCAGGTTCTTCATAAATCGAACCCGAAAAGTTAGACTGACAAAAAGAAGTTTATTTTTGGAACTGAGAAGCCATACTTTGCTAGGAGGACTGACTTCCTTAGTGGCAAAGTCCTGACAGAGAAGTAAAAGTCTAGCAGAGGAATCCTGGCAGAGAGATGAAGTTCCTAGCAGAGAAATCCCGACAGAGGTAGAGGTAAAGAGGGGTGTAGTCCTGTTAGGGAAATGGAGTCTGGCACTAAGAAGAGAATACCTTCTCAGCGGGCAGAGGGTCCTCGAAGGCAGCTGCCAAAGAGAGAGAGGTTCCTTGGCATGATTCCTGCTTTGGCCTCTGCAAAGAAGTGTACCAAGTTGCCCTCTTTTTATAAGGAATTTGAAATTTTGGCTAGAGGCTGGGTGCAGCTTGAGTTGAAATCATAGTGAAATCTTCATGAATAGAAATTTTCCAATTGAATGAGTGTCCCTGGACTAATCTCCAACTCAATAAAGGATGTAATCAGTAGTGAGTGTTATCAATGAGTGGGGGAAGGGATGCTGGTCTCCTCCAGGATAACAGAATGAAACTACTTAACTTGATTCCCTAGGGCGGGTCTCAGGGGAGAGCTTCTCCTAGGGTTCAAGGAGTTTCTCAAGCATTCCCCCCAAAGTCTGAAAGAGAGGCAGTTTCAGGATTCCCCACCATCAGTTCCATTGAAATTCTGTTTCCAAGCTTTATCTTGGGATCATCTTTATTTTTAATTTTTAAAAATGTGAATCTCTATATTCTTCATTAAAGCTATTTCTAATTTTCTTCAGAATTCTTCCCTTTCTTTGAATTTCTACTTAAAGTTAATATTTATGTTTACAAACTTGTCTTATTTTTTTTTTTTTTGCAAAATCCCTTTTCTCATCTATTAAAAGTTTTTTCCATCATTTTATCACAGTATTTATTCCTTTTCTTTCATATGGATAATGTTTTCTTCTAAAGGATTCTGTTATAGTACTACTTCTCTTTGAGATTTATCATATCTTAGTTTAATTGAATTCCCTTTACTCTTAGCTTTTTATTATGGAAGGGATGTAGAGGAGAGTATCTTTTTACATGTGATCCTTATATAAAAATCTGTAAAACAGCATACAAAAATATTTTAAACTTTTAGAAGCTGGAAGTAGATAATTAAAATTTGCTTTGAGAAATATTACATAGCAGAATGTAAATATCTGCCTTTCTAGCTTGTGCCACTACAATAATTTATAAATTTTTCAATGCCTTTTTTTTTTGAGAATTCACTCTACCCATTATATAAAAATGATTCAACCCCAAGTTGAGTAAATTTATGATGAGATGCAAATGATGAGGCTAGTGGTAGTGGAGAGATGTGAGAATTGGGGTGGGGAATCTCCTCTGATTGGCTGCAGGTCCAATGCTAAAGAATTTGCAAACCCGAAATCTGAGTGACAGAAAAGGGAAATTTATTGTTTACTAAGAAGTTCTCTTAGTGGGCAAAACTCCTCATTAGGAATTTGGTGAAGGTGTGTTAACAGATCCCTGGTTGTATGGATAAATGTTGGCCTGGGGCTGGGAGCTGTCTGTACTAATCAGTAGAGGACCATCAGACAGATCTCCAATTGAATAAAATCCCTTAACTGGGAGTTTGAAGACTTTTTTTCCAGAGTCTGGGAACTCCCTGAAGGGGATCTGGGCCACCCTCAAAAGATCTCAGTTTCAGTGGAGAGTCATTTGACCTAGATCTCTGATTGAATGAAGCCACTTAACTTGGGAAGGAGGGTGTTTCTGGGGAGAGCTTGAGACCCAAGTCACCCTTCTTTTACAGATTAAAGGGGACACAGTTTCAGGGTTCACTCCATCATTTACTTTAATGTAACAATGATTTTTTTTTTAAAAAGCAATATATCTGATTTTTGAAATGAGATAGCATCGATGAAAGAGCCAAAGTGGCTGAATGTTAATTTTTTAGGGAAGGAAAAATCCTACTACGGGGTAATCAGAAAATCCTATTACCTTTAAATTAGCCCTCGTGGTATATCAACTGTGCTTCAAAGAAAAATTGATTTCCTAATAAAATGACTTCCTAATTATATAAATAATAAATGTAACTTTGAAAATGATACAAAATCTTAAGCAGATGCTTCAAAGCAATTTCAAATAATACTTATTCCATCCAGTTAAACTTACTGTAGATTTTCCCTCCTTAGCACTACTCTCCTAACACCTCTCCCCATCCCCATCCTCTCCAGTAAGCACTTAATTTGTGCTATCTTTTCTTAGCAAACGAAGGTCACTTTTGTGTTAGGCATAAAATTACACCAAGATACTGGAATGAATCAAGTTAGAATGTTTAGGTGATGATCCCAAGACGAAGAATAAGTTCATTTTTGTTACAGTCTTTTAAAAGTTCTGTCACATCCAACTTCCATTAAATTTGAAGAAATTTTTAATTCATTTCATTATCATTGATATTTTGTTAAAACAATGAAAAGACCATTTTATCAATATATTAAACATTTTTACCACTGTATGAAAGATAGTGGTACTTAATGAATATTTTCTTTAATTTCCATGTATAGTTGTAATTGTTTTTTTTTAAGATGTCTTAAACATTTTAATATTGAAATACTATTTTCATACTTGATAATAACATTTCTTTTTTTCTAACCTCTAATAACAGTTCAAGAAAAGTATAAATTTTCTGAGATCTGCTAATAAAAAGCCATGAAAACATTGGTATGAATAGACTTAACTTATTTTTTAAAAATATTTTAAAAATATTAAAAATTATATTAAATATATTTTAAAAAACTTTCTGTTATCTGATAGCAAGGATGGTGTTAAGACAGAAAAATAATGTTTGTTGGTAATATAACTGAAGTATTATTCTCAGTTCATTGATGTTTTGTTTTAGTTTATGGAGGAGAGTTCTGCTTAAAAGTTTTTTTTACATGTAAGCAAATTTTTTTTTGGAGGCAAATAATATTTTTTTAATGAGTCCTTCAAGATTATCATGGTATTGCTGAGAATGGCCAAGTTATTCACAATTCTCATTTGTATAATATTGCTATTAATATATACAATGTTCTCCTGGTTCTATTCGCATCATAGAACTTTGTATCAGTTTACATACATCTTTCTAAGTCATTTTCTGAAATTATTCTGCTTGCCATTTCTCATTATACAAAAATATTGCATTACATATACATACCACATCTTGTTCAACCATTTCCTAATTGCCAAACATCTCATTTTTAAATTCTTTGCTAGTATAAAAAGTGATGCCATAAGTAATTCCATACAAAGTTTCTCTTCTTTTTTATTCTCTTCTCTCTTTATTTTTATTACTCTGTCTGTATGCCTTTCTCTCCCCCATTCCCCTCCTCTCTCTCTCTCTTCTCTCTGATACAGAACTAGTAGTGGTATTTTTTTTTAATATTACATTTTTTTATTATAGCGTTTTATATACAAAACATATGCATGGGTACTTTTTCAACATTGGCCCTTGGAAAAACTTCTGTTTCAACTTTTCTCCTCCTTCCCTAGGTAGTCCAATACATGTTAAATATATTAAAGTATATGTATGTGTAAACAAATATTTAACAAACAGTTCAGTTAAGAGTTTTTTTATCAGACTTGAAATTTCTAACCTATAAATAATTTTCAGAATCCTGAGTTCTCTTTGTAGTCTTTACTATCTGATAAATATATATCCTTAATAATCTCTTGTTTGTTTGAATTAATACTCTTTTAAAACCTTAACATGTATTTTGGAATTTACCAGGGGCATTCTTGAAAGAGATATGAAATTTATTTAGCCTATTCTTTATCTTGCTCTCAGCATAACAAAAATGTTTTGCTTGTGCCATATTCTTTTAGTATATCCTACTGTAAGATAGACTTCAAGAAGATACTTTATTTTCTTTGACATATATTTGCATCTTAAAGGAAATCGAACTTCTTTATTTTGTTTTCACTATCATCTCTTTTATTAAACCACTCTTACTTTTGCATTTCTATTTAAACTAATAAAGAATAGCTTGTCTCTTTTCTCTTTTAAATTTTACTTTTTCTTTTTGTTTTCTTCCTTTCAACCTTTGTTTCTTTTTTTTTTTTTTTTTAAGGTGACTTATGTAGGCTTTATTTCTGATTACCTGTTTGATTCCTTAGCTAGAAACCTTTATTCTAGGGCCATAGATCAAAATGTGAAGACAGTGTTTTTGAAAAAAATCGAATTTTGCCTTTTTTCTTTTTAGAATTATAGTTACATAATACAATAAAGTCTGTCTTTATTTTCCTACATTGAGGGAATCTTCATTCTAAGCAACATGTGTTATTCTAAAATTTTAACTCTTACAAGTTTTAATTTCCCAAGATCTCAATAAGATACTGTTATTAAAAATCTGTTTGTTCTGGATAAGTGGATACCGGAACAAAGAAAAGGTAATTCTTACCTGATAATGAGTTTTGTGTTCCGATTCTGCTAATCCAGAAATTTTTACCCTCTTAACTCCCACTTTCTCAATTTATTGGAAATCATTCTTAGTTGATACTGGTTAGGGAGTGACCTCCCTGTTTTAGTTGTTTTCTGCTATTCAGCCTCTACATATGCCAGAGAAAGGGTAGAATTTTTACCTTTTTCAGAACACCGCTAAAGAAGTTTTCGACGGGGAATGTAGTCTGAAGAAGCACTGAGAGCAAAAAAATTCAGAGTGGTGATTGGCCACCTCTGTTTGATTGACAGGTTGCAGGGAGAAACCCATTCCTTCTGGATTAATGGAACTGGAAAACAGAAAACAATTATCAGGTAAACCTTTTTTTTTTTTTTTTTTTTTTTAACCTTTGAAATTCACCTTTTAAAAGATATCAGATTACCCAGTGAATTTTATTCCCAAAACATTGTGAGTAAACTATTTTTACAACTGTGAACCACAGTGTCTAGTGAACATTGACTTCTTTCTGCTTCCTAGAATTTCCAAATCACTACAGTTGCTAGAAGTTTTCAGCCTTGGCAGAAAAGCCAGTGATTTAAAGGAGACAGATTAAATCCCAGAAGCAGTATTTTCAGATCTGTGTTAAAGGTGATGAGTAGAATTCTGTGGGGGGGAGGGAGAGTATTTTTTATTACTGAATTGTTCCAGTTCTATGGCTAAATAGAGTGCTTTGTTTTCCAGAGCTATCAATTTAGCATTTTTTGGTATATGTTCATGTATTTTTAAATGTATTGTTTAAAAGTGAAGTTACTTTCTTAATTGTCTGTTATATATTGTCTGTATGTATATATATATATATATATATAATTTTATCATAAAACTTTATAGCATAGTAACCAGTTTGTTTATTAAAGAACATTTGTTAATTCTCGAATGAATATATTTCAGATTGAAGGCCAAGGACATGGAGCAGTATTTGACTGCAAATGCTCTCCTGATGGTCAGCATTTTGCATGTACAGACTCCCATGGGCATCTTTTAATTTTTGGCTTTGGCTCCAGCAGCAAGTATGACAAGGTAGAGTATGATGTATGATGAACAAAATACATTTTTTCTTTCATGTACTTCATGAATGTTTAGAAGCATAAATATTTCATAGGCAAATTCGGATATATAGAAATGTGGTAAAACCTATAGCATTTATTTTAAATAGTTAATGAGGTGGGTTTTTTTTTGTTTGTTTGTTTGTTAAAGCTTAATTGCTAGCAAAAGATGCTGAGTAATGTCATGTTGAAATTTAGTAGAGCCTTAAGTCATCAAATTCTTCCAGTTTACTTAACAGTGATGATCCTGAACAAGTCACTTAAACTCTTACAAAGTCTTTTTCCTCATCTGTAAAATGGGCATGATAATTAGTTGTTTTTCAATTATGGCTTTACTTTTCATGTGACCCCACTTGGAGTTTTCTTGACAAAGATACTAGAATAGTCTGCTATTTCCTTTTCTGGCTGTTTTTACAGGTGAGAAAACTAAGGCATTCAGGAATTAAGTAACTTTCCCAGGTTCACACAGCTGAGAACAGTCTGAGGCCAGATTTGAACTGGGAAGATGAATCTTCCTGACTCTAGGTCCTTCATTCTATTCATTGTGCCACCTGGGTACTAGAGGGATAGTAAAAGTATGTACTTTATAGGATTGCTTTAAATATCAAATAAAATAATATAGGTATAACACTTTGCAAACCTTAAGTGCTTTATAAGTGTAAACATTTTTGTTACTAATATTTAGAAATTTGGACCTTACAACAGGTAATTTTAAATAAATTTTCCTTGAAATGTTGATTGTATATTAATTTTTAGAAAGGATTTTTGACTATTGACTGCATTTCAGATTTGAGAATAAATGCTTTAAATCATTCTTCCCCAGGGTACTTAATCACCTTTTCCATTTAGTCAATTCATTTTAACAAATCAATGAACATTTATTATATCATCTTCCATTTTAAAATAAGGTTCTGGATATGACACAGGCTTTATTCTCAATCAAATGGAAAAATGAAATTGTATTTAAAAAAAAAGCTAGGATAGCAAGAAAAGCCTTGCAGGGGGAAAATGTCAGGAAATTGAAATATTATTTGAGTTGGACCTTGAAAGAAGGGCTTTTTTTTTTTTTACTTGGGTCTGAGCAAAGACAGAGTAAGGAGAAAAACCGGCCAAGGGGAATTGTTTAATTTATCAGTTAGGAAATATTGAAGTTTTAGAAACAAAAGTGTGATGTCTTTATTTATCACTTACATAAATTTGGAATATTTATTAGGAATCAATATAGAAGATGGGTTGAAGAAAGGGGATAGGTAAGAGTCAGGAAGACCAGTTAGGAATCATGTAGACAAGAGTTCCACATACATAGTAGTCATACCATTCTTATTATCTAGCTATCTTTATATGCTTCTTGATTGAATGATTAAAATTATTTATTAAAGTAGCATATTTGCACATTAGCCATATTCAAAGTTAAATAACATTTTTTGGCATCACAAGAATGTAATGGCCAAATTCTTCAGTTTTAAATTGGCAGCATTGTGGAGTAAATTCTTTGTGTTGTTAGAGAGGACAGTCTGTTTTGAATTTGCATTCTAAGTTATTACTGTTTATATAGTAGTGGAAAGAATGATGGATCTGGTTAACCCCTGAATTTGAATCTTGCCATTACTACTTAGTATCTTTCTGTGACTTTAGGCAAGTCACAAATTTTGCTTTGTTTCTTCGTTTTTTAAATGAAAGTTTTGAGTTAGATGCAGTCTGTAATGACCCTTTCATCTCTAAATATATGATCCTATGAATTCTTAGAGCCTGTTTAAATTAAGATTATTTGTTTTTGTACTCCTTTAAATTATTAAAAATTTTAATTCTTTTTATTTTTTTTCTCTTTTTGATATTTCACTGTTATCTCTTACTTTGACTGCTGCCTCATCTATTTTCTTTAAAAAATATATATATTATTAGCATAGATTAAAGTGTTAACAAAATGATTTATTATAGCATTGGCTTAAGCAAATAAACTAATATGGATAAAATATTTATAATTAAGTTTGACTAACAGATTTAACCTTCATTATGACAAAGTAAAAAATTAATTCAGCTTTGTGAGGAAGAATCTAAAATACTTTTATTTTTGCCTAAAATTAACCTGGATTCATAATTACCCCTAGAAGTGAAAGGTAATAGTTGTTTCATTTAGTTATTTTGTGGAATTTGGATATTCTTTAAGTATTTTGGAGATCTACATATAGATTGTATTTACAATATATTTTATTGACAGAGAGATAGTTAAATATAAAATGTAATTGAAAGTTGAAATATCAAATAATTATGCATAATTTTATAAAATTAGCTAATTTTGCATATTGTAGATGTTTAATAAATGTTTGAATGATTGTAATGCAGGATTCAAGAAAAAAATCATTAAGAAATGAAGCAAAGATCTTCTTTTCCTGCTTTAGTAATCTTTGCTTGCCATTATTGGTTTATGTTTTTGCAGATAGCCGATCAGATGTTCTTTCATAGTGATTATCGGCCTCTAATCCGTGATGCTAACAATTTTGTGTTGGATGAACAAACCCAGCAAGCACCCCATCTCATGCCTCCCCCATTTTTAGTTGATGTTGATGGTAACCCTCATCCATCAAGATATCAGAGATTAGTACCTGGTCGTGAGAACTGTAGAGATGAACAGCTTATTCCTCAGATGGGAGTAACATCCTCAGGTAGGTACATGCTCAATTTGTAAACTAGAATAGTTTTTATTACATATTTTTAATGTATTAATTACATTAATTCAAATTAATTCAGTTTTTTTTTTTTTAACTTAAACTGGTTATCACAGTGGGTATTACATTTTAACATCTTTGGATTATATTTAAGGATATATAATTTGATTAGGAGCAGATTTGAGTAATAATAATTAGTATTAAGATAGTAATCTTGGTTAGTGTCTAGTCATGATGGATAAAATTTTTATAAATTGGAGAAATTCTTAAAATGATTTTTAAAAACATATGAACACATTTGACACAAATAGAAAATTTTAAAACAATGAATCAATTAGAATTCAAAAATGTTTAAAAATGTTTTTGTTATCAATTATCATTTATTAATATAATTACATGTATAGAAATCTTTCCCCCATCTCCCTTTTACTTCTATAAAATGTCTTCTGCTAATGTGAGTCAAAAGCAAGACTTGAATATGTCTTGGTGAAGCTAAGACTATCCTACTATGTTTCTATTCCACTTCTTGTACTGGCTATTTAAAATGTGTTGATCACTTCACCGTGCTTCCATGTTACTTGAGACCATAATTTATAGATGAATTGCTTCCAGCTACAATGAATCACAGATTCAAAATTCTTTAATCTTACTCCCCATCCTTTTATTAAAACTTCTTGAGCTATTTTCAGTCTCTGTAAAATAGGAGAAAGAGTAGCTACCTGGGGTCTTGCTCTTGGCTTGATTTGCCTCCCAACCCCCAGTGATACTTAACATGAATCCTTTTTTTTGCTTTTATAACTGGTTATTATTTCAGACTAACATTTTTCTCCCACTGGTAGGAATACTAAATGGATGGCAAGAATTGTGTGGATATTGTTTATGTATATTATAATAAAGCTTTTAGTAAAGTATCTCTTAATATTCTTGTCGAGAAGATAGAATGACAAAGATTAGACAGTAATACAATTCAGTGCTGATTATTTGGGTAGAATATTTAATAGTTAATAGTTAAAATCATTGTAACAGGTATCCAGGGGTGTATCCCAGGAATTTGTATGCTTGTCCTATGTATTGAACATTTTTATCAATAATTTAGGATAAAGACAAATGTGCTCATAAAATTTGCACACAAAAGATGACAAAAAGTTGGAAAGAATAGCTAACACTTGTCAGAATCCAAAAAGATCATGACAGGTTAGAGTATTGGGATTTTTTTATAAGTGTGAATTAACATCAAGTCTAATACTTGGGCACAGAAATCAGCTTTATGGGAAAGGCATAGTTAGAAAACAATTCTGAAGAAGATCTGGTGATTCTAGGGGACTGCAAATTTAAGTCAGCAGTATGATATGATAGCCAGGAAAACTAATGGGTTCTTGGACTCCATTAAGAATTTCCCAGACCTCATTTAGAGAATCGTGTTCATTTTTGGGCTTAATGATTTTAAGAGGACAGTGGTAAATTGGGAAATAAGTTTAATAAAAACATCAAAAACTTGGAGAAGGTCTTGGGGAGACCAACCAAAATGATAAAGGGCCATGAGTCCATGGCATGAAAAGTGTCTACTCTGTAGTCTGAAGAAGTGAGTAGTTGGGACAATATATGATAGCTGCTTTGAAGTTTTTCTTTGGCTCTAGAGGTCTGAACTAGGAGCAATGGTTGGAAGTTACTAAGAAGCAAATTTAGATTCGGTTTTTTTGGTGGGGAGGGGGTGGCATGCAGGGGAGAATAGTAACTAGAGCTACTAAAAGTGGAATGATTGGCTTAGGAAATCATTGGGATCCCTTTCCTAGAGGTCTTCAAGAAGTGGTTAAATGAAAACCAAGCAGATTTGTTATAGTTTAATAGGGATGCTTTCCTCATGTGGTTTGGACTGGATGGCTGGTGAAGTGCGAATTTAGGAATTTAATACTTTTTAATGTTAGATTTGGGCAATATTTACTAAAGTAGTCTCATTTTGAAAAACATTTTCATAGACATGTATATATGTGTCTATATAGACACACATCTATGTAACTTGAAACTTTGACAATCAGTTGTCAAATTGTCTTATCTACTAGTTAGAAGAACCTTGAGGGCAAGGATGATTATTATTATCCAACTTTATGTCTACAGTGCCTCGAATATAGTAATTGATTAATTTGGTGAGGTTTTTTTAAACTTGAATTTAAGAGAGTCTGCATGAAGAATATCATGTATTTGGCTTTAAAATATTAGAACTTTTAAAAAATATATAGTCTCAATTTTTTTTTTCCAGTTAACTATTTTTTCTCCTTTTCCCTCTTCCAACTTATTTAACAAATTAAAAAAGAAAACTCCATTAAAAAATATACATGGCCCAGCAAAACAAATTCCCAAATAGGTCATAGCCAAAAAATACTTCTACATCTAAACTGGACTCTATCATCTCTCTTTCCATTTGACAGTAGCGTATTAACAATAGTCTTTTGGTCTTCTCAATGTGGATTATCTTTGTAATGAGAATTGTCAAGTATTCCAGAATGTGTTTTTCCCCATTTAAAAAAAATTTTTATACTGACATTATTGTATAAATGTTTTGGTTTTGCTCATTCCCTTTTAAAATGAAGTCTATTCCATTATATTCGTATATCATTATTTGTTAAATCATTTCCCAATAGATGATCACCTCCTTAGTTTGCAGTTCTTTGCTAATACAAAAAGTTTTTCATAAATATTTTTCTATATGTTAACATTTTTTGTCTTTAATCTCTTTGCATTATAGACCTATTAGTTCTATAGCTAGATGATGAGGATGTACATGATTTGGTGACTTGTGGGGGTGGGTAGAATTCCACAGGATGTGGCTTTCAATTATGATTGTGCTAGGTTCAGAATTCTACCACTGATTCATTCATCTGTTTAACAACATAACAGCTTGTAGAGCTATTGTCATATTTTCTTTTCTGTCATCTTTGCTGTGTTCAGTGTGAAGTAGAAATTCAGAGTTGCTTTATCATACATTTCTGTACTTAACTACTAATTTGGGGAGGAAATTTTTTTATCATATATTTGTTGATTGGTTTTATTTCTCTGAAAACTACCTGTTATCTACTTTTATTATGTATCATTTGAAGATTATCCATTAATAAATTTGAATTTTAAGATTTGAATTCAATTCCTTATACCTCTTAAAAATAAAATCATTATCAGAGAAATTAAACGTTAAAATTTGGGTTCCCAGTTGTATTTCTATGTTGATTTTAGTATTTGCTTTGTTTAGGCAAAAACCGAAAATTGTCCATTTGCCCAAAAAAAAAAAAAAAAAAAAGTTTTACGAAAATTGTCCATTTTTCCTTGCCCCCCCAGGCTTTGTCATGAGCCTAACATAGATGGTGATGGTGAAAATGATGGTACCTAGCATGCATAAAGCATTGTAAGGTTTGCAAAATGCTCTTTACTCATTAACTCATTTTATCCTCACAACAGTCTTTATTTTTCAAATGAAGAAATTGAGGCACTGAAAAATTAAATGATTTTGCCTGGTCACACAGATATAGACTTTCTGACTATTGTTGAAGAGTAATAGGAAGAAAAACATGTAAGAACCTTATAAATACAGGAAAGGAGAAATATATATGCCTTTGCAGATTATGATGCAATAAAAAAACTAACAAATCAACATCAAAATGGAAATCCTTGAAAATCAGAGCAATTAATAAAAGTGAAAATAAACCCAAAAAATACTGAAATAAGGCTAGGAATTGTTTTCTGTTTAAAATTAACAAACTTTCAGATGCTTTGTTTTTAAAAAGAAGAAAGAGGAAAATCAAATAAAATCAATAAAACTAATTGTCAAATTATAAATTAAAAATTCACAGTAAACAAAATAGAAATCAATTATATTAAAAAAATTTAAATAGATGACAATAAAATTGACAACTTAAATGGACACTTACAAATATATACAAATTAATAGAATGAGAGAGAATTTAAACAACTAAATTTTAGAGGGAGTTGATGAACTTACAAAGTAAAACACTTTAGGACTAAATGGCTTCACAAATTAAATATATCAAACATTTAAAGAGCAATTAATTTCAGTGTTATATAAACTGATTAAAAATTTTCAAGCCAAGGGATCCAACAAATTCCTTCTGTGAGACAGATATGGTCTTCATAGCCAGGGAGTTAAAAAAAAAAAAAAAAAAAAAAAAAAAACCCAGCTACAAGCCAACATCTTTTGTGAACATTGATGGCAGTAATATTAAATAAAATATTAGCAAAAAGACCCAAAATACTATCACAAAGATTACATTGTTGAAGAGACAAAGAACTTTGATAGAAAGTTGTAAGAATTATGATGAATACAATGACATTTGTGATTCCACTATAGCAGTGATAGATTTAGGATACAGAGTTAACTGCATATTTGTTTTAAAAAATTGGTTCCCCTCCTGCCCCCATCCCCACTCCACCACCACCACCCCCTTTTTTTTTTTTTGCTAAGGCAATTGGGGTTAAGTGCCTTGTCACACAACCAGGAAGTGTTAAGTGTCTGAGATCCAATTTGAACTCAGGTCCTCCTGATGTCAGGGCTGGTGCTCTATCAACTGTGCCACCTAGCTGCCTCCTAATGATTGTTGTTACTTAAAACATTTTTTTTAAATATAGATACTACGGCTTAATTGTTTTTAACATAAAAAGCAAAGTACAGCAATAAAATTTTAATAAAAAATTTTGGTGAGCCAAAAGTTGAGACTCATCTTGAGTTTTTGTATACTTAGCTCAGTTTATTATGAGATTTCTAAAAAAAATTTTTGCATGGATTTGACTACTACTAATTGTTTGCTAATTAGGACAAAATGATTTTGATAATGTTTCATATTGATGGCAATCTTGATATGTGTGCTTCTGTGATACTTGAGCTAATTCAATTCCTGAGCTTATCCAGGTGAAACACATATGGACTTGTTTTCCTCTTTTTCTTACTTTATTTTTTTTTAGTTCTGTCAATTAACTGTTGACTTTTATCCCATACATGTATATAATTGATTGTTGTGGTGTGTTTTTAATACCATGCCATTGTTTTAATGAATGAATTTTACTGTAGGAAAATATGCAAATAGTTACTAAAGAGCTTATTTCAGTGGTTTCTGTGAGATATTCCAGAAGTTTTGGGTATGAGTGTGTCACACAGTTCAAGAGTCATTCAAATTCACCATGAAAAAGCATTATTTGCACTAGAGTGGGATAGTTGGTTGAAAAATGAAAAAAATTAATGCTGAGACTTGATCAATGCTTGCTACAAAACAGTTTAATTCTTAGACAACAAGCAAAAACCTCACTGGTAATTACTAGCCAGAGGAGTTGTTATTGATTGTTTTCAGTGGAGCGTTGGCTTTTGAAATTGGAAGAAGAGTGAGCCCAGTTTAAAACAAACAAACAAAAAAAATAGCTGCTAACTATTACAAGTGAAGAAAAGTGCTTTTCTTAGGCAGGGCAGGATAAAAACGGAAGTACTATAGATTAGGAAAATAACTTCTTTTCATTCAAGACTTTCATTCAAAGGAATCTGTGTTCCTCCAAGATCTGAGGTTTTTTCATCAGAATTGTGAATGTCTACTCAGAAAATGTTTTGGGGATTAAATCAAATTTTTTTTACATTTCCAGTACACCTGCAAATCTTGTCAACATTTAGGAAATATTGAACTCTGATACATATATTGTTATACCAAGAAGTAGAGTTCTTCTGGAATTTTATAAATGCTCAAATGAAGATGAAATTCTTCTATACAGTCTTGTACCAAGCCACATGCTTTGGTGGCTTGGGACTTTACCTCATTTAGGAATTTTTAAAAATAACTTGTGGCTTAAAATTTATGTTAGATTGGGGGGAGGGAGAGCTATATTCTGAATCATCAAATATGACATGACAAAAATGTGGTTTTGTGATGATGAATTCGAGAGTGCAAAGTCTTGTGAATTTGGTACTTAATCAGGTAAATGAAGGTATCTATAGTAAAAGGATGACATTAGATATTAAAGTTTGGGATTTCTTTAGATGCAAAAACTTGACATGGTTTAATTATGGCCATTTTTATTTTATTAAATCAAATCATATATAACCTCCCTCTTTTGGAACCACACTAGCCTACTTTTAGTTGAACTTTAAAAATAGTTAAAATACAATTTTTAAATTTGTGGAGTTTATTAATTTAGGGTTCTTTTCCTACCAGAAAGTCTAAATTTTTGAGATTTTACTTTGGCACATTATAAGTTAGGTATCTAGCAAATGCTTGTTGATTGATTTATTATTGTATTTAAGTTTGACTCTAGCCTGCCTTTCTTTTTTTCATATTGGTTCTCTACATACTCAGTGTTCAAGTCCAACTGGACTCTACTAGGAGTTTCCTGAATGTTGTCTTATATTCCTATATATGTGTTTCACATCTCATTTTATTGGAATACTTTTTTAAAGAGAAAAGTCCATTTCAGGTATTACTGTTTATACACTACTAAAAAAATTAAAGCATCCTAGGTTCCTTTTGGATTTGGCATCCTGGGACAAAGATCTGGTCTGTCTTTTGATTAGTAATCATCTTCTAGGCCATGTAATTTGCTTTCATTCCTGTCCTGTGACTAGTGCTTAATTAACTCCACATTCTTAGGGCTGAAACTTTTGTTAATGGCCACCTTTTGTCAGTTTTTGGAAGCTAAAAGGGAACTTGCATCCATCTCTGGTATAAATTTGGCAGAATTTGAAATACGTTGCACTTTTGGAAAAGAAATAAAATAGAAATATTTATATGGTGATGGCTTGGCCTGACACTCTTCAAACTATGTTTTCTTTTTCACACTTTTCCTCCTGGCTCAGAGCTCATGAGAGTCAGACTTGCATATTGAGGGAAAAGAACAATTATCACTATATGATAGATAGAAAGCTGCTGAAATATTTTGAGGCCTCTTTCCTTATGCCTTTAATTTAGAGGTTTGTTGTACATAGGCCTATATTCCTGCCTATAGTAAATTTACTTTCATGAATTGAATCGTTATTATGAGGATGGTGTTTAAAAAACAAAACTAAATCTTTGTGATTATTAAGTAGAATTTTTAAAATGTCACCTATAGCAGAATAAAAATTTCTATAAATCTTCCCAAACTCCCATTTTTTTGCTCTTGTCAAACTGCATTTTGCCTTGAGTGGATTTAAAATAGTTTAAAATAATTATGTTACTTATTTTTTAAAATAGTATATTATCTTCTACAAATTTTGCTTATACCATTTTTAAAATGTCTAGGGTCTTTTTTGCTTTTTTTCTCTGAACTAACGTTTTAAAAACATTAATCTGACTTCATTTATCATTTCTTTGTAGATTGCCTGAATCTCTCCAGAAAGATTAGAGCTATATTTACAATTTCTTTTATTCTTACATTTTAAAATGTAAATTAAAAGCAATATTATGGAATTTTTTCGTATGAATAAGATAAACATGTTTTCCTTGAATAGAATGTTTAGTCCATGAGAGCAAGTACTGTTTTATTTTGTCTTATCTCCAGAAAGTTCAACACTAAAAGTACATAGTAGAGACATATAATAGATATTTATTAAATGTATACTGAATTGAATTGGAGGCATTGCTCATTGTTTTTATATCATCTATTGTCAATAGTTAGAATAAAAAATTAAATATTTTTTTAAAAAATGGGCAGCAAGGAGGCACAATGGATAAAATGCCGGGCCTGGAATCAGGACAACTCATCTCATGAATTCAAATCTGGCCTCAGACACTTAATAGCTCTGTGACCCTGGGCATGTAAGTCACTTATCTTTGTTTGCCTTAGTTTTCTCATCTGTGAAATTATCTGGAGAAGGAAATGGAAAACCCCAAATGGGGTCAAAAGAGTTGGACAAGACTGAGAAACACCTGAACAACAGCAATCAAAACTTATTTCAATTTCGATGTGTTGTTAGTCTTATTTTGATTGTTTGAATGGCTATAAGAAAATATCTTAATATATCTATTAACGTTATTATTTTTGTTTGGCTTCAATGTAGGACTAAATCAAGTTTTAAGTCAGCAAGCAAACCAGGAAGTCAGTCCTTTGGACAGCATGATTCAGAGGCTTCAGCAAGAACAGGATCTGAGACGCTCTAGTGAAGCTGGTACCAGTAACAATAGCCGTTTAGGCAGAGGTTAGCAGAGATATTTTATATTTACATTGTTATATTATCAAAATATATTTGTTAAATGATCATTGGATATCAGTGGAAGTTTGTTGTGTCTGCAAAATTTCTCTTATTTACCTCTTTTACACTGCTATCATTCTAGCTGTCTTAACAGTATTTCTTGTTAATGCTAGAAGGACCAAACATGTCAATTAACACAAAAATATTAGAATTATGCTTTGAAATAAAAGTTGTTATCCTGTCATCTCTATTTTCTTTGGGATGTGTATGTGTGTGTGTAATTTTATGTCAAACAATGCCATTTGATTGGTTTTTAAATTCTGATCCTTGTAATGTAAAGTTACTCCTAACCCATCTTTCTACTCACTTAGTCATATCAAATTGCTCTTTTTAATTTATGATTCTGTTCCTAACACTTTATTGATAAAAAAAAAAAAACTTAGAATAAACTATACATTAAAGTCTAAACTCACTGACATTATTCTTTTTTCCATCATCAGGCATTACCCTTACTCTATCTTTTTCTTATGCTATTTCTATCTAATTTTGTGCCTTTTTTGCCTTTGCCTTCCTTAATTTCTGCATGTTCAAATTTTTAGTATGTTAGGTGCTCTATTTTTGAGGATATTTGTAAAACTTAGTCTACTCAATTTTTCTTATCTCCCTCAGTACACAGGATAGTCTTTTAATTTTAAAAAATTTTTTAGAATAATTTTTTATAAAGGTAATGATTTGACAAGTTTAGGGTCTTGCAGTTCACTGATATACTTCATTATCTACACAGTTACATTCATAGTTTACATCAGTATTTTGATTTTAAACTTTTCTTTCTGTTTTATATATGTATATTTATACACGCACACACGCGCGCGCACACACAGTTTTATGCATGTGTATACACACAGTTTCCCCAAAAAATACTATAAACTACTATTTTAACTTTTTATTCAGCCTCTGTTAGCTCTACCTCAGAAGTTCATTCACCACCAAATATAGGCCTGAGGCGCAGTGGACAAATTGAAGGTGTAAGGCAAATGCATAGCAACGCACCAAGAAGTGAGATAGCTACAGAACGGGATCTTGTGGCCTGGAGTCGAAGGGTTGTAGTACCTGAATTATCAGTTGGGGTTGCCAGGTAAGGCTAGCAAGTATCCTTGTAGAATTAGTGTATTTGGATGTCTTGTCTAAAGCAGGAATCAGCAAACTGTTACCTGAGAGTAAGCTGAGAATGTTTTTTTCATTTAGAGTTGGCCCAAAGCAGTAGTCTGCTCCTACTTAAAAAAAAAAAAAGAGTGAGTTTTCAGAAAAAAAGAAGTATAATTCTTCAAGGAAGGGGAATTAAAATCTTCAATATGAGACCGAAGTTTATATTATTTTATTATAACTTTTTGTTTCTGTCTTTGAACGGTATGAGAGATATTTTGTTGAATCACTACTATTGATTTTCTTAGGTTTTCATATCAAATTCATTTATTTAAATGGTGTTTGTATTGTGTAATCACCAAATATGATTAAATTGAATTGTAGGGTATGGGTATCAAAAAAATCACAAGGTTGCTTTTATTTTGTTAAACGTAACAAGAAAATTTCAAAATAACAACCCATTTACTTTACCTTTTTAATTTTTCATTAAAATATGCTCAGTTATTTGGGAAATAGAATAAACATGAATCACATAGTATTCAATTATCACACTCTATTAATGTTTCAATATAGAGCTATCCTTATGTTCCATTCTTTGCAACTGTCTTATCATGAAGTCTAAACTGACATATCTTGAGTCTCATAAGTGTTTGTTGTTTCTAGTGTTGATATTGAAAGGTGAACATGTATTAGGATATTCTCATTGGGAAATGGTATAATTATATAAGGATATAAATATCTTTCCATAAAATGCTTTCTGATAAATACTTTTATTAATTTACATAGACTTCAATGATAATCTTAAGATAATAACTTTTCAAACTGTAAACTATAATTATTAGCAAATTGCCCAAGGTTACGTGGGCAATTTAACCATATTTCTAGAATTGTTCTGGTTTTCTTAAAATGTATATGTGTATGGGGGGGGGGTATTATGTAGCACTGATTTGTTTTCTCTTTATTATATGCTTATGATATTTTAGCACACAAGGTATAGTGGCTAGAAAAAGTTATGATAAAATTATACTCACCAGCAGGTTGCCTTAAATGGAGTTTCTTTTTGTACAATTCCTACAAAGTTATTTATACAAATAATAAAAATTCTACTATTTTCAAATCTTTCTCTGCAAATATTGAGATTTATTATTTATTTTTATTTATTATTGTTATTTATCCCTCCCATCCTCATTTACAAAAAAGTAAAAACCTCTCTCATCTTTTTTTACCATTTAAAATACATAAAGACATTACCTCCTCTTCCTTACTACCTAATCTCTCATGTGATATATTTTTTATTGTAGCTTCCAAGGTCACAAATAACGTTATTAACAACAAAACAAACCATATTTATTTTTTGCCTCAGAAGTTCTTGATCATTCTATAATTTGACCTTTTAATACACCCTGTCTAATCTTATTTCTTTGACACTATATTATCAAGATTCTGCCTCTTTAATTAGTCTTCACCCTTTTTGTTTTCTTTACTCTTCGTTTTTCTCCTGTTCCTTAAACTTAGGTAAACTTCTGTGGTGCTAGGTCTTTTTTTCTTTTTTCTCTGAACTAACTTTTTAAAAACATTAATCTGACTTCAGTTATCATCTCTTTGTAGATTGCCTGAATCTCTCCAGAAGATTAGAGCTATATTTACAATTTCTTGTTTTACATCTCCATTTGAATGTTCCATTAACACCTTAAAAGTCAACATGTGTAAAATGTAATTACTCAAATTCCCCTTCAAAATTTAACTTTGTACCAACTTTTTTGTTTCTCTTAGTGATATCACTATCTTTCTAGTCACTGAGGTTCATAATGTAGAAATCAATTTTTTACTCCTTTTCCTCTATATATCAAACACATTTAAAATCCTGATGTTTATAACTCCACAGTGTTATTCATATCACTTCCCTCCTTTCTATTTCCTACTTAACAACCATAATTTATATAATCATTTGAGAGGGTGAGGAGGTGGGAGTGGCCTTCAAATCACTAACTGAATAATCTTTTTACTAATTGCTGTGAGCACTCTTCTCAAACTTAATCCTCAAATCCCAAACTTTCTATAAGCTGTTTTCAGTTTAATTGTCCAACCTCATTTAATTTAGCATCTTTTCGCATTCATTTTCCAGATGAATTAGACTATTTCCAGTCTCCTGTAGTTTTATTTGACTTACTTCCCTTTGAAGGTCTTAGCTCAGATTCCACTTTCTTTGTGAAGTCTTAAGTAATCCCTCAAAACCTCCTAGGACAAAGGCGATATTTTCTTCCTCAAATTTCTCATGTCATTTTGTGCAAACAGCTTCTTTAAAATGGTCTCCTTTGAGGCAGCCAGATGGTGGAGTAGATAGATCATTAGTCCTGTAGTCAGGAGAATCTGATTTCAAATTCAGCCTTAGATACTTGACATTTACTAGCTGTGTGAGCCTGGGCAAATCACTTAACCCCAATTGCCCCCACCAAAAAAATAAATAAATAAATAAAATTACTTCTTTCCCTTGTATAATAATATTTTGATTATTTTGCAGAAACTAAATTATTAGGTTTTTAAGAGTAAAATATTGTTAGCTCTTTCAATGGTCTATCCATACACATTTATTAGATATACATTATGTGCTGGAGATAAGATTTTCTCTTTTGCCCCAACAAAAAAGCAAATCTTACTCAAATAACTTACTTTCTGTTGTAGAGGTAGCATGTTTTTATAAAAATGTTCACAGAATCAATAAAAAGTAGTTAAATAATAAGGTAATTGTATAACATCTATAGCCTTAACATGATGCTTATTACCTCATGGTAGATGCTTCATAAATGTTTGAGTGAACAAATGGCTTTGGAATTTAAGTGCAAAAATGTATTTTGCATAAATTTCAAATTTAGAGATGCTGTACCAATTCCATTGATAACATATTGTTAATATGTATTTTTAATTGTTTTCTTTCTTATAGAGAAATTAACAGCAATGCAGAAATAAAAGAATGAGGATCTCCTTATGCATTTTCCTCTAAATTAATTTTTGTTCTGAAGTCATTTGTTGAACTCACCTAACATGCATGTGGCTTACTTCACTTTTAGTAGGCAAGAAGAATGGAGAACTGCAAAAGGAGAAGAAGAAATAAAAATTTACAGGTCAGAAGAAAAAAGAAAACACTTAACAATTCCAAGAGAGAATAAAATACCCACTTTGTCAAAGGTAAATCATAAGGATTTCTATACAATACCTGCATCTAACATACTGTTTTAATTAAGATTAATTCTTTTTTGCTTCAGCAAAGCAGTGATTTCATTAGTATTATTAATATTCCTTCTACCAAAGTAAATTGCAATTATTTTGTTCCTTAATGAAAACTCTGTTGGTCATTAGTCTTTCTTTCTGAACATAGTTTTTCTGGTCTTTAGACATTATACAGAGCCTATCATTTGCAATTCTGGGATATAACCTTACCATAACTAAACTGAACTTCTCAGTGCCCCCTGGAAATTCTGTTAAGACAAGATTTCTGAACAGTTTTCTATTAATGCTGATAGAAGGATTTTCCTATTTCTGTAAAATCACAAGCCTCCATCTTTTTACTCTCTCTAAAAAAGTCTCTTAGTCATTTTGGATACTAGTTTTTTCGTAAAATGAACCAGATGGTCTTTGACGTGCCTTTAGCTTGTAATATTCCCATTTTGCATTTATTCATTATAACACATTTTAAATCTTATGCTGGATTTCTTCTTTCTCCCAGCCCAAGCCTGGCTAGTGGACTAACAATTTGTGTCCTCAATAAAAAAGTTTAAATTAGCTTAAACAAAGCTTAATTTTAGAAAATTTTACTGCATAATCACTTCATACATTTCAAATACTTTACCCTTAATGTATTTTCTCCATGCATACAGAACATATTATCTGTACCACATCATTCTGTGTGTGTGTGTGTGTGTATGTGTTTAATGTGTTTTCCCATAAACTTTTGATGTAGGATTATCTAATGTACTTCAGGTCTTCCTTTAGATCTATTTATATTTTGTTGGGTACCAGTGCAATATTCGAGTTAATCCCATTTTCTTTTCTAGTCATGTGCTTTCTAAATGAAAGCTTTGTAGCCTACCTGTGTTCACAACCTGCATTGTTTCATGCTTTTTTGAAAGTCTTAACTAATTGTTATGTATAATATTGCATAGGGTGTCATTGGGAGATTTGTATTGCTTGTTTGTTTTAATGGACTTTTATACCACAGAATGTCTTGGGGTTTAATGACAGTTTTATAACTATATTTTTATTATCAATGGCGGGGGGAAACCTTACTCATTCTCAAGTGTTTAATATAGGATAGGAAATAATTCTTAAGTGAACAAACACCCTCTACCAATGTAAACTAGCCCTTTCTCTGCAATTTATAATCTTGGAGAGTTGTCTAGAATGTTTGTGACAAGTTAAGTTACTTGCTCAAGCCCACACAATGTTTGTCACAGATAAGATACTAAACCCAAATTCTTCTTGCTTTGAAGTCTACTTCGCTATTCTGCCTTCAGTGGACTACGTTTTGAAAGTAAGATGAAAATTAGAAGAAATAAAGAAGAGTGGCTAGATCAGGCACACATAGAAAGACTACATATTGGAGAGCATTGGTAGATTGTTTTGTGAAATATCTCAGGAAAGGATGATGTCAAAAGAATGGGAAAACATTAGAAACTCATTACTAATCACAGAAGACCATAAAGAAACCTTCAGTTAATTATGAATTCATAATAAAATACTTCTGTAACTTTTTACCTAAAGTATCTTTATTTTTTAAAAAATGACAGGGAGAAAAAGAATCATGTTTATTCTACTGATTTTAAAGTCGCAGTTAATAAAGAACAGAGCATACAATGTTTTAAACTAATCTAACAGTACATTCAGGGTAAGCTAATTAAATGTGACATCCTGCTCTCTAGACTAATGTCACTTGCAAGGCTGGCTAATTCATTGATTTAGTGCATTAATCATATTTCTGAGATGAAATAAATGAGTGGGGTCCAGAATTGAATGTAAAAGAAAGAGATTGGACTGGACAATGTTTAAAAATTACATTAAATTTTTTTTTTTTTGTAATATATAAAAAACTTCCTGTTAATGTAGATTTTCAGGAGTTAACAAATTCATAACAAAAAAATTTCTGGTTTTCTATTAACAATATAGTTGAATCTTCTCTGCTGGCTGCTATCATTTTTTATTTCATAACTCTGGAGAAATATTTTAATTTTATTAGATTTCAGTATACTTTCATCTAACAACCTGAAATTCCAGGATATTTAAAGAATTAAGGACTTTTCATAATTTTTCTAGTTCTCTTGTTCAGTTTTTCAGTCTACCCATGTGAAACAAGTACTAGGAGAGAGAAAGGGAAGTCTTTTAAGAAATATTTACTTCAACTCAGAACTCTAGTTAGTTACTCTTTAAGAAAAAATTCTGGTTTTTATTGACCATAGATATGTATCTTTTTTTTTTTTAATTTGGATTTCTCAGGCATCCTAGACCAGTTTCTTCCACTTTTTTCTTTTTAAACAAACTGATTGAAGACTATTAAATACTTTGATGAAATATAAAAAAAATCATATATCTTCTTTTCCTGATCCGTAACTTTCAAAGGGATAGGGATTAAATCTGTAATTTCATTAGTATTAGAATTCTTCCTTAATTAGGATAAATCTTTGACCATTTCTACCTTCTCTTTAATTTGTAGTTTCAGAAAGTTGTGTAGAGCCCTAAGAAGGTTAAGTGATTGGCCCAGTTTTACAAAGCAAGTATGTGAAAGTGGTAGGACTTTAAATACAGTCTCCTTGGCTTCCATATTAGTTCTCTATCCAGTTTCTCATGCTTCTCTGTATATTAACAATTGAGGTTAGTCTGGCAATATCTAGTCTTGATTAAGCCATATTATAACATTAATAGCTACTTTGGTATAAAATATCCAATGTTCAGTCTCTCAGGTAAAATATCAGATGCTTTAAGGAAGAAGTTACTTAAGTTTTTAGGGTTCTAAGTGAAAAAGATTAAATTAAGGTTCACTTGTGATCTAAGTGATTTTGAGAATAGGTTCCCTTAACTACACTAGGAAGTTAATTACTCCTGATTGTTTTTATTTCTACATTTTGCCTCATACTCATAGTAGAGGGCCTTAACTACACTAGGAAGTTAATTACTCCTGGTTGTTAGCTATCATTAGTCCCGTATAGCTTAAATCACAGATTTTTGACATGGAATATTATTTTACTTTGTCCATACTAAGGTCTTTGAAACCAGGATGAAGTTAAGATCCAGAGATGCGAAATAATTTCCCAAGGTTACCCAAAGTTTTTCAGGCCAGTGGTAATTAGAAATTTTAACTTGAGCTTGGGTTGACCACTTCCCAGATTTATGCTATTTCTTATATAGTTCCTGAATTGTTACTAACTCAGCTGGGATTTTCACGATCCTGGCTTCACAGACCACATTGGAAACATCCTGTATTGGACATCCCACAATTATGATATTCAATAAACTTCCTATGTACTGGATCTGTGAAAAGAAGACATGCTGCAATAAGATTAAAAGACTGGTCCAGAATTTGACAGTTGCAACCTCTTTTGAGTCATGAAGGTCTCTGAGTTCTTTTTGAAATTGAGCTATTTTAAACATTTCAGGCAAACATCTCTCATTTGTCTTTTTATGTATTTAAAGAGTTTCTTTTTATATTGTCTTCTATAGCTTAGATACTATCTGAAATCCTGTTCTCAAGTTTTTTGTAGATTTAGGGAACAATATTACATACCTGTCAACTTTTAGTCTCAGTGGAAAGTATCGAAGTCGTTTCCATCCCCTTACTCCCACCTGTTTTTATCCCAACTTTCCTCTATTCTAAAAGATTGCCCACCAGCGATTTCTTATTATGTACCTTTTATAAACAAGAGTCCCATTTTCCCAGATAAGCCATGAGTTTCATTTTTAGTTACCTTGAATATATTTTTGTCCCTGAATTCCTATTCTGACACTGTACACTTCATTTCTGTCTAGAGATAAAAATAGCACCTACCTCTCAGAATTGTTGGTATCTAATGAGATAATAATTGTGAAATCCTTAGTATAGTGCATGGCACATGATAATTATTACCTATTATTATCAGTGATTGTGCTAGCATCATTTGAATAAGGAAACCAGATTTACCCCAGAGCATTCTGAGGTGGGATTAGAAAAATGATGACAAAAAGTTGGAAATCAGTACAACTCTGCCATATTTTCTGTATCAGTAGAAAGAAATGTTAAGATGAAATTGGGAAGGATAACTATTTCACTAAAATAAAGATGCAATCTGCCCTGGAATAAGTATAATGTACAATTATTCAAGGATTAATTTAATTTATTTCAAAGAAGGTAACATTCCAAATATATAGAAAAATTCATACATAATATGAATTATCATCAAAAGGGAACCAGTAAGATTTATAACACTTAACTTCAAACCCTTACTGTAGCTTTTTTCATGTAATATTGATAAGAGAAACTAATGTGGTATATTGGGGAAAAAAGGGTATCTTAAAGTCAGGAAAATCTGGCTCTTCCATACGTGAATCTGGGCAAAACATTTAACATTTAGGACTAAATAATGGAGAGATGTCTGGTTTGCATTGTTAAAGGGAATGTCTTATTCTAATAAAATCACTGGTATAGCCTCTTTTCTCTAAAATTAGAATTTTATTATTATGAGAATAACATTAAGAATATCTAAACTAGTATGTGAGAAGGAAACTGTTAAGCTATTGCAAACAATTTTTCCATTTTCCTAGTCACATGATTAATATGACTATAGAGAATATAGAGTTCATTATGTGTGTTTGTTCATGAGATACTGTTTGAATTGAACAAACCTCAGTTTTTAGTTTTCCTCCATAAAAATTTTCCCAAAAAACTAAGTCCTTCCCCATATAGCCATGGTGATGACTTTCTTTAGTAATCATTTTTGTCTGTATTAATTGAATCATGAGAGAGGAAAATATCATATCCAAAGGTATTTTTCAGATAGTATGAAAAAATGTCCACCAAATAGTTCATTTGAGTATAAAATTCATTCCCTTTAGATCAGGGGTGCTCAAACTTTTTAAATAAGGGGCCAGTTCACTGTCCCTCAGACGGTTGGAGGGGCGGACTATAATAAAAACAAAAAATTTTTTTGTGGGCTTTTAAATAAAGAAATTTCATAGCCCTGAGTGAGGGGGATAATCGCCCTCTGGATAATCGTCAGCACCTGGCCCACGGGCCGTAGTTTGAGGATCCCTGCTTTAGATAGTTGCACTAGACTGCATGTTTGTTGTTCTGCAAGATCCCAGAAAACTAGAGATTCTATGGTGAGACTTGGTCAATTAGAATTTCTGTATAAGAAAAACAGATTATATAATGCAGATTATAAAGAATATCAATTTACTGGACAGAGAGAGAGAGAGAGTGTGTGTGTGTGTGTGTGTGTGTGTGTGTGTGTGTGTGTGTGTGTGTGTGTGTTTGTCATAGTATTCTGGACCCAAATTTGGACAGAAAGACAAGATTTTTAAAGATCCCAAGCTTCTCCATTTAAAAATTCATTTGTCAATCCCTAGTGAACCTATATGGATCGTAAATGATGGAACATCATAACAAAATTGTATACGAAACAAAAAGCTGTAGTTTAAGTAAGCTAAAGCAAATTACCATTATAACTTGTATGATTAAAAATAACAATAGTTAATATTTATGTAGTGCTTACTATGTACGGTATTATACTAAACACTTAAGAAATACTGTCTCATTTAGTTGTCAGAACAACCCCATTATACGTAGGTATTATCATATGACAAATGAGGAAACTGAGGCAAAAAAAGTGAAGTGACTTGTCTAGGATCAACAACTAGTAAATTGTGAGACTTTATTTGAACTTGGGTCTTCCTGACTCTAGGCTCAGCACTTCTGCTGTTCCACATGGCAGCTGCACCATATAGCAGTAGCACAAAATAACATTATCAGGGACCCATATCATCAGAAAAGAAAGTAAATATTGCAATAGTGAAGGATAGCCTGATTGTTGATCCAGTATCCATGAAATATTAAAAGATCCAGGAAAAAAAAAACCCTTCAGAGCTTTTAATACATTATCATCATGTTTGGGGATAGGAATCACAGAATTTAACTTGAATGGTCTAGGAGCTGTGCCATTGGAGAGATCAAGGTCAAAAATACACTTTGGACAGATCAATTTATGTCACTGTCCATATGAGTAATTTGAACATAGATTTCAAATTTTGAATGATTAATATTTTTTAGTTTCACAAAGAGTAATTTGTATTCTACAAAAACCATGATTTAACTTCTTGAAGTATATTCATAGTTTAGTACATATAATTATGTTTGATTTGGATCATTTAAAAAATAATAGCTTTATTTTTCAAAATACATGCAAAGATAGTTTGT
The DNA here is from genome assembly GCF_902635505.1 of Sarcophilus harrisii. NCBI lineage: Eukaryota > Metazoa > Chordata > Mammalia > Dasyuromorphia > Dasyuridae > Sarcophilus > Sarcophilus harrisii. The sequence goes on from NC_045429.1 coordinate 229,360,754, forward strand.
TACCTTGCAAAACCTTGTGTTCAAAATTTTTCTCCATCTTTTCCCAACTCCCCCCTTCCCCAAACATCAAATAATCCAATATAGTTTAAACATGTGCATTTCTTCTAAACATATTTCCACATTTATTATGCTGGGCAAGAAAAATCAGATCAAAAGGAAAAAAAAATAGATTAAAAAAAAAAGAAAAACAAAGAAACAACAAAAAGATGAAAATTCTGTGCTGTGATCCATATAGTTCTCTCCTTATATGCAGATGGCTCTCTCCATCACAAGTCTTTTGGAATTGCCTTGAATCACCTCATTGTTGAAGAACCAATTACATCACAGTTAATCATCACATAATCTTGTTGTTGCTGTGTACAGTGTTTTCTTGGTTCTACTCACTTCACTCAGTAGTATCAGTTCATGTAAGTCTCTCCAGGCCTTTCTGAAATCATCCTGCTGATTGTTTTCTTATAATAATATTCCATAACATTCATATACCATAACTTATTCAGACATTCTCCAAATGATGCATCCAAACACTCAGTTTCTAGTTCCTTGCCACTACAAAAAGGCAAATGTGCAAATATTTTTGCACATGTGGGTTCTTTTCCTTTTATTATGATCTCTTTTAGATACAAACCCAGTAGAGACACTGCTAGATCAAAGGATATGCACAGTTTGGTTGCCCTTTGAGCATAGTTCCAGATTGTTCTCAAGAATAGCTGAATCACAACTCCACCAACAGTGCATTAGTGTCTCAGTTTTCCCATATCCTCTCCACTTTTCATTATCTTTTCCTGTCATCTTAGTCTGAGAAGTATGAGGTGGTACATCAGAGTTGCCTTAATTTTCATTTTCTTTAATAAACAGTGATGTAGAACATTTTCTCATACGAATAGAAATGGTTTAATTTCTTAATCTGAAAATGTCTATTCATATCCTTTGACCATTTATCAACTGGAGAATGGCTTTGTATTCTTCTAAATTTGAGTCAGTTCTTTATATATAACATCTTCATTCAGCCCAGCTTCATATGACAACAGAAGAAAGGCCCTTCTCTGATATGTTCACTCTTATCTAGATACTTCAAGCTATTTTTCTTAACTGTGATGTTGAACACAGTATTTCACACTTGGTCTAGCTACTGTAGAGCACAGAGTACTACATATTTTTTCTTATACCTTTTATTATGTAGCCAAAGATTACATTATCTTTTTTAGCTACCCACATCATACTGCTGATTGTACTAAATGTGTAGTTTATTAACTCCCCAGATCTTTTAGATACAAACCCAGTAGACACACTGCCAGATCAAAGGATATGCACAGTTTGATAGCCGTTTGAGCATAGTTCCAGATTGTTCTCAAGAATAGCTGAATCACAACTCCACTAACAATGCATTAGTTTTTGTTTTAAGCAATATCCGAATGTAAACCTACGTTTATTTGTTTTGGATTTCATCTCATTCATTTCCCTCCAGGTTTTTGATATCTTTTTAGATTTTGATTGTGCCACCAAATATGTTATGTATCTTCCTATATATTTAATGAACACATTATTTGTGTCTAATTTGTTTATAAAAAGTATAATCAACATAGGCCTATCAGGAACATCATGCAATGCACTTGAGATGGCTCACCAATTTAATGTTGAATTACTGATGACTCTCAAATCTGACCATTTAACACTTGATTCCAAATTCATAAAACTATATTGTCTGCTCCAAATCTTTGCATCTTCTCCAAGGATGCTATGCAATATTTTTATCAAAAGTTTTGTTATCAGGCAGGTCAGCTAGTTGGTGAGGTGATAGAGCACCAGTCCTGAAGTCAGGAGAACCTGAGTTCAAATCTGGCCTCAGACATTTAAACGCTTCCTAGCTGTGTGACCCTGGGCAAGTCATTAACCCCCAATTGCCCTGGCAAAAAAATAAACAAAACTTTATTTGTTTATTACCATCTAGGCAAATTCTGTTTGAGAGTGTTTCAGCAGGTTAATAAATGTCTGAGCATTTGAGGTCTCCTATTACTTTTATATCACATCTTTGTGGAAGGTTTATGGAGCTTTTTTGGGGGGTGGGAAGGCTTTTTTTTGGGGGGGGGGGCTAAGTATTTATAGTATTTGCCAATGCCATTCTTCTGTTTCTCCCTCAACTGCTTTACTTAAGTACTTTTCCATATTTCTTCAATGATATCTTATTTTCTCTGTATTCATTCTCATACTTTTTAATAATCATGTTTTCTTTTTTGGCTGCCATATACACTAATAACTCATTGAACCTGCCTACTACGTCTTTCAAATAATATTAAGAAAAATGTTTTATACTAAGTTTATATTTGTTTCTAGTGCATTTCATCTAAATGCTGTCCTTTTGAATCCTGATCTCTTTGGTATCATCTACAAATCTAATGATATTCCATCTATGCCTTTATATAAATTATTGACCAAAAATGTTTAGTGACATAGGGTTAAATGATTCCTGTTTTTCTTCCTTGAAGTTGATTAACTTTGCATCTAAAGAATTTCATCCTTGAGCATTTCTCTATTCCTTGTGTACTTCTTCCATAGAATTTTAATCTATAGGAGCCTATCTAATTTTGCTCTGTATCCCTTAAAATCTAGGATGTTAGACTATGACTAGCTTTCTTCTGCTTTTCTCTCATGAGCTTGAGGAGGGAATGGTGACATCTTTCCACTGTTTTCACCATTTCTACTCCTAGCATCCAGATTTTTTATTATTATTAATGAGTATCAGATTTAAAATAGAATTTTCCCTAGTTATTTTATCACTTTTTGAAGACTAAAACTATCACTAAAACAAAGGGGAAGTTACTACTAATAGATTTCTGGTTAGTTTAAGTCTTCCAATTGCTACTATATTGTGTTTTTGTGTCAGGTTAATGATTCCTCACCCCACCCTTAAAAAAACCCAATAATTTTTTCATATCTATTTTCACTTTTCTAACCAGGTGACTTGTTGTTACAAGGATTTTATTCCTTTTTATGTCTCATGGCCTTCTTGGACAGTCTAGTGAAACCTCTTGACCCCTTCTCATAATATCATTTTTAAAATGTTGAAAGAAATGATATATTTCAGTTAGAGGTTATTGAAAATAAAGGTCTAATTTTTAAATTTAATTTAATTTTGTGTGGCATCCAAGTTCACGAATCCCCTGAAATAAAACTACACACTCATTGGCATATTTTATCAGCCCCTGGTCTATATTATACTTAGATAAGAAGAATCAGTTCTTTTTCTCCCTCAGTTTATCTTTACCCAAATGTTGTCCCTGAAGTTTAGCTTAAACTGATGTATCAATTTCCTTACCTGAGGTACATATACACACACACACACACACACACACACACACACACACACACACACACACACTTGTTACTACTTCCCTGATCTTTTTACCAATCTTGCTTCATTTAAATAAGCTACTATTCTCCTCTTCCCTATCCCCAAACTATTCTCTGCTTTGCTTTCTTATATTAGAATTTCTATTCCTCCTTGATTTTGTTGTTTAATCTTTAGGCATTTGTGCATAGATGTTGTAAGCCAATTGATCTTTTTTCTTGATAATTTTCTTTGCTGGTATTCTTCCTTTATTTTAGCTACTTTCTATGATATGTATGTAGTTTAGTGAGTATGCATAGGTAATCTCCCTCACTTTAAAATAAAGCTCTTTTGATTAGATTTGTGAGACACCTAGCAAATACACTGTTAGGAGTTTTTTAAAAAAATATTGCTTTGTGGCCAGAAATCTGTTTTTTTAAGATGGTACTTAGAAGTCCAAATACCATTCTTGGAAACTGTCTACTTAGGAGTCTGTTTACTCTCCAAATTACTTGTTTCTCCTTTGGTCTTCAATTTCTTGGCCCCGGATTTCATATTTATTGGTATATTACAGCCTTCTGACAATATCCTTTTATGTATATGTGTGTATATATATATATATATATATATATAATTAAGTATTGTAACTGGTTAGTTTTCATTTATTTTTATAAGTCTTGGGAGATTCCCTGTTAAGTCTTGGATTTATATCAAAGAAAGTCATCATTATCTCTCTTGTTATGAGGTTGATACATGGCTACTTCTGTCAATAACCTTGCATAGGAATTCATCAGGAACTGTCACAACTCTTTTTCCCTGACTCATACCAGATTCTCTCATCTGATAGTTTCTGCAATTCTAATATATCATCCTTTGGAGAACATAAAATTGCCTTCATGGAGTAAATCAGTCATACAAAATGAAATTGAATCTTCTCCTTTACTTACTGACTTTTGCTAAGAAGAATGAGTAGTTGATCCTGTAGATTAGATAAATAAATGAAAATTGCAGAACTAATTAAATTAAAAATAGTGAGATGCAAATTGGAGCCCAAGTATCAGAGTTCATCTTTTACTCTTGCGATTTTCTAGAGATACTGTCTCTCTTGCCTCTATTTCCTCATATCTAAAGCAAGAGATTTTAACTAGGTGATCTTGAAAGTTTCATGTTCTTTAATGTGTGAGCCAATAAGTGTTCACTATTTAGGGGACTACTATGTAATGAAGAGACCTTTATATTTTATCAGTAAGAAATCATTTAAGATTTCTTTCTACTAGCTATGCAAATTAAGAAAGAAAACAAGGAACCTAACTTTAAGTACTTTCAGTTCACCTTTGGGAAGATAGACTTTGGAAAACTTTTTTTTTTAATAAGCAACCCCCCTCAGTATCTAAGATAATATCTAATTTACTTTTAAAGAGAGGTAAATAAAGTTGGTTCAAATAATGGAAAATAGTTGATAATATCTTTTGATCACTTATATAAATCAAAACATACCTATTTTCTCAATCTTTAAATTTTGTAATACTATTAAGCCTTATTTATTTTGTGGGGAGTAGACTGCTCAGGGCATTGTTTCTTTGAAATTACGCAATTGACTTCTTTTTGTTTCAGTCATATGGAGAATTATGTGGCAAGAAGTGGGAGATGGCCATTAGTGTCCCAGATTTAAATCCTGACAAATGCTTTACCAGTGAGACTCTTCTTGTTTGAGAGTTGATAGCCAGTTCTTTTATTCTTCCTTTTTTCAGAATTGTAGTTTTCTTGGGGGAGGAATTTTAAACACACTGATTTTCACAAAGTTGATGACATTTATGCTACATTACGATTTTGTATAAAACAATTTTTCTTAAAATCTTACTGTTAAATCTATCTAGAAAATGTGACATTTGGAAAAGAACAATCTGGTCGTTTGCTATTTCACTCTTTAAAAATAAAAAAAATTTAAAAATCTTATAAAATGGAAATATTTTTAATATGAAATAAAATACAGAAGTGTAAAGTGAGACTAAACACGTTTAAATTTCTGACTTCATAGTACTTTTCAGGACAATAATCTGAAATATCAGGAAATATTTTCTATTTGGTAGTAAGAGTAAATGATTTACTGTTATTCATGCTATATTTTTTGGTGATTGACAAATAACATTATTAAAAAAAAACTTGTCTTGTTCTGGGAATCTGGTATTTTTAACTTGTAAAAATGGATAAAATGACTAACATACATTAGAGATTTAGGAAAAGATTAGTTGGTGTGCATTGGTGCTGATTTTCATGAAGTGACCGCAATTCCAAATTGAATTTCAACTAGTTTCAATTAGAATTGTAACTTCTTGGAATAATAATCTGATTGTTTCATTTTTTTTTTCTGTTTATTTGTCTTTAAATTAAGTTAGATAACTTATTCAGTTTTTGTTGTTGTTATAAAAAAATTGTTGAATTGACCATAAATACCTATTTTCTGTAAACCATCACAAAACAATTTTACATTAATGATGCTCAGAAAAAATTGGATCTCATGATTAGTTTAATTTTCTTTTTAAATTGGGTAGTACAACCCTTTAATCCTTTGTGAACATCTTATTAGTAGTTGTACATACACATTGCCATTTGGTACCTAAACACATTGAACAAGATTTAGTTAAGTTTGTTACCAAGGTGTTCAAAAGTTACTAAAGTGTTCAAAAAGAAATAAACATTGATATAAAAAATGTAAATTGTTATAGCCCACCATAACTAAGTGTGGCATGTAAAATATATTCTGTGTGATTTCAGAGCATATTATTACTATACGCAATTAGTAAAGCTATACTCAATTGATAGAGGTTATAAGGATACATAATTCAAATGGAAAGAAGTATTTTAAAAATCACTTTTTATAAGTAAATTTTAAAAATTCTTTTATATAAATATATATTTCTTTCTTTCTTTCTTTTTTTTTTACAAAATAGAATCAATTGACATTTAAGGTACTAAATTCTTTACTGAAAAGTCCCAAATGGAATCCAAGCCAAATCTGTTTGTGCATATTCCTCTGGGGGTTGCTAGTGGTGTCCCTTATGTTTTTAATTATGAAGATCAGCCACAGTTAGCAATTCTAAAGAAATATGTTACTTATGTGGTTTTTTTGTTTTTTGTTTTGTTCAAAATTTCCAATTTTCCAAGATGGCATACCAATGATCATGTATACACAACCCCCCCCCCCCCAAAAAAAAAAAAAAATAGTTAGAGGGGACCTTACAAATCATGTTCAACTTGCTTATGAACTGACATTTCTTTTACCACATTCTTGTCCCTTTTCTACAAAAAATTTTCACTTTTTTTGCCATGGACCTTAGTAATCTAGTAAACTTGACAGACCATTTCTCTGAATGTTTATGCATAAAGTAAAATAAAATACCAGCATTGCAAAGGAAACCAATTATGTTGAAATACAAATATATTGAAATACACATATTAAAATCATAGACCCTCCCCTAATGTAAGTCTCTGCTTTGAAGACATAGTAATAAAGAATCCAGTATTAATGGGTATTCCATTATTCCTATTCCAAAAGTCCATTGTAATTTTGGACAGCTCTCCAAAATTTTTAACTGGATACAAGGAAAAACTTCCTGACACAGTGTTAGGAAGTTTTTCCTTGTATCCAGTTAAAAATTTTTCCATCTATACCTTGTAGGAAGTACTAATTGAAGAATCTAAAAATCTGAAAAATTGCTTTAATTTGTATATTTCCTTGGGCTTCTTACTTCATGCTCTACTGGTTAGTTGCTTTAAATGTTTGTAGAATTTTATGACCTGCAGGAGGCCATCCTACTTTGAACAATAGAAGTCATTTACATAAAAGAAAACAGCTTATTTCTTAAGTGGTTGTCAGAATCTTCAAAATTAAATCATGTAAAATCATGGCTGTTATCTGTTGTTATGTTTGGTCTTCCATGCATTGTCTTTTCACTTAGTGCAACAGTAGAAATCCTGTAGTTGCTGTAATTAAAAGCAACATATTTACAAATCTATAATTTGTAATGTATATTCAGCTAATATTGTGGTTAAATTAGTTTTTTTTTTTTGTTTGTTTGTTTGTTTTTAAAGAATCATACTCATGATCATTTACTTGACTCTGGAGACTCAAGAAAGCAACAAACTAATCAGCATAACTACCGTACAAGATCTGCCTTGGAAGAAACAGCAAGACCCTCAGAAGAGTTAGAAAATGGCAATAGTTCTTCAGATGTAAGATCACAGATCCATATACTAATATGAATTGATTACTCTATAACAGTTTATTGTTCCTTTGTTGAATACAGGTGTGTTTTTAGTGCTTGAAGCATTAAATATAGATAGAGTTGTAATTTTTTTAAAAATTTGATTTGCTATAATTTTTTGCATTTCATTAAAAGAACAGGAAAAGAATTAAGTTCAAAAAGAAAAATATTAATAGACACTATTTTTTTTTTATTTAATAGCCTTTTATTTACAGGTTATATGTATGAGTAACTTTACAGCATTAACAATTGCCAAACCTCTTGTTCCAATTTTTCACCTCTTACCCCCCACCCCCTCCCCCAGATGGCAGGATGACCAGTAGATGTTAAATATATTAAAATATAAATTAGATACACAATAAGTATACATGACCAAACTGTTATTTTGCTGTACAAAAAGAATCAGACTCTGAAATATTGTACAATTAGTTTGTAAAGGAAATCAAAAATGCAGGTGGTCATAAATATAGGGATTTGGGAATTCAATGTAATGGTTTTTAGTCATCACCCAGAGTTCTTTCTCTGGGAGTAGCTGGTTCAATTCATTACTGCTCCATTGGAAATGATTTGGTTGATCTCATTGCTGAGGATGGCCAGGTCCATCAGAACTGATCATCATCTAGTATTGTTGCTGAAGTATATAATGATCTCCTGATCCTGCTCATTTCACTCAGCATCAGTTCGTGTAAGTCTCTCCAGGTCTTTCTGAAATCATCCTGTTGGTCATTTCTTACAGAACAATAATATTCCATAATATTCATAAAACACAATTTATTCAGCCATTCTCCAACTGATGGGCATCCACTCAATTTCCAGTTTCTGGCCACTACCAAGAGGGCTGCCACAAACAGGTCCCTTTCCCTTCTTTATGATCTCTTTGGGATATCAGCCCAGTAATAACACTGCTGGATCAAAGGGTATGCACAGTTTAATAGACACTATTTTAAAGAAAACATTTAATACAGAGATTTGTCTTCAGATTTTTGTAGGAACTCTGGAAAATTATTTGAACTGAGACAACCAACAGTCTAGTCGTTAGAGTGTGCATTCTGATCAATATAGTTGAAAGGGAAACAAATTTTTTTAAAATCAGATTTGCCTTTAGAATCTACATTTAGAAATTAAAAATTACTTGTTACTTAGTACTTTGTTTACAAATTAATTTTGTTGGCAGGACTACACTGTAATAATTTTGTGGCTTTAAAAAAAATAGATATTTATGATTATTTTCCCCAGATGACCAGAAAAGGTTTGCCTTTAAGTTTAGAGAAAAACACTTTCTCCTGTTAACACTACATTCCAAACACAATTGTGGCTGTGTTCACAAGCTGATTAGCAAATTATTGCAATAATCTGTCCTATGGACACTTGTTCTAAGCCAATTGTACAAGTTAAAGCATATTATAAATTTGTAACATTTTTATCTACAGTAATCTTAGGAGTTCAGATTGAGGATTTCCCAGGGAGGAAAAAAAAATCAATTGGATACCATATATTTTAAAAAATAACTTTATTTGGTGACCAAAGTATTTTAAGAGAAACCACTTATTTCATGTGCTTTTAAAATTGAGTGCATAATAAAATTTACAGCTTTCACTTACTAGCTTTTTGTGATCCTGTGCAAATCATTTCACCCTATTTGCCTCAATTCCTCATTTGTAAAATGAGCTGGAAAAGGAAAATGGCAGACCAGTTCATTATCTCTGCCAAGAAAACCCCAAATGGAGTCAGAAAGTCAGACATGACTGAAACAACTCAACAAGCATAAAATTCTAATCAGTAAGATACAAACACCACATCTGCATTCTGAATGATTACTTGTTAAGGAAATCTCAATGACCAAAGAGGGATTATATGCTCCAACTCGTACCTATTAAAAGAGCTTGTTCACTCTGAAGATATGGCTGAAACTAAATATTGTCTTTGCTTATCACCATTTTATGGAGAAATCTAATGCATGCAAAATTTAAACAAATCAAGCATCACATTCTTCATTTCCATTCTATGTGATGAAACATTTGTATTGTATTGAAAACTATTATTCCCATGTTTTAAAAACTTTTTGATGGCCTTTGTACATAAAGTTTATTGTATTTGAAAAGACATTAAGATGATATAATTTAATAATTTGTCTAATCTTGCATACTAGAATGAGGGATCATCATTTTAAGATTTTTTTATTCTAAATAATATAAACTAAAACACCACAACAATTTATTTTTACTGATGTTCTACTCATATTCTAAGATAAAGGAATTATTTTTACTTTTATATATATGTAAAATTACATATACATACACAATTTATATTTTAACCTAGGAGTAAGAAAAAAGAGTGTCCCTTATTTATATCAATGAATAAATTATTAAAATATACTCTAGTTTGGTCAAGGAACAGATTTCAGTGTATTGTCACTTATACAGAAGTCTGTGACAGAACTGCTTTCATATCCATTAAGGAATAGAGATGAAAGAATGAATAGTCCTTTTGATTGATACAATTTAAATGATGCCTTAAGATTTAAAACCATAGCAATTCAATATTTTATAATGTATGAAAAAATTATGATTCTAAATTTTAAAAAATCTAAAACAAAAAAATAAATTCTAAAAATAAATAGAATTATTTTGATTATAATTCCGAAAATGAACTATTAGTTTTCTGCATTTCTCACTCATTAGAATTTCCCTTATTTTGAATTATAAATGTTAAGCCAAGATTTTTTTTTTTTTTAGGGTTTTTAATTAGATTTTTGTGTAGCAGCCAGGTTTTAGCTATAAGTCTTTGATTAAAAGGCTATTAACATTCAATAAATACAGGTATATTTTATGCTTTTTATTTTTATTTAGTGAAATTGTTCAGTAGTATCAGTAGAATAAATTGAGTTATAACCCTTTTTTAGGTCCTCTCACCAGATTAGGAAAAATGAAAATTTTGTATTTAGTGATTGCATAATAATATCTGAAAGATTTTTTCTAAAATAAGTTTGTTGCATCTTTATAGTCCTTTGAAGATAATAGTACCAGGAATGCTGTCCTTTATATCTCTGAATTTTAAATTGACAAAAAATTTGTTTATTATGAGAATAAACTATTTTTTGTCAAATACTAATAAAAGATTAAGTAATAAAAGTTCTCTAATGTTAATAATCTCCAGATTTTAGTGATAATTTTTGTAGAGATGTACAATAAAGATATTTTCAAAATCTCTTAAATTTTTAGGAAGGTGAAATAGTTGCTGTCAGTGGTGGAACATCAGAAGATGAAGAGAGAGCATGGCACAGTGATGGCAGTTCAAGGTAAATGACTGAATTCTTATTGTATAAAGCTCTAGCTTTACTATGTTACTAGAACTTTGATGGGAAAAGACACATGATAAGAAAATGATTCTGGAAAGGTAAAACATACTGAAAAGAAAAAAATCAGATAAAGTGGATAGATGAGGGTTAAAGTCCAAATAGCATTAGTTGAGACCCATAATTTTATTGGATAGGGAACTCAAGATAGAAGCTTCTTTCATTTTAAGTAATCTGGGGTGGGAAGGGTGATAAAAGAGGACTAAAAGAGGGTTGTGGGGAAAAATTTTTAAGGAAGAAAAATTAAAAGAGAATAATAAAAATGCACAGAAGAGAACAGAAAGCTCAAAGTTACTCAGTATATTTTATTTAGAAATTTGTGCTTTCGTTTACAATCTTATTCTACTTTGTATGTGGAATTGCTCCCTTGATTTGCTATTTTGATTCAGAAGAAAAGAAAATTTTAAAATTCATTATCTTTCAGTCTTGACTATTAAGATATATTTGTGAAAGAAGAATGTGAGGAACATAGGGTAGAACATGAATGAGACTCGGTGATATCAGAAACAAATGTGTTATTGTCATTGAAGGCTATGTTATCCAGATAGAGAAAATAGATGAGGTATTCAAGAAAGAAACCTGGCAGAGAGAGTATGATATGAGAATGAAGACTTGAATTACTCAGATGTCTACTGTAGCTATCTTTCTATTTCAAAAAGATCAACTAATAGATTAGTTCTTAGCCTATCAGCAGGGAACACCCTTTTCTTGTCTCCTCCTCACATTAGCTGACTGTACCATGAATATTCCTCTAGTTTCCATAGTCATATCTCTCAGAGTGACAGGAATTTTATGACTTTGGGAATATCATCTTTAGAATTACAGAACTTTTTAACTCCCAAATCCATGAACAAGGGCAGAGCCTTCTATAACTTGAGAGTAAAATTTTTATTATTTTCTTTCACTCATGGACTCCTATATATATATTCAATATATTAGATATTACCGCTGTCAAGCTAAATATCTCATTAATATGACTCATATATTCAGAATGGATATATGATCTCCATGGTGTATATTCCTGCCAATGATATCAGTCATAAATCATGTAAGCTTGATGTTCATATCTTTTGTTGTTCATATCCTCCACTAATAAAGGTATTAGTATAAAGGTATTAATAATAAAGATATTAAAGGGGGGGTTATGCCATCTATTGGTATTAGAAGAATAGCATTAATACACATACTCATGGTCTGTCTATTAGTTATCTCTATTGTGCGTGACCAACCAAACTTCTTTAATGACATGAATATGACATCAAATGCTATTAGGACATATTCATTGCCTAAAATCTTATTGATTTCATTTTTTAGTATCAGAGATAGAAAAATTCTGAAGAATTGGAGACTGAAAAAGTTGTTGCTGTTTGAAAAAAATGCTTTAAAATAGTGATGCTTTTTAACTAATTTGAGGCGTTTATTTTTCAGAATTAAAAAAATGTCAAATATAAGTAATAGTAATTATGTCTTTATCATGAACCTTTCTGAAAGGAGAATTTTAGTTTTTTCTTATTGTACATGGGAATTGGGAATATTGGGAAAGTGCTCAGAAGTTGATGTGTTGGGAATAATTGCAATATTTGAGTGATTCTAGTAATATATTTTCTCTCATTTTTCATTCATTATTTTAATGCTTAAGGTTTTCTTTTGTTTTGTTTTGTTTTGTTTTTTGGTCCATATTTGTAGTGATTATTCTAGTGATTATTCTGATTGGACAGCTGATGCAGGAATTAACCTGCAGCCACCAAAGAAAGTTCCTAAACATAAACTAAAGAAAGCAGAAAGCAGTTCAGAAGATGAAGAAGAATCTGAAAAACAAAAGCAAAAACAAATTAAAAAAGAAAGGAAAAAAGGAAATGAAGAAAAAGATGGGACAACATCACCAAAGAAAAAGAAGCCCAAAGAGAGAAAGCAAAAGGTTGGTACCATATTAAACCTCAAAATATGTGATACTTTAATCATTTTTCTAAAGAAGTATGATTGTTTTTATTATTTTTTTTTAAATAACTTTTTATTGACAGAACCCATGCCAGGGTAATTTTTTATATTATCCCTTGCACTCACTTCTGTTCCAATTTTTTCCCCTCCCTCCCTCCACCCTCTCCCCCAGGTGGCAATAGATCTTGGATACAATATATGTGTGCAGAACTGAACAGTTTTCTTGTTGCTCAGGGAGAATTGGATTTAGAAGGTATAAATAACCTGGGAAGAAGAACAAAAATGCAAGCAGTTTACATTCATTTCCTAGTGTTCTTTCTTTGGGTGTAGCTGCTTCTGTCCATCCTTGATCAATTGAAACTAAGTTAGATCTTGTCTTTGTTGAAGAAATCCACTTCCAAGAATACATCCTCATACAGTATCGTTGTTGAGGCATATAATGATTTCCTGGTTCTGCTCATTTCGCTCAACATCAGTTCATGTAAGTCTCTCCAATCCTCTCTGTATTTGTCCTGCTGGTCATTTCTTACAGAACAATAATATTCCATAACATTCATAAAATTGACTCAACCATTCTCTAATTGATGGGCATCCATTCATTTTCCAGCTTCTGGCCACTACAAACAGGGCTGCCACAAACATTTTTGGCACATACAGGTCCCTTTCCCTTTTTTAGTATCTCTTTGGGGTATAAGCCCAGTAGAAACACTGCTAGATCAAAGGGTATGCACAATTTGATAACTTTTTGGGCATAGTTCCAAATTGCTCTCCAGAATGGCTGGATGTGTTCATGATTGTTTTTATAGAAGGCTTGTGTTTTTTAAAATAAATTTAGTAGTTCACATTTATGCAGTTCATAATTTTTGCAGAGCCCTTTACAAATAATTCTTTTGATCCTCAACCACAACCTTGAGAGATAGGTGCTATTATACCCTTTTTGACAAACAAGAAAATGAGGTAAGCAGAGGATAAGTGTGACTTAATTTGTCACTCAGCCAGCAAGTGCCCAAGATAAGATTTAAATTAATATGTTTCTTATTTCAGCTTCAACAGTATCAACTTCACCATCTAGCTATCTTTGTAAATAACTAGCATTTGTAATTTGCATGGTGCAGTGCAAATATTCTCATTTTATCCTCAAAATAACCCTGGGAGGTAGATACATTTATTATTCCTACTCAAAGAATAGACAGGTCAGTTTAGCTAAAACGACAATGGCATCTAAGTATGGAGAATCCAAGGGGGAATGGTCAAAGTGAATAGGTCAAAGTGATTTGACCTATCTGGCACATGCTGCCTCTTTTTTCTCCCTCCCTTGTGTATGTGAACTGAAACCACCTTAAAGTGTCATCTCTCCCATTAGAAAGTGAGTTCCTTCAGATCAGGTATTGTCATACTTTTCTGGTTTTGTGCCCAATATTTTGTACATGGGAAGTTCTTAACACATAATTCACTTATTCAATCATATACTTTATCCATTTACTTTTTCTTATTTGTAAAGCTAGATTAAATTCTTAAGGGATTATCAGTCTCATATAGGAGATGTTTTGGTGTTACAGAGCTTAATCATCATCCAATATATCTTCAGATAAGAGTACTTGGATTATTTCATATCTAAGGAAACCTTTTTTCAATTAGAACTTTGTTGGATTTCTCATGGTGATGATGAACACTTGGTATTTTCTGATTTATGCTTCTGGCATTTTCTAATTTGTATTTAACTTGATGTTTTTGATACCAGTAGGTTTCAAACAAGATCATAAATGAAATCTTTTTGTGATTTTGAATTAGGCATAGGAAACCAATTAGAGCCTTTAAGATGATGTTTTACCCTACTTGGTCAAATTGCTTTTTATATGGTTGACAATATAAGGACATTGGAATCTTAAGTATTCTCTGTATCTTTCACACAGTTATGTGATGGTTAAGATGTGGAGCTATGTTGAAAGCTATGCAGTACTGATTGCAAAAGTTTGTATGTTGCTTTTTAATAGAATCAACCAAGAAAGGCAGTATATATAGGATATTTTTGTAAAAATTTTATTTAGATTGAAAAGAATAAATATTGATTTTGGTTTCCCTTTGAGTCTGATAATTTCGTTATCATTGGCATCTTCTTTTGTAGACTTGATTGTCAGTGTTTCAGCGCTCTCAAAATTGTCATTTCCCCCTCAAATTGATTTGTATCTTTTGCCAAACTTAATTTAAATTATTTTTTCAACTGTTTCTGAGTATTTTATGAAGCAATATTATTAATAGCTTTTAACTGTCCTCAAGTTATATTTTACATACATGTTTATGTTTTGAGAGTGTATTATTCTTAGCTCTTATCCACTTGACAAGTATAGCAAGTTTTTGATGACCTAAGGCAGTTCTAAGATCTTTTGATAACCTCATTTCAATCAAGTGATTTATACCAGATAATTTTTTTCATGAAATTGTTATAATAGTTTTTTTTTTTATTTTCTACATCTATTTCCTCTTTTCATCATAAATAATTCATTTCAGCATGTAAAGCTAGGACTTTTAAAATTGCTTGCTATATTTTTTCTCATTTATTTTCTTCTAGTTTTACATTTATGATATTGTAGTCCCTGAAGTTTCTATATAGTCTTATTTGCCTTGCTACTTCTAGGCTTTTCCTCTATCAGCATCATTCAATGACTTCTTTCTTTTGAGATTAATTTAGTCTACCTCCATCTCCTCTATCTTGTCTCCTGCCAATGTGCTATTGAACAGAACTTGAGAAGACCACAAAATCTTCTGTTGACTGAGTCTACTAAAAATTTGTTTCATAATCTAAACTGGGTCTTTACTTAGCAAGATCCTTTCCTTTCTTATTGACTGACTATCCTTTTCATCCTATCTTCTATAGTTCCTACCCTCTCAAACTGAGAACATTGTCTCATTTTTCTGAAAAAAACTGAGACCATTTTCAGATAGTTCTCTCCTTCACATCTCACATCACCCAGATGCTTCCTGCCACTATCTTTTCCTTCACTTTTGTCTCTTATGAAGAGGTATCTCGTCTCCTTGCCAAGGCAAACAAGTGACTCCATTATATCCCATGTTCTTCCATCTATCATTCGTAGTCTCATTAATCTTCAACTACTCCCTATCTACTGGCAGCTTCCATATTGCCTACAAATGTGTCCACAATGTTCTTCATAGCTGAAGAAGTTAAATCTCAAAAATACATAGTTATAAACTGAAGAAATACATCAATAAACATATTAAATTATTATACACTATATATATATATATATAAAACCAATAGTTAGACAGAAGATTTTGTTGATATTCATTTTATAAGTTCCATCTGATTTTATTCCACTTTCAGAAAGTATGTCAATAAGCATTTTTTAAAGAAAATTTTATTTAAAAATTCATAGGGAATACAAATTGACAGAAAAGTTGTTATACATATTTCTTTGTTTTCTAAAGAGGTTTTATTCTAGAAACAAGCTGCTATGTGCCAAATACTAAAGCACTGGTGATACAGAGGCAAAAGATAGTCACTATCCTAAAAAGAACTCATAATCTAACTTAAGAAACAAGTATTTACAAACTATATATGAGACAAATTGAAAATAAATAATTTAAAAGGGAAAGACATTATAAATTAGAGGGTTGAGAACAGCTTCTTGTGGAAGATGGAATTTTACTTTAATGGAAAGCTAGGTGGTAAAGATGGTGTGGAGATGAGGGTGGGGGGATGGAATGGCTTTGGCCATAGTCTGAGAAAATGCCCGGAGCTCTGAAAGATAAGAGTGTCTTGTTTGAGGAATAGCAAGAAGGCCAATGTTATTGAAGCGTATTAAGTTATGATGGGTTTAAAAAAAAAAAAAAAAAAAAACAGAGAATTTTGTTTTTTATCCTTGAACAGACTGGCCTGAACCAGGTCTGATTACAACGTTGTAATTGTAGCAGGTCATTTTGAAAATTATTTGTGGATGTGTTAAACATTATGGTATAAGAAGAGGGTTCATACTTTAATTCTTGATGTGTAGTCTTTGAACTAACTTACATATCAAGTATTCTGTCTTTTTCCTGACCCCCATCTTTATTTATAAACTTCATATGATATTTGATTGTCATTAGTGGTCAAATGCCCTTCTTTATTTAATAAGGGGTTGGGAAGAAGACCCAAACCAGATCTGTGATTACACTCCAAGAGTTGTTTTCAAAACCAAGAGATTAAATGACATGCCAAAGGTGACATAGAAAGAGCATATTTCAGGGTAGGATTTGAGGACATTAAACTTACTGTTTAAGTTAGCTCACTATATACTGTATGTGCTCTATCTCTCCAGAAAGGGCAGAACAAAAATGGCTAATGAAAAGATGAAAATTATAATAAAAAGAGACTTATTAAAGTCACACTTGGCAAGTTCAAAGAACTACATTCTAAATACTGAGAACTGGCAAATGTGATTTATTAAGCACTTTATTATGAGTAAACCACTATGTTAAGAACTGGGTATACAAAGAAAGGCAAAAACACAGAAATAATTGCAATGATGTTACCAGGTAACATCATAAAGTAAAAGTAAAACTATTCAGCTACTATTTTGTTTCCATCTTCTCAGAAAGAATGATCTTTATAGACTAGAAACAATAACAAACTTTAAAGTAGAAATTATAGCCCATGATTGGTGAAGAGGCACTAACAAAACACTACATGCTTTAAAAATAGAGATTACTTTAATGTTAAATGAATTATTTGCTAAAATGTTGTAGGTATTTTCAATTATAATCTCAGCCAATGCTCAGAATTGTTGAGAAATTACAAAGAATACAATGGCAGAAAAAGTAAATTGTACAAATTTCCTAGTTTCTGAAAAGAGAAGAGATTGATTGTAGAACAAACCACAATTTTTTTTAAGTTGGCAAAAGTCCAAAATAGTTTATTAAAGTTTCTGAACATTTAAAAAAATTATCTATCCCAAGAGTCAACACTTTTCTAGGAAGAAATAATGCCAAAATAACTTCCTATCCTTCCTTTGATAGGCAGAAGTATATTCATAGATCAAAAGACTAGGTGACCATAGTAGGTGACCTTGGGTTCTCAAAGAGTCATTCTAATTGAGTGGAAGGTATATCACAAATCTTCTTAGGCTGGAAATTTTTCCACTCTGGGCCTGCTATTGTTTTTCCTTGAACAAAACAATCCAATATCAGACCTCATTACCATGATGATGAATTTTTTAGTCACAGTAATTCTCATGTCAATCTGGAAGTTAATACCTTTTCTCAATAGAAGAGTCTAAAGGGAATATTCATATTGATGAATTCATTAATTCAAGAAATACCAGGTATTTATTCAAATAGGGAAGGAAAGAAGGATTTATTAAACATCTAGTATGTGCCAATTCCTGGTGTGTGCCAAGCACTTTACAAACATCTCATTTGATCCCATAAATTAAAACTTATTTGTACAAAAATATTTAGTTATTTAAAAATGAATAAACATTCCCTGCCCTCAAGGAAATTACAGTAGAGTGGAGGAGATGACATTTTAATATGTAATAAAAATATAAAATTCAGTGAGAGTTATAAAAGAAAGATCATGTTTGACTTGATGTGACTAAAGGAAATATTGAAAGGAAGGGTAAAACTAAATTGTGCGTTAAATGTGAGTTTCTAATTTAAAGTCTGGAATGAGCAAAACTATAAAGGGGAAGAGTATTCCATTTGGAATAGGAAATGATAATTAAAATAAAGGTATGAAGGCAGTAAGATTTGGTCCATGTTTGGCTATTGAGATAGGTAGTGAAATTGTAGTAAAATGAAGAAATTCTGGAAAATTAGGTTAAAACGACTCCTTATATTTATAAAAACATTTTAATTATTTTAACAAACTTAGATTAATACCAAATAATTAGAGAAAAGGAAAACAAGCAGGCATTTATTAACATGTACCAGGTAATATGCTAAGCACTTTGAAAATTATCTTATTTGATCCTCAGATCAAACAATCCTGAGAAGTTGATGCTATTATATGGCCTGTTTCCTCTCCTCTTTCCCCGCTCTTCCCAACTGTTTTACAATTGAAACTGAGTTAGGCAGAGGTAAAGTGATTTGCTTAGGATCACTTAAATCAGTAAATGACAGACTAGCTTTATACTCAAGTCTTTCAGACTCAAGCCCTGGAGTCTTATCTAACTGCCACTAAGATTATGAAAGCTAGAAGGAATTTTCAAAGATCGTTTCTTTTGGTCTCCTTAAATTATAAATGAGGAAACTGAGATCCAAATAGAGATGATGACTTAACGATTATCATACAGATGACATAGTTGGAATTTGACTTTAGGTATTGTGATTCAATGTCTCTAATCCCCTCTGTGATTCCAGGTTTTTTTCACCTTATCATGCTGTTGCCTTGCTTTAATTTTTTTTTTTCTTTTGGTAAGCCTAAAACAATCTTCTTAGCTATCATTTTGCCAAAAAAAAGTTTTAAATTTAGGGAAGATAAAATAAAATGTCATTCAATTAATTGAAAAACATTAAATTCCTACTATGTCCCAGACTCTGTGCTGAGCACTAGGTGTTGGGGGGGGAAAAAAGAGGCAAAAGATAGTCCCTCTCTTCAAGGAACTTAAACTCTGATGGAATAAACAACAATTGCTAAGTATATATACAGCAAACTATGTGAAGGATAAATAGGAATTGATCAACAGAGAGAAGACATTAGAACTAAGAGGCCTTTGGGGAAAGCCTCCAAAGATGAGATTTTAGTTGGGTACAAGAAAGTCAGTATGTGGAAATGAGAAAAGACTGAGTCTTCCAGGCATGGGAGCATGTAGAGAAAATGACCACAGTTAAGAATTAGAGCATCTTATCACAAAATCTGCATCACTGGATCAAAGAAGAAAAGTAAGGTTTTAGAAGACTGGAAAGAGATTGGAATGCCAAACAGCATTTAGTACTTCTGGAGGCAATTGGAAAATTATGGGCATTTTTTGGATAGGGGAAGAAGTGAGACCTGCTTTTCAGTAAAATCACTTTGGTAGCTAAATGGAAGATGGATTGAAGGCGGGAGAGACTTGTGGCAGGCCTATTCATCTTCGCAACTGTTGTGACATTCCAAGATGAGGTGATGAGGACTTATATTAAAGTGATGGCAGTGTCAGAGTAAAAACATATATTTGAGAGATGTTTCAGAGGTAAAATGGATGAGCCTTGGCAATAGATTAGATGTAGGGGCTAATAGTGAAAAGTTGAGGATGACTCCTAGTTTGTGAGTGTGAAGGACCTGGAGAAGGTGTTGCCTTCTAAAATAATAGAGAATGTAGGAGAGGGGGAGGGCTTAGGGAAATAGATAACTAGTTCTTTTCTGCACATGTTGAATTTAGGTGTCTCCTGGACATTCAGTTCCAGATGTCTGAAAGACAGTAGAAGAAACTGGAAGTTAGCAGAGAGTTTAGGCAGGATAGCTAGATTTGAGAAACATCAGCATAAGAGATGGTAATTAAATCCATAGGAATTAATGAGATCACCAAATGAAGGTAATATAAAAGAAAGTGAGAAGAGTTTCCAAAGTAACTTAGAGGAAGATGCCAATAGTTGGAAGGTACAATCTGAATGAGAATCCAGCAAAAGAAACAGATAAGTAAAAGACCTAGAAGAGAATGGTGTTCTAAAAACGTAGAGAGAAGAGAGTATCAAGTATAATAAATGTTTTGTTATGCTTTTAAGTTAACTGGCACCCTTTTTTTCTCTGACAGGTATAGGAGAAACAATAATTGCCTTGGCTTGGTTAAATTTTTTTAACCACAAGTTTAATGAGAGTCAGTAAGGATAAAGTGACTATTAAAAAAAACAAAATGCTCTGTTTGATATTAAGCTACAGAAATAACAATATTAGATAAGACAGGACAGAACAGATATAATTGTTAATAATGCTGTTAATTATCATATTAAGAGAAGTGTAGTATTAAGATCATGGGAAATAGTCGCTTTATTCCCTTTCTATTTCTCAGGCTACAACTACAATATTTTGTGCAGTTCTGGCCTGCTAAATAAGATAACCTGCTAAATAAGATACATCCAAAGGGGTGATTAAAGGATCTAGAAATCATATCATATGAGAAGGTATTTGTGTTTACTTTAAAGAAATAGAGATTAAATGAAGATATATCTACTACTGGTTGGTTCAAAAAGCAGAACTGGAACCACTTCAAAAAGATAGGTTTTATTTAGAGCTATCACAAAATTAAATGAATTGCCTTGATGGTGAATTCTTTTCAAACAAATAACTAATTGTTAGGTATGCTATGGAAGGGTTTGGTGCATGGAAAGGAAAATTGGACTATTCAATCACTAAGGTTCTTTCTTAAGATTCCATGCTATTTTTCCTTGTAAAACCATGTTTAAAATGGGAAAACTACAAATATAGTGCCTTAATTTTTTTTTTTAAAGTGAGTATTTGGATGGGTGGAATACATTAAACATTCACTTAATATTTTTAACTAAATTACATTTTTAAATTTTTATTTAAATTAAAATAGTGCCTGGATATTGTAGATATTTAGAAAATGCTTATTTAATCAAAACAACTGTTTGAACCAATATCATTATTTAAAAAAAAAAAGGGGGGGGGTTTCAGTATTTTAATGCAATTTAAAATCTTCAATATTTTTCTAGGGAATAAGTATTGCATTCTCAGCACTATGTACCATAGATTTAGAACAAGAAGGGACCTTGATATCTATCAATTCTGTTTTTCAGCTTTTCTTTTTTTTCTTTTTTTTTAATCACTGCAGTGGTTAACTTTTTCTATTAGTATTATTTCAAGGAAATCAGTTTGTAAATAATTGTGCAGTTCAAAAAAATGTGTTCTTCTAGGGGAAACTTTGCTTTATTTTAAATATCCCTGTTATACAATATTTTGTGATATGAGGGCTATGCATTTTATACTGAAGGGTTTACCTTTCTATTTTTGTAAAATTTCAGTAGGTGTTTTTTGTGTAAGTACCTATTTGTGGTGATTCTACTCACTTTAAAATATGAATATTCTCTAGAGATTGGCTGTTGGAGAATTGACTGAAAATGGTTTGACATTAGAAGAATGGTTGCCTTCAGTATGGATTACAGATACTGTTCCTCGAAGATGTCCATTTGTACCACAAATGGGAGATGAGGTATGTTTCAGTTTCAGAATTGACTTTGAATTTTATCTTTTTCTTATAACGTCCTATAAAACTTGTAATTGTACTAGAAAAGCCTTATATTGCCAGCATTTTTTTTATGTTTATATGTACATATATAGAGAGATGAATGTATATATCTCTATATATTATAATACATATTTGTTCCATTGATTTCTTTGTTTACAAACATCGACTAAATGGAAATGTTGTGTGAAAAGAGAAATGGAAAGCTTTTGGTAGAATTTAAAACAAATTTTTGAGATTTTATAAGCAGGGGCTTCCATCTCTTTCTCTCTCTCTCTTTTTTTTTTTTTTAATAAATCAGTGAAATTAAATAGATTGACATTATAAAAATATAATTCATTATTTTCATAGAAATAAGAGGCTTATGTGCCTATACTTTTAATAATTTAGTCAATATACTGTGAATAAAACTTTTAATTATTGTTTACTACTGTATTTCAAGTCATACTTATCAAATGTTTCTATAAATTCATCATGTAAAACTTTGGCTACTTTGATTTTAATAGCAATAGTGTCATATCCCAATTTTTAGATTTTAAGATAGTCTAATTCTTTTGGAATAGATTCCTGAGTGATTATCAAATTGGATGAGTCTTTGACAAAAAGAGACCACCTAAATTTTGGAAATATTTTATAGTTTGAGTATTTCTTTCTTTTTGGGTCTTTGGTGTGGAAGGTGGAATGAGAAGCCTTACCATAATATTTTCCTCCAAAAATTACTTCATTTTCAAATTCAGTATATGTCTTAAGCTAACATAAATGGGTGAAACATATGTTTGAAGTATTTTTTTTTCAAAATCTTAAAATTGAAGGAATACTTTACTCTTTTTAATTTATAGATTTGGGGAACATACTGATTTGAATTCTTATTCTTGACTAATACTCTAAAAATTCAGGAATTTAAAAATGATTTCATCCTTTTTATTCTGCAAAAATCTATTATTAAGTCGGCAAACATTTAAGTACTTTCTTTGCACCAGACACTATGCTAAGTCTTTGCTTTCAAAAAGTTCGCAAACTCATGAAGAAATAGTATACAAACAACTATATATAATCAAGACAAATCCAGGATATATTGAAGATAATCTCAGTTTCTTTTGGTAGATCATTTTGATAGCTAAGTGAAGCATGGCTTAGCATAGAAAGAGACTAGAGAAAAGTAGACCTACATATAAAGATGTGAGGTGGCAAGAGTATGTGTGGAAAAGATTGTCTTAGAGAGACATTCCCAAGATGGAAATAACACTACTTGACAGATGATTGGATATGGAGAGTGAGAGAATGAACAGTTGCAGATAACACCTAGGTTGTATGATTGTGTAGTTCCCTTGATAGAAAGGAAAGTTAGGAAGAGAGAAGGATTTGGGGAGGAAGATGAATTCATTTTTGATGTATAGTTTATGGTGTCCATGTGACATCCATTTGGAAAACATGGATATATTTATTATTAAATCTTTGGAAACTGATGAAATCAAATGAAATAATATAGAGGGAGAATGGAAAATAAAGCCAAAAGAGGGCACAGGACAAAGTGTGTTTTTTTGTTTGTTTGTTTATTTGGCGGGGGGGGTAGCAAGTTTTTTAAAAAATTATTATTTATTGTCCAGTTTTGCGATTTCATTATTGTACAAGAAACTTCTACTGTGGAAAGTTCTCTGCTAATACACATCAGACTTCTTTCTGTTCTCTGACCTAGAATTATAGAGTAAACCTGAACATTGAATTTTGCCCAGGGTCATACAGCCTATATTTGTCAGAATTAGAACTTGATCCAGGTTTACCTGATTCTAACCATGATGCATCACTACCTTTCAGTTTTTATTTATGAGTTTCAAATAGCATGATTTTGTTGTATTTAAATTATTTTTACAGATTTTTCATATTTGACTTGCAAGTTTTTCTAAAACATTAGAAATTTTCCTTAATCAGCAACAGTTAGTTTCTTAAGAGATCTGCGTAGTTGTGAGAGAATATATATTGAGAGTTACTGTTTACTATTTGGATTTCTAATTTGCAATAACACCAAATTATATAAGTATTTTTATCTATATCAGAATTCTTTACATTTCTAATTTGCAGTACATGTATATTCATACAAGAATATATATTTATATGTTTATAATGTTCAGTTAATAACCATTGATCTTAGAGGTGATATTGTGAGTACAGAGCAAACCTTATGTTAGGAAATAGGGTTTAACTCCTACCCTTAATATTAAGGTATCTGTCCCCTTTTTGTTGAGTACTCATTATTACTAAAGGAGTAAGTAGCACAGTTCACAGTTCAAGCAACAATGTTTTTTAACCAGCTGACCAGATAATCAGGCAAAAATGTCTTAGAACAGATTGCTGGTCTCTTTATATTCTTCCTCATACCCACCCTTCACCCAAAATTCCTTTTGCTATAAAAGTCATCCTTCAAATAACCCAATTTCATAATCTTGGTATCTTACTCCACTCTTTTACTTTATCCATATAATCAGTGAGTTGCCAAATCTTGTCCTGTCTTCCCACACCTTGCATATTCAAGATATTTTCATCTCTCCGTTCTCTATAAATGTTCTATTCTCTCTAGTTCATGTCTTTTACACTGTTTAGATAATTGCAGAAACCTTTTAATTATTGGTCTCTCTGTCAGAAGGTTCTCTTTATTCATATTGCCAAAATAAGTTTCCTAAAACACGTGTCTAACCATATCAATTCCTATCTTCACCTTTGTATAAACTCCAATGGCTCCTTGTTTACTTATAGGATGAAATATAAAGTCCTCTTTTTGTTACATAGAACTCTTCACCTTTCAAATCATCTTATGTCTTATAGTCCTCTCCACAAATTCTGTGATCCAGCTACACTGGCTTAATTGCTGTTCCTGGCACAGGACATTCTGTTCTGTGCCACATCTGAGGCCTCATAGTTTTCTTGGCTTCTTTCAAGATTCATCTCCTGTTCCTTCTACTGTCCCCTCACCTGCAGGTTTCTTCTTTCCTAAGATTACTTTGCATTACTCAGTATTTATCTTATTAGATCTAGTTCATTGTCTCTTCCCTCTCTCCCCCCACCTCTCTTTGTGTCCCCATACACAATGTCTAAAATATAAATAGTGCACACTAAAACTTTTGGAGTAATTGAATACTGTGACTAGTGACAATATAACCTATTGAAATTTAACTGTTCACTCATGGAATATATTACTCTTTTAGCTTAAGCTTTACAGTATAACAGTGATACATTTGTGTTTTGTAATCATGACTCAATTCATTTTGGTTTTGGATTTTTTTCCTTAGGTTTACTATTTTCGACAAGGACATGAAGCATATGTTGAAATGGCCCGAAAAAATAAAATTTATAGCATTAATCCAAAAAAACAGCCATGGCATAAAATGGAATTGCGGGTACTGTAATGTTTCTTTTATGTTGACTTTTTTTAATTAGTTTTTTGATTCAGGCTAATTAGTCAAATGAAACCATTTATAGTACAAATATGATTTTATCTTTGGGAATAAATAACTTTTTTTTTTTTTTTTGGTTTTGTAACTTTAAGAGTAAATAGAACTTTTTTTTTTTTTGACAGTTATTACATTATTTTCACCTGTGGTAAAAAAAAAAATACTGTTCTAATTTATTGACTGGTACAATTTATGCTTGATATTAGAGTTAATTTTAGACTGTTTATTCATTTTATATCTAAGAACTTTAATGCATGTAAAACAAATCTGACATTTTGATCTTAAATTCCCATAAATTTTACTCAGCCCTAAACACCCCCCCCCATCCCCCCCGAGGAGAGGGCAATTGGGGTTAGGTGACTTGCTGAGGGTCATACAGCTAGGAAATGTTAAGTATTTGAGGTCAGATTTGAACTCAGGTCCTTCTGACTTTGGGGCTGATGCTCTATCCACTGCACCACCTAGCTGCCCCAAATTTTACTTTAAAAAAGACATTTGAGAGTCAGTATGATATATTGGGTATAGTTAAAAGTTGTGATGACTAAGTATTAAAACTCTTCTGTGACAGAGACTCAATGACCTTTCCAAGTGACTTAACCTCTAAGTGCTCCCAAAGAATTCTGTAATACTATAAGACAAGCAGCTGTTGATCTGATTTGGTGAAGGTGATTTCCACTCTAGAAGTTCCCGTATACTAAAGAAATCACAAATCCGTGCCTCCTCCCCCAAGAAAAAGAAGTAATTCAAGAAATTTACTGTGTTCTCATTTTACTAGATTTAAATTAAAAGTATAGTGTTTTAACTTTTTTGTTTTTTTCTCTTCTCTCCCCTCTTCTCCTCCCTTCCCTCCTCCCCAGGAGCAAGAGCTAATGAAAATAGTTGGCATCAAATATGAAGTGGGTTTGCCTACACTGTGCTGCCTTAAACTTGCTTTTCTAGACCCTGATACCGGTAAACTGACTGGAGGAGCCTTTACAATGAAGTAAGGGACATTTAGAGAGGCAAAATCAAAGTTTTATTAGATATATATTTAAATTATTGACTAACCATTTTATTCATTCTTTGTTTTATTTTCTTTTATTTTAGATACCATGATATGCCAGATGTTATAGATTTTCTAGTCTTAAGGCAACAATTTGATGATGCAAAATATAGACGATGGAATATAGGTAGGTTTATAATTACTTTAGAAATGACTTCAAAAAATACCATATTTCCTGGGTCTTAGGGGATAGATGATAAAACATTTGCTTTTTCCTTGATGGAGAGTTGAGGTACATAATGTTGCCATTTCTGCCACAAATAGCATCTTAGTGACTCGTTTAATTTTTTTACACATCTCTTTTTTGAAGTGATTGGTATTTATAATTTTTTAAAGAGGAAATCATTTACTAACAATATATAAATTGAATAAAAATAATTACTTGCTGAATAAAAATTCATCATTGATGGCCCTTTTTGTATTAGAAATACCCCTTACGTTTGTTAAAAATAAGTTTTAGTTTCTTTTTTTTTCTTTCCCTTTAAGGACTAGACATTAAGTATTTTGTGCTCTGCTGATTGTTTTCTCATGCTGGGTAAGAAATTATACAGTTCTATTCATAACTGAATCTAAAAAGCTAGAAAGGACCCTCATAAGGACCTCGCATTTATTAAGTGCTTATGTGCTAAGCATTTACTGAGCAGTTGAAGACAAATACAAACAAAAGGAAAAGCAGTCCCTGTCTTCATTGAGCTTCTATTCTCATTCTGGAAGACAACACTTAAAAAAGGTCATTGAAAAGCAGGGACTAGAAGTTGGCAAAGTTTGGAGAGTCTCTGGTAGAGCAAGGAAAAAATGACTAGCATGTTGCTCAAAATCAAGGTTCTGGAAGGAAGGAACTCAGCAGTGGAAGAATTCTGCCATAACTCCAAAAGATATTCCAGCCATGAAAAGGCATCTAACACCATCATTTTATAAATGTCTTCATAAAATTCTTTGCCAATATGTGCCATTAGCCATCATTTTATTAATTTTAATTTTTAAATTTAAATTTAAAATTATTTTCAAATATGAGGGTTAAATGAATGGGAAGGATTCATAATTTTGAGTTCCAGGATCCAGACTTGCCCGATTAAAGTTTTGATCTGAAGGATGATCTCTATAGAATTAGCCCAAAGATTTGTCCTTATTCTTGTTCTTTTCTCAGAATTTTTGTCATATCTGACTTAATAAATGCTTGCTAATTTGTTGCTATATCATACATGTTATTTTTATTGAATCTATGCTTATAATTGAAAAGTAACTAGGACACAGCATGAGCCTACCAGCTATTAACAGGTCATTATGAAAGGGTCAAATTTACTAATTGAAATTTAATCAGAATAAAGTTCTACATTTGGGTCTAATTAAGTTTTAAGGGTAAAGTTCAACATTTGGGTCTATGTAAATAAATATTACTTGTAGTACTTTTTAGTAAGAGCAGTATGAATGAATGCTTCTCTTCTCTTTTTCCATCCTTCTCCCCAATCTTGGTTTACTACTTTTTAATAGAGTGGTTTAAAGGTCTGCTTTATAAATAATTTATTTTGATATTTGATTTTAATGACTTTGAGATGTAAAAATATTTTTTTACATATAAAAAATACATAGATATAATTAAATACTTTATTGGGTGATCTTAATAATCAAGATCATATATAATTATATGCAATTTTCAGTTTTTCCTACCCTCTATAGAGAGATTTTTGTTGAAATTCACGTAATTTCTATCTTTACAAGTGATACATTGTTTTTGGCCATAGAAACTTAGTTTTTAGATTTCTTGTTGATCATAATCTCATATTATCATTCATTAATAACATCTCAGTTCACAATATACATTAAAATTAGGTTTATCACTAATAGTTATTAATCTGTAAAACCATATTTCAAGTGATCTTTCTAATAATTTCAGATTTTTGGTTTGTTTTTAATATGAGATCTGATTAAATATCATTATTTGTCTCATGATATGACTGACAAAAATGTCAACCCAGGAATAGATGAAGAGTCATTTTTTAATATGTTCTTTGTTTAGGAGTGTTAATGTTATTTATTTTTGTTTTGTTTTTCTCAGTCCCAGTGTATATCTTGTGTTGTACCATTTAGTAGACTACAGCTTATCTTTAGGAAAGGACCTTTTAGAAAGAGGAACTTAAGACATTTTTGCCTAGATAAAAAATATTTAGGAGATAATGTGATCACAAGTATATATTAAGTGTCTGCTATATATCAAGCACCATGCTAGGTACTAGGTCTATAAAGAAAAAACAAGACAGTAATTGCCTCCAAGAAGATTACATTTTACTGGGTTATTTATTGGGGTATATGTATGTGGATAATGTGAAACATGGAAAAATAAATATAAAGTGACTTCGGTGGGAGAAAGGCTTCTGACCACTAAGAAAGCAGGAAGGAAACTAAAGTTTCCAAAAAGAGAACATAAGGAGAAATAAAGTTTCAGTCTTGAGGTAGAGCTTTACAAAGCATAGTTTCAAGTGAAGGGAGTGTTATGTACAGGAACATAATCAATTTGACTGAAACATATAATGTTGTGGTGAGGAAAGGGAGGAAAATAGTGCAGACTAAAAAGATAGGAAGGGGCAGGAGTAAGCACAGAGTATATTTCAGGTATGGGGAGGTAACTGTTACAGATGGAATAGTATAAGTTAAGATTGAATAATAATGTTCACTGAGCTTGAAAACAGGTTGGGCCCAAATTGTGAAGAGTTTTAAAAACTGTTTAGAGGAGTTTTTTTTTTTTTTTTTTTTTTTTGGTAAAGGCAAGAGGAAGCCATAAGTAGCTTGATTGGTTTTGTGTTTAATGAAAATTACTTTTGGCAGTAGCGTATGTAATGGATCTGAATGAAAAGAGACTTGAGGTAGAGTAATTAGGGGAGCCAATTAAAATAATTTAGGTGAAAGGTGGTAAGAGTCTGAACTAAAGCTGGAAGCTGTGTGAATGGGAAAAAAGGGTCATAGTGAGAGATGTGGCGATAGAAACAGTAAGATTTGGTATGTCATTAGGTAGGATGAAGGAATTTGATGAGTGGAGGATAATATCAAAATTTTGCCCCTTTTTGGTTATTCAGTCATACCTGACCCATTGTGACACAATTTGGATTTTTCTTGACAAAGATATTGGAGTGGTATGCCATTTCCTTATCTGGTTCATTTTACAGATGAAGAAACTGAAGCAGTTAAGTGACTTGTCTGGGTTCATACAGTTAGTGAGTGTTTGAGGACAAATTTGAACTAAGGAAGATGAATCAGTGCCATCTAGTTACCCCAATGCCAAAGTTATGAACCCAGAAAATGAAAATGACTGTACCTCTAACAAATAAGAATTAGAGGAGAAAAATAATCGATTGAGGTTTTGGACATTTTGATTCTCTGAGAAACTCTAATTTGATATTTTCATTAGAAATGGATTAGAAAAAAATGGATTGTCATATGACATATCTTAGTAACACTACTTCCTGTTTGTTTCATATCCAGGTGATCGGTTCAGGTCAGTCATAGATGATGCTTGGTGGTTTGGAACTATTGAAAGCCAGGAACCTCTTCAGCCTGAATATCCTGATAGTTTATTTCAGTGTTACAATGTCTGGTAAATATCTCATAGTTTTTGTTTTGTTCCACCTAATTATCCTCTTAAATTTCCTTTCTAGTAATCAGATTATTGAGTATGAGTCAGCCTCTCAAAATGATGGAAGTTTTTTTTTTTTTTTTTTAACTTTTTGTGATAAATTGCATCTTTTACTCATTCAGCAATTATTTTACTTGGAATTTTAATGCAAGTATTATATCTTTCTTTAAGCTGGGATAATGGAGACACGGAAAAGATGAGCCCTTGGGATATGGAACTTATTCCTAATAATGGTATGTGTATTTGTAGATTATGCTCTATGTAACTTAAGTTACATGATGAATAGAAAAGAGATTTTGAGTTAACAGTAGATGAAGGAACTATTTGGAAAAAAATGTAGTAAATGTTTCATCCAAAAAAGTAATTGAAAAGAAGATTTTTTTGTTTGTTTGTTTTTTGGAAAGAAGATATTTGAGACAATTTTAAAATTGAAAAATTAAGTTTAAGATCAGTTCTTAATATTCGTTGAGTAATAGAACTGATTGGAAATTTTTCATTTTCACTTACATTAGGTTTTTTTTTAATGGCATTTTTTATGTTTCACCAAAGTAACATTATCTCTGTTCAGAGAGGGGCACTTGTTTTTAATAGATAAGCATTACAAAGAGATAGGATACTAGTATTGGAGTCTAGAATATCTGATTTCAAAATCTTCCTTTATTCATCTCTTAAATGGGGAATAATAATAATAATGCCTTTTCTGTGTAGGATTGTTCTCAGCATCAAATAAGACAGTTTATGTAGATACTTTGGGAAACCTTAAAGCAGTATATTAATGGGAGCTTTTGTTTTTGTTTTTTTGGCAAGACTCGTGATTTTTATGGGAGGAAATGTTGTGATTGTGATTTCCATGTAGAGAACTCCTGGTGAAGAAATGATACCTTCCTTCACTGTTGCAAATGGCTTCAATGAATGCTTACTTAGTAATTGACTGATTGGTAGACTTTGACTTCCTAACTTTTGAGAAGGAATTTGTTAATTAAGGAAATGATGTAAAACTAATGACTTCAACTTGTTTAAACTTACAAGTTTTAAAATTCTGATGTGAAACTATTATTTTTCTTAAAATAAACTCATATTAACTATTAGAGCATTATTTTTAGGAATTGACATTTTGGAGAATAAAATATATTTTATATTAATGAACCTGTCATAAAATTGTAAGGTCTTTTCAAGGAATTTCAAACTAAGATCCTTGAATTAAGGAATTTCCATATATATATTTTCATTAATGTTCCTTAAAGATGGTTTTTCTCAGATTTTCTTTTTGATGCATTTTAGCTGTATTTCCTGAAGAGCTAGGAACAAGTGTTCCTTTAACTGATGTTGAATGCAGAACATTAATATATAAACCTCTGGATGGAGAATGGGGTTCTAATTCCAGGGATGAAGAATGCGAAAGAATTATCACGGGAATAAACCAGCTCATGACACTAGGTAAGATGCAAAAAGTAGGAAACATGGTACACAAATAGAAAATTGGAGCAGAAATAAAACTGAAAATTATATATTGTTTTGGAATTTTCAAGGCCTTTATACTTTTATAATGTCTCTTTCAAGTAGCTAACCAGCAATACTCTTTTTTTAACCCTGAAAGTGACATAGAACACACTGCCTGATGAGGTGATTCATTTCTTTTTTTTTGGCAACTTTAGTCTTTAGTTCTTTCTTTTCTGTTAAAGCTTATCTGCCTTCCCACAATTTCCACTGATTAATCCTAGTTCTACCCATTATAACAATATAGAAAAACTCTTAATTTTATGTAAAAACCTTTCATTTAATCAAAAATACTGATCAAATGTCCCTATTCTCTACTTTTTTCACAACTGCCTAAACAAACTATGTAACATGGTTTTTCAGTCTTCTTAAGTGGTCCTTTGTACATAATCCAATTTATTAAGGAACAGAATGAATTTATTACATTGAATTAACAACATAAGGAAATTTGGTGGGATTGATTTTTCTGAAGTAGTAAAAGTATTTTAAAACAAGTTTATGTTTTTTCTTAAAAGTATATAGAATCTTTTTAAATATTTTTTTGACAGCCTATTCAAAAACAAGTAGATATGTAGAATTGAATTAAAAGACTGAATCTGATGTAGTAAGACTGATTCACAGTTGGCCTGTGAATATGCAGAGTGTTTGCCACCAAAACCTGTATTGGTTTGTGTCTGCTCTCAAGACTTGCTAAAAGATTGTTCTGTGTAGTAGTACTTCATTGATAATGTCTTTACCTTCCTTTCTCCTTTCCTCTCTCCCTCCTCTCCTTCTTTCTTCCTTCCTCCTTCTCCTCCCTCCTTCCCTCCCTTCCTTCCTCCCTCCCCTCTCTCCTTCTGTCCTTTCCTTCCTTCCTTCTTCCCTCCCTATCTCCATCCTTTTCCTTCCTTCCTTCCACCAAAAAAAAAAAAAAAAAAAATTGCCAAACTCAAGATATATTGGTATTATTAGTCTTGGTCCTGAAAGATATGTCTCCTCTATACAGAGTTACTATAGGTGTGCAGTGTTGCATATGTTACTGTTTGTGGGTTTTTTCTTAGTTGAGTTCTGCTTTTTAAAAAAAAATTTAAGAAAAATTTTAAAAGAAAGAATTCAGTTATGGGGTAAATTGGGGAAATTATTTTGAGGTGTTTTTTTTTAAGGGGGGGGCATCTTATTCATTGGAGATAAAAATCACATTATGGGTTTAGATTTTTATCTTGATGGTCCCTTTTAGCTCCAAACCTGTGTGCTCAAGATGACTGCAGATTATTATCTTCATATATTGGAAAATTTTTTCATTAAATTATTGCTGAAGGACTCATCTTTTTCACTTATTATTTGTAATAGATTTTTATGTAAAATAGATTCAAGATTTGTCTTAGATAATTGGCAGATTTTGTTGGTGTTGCAGAAGTTTTTTGGAAATTATATCAAGGCTGTATAGAGTACAACTGAATCACAAAAAGCCTTTTGTTAAATCTTGATAAATGAACTTTCCAAACTCATTTTTGACTTGTCTTTTTATGATATCTTTTGCATAGTTTTCTATGTGTATTTCTTGGTTGGAAATAGTACCAACCTATTCATATTTGTCTACATGTCCCTTCGGGTAGCCTGCAACTTCAATTATTTGTAGACTATGATTTTCTTTCCTGCAGGTAAATAATGAACAGGAAAATTTAATAGTGCTTTTAATGGCATCAACCTTCCCCTAAAAGAAAACCTATCTTTTTTTTTTAGCATCAATATTGTTTTAATGATTCTGTCTTGCTGTAAAGTATGAAATATCAGAGTAAAATGACAAGATGATAATGATGATAAAAAGTTTAGAATTTCATAGAGGATTAAGTTTGGCAAAACTTTTTTTAATTTGTTAAAATATACACTCAATGGTCTCTATGTGTTCATTTTATAGTAATGTGGGGCAGTGGACATATGTAATGTAGAAATGTTCTTTGTTGACTCAGTGGAAAGAGGCATGGCCTTTGGAGTTAGAGAGACTTGGGTTCAAATTCTACTATAGTCACATTTTGTCTGTCTCTAAGCAGATCACTTAACATCTCAGTGTCATGAGAATTCTGGGAATATAAGTTGCAGATGAATTATTGAACTACTACATTAGTGGAAGTTGTTTTCATACTGCTAATTCCCCACACTAATTAATTTACAGATCTGTAACCTGCTTCCCACTACACTCCAAAAAAGAGATATTTAATCTTACGTTGTTAACAATGAATCAAATAATACAGCCCTTAAGAGTTAATTTCAAAATATTTAATTTAGGAATAATAAAAAGTTCCTTTTTATATATATTTATAAAAAGTACATAATTAGACTAGAGATAAGATGGTTTTGAAAATTAATAAAAATTTTTTTTAAAAGTGTTTTTTAATATATAAACTTTTTTTTTCTTCTTTGATTTTAGATATTGCTTCTGCATTTGTGGCCCCTGTGGATCTACAAGCATATCCCATGTATTGCACTGTAGTAGCATATCCTACTGATCTCAGTACAATTAAACAAAGACTGGAAAGCAGATTTTACAGGTTAGAACTAAGTTATGTAGTTATTACTGGAAAAGGTGTAGCTGGGGAGAGGGGAGGATAGTATTATTACTAAATGTTCTTCTTAATTGAGACTATTCTTTGGAAAATTTTTGAATACAGTACTTTTATTTCCTAATCTAATTTGACACTCACTTTTCTTAATTATTCTATATTGTATAATAGAAAACCCAACACAGAGTTTTCTTAAGGGGAGAAAAGGCACAAAATTATGTGTTTGCTTTAGTTGTGCAATCTTTGAATACTGATGAAAAAGTAAGTAATTGTCCTTTAATCCTTACATCTTAGATTCTATAGACATTTGAAAACATTCAGAAGTTTGAGAAAAATATTTAAGGAAATCACATTTTCCATTTTCATCTTAAAAGTCCTTTTGATTTTATATCTTTGATAAACTTTTATTTGCTTTTAATTCCTTTGTTTTTCTTTTAACTTAGGATTTTTTTTTCATTGCAACTGACTTGATAAAACTGTATAACATTACTTTTTTTAAAGAGAATACAAATAGCTATTTTAACATGTTTCTTTACATATCAGCAGTTGTGAACCTTTTTTCCCATTGTTTCCGAAGATTTCACTCCTGTTCCTTTTTGTGTTGCATATTCCACTGTTATCCCGGGTTCCCACTATTGTGGGGTGGGTTTTTTTGTTGTTGTTTTGGTTTGGTTTTTTGGAGTTTTTGTTTTTGTTTTGGTCCATCTTCCCAAAGCTCCATCTTCAGTTCATCATTCTTGGCTTTCAGTGTCATGTGAAGGTTGTTAAGAATTCTAAATAGAGTACTACTGGTATTTTAGAACCAACCCATTATTTAGAAATATTTCTGTATGGTTGAAAAGTATATTACTTAAGTCTTAATTTGAGATGCTTTTAAAAATTCTCCACAAAAGGGTAAATAGGTTTTTCTGTACTAGGATAGAAACTTGTCGACCATTTATAGCATTATTTGTACAAGAAGCTTCATTCTGAGCTCCAAAATGGACATTAAAATTAAAATTTGAAAGCTATTTTATCTACTGTATATAATTATAATTTAATATTCCCTTAAAGGCATAGAATCTTTATTATAAAATACTGTACTTTGCCATCAAGTTATTAAGATGTGTTGGAATTAGTTTTCTCTATATTCAAATGATCCTAGGGCTATGGTACTTTTATACTTTTTTTAAGACGTCATCTTTACTCTTCCTTCCAACCTCCTCCTGAGATGTTTACCTCATTGTTCTTGTCAATGTGTCCTGCTCTCTTATTTTTATATAAGCCTGTTTAGGTTTGGGGACTTTTATTTGGCCTTACCTCTGATATAATAAAATATATTATAGTTGAGTGTTTTTTTCCCCCTTAATGAGTGTTTGCTATGCAGATCCATTTTTTGTTTGCTTTTGGTGTATGATTGTATTCCATGTGATTATGGTTACTAGAAGTCTTTATTTTGGGTATGGTGGGGGAAGGGCTTTTTGGGTGTTTGGTTGGTAAAGGTATTTATTTTTTCACTCCTTCCACTAGATGTGTTTTAAAGACTATTCCCTTAACAGTTCTATGGAGACTCTATGTAGAGTTTGTTTCAGTCATAGAATTTGAACCATAAGAAGTAATTCTCCATCAATATTTGTTTTAGTTGTCAGAGCATAATTTTTCTTTAGTTGTGTTCGCAATAAACTCATTGTTCTTTTTATTCATTCATATTCCACAGGTGATCTGTTCAGCTATATAATTGTTCCATTCATATATCATAATAGTAAATTAAATAATATTTATTAGAGTTATGATTTTGTCTTCTGTAATTTTGAGATTAGAAGCAAAAATAATAAGATCTAATTTTAATTTCTGTGTAGAATTTTGAAATATGTTATTTCTTGTATTTTTCCTCCAAAGGCGGGTTTCATCACTGATGTGGGAAGTTCGATATATTGAACATAACACACGTACATTTAATGAGCCTGGAAGCCCTATTGTGAAATCTGCCAAATTTGTCACTGATCTTCTTTTACATTTTATAAAGTAAGTTCATGAATGTGATGTTTAAAAATTAATTTTAACTATTGTAACAACAATAATGTAAAGTAGGGCTGTTATTAATATAAATACTATTACATAGCTCAAGGTAGACACATACAGAATTGTTTATACACTTAGACTTGGAGAGGACTTTAAAGGCATCCATTCCATCTTAAAATCTCTTTTGAAGAAAACTAAATACAAGTTTGTATATATAAGATATTGTCATCAATGACATTAATATTTATATGCCCCACATTTGGTACAGTTTGTGTTTAATAAATAATATGCCAGATGATAATTAGCTTTAGACTACTAAGTTGAGCAAAATGCTTTGCTATACACCATACCGTCTTCTTTTTCCACTCTTCACCATTTTTGCATAATTCCCCCAGCATGATCTTCATAGATATAAATGAGATAATACAATACTTTTCTTTGTGCATGATACCAGTTGGTGAGAAAACAACTAGAATGAAGCCATCCATGTTTGTAAGGAATTTACTTTTACTGTGGGACACAAATACCCACAAAAATCTATATAGCATAAATATAAAATTGATATATACAGAGCAGTTAATTATAAAATAGTTGAAGGATGGGACTAGTAGAGGAAACAGAAAAGATTTCATGCAGAAAGTATTGCTTGACATATCTCAAAGGAAGAATAAGGATACTTAGGAAGTAGAAATAAGGAAGGAGAACATTTGAAATAGATGAGGTGTCGATTGCCAAGATAGAGACAGAAAATAGTATCATGTCTGAAGAGAAAAGGCCAATTTGTCTAGTCTAGATCACAGAATGTAGGAGGGAGAATAATATCCAGTGAAACTGAAAAGATAAGAATCACTTATTCTTGGTCTTAAGACTTTCCAAAGTACTCCATGTCAAATTGGGATAGCAATAATTGGTAGGAAAAATTTCCAAAGAACATTAACTCAGTCTGTCTTATTTCTCTTTCACTTGACAATCCTTCAAATACTTAAAAGACCTCTATAACCTTATTCCTTAAGTATCCTTTGTGGGGGGAGGGCTAAACTTAGCTATTTTTTCAAATCATTCTTATCTTGAGGCTTTTCATCAGTTTCACCATCCTACTTGGAAATGTTTCAAGATTATTAGTGTCCTGAAGACAGTACTTCAAATATATAATCTTATCAGAATCAGAATTTTAAGAAAGTTAAATAAAATTAACAAGACTTTGAGTCTAGATATTGGAGGATGTAATAGAGGGCAGAATCAAGGAGGACCCCAAAATTTGAAGGAACTTGAAATATATAGCTTGGAGATGGGAGGATTTGTGAAGGGGTGGGGAGCAGGGGGAATCTTTAAGTTTTTGAAGCATTGTCTTGTAAAAGAGGTATTTTGTTATTCTGCGTGTTGCCAGAAGAATCAAGCCTAGGAATGAGAGAAAGTAGCAAATGAGTTTTGAGATGCAGAAAAACCTACCTATTGAAATTGAATAGAATGGACTGTCTTAGAAGCTAATAGGTTTCTCCCTCATCAGAGATCTTTACCCAAAATCAGGATGAGCAGTTTATTATATTTTACCATATTTAACACTACACACACACACACACACACACACACACACACATATACTATATACTATATTTAAGTGGATGACTGCTATGGTATTCCTTCCAATTCAACTTCTGTGAACAGATTATTTAAGATAGATCATTTTTGAGATTTTAGATAGCTACAAAACTTGTATTTTGTTACAAATTGAATAAGCATTACTCTACTAAAGTATTTATTTCACCTAAGCACTGTTTAATACCTTGGCAGATTTTTTTATTTTTATTTTTGATATACAAATCCCAAGAATATAAGATCTAACAAATAAATAATATAATATCTGTACTCCGAGGTAGCTTATGCTAAATGTCATACCAAGAGACCTCAGGAGTTCTGTGCTGGAGGTATTGAGAAGATTCAATAGAGATGGAAATATTTAACCTGTCTTATTCACTAGAGTACTATGAGAGGGGAAGGGTATTCTGACTTGACACTATCAAGAACAAAACTGGAAAAAGTACAACAGAATGATTAGTTCAATTTTTCTGGAATTTAAGGTATGTATAGGTGATTAGTGAAATATGAAACTAGAAAAGGAAGATTATAGTTGCCAAGTGCAGAGTTAAAATTTATTTTACTAGATAATTGAAGTGGTGATTCCATTAACAAAAATTGCAAAGTCAGAACAAAAAATGGATTGGCAAGGGAGATGTGAAGAATTTTATCTTAAATATTCAGTTCAAGTTATTCACAAGACAGCTAGGTAGAAGTTAAGCATGTGTGATGACTACTAAAGAAAAATACCTGAATAAGGTTGATAGATTAAGTTACTAGAGGAGATTAAAGTTGTGAAGCAAAAGGAAACAATAATTAAAATAGAATGACTAGGAGAATGGTTGAGGAAGTTCACATCAGCCCTCTCAAGTTGGAGAACTAGTTATTTACTAAGATGATGGGTATACAGAAAAATGACATGTTCCTGGGTTTCAAGAAACTTACACTCTATTTAAGAAAGTTAAAGAATTTAAAGGAATGATAATTGTAGAGTAGAGTAGTCAAGTGATGTTTCTAAGAATTTGAACTAGTTTTGAAAGGTGGGTGGGAGTTATATGGTTGAAGGGGAACATTCTGGGAAGGATTTCAATGTTCATATTCAGAGGAATAAATAAGAAATGAATTTGGAAAGGTAGATTTGATTGAAATTGTGGGTATTTAACATGTTGTGGGCAAATTTTTCAATAATTTACGGAGTTTTGTAACCTCCCAAAGTTTTGATAATGCTTATTTAAATACTGCAGTAATAGAAAATTATATTAGCTCTTAACATTCTATATATATATTTCTTAAAAATTTTGATATTAAAAGCATTTGAACTAATATTTCTTATTATATAGAGATCAGACTTGCTATAACATCATTCCACTCTACAATGCAATGAAGAAGAAAGTCCTTTCTGATTCAGAGGTAATTTTAAAATTTTATTGTTATTATTAGAATTTAATCAGTGCTCCAAAATAAGCCTATATATTGTAGTTTATCATTTGGAATGAAAATATTTTTACCCTACATATCATTTTTAGAAGGAAATTTGGTATATTATGTTCATTTCAGTTGGTAATAGTTTATATATAACTAGATACAAAGTTATTAATAAACAGAAATGTTAGTGTTGTGGTAAATAAGCATCTATTAAATTTTTTATGTATGTACCTGGTAATATACTAAGTATTGTGTCTTTTAAGAAAAGACACATGTCTTTCTAGTGTGTGAAACAGTATGTCTATAGAACAGTACATAAAAGATATGAATAGAATACTTAGAAAGTAATCTTGGGGGCAGGTAATATAATGGAAAAGACCAAAAAAAATTTCTGCAGAAGATATTTGAATTGTCTTAATGGAAACCAAAGAAAAGAGCTTTGGGGATGGCCTTTGTAAATGCATGAAGTTAGGAGGAAAAGCATGTGAGAAATAATAGCTTGGGCTAGTGTAGGTGCTATAGGGTGCAAGGAGGAGGTCAAATATAAAAATATTGGAAAGTTGTAAGGGGGCTAGGTTAAGAGCTTTTAAAAATCCACCAGTATTTTCTATTTGATCTTAGAGATAATAGGGAATCACTAGAATTTGTTGAGTTAGGAGAGTGATATTATTAGACTTGCAATTTAGAAAAAGCAACTGATTGAGGAGTGAATTGGAATAGGGAAAAAGTTGAAGCAGGGCGAACAATTAAAAGGATATTAGGGATAAATATATGTCTCATTGGTTAGAGCATTGGCCCTAGAGTCAGGAGGACCCGAGTTCAAATGTTATCTTAGACACTTGACACTTAGCAGCTATGTGATGCTAGGCAAGTCATTTAATCCTGATTGCCTTGCTAAAACAACATTTTTTAAAAACTATTAAACTATATTTTAAAAACTCTTTTAAACATTTAAATCATTAAAGCCTGAGCAAAAAGAATTATACAAGGATGATTGGTGTGGATGTGGGGAGAAAGCATGTGAGAGAGATTG
This sequence comes from Sarcophilus harrisii, assembly GCF_902635505.1. Classification (NCBI taxonomy): domain Eukaryota; kingdom Metazoa; phylum Chordata; class Mammalia; order Dasyuromorphia; family Dasyuridae; genus Sarcophilus; species Sarcophilus harrisii. The sequence continues at coordinate 229,401,000 of NC_045429.1, forward strand.
TCAAAATAGACAAAATTTGATAACAGATTGGAGATAAGGGGTGAGTGAACAGAGTTAAGAATAAAACCCAAGTTTTAAGCCTAGATGACTAAGGATATTGTGGTCCCACAGCAGTATTGAAAAATTGAGACATGAGGAAAGGGTAAATAAATTCTATTTTGGACGTGTTGAGTTTGGGATGACTATAGAACTTGTAAATTCAGGATAACTATTGCATTTGAATGATGTAAGACAAATTCAGAAGAGAAGATGGCTGAATATAAGATCTGGGTAGCATTTGCTTAGATATGATAATAGAATGAATACATAGAAACTCGGGAAATATCCATCAGTACTGAGCATTACCTAGTCAAAAAATCAGAAGGGAGAAAATTAGCAGTCAGGGAGGAAGTGAACCAGCAGAGAGCAGTGTCATGAAAACCGTAAGAAAAGAATATTTAGGAGAAGCAAGTGGTAATAATGTCTGAGATTTAATGTCTGAGAGGTTAAGAGTAATAGAGATTGAGAAAAGACCAAAATTTGGTAATTTGAAACTCATTATTAGTAACTTGGGAGAGAGAGCCACTTTGAGTTAAATGATAAACCTCTATTGCATTTTTTTAAAGATTTAAGACTGAGTGGAAAGTGAAAGCACCTAATATAGACAGCATTCTCAAGGAGTTGAATCAGTCAGGTGGATTAAGTGAAGTTTAAGAATGGGAGAAGGGAGGCTAGATGGCACAGTAGATGGAGTACTGGCCCTGTAGTCAAAAAGACTTGAGTTCAGATCTAGCCTCACACACTTAATGCTTCCTGGCTGTGTGACCCTGGGCAAGTCACATACCCCCAATTACCTCAGCAAAAAAAATAGGGGCGGCAGAGGAGACCTGAGCCTGCTTATAGGTAGCAAGGAATGAATAGAAGTACATGAACACATGATGAGAGTTTAGCGTTATTTTTTCATTTGAAACAGGTGAAGGAATAAGAGTAGTTAATAGTAGAAGTGATGTAAATGACTTGGAGAGAAAAGAGAGCTCCTATTTTTTTGGTCTGGGACAAGGACCTCGGTTTACAGGGTGGAACAAAAAGCTATGGGAGATTTAAAGAGAGGATAAAAGGTTTGGAATATCTTATATATTAAGTGAGATAATAATTGAATTTGAGGTGTAGAAGGTTTGTCTTGCTATATAATGTGTAGTATGATGTAACAAATTTATGGTGGACCCAGTCAGATATCCTGGTATTTTCAAGACATTCCAAGTTAAGGGGGAGAAAGAAGATCACAAGTAGTTAAATAATGTACAGAGTAAGATATGAAATTTTATTTCCCAATGTTTTATGAAACTCATAAATTCCTTGCTTCAAAGGAAGAAGAGAAAGATGCTGATGTGCCAGGAACTTCTACCCGTAAAAGGAAGGTAATTTATTTTTTATTGTTTTATTTCACTGATTATTACCATTAATCTCTTACCCAGAAAAGGGAATGAATGTACTTGCACATGAAATAACATTATAAACAATCTTTGAAAAGGATTATATATTTTCTGCTGTAAGATCAGAATTATATTATAAAAATGTATTTTATAAAGGGTAGGGGGTAAAAATCAAGAAATAGTATTTTAGTATTTTAGCACTTACTGTGTACTGGGCTCTGGGGACAAAAAAAAAAAACCCAGCTCCTACCTTGACAGCATTCCCTTTCTAAATAGGGGATATATCAGCCAGATAAATGTAGCCTTGGAATACACATATATACATTTAAGTATATATATATATCTCCTTTGACAGTCTGGGTAAGGCTGTGTTCTCCTTTATAAAATAACATATTTAAATGTGTTTTTAAAAATACATACAATTATAAAGAAAATTGGTTTCATTGAAATAATTATCAAAATGGTTTGGTGTTTTTATTTTGTTTTGTTTTTAAATTTGTGTTCTAGTTTGGATATGTTGAGCTTTAGGTGACTATGGAACATTGTTTGAAATTTCCAACAAGCGGACTAAAATCAAGGGGGGGAAATGCTGTATCATTATTTAAGTATTATTTTATTATTCTAGATCAATTTTTAAAAATACAAAATTGTATTGAATGAATGTATTTGAATTGATTTTAGGACCACCAGCCCAGAAGACGTTTACGCAATAGAGCTCAGTCTTATGATACCCAGGCCTGGAGGAATCAGTGCCAAGAATTATTAAACCTTATATTTCAGTGTGAAGATTCTGAGCCATTCCGTCAGCCAGTGGATCTTCTTGAATATCCAGTGAGTGTTGTGTTTTGTTTTTCAAATTAAATGTTCTTGAAAATGAGGTTATGGTTTGTAATAGTTCTTTTTGTGCTGACAGAGAATTGGAAAATGAATAGATGCCCATCTATTGGGGAATGGCTGAATAAATTATGGTGTTGGAAAGCAATGGAATATTTAAAAATGATGAACAGGCTGATGTGGTGTTCTTCTTTAATATATAATGGTTCTCTCTGGGAGCAGGTTTCTTGGGGAGGTTTTCTGGAGGTGGCTTTAGTTTCAGTTAAAATCAATAATCACCCAAAATGCACCCAGCTGATAAAATGCAAATGTTTATTTTCTCCTTCCAAAATAGCCTGGTTAGTTTTTCTTAGTTACCTATCTCTCTGCTTGATTCCAAGATCTCTTGCAGTTAGTCCTTTGCCTCTGCTCCCTTCAGCCTCCAGCCAGCACCAACGTGGAAAATGAAATGAATCTTTCTTGCCTCCGAGAGAGGGCTTCTGGCTCTCAGTCTCCCAGAGTGCTGAATCTGGTTGGGCCTCCGAGAGGGGGCTTCTCCTTAACTGAACTGACACTGCCTTCTCAAATCTTTTCAGCTGAACTCTTGACTGAGCCTCTGTCCACTTTATATATGATCTCCCAAAGGTTGACTCCTCCCCTCCGAGGGAAGGATTAAGGGAGGTGTGAATTCACAAAGTTAACTTTTGTGAATCTCCCATATTTGTGAACTCCAATGAGTACTTAAATACTTCTTGCTTATATGAGCTCTCTAAAGGTGTGAACACAAGCATTGTTTCAGTTAATTCCACTTAGTACCTTGTTTCTTCTGGCCCAAACGGCTCCTTCTAAGATCAGATCAATCATACTGAGCCATGCTAAATTAGATAATTATTGTCTCTATCAACTCTAATGACTTAACAGTTTGTAAAGATTCCAACAAGATTTACATGACTTGAGCGAAACAAGCAGAAACAGGAATAAATTGTACATAGTAACAGCAAGATTGTGGGATGATCAATTTTGATTCTTCTCAGTGGTTCAGTGATCCAAGGCAGTCCTAATAAACTTTGAATAGAAAACACCATTTTCAGCCAGAGAGAAAACTATGGAGAATGAAGATAAATCAACACATGCTCCATTAATTTTTTTTTCCCTCTCTCAAGTTTTTCCCTTTTGTTCTAATTTTTTTCTCTCCCAACATGATTCATTCAGCAGTATGTATTTATAAAAATTAATGTACATGTGTAACCAAAAAAAAAAATTAAAACTTTTTTTAAAAATGAAAAGAAAAAAACAAGGTTATGTTCAGGAACTGTAGTTATGCCAGGTTTTTATGAAGATAGAATTTCATTCTTAAATGAATTTCACAAATAATACTTTGGCTTATTTAGTATGAAATATAAACTTTCATTATTGAAAGGCCAGTTAATATTTTAGTAAAGCATTTAAGTCATTATAAACTTATATAAACTAGAATATATTGTGAAACAATTGAGAAAACCTGTATTTCACATTTCTTCTTGACTTTAAGAACTATAACTTAGTTTAAGATAGTTTATTATATTCCTTTAGTTGAAACCATTTTCACTTGAAACAGCACTTTTAGGTCCTAGTCTATATTTTGTATGAAATAAGAAATAAGACAACATAGAACATTTTAATATTGTAGAATTCATGAAATAACATTTTTGCCAATTAAAATCTATATTGATTCATCCCCAGACAAGTAGTTGAACTGCTAAATAAAATCAATACAATGTGTATATAAACCTATAACATAAACATTTTTTTCAAACAGAAAAAAGTGGTAAGCATATATTTTACTTTCACTTGCTGTTTTTTCCTCTGACACTCATAAATAGGTATTTACAAGTATGAAATGGTCAAAAGGCTGGTATTAATAGACTAGAAGTAATGTTACTACTACAATATTAATTATACAGCAAGCACATTAACTTTGTTGTTTTCATACCTATATTTTCAACTCTATGCTTTCCCCACTCAACCATTCTGTTCTCTCTTAAAGCAAAATAAGCAAAACATCACAATCATTTGACAATCAGGTTAATTTGTATAACATTTCATACGTGTAGTCCGAGAAGGAAGATGTTTCACCTTTTGTTCTCTAGGATTAAAATTAGAGATAGTCAAAAGTTGCCTTTTGAAGTGTTTTTATTATTGTCATTGTATATATATTCTTTTTTCTTGATTCTGCTTGCTTCTCTCTTCTCAAATACATCAACTTACTAATTTTTAGCCATTAATTGTGGGAGGAAGTTTAAGAATATTTGAAACCTAGACGATTTTTATGAAGAAATTAATAGGTGTGTCAGGGAAAGGATAACATTGAATTTGCAGATATAGGTCTTTGGTTTCAAACTCCCAGTTCTGCTATGTAGAATTTGTGTGACCTTGAGCCCAATCTATTAACTCTGATCTTCAATTTCTTCCTCTATAAAGAAGTTGCTTAGAATAGAAGATCTCTAAACTTCCAAATAGTTCTAAATCTTTGTTTTAGTCACCTTAAATTGGCTTATTAAAGCAAATACTAGTAAATTTACCAGATTTAATGTAGTGATAATACAATATTTCATTAATCCATCACTTGTTAAGTAATTTAAGTTAATTTTACAAATAAAAACTATTGCCAAATCTTTTTATTTTAAAAATTCTGAAATAGAACAGTTGTAAACTTAAAATAATTAGTTCATCAAGCTTCCCAGAACGGATATATCCAAATGAGAGTTACTGCCTTCAAGTTTATATATTGCAAAACTGCTACTTAAGATATTTTTTTTAAAGCTATTGTTTTGAAATTGGCTTGTGTTTTGCTATAATGGACATGTCTTGGGAGCATGAAAGAGTTATGTGGAAGTAGTAATGAAAAAGAAAATTAAGTCATTATTGTCTTGTATAATTATAAATTGTCTTTCACATGTTTTTAAAAATTAATCTTATTTTTGAAGGCAGTCAGAGTTAAATGATTTGCCTGGGTCATCTAACTAATCTAACTAGTAATATCTGATCCTGGATTTGAATTCAGGTCCTCCTAACTTGAAGGCTGGTGCTCTATCCACTGTGCCATATAGCTGCCCTCGATCCTACATATTTTTTCAAAAATTCTTAGTGGCTATAAATGACTGTCATCTTTTGAGAATGTTTGACTTTTGGAAATGACCCTAAAAGATCTGAAAAATGATGAGAATGATCAAGCCTCTGATAGCTTTCTGTTCAAAAGTATAGATAAAGTTATAAAGGAGATAGGTTTTCTTTTGTGTTAGGTATATTGCTTATGAAGGAAATTCAAAAAATGTTTTACCAGGATCATTGCCATAATTATATATCTTTTCAAAATCTCTAACTTATGTCTAACCTATATATTTAAAAAAAAGTTGTATTTCTTCATACTTCATGTTATATATTTCTGGTATCTTAAAATATGAAATGTAATTTAGCATTATTTCATTATAAAGAATTTTATTATACAGAGTTAAGAGTCTGCTATACATTGACTGAGATATCAAGGACTTATTTATTTCCCTAATCTAAATGAATCACCTCTGCTCTGCTTTTTTTTTCCTTTTGTTCTCCTTCAGTTTGCTATTGAAAGTGTTTTCCTATGGTTTTTACAATTTTGTGAATGTAGCCCTAGAATCTGACTTAGTTTTTCCTAAAGTGATATTTAGCACCAAAAGTCTTTGAAAATTGACTCTTTGGTTCTGTTTTGTTTTAATGTTGCTGTTGTTTTACAGTAATTCAATTTTACTGTTATTAGGACCCTCCCCTGTACTAAATTAGAAAATCAATATATTAGCCATGTCTAATTATATGCCTTTGTCAAGGGACAGAAAACATATTTCACTATCCGTTCACTATCTGTCCTCAGAAGTCTTCTAGTGCTGTTACCATGGTCTTTGTATACGTTGTTCTGCTTACTTTGTTACATACTATTTCATATAAATCAACCTACCTTTCTTTGATTGTTCATATTCACTTTCTTTCAGTGCAATATTTTATTGTATTCATAAACCATAATTTCCACAGCTATTCTCTAATCTCCAATCACTTTTCCAGTTCTTTGGTGGGACAGAAAGTGCTAAAATAAGTATTTTTGTATAAATAGAATTTTGCCTTCCTTAGAGGCCTTATTATTGGCTTCCTTAGAATATTTGCCTAGTAATACTATCATTAAGTCAAAGGGCATGTATAAGTTTAGTGAATTTTTTAGTATAATTTCAAATTACTTTCCATAACAATTTTACCAGTTCACAAATTTAACAGTTTCACCACTTATTATTTATGACCTACCTATCACATCCCTTTTTTCAGGGGCAAGAGAGCATAATGGATAATGTTGAACTTGGATTTTAATTCTTCCTACAATTGATTATGTGGTCATGGGTTTTTACTTCTGAGTTTTTATATGCCTTGTGAAATTGAGATAATGATGCCAGTAATGCCCTTTACTCAAAGAGTTTTTCTGTGGCTGAAATTAGGTTAACACATTAGTAAAGTGCTTTTTAAGAGTATAATTAGTCCTCTTAAAGCAACAGCATTTTAATTATTTCAGTTAGAGCTATGGTTCAGTAAGTTGCTAAAAATGATCTGAATAAGTAGTATAACTGCATTCCACACATTTTGCTTCTTATTATGAAACTATAATTGTATCCTGTAGTTCAAAACTATTACAAATGACATTTATTTTGATATATTGCTTTATCTGTCATAACTATAGTATGATGCCAAAAATCTATTCATCTTCTTAACTTTAAAATCATGCTGTTAAAAGGAAATAGCCTTCATGTTTGTTATATAGTAAGATTAAAGGCTTCAGATATAGATAGATATAGATATAGATAAAATATGTACTGGGAAGATGCAGATACTGGATAAAGAATAGGGAGAAGTAAATATAGAGGTTGATACTGCCTAAGAAAATATTTTTTATCTGGAACATTGAGGTAATGATGAAGTTGTGATTATTAACAGGATCAGTCTTTGTGCCTTTCTTAGAACTTACATGTGACCTAATTTTGAGGAACATTGATTTATAGCCTTGATTTTTTTTTTTTTTTAATGTAGGATTACAGAGACATTATTGACACTCCAATGGATTTTGCTACAGTTAGGGAAACTTTGGAAGCTGGTAATTATGAGTCACCAATGGAATTGTGTAAAGATGTAAGACTTATTTTCAGCAATTCCAAAGCTTATACACCAAGCAAGAGATCAAGGGTATGGAATTAAACTTTTTTTCCCAAATGTATAGATTTTCTACTTATGTCATCAACATTTATTTATAAATGTAAACAACTAAATGTTTATAGACAACTATACAAAATATTTTTTAAATATTGAAATTTTTTTTAATCTGCAAATGTGACTTATTCATTAACTATAAACATTTCCCATTGTGAAACAACAAAACTGAATGTGAATTCTCATTATTAGTTTGTACTGTCTATGATAAAATGTTTGAAGAAAAGTGTATTCTGGAAATAAAATACTGTAGTTAATTAATTTTATTTCATTTGCAAATGGAATAAATAATTTTCTGAAATTAACTTGTCTTTTTAAAAAAGTTATATGATCAACTTTAGTATTTAATGGAGGGAGGAGCGTTTGTATGGGTAATTTATAAATGTGAAAATTAAAATATTTACCTGATAAAAGAAAGAAAAGGGGAATTCTGGAAGTGAGAGAACATCAGTGGATCTCAGTACATGGCAACCCACCTATTGTGTGTATACCAAGTGAAGCTGTGGCTAATTAGGTCAGCAGTGAAAAAGGTACTATAGGACAATCCTTGTGGATGATATGCAAAGCACATATTCTGAATAATGAGACTAAAAGCAACAGTTCAAGGTTATAGGTATTGCATACTCCTTTCCCCCCAAAAATATTAGGAGGTGCACTGATTAGAACAATAGGACCTAAAGTTAGGAAGACCTAACTTGATTTCCATCCTCAGGGAACTGACATTAGTTGGATTACCCTTAACAAGTAATTTATCTCTGTCTGCCTTAATTTCCTCAACTATAAAATGGTGATAATAATACCTACCTTCCAGAATTGTGAAGATAAAATGAGGTAATAGTTGTAAGGCATTTAGCACAGTGCCTAACACATAATAATAGGTGCTTGATAAATGCTTGTTTCCTTTCTTCTATTTACGGCATAAATCTTATAAGTACACATTTTTAATTGAAATTATCTTAAGAGTAAATAAGTAATTTTTTAAATTAAGAATTTGCTATCAAAAAATGTATATGATTCTATATCATGATTTTACAGAAAAGCAAATTTACTTATTGAAAAGCAATTTTTCATCACTGACACAGTTTCTTTTATTTATAGATTTATAGTATGAGTTTGCGTCTGTCTGCTTTCTTTGAGGAACACATTAGTTCAGTTTTGTCAGATTATAAATCTGCTCTTCGTTTCCATAAAAGAAATACAATAACCAAAAAGAGGAAGAAAAGAAACAGAAGCAGCTCTATTTCCAGTAGCACTGCATCAAGGTACATAGTTATTTCTTTTTTTAAAAAAGCATGAAATGATCCATAAGTTTGACATCTGAGTGGTTAAACTTGGTGTGTGTTTTTTAATGCTTCCTTTACTATTCCCTATATTGCAGAAAGATATGTTTGACATGCAAGTTCCTTTGATGTGGAGGATTTTTAAACTTTAACTAAAGCTATACTAGTGTAAGTGCTTAAATTCAAATAACTGCTAAACACAGTAAAACAGCATTTTTAGGGTAGTGATGACATCATGCCTTTTTTTATCATGTATACCTATAGCATTTACAGTAATCTTTCACTAAAGACTCACTTATCTGAGGTTCACTACTTAAAATTCAATACAAATGCCATGTTTAACATTTCATTACAGTATAATTGATTTTGAATCCTACAGTACTTTACAAGTTGTGTACACATATATGTGTTCATCCTCATGTACCTCCAAGTGACCATATGTGTTACAAGTTTCACTTTTTGAATTTACAGCCCTGAAAGGAAAAAAAGGTTGCTAAAACCTCTCCTAAAGGCAGATATCTCTACCTCTCCATTTTCTACACCTTCACGAACAATAGCCCCAAGACATAATGCTGTTCAGATGAATGGAAAAACGATAGAGTCCAATTCTGTGGTGCGAACTAGAAGCAACAGAGGACTTATAGACATAATTGTAACTGAACAACCATCTACTTCTTCAGGAAGCAAGCCTTTGATTTCAAAGCCTAATGCTTCTGTGATACCTGGGAAAACAAGTGAGTCAAGTCATTCATAATTTCTAAATTGAAGATTACTTAGTAAAAAATTACTTCCCTGTTAACTTGTATCTAAATTATCTAAGTTCTTTTCTCTTGGTACCTTGAAAATTAAAATATATTACATTAGATTTTAATTAAGTCTCTTCATGTTTTGTGTTGGAGTTTTCAAACTTCCAAAAAATTTTTTCTTTTTTACCCATACCTTGTAAATCCTAAAAACACTTTAAACTTTTTCTTTTCTACTTCTGTGGGTTTTTTTTAAAATAGGTACTTTTTTTGTTGTTGATAAATGTTTGGAAATTTTTTTATTTGAAAGTCAGTTTCTTAAGGGTAAGATTGGTGGACATTTTGATATAATTGTTGTGTAGAACTCAAGGACAGTAAAATACTTATATAGTATGAAAGTTTTGGAGTGTGTTCCCTTTTGGTACAAAACCTTTGTAGAAAGATTTGTTAGCTCCTTGAATTAAATACCTGTTGCTTGTCTCCTTCCTTTACTTCTCAGGACCATTTGATATTAACAAACCTCTTGCTAAAAATGCTGTTTTGACATTTTCCATGATCTATGATAGTACAGATAATTCCTTACTTTGTCTTCTTCCATTTCTCCTCTTATCATATGGATATCTGTAGGTTTCTTCCAAAACTTATTCCTCAGCTTTCTGTTTTTTTTTAAAAAAAAAAAAAACATCATATCCTTGATGAAAATATCCTTTTTTCATAATTGCATTTTTAAATAGCATTTTTAAAATGATGACTCCCACATTTATACCTCCAAACCTGAACTTTGATTCTATAATTTAGTCACTTAGTAAGATTTGAAGTAATCTTAGGCTTTTCTTTCTCTCTTTTTGTTCATGTATCCAGTTTACCAAATTTTGCCTAAATCTCCTTTTTTCATAAATTAATATGAAATTATCACTTATTTTTTGTTAATAGGCATTTATATAGCCCTTTAAAGTTTGCAAAAGACTTTATATGCATTATCTCATTTTTGTTTTACAAATATGAAGTAGGTACAACAATATTACTATCCTTGTTTTACAGAGGCAGAAACTGATATTCATAGAGTTTCTTATAATAACAGTTTTGGAGGAAAGGTTTTAAAACTCGGGTCTTCTTGACTTAAAATTCATCCCTGTTGCATCAGAATTTATAACTTCTTTTTCTACTCTTTGGAATCTGGCTTGAGCATGTTCTGTCCTTCCACCAAGCTTGTCTTACTTTCTATTCCTCATACATGAAATTGCATCTCCTAAAACCTCTATGCTTTTACACAATCTATCCATTCTTGGAATCACTTTTATTTCTTAGAAATATTTATTTCTTAGAGATCTTTTAGTTGTTAGTGTTTACTTATATGTTTGCATGCTGTTTTACTCAATAAAATGTAAGTTTCTTGATGATGGGGATTGCTTGCTTTGTATCTTTTTAACCTTAGCACCTATCACTATCTGTCCCTGGCATATACATATTTTTAAAAGTATTTATTGATATCTTTTGTTTTACAATTCTATATTTCTCCTTGTACCCCTCCACTTTCTAGAGCTCCATCTCTCCTAAACAAGATTTAAAAAAAAGAAAAAATAATCAACTCTAATCAGTACATTTTAAAATCTGACAATATATGCATTGCTCTACAACCATGGGACTTCTTCCTATACCTTCCCCTCAAATCACCTTGCTTTGTAGAGGAGTGAGGAAAAGTGTTTTCTCTTGTCTCTTCTTTGAGGCTAAGCCTTTTCTTTGAAATTCAGCAACATTTATTTAGTAAATGCTTTTACATTGCTTGATTAGCCTTTCTGAAATTAGTGAGGCTAATTCTAGACTAAAAATAACAACATCAATAATAGCTATCATTTATATAGAACTTACTGTTTTCCAGGCATTTTGCTAAGCACTTTACAATTATTATTTCATTTGATCCTCACGAACAAGCCTGCAAGTTAGATGCTATTGTTATCCTCATTTTATGGAAAAGGAAACTTAAGACAAAAAGAGTTGTGACTTGTCCAGGATCAATCACATAGCTAAATAATTTTTTGAGGCTGCATTTTAAATCAAGTACTCCAAGTCTTTGAAGTACTTTAAATCAAGTACTCTATTGGACTGCAAGCCCAATACTTCATCTATTATGCCATCTAGGTACCTTGAAAATAAAACATTGACACTGGACCAGTATAACAAAAGTCCTAGCAGTTTGTCATTCTTGTTGTAAGTTCCAGTAGCTAGTATTACCTTTGGGAACATCTGATCATAATTACACCATAATGAATTATTAGAACCTAACTTTAATGGAAGTTCATCAGCATGGATGAATGATTATAAATATTGTCCCAAAGATTTCTATCAAATTAGAGCATTTCTATTTCTATCAAAATAATATAGAACAGCTTCTCATAAAGGAGAGGAACCAGGAAATATAAATGACTTCCATTTCTTAATGGTTATCTCCTCTTTGAAAATTGAGTCTTTTGAAGTAGAAAGTTGTATTAGCTCAAATATTTTGAATCTTACTAATCTAGTTGTGCATTAGTGGCAGTCTTATCCTTCCCTTGTTTTTTAAAGTATGAGGGAATGGGAGTTAAATTACCTCTCATGATAAGTTTTAGTGAATCTTGGCTTTTTAAAGAGTTTGTTCTTTTCTTTTTTTTTTAGTGCTGGAGAATACTACAAAACATTCCAAAAATGTAAATAGTCTTTCAGGCTCAAGTCAATCTAATTTTAGTCACAGTACTAGGAATAACTCTGCAAGAGAAAATATAGAGAAGGAAAAGCCAGTCAAACGTAAAATGAAATCATCTACTCTTAACAAGACACCCACTCCAATTCAGCAAGGTAAGTTGTTAACTTTTCAAGTTTATTTTAAGATGTGCTAGAATTCATATAACTTTTAGTTATATTTTAGCTATATTATATATATTTAGTTATATTAGATCTTTCCTGTGGGCAGTTGACATATCTAAATATGATTTAAACCCCCCCAAAAAAAAAAAATTAGAGATCTGTGTAGTATCCAATTTACTCAATTATGTAATTCCTAAATCTTATTTTCTTGCTCTGTTGAAAGAATTGGCAAGTTTTTTCTGAAGTTAAGGATGTGTTTCTAAGCTTTTTAGGGATACAGTTTTTTAGAGAGAAGGGGAGATTGTAGAAACTTTGTTCAGAGGAGATTCAGGAAAGTGATTGGTTGTTAAAAGATATTGAATATGTTAAAACTGACTTCACAAGATCAGTAAATATCTTAAGTTATTCATTTGTCCTTTACCTTCTTTCATTCCTTGTTTATAGTAAATCCTCATTTTTTAATAGTTTAGTTCTTTGTTTGACCTATTTTTTCTCACTTCCAGAATTCTAAACTCTGAAGTGATATCTACGTATTAAATATTAGTCTACAGCTATAATACAATGTAGTGTAGCACATTTAATTTTCAGTTTAGAAATGGTGCAGCCAAACTACTACTACCATAGTTAGCCAGTTGTCTGAAGTATATTAGTTAGTGAGTAATTAGTTCTTTATCATTAACATTATTTTCTGCTTCCAACTTAAAAATGGGTTGTATTTTAAATATTCTATAGTTGGTAATTCAGAATTCTGAATACATTTTCCTCCCAGAAATAGTTTTGTGTAGTGATTTGATTCCTAGGTCAGCCCCCACAAAAAAAAAAAAAACCCAGTTTAATTTATAATATATTTCCATTATAGTTCTAATTTAACTCCTATGCATAATAGTGCTTTTTAGTGAAATGTGTTCAGATTGCCATTTAGGAATTCAAAGAGCAGCCTCTTTCTGTCAGCTACAAACCATACCTAGTACCCTAGATTTGTAGTCAGAAAATAAGGGAATTAATTATAGGACTTCCGCTATGTGTATGACCTTGAAGAAAATCACTTAACTAGTCTATTTCTCTTTCTTTTAAATAGAGCTATGGGTTAAATTGTATTATTGTGAACACTATTTTCATTCAAGAAACATTTATTAAATGCCTGACACATGCTATGCTATACATAATATACAACACAAGCCATTTTCTTAAGGAACTTATGGCATAATGTTCAAGTACACCAACTTTATAACTTGAAAAGTGATGTAAAAAATTTGAGAAGGGAATTTTCATTGAGGGTGTATGAAAAGGAAAAAGAATGGCTTAATGGAGGTGAGCACATCATTTATAAAGAAGTATTCTGTGTGTCAAAGAAATTTCTGTTTTAGCAAATGGCCCATAACAAATTCTTCATTAACCACTGTCAAAATTAAAGTCACAAAAATCAATAGATGGAGACAAACAATGAATAAAAATAGTGTATGAATCATGTATCTTTCTCTTTCTGTGACATGTTAAGAACACTTTTTTTTTAACTAGAGAACCTGGGCATTGTGTTTGTCCGTATCCTACAGACAAAATATGGATTCTAGCACTGTTCATGTTAGGAGAGTATCTTTACACCAAGATAATTAAATGAGATGTGGAATTTATTATGAGATTGTTGCCTTGATTATAAAGTCTTTTCTTAACGGTTTCACAAATATGTTAACAAAATAAATGAAATAATTTACTTGAAGTCACTTAAATATTAAGAAAAAGGATAGTAGGATTTTCTTAACAGACAGGATTTTAACTTTTCATTCTACTCTATTTCTGTGTATTAAGAGTGTCAGAGTGCTGTCATATCCCTACAGTATTAACTGAATTTTCTTACTATTCTAGGCATAGGGTTATAAAAAGGAGTTTAGAGAAAAGGGCCACCCTCAACATAAAATAATTTATAGAACTGAACAAGAGAACATTGACACAATATTACACATGATCATATCCTAAACTTTCGCTTGATATTTGTTGTCAATGAAAATACAGTGGCGGCTAGTGTATAGAAGTGAATGAAATCCTGTGGCTTTAGATTATATTAATATCTTGAAACTTGACTTTTTTTTTTTCCAGTAGCGGTAATAATAATAATAAAAGTTATCTTTTGGAAAGTTATATTTTTATTATTTGAAATAAATAAAACAAGTTTATTATGCATTATGAGAGTTAACAAAAATGCAGATCCATCTCTGTATCCTATAATAATACTGTTATTATTGTGTTCTCTTAGCAGATTGCAAAAATAATGCTTTGGCATCAGGAAGCATCCAAGTAAATGGGCATGGAGGTCAGCCATCAAAACTTATTGTAAAGAGAGGCCCTGGAAGGAAACCCAAGGTAGAAGTGAATATAAGCAGCAATGAAGTTGTACACAAGAAAAGAGGCAGAAAGCCCAAAAAACTACAGTGTATGAAACAGGAAAATTCAGAGCAAAATATAGTACAAACCATCAGAGATGTGATTAATGATGAAGTAACTGCAGCTTCTTCAGCGTGCAATTTTCTTTCTGAAACTAATATTGTAAAAGAAGATTTATTACAAAAAAAGAGCCGTGGGGGCAGAAAGCCCAAAAGAAAGACAAAGGCACAGAAGCCAGATTCAGACCTTATGGTTCCTGCAAGTGTTAAGATGCTAAGAAGAAGTAGTAGAAAAAAGACAGATGAACCTATGGATGAGGATGAAGGGTCTGAGGAACTTAAGGGCTCTGAGCCCCACATGAGAACTAGAAATCAGGGTCGAAGGACAGCGTTTTACAATGAAGATGACTCTGAGGAAGAACAAAGGCAGCTATTATTTGAAGACACCTCTTTGACTTTTGGAACATCTAGCAGGGGGCGAGTCCGAAAGTTGACTGAAAAAGCAAAAGCTAATTTAATTGGTTGGTAACATGTACCAAAACATTTTACTTTAAATGATATAAAGCAGGTACAGTTAAGGAATAAATAGAATCAAGGCTTCTTCCTGGCTGCTATTATGGATTAGAGAGTGTTATAATTTGAAAGAATTAGCAAAAAAGAAAAGAGAAAAAAGAACACTTCTTTAAAGAAATATATATTTTAAATGTTTGCTATTTATTGCCCTCAAATAGGTTATACATTTCAACAGTCATTTTATTCATGGGAGAGGGGAGCAATTGAAGATGTTAGAGCAATTCCTGGTTTATTTATAGAAGAGAAAGATTTGTTCGCACTGTGGAGGTGCATCATATTCCTAGTTAACAGAACTTTTCATGCTACAATGTATGTTTATTTTTGACCAAGCAAGGTACCTTTCTATTGATTATAGAAGTCTTGTCTCCTAGGAAGACAGAATGTTGCAGAGTGTGGCAGTAAATTAAGAATTGTGTTTCCAGTAAAGATACATATAAAATCACCAAACTTTGCTAATCTTTAATTTCAGTAATGTTAGAAAATGCTTAGAAAACAAGCTTTTTGCTTTATCCCATTTCTGCCAAACCTAAAAAAAAATTTCTTATAAAAAATATATCCACATTGGAAAAAGTTTGACTGGTGTCTAATTTTTCAGACCTTGATTCTTGTATCAATCACTAAATCTCTGTTTATTGTGCCAAAGACTGAGCATCAGTGCAGTGGGAAGCCTGTTTTTGACTCTCCATACAGCATACAGTTTTCAACAATGAAAGAGGCTGTATATTACTCTTAAGTAGAAAGTTACTTAAAATTGTGCTAAAATTTATCCTTTTGGTACTTAAAAATAATGCACTGGTGGGAGTCCTTTGACAGAGATGTTTTAGGCAAAATATTTAAGTGGTTAAAGGATTCAAGGAAATTACAGGAAAGGTATGGAATTTGCTGTTTACTTGATCTGGATCATTTCTACGACATTAGACATTTTACTAGGCTAAAATGATTTACAAAGAAATGTGTCTGTGTGTGTATGTGTATATGATAGATGGATATATAAAAATATATACAAACACATACGTATACAATATTACCCAGGTAAAATTCTTTTCAGGATTTTTTAAATAGCACTAGAATAAAATAATTTGAAATGTCATACTTTATAGTTTAATTTTAAGGGGAAGATTGGTTATTTTCAATTATAAAGGTTAAAATAGGCCAAATCACTTTTTATGCAATCATGTTTTATACAGTGGTCTCATTGCACATTGTGTTTTTTCTGCACTTTTTACGGTATTCTTATCACGCTGATAGAAGTCAATATACACCCTAAAGAAAAATTCCATTTAATGATTGTGCCTTGTATTCTAATTTTTTTTTTTTTTTTTTTTGCATCTTTAGTACAATTAAGTTGTCTATTGTAAATGATAACTATATGACTTAGGGGAATGTATTGCTATATGTACTGCTATGGAAAAGGAAAGCAGTTATTTATTTGTTTATGGTACATTTAGTTATTTTATACCTTAAAAACCAACTTAAAATACCATTTCTGTTCAAAAAATGTTGTCCATTACAAGAAAAATTGAAAGGATGTAGTATTTTCTGAGGACTGGTATGGTACAAAAATGTAACCAAAATTTTCAGATACTACATTTTTGAAATGGGATTAGGAAACAGTGTATTATCATAACCCAGCTGTAGAAGAATAAAGGTCTTTAAATTGAATGTTGCCAAATTAAATTGCATAGTAATCTTTATATATTCTGGTAATGTTAAATATTAGCTGTCATTTAATTGTTCTAAAGAAAAATAATAGTTGGTATATTTGGAATTTTTAGGTTAAGTTTGTGTGCAAAAATCCTCGTGTAAAATTAAGTAAAACCGTTTTCCAAATTTTGACTGGGTTGCCATGATTTTACATTTTGGGAGGAAAAAAAACTAATTTGAAAACTTTGCAGATTTCTTTGTATATTTATTTTTTCTAATGGTTATTTAACTATTCAGTTAAAATTAAGTGGCTAAACCATTCATAATGCAAAAGGTGGAAGGATTGCTTGGTTGTACAGTAAAATGCAGTCTTTCAGTTATACCATTAAAAATAATGAAGTGTGTGTGTGTTTGACCTTTAACAAGGATTAATTTAAAAGATCTCGTTGCTTTTGAAGGCAATCAATATCAGATATGTAATTTCCTGATGTTATCTGCATTGTGTTAAAAACAATAGTAGCATTCATCTAAAAGTTCATTTTCTGTAAAAATATATACAGATATACATATATATTTTTATGGTGTGTACAGTATAAAGCTATGAATTCATAAGAATGACCCATATACCATCTTGGAGTGTATAACAACATTTCTCTAGTTCAGTGTGTGGGGATTCTAACTCTTGAGCAAAGAAATGAGTATTTAAGGTCTTTTCTGCAGCACATATTCTTTCTGTTCTGCAAACACTGTATATTTATGACCTTAAGCTTACAGTTTTACTAGTAACTGATAGACACTGGTTTCTTAATGAATCATGAATTATTTGGGTCAGGTTCTTTTTAATTGAAACAACTTTCAAATTTTTATTAGTAATACAATATATATTTAAATTTTATATTTTTATAATTTTGCTTCACTGTGTTGCAAAGGTTTAGTTCAAAAGATATAAGTCCTTATCTTTTGTGTGTTTTCTGTTTAAGAAAATGTTCCAAGACATTGATACCAACTCTTTGTGTGATCGTGCTCACAAACACACACACATCCCAAGTTGTTCTACATGAGCAATAAAACAGTCTCGTTTTTTGGAATAATTTCATAAATTATGACTTGTTACATGCATGTAATATATAAAAGCTATCTGTATTTTTAGTTATCTATAGTGAAATTCACAAAATTTTGTCCCAAAGTAAAAAAAAAAAAAATGTTTTTTTTTTTAACAAAACACATAAATGTTGCAAATATGCAGGTTAAACAGTAAATTTAATTAGGGCCTCATAACCCTGGCACAATAGATTTGTAGCTTCATTAATTTAAATCCATAGAGCTCTGATATTGTGGTTTTAGGCTATTTTCTGTCTATTAAGCATTAACTGAGGCCAGAGTTTATTATAATTATTTTCATTGATTTAAGTATGATTTCACTGCAACTGAAAAGAATGTTTGTCATATTGTGACAAGTGGTTATATCTTTACAAATTGTCTTCCTCTTTAAATGTGATTTGAATGACTGTATGAAATATTTGTATACATTTTAATTTGTACAATTTTGGATTGGGTTTGGGCATACTTAAAAGATGGGATTGACTGAATTTAGTATTACTAGGAAATTAATTATGTAAGATATATTATTAACTGACAAAAGGACCCTCATGCCGCATGTATGTTAACTACTAGAACTGTCACTTGTCTGTATGGTGCAGTAGACCAGTCAATACACTGTTACTGTACAAATGTATTCAAGTACCAATTTTAGCTGGTTGGATGTCAGCAATTTTTTAAAGATTGTCATATGTGGACTAAATTAGTACATCCAGGCTTTGCAGTTGCTTCAATTCTAATAACATTCCATGACATATATATAGTTTGCTCGTACCCGCTCAACTTCAGCTGGAAACAGTCTTATTTTCTGTTTACTACCTATTGAAATTTAATGTTAATTTTTAATTTATGTTTTATATTTTTTTATGTTACCTTGCCTTTTTTAAAATAATAATTAGTTGGGGGGACTGGGCATACTCAGTTGACTAAAGGGCTGTGCATTTTCTGCTTAGTTTCTCTAAATCTTGTAACATTTATACACATTGTAGCAAGTAAAGGACTTTACTCTAGGAATGGCCCCAAAACTGAAAATTATTTCCACAGATGTTGCAAATTAGCATTTTTATTTCTTTATCTGGATTTCTGTTTTTTTCAATAAACATTAAAACTGTGGGCTTTTTTTGTTTTTAGTTTAATTTTCAGATCATTTAAATTCTGTAATCTTTAATTTTCTATGAGAATTGTTAACTATTAACTATATTAAATAGTCTTAAGCACTCCCAGTGAAGAAAGTTAATTTTACTTATGAGGAAAAAAAAAAGTAAAAAAGTCTAAAGACTACAAGTACTAGTTTTGAGCTCCAGAGATAAACTTGTACACACTGCAATAAAAATACAAGAGTTAAAAATGATGTGAGCTATATATAGTTTTGGGGTTTGGTTTTAATAGCTCTACTTTGTAATTATTTTTGATGCAGATAAATACATCAGGAAATTAACCTTACATGGCACAAACCAAATACATGATGGTGGGTGGTGATATTGTACAATGAATTTCTACATTTAAAGAACTAAAAGGTTAGGTTTTGAATGGTATATCAATGTCCACCTTGTATACATGCATATAAGGCACGTGCACATACATGCTATGTTCTATGTAAGGTTGTGCATGTTGATTTACCGGTTATGGTATGCTGTAGAGTATGAGACAAATAAAAGTTACATTTTTGGACCATATTAAAACTGCAAACCAAGACAGGGATCTTATTAAAGATCTTTTAGAAAAATATAAATCCTGTCACTTAAGATATTTAGACATGTGTAGAATGTAGCTCAATTTTAAGAAAGTGACCTAGAGGGTTAATTTTGAAACTGACACATTTTCGGATATAAAATACACTTATTTTGTACAGAATACAATGTTGAATCTGTTGTATGTAATAAATACCATACAGTTTCAAAACAAGATAATTCTTTAGCTTTATCCAGTTTTTTTCTTCCAGAAATCTGGAATATCATGTTGTTATAACCTACAATATCACAACAGGATAACAGTGCCCTTTCTTTTTGTACATACTGATTGGACCTTTCTTTACTGTTATGTGGACACTTTCTATGTTAGTTTTGATGCATAATTCTTTGAATCCTTTTATACAAACTAGAATGTATGTGTAAGAATTCCTGTCACTGCAATGTAGTAACTACAAACCTATTTTTAAATAAATAGAAAACTTGTTTTTCTAAGCTGTTTAGTAATGCCTCTTTTTTTTCTACTTACTTGCTTTTCTGTCATAAATTTTTCCATATACATAATGTTTTAATCTCAAATTCCGTTTTTAATATAATTTTAATTCTGTGGAAAAACCCCCATGTATTCAGTGTTAAAGTAAATATTTCTATTTAACGCGAGAATTCCCAGGAATATAGATATCTTTATTTGGGTTCATTTGACATCTTCCTAGAGGTTAGACTTGGAACATCACAAATTGTCATTCTTTTTGGGGGAATCCAAATTTAAAGTCCATGATTCACTGTGTGCTGGTGTGTACATAATATTGTCTGATAAGAACTAATTTTAATTCTAAAAAGAACTGAATTACTTCTTGTGTGCAAGATCATTGTGTCAGTTGATGAGAACACAAAGAAAGAAAATATATATAGATATATTCATTTATTTATATATTTATTTATTTATTTTACATGGCAATTGTGAGGTTAAGTGACTTGCCCCAGGGTCACATACATAGCTACTTAGTAAGTATTGTAAGCATTAAGTGTTTGAAGTCTGAGGTATGAAATCAGATTAGAATTTAGGCCCTTATGACTTCAGAGCCAGGGCTCTATCCACGGCACTATCTAGCTGCTACAATTAACACATTTTTTACAAGTTTAGGGGAAATTACTTGTAAATCTACATGATAATTTGAGGACTGATTATGTTTAAAGCTAAAGTTGTCAGGGAAAGCAAAGGAGACAGTACATGAGGTTATCCTTAAAGGGAAATTAAAAATTATTAAGAGGCAGAGAAGTAAGGAAAGGAATAAATTCCAAGAGATGAAAAGACAGTCTTTTTTGCAAAGACATAGAAACAGGTAATAGTTCAAATGTGCAATATACTTTTAACTGATTAGTTGAGGAATGAAGCCAGACTACTGCACTTTGTAGTAAAAGATTC
This sequence comes from Sarcophilus harrisii, assembly GCF_902635505.1. Taxonomy (NCBI): domain Eukaryota; kingdom Metazoa; phylum Chordata; class Mammalia; order Dasyuromorphia; family Dasyuridae; genus Sarcophilus; species Sarcophilus harrisii. The sequence continues at coordinate 229,422,155 of NC_045429.1, forward strand.
CTTTACTATTGTCTTGCAAAAGTAGCAGTAGGAAGAAGACTAGATTGGAGTTAAAATCTGTTGAAATCCCAACTTTGCTATTAGAATAGTCAATACCCCAATACTTCCCTAAGTCTCATTTTCCTTACCTCTAAAGTCAGAGAGTTATGTGACACAAATATATATGTATATAATTTAAATGATTTGTAATATCTAGAAAGTGAAAAATGTACAGTATATAGCATGTCCTTTCAAAATTTGTCACTAATGGGAAAATAAATTTCAAAGCAATATTCCATATTAAGAGCATTTTTCTCCAAAATATATGATTAAATTCTTCCCTTTCCCAATCCCCATTTACAGTGGAAGGTCTTCAAGTGCCACTCAATTAAGAAATATCTATTAAACATTTAACATATAAGGTATTGCCAAATGGGATTCAAATATGAAAAATGAGTTTGTCCTTCAGGAAGCTTTTTCTTAGTATGTATTTTCAATCCAAATTGTAATTTCATTAGTATAAGGAAACTCATTTTAAGAAGTGTTAAATACAATAAGTACAATAGATGGCTCTTTTCTTTAGTTATAAATGGGACAACTGGGGGAGGGGAAGGAAGTTATATGATAAGGAAGAAATTCCTTTCAACTGGTAGAAATAATAAAAGCTCATTCAGAAGTGGCACTAAGGTATGACTGGGTTAAGAAAAAAAAACATTATTGCAATGGGATGAAATGTAAAGTGCCCAAATTTTGTGTGTAGGAGCAGCCTATGTACAAATGCTTGAGGATGGGAGAGAATTAGGTTGTAGTAACCTGATTTGGCTGAAATTAGAATGCAGTATGAGTAATGTGAAATAAAATAGAAAAGATAGGACACACTAAGGAGTTTGTATTTTAGCCCGTGAGTATTAGTCCTTGAAAGTTTTTTTGACATGGTCAAAGCTATCCATTAGGACGATCATTTTAGAAAAGTAGAATATTCAGAATATTGGGAGGGGATTTTTGTAAGATTTGTACAACAATGTACAAATGGTAGTATATCTGTGTTTGAATTCCACATCATATGCTTACATGAATCATGACTCTGGGGTAGTAGTGCATTTGTGGGCCTCAGTTTCCTCATTTGTAAAGTGGAAAAATAGTGCCTACTTCACAGGGCTGTTGTGAGGATCAGGTAAAATAAATCACTTTGGGAAGTTTAAAGTCATATAATAGCAAGTATTGTAAAATTATGTAAGTAATGAAACAGCAAAAGTGTCTAAAGATGTTTTTGTTGCTATTTTCCTAGAAATGTTTCAGACTGACAAGTAAAGCCTTCATAATTATATGCATGTAATTATATGTAAAAGAAGTTTAATATAAAGAAATAATGAGCACTGGAGACTTAGAGGGTTGTAAATTGTTCTTTTGTGTTTGGGCCACTGTGTTTTTGTTGTTTTGGATCAGGATCTTTTGAGTCCATCAATGTGAGGAATTTTAGAAAATACAATTGCTGATAAATAATTTTAGAAGGCCTTTTGGGACAATGACAGGTTAAAGGATATACCCAGAATTACATGGCCCTTTATTACAGGCAATCTCTCTCACGGAATTTTTATTTGGCATTTTTGGTATTTGATATATTTTCATATTTTAACTTAATAGTTGATTTGACAGTTTTCAAAACATGTCAAGATTAATACTAAATTTAAAGTATAGACAATATTTATTTTGCTGTATTGTTGATGTGCTGTGGATCACTACGTAAATTTCCTTTACATCTATGTAAAGGTGGATTATTCTAAATTCTAAATTTTAGTCGTTTACATATAGTAGAGGAACTGGATTTCTAACACATTCACAGAGAGATCACTGGATTATGTAATACTTAAAAAGAGAAAGGGCACTACTGTATTGTTGTGATTGTTAGAGGTCATAGGAACATAGATTTAGAACTGGAAGAAATCTTTGTAGTCATTCGATTCTTTCATTTTAAAAATAAGGACTCAGAGAAGTAAAGGAAATTGCTCATTACATGGCTACTAAGTGTCTAAGAGAGTGTTAAGAACTTAATGCTTTTCTGACTTCAAGCTCAGCCTTCTTAATCTACCACATTTGCTTTAATGGTTTTTCTCTATAATTTCCTATCCTAGAATGTAGTTCTGGATACTTTCAGTGTTTAGATTGTACAAACCAAGTTATTTCTGGCATTTAGATTTTTAAAATCATTCAACCCATTGTAGTTTGGTAAGAATTAATAAATTTACAGCATTATCAAATCAGCTAGTGGTTTTTCTATTAAAATAAAAACGTCCCTGTTTTATTCAGGTTTTTTTTTTTTTCAATTTTGCAAATATGTTTCTTTACTCTTAGAATTTCTGTTTTAGTGTTTAATTAGGGCTTCAAATTTTTTTCCCTAATATTTGTTTGCATTCACAATTCATTGATCTGTTCTTTTCCTCCTTTATTTGGGGGAAAAAAAGTGGCCAAAGGTACAAATTTTCCTAAGGACTGCTTTGAGTAGATACTATCTCATTATTGTCATTATCAGTAATGAAATTATCACTTCTTTGATTTATTCTTGGACATACTGCCTCTTTAATTTACTTAAATATTTAGTTTCCAGTTTACTTGATTTTCAGTGGCCCTTTATGTAATATAATTTTTATTGCATTGTGACCAGTATAGGATGTGCCTAATAATTTCTGTATTTCTGCATTTATTTGTGAGTTTTATGTCCCCAAGACTTGATCAATTTTTGTTATAGCAAATAGAGAATAGTAGTAGCATATTAGACAAACATGTATTCTTTCTATTTCCATTTCATAATTTGCACAAAATTTTATTTAATAGCTCCTTTTTTTGTTAGATTTATCTCAGGCTGATAAGGGTGTACTGAAGACCTTTAATATTATAGTTTTATCTTTTCATAATTGATTTATAATACAAAGTATTGCAAGCTATGCCATCAAATGCATATATAGAAATCTATTTTTATCCTAAAGCAAAATGTAGTTTCCTTCTTTATTACCTAATTATCTGTATCAAAAATAAAAACTTCACAACACATTGAAGAAAGAAAAGATATTAGAACAATTTTGCCCTCCTACATGCCAATAAAACCAACAACTTAAATAAATGAATATTGACAAAAATTACTCAAACAAAAACATAGAATTTAACCTAATTTCAGAGAGAGAAATTAAAAGAAAGTTCATAAATGAACTTGCAAAAAGCCCTCCAAGGCCAGATAGATTAATATTCAAAGAATATATTGCCAATTCCAATATTCCATGAACTACAAAAATAGTGAAAGAAACTCCTCCCAAATTCTAACTATGACACAAGCATGGTCTTGTTATGATAAACCAGGGAGAGTTAAGACAGAAAACAGGAAACTAGACTAATATCTCTAATGAACATTGATGTAATATTAGCAAAGAGTAAAACATGTCAAAGATAGATTTAAACCAGGAATGTACAATTGGTTAAATATTGGGAAAACAATAAATATCCATTCACAACACCTCTCTTAAAAAACAAACTAGATAACAAATAAAAAACTTTTTCCCCAAAAAATGATTAATAGCAAATATCTAGAACCAAAAGTTCCCATTATAGGTAATGAAAACTAGAATACTTTCTAATAAAATTATGGGTGAAACAAGAATGTCCATTGTCACACTGATATTTGATAAAGTACTAAATTGGTAATGCTGCCCACATCAGTAAAATAAGAAAAATAAATTGAGGGAATAAGTAGAGGTAAAGAAAAAGAAATTATGTTTTCAGATGATATGATGCTATTGTTTAGGTAGAACCTTTATTTAGGTATAACTTAAAACAACCTTAAAGAATCACCAAATATCTTTTTAAGTTCAACTAAAGCATTACAGGTTATGCTTCAGCTCCTTGTTTAATTCTCTTTGTTTCAAATGTATTAAAGTAAGCTTATTGTTGGATTCTGTTTTCTAATCCATTTTTTGTACTCTTTTGAGTCATGAATGAGTTTGTTTCATTCACAGTTGTGATTAACGATTCCCCTCCATTCTGATTTCTTGTAGTTTTTCCTATTTTTGTCTCACCACTCTTTGCAAAAAAAAAAAAAAAAAAAAAAAAAAAAAAAAAAAGTGATGAAAGGAGTTTGCCTAACACAATCCCCAAGTGATACTTTCACTCTTCTTCATCTCACCCCTAATCCGCAGATTTTTTACTCTCTTTTTTTTTACTTTCCCCTTCATACTTTCTCCTCTAATCTTGGAATTTGTTCTGTGTATTAATACACACTCCCATTTTTCTCCTCTCTTTTGTCTTTATTCCCACCTATTTCCCTTTTGTGTTTAATGTAGTTTTATACCACATTGTACACATGCGAAAAAAGTAAGAATGTGTTCAGACTTCTCTTGTCCAGTTTAGATGAAAGTGAAATTCATAGAAAGCTACCATCTGCCCAGTTCTTCCTCATTTGTATACTTTTATGTCATGCATCCTTCTTATGGGAGATAGAGTTCCTTCCCACACATTTCTCTCCTATCTAATCCTATTTCATTTTTCTCCTAAGACCATCAAAAAGAAAGAACATAGAGCAACATTAAAATGATTATACTTTATAAATAGGTTGGATTTATACCAGGAATGCAGGCCATCTTGACAACAAAAATAGTAAAAAAAAAAAAAAAAAATTATAACATTAAATGGTGAAAAAAGAATTTTGACAAAGGTCCCGACATTTGTTGCTAGAGTCCAACCTCTAGAGAACATAGGAATGAATGACTTCCTTAAAATGGTAAATAGTACCTACCCAAAAACCAGAGGAAACACTTGCAATAATGAGCAAATTTGGCTATTATCCTAAAAAGAAAAGGGATAATAAAGCAAAAGAAAAGCTATCATGTTTTGAAGATATAGTCTATATAGAGAACTCTAAAAAATAATTAAATTAGAAAATTAATAGAAACGGTAACTTCAGCAACTTTGTACAATATTAAATAAGTCCACACAAATCATCAGCATTTCTATATATTATAAGCAACACCCAACAGAAAAACACAGAAAATTGCTATTCAAAATATATGTAGAAGTTTTTGAGTCTTTCAAGCCATATAGGGAAATTGGAACATAGGATTTTGCAAGGGCTAATATTGAAGAATTGTCCACGCATATGTTATGAAAAATAAAAAGCTTAATAAAAAGACATATAGGGGAATTATATGAATGCAACTGTAAAAACATTCTTTACAGAAATAAAGATGGACCTAAGTGATTGGAAAATATTGTTCATGGAAATGCTATGTTAATATAATACTACTTTGATTTTTTTTTTTTACTTAGTGTCATACCAAACTGCCAAAAGACTATAAGAGCTAAAACAAAACAAAACTCATCTAGTGGAACAACAGGTCAAGAATCTGAAGAGAAATAGTTTTTATAAAGGGATAGTTAGTTGTCGTGTCTGGACTAACTTTCTGGAGGATCTCTGAACGGGTCTCGGTCTTAGGTGAAGAAGTGATGAAGGCAGGAAAGCCACCAGGAGGATGGAAAGGATGGAGTCTCTTTATTTCAAGTCCTCTCGGCCCTTAAATACCTTAGTACGATTACATCACTACAGCACACTGAGCATGTGCTAACTATAGAACCATTATATCACCATATTACACTGCATAAGTGCTAACTAGAGTGATCACATCATTACATCACACTAAGTATATGTGAACTGGAGAATCATTATCTCATCAGTCACTGAGTAAATGTCTAACTATAAGCACCCTGCTGGTCTTGTTTCAAGTATACCTTTCCCAGAGTTCTCCCACTATCTGTGGTCCTCCACAGACAGTGCTGATGGTGGTGAGATCACAGGGGGCCTAGCAGTATCAGAGCTCAAACTATACTACAAAGCAGTTATTACCAAAATTATTTGGTCCTGGTTAAATAATGGATCACTCATTGGAACAGATTAAGTATTTACTTACTCAGCATATAGAAGTAGACAAACACAAAAGAGCTGTATTCACCTCCATTAATAGGGTAGAAACTCAACAAAAACTTTTGAGGAAAACTAGAAATCAGCCCGACTTAGAAGGGTTGACATCTTAAACAAATCAGAGGTGCCTTTGGAGATAAAATGAATAATTTAAATTATGTAAAATGTAAAAGGATTTATACAAAATCAATGCAATTAAAATTCTGAGAGAAACAGGTATTTGAGGGAATAAAACTTTAATAGTAAGTCTTTCTGATTAAGGCCAGATTTCCATGATATAGAGGAAACAAATTCAAAATTTATAAGAATTCATTCCCAGTGAATGAATTTTATCAGTGATCAAAAGATATGAACAGGGAGTTTTCAAAAGAAGGAATCTAAATTATCAATAAGTATTTTTTTAAATGTTCTAAGTCACTAGTCATGGAGAAAGTCATATAAAAGCAACTCCTGAGTCCCACCAGCAAGTTGGCAAAAAATTACCAAAAAATGGAAAATGACCATTTTTGAAGGGGAAGGAGCAGGATGGGGAAAGCATTTATATAGAACCTATTGTGTCAGGTCCTATATGTAAGATAATTGCTCTAGCCATTTTGGAAAGTAGTTCAGAAGTCTGCCACAAAAGTCATTTAAAATATATATACCCTTTGAACTCTACTAAGCCAAACCTTTAAGAAGGAAAAGGATTATGTATGTTATCATCGTCCCAAACCTTATTGATTCCGCACTCTTTGCTTATTTGTAATTTATACAAATTATGACCCTGCCCTACATGAGGGGCAAGACAGAATTGTGAGAGATAAGAGAGCTCCATCCTTCATTAATTCTATTCCAAGACTCAAGCTTTTTGAGTTCTCAAAGGGTAAAACTCTAGGAAGTTGGTAGCCCTGGCATATTTTGGTTCCCAGCTTGCTACAATAGAGACTTTTAGTAGTTTTACTCTGGGGCAACATCCAGGACACTCTGTCTTAATAGAGGTATCCCACTGACAAGTAGAGACCCTTTACTCTGCATTATGCAGCATATATTCTCCCACCTATATATTCTCTGATTTCTTTTTTGCTACAATTGAGATAAATGGGTTTCTATGCTATACTCTATGTGTGTTCATTATGGAATTGATATTAGGTGGAAAAGGGATCAAGCCCTTTCTTCCCAATAATGATAGTGATCAAAAGTTAGATTGAATCCCTAAATCATATTCCTAGGTTATAAATATTTAAGAGAACATAGAATCTTAGCCTAATACCTCCTTTCTGAGGAAAGCAGAGTAGCCTTTGACCCCAATGTTATGCTTCTTCTTGGGAAGGAAGTAATATTTTGCTTGGGAAAGGTTGAGAGAAAAAGAGACTAGAAATATACAATCCCAGTGCAGGCCTGGCTAGAGTTCCAGCCCAGATCCCAAAATCAGCAAAGCAGGACCTCTGAATCATCAGCGGTGCTGGAGACTTTTGGACCTCTCAGGGCAGAGGGTAAAATAGAAATTGAAAAAATTCACTGATCACCTCCTGAAAGAGATCCCAAAATAAAAACTCCCAGGAATATTATAGCAAAATTCCAGAACTCCCAGGTCAAGGAGAAAATATTACAAACATCCAGAAAGAAACAATTTAACTATAGTGAAGCCACAGTCAGTATAACACAAGATTTAGCGATTCTACATTAAAGGACCAGGGGGCTTGGAATATAACATTCCAGAGAGCAGTGGAATTAGGAATGCAACCAAGAATCAGTTACCCTGCAAAACTGAGTATAATTCTTCAGGGGAAAAGGTGGACATTCAATAAAATAGAGGATATTCAAGCATTCATGATGAAAAGACAAGAGCTGAATGCAACGTTTGATTTTGAAAAACAGGATTTTGAAGAAGCATAAGGAAGTAATAAGGAAAGTGATATAAGGGACTTAATAAGGTTTATCTGTTTACATTCCCATATAGGAGAATGATACTTGTAACTCATTAGAACATTCTCATTATTATGACAGAATGAGTATATATAGACTGAAGGCACAGGTGTGAGTTGAATATGAAGGGATAGTATCTTTTTTTTTTTTAATGATGAAATTAAGGGGCAAGAAAAGAATGTACTGGGAGAAAGGGAAAAGGAGAAGTGGAATGGTGCAAATTATCTGCCCTGAAAATAGAATCAAGAAAAAGCTTTTACAGTAGAAGAAAAGATAGGGAGGAGAGGATGAGTGAGTGAACCTTATTCTAAATCAGAACTGGATCAAATAGGAAATAACATACATATAGGGAATAATAATAGGGGAATGCAAAATAATAAGAGGGGAATGGCATCTGGGAAGGGAGGCAGGGTGATAAAAGAGAAGGCATATTGGGGGAGGGAGTGGTCAGTAGCAAAATACTTTTGAGGAGGGACAGGATAAAAGGAGAGAGAGAATAAATGGGGGGAAATAGAATAACCGATAATAATTGTAAAAAAATTGCAAAGCAAGTTTCTTTGATGGAATATTATTCTCTGGAAAATGATGAGCAGGATGCTCTCAGGAAAACACACACACACACATACACACACACACACACACACACACACAACCTGGAAAGTCTTCGATGAACAAACTGAAATATACCATATACAAAGTAATAGCAAAGTTCTGAGATGACCAGCTATAAATGACTTTGTTATTCTCAGTAGTACAATCATCCAACACCTACATTGAAGGATTTATGATGAAAAATCCCATCCATACCCAAAGAAGGAACTGATTAAGTCTGAATATAGATCGAAGCATTCTGTATTACTCTCTCTCTCTCTCTCTCTCTCTCTCTCTCTCTCTCTCTCTCTCTTTAATTTTTCTTGAGAGTTTTAAATTTCATTAGGGTAAGAGATCTATGTTTTCTTTCACAACTTGACTGTTAATAGAAATGTATTACATAACTTCACATGTGGTTTCTTAATTGTGGGTGAGGATAAAGGAGAGAAAAAAATCAATAAAGGCTCACCAGACTTACTCGGAGACCCAGACAACTTCTCATCAGCAAACTCACTAAACACACCCCCTCACATCAAACCAGAGTGATACTTGCTATTTGCATACGCAATCCTCCGTTCTATTCCCAAGGTGGAGTCCTTGCTCTACTAGCATCCATTCTAATCCTTCTAATCATCCCCCTACTTCACACAGCCAACTCTTCATGATAATATATACTCATACACAGTTAATCTTTGTGGTGAGTGTTAGTATGGAGGATGACTTTTGTTCAGTTTCACAGTTGATCACATCTTTACCATCATATAATTGACTGAAAAGTGTAAAAAACACAAGATTTCATGATCCTTATTTTTAAAAATTATTCAAAGAAAAGCATTTGATTGAGTATATCAAAATATTATTTTAAAGGCTCTCTTTCAACAAGATACCTCCTATGACCTGACTTGGTTTTCTGGATGTCTGATTCTAGAGGTCAACTGTTTCCGGTGGGAAGAAGGAGGTTCCAACAGGGTCCATCTCAGATTACAAGGTGGGAAATGGATTACCTTTTCCAACTGGACATATTATATAGGTATTTCTATCTAGATAATTTCATGCTGGTTGATTCAAGCTTAAGAACATGATAGAAAAAAAAATAAAAAAAAAATTAAAAAAAAACAACATGATAGAGCCTCCTGGATAAGATCTATAATTATGCAAAAGACTCTTTTAACCATTCAAACAGTGAAAACAAAGTAAATGAAAAATATCCACATTATGATTTACAACTGGCTACACAACTAATAGAACTCATCCATAAAAATACAAGGTATCTTAAAAGTTTTAGTGCATCTTCAAGTTCAATAGATTAAATTTGCAATAAGATTTTGGAGACACCTTTTCTATAAATGTATAAAATACATTCAAATATAATGCTCCTTCTGACTTCATTTGTCCAAATCATACTGTTAGTGGATTGGGTGCCCCAAAGTGTCAAGGACTATTACTACTTTTTACTCCTTTACTGGATTACTTCTCCTGGGATTCAAGGAGTAACCCAGTAGGTGGATATACTTATAAATGCTATCTTACAAACTTCAATCTCCCACAAATATTCTCAAGGACTACAAGGAGAGAAGAGTGGGCATGAACTTCAAGTATAGTGTCAGAGAAGCACACTCATAGAGAGGATTTATGGCTAAAGCAAACTGCAACTCAAGCTATATGGCCTTGATCACTTCGTCTCTCTAGACTCTCACTATAAATTCTCTTTTTAGCTAGACCAGCTCTTCACAGGGCATGGTGCAGTTCAGCATCCAAAGCACTAGTGGATCACCTGGATTTGCACCTTCCCAAGGTGTACTGTCTTGGCAGAATGGACTAATCTTTTGCTGGATTGGGTTGAGCAGATCATTTGGTTTTTCTATTACAGGTGTTTATCGCTGTGGTGATGTTCTTAAATTAAAACTCAGTAGAGACAGTTAGGTGGTATACTAGATGGAGTGCTGGGCCTGAAGTTAGGAAAAACAAATTTCAAATCCCAATCTCAGACATCCCTACCTGTGTAATCTTGAGCAAATCATTTTACTTGTTTGCCTCAATTTCCTTATGCACAAAATGAGGATGATAATAGTACTTACTTCCCAGGATGTTGTGAGTATTCAAGGAGATATTTATAAAGCATTTAGAACAGAGCCTGGTACATAGTAAGTGCTATATAAATGGTAACTTCATCATCATCATCATTATTAAAATAATTATTCATTTAATTATTATTATTATTACTCCTCAGGCTATACTGTTGCTAGGTAGGGCCTGACAGGTCACTCAGAATGCCTACTCTTCATTAAGTTCTGCTGCTACTGAGCTGGTATAGACAGCTGATGGAGAATGACTTCCAGAATGAAATAGGTTAGCCACTTTGCTACTGAACAGTTGGAAAGGGTAGGGAATAATGTCTTTAATAAGGAGATCAACTGGTCTTCTTGGCTTGACTAAAGATTCCCACTATTCTTTAATGGACACAATATGGACAACAAAGTGGCACAGTATATAGAACAGTAGGCTTGGAGTGAGGGAGACCCAAGTTCAAATATGGCCTCAAATACTAATTATATGACCTTAAGCAAGTCACTTAACCCATACCTGCCTCAGCTTCTTTTCTATAAGATGGAAAAGAAGTGGCAAACATCTCTAGTATCTTTGCAAAGAAACCTCCCGAGACAAATCCATAGGGTCATGAAGAATCAGACATGACCAAATGACTATATCATATCATAGTTAGTAGTCTTTTCCTACTTTTAGTCACTTACTTGGTCTAACCATGTCATTCTCTTGCTCAAGAAGCTCAAGTGGCTTTCTTTGTCTTTGGAAGAAATAAATTCCTGTGTCTGCCATTCTAATCCCTTCCCAATCTGACTCCAATCTTGATTCTCAGATTGAATTCACATCACTCCTCCTCATCCACTCTGCTGACCAGACAAAATGGCTCACTTAGTGTTTCTCATAAGGGATATTCCATCTTCTGCCTTTGTGCTTTTGCACAGGCTTCCCTCCATTCCTGGAAGTCTTTTCCCATTCCTCACTTCCTATCTTTGTCAGAAAGCAGTTAAGTGATGAAGGAGACAGAAGTTTGAAGCTGGAGTCAGGAAGAGTTGAATTTAAGTCTAGCCATTGACACTATGTGACACTGGGGCAAATCACTTAACCTCTGTCTGCCTCTATTTCCTCATATGTAAAATAGTAATGTTAATATCTATTTCTCAGGGTTATTGTGAAGAAATGAGAAAATGCTTATAATTGCAAACCTTACAGTACTATGCAAATGCTAGCTATTATAATAATTATTATCTCTAAGTACCATTTCCTATAGTTTATTCCTCATCTCTCAATTTGTTATTGCTCTCCCTTGTGCCACCTTATAATACTTTGTATTAACCTTGTATCTATTTGTATACACCTCATCTATGTACTTGTTGCCTTATTAGGAGAAAGTAAGCTCTCTGAAAGCAAGGATGGCTTGATTTTTGTCTGTTTTCACAGCACTGTGCATAATTCCTGGCATTATTTCTATTTGTTCAATAAATGTTGAATTAATGATTAAATTTAATTAATCATTGTCCTCCCTTCTAGAAGATCAAAATGAAATCACATTGTGATTATATGTGATTATGTCTATTCAGACCAATATGAAAGCAAAAGGGTCTACCATAACTCAGGCACAAATAGTATATATGAACATCTGGAGTGAAGATATCTCTAAATTTGCACATTTCAGGTTTCTTTATGTGTGTGTGTGTGTGTGTGTGTGTGTGTGTGTGTGTGTGTATGTTTGGCCACATATTGGGATCTCTGTCTGATATCGTGAGCAGTACAGGGGGTGAAGCAGACCATTTGGGGGGCATCTTTTCTGGTCCCTTCATCATACCAGCAGGTTTCCAGTTCCAGGGGTGGAGCAGAATAAAGCCACAAAGCTGCTCCAGCTCTCCCAGTTTCCCTTGAAAACCACATGAAACCAAGCCTCTGAACAGAGTCTGATGGAATGAAACCATTCTCTAGCTCAAGATAGATTGGAAGGATTTCAAGAAAGGTCAGCCCGACTGGGGTGAAAGAGACAGTTAGCTCAGGTCATATGGTATCTGGGAAAGCCAGTAAAAGCATCTGAATTACAGCAAATCAGCGACTGAAACCTCTGGTCCTGGTTCAGTAGAGTAACAAACCAGTGGGGCAGCCTTAAGTCCCAGCTCAATGGGCAAATTGCCAGCGAGGGAAACCAGGCTATTTCCTGGAAAGAGCAGGTAGGACTACCTCCTGCTATGAGCAAGACACCAAATACAAAGGGTCCCATGTTCAAAGCCAAGGCTCAGAGCTGCATAGGAAGCTTGGGACAGCACTCATTTTATCCCAGGAGAAGAGCTTGACCATAAAAGTAAAAAAGAAGGAAACACAAAAAGAAAAGGAAAGAAATAAACAAGAAACAGAAAAAAACCTTGATCATAGAAAGCCACTATGGTAACAAGGAAAATCAAAACACCAATTCAGCTGAGGACAAAATGTCCACAGAGGAAATCTCAAAGAATGATATGAATTGGTCTAAATCCCAAAGAGGCTTCTTAGAAGTCTTCATAAAAGATTTTAAAAGGAAAATAAATAAGAGTGGCAGAAGAAAAATGAGAAAAGAAATGAGAGGTATGCAAGAGAAAGTTAACAGCTTAGAAAATGAAGGCAATTCCTTAAAAAATACAATGGCCAAATGCAAAAAAAAAAAAAAAAAAAAATCCACTGAAGAAAACACTTTGAAAAGTAGAATTCATCAAATGGAAAAAGAGATATAAAAGATAACTGAAATAAATCACATATTAAAAACTATAATGGGGTAAATGGAAGCTACAAAGTCTTCTCAAACCTTCAAGAAACTACTAAAATACACTGTTGCTTCAGTTCAGTGATATGATCCTGTGGTCTGGGATACTTCTACTCAGGGTTATGATTATAGCTCCTAGTGGATGTGCACCTGATGCTTTGTCACTTTGTTGTTGCCACAGTACTTTGAAGTAGGTTAAAATGATATTTAAAAAAAAAATTGACTTATACATAAATTGGACTTAAATGAGGCAAAGTTAACTGTATGAAGTCATCAACTTCATTCTCTCTTCCAGAATGTTTAGGAAAGACTAGTTAGTATCTCTGGGCCAAGGGTTGCCAAGCCCTTTTCAGAGCAGCTTTCCACCATTGGTATCCACTTGCCACCTAACTTGCCCCTATGCTCCAAGAAGATATAGCATTCAAGCAACCACACACGGATAAAGCATTTCAGCGATGGCCTAATCCACGAAAGCAGTTGAAGCAAGTGCTATTGAGCATTTAGATCTTAGACATCAAATATTCCAAGGTCATCCATTATATTCCCCATTCATTACCAGTCATCTTGAAGTCTCTATACCCACCTCCCCTCTTAACATATATTAATATTATTCAATTTAAAAGCATTTATCAAATGTCTACTGTGTCTAAGGCACAATGAGGTATAGAAGATATGAAAATAGAATAAACCCTCTCCTCAAGAAACTTATATTCTACTGAGGAAATCCAACATGTTCCTAAACATTTTAAGTAAATACAAAGCATACTTAAAATAAATGTATGATATTATCAATGTAGGTGTTATCTCCAACAATGTAGATCCTTACCCATCCATACTATGTTATTTTTGTTCATGTCTTGTCATATTTATCGAAGGAAATTATCTAATCTGCTAGGGATCTTTCTTAAGTTTTGTTGACATCATAAAAATATTAATAGAACATGGAGACTATCTTTTTATGAGATCTGATTAAATTCTTTCAAAAAAAAGTTTAGCAGCTTTTTATTTTCAAAATACCTGCAGAGATAGTTTTCATCATTCATTCTTACAAAACCCTTTGTTTCAAATTTTTCTCCCTCCCTTGCCCATAACCTCTCCCCTAGACAGCAAGTAATCCAGTATAGATTAAATAAGTACAATTCTTCTAAACATATAAACTTTAATCAGCATGGAGGCTATCAATTATGCTTCAGACTGAGCATGAACCAAATCCATTATATTTGGAATTTTTGGATAAACATCTTTTGAAATATTTCTTGGTGATTCTTTTTTTTAAATGTTCTAGACTACTTACATCTACCACATGTCTTTGTTATGCCCTTTGGGTGATGTTCAACTTCAGTGTGTCATGGTTTACTGCTATATAACATCAGAGTAAATTCTTCAGGAGGATGGAGGCTGAAAAGATTTCATCTTCCATCAAAGGAAGAAGATTTGGGAAGTGAATAAAAAAGAAACATAAGGGAAAAAAAGCCTGAAATTACTAAAACTCTCAAAGTAAAGAGAACTCAATTAAAAACCTTGAGCATAAATAAATAAATCAATAGGAAAGATACTGAAACAGAAGGGAAGATAATCTCCAGATTATCTAAATTCAAGCAAATATCTCTGAATAAATATTGTAAATGAAACACACACACACACACACACACACACACACACACACACACCTGACAGCACTTGGTGAGGCAAAAGAGCTGTCAGAATCCCAAGAGAACATAAAAAGACACTAATTAAGAGTGATTAATAACTTCAAAATTGTAGCCTACAAAATAAATCTGTATTTTCTCCTTTTCTTTAAATGTTTTTGTTTGTATACTCAAAGGGCTATAAAACTGTCAATACCTTTTGATATAGTGGGAATTCCCAAGAAATTATAAGAAAGGGAAAAGGACTCACATGTACAAAAATGTTTGTAGTATCTTTTTTTTTGGTGGTAAAACATTGGAAATTGAGGGGATGCCTATCAATTGGGGGATAGCTGAATATGTTGAGGTATATGAATGTAATGAAATACTATTGTCCTATAAGAAATGATGAACATTAGGGATTCAGAAAAACCTGGAAGGACTTATATGAACTGATGCTGAGTGAAGTGACCAGAACATTGTGTGATGATCAACTGTGATAGACTTAATTCTTCTCAGCAATACAATGATCCAAGACAATTCCAATAGATATATGTGATGGAAAATGCCATTCATTTCTAGAGGAAAGACTATGGAGACTGAATGCAGATCAAAGCATACTGTTTTCACTATTTTTTTCTCCCGGTTTTTCTTTTTGTTCTGGTTTTTATTTTAAAATATGACATATGAAAAATAGGTTTAAAACGATTACACATGTATAACCTATATCAGATTGCTTGCTCTATTGGGAGGCTGGAATGAAGGGAGGGAGAAAAATTTGGATCTCAAACTCTTACAAAAATTAATGTTAAAACTATCTTACATGTAATTGTGAAAAATAAAGTCCTATTAAGGGGGGGAAAAGAAGAGAAGAGATATTACAAAGCCAAACAAATCTGTTAAAAGATGTGAAAACTTAAAATAAGTTTATAAATAACTGAAAAAAAAGGAAATTTAACGTTTTATCCCCTCTAAAGTAAAAGATGCAAATACAAGCATATCAGAGAAAATTATGGATTCAGTTTTAGACCACTGCAATATAGCAAATATTACGACAAAAATAAAAAATAAATAAAATTTTTTTGTTTTAAGGGATGACTCTCTGGGAAAGAGAAGGATATAAAGGGAAATCTACATGATATATAAAATAAAAGATATCAACAAATTTTAAATTGCAATTTTACAAAGGCATAGCCTGATGTCTTCTTTCCCATTCTATTCTGGCTATAGTTCATTATACACTTATAAATTTTCTACAAATATATGGCAATTTAAAATTTTTAATAGCCTAAATTTTACTTTTGAGTACCATTGAGAAAAAATATGAAACAAAAAATTAAATAAAAAAAAGAAATCTAAGGCTTAAAATCAATGATGTGATGCTCCTGCCTTATCTCTTTGCTTAGCAAAGAAACTATGTATTTGCCTCTAAAATGATTAAGCACTAAACTCTTCAGGTCTCTGTTATGACAATTGATTTACATCATGTAAACTCCTAAATGAAATTATTATAATTGACATTCATGACCTTTCTTCCACCCAGTTCCAATTTTTCATCATTCATCACATGTTTAAATAAGTCAATCTGTAGTTCCTTTAATTCTCTTCCATCTATATTTTCAATTTATTCTTTTAATAGCTTTGTATTAATGTTGATCTTAGCTTGAACAAGTTTGACTGTAGATGGTTCAGGAATGACCTCCAAATCATTAATGTCAAGTCATTATTTTCTGTATTTTAAAACAAGAGCAGAGAACCAAGTGAGCAGAAAGAAGAATACCGTAAAAGAGAAATTGTAGAGATAGAAATGCCAAGATAATTCAATAGGAAGATGGTGAGAATGAGTCAAGATGATGCTGTGGGTCAAACATGGAGGAGTGAAAGAATGGGTAGATCTTCAAGATATTAGGGATGTTTTAAAATGGCATGATTTAGAGGCAAATATAATGAGTTATGTTTTATGTATATTGACTCTAAGATTACTGGAGGATATCCCCCTGGAGAAATATCTAGTCATTATTTGGTGATTTTTTAACAGGCGTTCAAATGAGATGTATAAATTTGAGTATCATCTACTGATGATACTAAATCCTATGGAGCTGATGAGCTTACCTTTGGAAAGAATGACTGGAAAAAGAAGAAAATAGGGATTCAGAACTTTGGGGAGCATTTATACTTAGTGAACTAGAGAAAGATACATCTAAGGAAATTGAGGCATTATTAGACAAGTAGGAAGAAAAGTGTCACAAAAGCCAAAAGAGAAGAATATCCAGCAGGAAGTTCAGAATGTTAAAGCTTCCTAGAATTAGAATTGAGAAAATAATGACCACATTTAATGAGCTCTTTCCTCTTCCCTATTCCATACCTCCGGGGTCCCCTATATCATTTCCCTTTCTGTTTTTGTTCCAATTTGAATTGGAGAACCTTTTATTTGTGACTTTGATCCTATCTTGTCTCCTCCAAGATTACATTCTTTTGACCAATATTTTCAAAATTTCCTGATTGAGTCAATGCCTGCCTAAAAATATGGCCAATTCTTTCCTATCCTTAAGAACTTCCCTCCTTGAGGTATTCCCTCAAATCATTATATAATATCTCTTCCACATGTCAAAGCTGAACTCCTAAAAAAAAGTCATCTATCCCCAACCCTGTCTCTATTTCTTCCCATTCTATTCATTTTCCAACTCCCTGGAAACTGATTTCTGACTTTACCATTCTTCTGAGTCTACTCTAAGATTGTCATTGATCTTCAAATTGCTAAATTCAATGGCCTTTTGAAAATCTTCACTAGCTTTCTACTGTCTCTAATATAAAATGCCAACTTCTGAGCTAGGTATTTAGTATCCTCTACATTCTGGCTCCAATATATCTTTCCATATTTATTTCATATTATTTCTCTTTGTGCATTGTTTCCTAGGAAAAGCTGGCCTGCAACTTAATCTCCAAGCAGTATTCATCTTCTATCTCCATGTCCTTCCTCACATAGCCTGACTTTTGATACCCCCTCTCTTTTTTTTTGCATGCTAGCTCTACAGGTGTCCCCTTGGAATCCTCATTTTCATTCAAAAAAAAAAAAAAAACTCAGGTTATACCTTCAAATTTTAAGCCTTCACTGCCATAACTTCTTTTACCAGACCTAAGCAGGTTACATATGAATTCATGGCAAAGGGCATTTAATTAAAACAGATTTGCAAGGTAAATAACCAGGAAATGAACCAGGCATTAAACACACAAAGCATGCACTTTCAAACAAATGCCATCCTTCCTATTTCCTACCTCATTAGGTACTGCTGCCTTTAGGTACCAACTAATTCTCTGGTGAGAGTAGGAAGGTGCTACAGTAGGTAGATTGCCAGATCTGGAATCAGGAAGGCTCATCTTCCTGAGTTCAGATCTGGCTTCAGACACTTACTAGCTATATGGCCCTGAGCAAGCCACTTAACTCTTTTTGCCTCAGTTTCCTCATCTGTGAAATGAGCTAGAAAAGGAAATAGTAAATTATTCCAGTATCTTTGCCAACAAAACCCCAAATAGGGTTCACTGAGAGTCATACATAACTAAAAATTGACTGAACAATAACCCTTTGGTCTCTTTACCACAATGGGAGCAACATACATTGTTTTACTCATGAAAAGGTAATAAATAAGTTTGTTCCCTTTTCATCTTGCTGTAGCAGTGGCATTTGGATTCTTGGTACAGTATCTGGGACCTGGGCTATGATAGGTGAGTTTTTATCTTACCTTGTTTGGATCTAAGTTACCATATCACTTCTAAACCATGTTACCTACATTCTGGTTTCTCCCTCCTTCCACTATTGGAATGTGGACTGTGACCCCTGGGATCCTGGCCCGATAACTGAAATCTCATTTCATTTTGCTCAGAACCAGGTCTCCATACTATTTCATAGCCATTTCTAAATCATGCTGAAGTGTATATTTTTGTCCCTTTCCAATTCTAGGTTTCTCATTAAGTGTTGT
Source organism: Sarcophilus harrisii (assembly GCF_902635505.1). Lineage (NCBI taxonomy): Eukaryota > Metazoa > Chordata > Mammalia > Dasyuromorphia > Dasyuridae > Sarcophilus > Sarcophilus harrisii. The sequence continues at coordinate 229,440,995 of NC_045429.1, forward strand.
CTCTCCTTATTTTGATATAATTTCTTTGAGGGTAGGAATTGTCTTGTTTGTTTTTCTATTTCCAATGGCAGGCACATATTAAACACTTAATTTTTTTATTCATTCAATATTAACACAAACCCAGAAACTTTGGACTATCTTGGAATACTGGCTTCTTAGCATGGCAACTGGATGAGCACTGACAGCTATCGGTGCCATCTTTCTGCCCAATTTCAGCTTCCCACTTGACACAATCCTTCCATCCAGAAGCAAGGGAATTTCATGTCTTGGAGCATTTTCCAGGAATGTAGAAACTTACTTTCCTGTCTCACTGCAGGGGATGTTCCACAACAACGTTCTTCTCAGAGTCAAATATGATTGGTGATATTTTGAATTTGACCTATGCATTTCTGACTGATCAGAAGAAATGAATCTAGGGTACACATCTAAGGTGGAAGTAAAATGCCTTTTTGGCAGTCTAAACAAAATCCCCTGGTAGCCTTTATCTTCTAGGAGAATATCATTCAAGTAAAGAGATAAAGTTGATGACTTTATTCCTATTTCTCTTCTCTCTGTCTTGTGAGTTGTTCCCCCAAACCAAGCAATTATAGTATCAAACTGGATCCTCTTAGAGTAAGCTATAACATCTACTCTCAAGATTCTAATGGTAAGTGTAGATAGTTTCTTAGTACTATAGCTTTGATCTTCTACCAGTGTACCTCATTAACATCAACCAGCTATTTATCAATTAACGCTTAATAAAGTTATATAGTAGAAAGGAAAAACAAGAATAGTAAATACATAACATTTTCCTAAAAATATAGAGTGCATTCTCCCACCAATGCAGATAGTATCTATAGGGTAAGTGGGTTCAAAATAAAAATACCAAGATAGTACAGAAGCGGCAGAGGGAATTCACAACTCTGGAACTACTTGCCTTAATGCTAATCTGGGCTAGGCTGCTCCTCGGCTACTCTGCTTCTGAGCTGGGATGAACTTCTTCCCTGTCGGTAGTGCTGTTCTCCTTCAGAAAGGGCAAGAAACCCTAAGCCTGGGATTTGCAGAACTTGACTGTGATTTTAGAGATTTTCACATCTCAGGAAGCAGATTGCAAGGTACCAAATCATCCTTTTATGTGGGAGTCACTAGATTCTGTGGTCCCTTCCTAATCTTCCGGTTCAGGGATATGATCCCTTAGAGATCTCACTCTGATTTACCAGAATCTATAATTTGCCAAATCTTCATCGCTACTGACTAAGCAATTACAGGAAATATGTATTTGTGTTTGTGTGTGTTTGTGTGTGTGTGTGTGTGTGTGTGTGTGTGTGTGTGTGTCCAATAATCACAAGACAATTTGGGGATTTATGTTTTCCCAGTCATTAATTCTAAAGTTTTCTTCAAATTTAGTCACTTGTTGCCTAGAATAAATGTCGTATTTTTACAGACTGCTCTCTCTTGTTGTTTTTTTTCCCTATACAAGCCATGATTTGTATAAGGGGCTTTTGCCTCTTTCAATCAGCAAAAATATCCAAATTTGAAAGGGGAACAAGTCAAGTCAGCATTCTTTAATTATGGTAAACACTTATTAAATATATATTATGTGCCAGTCACATAGTGTGATAAGTACTGGGGATATAAAGGTAAATGTTGTTCTCAAGGAATTTACAATGTTAGGGAGAGAACAGTCACAAAGGTATACAAACAAATTATATGCAGGATAAATTGGAAATAAGCTCAGAGGAGAAGCACTGTTACTGAGAAGGGATAAAAAAAAAACTTCTAGCAGAAAGAGAGATTTTTAATTGAAACTTGATGTAAGCCAAAGATCCCAAGAGGTTGGGACTAAGAAAAATAACATTCTGGGTGTGATAGGACAGTAATTTTAAATACCTGGCATTAGAAGATATAATGTAATATGGGAGGAAGAAGGCCAGTGTCGCTGTCATACATGGAGACAAACAAGATTCTAAGAAGAGCAGAAAAGTAGGATGGGGCAAGTTTAAGAAGGAACCTAAAATCCAAACAGAATATTTTATATTCTGAATCAGGGAAACATTGAAGTTGTGTGTCTACATGTGTAAGAGAGAAGAGGGAAGGGAGCGAGACAGCTAGGGCCATCTAGGTAATGCAATAGATAGAGCATCTGAATAGAATACTGGTCCTGGAGTCAAAAGAGCCTGGGTTCAAATTTGGCTTTAGACATTTAACCCTGATTGCCCTCCCAAAAAAAACCCCAATAAACAGTTGTCTTATCTGATATTTGCTACTTTGTGCATTGATTACTTTTTCTACAAGAAATTCTAATCATTTGTTTTAGAGAGAACATTGATAGGAGCCATACCTAAACTTTATCTTAGATATTTTCTCTTGAGTTCTACTCTGGGGTGTGTGTTTAATGAGATATAAAATACAAATAAAACTTGATCTTCTCTCATTAATGATCAGGCTGTCCAGGAAATAAATTCACTCAATGTAAAACAGAGCTTTTGTAGGAAAACGTTCCTTGTACTCTGTGTGGCAACTCATTAAATGATAATGAGAGCTAAGGTATGACTACTCTTGTGGGTTGAATGAGGTAGAATTAAGATGGAGTTCATGGGAACCTTGGAGGCTGGGATATTTAGAGGGGGAAGGGAAGCAGAGAGAAAGAACACCCTGCATTTTATATGATAGCAAGCAATGTTGATATTATCAGGAAAAAGTTGGATATTGGGGAAAACCAGAATATCAAAGAACTGTGAGAGAGAGAGAGCTCTAGGATGAAGAAATCAATGAAGAGAGCGGGCATAGGCAGAGGAAGATAGGAATTTGAAAGGGATAAGGTAAATGCTGAAAATATAAGAATTAGCAAGGAAGAGGAGTTTTGCTAAGATGGACATTGAATCTAAATCCTAGGGAATCAGGGTAGTAGGAGATGTGAATGTACTAGTTATACTGTTGAGGATAGGAATTAAGCTAAATTTGATTAGAACTTCCATAATTTAGCCTGCAATCAATTTAATAATATTTTATTAAACACCTACTATATGTTAGGCATTATAGATACAAATACCAAAGAGAAATGATCTAATTAGAATGCTGATATCCAAAACACAACTCATCATCTCTCTTATTTTTCCCCCTTCCCAATCTTCTCCTCAACTTCACTATTACAATTAAGGGTACCATTATGCCTCCAGTCACATAGGCCAGAAACTTTGATGTCATCCTTTACTTCTAAACATCAATAACCCTACATATCCAATTTGTTGCCAAATTTTGTCATTTTTATCTTTACATCTCTTATCTATGTTTCTTTCTCATACATTATTTCATGTCTCTCTCTTCAAGCTGTTTTCCACCAATCTGCCACAGTAATTTTAAAAAATTATAAGTCTGTCCATGTTAACTCCTTGTTCAATAATCTTTAGTGGCTCCCTACTACCTTCAATATATAAATATAAACTGTCATTGCTATTTAAGGTTCTATGACCCAGCCACACTGGCTTGCTTGTTACAAGAGTGGTCTGGGGGGCCAGTGTATGTTAGGACAGCACTTGAACTTTCCGGAAGTCTTTGGGGGTTTAATTTTCAAGTTCAGTGAGAAAAGTAAATAGTTCCTGTCTTTCAAGCAGTCGGGTTTTAAATGCCAGCTGCAGAAAATGAAGTCAGTATAATTTGTATATTTCTACCAACTCTGCAACTAAAAACAAACACATAACCCAACCCCTCCACTTTTTTCTAGCACTACAGGTGCAGCTAGGTCCTCAATTGGAGGAACTGTTACCAAGATAATAATTTTAAAATTCTAATTACAGCAGCTTTCGGACCCCTTCCCCTCCCCCTTTCCACTTGCTTACCCTATAGATAGATTTGCTCTTCGCTTTTAAAGACTTGTACGAAACTGCGGGGCTTTTTCATTTGCAAATCCAACCCCGGGAAGTCCCAGGGAACTTCACCCTGATTTTCTAGAAGCACAAAACCAGGCTGAGGCATTTCAGGGTTCACGTCCCAGAGCCCCAGGAGAAAAGACTCAGTCATAAGGGGAAGCGCCCGAGGTTCTAAGGAAAGATTGAGGCATTTGGATCCGAAAGACGTAAGTTAAAATTCTGTCAGCCGTGTAATCTTGGGCAAATACTTTCCCTAGGAATCAGTTTCCTTAAATCTAAAATGAAGCGTTTGTTGTTGTTTGGGAGTGGGGGTGGGGAGGGACGGCAGTGTGTATCTTTTTCTGATTTTGTAATTAGCAGTAAAAATAATTACAGCTAGTATCTACATAGGGCCGTCAGGTTTGTAAAGCGCTTTACATGTTAACTTACTTGTAACAGAGGGGATTGGGTTCCCCTGAGTGTTGGAAACTCGAAGTTTGAATACCGCTCTGTGGTTACCGTTCTCTTCTCCTTCGGGGCAGACATAAGGGAAGACGTGCACTTAGAGATGGAGAGGAAGGGAAAGGCTACGCACAGAATTATCATTTTCCCTCCACTAGATCTCACCCGCAGCTCTCTCACATCAGACTGCCCGCAGCGGAGATTTACATGGAACCTCTAGATCAGCCCCTAAGTTTTTACCCCTCCTTCTTTTCTTCCTAAAAGGAGACTGGCATCTATGTAGGACTGTAAGGGAACTGTCTAAGAGATCTTCGTAGGTATCAGGAGCAGAAGGGAGGTGCGTGGGGAGTCTCGGAGCAGGGAGGCGGCAACTAAGTACCGTTTGCTTCTTTCGTCTCACCTGCGCTAGGAGACCTCGGCTTCTTCCTAATGGGCTTTGCAAAGAGAGACTACTGTTAGGAAGGGTGAGGTGGTAGGGAAGGGAAATGGGGACGGAAACAGGGCTGTCAGTAAGTCTAGGGTGTAGGGGCCGGGAGGATGGAATTGGAATGAACCGTTATAAGCTCTTTGATGTAGCACTGGAAAACAAACAACCTACAAAAACACTCCCCCAAAACCAAGTCATCTAGTTCAACCTTCTCGTTTTACAGATGTAAAAACTGAGGTCCAGGGAAGGGAAGCGATTTGCCTCTTATCTCATCAGTAGCATCAGAGGCTTTTTTAGAACTTAAGTCCACTGGCTCAAAAACCTCGAATTCCATCTGTTGCACCAAGCTTTCAGGGCCCAAGCGGCGGAGTCCTCAGGGATTTCTTGCAACTGTGGGTCCCACCTGATTTTCCCCCTAGGCCTTCAGAAGGTTTTCTTCAGACAGTTTCCTCGGGAGCTTCCCGACCCTCCGAGAGGATCAGTTTAATTTTTAAAAAGAAAAGAAAAGGGGAAAAAAACCGCGTGCCGGCCTTATACATTCTTTGTACCCAGAAGAGTTGTTTGGAATTCATAATGGGTAGTGGAAAACTATGCACAGCTATTTGGGTGTTTTTTGATTCCTTCTTTCCCCGTCCCCCTTCCCCCCAGTCCTCCGGGCATTTGTTTTTCCCTGTTGTGACTAATTAGGGATGGTTGGATTTTCTGAACTGTTCGTGCCTTCCCAAAATGAAAATGGATTATCCTATATTTTTTTTTAGAAAAATGCAGTGGAAACATTTTTTTTCTAAAAATTAGGATTTCTTTCATATTGAGATAAGTAATTTAGATGATAACTAGAGATAGGGTAGTATCACTGGACAGTAAATCATTTGAGAAGAAAGAGGAGGAAGAAGAGAAGAAAGAAGGAGGAAGAAGAGAAGATAGGAAGAGGAAAAGAGAAGAAAGAAGAAGGAGAAGGAGAAAGAGACAGTGAGAGCTGAATTGCTGATTTTATGGCCAATCCGTTAAGAAGCATTTATCAATCAGGCATGATTGTTATGTGCCAAGCATTATACTAACTTCTGGGAAAACAAATCAGGAAGACAGTTCCTAAAAAGAAGTTGGAGACAGAAAGAAAGGGAGAGGGAATTGGAGAGAAAGTGAAGGGAGAGAGATTGAAGTTCTTTAAGATTGGAATGTTTTCCTTCTTTATCTGTACCAATTAGTTTCTGGTTTCCTTCCTATAGGCACAAATCCCACCTTCCCCAAGAGGCCTTTCTCAGTCCCTTTCACCACCTCAGCTACTAATGTCAGTCCTTTCAGATTACCTTCCATCTGTTCTATATAAATCTTACATGTGCCTAGTTATTTATATGTTATCTTCCCCATTACAATGTACATTTTTAGAGAATGAAATGGTTGAAAGTTGCAAAGAGAAAATTAGGTTTGGTTATAAGGAAAAAAAAATTTCCGATGATTGGATTTATCTGAAATTGACCATTTTGGGAGGTAGTCAATTGTTCCTCATCGGATATTTTTGAGTAGATACTAGCAGAGCACATGTTGAAGGTATTGTAAAGGATTCTTGTCCAGGTATAACAGGAGTAGAAGTCCTTTTCAACTCTGAAATTTTAGGATTCCATTATATATCTAAGGTTATATTCAATATCATTAGATTTAGGGAATATGGAGCCTGGAAAAATTGTCCTTTAAGAAATTACTTTTTTTTTTCTTGTACTAGTTTTTATTACACTTGCAGAGTATAAATTTTTATTAGTAGGATCATAGGAATTAGAATTGAATGCGACCTTAGAGTTCATTTATCTTCTTTTTACATTGGATGAAATCTTAGTGTTCAGGTCCTGAGGAACTAGGTAGGTTTGACAGAAAGAACCTGAAATACTAATAAAATTACTCCTTGAGTAATCAAAGAAGGGTACTGATAGGGATCATTTAACTTTATAATCCCACTCTCTTCAGAAACATTTTTTCCTAAATGGAAACATTTTCTCTATAAATCTGTCCATGGCCCATGCCATCACTGCTGAATCCTTTTGGGTTAAGCCTGACACTGCTTCTGTATTGTGGTGTCTTTCTCCTCCTCCTACCTCCATGGTGTCTTTCTCCTTCTTATAACTAATTCTTTTAGGGTGCTATATTACTTTTAGGATTTAGCCTGCCAGTCAGTAAAATACTCCCACTTTATCAAATATTTCCTTTCTCCTGGTTAATTGTGAGTTCTATTAAGGAACTTGTCTTTTTCATTGTTAATTGTTAAAACCAGTATGCTCTCCAAGCTCTATTACATATTTACCACTCCTGGTATCTATTGTATCTCATTTTGTTGGTAGCTTTTTCTCATAAATAAACCTACCTTTTGTCAAAGAGAATGGTCATTGCGAATTTTAATGTGACCAAACCCTAACATTTGGTACCCAAACCTCAGACATATTGGAACAAGGAATACCATCCTTAACACATCATTGGGCTCAGAGAGGTCAAATAGAAAGTGAGTCATAGAGACTGGATTTGAGTCCCAGTCTTCTGACCATGAATCCAAAACTTTTCTCAGTATACTATGTAGCTGTCATGAATATTTCAGGGTGCATTTATATAATTCATATACCATGAATATAAATTTGAGGTATTAAATTTTATTTGAGCTAAGTTAGATGTTCATAGCCATAAATTGTATGAAAGTTTTTAAAAGGAGAAATTGTGGATGGGATGGAGAATGGACAAGACTCCCTCAATTTCACTAATGGTCAGGAGGTGCTCTTTTATAATTATTTTTCAGATGCTAACATAGAGAAAATAATTATATGCCTTGAACTCAGTTTTGGTTCAGCGAATACTACTGAGTGTTTAGGTATAGCTAGTGATTAGGAAAATGTTGAATATTTCAACTGTTATTACTGTTGGTAGTTGGACAGTAGAAACTGCTTAACAACTTTTCATCTTTTTCTTTGGCAGCCTGGCAAAGAACAACAACTTGGAGAAAGTATCCCTGCAGAAATGCCTACCATTAATGCTCTTATGATTATACAACTCTGTGTCCTTATGGCTGCATTCCCAGCTCAATATTTACTTGCTCAATGGTATAGAACTGATTCTATTCAGGGCCTTCAAGTAATTGAAAGGTGGTATTCTTTATTATCTTTTTATTACTAAGCTTTAGTTTCCTTAAAACTTAGAAAAATGTCCACCAATTTTCTAAGGAGAGCTGTATATATTATTTGTGGTCAACTCTCAAATCAACTTTGAAAAATGTTGGTCTTGTAATTTACCTGGCAAGAAATACATAAGGGATGGCTTGATTATCATACTAACATTTATATCTGCAGTAAAATATCATTAATTTTGAAAATAAATGTGTATATTTCACAATGTATTCAGCACAGTATATATAGAAATGAAGATATTCCCAAAAGAAAATGTAACTATCTTACCAAAGGAGAATATATCATTCTGAAAGAGAAAATAACACAAGTTTGTATGTTCCAGAAGTGTAACTTTTAGTGTTATATTTACTTTGGAGTATTATATTTAACAATCAAACATCTGACCTAAAATAGTATTCAGATGGTCACAAAAACTTTCTGTAATAAAAAATTTTATATAGTTTGCCTTTTGAATCATCCAGAAATAACTCTCAACAAGTCATGGTATAAAAGTTTTATTGTATATTGTTCTATATTGTTGTATACTATATTGTATATTTTCTAAGAACAAATGAACTTAAGAGTAATTTAGATTCAATATTGGAACAAAATGAAACATTCATATATTAAAGTTATTTAAAAGAGATTCCTTGGCCATAACAGGATATTCAATAAGGATAGGAACTGAAGACAACTCAAATTCATTTAGCTTAGGAAAGCTCCCTTGCTTATAAATTACCCATTGTGTGACCCCCCAACCAAACATTGGAGTGTTCCTGGAGTTTTTCATGACTATTTAATATGCATATGCTAAGGAAGTGATAGCAATAATTTGAAGTTTTAGACCTTTAAGCTAATTAAATTTTGAAGAATTATGGCCCATTATGTTCTTCTACTCAGGCAGTATTAGATATATTTTATCTAGACTGCTAGAGATGATTGGTCTGGGTATAGAGGTAGTTTGTTTATCTAAGAGCTTTAGGATCAGACTGATGTTCCCCCAGCTCATCATTAGAATAAGCCCACTTTTCATTATAATATTCATTCTCTCATTAATTGTTAACCAATCAGTTTATTTCTGCCTGTCAGAAATACCCACTCTCCAAGGGTATATAAGTATTAAGGGAGGGAGAAAGGGCATGATTTGGTTTTTTTGTTCCCAAAAGTGCCACTGACAACATTTCATTAATTAATTACTAGTAATAATTAAAAATGATTGTTAATGACCCAGAAATTATTTTGAACTTTTCATAGGTCACACTGAACTAAATTATAGAATATGAATTTAATAGGATACTATTGTCCTATGAGAAATTATGTGAAAAAAATTTTTTCAGAGAAAATTGGTAAGACAGATGAACTGATTCAGATTGAAGTGAGAAGAATCAGGAAAACAATTTATAATATAGTCAACATTGTAAAAATGAACAGTTTTGAAAGACAAAGAAATCTGCTTAACACAAAGGTCAATCAAGATTCCAAATAAACATTACTCTCTTTTCATAAAAGTCACTAATGCTTAATATCAACCTAAGAAGCAGCATGCATATTCATCATGGAATTATGGACCAAGTAGAGTTGGACAAGGAGGCAGGATAAAAGAAACCTTGCCATTTTCTAGGCTTGTTTTTCAGTGTATGAATTGTTTGTTTGTTTTTTTTAGCATTATGACCATCTTCCAGAATATCATAGTTGCATTGCAATTACATTGCAACTATAAAGACGCATTTCAAAGCTAAATACATAAGACTTTTAAGTTCTTCCATACTGCTGGAAGACAGGAATGATATACATGGAATTATGTAATTGAGATCTACATAGAAAGTAGGATATTTCACATGGAAGATAGGAAAGCAGTGAACACTGAATTTCAGAAGTATATTATTGGCTCAATAGATACATGTTTTACTTAGAAATGATTTGGAAAATCATGATAAAATCATGACAAAAATGATAATTCTCTAATGAAACTAATATCCATAGACATCTAAGATCTTACTTGGATAGGACAGGACAAAATTTGTTGAGTAGGATGCCTGCATAAGGTGTATTTCCCTTATATATGTGAATATATTAAGAATTGTGCCATAATTCAAATTGTTCAAATGTCCCATGCCTTTTCTCTTTGGAGAAAAATGTTATATGCATATAATTTAGATTATTTTCTCCTAAAATCATCTTTTATTAAGAGTAATTGCATTTAAATACTTATGGCAAAATGATGCAGCAGCATTAAACTTTTCAGATACCACTGTTTTTGTCCTGACTAAATCCTATTTTGCATATATCATTTTTGTATGCGATTAAAAAAACCCCAGCACCCTTGCAAACATAGCACATACCTAACACTTGCTTCATGTAACTTATTTCCAAGAAACCAGTAGTTTACCATATGTTTTCAAAATATAATAATGTTATAATTTTTAGTGTCTGAAAGTACCAGTTTCATTGTGTTTCTTGAAGAAAACAAATATCCAATTGTACAGGTTTTATATTTATATACCTGTCTATGATGACCATATACTTATGCTCTGATTAACTTTTAAGAAAACAAATTTTATTAACTTAAAATTATGAATGACTAATTTTATTCATTATGAATGATGTGAATTATATAAACATATGTTCAAAACTATAGTAAAACATACTTCACTCACAATTATTCTTTGTGTTGTTTTTGCTATTACTAGACATATCTTACCTAAAATTTGTTTTTCTCCTTTTCAGAATTTTTGTTTAATTTGAATTGAATGTTTCCTTCCAATGTTAATCTGCTCACATGTGGTTATACTTTTAGTGTAAATGTTCTCTTAGTTCTATTTCTCATTTCTATAATGTATTTTTTGTTATATAGATTTATTTAGACATTGCTCAGTTATTGGAAACATGCTTCTAGTTTTCTACATGGATAACATAGTTGAAAATATTTTACATAAGATTACTAAAATTGGACATCCTTAGAGTATATTTCCTGGTAATGGACAAGTAGGACACAAGGTAAAATCGATTTCATATAGTAATTCTCATTCTGTACTTTCAATTTGCTATTCCAAAAAAACCAAAAAAAAACCTATACCAAGTTTCAGTTCTCATGACAGTATGAACATACCTGTTGTCCCATAGTTCCTTTAGATTTGTTTTTATCACTTTTACTTTTGCCAATGTAATAGCTGGGGGCTGTGATATTGCCAGTTTTTTCAATTTACAGTTTCCTGATTATTTGTGACTGAATATTTATTATGTTATTTACAACTTGTATCTCCTCGTCCATAAATTGCTCATATGATAGGATGTTTCTTTTAAAAAGGTATAGCAATTCCTCATATATTTTGAATGTTAGAGTTTAATTTCTAGAAAAACTCTCTTTTAAACAAATATATTTATTGAATTTTCTTTTCATGTTGGCTATATATTTTGTTTTATAGATTTTTTTGAAGTTTTATATACTTATTTAAACATTTATGAAGAAATTATTGTGTGTAGGAAAGAAAGTTAAGGCTGTCCCTCTCCTTGTGGATTATATTTTTCTTGAATAGTTTCTTCCCTTTATTCAATAAATAAAAGTAGAGAAAATTTTGTGTCAAAAAACATTTTATTCAAACTCATGGGCTGTTCCCTTCACTCCACCTCCATGTCTAATTTCATTAACACAAGAATTCACTAACTCCATAAAACTTGCAAAAAGTGTTCTTTCTCTTTACTATGCCTACTTTAAAACTATAGGCTAACTTAAAACAATATTTTTGTTTTAGGTTAATTAGCTACTGGAACAATTTTAGATGGTCATACCTGAGTCTGAAACCATGGGCCAGATATTTAAAGAATCAGGTGGTAAAAATGAGGTAAGGCATAATTATGCTAATAGCTTGTTCTGAGATAAAAATTAAAATCATTACCTAGCAACAGTTCAATCTGATGACTATATTCTTTAAACATACTTTCTTGAACATTATGATCAAAAAATATTTTGCCTAAGAGAGGTGATATAAAATTGAGAATGTTGGGAAAATTCTTTCCTTGTCTCTTCTCCATAAAGTATATATATGATATAGTAAAAGGATAGAGACTTACTTTTAAAATTTTTGTTTTGAGAGCTACTTATTTTTGATCAATAAAGATCTCTTTTCACAGCCTTTTATAACTATTAATGCATTTTCATATTCTACTTTATATTATAGTGATTATAAGTCTTTTCTCCTAGGCTGTAAGCTCCATAAAGGTAGGAATCATCTTTTCCTGATCTTTGTTAGTACCAAAGCTCATCCAGCACAGTCCTTTGCACATAAAAAATTCTCAAATTCTTAAAAAAATATTGAATTCTCATCATTTAGTATAAGTACAGCTATCTTAGTAATAATGATAAAAGGTATGGCAAAAATCATAAACTCCTCTTTTCACAGTTGGAGCTAAGCAGATATCATTATACAGAATTTCCCTTCCACCATACCATAGATCTTGAATTTGAAATATGCAGTTGATACTGTTGAATAGCAGCACACATTTTATACGCTTCATAAGTATTATGCCAGATCAAGACATTGTTTTGTAAAGTAATAAGAAGTCAGTTTATTCAAATCCCAAAGGGGCCTAAATTTGAAATCCTCAATTAGTAGCTATAAGTCTCCCAATAAAAGCAGATTCTTCTCCATTTTACAGTTAAAGGCAAAAAGGAGTTTGCTAGTTAAAAAGAAAAGAGAAGAATTATGTTCAAAGTCTGAATAAAGCCTCAGTTCAGACACCACCTCTTCCTTGTAGGTTTTCCCTTATCTCTGTTCCTCTTATCCCTCTGCTGAAAGTGTTCTTTCCTTTTTCAGCTGCTTCTAGAGTATCTTATCTAGATCTTTTCTTGGACATTCTATATTTATGTGTGAGCCCATTGTGATTTCCATGTAGATTGTAAGTTTCTTGAAGGCACATGGCATTTTTGTATGTTGGGTACTTAGCCTTGCATGTAATAGGTACTTAGTAACTGTTGAATTGAATATGTATTAAAGAAATGCTATATATGTTATATAAAACCAAAATGTACATATTAATACATACATACATATATCTCTTGATATCTACTTTCTTAGGAAGGAAATGCTTAAATGTTTCTTGGGATATGGATGCTGTGTCAAAATAAAATATTTGTCTATATGCACTCATGAATGTACATGTATATGATACATTCATGTGCATATATATGTATATATAATGTGTGTGTGTGTATATATATATATATATATATATATGCATACATATATATTCCTTTGGATGAAATCAGGGATATGTCTGCTGTGTCAAAGTGTATGTCTGTGTACACACACACATATATATAAATGTGTACATCTCAGATATATTCCTTCTTGGTTTTGTCAAAACAATGTATATGTCTCTCTCTGTACATATATGTGAATATGTATATGTGTGTATACAAACACATTCTAACAGACATCTAAATACCTCCTTCCTGGGAAAGCACATCTTCCCCCAAAATATATAAACAAAATTACTTAATTGCAATAACTTTTTTCCTTTTGTGGTTTAGTGTGCTAAAAGGATATACATTAAAAAAAAAAAAAAAAACCCAACAATTTGATCCTGTCATCCATTCTGTTTGACTACAGTTTTCTTGCCTTTTCTTATCTTTTTCATTTACTATACTGTTTAGTCAATATTAATACTGTTCTTCTGGCTTATTTTGTTCACTATGCACTACTCATTTAAGTCTTTGTGTACCTCTGAATTATCCATATTTGCTCTTTATAGAGCTATACTATTCTATTACATTAACATTACTTCTATTTGTTTTGGGCAATCCTCATCTGTGGAGCACCTTTTAGTGGTGAATTCTTTTTCAGTGTCTATTTTTAATAGTAAAAGTTCCATTAGTTAAAATGTGTATAAATTTGTATAAATATTGACTATTTTCCAGAGAGTAGCATTTAATTTTTATAAAACAGTCAGGGAAATAGCAGCTGCTCATGTGCATCAAGGAGCTGAGTGAGGTGAAGAGGGAATACTTTCTAAACACAGAAAGTACCCTGTAGTTCAAACTAAAAATGAAAATTTGTTTCTACCTTCCTTTAGATATCTTAGTTAACAGTATTTTTCTATGGGTTAGAAATGTTGTGGATGTGATATTCTAGGTGGGACAGAATGAAAAATGATTAATTTTAAAACTTTTTCAGTCTTCAGAATCTTAAAACCCTCTGTAGCATTTTCCTTTATTCATATTGTTGGCTGTTATTTCGTTTGTATCTAACTCTTCATGCCCCTTTGTCAAGGTTTTCTTGGCAAGATACTGGAATGGTTTTGCCATTTTTTCCAGATCATTTTATAGATGAGGAAACTGAGGTAAGCAGGATTAAGTTCCTTGCCCAGGGTCACACAGCTGGTATGTGAGGCTAGAATTGAACTCAAGAAAATGAATCTTCCTGACTCAAGACTGGCACTCTATCCATCCGCCGTGCCACCTGGCTGCCCTTATGTTCATGTGCCCTTCCCTTATTAAGTGGGCTTCTAAAGAAGCGGTACCATTTCCATAGGAGTTATAATGGGACCTACAGTATATACACTGGCAATTTCTACAGTGACATTGAGGATGCTTTTGTCCTCCAAGAGGAAGCACCTTGTGGGTCCACATATCATTCAATCAACTACTATAACTTCACTGCAGCTCTGCCTATTTCTGTGTGTCTGGCTATTATTATGTTTCTGCCGCCTTTGCCAGTATAGGTATAAGAAATTCTTTTAAGTCTGTAAACCTATCATTCATTATACCTCATTGATGATAAAGTTGTAGAGTTACTCAGTTTCTGAAATCTTTGGAATTTAATTCAGAAATTGAATAATATGAATCACCATCAAAAAATGGTTCATGAATTATCTTTCCCTTTTATAGACATAAGATTTCTAAGCACTGAAAGCAAACTCTTATTAAAATGACCAGGGAGATGATTGAATTCCAGTATTTTCTTTATATAATTTCACCCTAAAATTCTGCATTCAGCAATTGAATGTCTGAATTTAATCTTGAAGCCTGACAAGTTAGGACTGGGAATGATAAAAGTCTACAGTGACAAAAGAATAGGGCCTTGAGTATCCATTATTTTTTTTAATGTTTCTTTTCATGGTCTCTTAAAAAAGTTAACTTTTAAATCAACTGTATATTCATATTGGTGTTATTTACTGTTATAATGAATCTGTATCTTTTTTCATTCTAGGAACTGGTACAATGAAGGTGAAGAATTTAGCCATGCTTACTTTGCAGGTATTGGGCCAGTCTGCTCTTCATGATCAATAGGAAATTAAATGTATTTCAATTCTTATTGTAATACAAAATGTTTTGAACATTGATGCCAAATTGAACCTGAATTGAAAAAACATTTTCATTTGGTCATATTTATTTGGGCTTGGGCAATTTGGATTGTTGGCTCAATTTTTCTCACTGGGATATAACAATTATGATTCTTTCATCAAAGCAAAAAAAAATTTAAAAGCTAACTTTTCAAAACTCATTACTGTGCACATTTTAAAAGTAGGTTTTAAAAAGGAATATATGTAATAAAAATACTAATTTTTAAACAGCAGCCAAGTAAATTAGTTGATTTTATTGAGATACAGATACATATAATGACCATAACAAAAATTAAAGAATGATCTTTGAGGGCAAAGTATAGAATGATTTGTGATCAGGAATCTATGGAACAAAGAATAATGAAAATTCCTAGGAATATTATAGCCAAATTCCAGAATTCTCAAGTCAAGGAGAAAATATTGCAAACAGCCAGGAAGGAATAATTCAAATCACAAAGCCAGAATAATACAAGATTATTAGCAGTATCTATATCAAAGAATTATAAGGCTTGGAATATGATCTTCTGAAAGGCAAAGAAACGGATTACAACCTACCTAATAAACCTGAGTATAATCCTTCAGGAGAAAACATGGAAATTCAATGAAATAAAAACCTTGCAAGTATTCCTCATGAAAAAGCCACAGTTAAATAGAAATTTTGACTTTCAAATACAAAACTCAAGAGAAGCACAAAAGGGTAAACAGGAAAGAGAAATCATAAGGGTTTCAATGAGATCAAACTGTTTATATTCCTACATAATAATAGTTGTAACTCTTAAAAGCTATCTTGTTATTAGGACTGTTAGGATGAGTATACATGAATTGAATATGATGGGATAATTATCTTAAAAAAATTAAGAAGAGGAACACATTCGAAGGAGGTAGAAAAGGATAAACATCTCACAAAAAAAGAGACATAAAAGAGCTTTTACAGTGGAGGGGAAGAAGTGGAGAAGTTGGGTGGGAGCAAGAATTGACTCAAAGTGGGAACAACATATACAATCAGGTGGATTTTACTCTATAGGAAAGTAGGAAGGCAGTAAGAGAAGGGGAAAGTGATAGATGGGAAAGCAAATCAGGGAGATAAAAGATGGAAGCGAAACACTTTTGAGGATGGACATGGTGAAAGGAGAGAGCAGGATAAACAAGGATGAAGGTAAAATATGATGGAGTACACAGTAATCATAACTGAAAAAAAAATTAAATTTCTCAGATTTAAATTTCTCAACTATATAAAAAACTGAGTCAAATTTATAAAAATAAGAGCCATTCCATTCCTCAAATGATACATGGTCAAGGGATATGAACAAGTAATTTTCAGATAAGTAATCAAAGCTATCTATAATTATATGAAAAAATGCTCTAAATCACTATTGATTAA
The DNA here is from genome assembly GCF_902635505.1 of Sarcophilus harrisii. NCBI lineage: Eukaryota > Metazoa > Chordata > Mammalia > Dasyuromorphia > Dasyuridae > Sarcophilus > Sarcophilus harrisii. The sequence continues at coordinate 229,457,573 of NC_045429.1, forward strand.
TACAAATTAAAATAGCTTTGAGCTAGCACTCTATCTCATCAAATGGGTTAATATAACAGAAAAGGAAAATAACTAATGTTGAGGGGTTGTAGGAAAATTGAGACACTAATGCACTGTTGGTGACTGATTCGACTATTCTGTAGGGCAATTTGGCACTGTACCTAAAGGACTATAAAACCATGCAAACCCTTTGACCAAGTAATACTACCACTAGATCTGTATTCCAAAGAGATTTTTAAAAACTAAAAAAAGGAAAAGAACTTATATAAAAATACTTAAAGCAGCTCCTTTAATGGGGGCAAAGAATTAGAAACAGAGACTATGCCTATTAATTGGGGAATGGCTGGACAAGTTGTATGTTTCTGATGTAATATTATTGGGCTATCCGAAATGACAAGCAGGTTGCTCTCAGAAAAAATTCTGAATTTAAATGAACTGATGCCAAACGAAATGAGCAAAACCAAGAGACACTATACACAGTAACAATATTGTATAGTGATCAATTGTAAATGACCTATTCTCAGAAATTTAATGATCCAAGACAATGCCAAAGGACTTAAGAAAAATGTTAGCCATCCAGGAAGAAAACAACACAAAACTGATGGAAGCTTAATATAGATCAAAGCATGCTTTTTATTTTCTGTCTGTTTTCTTTTACAACACAACTAATATGGAAAGCTTTACAAGATTGACTATACATGTGTAATCTATATCAAACTGCTTGCCTTCTCAATGAAGAGGGAGAGCAGGGAAAAGAGAAAATTTTGAATTCAAAATTTTAAAAATGAATGTTAAAATTGTTTTTACATATAACATATTGGGAGCAAAATAAAATATTTAATGTATTTTCTAAAATTAAAAAAAAGAAATAGGGAAATCTGGTGAGGAATATAGTAAACTATTATCTGGAATGTTTTCTTATTCCCTTGTCATTTTTGTGTCTTGACTCTTCATGACTCCAACCTTGAGGTTTTCTTGGCAAAGATACTAGAGTGTTTTGCTATTTTCTACTTCAACTCATTTTACAGATGAAAAAACCAAGACAAACAAGGTTAGATGACTTGCCAAGTAGTTCATATATTTTTCTTGTTGTCTTAATTCTGTATGTAAATTTCTTAAACTATTGTAACCTTATCTTTTCACCTACCTTTAAAAAAAAACAAAACTCAGGGATTATTTTGTTTGTGGATTTCTTAGACTAGCACCTTCTGTTATCAGAATTATGTGTAAGTGCCACTAGAATAAAAACATATTTCAAATGACCCAAATATTAATGCTATAAAGGCTTAATGGGGCAGGTAGCTGAAGCTACTCTATGAAGACAGTCTATCATCATGCTTTATTTTTTCTTTCAGCATGGGTAGCTAAATTGTCTTTTTTAGTTTGGAGACCATTAATAAGACTGCTTTTTGGTGATGGTAACTATTTGATACATAGATAAATCATGAAAATAATGTATTCAATAAAATATTTTCTTTGCTTAATATTTTTGTCATTGCTATTATAGAACCAACTCGAGTTCGAAGTCCCAGGCCAGAATTTGTTCAGTTTAACGTGGGAATGGTGATAATTCACAAGCAACTTGGCTTTTCAGGAGTAATTATTGGTTGGGATGTAGAAGCCAGAGGTCCAGAAGAGTGGCTAAAACAAAAATATCCTCCTGAGAAACAGGTCAGAAAATTTTTGAAGCTAGATTAGTACAGATAATTCACTTAATTCATAGGCATTTTAATTTATCCATGTATGTAGAAATTAGTAATAAATGAGTTTAGTTTTTAAAGAAGATCTAAACATATAATAGAAGAAAGAACATATTAGAGACTCATGGATTATTAGATTGAGAAGAGACTTTAAAAATAATCTTTTCTAACCTCTACATTTTACAAAGAAGAAGATAAAAGTTAAGAGGAGGTTAATAAGTGAACTAGAAGAGCTGGGCCTTGAATACAGGTTTTCTGACTCTAACTCCACGTTTTTTCCTACTACAACTTAATTATTTTCAATTTTTTTGAGTTAAAATTACTCATGAAAATATGAAGCAGAGGAGGCTATGTCGTATATTGTAAATATCACTTGTAAACACCACAAATATACCTTAGCACGAATTGAAAAAAGTTACTCCTAAATCACAGATAGTTACAGATTCACAGTTTCTCTTGCTAATGAATGGACACAAAGCAACAGAAAACCAGGTAATTTTTATTACTTTTATATCTTAGAAAAACTACTCCAAGAATAAAAGTTGAACAGGTTTTTTTTTTTTTCTTTGAGAAAGTCATTTAGTTTTGCTGTAATGGTGTAGCTGATATTTTGACACTACAAACTACGCCTTACTAAAGAAGAAGAAACCTGCTACAGCAAGTTTATATAATTTGTAATAATAACAAATATTAATGTTATTTTAATTTAAAATTTTAGACATTACTTTCATAAAATTGGCAACATGTTAATTTTTACATGCATCCTTATTATTTTTCCATTTTTCACAGCATTTAAGAAAATCTCCTCACTATCGAATTCTAGTCAACAAGTACAACAAAATTGGTTTATCTACAGCCTACATTCCTGAGGAAAACCTTAAAGTTATTACTGGACATGAGGTAAAGTATTTTTATTTACAAGCTATTTCTTTCTCCAAAGTTTATTTCTGTGAATTTAAATAGTAAGTATTGGTCTACTAAATGTAGATTAAAAAGCCAAATGTTATAAATCACACAAATTTCAGCATGTAACATTGTTTCAATAATAATGAGCTACAGCCTTATGTGGCAGATTATTATTATACCATGGCTTCCTGCTATATTTTAGATATATATATTAAATCATTATTATGTACATAATAACATATTATTATAATTAATAATTAAAATATATTAAATCTCTTAGTTTAAGAACTTTCTGAGAGGATGACAATGACATGATGCTTTCTGAAAGTGATGACTACAAAACCCTGTAAGATTTATGCCTCCAGAGCTTCACCCATTTTGAGAAATGACAAAGATTGAGGCTCACCTTGAGACACAATCTATCTGGCTCAGCTGTAATTCTCCTTAGTGCCAAGAAATCTTTTAGCAATCTCTTAGCACCTTTCTTTAATGAGGCTCCATCAATGGCACAGATCATGAATTCATAGTTATTATATCACACCTAATATCCTTAAATGAGGATTATGAGGAATATTCTATTTTTGTTATTTTTTAAAATTTTAATCATCTTACCTCTTGTGAAAAAATATTCTCTAATGTTGTACTTATGAACTAATATGAAAAATGATTTTTAGGTATTCCATCCTGATTTGAAAGTCTACTTCAGCACATATGATGGAGTCAGATACATTATGCAGCCATGGCTAAAACAAATCTATCCTGATGATTAAATCTATTTTGTTGTATAATTCACTGTCTACCTTTTTTCTTTATTGTGACAAATGAAAACCAGGGTACAATTGATATAGTTTATTTTTTCTGAAATAAATGAACATTTTAAAAAAACATGACGTCATCCTAAAGTGTTTTCTTTAAAAAGTCAATTCTTACGTTCATGAAAGAAACCAGTTTCCTGCACAACTAAACACAACTCTTTTCCTGAGCTATGAGATAAGGATAAAGAGCTAACATTTATATCATGTTTTAAGGTTTGCAAAGCACTTTACATGTACAATCTCTATTGATCTTCACAATAACCATGTTGGATAGGTGCTATTATTTCCATTTCACAGCTCAGAAATTTGAAATTGAAAGAAGTTTGTAATTTGCTTGGGGACCACAGAGCCAATGAATGTCAGGAAAGAGAATTTGAATTCCAGTCTTCATGATTCCCAATTCCATTATCCTATCCACTATATTACATAGTTGCCCTAAGATAAAGCTATTTCTGTGTTGAGCAATGGTAGATAGTAGTAGCCCTGGATTAGGATGTAGTCTAGCAGAGGGCTAGCAAGCAGAGTAGTTTGGGTCATACCTGAGAAGGGATAATTAAAAAAAAAAGTAGCCAGACAAATATATTCCCCTTCATATCTTCAGATAACCAGTAATGCAGTGGATAGGACATTATGTAATTCTGCCAAATTAAATCTAAAACAAACTCATGGATGAATGAACTTGAAAAAGGATGTTCTTATTAAGTAATAACAATATTGTCACATACTGTCCTAAAGTAAAGACAGTCCCTGACCTCAAGGAATTAACCTTCAAATGTGGTAGGGGAGGAAATAATACACACAAAGGACTGGTGACCAAGAAAGGACACTGGGCTAGAATGTTAAGGCCGGTGAATGAAAGCAACTGAATTGTAGAAGAAATGTGTAACTTGCAGGAACAGAGGCAGAGTTGACTGAATTAGTTTCATTAACTGGGAGAACATCTCCTTATGTAGTCTTTTTTTAAAAAAATTCCTCTGACTTTGTAATTTCTCATGTATGTATGTATTTATATATTGGTGCAAGGCTGCTGCTAAGACTGTCAAGATGAACTGGTTAAGGACAAGAATATAAAGTGAAGAATATTTGAGTTTTTCCTGAAATAATGGATCAAAACATTAGGGTAACCAAAGTAAATGGCTTTTAGAACAGTGATTTTCAAAGTATCCTGCTAAGGGTATTTTTCTTATCATATGGTATTCATGTTTATAGTACCAATATTTTTATTTCTGATAAAAGTTATACTGTGTTTTTCCTAGCATTCTTCACTATCATCTCTTTTAAGGCAACATTTTCATTAATTATATTCTGTTGAGGAACTTTTATGTATATATGTTGTGGCAACTGGGTGGAGAAAATTATCTGATAGTTCTTTGATACATCTTTTTTCCTCTTCAATTTTCCAGCAATCAAACTTATTCTTATGAAGAGTTTTATTATTCTGCCTGCCTTTAGGTTTCCCTAGTTAATAAATGCAGCCATTTGTATCTTTATTCTGATGGGCAAGTCCCTGATCCCATATATATTTATTTCTTATGATAATTACTTTCTACATTCAACAAATGTTCATAGTATTATAGAAAGAACACAGGAATAAGAATCAGGGTACCTGACTTCTAATCTGGATCTGGAGGCTTAAGCAAATCATAATATTTGGGAGTCTTAGTTTCCTCAAAAGAAAAGTGACAAAGTTAGCCTAGATGATCTTCCATGGAGAAATGGAGGCCCATAAAACTAGATATAAAGGTCAATGTTGTCCTGATTTTCAGAATAGAGAAGAGAGTCTGGAAATCATAAATTAGTAAATTTGACTTAATGGCTTTTGTTGTTCAGTCACTTTAGTCATGTACTTCCATTTGGGGTCTTCTTGGCAAAGATAATGGATGGGTTGTGATTTCTTTCTCCAGACAAATTCCGAGGAAAAGCCTAAAACATTTTATTAAAGAAATGGTTAAAAATAAAGAACAGAGAAAGTGCTGCAGACACAGTGTACCTAGATCTAAGCAAAACTCTTTAAGTATTTCATATAAGGATTTTCCCACACCTCTGGAGGCAATTGGGGTTACATGATTTGCCCAGGGTCATACAGCTAGGACTAGTGTCTGAGTTTAGATTTGAATTCAGGTCCTCCTGACTTCAGAGCTGAGTGCTCTATACACTGCACCACCTAGCTGCCCCTTATCATACAGTTGTTGAGAAAATGGAGAGATGTAGACTAAACACTAGTATCAGCAGATGGATTTGGAATTGGTTGGATGACCAATATAAGCCTGGCAAGAAGTCTTCATTGGAATACCTTAAGGATCTATGTCTGAACCTATGCTGTTTAATAAGTTCAATTTTGCAGATGATACAAAGCCAGGAGAGAATTTACGTGACAGACCTCAAATCCAAAAAGATCATGTTAGCCTAAAGTATAGAATTGAATCTAATACTAAGAAGGTGAAACTCAGTAGAAAAAATGTAAAAAGTCTTGTATTTGTTTTAAAAAAATCTTAACTTCACACATAAAGGATGGGAATATCTGAAAAAGGTCTGGAGCATGTAAATGGACTATAAGTTTAACATAAATCAGCAGTGTGATGAGGCAGTTAAAATGCTAATTCAGTCAGTCTCTGGCTGCATTAAGATAGATGGGAGTTTTCAAGAATAAAATTGACAGTCCTGTACCACTGTTATAAAGAACAACATTAATAAGTTGGAGAGTCAGTCAATAAGCTTTTAAGTGTTTAATATATGCAAGATACCGTGTTAAGATCTGGGGATACAAGAGCAGGCAAAAAATTGCCCTCAGTCTTATAAATACTAATGGATCAGACAATATCTAAGTAATAGTACATTCAAGATAAATACAGAGATATCATAAGTAATTTGAAAGGAAAGAAATTAGGAACTGAGGAGACCAAGAAAGGCCTCTTGAAAGAGGTAGGTCTTGGGATAAGTCCTGAAGAAAGTCAAGAGAAGTGAAGAGGTTGAAGTGAAAAAGGCAAAACATTCAATGAATAGGGGTAGTTGGTGAAAGATGGGATAAAATTCAGATCATTTATCAGAAAAGGATTATCAGAATTCAAGAACCAGTACATGGCATACTTGTGAGTGGTAGCAACTTCAAGAGTATGAGCATCTCTGTGTGTAGTTGAGGAAGGATATATTGGCAATTCCATAGAATTTCTTAGTGTAAGGGCAAGATTTGAATAAAAGAGATTGTGACCTAGGTAGTAAACTTATTAAGAAAGAAAGAAGAATATTTTGGTAGTCCATAAATGATAGCTATTGGCTTCTGAACTGGATGATCAATTTGGATAATATGAACTTTAAAGGAGAGTAGATATGGAGAGGATGGAAGTTGCAGAGTTACAAATTTAGATTTGATGTTCAGAAAAATTTCCTAACAATTAGGGCTATTCAAAAAAAGGAAGAGACTACTTCAAAAGGCGTTGGGTTATCCATATTCTGAAGGGTTATTTCAAGTAGTGGCTGGCGATTGCTTGTCATCCAGTGATAATCTTTTTGTGTATGAATTGGATTCAATGGACTTTCCAACCATGGATATGCTGATAAATGTTTAATAACTGATTATATGAAAAAAAAAAGTATGAATGAAAGCAAACTTTTAAGTTTAATATGCATTATTAACATTTTCTCCATAATTTTTTGAGTCTAAACAATAAACAACAAATCAAGTCCTGATTTGTAGCATTTAATGATTTCCAAGGTGGAAATGTTCACTTTGAAAATTTCACAATTGGTTCTAACGAGCCAGTTTCTAGTTGACTCCAGGGGTATGAGGATGCCTTTGCTTTTAACATATATTCCGTGATTTTTGTGATCTCTAAATTGCTTTCTAGTTCTAGATTCTATGTTTTCCAAAGAAGGAAGAACAATGATGAAATGTGCATATTTATTAAGTATTTACTATGTGCAAAGCACCATGACTAGGCATATTTTTCAGCAAAGGCAAAAGGCAGAAAAGATGCTTTCAGTTTGTAATAGAAAGTGGAGAGGAAGAGACAGAGACCCTGAAACTCTGGTGGGAAGGAAGGATAGAAAAAGCTCACACTTATAGTTAAATTGGTAGCTTCTAATTCAGCAAGCATTTAATTAATGATAACTGTATGTTCAAGGCACTATATACTAAGTGATGGGTATACAAAGATAAAACAAAAAACAATCTCTAGTCTTATTATTAAGAGGGGAAACAAGATATAACATGTAAAGGAATGTGTATTCATAATACTTTTGATAGGGAGAGAAAGGGAAACAGGAAAGGCTTCCATAGAAGGTAGTACATGAGCTGAAAATTAAAAGAAATTAAGGGAAGATAGAACACCCAGAAAGAGGAAGTAGTCAGTAGTATCAACAATTGCAAAGTTTAAGAATAAAGTCTGAGAAAAGGCTTTTGCATTTAGCAAGAAATCCTAAATAACTACAGAGCGTTTTAGGCATCAGTGAGGTCTTAAATAAGATTCAGAGTATGGAATTCTTTTAGTAGGTAATCTTCAAAGCTTGACTCCAGTCTTACCTTCCATTCACTTTTGTAGCTGCTGTTATGTCCAACTTTGGTTGACATTTAAAAAAAAAATTATAAGCTCCTTGAAGCAGTATTATGTATCCTTTTAACATGAAACTTAAGCCCAAAAGTGCAGGTTGGTGTTCCACATTTTCAGTTTTACAAAATTTTATCATTTAATTATTTTTTTTAAAAAATGAAATTACTTAGTTTTTTAACTGAGATCTGGTTATTTTAAGTTTATTTAATATTTCATAAAATATTTAGTTTTGGCCATTTTGTACTGTAGCACAGAAGCTGAAACAACATTTAAATGTAAAACTGCAGTCAAATGATGAAACAAAGCAGATTATGATAATACTGCATTAATGTTTAATGCATCCACTGAACATGGTGTAAAACTAAAAAAACCCAAAACAATCTAAACAATAAAAATGGATAGAAAGCACTTTACAGACATGTATCCATGAAAATCAATGTATTGCCTAGCATTCCTTTTTTAAAAAATTCAGTTAGAAAAAATTTACCTAATAATGCAAGTACTCTAACCCCAAATTCTGTTTTCATGATCACAAAAATAGAAAAATATAAAAAGAATGACATATTACAATGCAAGAAGAATGTAGGGAAAATGGGAATTGAAAGCAAAAACTGAAAATGATTAAGACAGAGTTTAAGTATATGGTGGGGGTCCTTTTTTTTAACTGACATAAAATTTGGCATTCTATATAAATATTAATCTTAGTATTAGAAACTGTAAAAATTATACAAATTTCATCATAGTTTTGGGCAATTAGATATAAAGATACAAAAACAAAAAACGCTTGGTTATAAAGAATTTTAAATCATTTTTTTTTCTTTTCCTTTTTCTTAACCTCAAAGTTTAAAAATACCCTGGAAGAAGCAAATATAGTTGCAGTTTGGATTTTCTGTTGTATACTTAGTGAACCAGCTAGGTCAGATAACTGCTGATTGTCTATTTGACCTTCCCATTCTTTCGTTTCCTCTTCTTTGATTAGTAAAGGTTTTCCAAGTGATTGGCCAACAAGCTGACATACTTCTTGAGCTTTTCGCCAAGCGTTCCCAACAGCACAGAGACACACTTGACGTCTTGGGAATAAAAAAACATAATAAAATTAATGACAATTTAATCATAAAACAGAAAACTTTATTTAACAATTTTGTTTAACTTACCTAAGATTCTCAATAGCTCCTGATGTATGGTAAAATTGAGGAGGACTGATGATAACAGAATTATCTAATTTTTCAACAAGAAGGTTACAAACATCCTGCATTTTTCCAAATTCGGTAAATGTAATGCAGACCTATAAATGAAAATAAGTTAAAATTATTTTTTCATGAATTGTATTGTTTCAGATTGCTCTGAGTATACAGAGGAACAATAAAACAGTAAGACATCAATTAGAAGTAGGAAATAGTACAAAAGAAAAGCATAATCTGACAAATTATAATTTAGTAGTCAACTTGCATTTATTAAACATCTATATAGCAGGCACTATGCTAAGTGCTAGGGGCACAAAGAAAGGCAAAAATCAGTTCCTATTCTTAATAAGTTCAGTCTAATCAGGAAGATTACACTTAAACAAACAACGGTGTACAATTATATATCTATATCTATATGATAAATTGGGAACAATGTCAGTGGGAAGGTATAGTCTACCTTTTTAATACAAACTTGGAACTTGGAACTTGGAAAGGCTCATAGGAGGTGTGCTAGAGAAGCTAGGAGGTGGAGACTAGGAAGGAGAGCACTCTGGGGGAAGCCAGAGAAAACAGTGAGTGAAGAGAAGAAGCATCTCATTCTAGAAAAGAGGAAGCAGGCACTCGTGTTATGTATCTGAGTGACTAGGACAATGGTGGTGCTCGTGACAATAACAGGACATATGTAAAGCAGGGAAGGTTTTGGGAGGAATGAGTAGTTAACATTTGAACTTGGTGTGTGTTTAAGCTGTCCATGGGTCATCCAGTTTGCAATTTCTAATGGGTATTTGAAGACTGGAGACTGGGAGGTTAGGGCTGGGCAAATATATTTAAGAATCATCTGCATAACATGATAACTGAAACCAGAGGAATTGATGAAATCACTAAATGAAATGATAAAGGAGGAAAAGAGAATGGGGTCCAAGAAAAATCCATGGGGGAAACTCACATGGATTTACTTCTATCTTTCTATTTTCTCTTTTGAAAATGCCAACCAAATTTTGAATCATCACTTCTAGGCATGTTTCTCAAATTTATATCACTACCTCTCTTCTGAGCTTCAAGTCCCATATTTCCAACTTACTGCAAATTTCTGCCTATGTTTCTCATATTTCTAATTGCTACTTGCCCCCTTCGGATGTCATATCATCATCTAAAACGCAACATGTAGAAAGTTAGATTAATTCCATTTCCCTCAAAAATGTCTCCTCCTCTTAACACTTCTATATCTATTAACAGTAACAACATCTTTTCATCACCTTAGATTTATAAGAGAAAGATATGAAAGATTTCCAAAGTAAATCAACAGGACTCGGCAACTGATTCTCTCTCATTCATCCTTTCTAGACAATCAGTTGCCGAGTCCTGTTGATTTACTCTGGAAATCTTTCATATCTTTCTCTTCTTCTTAACTTCAACTACCCTAGATACTTAGGCAATCTAATCAAAGAATTTATCCCCAACAAAATCTGTGCATTGCACAATGGGCTTCCCCATTTTAGGTTAAATTCCTTGTAAGTTTGGGTGGTGTTTGATCAAATTTGAGGAGAAAATTAATTCAATCTTATCAGTAATGTCCTTCAGAGACAATTTTGAAATGAGGTATTTAGAAAAAGAGGAACTCTTAGATATACTCAAATCATTGGTTATTAATAATCATTTCTCTCAGAGTGTAGGAAGCAGTTTCCTCCTGAGATAGTAGAGTTCCCTTTTCTAGGAGGAGAGTCTTTTAACTATTAGCTCCAAATGTTCTAGAGTCTTCTTTCTTCTGATTGGAGTTCTTCTCTTTCTTTATCTACCCTTAGACACTATCTGTAAATTAGAATTCTATTTCTCATCAGGTGCTTAAAAAAATATCTCTTTCATTCTTTTTTTAGTCTTCATTTCATTTTATTCATACATTAATGTCATGTTTATTCCACAACTGCTTTTGGTTATCTTTTTCTTTTTAGCATTCTCTTCTTCTGGTTTAGGATAATTTCCCCCTCCCACTAAGTAGTGTCTCAATGTCAAGGAAAATTATACATGGGCTGATTCAATCATAAGCTCTGTAAGTATGGCTATGAATTTTAGGAGACTTGATCTGGATATATTCAATTACTAGACAATTTACATCTAAAACTTTGGGATTATTTGCTGAAGTTTTTGAGTCAGTACAGTAAAAATGAAACTGTTTTTCTCGGCAAATGTCTCTGTGTTTTCAGTTCCACTGTTTAGTCTAGGCATACTTGAAAAATCTACCATTTTATTTATAGAAAAGAACATAATATTCTTTTATGTGACCTCTTTCATGTACATAGTATCTTTTTGGATATCCATACCTTTGATGATATGGAAAGTTTAGGGAAAGGGTATTCCTAAAGCAGACTATGAGATTTTAATCCCTTGATTTTCATGATTTTATGGAATCATGAGGAACAAGAGAATATATAAAAATGGATTTTTTTCTATTCTAAGAAACACTTCATTTTCTCTGACAGTCTGATAAATTCCCTTCACCTCTTCTTTTAATACAGAAGCCAATTTGTACTTTGAGCACCACAGCTATTAACTATATTGGGAAAAACATCATGTATCCTCTTCAAGGAGCAAAATTCCTAATGCATTCTAAAATTGTTATAAGTATGATGCTTTCAATAACACTTTGTATCTCACAGTGACATCAAGATCTGTTTTGCTGCAGAACATGGAATAACTCTATGACTTTAAATTTCAAGCTGAAGATAATTTCCCAAATTTAATCACTTGCTACTTTTTTTTTTTTTTTTTTTTTTTTTTTTGCCAAGTCAACCATGGTTAAGTGATTTGCCCAGGGCCACACAACTAGTAAATGTCAAGTATTTGGGACAGGGAGGGACTGAATTTGAATTCAGGTTCTTGTGACTTTAGGGTTGGTGTTTTATTCATTGCACCATCTAGCTGTCCCTTGCTCTTTAATAGACCAGTCATTCCAGATAAATGCTATACTATTTATTATTATTATTTTTAATAGCTAATTTAAAAATGTGGCTTACTTTGGCTACCTCCATTTCCTTATTATAATCCTTTCTCCTCCCCTTTCCCCCATCTCTTAATTTCCCTTCTTCCTTAATTTAACATTTGGATTTTATCTTTAACTTTTCATTGAGACTTTCTTTGGCCACTAGTAATCTACTGAAACCCAATAGAATTTTCTCAGTTTTTATATTTCTTAACCCTCCAAGAATTATTTGACACTGGCAAGACTTTTCTTCAAAAATTTTTCCCTTTAGTAGAATTTAAATTTCTTGAGTATAGTAACTATATCCCATTCCTTAGTACAGTATCTGGAACACACTAGATATTAAATAGATGTTTATTGCATTAAGTTGAATTGTGTGGAACTGCATTCAAAGGTTTCCTCCTATTTAACTACTCCTTATTTTTCCCTTCATCTATAGATATAGTTTAAGCTCCAATTCTTGGTACCCTATATTAATTTCCTTGGAGTAAGCTTATCTTTAATAGCTTTAATGACTACATGCTGAACATATGACTCTTAAACACATATGAGATTATGACTCTCTTAACCAAATTGTTTAAATTTTCTGACATTGAAAGACACATGGGATTATGAATCATTTTTATAGCCCAAAAGAATGTATGAGAAAAATAATAACAATAAGAATATTATTTTTCTGTCACTGATGTATTTTTGTCTGTAAAAAGCCTTACTAGAATCCTAATCATTGTTTAAGAATTATTTTTTTACTCTCTGAACCTGTGCTTAAGCATAATAAAACCTAGGTTTTTACCTCTATAAAATTTGTGTGTTGTGGTAGATATATTATAGCTGTAGTTACCTACTACATGAATTCAAAAAAAGATATTTTTCTCATAACACAATCATCTTCTTCCTTTTACTATTCCTGATCCCAAAAATATACTTGTAAGACTTCTAATTAGGGGCATGTCTTTGATTACCTAAGTTTTAATAATTATTAAAATATTTGCTATAATTATAATCTATGGCCAGTTATCTCATTTGGCTAGGATTTCATGGTGCCAATAGAAGCCAAAACCTCAAATTTAATTTTGAATTGATTAAGTTATCACATATTGCAGGAGACAAATTGGCATAGAACATAAGATCAAATTAAATTCTTTTGCAAAGAAATTAAAATATTTAGAGGAAGGAAATAACTAAGACATTTAGAGATCTGTTATGTCTAAACAGTTATAAATGCAAGTTTAACTGGTTTTGTAAAATAACTTTTAAAAATATTTCCCAAGTCTGTCCTATATAGAAAGATCTCCTCCTTACTTTGGCCTTTTCTGTAAGGGTAGGCAGTAGTTAGTAGTTAGGAAATCTCCCTCAACTACACCAGTGGCTTTTTCTTTAAGGGACATAGCTGACTGCACAAATGGCATATAAATTGAATTTAACTTGGGAGTCATTTAAAAAGCCTAAATGGCCAATTTATATGCTATTATACCTGGTAGCTGTTCTCTGTTTTTTAGTCATCACCTAATTCTAGCTGTGGGTCAGCTGTCTGGCAACTGTGTGCTACCCAATGGACCACCAAAAAATACCTCAAAAAAACATTCTGCACTGATGGTGAAATCAGCTATTTATTGTCAGCTAAGAAAATGAAAATGCATATGCCACAAAACTCTAAATTTCTTTAAAAAAATTTTTTTTAACAATCTCATATGCCTGGAACAGATTTAAAGTAGTCATGTAGTTCCCTTTGATACTATAAAGATAAATGATTAAACCATCTAAGTCCATCCATTTGAGAGTATATTCTATCTTAAGTCTCTCTATTTATGTAGATATCACTAGAATACATATGCAATTATTATTTTTAAAATGTGATCTTAATAAGTGAAGGGGACTGACACAGCTGACGAAGATAAAAACTTTCAAAATAATTTGATTCCAACACATATTCCCACTTAAAGTCAAAATCCAAATCACACCTATACTCCTTTTCCCAAATTCACTGAAGTTGCTTTAAACATTCATTATGTTCTGGGTTCCTATGTGAGAAGGCTAAATAAAGGCATTGTGAAATCTCCAAAGCAGTTTGCAGTAAAGAAAATAGTTTCGCCACTTTATCATCAGGAGCCCCAAATAATTAGCCTATTTCTAAAAGATAGTTCATTCCCTTAAAACTAGTAGGATCAGGCCCAATGTGAGAAATTTCTTTCTATTGCACAAAACATGAACCTTTCTCATTATTGATTTTAGCTAAAAGTTTGCAATAATCTGACAATGAATTTGGTAATTAAGGAAAAAACAAAAGTAAAAAAAAAAATCACTCAGAAATCCAAGTATTGATCTTTTTATACACCCCAAATATTTTTAATTTGACACTTGTATCTACCAAAGTCCTAATTAGTTTTTAAAAAAACTGTCAATTTTTAAAAATATCATTATATTTCCTGTCACTATCACTGTGGTCAAAGATGCCACATATTGTAAAAGAAAAGCTGAATTTTAATATTGATTCAGTAGCAACTGGGGTAAGATTTCTTGCTTTTTATGTTATCCTTTATCAGGCAAGAAAAGTGGTTATTTTTGATATTGGCAGCAGGACAACCAATATACTTAGAGTGGATGTTGCTGTTTCTGCTGTTTTTCCTTCAAATTCAAGCACCCTTCTAAAACCAAAAGGAGTATTTAGTTTAGTAATATATGTGCTATATCTAACAAACATTTATATTTCAAAAAGATTGAATGCATCCTTTTTGAACTTTCTATGCTGGATTCTAGCTTATCCAATTTTGGTACTATGGACTCCTTTAGAAGTCTGGTGAAACTTATAGGCATTTTCTTAGAATAATGTGAAATGCATAAAATAAAATACAAAGATTATAAGGAAAAAGTATTAAAAAACACTAAAACAGTTATTAAAATATTTTTAAAAATCAAAAACAAACAGCAAAACCAAGTTCACAGACCCCAGACTGAAAACCCTTGGTTCTATCCCTTGTAGAAAACTTTATAAGGCAGAAAGTAATTTAATTATAAGCAGATGGGGAAAAAAAACAATTTTTAAAGATAGGCACATTGGTCAATATAAGCTTCTTCATCTTCCCTTCTTCCCTTCCTTATACCTCAAAACAATATCCCCATGTTCATTAATTATCTCTTTTTTGTTTAAATTTTTTACTTAAATTGTGGAGGATAAGCTAGTCCATCTCCTTGCCAAAGCTACCCCTCAACTATTGCTCCCCTTCCCCCCTTCCATATCTTTTGAAAGCTTGCCCAATAATTTACAGCCTCTTGATCCTATTGATACTCTTTCCTTATTTCCTAAAACATGCTCAGATCTCTCCTAGCTCTAAAACAAACAAAAAAAAATTTTCCTTGACCCTGTTTTTTCAAGCTAACCTTTTATATTTTTCCCATGCATTGCTAAACCTCTAAATAAAAATTTCATAATTATTTTTAATATCCTTTTATAAAGATCTTTCATCTTTCTTAACCTTTAAGCAGAATGGGACCACTTTAGGCAGAACTGTAAGAAGTTTTAAAAGATGGCTTAAGGTTTTGGGAAATTTTGTAGAGAAAATTTATGCTTTCAGTAGGGAATGAATAAAAGAAAGACATGAATGAAATGTTGGAGGACAGAAAAAGCATGGGAGGATAGTGAAACTGACCTAGTTAGGCCAGAACATTCATGCAGGAAAACACCAAGAAAAACTAGAAACTGAAGTTTTAATTACACTGTGGAGGGCCTTGTATAACACACTAAAGAATTCAATATCAAATGATTCTCCACCGCCTAGTGACATAATGGAATTTGGAGAAAAAAGATAAGGTGCCATGTGAAGAATGAATTGACGAGAGAAAGACTAGGCAAGAAAACTGATTAGATCATCACTGGTAATTTTAATGGCATAAAATGGGAACAGAAAGAAATGATCAAGGACCTAGAATTGGAAAGATCTTTTGATATTGTCTAGTCTAATTTCCTAATTTTGCAAATGAGGAAATAGAAGCCTAGAGCAACTTTCTGAAGGTCACAAAGATAATAAGAAATCTAGGTCTTCAGACTCTAAAATACAATGCTCTTTTGGCATAGTGGAAAAAGCAATGCTTCTTGCAGCCAGAGTACCTGAGATCAAATTCTTCCTCTAAAGTTGACTATCATCTTGTCACTTAGGTTCCAGTTTCTTTCTTTAAAAAAATGAAATGACTGGATTAGATAGCCTGAGTCTATTTATGACCTTGCTTCTTCAAGGCACTCATATAATCATTCATATTCATAAATACTATGAAAAATCTTTGTAGTTTTAAAAAAATCAAGTATAAACACAACATAGTATTTGAAATAAATCTCTTAAAATGTGTCCTGATTAAGGAAAGAATACTTCAATGCAGGGAAAGGGACAGTTCTCACATGAGAATTATCATATTAACTCTCAGTGATTCAAAACAGTCTCATGTCTTGGAACTTTTAAAGAATCCATCTGTATTCTAAAAGTTTTGTTTCCTATCTACCACTTATTTATTGTCTAATCTTGGATTTAATTCACTTAACTCTTTCAGGGTTCAATAACTTCCCATGTAAAATAGTAATATTTGCACCTTATATGCCTGTGGGAGAAGCACATCATTTTTCTTCTAGGTCTAAAATCTTTGATTTCCTGCCTATAAAGTCAAGGCAACACGTTTCCTATAACCAGAGGGGGAAGCATAGACAACATACCAATTTGTATATTAAGTGAATATCGTCATCAGTGTATTAGAAGCTGTCACTAGAGGAAGAGGAGGGGGAGGAGGAATAAGGGGAGGAGGAAGAGGGGAGAAGGTATTACGTTTTAACTATGATCAGAAAACAGTTTCTGTTCCTATGGCTTTAGACATATAAATGTATTAATGTGTCGAAAAAAATGGAAAAAGTTCTGAGAACTAAAGTCTAACATTAATTGAAAGTAGTGAAAAGGTTTTCATTCTATTTTGCTTTTTACCAAGGTTCTTTCTCTTAAGGGATTTCTAACTTATCATGGGACAATGAAATTATATTATGAAATAAAAGAATATTGAAGAGTGCTCTAATCTTTCACAACATTAGTTTTACTATTTATTTGGATAAAATAAGTTTCTTTGGTGTTGTTTTCACTCCCTAGGAAAAAATACTGCTACATAAGGTGTTGAGTGGGGAAATCAACTGCTTCCCTCCAATCCTCTCTAACCTTTTTGATTTCACTTCAAAAAACTTTTTCCTCCAATAAATCTCATTAAGTTTCCTTTAAAATTTTAAATATACCAAATCACAAATGATTTAGAGAAAAATGATCTTTTCTTAACATCATACATAACTTTTCTCCTATATAAATTAGGTTTGAGGATAAAAATAAATGACAAAACTGTCCCCACAAAGTCATGCTGTTTTCAATTATTTGATGTGATAAATACATACCTCTGCTTCCATGTGATAAGCATTTTCTATTCTACTAAAATCCTTTGTCACAGTTATATTTTCTGCCTGAAACAGAAAACAGAACAGTAAAATTCTTAAAGCCAATAAAACAAAGTAAAAGTTTAACTATTGTATGCTATTCCTCTGAAACAAAATAGAAACCTGAACTTTAGGTAAGTTATTTAAAAAGCAGGAATGTAGAATATCAAAGACCGAAGATAAGGAGGATATTCTACTTAGTTTTAAAAAAATACCTAAAAGAAGTAATAGTCAAATACAGTCATTATAACTACCTGTCTGACATAGGTGTTTCACACCACCTAGAAACATTTACAAATATAATGTATGCCCAAGAAATTTTATGTAGTGAAAAAGTTTTTAAGTGTAGTGAAATCTAGTTTTTAGGAAAAGTAAACCTCCAGTGAACCTTTTTTCTAGAACAACAAAAATCACCCTTTGTTTTTTGCTAAATTTTTCATATCTTATATTGTTTAAAATATACATGGCATAGCTGATGAGATAGTTTAATGATATCCCCCAAAAGTATTCTGGATCCCTGTTCTTTAGAAAACTATACAGCTGTGGAAAGAGGGGAGAGAAATAACTAAGATATTTTCTTTTCTTCCTCTTTGCATTTCCCTAAGAATATCTGCTGCCCTTTTTTGACATTGTCCTGCACTGCTTCTATGAAATGATCACTATCGTTTATGTTTGCACTCAATTTGGTTATACAGTTTTTAAGTTGGAAGGGGCTCTAATTCAAACTCCTTATTCATCAAGGCTGTCAAAACTATTCATTCTAACCACATTTCATTTATTTCAAAATGTTAAGTAGAGGGAAAGAACTCTACTCAGTGTGATCTGCCCAAGACACTCCAACCCTCTTTAAAGACACTTATCTTTAGTTACATTTTTAATCTTTTTAAATGGTACTCACAGTCTCTGACAAAATAGTAGTTATTATATTTAATATTTTTAAAAGTACCTGAAATATAGCCATCTCCACTCTTCTTCAGCATGCCCAACCAACTATATTTTCTGAAACCAGGACCAAATATATCTATTTTATTTCCTATTACTCCTTAATATATACAACTTATATTTAGGGCAGGCTGTTTTTTTGGATGGGGGAGGGGATATATTGTCCTCTTTTGAGTTCCTTCCTTTTTGTTCATGCTATTAAATTCCTCTTAGTGAATTTTTTTCTTATGCCTACTCTAGTCTTATTAACTCTTCAATGTCTGCTCAAATCTAATCATTATGGCTTTTTTCTCTTACAGAACATTTATTTTTTCTTTCTGTAAAAACTCTCTAATAGTTATGTTTTGTACCACACACAATAATTTTATTTTTTACTCTTTTATATCATTCTCTAACTAGAGTCTTCTCCAAAGATATTCTTAAGTTTCTTTAGGAAAGTGGTATCCCTCATATCATACAGAAAGCAGTGTTTCATTTTAAAGTGTCAGACTAGTAAACAGAAATTCAACTGGTTTCTATCTTGTCTTCAGAAATATGGAGAAAAGGGTTTGAGCTTCTGCCAGAAAATGTGAATACCTGTGCTATACTATATCTCTGCCAATGATATTTACTACCATTCTTTGTGAGACACTCCAAATGAAATCAACGTCTACATAGTACTTTTCATGCAAAGGTAGGTATATGGGAAGAGGTAAAACAACAAAACAACCCACATTTGAAAATGATTTAGGAGCAAGAAATGAGAGCTCAAAGATCTACAAAGTACACAAAAGTATTGTGCTTATAAACCATGAATATTTTCTTTTAGAAAAGAACATTAACTCATTAGATAAGAGCTATAATAGATACAACTATAGAACCACTAGAAGTAGTTATAGCTATATATAGATCACTAGATGACAAAGTATCAAATAACATTATAAAAATGAAATTGCTAAAATATAAGCAATGGCATTATTGGTATGGAAAACAGAATATAGTCATATTTCTGATTTATTAGAATATTAAAATAAATTCAAAAAAATAAAAATGAAAAAAAGATGTGATAGGCAAGTAAAACAATTCTAATCTGTCCCATTTAAACAAATTGTTGATGCCAAGAATATGAAATGGATAAAGAAACAGACTTAAGCACCTATCATAACCATTTCCTAAATAAGTGTGAATGAAGTAATTAACTGCTATAATAAGGAGACCAAAAGCATCCAACCATCTCAGCCAACAAGCATTTGACCTGTTTGCCAAGTATAGAAATATAGCACTAAGGGCAGCACTCATCTGTAAAATCTTATGAAGAAAGGCAATTGGAAGATTATGAGAAATATCATTTTATGAAACAGCAAGAGTAGAAGGAAAAGCAAAATTAAAGAAAGCTGAATTAAAGACACTCTTCCAATACTGGCTCCAATCCCAATGTCAGAATCATACAATGTCGATCTGGAAAAATGCAACAGAACTTGTTTAATAACTCTCTGATTATTAACATCAACAATTCACATCAAATGAAGCATAATAGAGAGAGATAGATGTATGTTTGCCAAAAGTACTGTCAATGTTATGGAAGATATTTTCTAGTGCAAAATTCAATTTGAATATTCCCTCTTGATGATGTGCCTACCAGTTGTGAATTACATTGTGCTGATTGCATTAAATTCTGGAACACTTCAAAGCCTCCTAAATGAAAACCATAATTTCTCAAGGCAGCTGAACAGAAAAAAAAAAAAAATAAGTGAATGAAGAATACCTCTTGTCCAGGCTATGCTATGCAAATGGATGGATAACTCATACAGCTTGTGCAAAAATACATACATATTGCACAGACACTACAAATATTCAGTAAACTGGACTCTGAATCAACACTATGAGGAACATGGTCTGGACTGCTTCTAGAGGAACTGTATAATTCTTTTAACGTCCCTAAGTTTCTCTCTGAAATTAAAGATATATACTTATGCTCTTTAAGCGGCACATTAAAAGCTGAGCAATAGAAGAGCCTCTAAGTAACTATGTTAAAGATTAAGGAGATACGCTTGGTGGATAAGAACAACTTGCAACATATTACAAACAAGTATATAAAAGAAACAGTGTAAAGGATATCATCTGAAAAAGGTTTTAATAGAAAAAATATGGGCTAGCCATGTAGAAAGGGAAAGCTGATGACTGCTCAATATCAGGAAAATGAGAGAAAAACCCACTATAAGTTAGGTGAACGAAGTCTTTGTGTGAATCTATATAAAGACAATAAAAAATGATAAAGACAGGAAGGTCTGAATGGATTGTGATCAACATTGTTAGTGGGAATACCCATATTAATAAGTCACAGATTCATTGAATTATACTTGCAAACTACTTGAAAAAGGCTAAAATTCCTAGTGTAATTCTTAATCAGTAACATCCATCATTGACTTACTATTAGTGAAGTGAGAATATATGAAAACTGGAAAAGGAATAAATACTCTGGGAGCAGCTGCTCTCAGACACAAGTGTTGTGTTCAAAATCAAGAAAGTTAATTAAGTTTAAAAAAGGCATCCTTTTTCAATGAAAAATGTTAAATGGTGCCAAGCACAAAAAAATTCTTGGAAGAATTTAAAAGGAACTTTAAAAATCAAGTAAGAGAGATCAAGGGAATATTAGAAAAAAAATAGCAATTCAAGAAATAAATGAAAAATCAACCAACTAGAAATAGAGAATTCAAAAACCTAAGGAAGAAAATAATTCCTTGAAAACCAGAATTGGGCAAGGGGAAGCTAATGCATTCTAAGACATCAAGAAATAGTCAAACAAAATCAAAAGGATGAAAAAAATAAAACAGAAAGTGAAACATCTCATCAGAAAAACAACCTATCTGGAGAATAAATTGAAGAGAAGTAATGTAAAAATAGTTGGACTACCTTAAAATTATGTTTTAAAAAAAATCTTGATAATAAGAAATTATCAACAAAGATTTCCCTAAAATTCTAGAAGACGACAAAATAGAAATAGAAAAAATCCACTGATTACCACCTCAAAGAAATTCCAGGAGGAAAATTTAAAGAGGAATACTATAACCAAGTTTTAAAGCTTCTGGGCTAAGGAAAAAATATTAGAAGCAACAAGAAAAAAAACACCACCACAATTTAAACATCATGTAACTACAATAAGGATTACATAAGATCTCGTAGCTAGTAGGTTGAATTGTAGGCCTTGCAATACCACATTCAACAGAAAGAAAGAACTAGAGTTATAAACAAGGGTCACTTACCCAACAAAATTAAGTATAATCCTGAATTTTGAAAATTGGACAACTTTCAGGTTTTTGTGACAAACTCCCAAAGTTTAAGGGAAAATTTGACACCAAGGAGAAATATAAGATAAACATTATCAATCAATTATAAAGGACTCAATAAGAAAAGAAACATGTGGGTTGAGCAAAGTATGATGGAATAATTCTTTAAAAAAATTATGTAGAGTCAAAAAGGAGTAATTATCTCATACAAAATATGTATAAAGGGAAAATATGATTCAGAAGAGTTTAGTGGGGGGAAGATAGTACTGGAATCTTACTGTTATTGGGATTGGGTTAAAGAAAGAACAATACACACACATGCAGATTTTAAAATCTTCTAAATTCAGAAAGAAAGAAAAAGACAAGAGGATAAAGTGGAGGAAAAGGATAAAAGAAGATCTTTTAGAAGGGTGGATAAGTTATGGAACAGAATGGCAAGAGAATGGGTAGAAGTATACCAGCGGAATAAGGAGAAATATAATAAATAGGATAGTGAAAAAAAATAGGAAGAGAAAATACTAGTAACAACAGTTTAGAATGGTATGAATTTATCCATAAAACAGAAATGGAAAGCAGATTAAAAATCTGATTCAATAATATGCTGCTTTAAGGAAACATTATAAAAATGAGGGCTGCACACAAAGATTTAAAAAAAATGAGGAGTAGAATTAGTATATGAAAAAAGCTAAGATAGTAACCATTTTCTCAATCAAAGTTAAAATTAAAATAATTTAGTCAAAACTGAAAAAATTGAAAAAAATACAGCATGTGTAAGTGTTATTATTCAGTATTATTTTAGATCATTTAAATGCCTAAACAGTATAAAGTATTTGAGCATATACCTGCCAAAACAAATACAGGAACTATATGAACATAAATATAAAATATTTTTATATAAATACATCTATATAATTTAAATAATATTTATTGTTCATGGATAGATAAAGCCAATAAAATTTAAAAAATAACAATTTTATCTAACTAATCTATTTATTCAATGTCATCCTAATTAAATTACTAAAAATTATTTGACTATTAGAAAAATAATTTAAAAAATTACTTGGAAGAACAAAGGGTCAGGAACTTAAAAAAAAAACCACGGTAAAAAAGATGTAAAGGAAACAGATTCACCTGTATCAGACCTTAAATTATATCATGATGTGAGAGCATGGCTGAAGTATATAAAAAGAATAATTTTGATTATTTTAAATTAATGTAGCCAAGAATAGAAGGCAGAAAATTGAGGAAAAACTTTCATAGACAATCTCTCAGGACGTAATTGGGTTGGAATATTTCTGGGATATAGGAAATGAACTGGTTGATTTAAAAAAAAAACATGGAAAGATTTGGAGTTATGAAGAAAGATGCTATCCACCTTCAGAAAAAATAGATGCCAGAAGAAAAGCATAGTATGGTCTTTTTTTTTTCTTCCTTTTCTCATTTTGTATTTAAGTTAAAAACAAAACAACTAACTATTACAGCTACCTCCTTTCCCCAAAAAATGAAATGTCAATCACTTTAATACCTTTGCCAAGAAAACCCAAAATGGGTCACAAAGAGCTGGACATGACTGAACAACCACAAAATTCCCAGAGTATAGCACAGTTCCTGCTACATAATAAGTACTCAATTAAATATTTACAGACTGGCAGTGTTGACTTCAAGTCAGTAATCAATCTATTACAATAAACAATATGTATCAGTATAGTATAAAGGATTTAGAATCAAAAGCCTTTGAGTTTCAACTCCAGCTCTCTTCTGCACCTTATAATGTGACTTTGGGCAATCTAACTTCTTTGGATTTATTTCTTCATCAATCAAATGAGTCTATGCTAACTATCATCTAAGATCCCCTCTAGTTCTAAGGCTGATATCTGACTTCCTGGATATATGACTTTATCCAAGTCAATTACACACTTGAGTCTGTTTCTTCATTTGTAAAATGAAGACACTATCAGCCTTATTTAATTCCCAGAGCTATTGTAAGAATCAAAGGTACTTTATAAACTAGAAAGTATTATATAAATTCAAGCTATAATTATTTATCTCACAAGGTTTTTTGTGAGGAAAGCATTTTGTGAACCTTTAAGCACTGTGTAAATAAGATATTATTAAATGAGACAAAATTAATGGCCAACCAAATTTTGAATTCAACACTCTTAACATAGGAAGACATTAAAAGAGATATTCTGGAATGAAAAGCTCTTTTTGGAGAGACAGTGGAATCTTCACAGGGCCTTAAAAACAACCATTTTCTGATAGATGGAAAATGGCAAGTGTAGTAGCCATTCAGAGGGTTGAAAGAATCCACAGGAACATACAATAGTGAGAATCACCCTCCAGAATGGATTTTATTGGGTTTTAGTTAGAATGTGGTAGGAAAATGCCTGTACTGCCAGTATTGTTTTGAAAAAAACAGTAGCTAGGAAAAAAAAAAAGAAATAAGTGGTTGGGGCAATCAGTTTTTTCTTCCTTGTATAAAAAGAAGTCAAAATAGTTCTTCAGGCACCAACTATAATTAATAAACTACTGAACTGAATTGAAGAATACCTAAAATTAAATGAACAAATTAGGTCACCTCAGCTTTTTGTTTGTGATTAAACTGCTAATTTGCTTTGGTAACAACTATCTCATGGAACCAATGACATCTCTAATATTTATGAATGAATGGAAAAGTACTCAATAAACACCATGGCTAAGCACTGTTCAAAGTGAAGACAATACAAACAGGAAAAACTGAAGTAGTCTTTACTCTCAAAGAGCTCCCATTTTAATGCATGGGGATTTCATATTAAAGACATTTTAGCAGTAGAGCAACTGGGAAGGCTTGAATCTGATGGTAGTGCCTAAAGTTTAGAACTACCATTGGTATGAACTTCCCTTTGCCTTACTTTGTCCAGATCCTGAGCCACCCACATGTTTACTATATTTCATATACATACATATGAAATAAAAATGAAAAAAAAAATATTGACAACTAAAGGCACCTAAAGAGTCAAAGGATCTATATTATATTTTACTTGTATATCAAGTTAGCAATGTCTTCAAAAAGATAACAGAGTTGGTTTTTGTATTTGTAAAATGTAGTTGTAACCTCGTGTTTAATTTTTTTCATATTAGCATTCCTTTATAGAAAAACATTTACTGTACATTAGTGGAAAAGTTGTAAATGAGACACTAAAACTACATAGGACAAAACTAAAAAATATGTCTAGGGCTTACCATATCATTTTGGATGTGATATTTTTTGGAATACAGATAAATATCAAAAACTACTAGAAGGATATCAAAGGGTGTGAGGACCAAAAGTTTAACTGATAAAGGAAATCCTTGGGAATAGCAGATTTGAAAGATGATGTTTTACATTTTTTTCATTGTACACTCCACAAAACAATGTTGTTAATTTTTTAAACATTTAGTACTGTACAATATTTTAATACTGTGTTGAAATATAGCCATTTTTAGAACTGTCATTTCAATTTGTTTCTTCTTACTTTCAAATGCCTTCCTTTCTTTAGTTGCCTGCCCTAAAACCTATTATATATCCTTACCCCCACCCCCACCCCCCAAAAAGGAAAAGCCACAGGCACACTTTTCTTTAGAAAATAAAAAGCACAGGCCTACATAGTTTAAGTTTACTTTTTCTACCATAGCAACTACTGTGCCTCTGTCACTTACTTTTTAATGTTACTTGACTGGTGTGAAAGTTATTTTTTATATGACTGCTTAAAGTTAAATATTTGGAAACTTTCAGCTTCCTTATATTGTTGTCTAAAAATGTTTTTTGGGCAGTATAGCTATGGAGAAGTGATAGAGATTTCTTTATCTTTAGCAGATTTTGAAAATTAATTACATCTTAATTAATTTTTGTTGAATGAACAAAAATTTTAGCATAATATAATCGTGGTATATTAATTGAAATACTGAATAAAGATCAGTCTTATTTGAAACACTCCCAATTCTTAATAGCTTTATGTATTTAAAAACACTGCCATCTTGTGGCTTTGGAATTGCAAAATAATATCTAGATTTTCTCCTATTTGATTAAACTGTATGCCTCAAATACATTGATGGACTGAAAATCTTACAGTTAAAAAATAATTTATAGGAAGAGTACTGGAAATAATTTTAATACTCATGACCCATTTACTAAGTGCTTTGACTCATATGTCCTAGTTAAAAGCAATTTTTTCCTCTTTTTATAGCTTTAAGTTTTCAAGAGGAGTTATCCATTTAATTTTAATCACAATAAGCTTAAGAAGATCAAAGAAGTTTTTTTTTTTTACTTCAGTTCTTGAGCCTGCTGTTCATATAATTTTTTTTTTCCTGCAAAGCTATCATTTTAATCATAAGAGCCCTAGGAACAAAAATTTTTTGTAGTACCTTAAGATGCCCTTTACTTTTGATGTCTATTCACATGTTTAAACCTCTTCCCCGCCTCCCCATCTCTCTTCTAGTTTTTTAGGTAGACAACGGAGACCATATAATATAATAATAATAGTAAATAATTTGGAACTGTAATCCTACATTAAAACCAAATAGCTATATCATCAACAAATATCCATTGAGATCCTACTAAGTGTAGGCATTGTGAAAAACAATTGGAAATATAAGAGCATGTAACATTAGTGCTTTTGACTTACAAAGACTTATCTAGAGGCAGACAGAAAAATACACACACATATATGTAATATTGTATATATATATATATATAAATACATATAATGTATATATATGTGAATATACACACACATACATACAGATAGATAAAACTGCAAGATATTTCTAAATGTTCTAAAAGGCAAATGTTTGGTTTAGACAATAAGTGCTTCAAGAGTTCACTGGTAGTGTACATTATATCTTGTTTTGACGTTACAGAACCACTGCTAGTAAGCAAAAAAAAAAAAAAAAAAAAAAAGCAAAAGTAAATTCTGAAGCTGGTCTAAGAAAGGATACTGGGTAACATTCTCTAGTCTTAACATCCATCCATCCTAAGGAACTGATATCACAAACAGAGGCAACAGAAATATCTAAGACTGAAAGTGATTACATAGGTAATCAGTCAAAGAATGTGAAAAAATAGTTCTCAAAAGAATTGAAAACTTTTAAACCACCATATGAAACAATGTTCCACATCATTAATAATGAGATATGCAAAACAACTCTAGGAGATTTTACGTAATAACCAGAAAATTAGAAGAAATAAAAAAATGAAAATAATCAATATTGGGGGAGAGGGTAAAGGGAAATAAGCCTTTATATGGCACCTACTACAATCCATGCCAGTCACTGTATAGTATGCTTTACAAATACTATTATTATTATTTGATATAACAACCCTGAGAAGTAGGTGCTTGTTATTGTCCTCATTTTACAGTTAAAGAAACTGAGCCAAACAGAGGTAAAGTGACTTGCCCAGGGTTACAAACTTAGTGTCTAAAGCCAGAGGTGAATCCAGGTCTTCCTAACTCCAGGCCCAATCCTCTAACCACTGTGCCACTTAGTTATCCTTTATACTAGAAGAGTTGCAGAAAGACAGGTATATCAATGCACAGTCTGTGAAGTGATGCAACCCTTCTGGAAAGCAATTTGGAACCATCTGAAGAAAGTGACTAAGCTGTTCATATTTGATCCAGAGATCCCACAGTTGGCATATACCTGCCTTGCCTTCTCCTACTCTACCCAAAAGAAGGTCAATAGTAAAAGAGGAAGGCTTCCCAAACACCAAAATATTTATAGCAACAATTTGCAATAAAGAACTAGTAACAAAGCAGATACCCATCAAATGGAAATGGCTAACCAAGTTGTAGTACATGGATGTAAAGGAATATTACTGGGCTGTAAGAAATAGTAGGATGAATATAGAGAAATGTGGGATGACTTATATGAACTGATGCAAAGTGAGTAAAGTCAATAAACAATTAAATGATGATTATGCAGGTGGGCAGCAAGATCATACAATGGATACTATGGAGTCTGAAATACTCATCCTTCTTAGTTCAAATCAGGTCTTATCTTTTACAAATTAGGTCTTCCTAGCTGTGTGAGCCTGAGCAAGTCATTAAGCCCTATTTGCCCCAGTTTCATCATCTGTAACTCTAGTATCTTTGCTGAGAAAACTCTAAATGGGGTCATGAAGAGTTAGACTTATAGAAAAATTAATAAATAAACAAAATATTCTAGCTACTATGTTGAATGCTGAGGATTCAAGCAAGTCATGACAAAGAACTAAAACCACAAAACCACATAAAGTTAAATGCTGTGAAATTAGGAGTTTGGCTCCAAAGGAAAGATATGAAAAGGAACCCTCTTTGATTCTTTGAAGAGCTGATGTATTATGAATTTATAAGGGATGACTCTCCCTAAGAGGAAAGAGGAAGGGATATCTACTTCTCTGAAAAATAAATCAGGGAATGATTGTTATTGAAAGCAATTCCTAATTAAGAAGATCCTAAGTGAAAATGGCTATTTACGCCCTTCTACTGCTATAAGAACTGATGTTGCTCTTAGTGTCCCTATCATTTATACCACAGAAACTACAAATCATCAATCCTCTTCCCTGTTATCCCCATCACCTATGTCCCACTACTTACCAAATAAACTTAATTTTTCCACTCTCAAACAAATTTATAACTGCCACTGCTATTGGTGTTGCCTTCCAAGATTCATTATTGAGGCTGCTATTAAAATTGCTTCTCCAAGTACTGAAAGAAATGTGTTTTGCTTCTGTTTAATAAAATATGTATTTAATCAGAACTGGTATTTCAACTTCTAGTCTCTATCCTTTATAATCCATATTTTATATAACTGCCAAATATATCTTCCTAAAGCACCAGGCTATTCAAGTCACTATGCTCCCTAAGAATTTTCAGTGATTTTAGCCTATAACCTTTAGGATAAAATAAAAATTTACAAATCATCATTTAAAGCCCTTCAAGATATGCTTCTTCTTAAGATGTCCTTCACAATGCTTCTCCTTATATACTCTTAAGATCCCCGTGCCAAACTGTCCTACTAGCTTTTCTCCAAACTTCACACCTTCCTCTAATTTCATGCCTTAGAAGAGGCATGCCTGTCCCTCCTTATATCCATCTTTCAGGATCCTTAGTTTTTTCTCCCTAGATTTTAGTGTTTGTCCTCTACTTAAAAATGTCTTTTATTTACTTCTGATTCTATCACCCAGAAGAATGAAAAGCTTCTTGGGGCACATGCACACAGACACACACATATATGTATGTTTGTTATTCAGTCATGCACTACTTTTCATAACCCCATTTTGGGTTTTTTTCCCTTTAATATTTTATTCTTCCCCCCCCAAAATACATGTAAAGACTATCTTTTACATTTGTTCTTCTAAGAAGTCTTCCAAAGTCTTTCTTTCCCCCTCATTGAAAAAGAAAGTAATTTTTAAATTCATTATACATATGTAAAACATAGCTCCAGGTTATTCATCTAGGGAAAGAAAATACAGACAAAAAAAAAAAAAGAAAAAGAAAAAAAGTAAAAGTATGCTTTGATATGTACTTATATTCTATTAGTTCTTTCTGTGGAGATGGACAGTATTATTCATCTTAAGTCCTTCAGAATTGTCTAGGGTCATTTCATTTCAACAATAACTAAGTCATTTACAGTTATAATTTTACAATATTGCTGTGTACAATATTCTGGTTCTGCTTATTTCACTTTGCATCAATTCATGTCTTTCCAAGTTTTTCTGAGAGTATATTGTTCATTATTTATTTTTCTCTCCCTCACTTAAATATTTCATTTTCTTTCTCAATTACATAAGAAGGCAACTTTTAGCATTTATTTTTATAAGATTCTGAGTTCCAAAATTTTCTCCTTCCCTCCTCCTTCCTAAAATGGTAAGCAATTTTATAAAAGTTATATATGCGCCATCATGTAAAGTATTTCCAGATTAGTTACAATTGTGAAAGAAGAAATTGTGAGGGGAAAAACAAACAAACCATGAATAAGAATAAAGTAGGTAAAAAAAATGTATGCTTTGATCTGCATTCAGAGTCCAACAGTTCTTTATGGGGATATGGATAATGCTTTCCTTCCTGAATTCTTTGTACTTGTTTTGGATCATCATGTTGCTGAAAAGAGCTATGTCATTTATAGCTGATCATCACACAATGTTGTTGAGACTGTATACAATTATATTTTCCTGGTTCTGCTCATTTTCCTTTGCACCAATTAGTTTTAAGTCTTTCCAGGTTTTTCTGAAATCTGCCTCTTCATAGCTTTTTAATGCATAATAGTATTTCATTACATTCATATACCACAAATCATATAACCTCCCTAATTGATGAATACCCCTTCACTTTCCAATATTTTGCCACCACAATGAGGGCTGCTATAAATATTTTTGTACACATAGGTCCTATATCCTTTTTAATGATCTCTTTGGAAAACTAACCTAGTAATGGTATTGCTGGATCAAAGGATATGCATGGTTTTATAGTCCTTTAGGCCTACTTCCAAATTGCTTTCCAAAATAGTTAGATTAGTTCATAACTTCATCAAAAGTGCATTAGTGTCTCAATTTGCCCATATCCTCTCTACTATTTATCATTTTTATCTTTTTTATCATATTATCCAGTTTGATAAGTATGAAACAGTTCTTTTAATTTGTACTTCTCTAATCAAAAGCGACTTCAAGCACCTCCTTCATATGTCTATAGACAGATTTGATTTCTTCACCTGAAAATTGCCTATTCATATCCTTTGATCATTTATCAATTGGGGAATGCTTTGTAGTCTTATAAACTTGCCTCAGTTCTCTATATATATATTTGAGAAATGAAACCTTTATCAGGGATACTTAACGTAAAGATTATTTCCCAGCTCCTGTTTTCCTTCTAATTTTGGTTGCATTGGGTTTGTTCAAAAGCTTTTTAATTTAATATAATCAAAATTATCTATTTTATATTTTGTAATGCTATGTATTTCTTTTTTGGTCATAAACCTGTAATTCACTTAATTTCTCCTTTAAGAATTTGGATGCTATACTACTTGGTGGATATATGTTTGATGCTGATATTACTTCACTGTCTATGGTACCTTTTGGAAGATGTAGTTTCCTTTCTTATCTTTTTAAATTAGGCTTATTTTTGCTTTTGCTTTTTTGTCTGAGATCAGGATTGTTATCTCTGTCTTTTCTACTTCAGCTGAAGCATAATAGATTCTGCTCCAGCCTCTTACCTTTATTCTGTGTGTCTCTCTCTGCTTCACATGTTTCTTGCAAACAACCTATTGTATAATTCTGGTTTTTGATTCAGTCTGTTATCTGTTTCAGGTTTATGAGAGAGTTCATCCCATTAATATTCACAGTTGTGATTATTACCTGTGTATTTCCTTTCAAACTATTTTCCCTCCTATTTGTCCTCTATGAGACTACTTCCCACTTTTATTTAGGTGTTTTGACTTTGTTGTCCTCTTGTGAGTTTTTGTCTTGATCTTTTTCACTGTAATAACTTTCTATGGTCAGATCCTTTTTTGGGGGACTCCTCTTTTTTTGGCCCTTTGCCAGTCTCTTAAATTTGAGCTCTGCTTCTAGGATGGAAAGAATATTGTTCTCAGGCTTTTTTGTGCTAGTGGCTGTAGGCCCTGGCTATTTACCTAGTACTGCACTGATGGTGTCCTGAGGCCTATGGAGGAGCCTCATGTCTGGTGCTGGTTGAGGGATCCAGATGATTGTAGAAAGAATGAATGAGCTGAACTCTTACTATATTCAATTTACTAAGCTGGTGGGTTTGAGGAAATAGAAATAAAATAACAGAGTTCTCACTGTCCAGGATTTTACAATCTACTAAGCAGAGATAAGTAATACAGATAATACACAAAGGAGTGAGGCACTATGAGACACATTACTTTAATTGGAAGGCTTAGTTAAACTAGGCGTGAATACTCAGGGAACCTTGCTTAACCAACTATCACAGGAGGGTATTAATTACTTCCTCTATTTGTGACTAAGCAAAATGATTTAGTGTCTTGATGTAAGAGATAGTACAGCCTGGGATCAAATCCCAGTTCTGATATTTATTACCTATGTAACCTTGAAAGAAGGCTAAGTTAGTTTCCTCATCTATAGAATGAATATCTATAAAATGGACTATCTAGATAGCCCCTGGAGCTTCTTCTAGCTCTAGATTTCTGATTCTATGTGAATCTTTGTGGGTCTCAATTCTTCAATAATAAAATGAGGGGCTGGGCCTTGATACCTTTTAAAGTATTTTCCAGCTTTTAAAACTATGAAATTAGTTAGTTTAAAAGTCCCATGTCCTTTATCAAGAAGCTGTGGACCTTAGCTACAAGTTGCCAATTTCTTTATGTTCTATGGGCTAGGGTCTTTTTTTGTTTGTTTGTTTTGTTTTTAAACACACAGGCCTTTATGTCCCTAGATTAGTAGGTTATTAAATTGTTTAGTAGAAAAATCCCTGAACTTGGAATCAGGAGACCTTGTCCTAATTTCAGCCCTGCTACAAAGACTGAGCAACTTTTATTGCCACCAGTTTCCCCATCTGGTAATATGATAGAGTTAGACTAAATGGTTTTTAAAGTCCTGTTCAGTTCTAAATTTTATAATCTGGTTTAAAATTCTGTTAGGTTTGTCCTGAATGATGAATTTATATACGATTGCAGTAAGTCACATTTTTACATATTTATTATTATAAACTTTTCTACTAAATGTGCCATTTAGGCAAAAATGCATACTGGCTTTTAAGTTTTACTATATAGCTTCTGTGTTTTATTTAAATAATGTTTTTACTCAATATCTACCATGATGTTATTTATTTTGCAGCCAAATGTCATTTATTTTGAATTGGGGGACAGGGGGAAAGGCAGGAAGGTGTTTCAAATACATCAAGTACCAATCTGTTTTGGATTTCTACCAATTGTAATAGTGATATTTTGCAACAACTCTCTCATTTCCTGAATGTCATGATATAATCAGCCAGGATCCTCAGCTAAACAAGCTGTCTTTCTTTCTTTCTTTTTTAAAGGCATAGTGACAGTAAATACTATAAGCAAACTTAAAAAGAGTATATATAAAGGTTAACAGAATCCCCTCTCCCCCAATGATAAGAACTTCAGTTTTGTTAAACGTACTCTAACATTTTTCTGTCACATAATATGAAGTTAGAATATATTGTATACAGCTGTGCTTGCAATACAGTTGTCCTATACGTTTGGCACATTTTCTTTTAAATGTCATTTGCAAAAACAGTCACAATTGAAATGATTAAAGTTTAAAAGTGCCCTATGACTTTGAAAACTTTGTATAATTCATTCCAAAGTATAATTTAAATGCCTTTTTGGATTATCTACTGCTTTGAATTATCCACATGACTGCTTTCCTTCATTAGCACAGATAATTGGGAGATTATGATTTCATTTTACTTGCCCTGAATACTGAATTTCAGTACAATTAAAGCAGGTTACAAACCGAGTGACTTCTTTTATATGCTAGAAGAGGATAACTCCTCATGTTCTCCATATACCTATTTATGCAAACTCTATACATCAGTGGCTTTTTAAACATTTGAACCAGATGGTAACAGAGTTTATAGTTGTTAACTTATTTTTTTTCAATAAGTTATTTTCTTGGCTACTTTATAGACTATTTTAACTTAACCTGTACTTAACACATACATAGCATTGTGAAACCTTTTAAAAATGTATTATTAATTTACTTTCTACAATACTCTTTTGAACAAATGTCAAAAGACTTTTAAATTACAAATGTATTGGACTTCAAAATTCAAATCTTTGCTCATCATTGGTTTAAGTAAAGCGTTCCTAATCCTGTAACAAACATCCATCATTGAACAGAACATATGAATAAGAATTGATGGCAAAAAGCAGTTTTGAACTAGAAATCTATCTACTGATCAGGAATTCTTAATCTTTCTTTGGCAGTGTGGTGAAGTCTATAAGGACATCGCAAAATAATGTTAAATTAATAAAATAAATACAGAAATCTGTCTGTCCATCGGGTTCCTAGACCCCAGGTTAAGAACACCTGCAATATTGGATCAAAGATTTGTAATAGGAAAGTCATCTAATAAATCTCACTACACAGGAGGAAACAGAGGACCAAGTTGAGTGATTAATCTAATGGTAGAGGAAAACTGAAATTTGTATCAATGCTCATTACTCTTTCCAAGACACTACACGGCTTAGCTTGACTTCAAATTCTGTGGCTAAAAGTTCATTACTGGATTTAGTACTGGGAAAAAAAATAAGTGGTGGAGGACTTTAATTAATTAATCTTAAAACACCATAGAAGCAAATTTTGACTAGATTAGACTATGTTTAAGGAGCATTGGGAATACCCAAGAGAAACGTGAAAACGGATACTCTCAATGTGGTCAATCCTTGGTTCCTAGCAAATACACTACTTACTAGCACAGACTATTGGGAGATTATGATTTCATTTTACTTGCCCTGAATACTGAATTTCAGTACAATTAAAGCAGGTTACAAACCGAGTGACTTCTTTTATATGCTGGAAGAGGATAACTCCTCATGTTCTCCATATACCTATTTGTGCAAACTGTATGCATCAATGGCTTTTTTTTTAATTTTTTTTTTGTTTTTTTTTATTTTTTTTAAAAATTTTTTAAATTTTTAAAAAATTTTTTTTCATCAATGGCTTTTTAAACATTATTTACATTATTTTTATTTTTTATTTCCGGAGGAAGGGTATCGGGATCCATAATTTCAGTCCTCCACTGTTCCACTGCATTGTTCTACTGCCGATGCAGACAGGGGCTGAACTAAAAGGCTGAAAGATTTCCGCAACTTTTCGAAATTTAAAAGCTTACTTAGGCTTCCCTGCGTATTTAAAATTTAAAAGTACAAAGCAAAAATCTTAAATAAACCAAAACAGCGCCCCACTCCTTTCATTTATGTTTAGAGTATAGATTTCTTAATAATCATCTGAACTCTAAAAGACCCATTTCGTTGCGACTGGCGTCCTCTGTAATGACAGATTTTATTTGATCCAATTTTAGCGATATAATTAATAGCGGGACTCGGGCGTCACCAGTCCGGCAAGCAGTTAAGAACTACTCCCTCTAGGGGTGTGCGCCCGCCGCTTCCCGCCACCGCCACCTCCTCCGCTCGGGCCCGCCCAACCCCAGGAGCGGGGCCCTGGGCACTGAACGGCCGCGCTCACCTGGACGTCGGGCTTTTGCAGATTCTGCGTGATGTAGTCCAGGCGGCGGCCCACGCTGTTCTTGGCCTCGGCCGCCGAGTTCTTGGTGCTGCTCACTTTCATCGTGACCAGGGCCCGGTCGGGGCCGCACGACATCTCCGCCGAGCCGCTTACGTGCACCTCGCGGGTGGGATTCTGGGGCGTTGCCGGTGCCGAGGACGTGCACAGAGGCAAGTGGTTGCTGAGGTTCGGCAGCGACTCTCCCGCGGCGCCCGAGAAGCCATCCCGGCCCCTCTCATTTAGCGGCGCCAGTTCAGCAAACACCCGAGACAGGGTAGCCGGCGGCCAAGGCATGGGAGCCGACTTTAGGTCCCCATGGCAACCGCGACCTACGGTGTCCTGGGAGGAAAAAGTGGACGCGATCGACTGACGACGCGTGTCCTTAGAGCCTTCGCTTTCGCGCAGGGAATGACGGGAAGACCTTTCTCTCTTTTGCAGGCCCTGCGCGGGCGAGCGCTTCCCGTGGCGCTTTCGCTGCATCCTGGGCAGCTGAGAACGTGCACGGGACTGAGGAGAAGCGGACGGGCACGTTTCTTGTTATCCTTCGACCCCGATGGGCCTCTCCCCTGGCAGCCTCTTCTGTTGCGTGCTAGCGTGCATCACATTGTGATGGCTGTTATAGCACAGTGGAGGGGAGGGGGGCGTTTGGAGTCGGAGGTCCCGGGCCGTTTTACAGACCTTAGCACCCTCTGGGGCCCTGGCTTCCTTAACAAAATCATCTTAGAAAAGGACTTGGATTATATGACTTCTGAGGTCCCTTTGAGCCAGGAGTATGTTAGTAACTGTTAGCCTTCAGGACACACTTTGTAAAATCTGCATCCTTTTAACACTTTGTTAAGCCTAAACAATCCGTTAAATAAACAGATCAAGCCTGGGGCTTGAAAGCCTGCTTAGAACTGTTTCCTGCCCAGCCTTGCTTTCAGCTCTCAATCTGCGGTCCTATGAATCCTCTTGCTTACACTGTTGCAATAACCTCCTCGCTGGTCTCCATGTATCCTATCCATCTTTTTCTTCTCCAATCCGTTCTCCACAGACTGCGCCCACTGAGTCACTCCCTTACACAAGGAGCTTCCGTGTGGCTGCCTGCTACCTCCATCCTTTGACATATAAATGCCCTTCACCTAAAAGTTAGGTTAGTTTTTTTTTTTTTCCAGACTGATTTTTACATCTTTTTCCATATTCCAACCAAACTAATCTTTTTTTTTTTTATTATTTAATAGCCTTTTATTTACAGGATATATACATGGGTAACTTTACAGCATTAACAATTGCCAAACCTCTTGTTCCAATTTTTCACCTCTTACCCCCCCCCACCCCCTCCCCTAAATGGCAGGATGACCAGTAGATGTTAAATATATTAAAATATAACTTAGATACACAATAAGTATACATGACCAAAACGTTATTTTGCTGTACAAAAAGAGTCAGACTCTGAATTATTGTACAATTAGCTTGTGAAGGAAATCAAAAATGCAGGTGTGCATAAATATAGGGATTGGGAATTCAATGTAATGGTTTTTAGTCATCTCCCAGAGTTCTTTTTCTGGGTATAGCTAGTTCAGTTCATTACTGCTCCATTAGAAATGATTTGGTTGATCTTGTTGCTGAGGATGGCCTGATCCATCAGAACTGGTCATCATCTAGTATTGTTGTTGAAGTATATAATGATCTCCTGGTCCTGCTCATTTCACTCAGCATCAGTTCGTGTAAGTCTCTCCAGGCCTTTCTGAAATCATCCTGTTGGTCATTTCTTACAGAACAGTAATATTCCATAATTTTCATATACCACAATTTACTGCCATTCTCCAACTGATGGACATCCATTCAGTTTCCAGTTTCTAGCCACTACAAAAAGGGCTGCCACAAACATTCGTGCACATACAGGTCCCTTTCCCTTCTTTATAATCTCTTTGGGATATAATCCCAGTAGTAACACTGCTGGATCAAAGGGTATGCACAGTTTGATAACTTTTTGAGCATAGTTCCAAACTACTCTCCAAAATGGTTGGATTCGTTCACAACTCCACCAACAATGCATCAATGTCCCAGTTTTCCCGCATCCCCTCCAACAATCATCATTATTTTTTCCTGTCATCTTAGCCAATCTGACAGGTGTGTAGTGGTATCTTAGAGTTGTCTTAATTTGCATTTCTCTGATTAATAATGACTTGGAGCATCTTTTCATATGACTAGAAATAGTTTCAATTTCTTCATCTGAGAATTGTCTGTTCATATCCAACCAAACTAATCTACTTGCTGCTCCTTTTTACAGACACATTCTGTCTCTGGCTTACTTCTCTTTGCCAGTAATGTTTTTCTCTCTCTTGATTTTTGGAATCCATATAAGAGGGGTTAAAACAAAATACAAGCAAATTTTGACTAGGCTAGATTATGTTATGAGGAGCATTGGAAATAACCAAGAGAAACCTGAAAAGGGACACTGTCAATGTGATCAAGTTTAATTCTAACTTAAGTTCCAGTTCTTACAGGGGGATTTTCCATACTCAGTTGCAGGTGCCCTCTTTGTTTATTTTATACACATACATTAAGTCATTTAAACCATACAACATACTTTCATACCTTTTCAGGTAGATACTACAGGAATTTGCATTTTATAGATCAGGACACTTAGGCTTTGAGAAATTTAAGTGACATATAAGATACCTGGTGATTAAGGTAGGATTTGAATAAGATTTCCCTGTGGTCAAGTTTGGTACTCTAGGCACTATTCTGTGCTGACCCATATAACATAAGCTCTTTAAATGTATGGACTTTATGTCTCTGTACTACTGGGGGCCTACTAAAATGCCTAACACTTAATAGGTACTTCCTACATGTTTGATACCATAAATTATATTGAGTTGGTAGCAGAACTTGGAACCCAGATAAGGGCTTAGTAGTTCACTTAGACAATATTTAAAGTGGTTAAATAATGCCTAAAAGTCCTATATTACTCTCTGAGTTATACACATGTTAATCAATTAATAAGCATTCACTAAGTGCTAGATACTGAGTATATGAAGAAAAAAATGAGTATTCTTTCATTATCTCTGATTAATATCTAATCAACCCATAGCTTCAGACCCTTAATATTTTATGAATCCATAGTTTTCAATAAGTGTCAATCCTGGTCATAAATTCAGAGGTTATGCAAACACAAAATATTCAACCACTCTAAAATATGCAACCACTCTAAAAATATCACATTGTTTACATAGGTTATCACAATCACAGTTAACCTGAAATAATAAAAACAAAGAGCTAATACTGATCATAAACAAATAGCTTTCTTCATTCCATTGGTGGAAAGAAACTAGATACATATTAGGACATTCTATTAGGGGACTTGTTTTATTGTGGACAAATCTCAATACAGATCCTAGTGGTTATGGAATAAATTGTAGCTCTGACAATGAGGTAAAAGCGATAATAAGTTAAGTCTGATTCATATCAGAGCTTCATGACTAGAGCATGAGTATTGCAGGTGCTTATCTGTGATGTGAAACAATTTTGAGATTTTGCTGTGCCTGAGTTTATCTAGAGGGTGAGCACAAAGCTCAGGCCACAGCTTGGTTGCTTGGGCCTTAGCTCTGGAAAACAGGATATCCGTTAATAGAGGAGTAAAAAGAGAAGGATGATCTTGGCATAGGGATCCTGTCATTAGTATAATCAAAATTCAAAAGAACCCAATATAAATTCCTTCTCTCATGACCACTCTCTTCCAGGTCAGTCTTTAATGATTAGTTTCTGAACCTACTTGTGACTAATAAAGAGAAATGGAGGAAGGATTTTCTGGATGAAAGGACTGGTTGGATGATTCTAGGCCTTTTTAAATCCTCATCATTGGGATGTTCAAAAGCAAAGGCATGAAATGAGGGATGGAGTGTTAAATAGGAAGAAGTGAAAAAAGTCAAGTTTGGGTGGGTCACAGAGCCTGGGAGGAAAGTAATATCCACTGAAGTTGGAAATACAGTTTGGGTCCAGGTTTTGAAGTGCTCTTGTTCATAATTCAGTAGTCTATAGACCTTTCTATATTCTCATTCTTCTTTCACACCACCACTAGATTATATTCATTTGTTCGCTTCTTGGGAAATCTCACATCTTGCTCTTGCAGTGAAAATATACTTATATAGGGGGCAGCTGGAGGGTGCAGTGGATAGAGTGCCAGCCCTGAAGTCAAGAGTACCCAAGTTCAAATCTGGCCTCAGACACTTTACAGTTACTAGCTGTGTGACCCCAGGCAACACACTTAATCCCAATTGCCTCAACAAAGAGAGAGAGAGAGAGAGGGGGAGAGAGAGAGAGAGAGAGAGAGAGAGAGAGAGAGAGAGAGAGAAAGAGAATATAATACTTACTTACATCTGAAAGGAATGTAAAGATTGCAAATCCTGAAGAAAAAGAAAAAAAAAAAAAAACTTAGTAGGAGTATTTGCAAAATTTGTATTACAAAGTGGTAATTATGAAAACAATCTAGTACTGGCTAAGAAATAAGAGTGGTTTATCTATGGAATAAAGTACACAATACACAGTAGCAAGTAACCATAGTAACCTAGTGTTTGATAAAAGCAAAAATCCCAACTTTTGAGACAAAGACTCAAAATTTGACAAAAATTGCTGAGAAAATTGGAAAGCAGTTTGGTAGAAACTAGGTATAAACCAACATCTCACCATATACCAAGAAAAGATCAAAATGGATACATGATTTAGAATAAAGAATAATATCATAAGCAAATTAAAGGAGCATGGAATATTTTACCTGTCAGATCCATGGATAAATGAAGAATTTATGACCAAACTAGATAGAGAGCATTGTGGGATATACAATTGGTAATTTTTATCACATTACATTTAAAAGGTTTTGCTCCAGCAAAACCAATGCAACCCAAGATTAGGAGGACAGCAGAAAACTAGGGGAAAAATTTTATAGTAAATGTCTTTGATATAGGCCTCATTTCTCAAATACATAGAGAATGGAGTCGAATTCATAAGAATTACAAGTTATTCCTCAATTGATAAAAATTGAAGGATATGAACTAACAATTTTATGAAGCTATCTATAGTTATATAAAAAAATGCTCTAAATCACTATTGATTAGAAAAGTGTAAATTAAAATTATACTAGAGGTATCCCACCCTACACCTCTTAGATTGGCTAATATACCAGAAAAGAAAAATGACAAGTATTGGAAGGGATGTGGAAAAATTGGAACACTGAAGCATTATTGGAACTAATTGGAACACTGAAGCACTATTGCTGATAACTGTGTAAACTGATCTAACCATTCTGAAGAGCATTTTAGAAATTTGGCCAAAGAGCTATAAAAATAGGTGTACCCTTTGAGCCAGAAATCCCACTACTAGGTCTATATATCAAAGAATTTTTTTTTTAAATGAAAGGACCTATATATCTAAAAATATAACAGTTCTTTTTGTGATGGCAAAGAATTAGAGATTGAGGGAATGACCATCACTTGGAAAATGACTTAACATGTGATACATGATTTTGGTGGAATACTATTGTGCTATAAGAAATAATAAGCAGATGATTTCAGAAAAACCTAGGAAGACTTATATGAAATGCAAAGTAAAATTAGTAGAACAAGAAGAACATTGTCCTCCACTAACAGCAATATCATAAGATGGTCAATAGTGAATGAAGTAGCCACTCTTAGCAATACAATGAACCAAGACAATTTAAAAGGACTTATGATGAAAAATACTATCCGTTTCCAGAGAAAGAATTAATAGAGTCTGAATGCAGATCAAAATATACTTAGAGAAAAAAACCTACAATTTTATTTTTTTTTTGGTCTATGTTTTCTTTAGCAACATGGATAATATGGAAGTATGTTTTTTGTGACTGAATATGTATAATCTATGTCAAATTGCTTGCCTTCTTATTGAGGGGGGAGAACAGGGAAAATGGGAGGGAATTTCAAATCAAAAATTTTAAAAAAGAATGTGAAAAGTTGTTTTTACTTGTAATTGATAAAAATATAAATAAAACATCTCTTTTCGATTAAAAAAATCTTTATTTTCTATATTCTTAGCAGTTCTGAAGAGGTCTTCAAGGTTGGGTGTGGTTAGCAGAGAGAAATTGAAGAATTGATAAAAATTAATCCCTGAGGCAGGCAGGGAGAAGGCACTGAGAGAGATCAGTTTAGCTTCCTGGTCCCATCCTCTGAGGAGGTCTTCCAGTCAGAAATCCAAGTTATATCAAAACCCCCCAAAATAGGTCCACCTTCTGCAGGGGTCTTGGGCAGCCTCACCTTGCTATGCCCTGTCAGAAATCCCAATTAATGTCCTTAGATTAAATTTTCCCCATAAAATCTACTAATGGGCCTTGGTTTCCCTGCTGCCCTCCTTTGGATTAGTCTGCCAGGACACTCTGACTCTTGCTATCTTTCTCCTTCCCCTTCCCCCATGTCATGATTTCTTCTCTATAATACTTTATACTCTATAACCCCATTTCTCC
Source organism: Sarcophilus harrisii (assembly GCF_902635505.1). Taxonomy (NCBI): domain Eukaryota; kingdom Metazoa; phylum Chordata; class Mammalia; order Dasyuromorphia; family Dasyuridae; genus Sarcophilus; species Sarcophilus harrisii. Next base: position 229,499,062 of record NC_045429.1, read on the forward strand.
TTCTTATAGCTAACTCTTTTGGGATGCAAAGTTCTTTTCAGGATTTAGCCCACCAGCTATGGGCATGCCCCAACCTCATGGAATGTTTCCTTTCTTCTGGTAAATGACAAGTTCCACTATTTCCATCATTAATTATTAAAACTCCTCTTCTATGCTCTCCTAACTCTATTTCATATTTGCTATACCTGGTGTCTATTCATTTTGTCTGTAACCTATTTCATTAAATAAATTTACCTTTTGCCAAAGAGAATGGCCATTGTGAATTCTTCACATGACCGAACTCCAGCTTTTGGAACTTACATTTAATGTCTACATCATCTACATTGGTTCCTTTCAGATTTTTATATTCTTTACTTCACACTATATTTTTAAAATTTTTGGCCTCTTATTTTGTACAATTCTTGTTAAAACTAAAGTTAACACAGCTAATGCAAATAACAAACATAACAATTATGCAAATGTGTATAGTAATAGAAGCACTAAAATAAATTTGCAAATGCAAACAACATATGGTATTTTGTAATAATGATAACTGAGGAACATTCACTTAGATTATGAAAAGGCAGACTCACTGAAATCAATGCTATATTTAGTTAGGAAATGGTGTAATCCATATTATTATTAACTCCAAGCAGAAGTGATTAACAGTGCCACTCTAGGCAACATTTATAATATAATAATAGTCTATTACATTCACAAACACAATTCATTTAGAATCCTATGTAATATAAAGAAAATCCGAAGGGAAAAAAACCTCAGAATTTAAACCAAAAAATGAGTAATTCCAATTAAGAAAACATTACAAGAATCAGAAGAAAAAATTCAGGTGATTAAAGAACTATCCTTTGCTCAAAACCAGAAATATATAAAAATTATCTTAGAATGAGTATCTTCACTTATGACATAAACCCATTTACTAAACAGATATCCATGGCAGCTATCCATAGTGTGGTATTTGCATGTATTCTCAGCTGTTTTCATTGCTAAAATTACAGTACATGGATTTGATAACTCTGAATTCAATGTTGCATTTAGCCACCAGGAGGAGCTTTATTCAAGCTATTTCTCTAGTTCTGTCTACTATTGTTGCTTTTTGTCCTTTGTTCTGGAAGAGGATCATACATCAGGGAAGAATGCAAATGAACTGGATTTAAGTGAGGGAGGCTGTGCAAGGTCACCTGCCTCACTTTCCCCTCCAGAGCCATCTAGGCCCAGTGGCCAGATAGAGATCAGGATTATTGGAGATGGCCCTAGATGCAATGGAGGACCTTGGCTTTTTAAGCTAAGGTCTTCAACAAGTCTCAGTTTGTCTGAGGCTGAATTCATTCAGTGATTAAGACTAGGTAGAAACTGAGGCAAAGAATCTCTTCTTTTACCTAGTTTCTTCTCCCTCTCCTCCAGGAAAAGAAATCTAAACAAATAAAGAAATAAATCTGTGAGAGGAAGTATATATATATATATAAATGACAGAAATAAAAGATAAATAAGCATTAGTTTTTCAAAAGTGATATAGTCCTAGTTCAAAAACTTAATATCTTTATGGCCATGTACAAATCACTTAATCTTTCAGGGCCTCAATTTCTTAAATCTATAAAATGAGAGATTAAGATTATTTGACTTTTGTGTTATTTACATCTTTGCTTATGATCTTATGATCTTTCAACACTATGGTTCTCAGCTAAGCATAAAAAGGATCGAAAAATACTGAAGAAAAAATTGGCTGATCAAATCAATCTAACCCTGGAGAATTTGGGTACTAATATTTGTGATTAGTTATACTGTTCTTATTCTTTGAAATGTGAATCAACTATGTTTTATCAAAAGGTAAATACTATATAATTAACTTAAATATAAATATAAATAAATATATATATATAATAAATAAAAATAAAAATAATATAAATATAAATTATATCATATATTACATGTAATTATTATATGAATAATATAATATAATATATAATAATATATTATATAACTATATAATAATAATATAATTAATAATATAAATAAAATCAGATAAACAAGTAATTTAAATAATATAGAAATAACTATCATTAATTTAATTAATTTATTATTTTAAAATAACTTAGTATTATTCTTGCATGTTCATCTAACATACTATTCTTGAAGGGAGCAGAGTTAGCATTTTTACTGGAAATGTGATGTTATCTCTCACATATTGAAAGTTTCAACTAGTTCATTCATTTTTGAATGGCTTCCAATTTTAATTAAGTGCTTGAAAAATTATTATCCCAAATTGAACCAAATACATGGAAAATATGTTCTTAGAAATACCATTAACTCTGGCATAAAGACAGAATGTGCTATAAGGGATAAATAGCATTTAGGGAATATGGATTTGTATAAAATCTTTTCTTGTTATGGAAATCACAGAAGCTCCTCCAAGAGAAAAAAATCAATTATGTTTCATTTAATAGTTATTTTCTTTGTCATTCTTTAAGAGAATACTTTCTAAAAGATTGTTTTGTAATGAAAAGTTAAAAGGGGCAAAATGGAGAAGTGGGAAAGAGTGTAAAATTATATATTCTTTCTCTTCAAAATGCAATTTAATTTTGAAAATCTCAAAAAAGATATTGAAGATAATTGGGGAAAACTCTAAAGAAAACAGAAAGATGCCTTTATTTGAGAGAAGTCAGAAAAGAGTAAGAATTATCTTCAATTTCTTCCTCATCCTGCTTCAGGTTACATCTTTATGCACTGGTTTAAATATTGGTAGCTCATAATATTTGATATCAGAGATTATTTTAATCTTGCACATGTACATTCACAAACTTAAGAGAACTCTTCCCTTTCTCCCCTGTGAGTCCATTATAGCCACAGTAATTTTCTTTTCATGTTTCCAATCTACTCCTATGTGCAAACATCCCTGATTGAGGTGGGCAATTTAAATCACAAACATTCCTACAATCAGTCTTCCCCAGCTTTGGATCAAGTGAAAATTTAAGAATTCTAAAATGATTTTATAAGTTAGTGTCTGAAAAAAAAATCCATTCCCTGAAATAGATTGCAACTTTTCCACGATTTAATTATTTGAGTGTTCTTGTGTTCCCCTAAATTATCACTAGCAATTATTATGAGGGGTATCTCCACATCTTTCTATTCTATTACGCCTTGCACATGAAGCCTTTCTTCCTTAGTAGCATCTTCTAAAACTTGGAGTCTGCTAGTTTGAGATGATGTCTACTCCATGATGAGGCGTTAGAAATACACACATACATACATGAATGAAAAAGCATTCAGATCTTTTATATGTAATGTATATTCTAATTATTGAATACATAAATGCAAAATGACAGTCATTGTCCATAAGTACCTTAGATTAGGACAGATTCTGCACCTGGTTATCCTGGATTGTATTGGAATATGGAAGAGAAGATTCCAATTCTATAATTATGAAGTATTTACTATATATCTAGTTATAGTTTGCTATAATGTGGATATAAATATAGAAATGCAAAGATAGTCTGTACTCTTGAAGAGCTCACATTTTGATATGGAAGACAACACATAAGACATGCAAGACAACATATAAGAGATTTCAGCTTCAAGTCAGAGGTCATTAGGATACAATGGCAAAGCAGATGGTACTGAATTTCCTTTAATGTCATTTTCACTGATAATATCATAGATGTTTCTCATTCTAAACCAATTAACATTTCCAAGGACTCTGATGGTAAGAAATTTCTTTTCTCAGTCTTTAGGAGCTGTGGTTACTGAAGAGGCAACAAGGGCTTTGTCATCCACAGAAGCAGTTGCCATAATTACATCAACTATGGGAAATCTGAATCTTCATAACAGTTACTTCTATAGCTTATGACTATGGGAACTAGGCTGGAAGCAGGACTATTAGCTTAGAAATACTTCCATTCTTAGGGCTTTTGGGTTTACCTTCTAAATTATAGCAGCTGACCAAGTGGTTAGTTTTGGTTTTGGCAAGAAAGGTTCTTTCTCTAAAGGATTTGTTTCCCTCAGTGGTAGTTCAATTGAGGACACAAGGTTGCTATTCTTAAAAGCATTGCACTTTTCAAGGCTCTTGAATTCAAGGTCTCAGCCTGAATATATTGTTGTCTGAGAGAAAGTGGTGACTGAGTTGCCTCCTTTTTCTCCTTAAGGATGCTCTTCTTTTTCAAATTTTTTTTTTTTTTTTTTTGCATTCTGAGTGAATATTTGCCATAAAAAGGGCCACTGAAAGGGAAGGAAAGACAAAAGGTAACCTGAAATGAATGATCTTGAACTTTACTAGCATATGTTAAGTACCTTCACTGATTGTACAGAGAGGCTTCATAAATGAAAAAACACATTGATTTTGAGAATTCATGTATCATTCTGCATCTCTAGTCCAATCCCTCTCTTCCAAAAAGATGGAAGATATCAATATTTTAAGGTCATTGTTGTTGATTGTTTTGATCAGAGTTTTGAGGTTTTTAAAAATTGTTTTCTTTCATATTATTATTATGTGCATTGTATAAATTTTCTTGGTTTTGCTAATTTTTTGGCATCAATTCATGCAAGTTTCCCCAAGTTTCTCTTAATCTTTCATTATATTAATCACTTCTTAATATTTAATTAATATTAATATTCCAGGTAGTTCAATGGATAGAGTGTTGGGTCTGGAGTCAGGAAGACGTAAATTCAACTTTGATTTCAAATACTTATTAGTTGTATGACCTTGGACAAGTCATTTAATCTCTGCTTCAATTTCCTCAACTATAGAATGGGAATAATAATAGTATCTATCTATCTCCCTGGGGTCAAACAAGATAATATTTGTAAAGCACTTAGCCTATAAATTGAAGTGCCTAACACATAGTTGTTGCTGTTTGTCCTTTGGTCTCAAAGAAAATATTCAGAGATTTCTTGAGATATACTGCTGCCAATTATACTTATCAACAGAGATATATTTTAATAACTTGTTTATTATATGTTTAGAGCACCTATGGTGTACAAAAACCAATGGGCCATGAGTAGAATTTTCAAAATGTTATATAAGGCAAGGCAGGATAGATTCAATTGGAATTTTTATAGAGTGCAAAAAGGGGGAAGAGATAAAGACATCAAGGAATGGATAGAGAAAGAAAAGATCTATATCAGGGAAAATAATTAACTGATCAGCAAATGCTAGGGGATTCACTTGGAATTTATAAATAGAGCAGAACTAACCAGATAGTAATAGGGATGTAGTTGGTGTCTCACCTTAACTTAATAAGGATAGTAAAACTGAGCCAGAAATTCTTCTGTCACTGATGAGTTTATTATCTGAGTTGCAAGCTCTAGCTGTCTATATGAGTAGGAATCTTAGAGAAATGGTATTCATAAAACCAAAAATTCTCTTAGCCCACTATCCTCTTACCAACATTCTCCTTTAAATTCTCCACAGGTGGTCCACTCAATATACTGCAGATCTTCCTCTATTTCTCTTGACATTACATGGGTAGTAATAGAACATGCTAACTATCAATCATCCATAACTCTTGCAATTGGCTCATTCCCTGCCCCTCACTTATATATTTCTCTGCTGTTGTCTTTTATGCTGCTTCCTTAGTGCAATTCTTCAGTAACATTGTGTCCAAGTCTACCATTCATCTTTCCCTTTGCCCTTTGTATGACTTTCAATTTTAATTCTTTGGAAGCCAGGGAATTTTATGGTTCATAGGGGAGTTTTCAGGATTCTGAATTTCTGGGGCTAATTGTTTCAACATGTACGGTGGACTGATCCATATGTTTATCCTAGAGAATATTTTCAGTAATGCAAGTTTCTATTTTAGAGGGAAATGCTTGTCTGTTTTAAGTTATTTATGATGGTAAAAAAAAATTCATTCCTCAGAATGATATGATCCAAGGGGTACATTATAGAAAACATAAGCAGAGGTAACTGAAAGCAAAAAAGTTATTAAGGATTGAGGACAGGAAGGAGAAGTTATTTTATTTTTTGTTTTTCAGGACATAAGGAGTAACAGCAGTCCCAGTTGTGGAGGCAGGGTTTAAGACTTTCTCAGTTAAGACAAGATCTACAACATAGTAAATGCATGCTATGACTGTTTCTAGGTAAATGGCAGGGAGTTTGAAATTGAGACTGGCAGGAAGTTTTTCTGGATTGTGGAGAGTGGATCAAAGTAGGAATTTCTGAACCAAATATGGGCATTTAAGACCAAGTAGAGCAAGTAGGAGAGAGAGAGAGACTCCAAGAAGTCAGAGAAACACAGGTCTATACCTGTGAAAAGATGCATATATGATCTTCATTCAAAAAGTGCCAACTCTAATTAGATCATGGAAACTTCCCTATTGGTGCTGCAAGTTTATTACTTGCTTCTAGACTCAAGTGCTAGCTGCATTTGTGTTCTAGTCATTTTGTAACAAATATTTGTGTTTGATTGCTTTTTGGTTGTCTTGATTGTTAGTGGATTAGCTGACATGGATACCTTAGAAGTGAGACAAATCTAGATGTTCCCAGATTTATCTGAATTGAAGCTCTGATGTTATTATTAAAAAGTCCCTAAGAATATCTATTTACCCTCAACATACACAAAGGTAGTCTTTATAACTTGCTCTAGTAAAATTGTATTGTTGAGAGATGGGGATAGGGGAATAAACATTAAATTTTAGAAGATAAATATTGCAGCAAAATATAGATTCAGTAATGAGCAAATGAATAAAGAATTAGAAAATCATGTTATTGGTCAGAGAAGCCACTATTTGAAGACATATAAATTGCAGACTTGTAGGTGAGGAGAGTCATATAACTAATTAACTACACTTAGAACTACTATCCAGACCTTGAAATTCTTATTTCAAGGTGATTTGGGCTATACCATACCTTTTTCTTTAAGATTAACATATGAGAGAAGCATTATGGTAGGAGAGAATCTGGATGATAAGGGTTCCAGGCTAGCTTCTGACAGGTAATATGAACCCCTAGGCACATCACTGAACTTCTCAGTGCCTTAGGCAAATAAGACTATGAGTCCCAAAGGAGTTGCTGATTTTCATTGATCAAGAGAGTTTTCTTATAAAGAGTTATTTTCATTAATAAATTCACAGGTCCAATTATGAAAAAAAGATTCACATCTATAAAAAGATTTTTATTTTTTTAAATTTTGTTAAATTTTTCCAATTAGATACTTTTAAAAACAATAATTAAATTAAAATAAATAAATTAAATAAAAGTAAACAAATAATTAAACAATAATTAAAAATAAAAAAAAAATTGAGCTTCAAATTCTTTCTGTTGCTTCTGTTCCTCCCTCCTCCTTGAGAGGGCAAATAATTTGATTTTGATTTTACATATGAGATCATACACAACATTTCCATGTTACAAAAAGAAAAGACAACAACAATAACAACAAACAAAAGACAAAGAAAGAAATTTTAAAATGTGCTTCAGTCTGTATACAGGATTCAGAAATTCTGTCTCTGGAGATGGATAGTATTTTGCACCATGGGTCTTTTGGAATTGTCTTGGATCATTATCATTATCAGAGTAGCTGTCTTTAACAAAAGATCATCCTTACCATATGAGTCTTAATGTGTGCAGTGTTATTTTGCTCACTTCCCTTTGCATCAGTTCATATAAGTCTTCCCAGGTTTTTCTGAAATCATCTTACTCAAAAGTTCTTATAGCACAATAGTACTCATCACAATCATATACTACAACTTGTTCAGCCATTCCCCATTGATGGGCACTCTCTCAATTTTCAGCGCTTTACTACAAAAGAGCTGCTATACATTTCTTTGTACATATGATTCCTTTTCTCTTTTCTTTGACCTCTTTAGGACATGGACATAGTAATAGTATTGGTGGGTCAGAGGGTATGCACAGTTTTACAGCTCTTTGAGCATAGTTCCAAAATGTTCTACAAAATGATTGGATTAGTGCAGAAGTCAAAAGATTGATATTTGCTTCCTTTCAACACCTTCCTTTCCCTACATATTTTCTGCAAATAGATAAAATCTATATATATATTTATATATATATATATATATATATATATATATATATATATATATAAAATAGATGGTATTTAAATTTGAAGAACTTTAAATGATAAACAAAATAGTATTGCTGAACATTAGAATATTTGCTTATTAGAAAAGGAATTTATAAATATAGCTTTCAATAAATTATATACAGAATCTTAAAGAATATACATGATCTTTGTACACAGATTCTATTTGCTCTGGGAAGAAATGAACAATCTGATATTTACATTCACATTTTTATTGAAACCCAGTCATGTAAATGTGTTAATTCTCCTCATTATTTATATTTTTGAATCTCCCATTTTTAATCATGTAATGAAAAATTTAGATTTAAGGTATAAAGAGACTTTTTAAGGAGTTCACATTTGCTTGTACTCCTTGGAAGAGTAGCCTCAAGACCTTGAGTCCATGATATTTTAGTATCAAATAAGATCTCTTACTGGGAAAATCCTTACGGATTGCCACTTAGGTTAAAAAAAAAAAAGCAAACTAGTGTGCAATTGAAAAGAGAGAAAGTGAGAAGACATGGTGGCAAAGGGAGGAGATGCTCACAATTCCCAAGTCTTCAACAATGGGGTGGGAAAATCATTACTCTATCAAACTGAAAAGGCATTCTATTGTGAATTACAATCTGAGGCAAGTGGACCAAACATTTCAAATGAAATAAAAGTAGTTTGTGGTCCTTGGTTCATGATGTACCTTAGGCAGGAAGAGCTTTAAAAGAAGAATTTAAGCAAAAGCATTTATTATGAGTTAATTGTTGTGAGTGATCTATAATCTGTTGCTTCTATGGTTTATGGAGATATTTTAAAATAAGCAAATGGACTTTTAGATTGGTTCTTCTACAGCTATGAGAGACTTTAGAAGACTACAGGGTCCCAACCTGAGTTTTTTTGCTTTCAGGGTCAAGCTATGAAGTGTTTGGAAATGTACTCTATGATATATATTTCTAGTATATATTGATCTTTACTATGTTGTTGTTAAGTCTAATTAAATTTCTTGTTTAAAATTGAACATATTTACATATTTTTGTGATAATGACAGAGAATAATTAGATGATATTATGGAAATTAACATCATATTAATAGAAAAGGAATAAAATCAAATACATCAAAATACTCACAATGGGCAGGGTGCCTCTGAAGCTCCCTGTCTCCCTTCTTCACCCTTGCCATCCTTTGCCCTCTCCTGCTCTGGGTGTTCAGGGATTCCTAAACCTCAGGTCTCCCTTTTGCTCACTAGGTGGTTCTGTGGACAGAATGCTGTCCCCCGAGTAGGAAAGATCTGAGTTTACATTCAGTATCAGGTACCTGCTAGGTGTATGGCCTTGGTTAAGTCATTTAACTTCTGTGTCAATAAAATAGGGATGATAGTAGCACCACTCTCCCATTGTTGCTGTTGTTCAGATACATTGGACTCTTGGTGACCTTATAAGGGGTTTTCTTGGTAAAGATACTGGAGTGCTTTGCCATCTCTTTCTCCAGTGGATTAAGGCAAATAGGATTAAATGACTTGTTTAGAGCCATACTCCGTAAATGTCTGAGGCTGGACTTGAACTCAGGCCTTTCTGACTCCAGATCAAGTGCTCTATCTCCTGAGCCACCTAGCTGTCTCCAGGATTGTTGTGAAGATCATATGAGAATATTTGTAAAGTGCTTCACAAACCTTAAAGCACTATAGAAATGCCAGCTCTTATTATTAGTCCAGACAACCACTTTCCTTTTGGAGGAAGATTTTTAGTAGGCTGTTAGGGAGACCCTGTCATGATGTTCAGATTCAAACTGCCCCCAACATTTCCTTACACTTCAGATACTGCTGGGAGGAAAGGGCAACTTGTGGATTCCCACAGCTAGAGTAAATACAGAAACTCTTCTGGTTCTGGTCTCTGTTCAGAGTAAAATTGCTGACTGCTCTATTCTGTTCTGGCTATTCCTCCTGCTGATTTCTGGCCCCTCCATATATTTATTACTTGTCCCTGTACCTGGCTCAAGTGGAAAGGGTATGATTTAGCTATTAAAATCTTATTTTAGGAAAGCACCGGCAGGGAACAAAACAGGCTGGTTCCTTGCTAATCTCCTTCTTGACTTTGTCTTTGCTTTTCAGAAAATTCTCATTGTCCTGTGCAGTTTGATGCCATTCTACTTATGTCTTCTTCTAAATGTCTCCCCAGTCAGGTGAATACCCAGCAGGATTGTTCTTTCCTCGTTCCTCATTATTAGTTCCTCTGTAGCAACCCCACAGTGTTTGGGAGAAGGGAGGAAAAGAACATAAAGGTAGTAAGAAACTAATTTTTGTCATTTTCCTCCTCCCCCTCCCTTCTATTTTTTAAGAGGAAAAACTGAGGCAGGCATTAATAGTCATGTAAAATGTACATTTTAACAATTATTTTAATTGATGTATTCATTCTTATATCTTCATTTTCAAATATGTAAAATTCATCTCCCTTATTCATTGAAAATATTCTCCTGATTCTGGTCACTTTGCTCTACGTGATTTTATACAATGTCTTAGTTTTCTCTGATACCACCCATTGTATTAATTCATTTGTTTAACCATTCCTCAATAAATGGGTACCTCCTTAGTTTCTAAGTCTTTGCTAGATATTTTTGTGTGGATGAATCCTTTTCCTCTTCCTCTGTCTTTGATCTCTTTGAGACATAGGGAGATAGACATCACTGGGTATGCACAGCTTAGTAACTTTTTTTTACACAGTTCTAAATAGTTTTCCAGAATAATTACACTAATTTTACACACATCCACTAACAATGAATTAAAGTGTCATTTTTGTAAATCTGATAGATATAAGGTAGAATTTATAAATACAATTTTATTTTATTTATACAAAAAATGCATTTTTTCTATTAGTGATTTGGGGCATTTTTTCATACTATTATTGATAGTTTGGATTTATTTCTTTGAAAATTATTGGTTTATATTCTTAGACCATTTAAATTTTGGAGAAGACTTTTTGTTCTTATAGATTTGAATCAGTTTTTTACATATCATGTATATAAGATCTTTATCAAGTAAATTCTACAAAGAGTTTTCCCTGTTTCAACAAAAGAGATTTCTTGGAAAACACTAACCTTGAGGCTTGCCTTGTGAATAAACTCAGATTTCAAAGTTTTGAAGGATGACATTCTTGAAGAAAGAAGAAAATTGCTATTTTAACTTTTGTAGCCAGGAAACTATAAGGGAGTTAAAGCATAAAGAGAATAAAACTTTGCCACTTCCCTTTCCCCCTTCCAACTACTACAGTGAAATTTTCAGACATTTTAGGTACTAGGAAAAGGAAGTTGCTTGACTAGGCTCTCCAGTGTGTTTATCTTCCACTAGAAGTCTAAAGTATAGTGGATTCTATGAATCTACTAGACAATGTATTGTGGAAGTATTATTCTACTGATAACTTGCTAGATGGAACAGTGGGTGAGTAGAGTCATTCCTGAAAACTCAAGTTCCTAAGTTGAAATATGGCTTCAGAGATTTATTAGCTATGTTAAACAAGTCACTTAAAAAAGTTTGCTTCAGTTTCCTCATCTGTAAAATGAGCTGGAGAAGGAAATGACAAAAAGTCCAGTATATTTGCCACAGAAACACCAAATGGGATCACAAAGAGTTGGACATGACTGAAGCAAATGAACTACAACAACAACAATCTGAGTTTGATTTCTTGTAGGGGGAATAATGATTGTGAATGCTTTATGTATTTATAAGCATCTGCTTATAGGCTTCAGTGAGTCTCTTATGTCTCATGCATTTTATTTGGATAAAATAAGGGCTCTCATGAACACCATATGTATGCTACTTTGAATGAGAAGCTGGGGACACTCCTTGATATTCTTAGTTAGAGAATATATCAGAGAAAATCTGGGTGGTAAGTCAAAGAGAGAATATGAAATGTGAACTTGGAAATTGTAGAGTTTATAAAATATATACATAATGTTTAATAGTAAGATGGAAACAAAAACCAAACAAAAATACAGTAACATGTCTTGATATTTTATTTGATTTTTTTTCTCATGATGATGTCATCTGAATTCTGTAGTTCTGTGATTTGAAGGGTGAGCACCAGATACGTAGGAGAATATAACCTGAACAATACTCTTCTTGAAAAAGAAATGGACTATAATGAAGAGGATCTACAACTTTAGAACTAAAGCCATTTAGAACCAAAGACATGCCAGGAAGGGTAATCTGAGTGAGGAGTATTTGTTCATTATAAAGTATTTTTATTTTCTAAGCCCAGTGAATGCAATGGGATATTTGAGTGTTTTATGTTTCTTATATTCATGCATGTACAGGGGACGCATTTGAGCCTTATTTATTTTCTGTAGTGGAGGAAATAAAAAGTTGCTCCATATATAATATCCATATAGTCACAATATTCTTGTTGGAAGAGATCTTTTGTTCCCATATAGGAAAATCCTAGACATGATTCATATCTAAGCTGTGTTTTGAAGATTTTTTGGAATTTTTTTGGAGACAACTAAAGAGGAATCTTTTTCAGTTTAAATTTGGCCACTATAAACTCTGAGTCCTTGGGACATAGGGGGATATGAAATTGTGGATGACATAAAAATGAAAGGGTTAGACTCCCTAAATGATAGCTAAGATTATTTCTAGCTCTGTTTCTTACTATGTGCTAATAAGACTTTGAAATCATAGATTTAGAAATAGAAATGACTTTAAATGGACCTCTAGTCCAATTTTCTTGTTTTTACAGATGACCAAACACTCTTAGACAGGGTAAATGATCTACCAGAAGGTCCTATAGCTAATAAATGGCAGGACAGAGATTTGGATGAAGGTCCTTTGGGGGTCCAAATATAGTTCACTTTACACTGTACCATGAGTTATATTACTTTCCATCTTTTCCTTATGCCATGCCTCTTTTTGATCAAGCTATCAATTAGCATTAGGTCAACTAGCAAGGATTTTAACTGCTCTTTATACAATGGCTAGTCTGATGCTGACCAACAACTCAGGCTTGTAGAAGCTGGGCACTTTTTAATGAGGTAATCACAAAGACAATAATAAATAAAAACATTTATTGTCTTCTACATACCAGGCACTAAACTACGTATTGGAGATATAAAATAGAGACAGTTTCTTCACTTAAATCTAAAAGGGGATAATTTTTTCAAGCAAATATATACAGAATATATAGGAAATAACAGTGGAAAGATGCTGGAAGTAAGAGTAATTGGGAAAGACTTCCTGTAAATAGTGGGATTTTACTTGAGATTTAAAGGATGCCAGGGTAATCAGTAAGTAGAGCAGAGGATGGGGAATATTCTAGGCATTGGAGAGAGAAAATGACAGATGTAGAAATTTAGAGGAATGAATAGATCTCCAAGTGAATCAGATTACAATTTTATGGGGTTCGACTCGAAAATGGTTAAGTTTGAGTCCATAAACCATACTCCAAAGTCAGTTTTCTAACACTAAAAAAAAGGACCATTTTCTCCTTCTCACCCAGCTAACTTAGGCTTTGGACATTAAAGATACTTTATAAATGGATGTTGACTAAATAACCACACTTTGTATTTCCAAGTCTGTTTAGCAAAGGTCCTCAGTAAGGAGACTTCCCCCAAGGGATTAAGGAGTGCTAACATTCTTAAAATTAACCCATTTCTGCCTCCTTGAAGCTTGAGTTCCCAATGTAGTAGAGACCAGGGAAGGACAGAAATTAATCAGTAGTTTGGAGGTCTTTAGTCAAAGGCTGAATGTTGGATATATTGTAGAGGGGATACTTGCTTAGATACTGCATAGTCTACATGAGTATTTGAAGCTCCTTCTAACTCTGTGGTCGGATGCTTCATTGGACATATTTGCCTTCAGAGGAATTCTGTCTTGTGGAGCCAATCTGAAGCCTTTGGAGAATGAGACAAAATAACTCTATCTCTTCCCCATGTGATTGTCACTAACACTTTTGATGAAACCAGATGTTCCCTTCATGAAATTACATTTTTTGAAAATTGGGGTAAATTCTCCCTTTAATTGTGTCTGTATCTTCTTTCTTTATAGACATAAAAGTCCTATTCATTTGACTAAAATAAGGAAACACATTTTGGAATGATGGGATAATGGGAATTAGGCTGAAACAATACATAGACTATGGAGTAATTTCGATGATACAAGATTCTAGCTTGAGAGGTGAAGGAAATCTTGGAGATCATTTGTTCTTATTCCTTCATTTAATGAGTAAGGAAGCTAAGGCTCAGAGTCAATTAACTGGGGTTTTAATCCAGAAATAGAATTGGTTCTGAAGGGAACACAGGTTCAAATCCTATTTTTGATGCTTTCTGTCTGAATAATCTTGGATAAGTTATTTAATCACCTCAGTTGAGATTTCTCAGCTATCAAATAAAGGGTTGAACTAGAAGACTTGGGTTTGTGCCACTTTCACTTCAACATATCATATACTTTCTAGTGTGCCATACTCCCTCCTAGTGGCAGAAAACATTTTGAAGACAGAGTTGAGCACTAGGTACAGGTACTGGTTTAAAATCTTCATAAAAATGGAAAATGCAGTAGAATCATTTGGAATTTGGATTGTTAAAGACTAGAAAAAACCAATCCTGGAATACCTGGGGGGGAAAAATTGCTTTTAAGTGTTAGACCTGGATTCAAATCCCATCACTGTTCTTTATTACTTGTGGAATTTTGGGTAAATCATTTAGCCTTTCTTGGTCTCAGTTCCTCATCTATAAAATGAAAAGCCAGATGAAGTGGCTTGTAAGGTCTCTGAATCTATGGTTCTATTTCTACTGGTATATAGTACTTTGAAATTTGCAAAGCTCTATTTATTTTTTTTTATTTAATCTTTGCAATAATCCTGTGAAAGAAATATTATAGATATCATTCACGTTTTACGGATCAGGAACAAGATTGAGAGATTAAATGAGCTTGTAACTATGAGAAGAAAGATTTAAATCCAATCCTTACTTTAAGGTCAATATAGTTTTCTGTTTGTAATGATAATGGCTCATATAATAATATTCCATTTCACAAAATGCTCCCTACAACCATCCTGGAAGCTATAAGTAGTCTTTTAATTTTACAGATGAAAAAATAGAGGCCCAGAGAAATTATATGGGTTATGAATGACAGAGGCCAGATTCAAACTTCTCAGATTTAATTTTTTTCCCCAATTAGACTACAATGTTTCTCAGCTTGGGGATGTCTTCCTCCATTGTTCGTATCCTTTCTTTGCTTTAGAAAGAATGTGTTATATATTATTAATTCATATATGAGCGATTATAAACTTAAATCCATATGTTTAAAACTATCAGAATTAGAAAATGGTTAGAAAGAAGCTAGAACAATAAAGGACAGATAAGTTAGAGTGGGGGTGGCTGAGAAGATAGTGAATTTTTTTTTAATTGAAGATTCATCATGAAAAAGTAAAGAAAAACAGCTAAAAGGGGAGGTCAAAAGGGAAATTAGTTAAAAGTGAAAAATTAAAATATTTTGAATTAAGACTTTAAAAAGAAAGTGAACAGTTGATAGTGGAGTGGGGTGGTAGGGATGGATAAGTGAAATCTTTCTGTCAGGTGGGGTGATTAGATTTTTGGCTAAAAGTAATTAATATCTTGGTCAGTATTCTTTCTTTTCTCATTTTGTTTTAAGGTTGTTTTAAGGTCCTTCATTGCCCTTAACCCATAAAAAACTGAATGAAGTGGTCTGAAAAGTTCCTTCTAGCTCTGAATCTATGGTTTTGTAATTATTGACATGTAGTGCTTTGAGGTTTCTCCTTCTCTTCCTCTTTCCTCCTGCCTCCTACCTCTATAACAAGATTGTCTCTATTAGTTGACATATCCCCAGTAGGTGTAGGGGAAAAAGGATTGGAAGATCCTCAATTCTGATACTATTTGTATGACTGGACAGAAAAAGAAAATGACAGATGCTGGAGAGGATATATAAAAATAGGAAGTTCTTTGTGAACAGTATTTCACTTAATATTGTTATACAGCATAAGCACTAATAACATTATTTTTCTCTTTATCCTGTTACAGGGTTGCCATTATCTTAAAAAAATTTTTTTTTAGCTTTTTAGACCAGACTCATGAGTGAATTCACTGATATAAGGGAACTTTCTGAGAGCAAATTCCCTCAACTAATGCAAAATTGGAACTGACTCTGCAATTTAGAGTCTTACAAAGTTGTCTTAGTTCAGATTAGATTAGTCTAGTGAAATTTATGGACTTCTTTAAAGAATAATGTTTTCAAATATTTAAAATAAAGTACTTACAATTATATTGAAATAGATTCATTAAAATATTAAGACTTTAGGTTAAGTTCTTAGACTTTAAGAATTCTTTATAGAAGACAACTATTTTTTCTAGTTGTGAGGGATTAAAATTTCCAAATACAATTTCTGCCTCTTAACCATATTTCAAATTAGACATGAGTGTTCAGTTCAGCTCTTTGCCTTTTGCATTTCAGGTTTCACACAATTCCTGTTGTTTCTCTCCCCTGCCTATGAGGAGATTGTATAGCATGGTGGAAAGAATATAGTATTTTGAGTATGTGAGTCATAGATGTGGGACTGGAGGAGAACCTAGAAACCATCTGAGCCTACAACTCATTTTACAATAGAGAAAACTGAAGTTCTAGTTAAATAAATTGTTCCAGAACACACAGGTGATAAACATTAGAGGCGGTGCTTTTCAAACAGGCACACCTGTAATTTCTATTGATTTGCAAAAAAACTTGGTGTCTATAGGTTAAAAAAATAGCTATCTTGGGATGGGGAAGTGGAAATAGTTGGCTGCATATAGGGAAACTTATTGATGAACTCATAATTGTTTAATATGATGGAATTCAATTTAACCTCAGGCAGATATTAAAAATACTTTATTAAAATAAATCAAATTTTTGGGAAATAGGAGTGTGTTGGTGAAGGAGGACAAGGTAAGTAAGGGTTTGACTGGATGGGGGATGATGGGATGTAAATTAAAACAGCTGTGTATAACTTTGCCCTAAAAGGCAGAGGGATGGAAGATATAAAAAGCAGAGAAGAAAAGAAAGATTATTAGAAGCTATTTTAGGAAAGAAGATTATTTTATAGTAGAAAGTTGTTTTAGAAAGACTATTTTAGTAGAAAATGGGCTTTATGCAAAAGGAAGAGAGATTTAAATAGAGGCTGATTGCCTCAAGAACTCGACTAAGTAATTGAGGCCATATGTCTTTCAATAATTTAAAGTCTGAGATTTTTGGCTGCTTGAAACTAGGGAGAAGGATTAATGGGAGACAATATATATATTTGCTTTGGGGGACCCAAGCTTTTTGTTTATGCTTTCCTCCACTTGGTAAGTAAATCTTGGTTTTATCAGGTGTTCTTAAAAACAAACATTGTTGGAGTATTTCCTTTGAAAATATAGCTCTTGTTATTTTTGCCTGCCTGAAATAAAGCAATGATTTTAAAGAGGGGAAAAAAAAAAAGAGTTTAAGGCATCGGGCCAGATTGTGAAAAGACAAAGGTCATCCTTTGTCTTGATATTTGGTTCCTACTTGGGCTATATGGATTCCACTAATAAATTACTATTATTATCCTTGGTCTCTTCCTCATCCTCTCAGAACAGGATGACTTCAGACCTTCAGGGTGTTCCAGCTAGTCCAAGGACTAGAAGCTTTTGGGAACTCTGGTCTAATAGGCAAATTTCAGAACTGTAGGAAGAGGGGTTAAAGAAAAATTCCTTGGCTTTAAGAAAACAAAGGAAATCTTAATGGGCAGATTTAGAATTTTTATTGTACCAACAAATCATCTTTAATTTTCCCTTGCATCAATGTAAACCTGACAAGTGATTAAAAAAAAAATTCATAGGCAACTATGATGATGTATATCTGTGAGACTATTTGAATGCCATTGTTATCTTTGTGTGGTTTTATTGATATTGGAAGAAAAATATTTTTCTGTGAAATCTTGTAGATTGATCTTTAGCACTGTTTAATGTAATGTGGTCTAGGAACTGTTTTTTTTTTTTTGAAAGATTATTCATATAGATAACCTGATAATATGAATACCTTGCTTTTAAATCCTTTTGACCAACTTAATGCTGCCTTCCCTTGAATGATGACCAGAGGAGGCAAAAACTAATAGTAGAATAAATTAATGAATAAAAGGTGCTCCCTTCCTTGACTAAAAGGGAAGGAAAATAATAATAATAATGATGATGACGATGATTGCTAACATGTGTATATAGCATTTACTACACCCTAAATGCTGCAATTATTATTTCATTTGATCCTCACAACAAATCTGGGACTTAAATGTTATTATCTCAGTTTTACAGATGAGGAAATAGACAAACAAAAGTTAAATGTCTTAACTCAAGGTCTCACAGACAGCAAATGTTTGAGCCAAATTTGAACTAGAATCTTCCTGACTCCTTGACCAGTATATTATTCCACTGTGCTATTTCCCTTCCCTTCTACTTCCAGCTAAATAAAGCCTGATTATTCTGTAAGGAATGTTGGGGAGTGGGGAGAGGTGTGCTTTTTTTTTTTTTCCTTATTATATTCGATACTTCTACTTTCTAGAAGTAGTGTGACATAGTACATAGGATGATGAGTTGGAAAGCTCTGGATTTAAATCTCACTTATGGATCATGTAAACATTGGTAAGCTTTTAATCTTTACTGATTGATTCCTCCACATGGAAAATAGAGATGACAACATTACCTATAGAATCTCTCTCTCTCAAGTTTTGAGGATCAAATGAATGTCTAGCAAGTCTTTTGTGGATTGTAAGGCACTATATAAACACTAGTTAAGCTCATTTCTATAGCAGCAGTATTCTAATTTTTTTTCTAGCTAGGATTCCGACTTTTCTTCTTGGCAAAGACTTAGTAGCAAATTCTCACTTTCTGTAGAAAGTTAATGAAAGCTCACCTATCCTTTCTTCACATTTGTTATCAAGAATGCCCTTTATGTACATGCACCATACTTTTATTTTTTAGTTTTTGAGGTGAAAGGACACTTACTGGGGTTTAAAATATTTTTTTTAAAATTGAAGCATTTATCATGCTGCATTAAAAAAAACTGGATCAAAGGGGGAAAAAGGAGGGGGGGAAAAAGAAGCAAGCAAACAACAAAAGATGAAAATACTATGTATGTAATCCACATTCACTCCTCACAGTCCTCTCTGAATGCAGATTGCTCTTGATGACAAGTCTAAAGGAATTGATCTGAAACACCTCTTTGAAAAGAGCCAAAGCCATTGAGCATCAGTTCATGTAGTTTCTTCAAACCTTTCTGAAATCATCCTGCTGATCATTTCTTATAGAACAATAATATTCCATTACATTCATATACCATAACTTATTCAGCCATTCTCCAAATGATGGGCATCCACTCAGTTTCCACTTCCTTGCCACTACAGAAAGGTTTGCTATAGTTTTGCACATGTGGGTCCTTTTCCCTTTTTTTGATTGTTTTGGGATACAGACCCAGTAGAGACATTTACATGCATAATTCTTGAAAATATTTTTATAAAAATGAGAAAATAAACAGCTGTTCATTCTCTAATTCCTACCCACCCCAATTTTTTTATTTTGATAATAGCACTCATAATTTCTACTTGCTCCTTCCCTTTGATTATCTTTAGTTCATCCTTTAATGCTTTCAAAATTGTGACTTTCATTGTTTTTTTTTTTTTCCATTTATATTTGGTCTAATCTAACTAATGTATCTTTCTCCTTATATACATCTTTGGGTACTTAATTGGTAGATTCAACATATAGTAATTTTCCTATTGTTGCTTTTGGAAAATCTTAATCTTTGATATTCTCCAGTTCTGGTTTTGCTGGATTTCATAGCAAGCTTATAAAAGGCTTGTTTTCTCCTCATGGTTTCTACCTTTCCATTTTGGGAGGGGTACTTCTTCAGTATATAATAATGTTGAGGATATGGATTTTCTTAAATCTAACCCTTGTAAAGGTAAAGCAAATGTCTTATTTCCAAAGTTGGTCTCTGGAATTTTTTTTTTAAGATCTTTTAATTGTAGAGAGCATTTTGCTTGGACTTTTTCCAATCTATTTTTGAAGTCTATTTGATTTAAACATGTGGTTGGAACTATTCTAACTGTACAACACATTTAATACAACAAAGACATATGTCCTTTCCTTCCTCTAGGAAATGATTTTATTTGTAATTATCTGCTTGGCAAACCTTTAGCTCTCTTTCATTTAGATTGTTTTGTGATCACAAATATACAGATAGTATCCAGCCCTTCTGGCAATTGTCACCTCCTTAAAAAAAACAATTTTTAGTATCCTCATTCTTCTGGCAACCAGTAAATGATAAAGTGGTATTTAGTAAAAATTAAATTGTAGATATTGGTACTGAGTTTCTATGAACCCATTAACTCTTCTGAAGTCACTAGCTTGTTGGCAAAAGAACTGTAGTTATAGTGAATTCACATGTGGAAATACTTTCACATTTCTGCAATACCAGTTTTCTCATCTGTAAGTTAGGGATGTTAATAGCATCTACCTCCCAAGGTTGTTAAAAAACCAAATGAGATGCTAGCATGTAACATACTTTGTAAAGATTCAGGTGTGTTATAATGTATTTTGTCATTAATAAATAAGGTCAGAAAAGCTAGTTTAAAAATACTTCTCAAAAGATCTAAAGTTGAAAAGATGTTTTAGTCTAAAAGTATAGTCTTACATGTAATATTTTAAAGCTACCATACTTTTTTTTTTTTTTTTTTTCCCCACTTCTCTCTTTCTCTTACAATTGGGTGTCTGTGGGCTTTTATGGTCAAAATACAAAAGTCCTTCTGACTGCTTCAAATGGTGGGATGGATTACATGTGGTTCTGAGTGAATATCATTGTGTGTTTAGACTAGAGACATTATCACACATAAGAATATTAACTAATTAGCATTGTTATTTTAAAGTAAAATGTATTGACTACAAAGATTCCCACTAATGGAAAACTAGAATTGCACGATATCTGAATCTTTGATAAGAATGTAGGGAGAGAGTGTTAATTTCTTCACAAAGGACTCTTCTAGCTCTCAAACTATGATTATAAGATTTGCTGGTTATGAAACCAAATTCTGGTTAAAATATTAAAATGAATTAAAAATACTGTTTTAACATCTTTAAGTAGATGTATTTAATATAGTGAATGTGGGTTGTATCATCTGGAATTTTATCTTTATGTATTCACCTATTCAATGTAAATTAGGACATTTCTGGTTTTGTAACAAACTGACGAAATGATTGCAAGGGTCAAGTACTGAACTTAATGTTCTAACCTAAATTTACTAGTAAAAGAAATGGATTAGCGTATAAGAAAATTAGACATTTGAGTTCTCTTATTTAGAGAAGCTATTTGTATGACATGGTTTTCTGTAGTCTTTTTCTGCTGTTTTGTTGTTGTGTAATAACAAAAAGGAACGTAAGATGGCAGTAAGTGATTGGATAATATTTTCCATTAGCTAGTCTGATTCTAGTGAATCGGCTACTGAATTGTAACAATCATTGATTAACTAATGAAAAATGAGGTTGCTGAACATCAGAGATATTGCTTTGTACCTACCTTTTTTTTTTTTTTTTTTTTTTTGATACCCTTAAACTCTTTCTCACCAAGTTTTTAAGGTGTTCTTGGTTCTCTTTATCTCCATCTTCTATCTACAAAGGCATATGTATGTACATAGAAGATAGGAGGATTTTATATAATTTTAAAATATATATATATATATACACA
Source organism: Sarcophilus harrisii (assembly GCF_902635505.1). NCBI lineage: Eukaryota > Metazoa > Chordata > Mammalia > Dasyuromorphia > Dasyuridae > Sarcophilus > Sarcophilus harrisii. The sequence goes on from NC_045429.1 coordinate 229,520,785, forward strand.
TCAATATATATTATTAATATTGATATGTATTACCCCTATATATATTTACATATATACACATATTTGTATGTATATATTAATGGGAACAAATATGTATACACACATACTCAAATATATAATATATTTTATATAAATATATACATTTTCTTGTGTGACAGAATGTAAGCTCTTTGAGAGTGGAGATTGGTTTTTATTTTTGTCTTATCTCCTCAGATTCTAGCATAGTGCTTGGCTATACACATATGCATGACAAGTGCTCATTTAAAAATATATCTTGCCATTCTTGAATCTCTGTTTATTACTATTCTCTTCTACCCCTTATGCCTCTGATGTTATGACCATTAAATAAGACATTAAATTCCTTTTTTTTTTAAAAAAAAAAAAAATAAAGGGATTTTTAGAGTCCTAAGAAAAATAAGGATTTTTGTTTATCTAGCAGGTTCCTAGAAGATCTAGAATGGCCATGAAATCATGTTTTCAAAGTCTATTCATATTGGCACCATCCATCAATGAAAATTCATCAATAAGAATTATTAGAAGGTAGGTTTGTTTTTGTTTGCTTTTTTTTGTTTTTTCTTCTCCCCCCCCCCCCAAAAAAAATAAAACCCAACAGGAGCAACAACAAAAAACCAAACACCTCCACATAAGTAAAAAGCTATTGAATAATAAATTCTTAGAGTCTACTATTATAATGGTATATTAAAACTTCTTCAAGATTCAGGGGTAACCATTTTGAGAATTGTACTTCCTTGTTGACCACTATAGTCCTTGAGGTTCCTTCTGCTCACAATAAATGACACTTCTGGTTCTTAATAATAACCATTTACTTAATAAGCCAAAGAAATGCTAATATTATAGATTTTGTAAGAAAACAAAGAAAATGACATTGTGCTTAAGGAGGGAGACTTTGATAGTGTCTTACAACTTACTACAAGATCAATAGCCTCGAGTAACTGGGTCAAAAACCACTTTTTTTTTTCCCTTTGTCTCTTTGCTTTACAATATCTTTTCCCCCTCCCCACCCTTGCCTTTCAAGCTGTTTTATTATTTGTGATCTAATTTCTTGAAGTGTACCTCTCCTCCTCTTCCTTGGAATTGCTCAGCTTCAGGGACTGATTGATATTTAACATGCACTGCTGAATGCTGTCTGGAAACTGTGGCTATCTCTCAGCAGAAGTTTGGAGAAGATGCCTTCCATTTTGGCATCTGCTGGGCTGACTGAATAAAACTTTTTTTTCCCCTTTTTACTGTTGCTTACTAACCCCAAAAGATAATTTTGAATGAATACTGGCCTTCAGAAACTGGGTTTCACAATAATATCAGTATATCAGAGCAAATAATAAAATATATCACAGCACAGCTATAGCTAGAAATATGTCTATAAATATAGGTGTATATATATTTGTGTGTATACATATACCCAGATAACTCTCCTATCAATAGATTCTATATCAATGTTGTAGCAGGCAAACCCATAGGAAATTGTCAGTGAAACATAACTCTAGAATGTAAACTTCAGTTTTTCTGAACACTGAAAAACATCTGTTCTACAACAATTATTTTGCTTGCAGTTCAAAAACTGTTATTTAACATTCTTTATTTGGGGAATTCTCTCCTTGAACATGCATATAAAATTTATTAACACTTTTAAGTAACTGTCACCTTTTAAAGGGCATTTAGCGTTAGCTCTTGATGTGAAAGCCTTTCTCCAAGTCAGAAAATAAACCTCTACAAATTGGCCATATCTAAACAAGATGGCCCAATCAATTCACTCATTTGCATATTGCACCATTAAGTGAGAATGGAACAGGTAGCAAGTTATACCCCACATAATATGAAAATATCTGAATTTTCCTCTGACTTCTTGAACCAGAGATAACACAATAACCCTTTTTGAAAAGCATTACCTTTCTCCAATTATAGATATCCAATGTTGTCTTAGAGCAAAATTCCTTCACCTTTTTTTGTGTGTGAGTGTTGTGGTCATCTTTGTCAGTTTGAAGTCTATGGACCATTTTAAAGTGTTTTTTTTTTTTTAATATTTAGAACAAAATGCATAGTATTACCAAGGAGATGAATTGCATTCAAATATAGTTATCAATATACCAAAAAAAAAAAAATCAAGTTCTTAGCTGCTTTGGAAAAGTAATAACTGTTGCTGGTCTCGATCAATGAAGTCAATTCTCTCCAAATAATCAAGAATAGCTAAATTGAAGCCTTTTATCATTGGAGGGCTTTTAATGATCATATCTCTATTGAGTTACCATCCCAATACCCATTCCCCACATTGTTTCCTTCCATCAATGGTTCTTTTTCAGAATCTTCTTTTTCCTGTGCTGTTGTTTTCCTGATGCCTTTCTGATCCCTTATTTAAAAGGGTATTCTAAGTCTGCTTTCTGATTTAAATGAATGTACTGACTCATTTATTTCAAATAGATTCAAATATTATTTCAAATTATCTCAAAATATGACTCAAGCCCCATTTTAAAAATACCTAAGATTATCATTTTTTAAAAGTTTTATTCTTTTTGATCATAAAACATCTATATGAAAAATTAGAGAAGAGTACCAGTTAAGCTTACTAGCTCTGGAATTTTCAATAACATAGTTGATATTGACTTTGAAATGATTTCTTTAGGCTCATATTTTTCTTCCTCCTTTCTTTTTTCTTTTCTTTTTTTTTATAAAGATTTTTCTCTGACTTTCTATAAGAGTAGATTGTTCCCAAACTCCATCTTATTGACAGAATCAAGTTCTCAAATCTATACTACTCAACATTCTTTCCAAAACTGTCTAAAATACTATCTGTTTTTTCAGACATAATCAGTATTGCATATCAAAATATGTATTTCTACTTGTATTAGAACATCAAAATGTTCATCAATAACTATATCCCACATCATTTGGTAATACTTTCTTCCAAAGTTTCAGTGTATTTTGAAATTTTTAAAATATAAAAATATAAACTATTTTCCAATTTGTTTACAAGAACTATTTCTATATGATTTACTAAGCAAATTTCAACAAAAACATTTTCATGACTGCTAGATGGGATTTAAAAAAAACAAAACAAAACAAACTATCATTCCCCATGCTTACTGAGTCATGATGCATGTTAAGCTCTGGCTAAATATCAGTATCAATTGAACTTTCAACAACTTGAAGGTCTGGTTTTATCACAATTTTAAATTGATATCTTAAAATATAACAAAGCACATTCAATAGCATTGTTGTTCCTCCTTTGTTCCCAAAGAGGATCACTACATCAGAAATGTGACATTATGACATGCCCTTGGATTTAAGTGAGGGAGGGCTGTATAAGACCTCACCTTTTCCTCTAGGGGCATCTAGGCCCAGTGGCCAGATGTAGATCAAGGTGGCTCTAGATGAAATAGGAGACATTGGCCTTCTTAGGTTTTTTTTTTTAAGATTTTAAAAAAAGTAAAAGTATCTATTTTACTGACTTTTTTTTTACCATTAGTAAAATTATTTCAAAGATTTAATTTTTTTCTAATTCTTTAATTTCCATTTTGTATAATCTTTGTGAAACAGTAGTAAATGTATAAAACTATTTTTTAAAAAATTTTTTAGGGTAAGTGGTCAAGATTTTTTTTTTTTTCTGTTATCAGTACATGGTCCAAAAGTTTAGAGACATCTATCTTAAATGACCTGTAAGATTTTTTTTCTTTCGTTTAACAGGTTGCCTCAAACATGTCTTCCTTCAAAGAAGTCCTATGTATAGCTTCCCAAGCATCTCAGTTTTGAATCGCCTTCTTTAGAGTCTCCTTTTCTACCCCCAACTGTAGTCATGTACCTGTATATCTTCTCACCAATCCTCCCTTAAATTAGTTACAAATCAGAAACATCAGAAAATGAATAAAAGTGAGTTTCCCAATAATTTATTGATAAGGTAGTTGACTTCTTCATAAATATCCTAAATAGGGTGTATGTTACATTAAGGGAAGATTAACAATTTTGGAGAGAGGGCTTGCTAACCACTTTCAGAGATACTCTTCTACCTCATTGCCCAACCTTCACCTATGACTCCAAGAAGTTGTCCAAGATGTCCAGAAGCCCACTTCCTGATAAACAGTCTCTGCAGATGGGCTAACCCTGTAAACCCTTTTAGTTTGGGGGGGGGGGGAGGTATCCTCTCCAAGCATGTGAAGATTTCTCCCAGCAGAGGAGAACAATTCTTCATAATGAATATGAAGGAAGATGAATCAAATGATGTGGAGCACTTATCTGTATAGACATGGAAGACATCAAGGGCATTCAATGCATTCTGGGTTATTGCTAGTCTCTTCACTTAAGACTAATTTGTGCAACTGTGCCTCACAAATAGCTTGAAAGTCATAACTTCACCTGTGATGTCATTAGCCTTCTTCAAAAATGAAGGGTGAAACCATCCTAAATACCGAGAGCTTCTTTCTGCAGTGTTTCAAGGACTTTATTATCTAGCCTACCAGATATTTGCAAGCTATAATTGGAGACTTCTTTGGATGAAAGTTTTGATTTTTGTTCCCATTTTTTTTCCCCTTAGGATATGGGTTATCCCTTCATGTATAGTTTAAGGAATTTTTGTTGGAGTAGAAGTGGCCATGGTCTGGTCTAGATTGTGTCATTGTGGATTGAAAGCTAACTTGTCTCCTCAATACCAAGAGAATTCGTATTCCATCTCCCACCATCCTGTTTAATAGTCACAGTGAAGGAAGGAGGAATAATCTGCTATCAGAAGTAAACTTCACCCAATCACCCATAAAAGAGCAGCCTACCCCCATTTTAAGTAGCTACAACATTTGAAATTCTTGGATTTATTGCAGTTAAGTTTAGAGAAATCTGATCTATCCTTGGGGGACTGAATATAATTTCTAGAATTCTATTGCTTATGGAGTTGCAGTAGAATAGAGAGCACTGAGCATAACAAGCAGGAACAAAAGTGTTTGTGCAATTTTTCTCCCTTAATTTTCTCTCACTGAATTGAAAAAATGGATTTTTGCAGCTTAATTTATATTAAATGCATCAATGGTAATGCTGTGCTTGCTTGTATTCAAAATAGCAGGACTCAAGCACTCTTTCCCCCCGCCCCCTAGTCTTAAGGGGATTAGATTCAGTATTCATTGATTTTTTTTTTTTTCTCCCAGTAAAAGGGGAGCATTTAGAACAGATGATGCAAAAAAAAAAAAAAAAATTGAGAATATAAGCATTTTATTTGTCCCTATGTTAAAAAGCAGATGAAAACTGGAGAAGGAAGATTTTTTTCAAGCAGTCCCGAGGATACCGTAACCTTTGGAAAACTTAAGAGGCTATTCTAGGAAAAGGTATAGAGCTGAACAGAGGCTAGCTTCTTTTGTTGTGTTGTTCAATTCTCTCAACCAAGTAAATGCAAGATCCTACAGCTCTTAAAACACTAAACAGTCTAAACATGGGTTTTTAAACAGTGATTCTGTAGCTTTGCATTTAAGAAGTAGAGCCATTATAATTAACTACTTAAGTATTTACTATATACTAGATACCTAGGTATTCCTACTTTTGTGCTTGGGTTATTAGTGTTTTTCTCTATTTTGCTTAGTTCACTTAAAGATAAGCACCACTTCTTTGTCATGAATATTTTGACACTAGTAAAATCTTTTCCTAGATTTATTGTTTCATAAAAATTTTCTGGCTTCTCTGGGTTTCTCATGGGGGTAACTATATTTCCTAGCTCCCCCCTTACTTTTTTTTTTTTTTTGAGATTTCTTTTCTTTTTTAGATTCAGAAATACTTATTTGTGTTTTAAGGAAACTCCCAGAGCCAAAGCCATAAAAATGGATTTATGAACTAGAATGCCAATTTATTAATTTATAGGGAGATAGTTTTAGAGAAGAAACTGGTCCCAGAAATTCCCATAGTGTACTTGTTCAGAGTGATTCACTACAAAGAACAAATCAGTGGTTAGGAGATCAAAAATTAGAACGAAGAAACTAAATGTTGATAAGGGATTCTTTTGTGGATTTATAATTTAATCTAAGAATATCCCCTTCTGAAGACCTGGGCCCTGCTGTTTTGGAATAAGGGTACTTTATCTCCTGGTAGGTATTGGAGATAAACAGAAAAATTCTTAATTTCTAACTCTCATGTGTGCCCTCAAGCACCAACTATTACTTGTTAACTCTTTCCCCAGATTCTGACTTATTAGACAGCAGGGACATTTTTTTTTTTTTATTGACTACTTCCTCACCATCTTGAACCTCAAAGTAAACTATTTCTAAATCAATGTCAACAACCCTTATGAGGCTTATTTCAGAAGAAAAATATCCTTGTCCAGACTGAGGACTCTTACTTGATTCCTTCTAATCATTTGACTTTACCAAGATTTTGTCAGAATCTTTTCCCACTGGGGAAGCCAAAACTGATATGGAGATTTTATCATTAAACATTACTGGGAAGGAGGAACCATAGGAGCAAAATGAAACAGACTTCAGTATCCCTGAAGCATCAGAGGCATGTGTTGTCCCTCCATATGTGTACATTGACCTTATGTGACCCCAACCTGTATGTCTCCATATTTTTATATGTATACCTGTTTAAGATACATTCCTCCTATTCCCCCCCCAACCAAAAAAAAAATATACATTCCCTCTGTCCATTCTCATTGTTTTGATTTGTTGGAGGATGTATTCTGGGTTTGTGAGTGAAATGTCTTATTGCTGTTGTGAATGATCTAGACACTAGATGATGGTGTTGAGGTTGGAAAGGGAATCCTAAAACTTTGGGCTCACAGACCAGCATCACAAGGTATCTCAGAAGAATTTGTAGGCTTGAACCTACAATCTTAGTTAAGGGACAAAGGGGCAAGGAGCAAAGATTATTGTAATTATGCTATTACAAACTGGCTGAATTCCAAAAGAAATTAGCAACCAGCTTTCTGTTATTGAGATGATAATTCTATGGTCCAGAGGAATAATCTCCAGAAATTGATTACTGACCAAGAGATTATCTGACAGTCAGCAATGAAGTGAGGAGTGGCTCCACAACTTGGTTCTCATTGACAAGATTCAGGCAGCAATGAATTGAGGACTAGTCTATTCAGAATTGGATACATTGGGTGTGGGAGTTTCCTGATGCATACTTCAAAACCAAAGATATAGGATTTACTGACTTATTGTTAGAACAGAAGCCTCCCTAAAATCAGGGCACCACAAAATCATTACATCAATGATAGGAACCAAAAGTTGGAGTTCAGTTATGTGAAGAATTCACATTGACCATTCTCTTTGGTAAAAGGTAGATTTATTTATTTTAATATTTTTTATTTTAAAAATACATCACTTTTAAAAATTAATTTTATTTAACATTTCCCCATTTGCATTCAAAACAATTTTTTTTTATATTTGTTTTTAGATTTTCCTTTATCCCCACCCAGAATTAAGAAAACATGTGAAGTTAAGTAAGATTTTCCTATAAAAGTCAAGTTGTAAAAGAAAACAGATTTCTCACTCTAATGAAAATAAAAACTTTCTAGAAAAAAATTAACTTAGAAGTGCTGTCTCTCTATTTTTATCTGTATCCAGATTGGATCTGTTCCTTCTCCGGATATGGATAGGATTTTTCATCATAAGTCCTTCAGTAGTTCAGCATTCACTTTTATAAAACCTTGTGTTCCCAATTTTTCTCCCTCACTTTCCCCTACTATCTTCCCACAGTCAGCAAATAATCCAGTGTTAAACATATGCAGTATTTTAACATTTATCATGTTGCACAAGAAAAATCAGATCAAAAGGGGAAAATGAGAGAACAAAAGCAAACAACAAAAAGGTGAAAATACTATGGTGTGTTCTGCATTCAGTCCCCATAGTCCCCTCTCCAGATGCAAATGGCTCTCTCCATCACAAGTCTACTGGAATTAGCCTGGATCACTTCATTGTTGAAAAGAGCCATGTCCATCACAGTTGATAATAACAAAATCTTGTTGCTATGTGCAATGTTTTCTTGGGTACTGTTTATTTCATTTAGCATCAGTTCATACAAGTCTAGGACTTTCTGAAATAATCCTATTTGTTTCTTATTGAACAATATTCCATAATATTCATATGCCATAACTTATTCAACCATTCTCCAACTGATGGGCATCTATTCAGATCCCAGTTCCTTGCCAGTATAAAAAGGACCGTACATACATAGAAAGTAGGTTTATTTAGGGGAATAGATTAGACAAAATGAAGAGATACAATAGATACCAGTAATGGAATATATGAAAGACAAGTTCCTCAATGGAACTCAGTTATCCAATGGAAAGGGAGTAACCCATAAGGGTTGGAGTATGCTCTTATCTAGGAGGAGCTTAACATCCTAAATGAGTTAGCTGTGAGCAAGAGGAGTGGGGCTGAGAAGCATAGTGGAGTTAGGGGAGATACCATGGGGGAGGGGGTATAGAGAGATACCATGAGGCAGAATGCTATGGTGGATTGCCCCAAAGGTGGGTAACCACTATGGGCTGCATTGTAAATAGATTTTTATAGGGGAAAACTTAACCTCGGAGACCTTGCATACTTCAAAAGGTCCAGAAGATTCTGGAGTTGTAGTAGTCCTGTTGCTACCCTTGGATCAGAATGTAATGTCCTTGGATCAGAAAATGGCACTGTTTGCACTAGGATTCAATGACAGATGAATGCAAATTCATCATGCTTAAGGGCAACTTAAATATTTCATGAATGGAAGAAAGACTTCTAGCAACCAGGAAGTTATGAGTTATGCCTTTGTTCTTTAAGCTTAGTGTATTTTCCTTTGGATTCCTTATGTACTTATGTGAGAGGCTTTTGGAAGAATATAAGCTTAGCAATATGCTGTTTAACCTATTTACTTGTGACTACAAATAATTATATATGCCTATGTATATGTATGCATGGTTTGTACATCAAATTTGTAGGTATCACAAAGTTAAGCGGGATAGCTGATGAAGTAGATAAACCTTAACAGGCTATCAGATTGTTGATTCTAATATAATGAAATTCAGCATGCATACATATAAAATGTTGCACTTGGGTACATAAATCAAGTTCATAACTTTGGAATGCAGGAGGTACATATAGAAGTTTTGGAGAAGATCCTTGAGCTTTAGTGGTTAGCAAGCTCAGGATAAATCAACAGTGTGATGTTAGTCAAAACAACTAAATCCAAACTAGAACTGGGTTAAAAAGGACATAGTTTATAGGAATAGAAAGATGATAGCCCCACTATACTCCGCATTCATTAGAACTCATCTGTAATATTGTTTAGTATTGGGTACTGTAGTTTAAGAAAGATAAATTGGAGCATGTTGAGAAGGAATAAGCATACTCAGGGACTTTAAATTCATAACATGTGAAATGGTCAAAGGAATTGGGCATATATGATCTGGAGATAAGAAGACTAAAGGGAATTCATGATAATTGTGTTCAAGTATTTGAACAGGTATTACATTAAGGATTGGTTAGACTTGTTCTGTTTGTTTTTAAGAGGATGGAACCAGGAACAGTTAGAAGATGCAAACAGGAAAACAAGTTTGCTGTCAGGAAAAATTTCTCAATGATTAGAATTCTCAAGAAGTACAATGGGTTGCTACAAGAAGTAGTGCATTTGCTTTCCTTAGATGTCTTCAAGGACAGGTTGGAAATCTACTTGTTGATTATGTTACAGTGGGAATACTTTTGGCTTATTGAATAAATTAAATGACTGCTGAAATCTCTTCCAACTAGCAAATTTTGTGATTCTGTGAATTTTAAATGCCTTTCATGAACCAGGCAAAGTGGAAACTATGTATACTGAATCATTGATATAAGCTTTTAGCAATTAAGTTATTTGCCTGTAAACAACAGAATAGCCAGAGTTCCCAAGTTCTTGTAGTCTTGCTCTTAATTTAAGGTATTCTTTTGTGAACAAATCAATAAAATAGAAGAAATGTGAGGCTTATGGAGGGTCATGAAGGAGGTATCTCAGGACTCTATTTTGGGCCATTTGAGCTTGGTTAGGACAGAGAGTAATGGAGGCAATTATATGGAGAATCAGTGGTGATATTGGCCCTAAGTTGCTAACAAGGAAGATTTGGGGAAAATAAGACTCGAGAATGGGTTACATAAATAGAGAGCAATGCAAAGACAATTTAAGAGTGAGAGAATGCTAATAACTGGAGTGAGATGGGGGCAGAGGAAGGTGACCAGAAAGGGATGAGAAAGTTCCTTATAAATATGGGGGCTCAAGATGGTGGAGTGAAGGCAGGGACTCTCCTGAACTCTCCAGGTACCTTTAAATACATGACATTAAACAGATATTAGAAGGTCAGAACCCACAAAAAGACAGTGGAACAGTTTTCTAGCTGAAGGCAGCTTGGAAGATTGGAAGGGGGGTCCTGTTGCATCAGGGTGATCTGGAGCCCAATTGTGGTACATGCTGTGCTAGCACAGGTAGGACCTTTGGAAACCAGAAGTGGCAGCAATCTCCCCTCAGTCCATAGAGGCTGAGGGAAACTCAGTAAGAAAGTTTTGGTAACTAGGGTGTGAAACTTTGGGAGCCACTGAATCAACAGCAGTGACAGAATCACTGCTGCAGCAGCAGCAACTATGGAAGTGACAGTGTTGGCTGAAATCTTAGCACACAGACAAGGGGGCTGAAAGAGCTGGTCAAGGAGATAGCAGGGGCCTCTTTTCTGGTATTTTGATAGTTGCTTTGCCTATACTCAGATCTGGGTAGCAATGCTAACTCATATATAGGTCCCTAGAAGAATCTCTGAAAACAGCTCCACAAAACCCTTGAAGGTTGGGACATTACATCCTCCACTTGGAACTAGAACTCTAACAGAGAGTTAAAATGTAAGTAATGGGCTGGGGAAAAGATTCTGACCATAGAAAGTTACAATTATGACAAGAAAGATCAAAATCCACGCTCGAAGATAATAACAAAGCCATAGCTCCTACATCCAAAGCCTGTGAGAAAAATGAGAATTTGTCTTGGGCTATGGAAGAGCTCAAGAGAGATTTTAAATATGGAGGCCCATTTGCTCAAAGGCACAAAAATGGGAGAACAGCATGTAGGCAAGTTTTGCTTATTGACCATGTGTCTTTAGAGTTTTGTTTTAGAAAATATTGTTATTCTACTGGACAATGCTTCTAACTCAATCTTATTAGAATTGCTACATATTCTTGAAAAAGAAATTATAAACTATTCTTTTAAAATATAGTAGAATTTTATTATAACAGTAGCATTTAAGAGACATGAATAAGCACCCTAGGCAAATCGTGTTGTATTAGGCCTTTAACATGTTGGAGGTGTATAAGAAGGCATATTTTATCTTTGCTACATTTGAATCTATATAATGTAATGAATTGTGTTAAAATTGACTTTTTTTAAAAAAAGGTTTAAGTGTCACCAAAGCAGGCTAGTTTCCACTGCCTCCAAGTGATCCAAATTAGTTACGTTTTACTCTTTGGATTCTTTATCCTCCTAAACTGAAGATAGATCTATCCTGTCTACTACACTAAGATTCCAGAGGAATAGTATCATGTAAGGGAAGTTCTAGCTAAATTTTTGACCATTTTTTCTAGTTGCCTTTCTATTTTTCAGAGTGAAAGATGCTTTTCTCTTAAAAGGGTACAGCCCAGCTTTGAAGATCCATTGTTTTTTCAATTGTAATAATCTTATAATTCTTTAGAATTTTTACAACCTTGGTGGGTTTAGATATCTCTCTAAAAGGCAAAATAATGTAGTGAGGATGGTGATGATGTTTACTCCTGTTTCTTATGCAAGGGTGAAATTTTGTTTTGCTTCCTCCTTGCAATCTTTGTCTATACTGTAAATGTTTAATTGCTATGTTTAGATTAGCTTCTTTTATTCTAGTTCAGCCTATTTTGTGTTTTATGAACGCTCCTTACCTTTCTCATGCCATTGTATGTCCTGTATACATTTCTTCCCACTTCTTCCCTATGAAGAGGTTATATATTTGTCTTTTGACAGTCTTCGGGTATAAGGGAGTTATTCTGGAAATTAAAGAAATTCCCTTTTCCTAGAATTGCGCTTGGAATGCCCAAGCCCCTACTGGAGATGCAAATGTCAAAAAAGAACATCTCTCTATAGGAACTGGTTTATGTTTAAACTTTTTTTTTCTTATGTTTCTTCCTTATGTTTAAGGAAAGGCCCATGAATCAGCCAGAGACATTGAGGGAAACAAATTTAAGAGATTAATTTGCCATGAATAATAGGTCATAATAATGGGGACCTTAATCTTCAAGTTTTATTACAAATAAAAGGATAGAGTGGGAGAAGAGGGAGAAGGGGACTAATGTATGTCAGATGTATACATATTAGCATAGAATAAAATTCATGTAAGGTGGTACTGAGCTGATACCATGGGTACATTCAGGTGGCAAAGTTTAGTATTATAGGAGCATCATGCTTTCAGGGAGAGATGTGCTCCAAGAAAGGGGAGATATGCTTCCAAATACAGTTCTGAGAGTGGGATTCTTAAACCCTGATTTTAGTAGCTGCCTCAAGCTGACCAATTTGCATGTTAAAGGTTCAGAACACATAGGAGATAAAAGATAAATTGATCGTTAGCCAGATAATATTTTTGAACACCAGTATTAACCTTAACATATTACTGTATTTTTTCATTCTTATAGCGATGATTTCAATGCATACATTCTATGATCTACAATTTCCCTTAAAAAGAAGACTGTTGGGGAAGCTAGGTGGACTTGAGTTCAAATCTGGCATTAGACACTTAAAACTTCCCAGCTGTGTGACCCTGGGCAAGTCACTTAATCCCAATTGCCTCAGAAAAAAAAAAAAAAGACGACTGTCATGGTAGTTTCAAGACAACCAGACATTCTTACAACAAAGTTTCTATACAATATTTTTCATAGAATCACACAATATTAAAGCTGGAAAGAAGGTAAATGATCATTTAGTCTAAGTAGTTTGTTTTTCAGATGAAACTGAGACTCAAAGATGTTAGGCATTTAGCACCTGAAGAACTCTGAGATGAAACTCCCCAAATAGCTACTATATTTTTAAGATACCTTTTTGTCAGCATCACTCAAAGCCACAACACACAAGACTTCAACCGTTATTTTTATTTTTACTAGCTAACCAGAGGACATAGTTCAAAGTAGGGTAAACATAAACATAAACAGCTTAAAAAAAAAAAACCAAAACAAGAAAGGATTCCCATGGTAGTTACGGAATATAATCCTCCTGCCAGTTGCCTTCCTATCTATTAGTATGGACATAAGTGTTAAGTGAGTGACTATATAAGATATATAGAAAGCCTCTCTCTAATAATAACTATAACTTTTAAAATAAGTAATCATGGGTTATTATGAATATCAAAGGACTACTAAACTCAGTCATTGTATACTAAACAAAAGTTAGCAGAATGCTCCTAGGCTGAATCAGTACCAGACAGTTAGTTAAAAAAAAATAAATAAACTTAATGCCCATGATTCGACAATTGCCTTTGCAACAACTGTAACCTCCCAGATTGTGTCCTCCAAATCTATTTTGGAGATTCTGCTTAAAAAAAAAACAACCATGAAGAATGTTGGTACTCTATTGCCAATGTGAGTTTCACTTCTAAGATTATTTTTGTTGTTGTTATTCAGTTGTGTCCAATTTTTGGTGATCTCCTTTTGAGGTTTATTCTCAGCAAAGATACTGGAGTAGTTTGCCATTTTCTTCTCCATCTCATTTTACAGATGAGGAAACTGAGGCAAACAAGGTTAAGTGATTTGCCTAGAGTTACATAGTTGATAAATGTTTTATCATGTTAACTAAACAATTGCATATATTTCCTAGAATGTGACCACTGCTTATGTAAAATTCCTAAACAAATCTGTCTTATACTAATCCTCTTTGTTCAAAACAAGGTTAAAAAAGGATTGCTTTATCGCTTTCATATTTGGATAATAAATTCTTGATGTTTATTTCTAAGATGTATATATTAGGTTGCAAATAACTTAGTTTGCAGAAAATAAATTGATCTTTAGTTGCTGAGATTAGCAAAAATTATTTAGTCAAAGAAGCTAATGTGACAGTTCCATTTCAGAGAAATAGTTTAAATTAAAATAGAGATATAATTTTCAATGATGTTAAAAATCTGGCCAGTCCATCCTAAGCAGAGAGAATGAGACTGAATTATTCTAAAGGAAATTATATTATAAACATATACATTTTTAACGATACAGTGATTTACTGTTTGACCATGTTTTTGCTGACTAGATATTTCATGAAAACAGCTTAGTAAGAAATAAAAATTTCTGACCTGAAAAGGATCCTGACATGTCATGTAGCCCTCTGTACCAAAGTAGGGTTATACCAAAACATTCCAAGGAATACAATTGCTTATCAGTTTTTTTTTTTTTTTTTTTTACAAAAAATTCCATTATCTTCCTCAGTCTATTACATAACTTGTTATAAGAAAGATAGGTCTGGGATCCGTACAAAAGTTTAGAGTAAAGGAAGAGAGCAGGGTGGAAAGATCTCTTAGAAAGCAATTATAGCAGATTTAGGTTTGTGATAATAATTCTTAAGCATTTTCAAGTGCTTACTATGTTCCAAGAACATAGTGATAGTTTATAAATTAATAAATATACATACATTAGGAATATATGTTAAAACTATCTTTTATGTGTTTTGTATCTACTCATATATACATGCTATCATCCCTAATATAAAGTGACCTTCTTAAGAGCAAGACTACTTAATTATTGTCTTTTATCCTTAGGGCCTAACAGTGACCTCAGATCTGTGATTCTGTGATCTGATTTATGGAAATATATGCAAATTTCCTGGGAGGGAAATATAGTTAGGAACTATAGTATGTACTGATAGAGAAAGTACTCACAAAGAGGAAGTGTATCAGGTTGGTTAGTTGGTTGTTGTCCTTCATACTTGAAGAGGACCAAAATGACATCACCATGTTAGAATCCAGCTGCATTGTGTCTGACTGGCTGATCAGACACAAATGGTCCCTAAGAACATTTGGGGGGTGTCTTCTTTAATTTTGGGCATCTTGCATTTCTTTTGGACTAATTCAATACTGCTTTGCTCATAGAGCCCAGCACCTTCTCATGTTGGGCAGTCATGTGCCAATGTTTCCCATGTCATGCAATTGGTTCTAAAGTTCTTAAGAAAGACATTGAGAATGTCCTTGTTATTGCTTTTTCTGATCACCTTGTGAGCACTTGCCCTGTGTGAGTTCTCCATAAAACAATATTTCTGGCAAATAAACATTTGACATTTGAACAATGTGGCTAGCCCATCAGAATTGCACTTTCTGCAGTAGATGCTATTTCCATCACAGTGTGAATAAATCAACAATGAAAACATTATAAAAAAACCTTAAAGTGTCTCATCTGTTTATTATTTAGAAACCTTCTTAGAAATTCAGTGATTTAAAATGGCTTTATAAATAATTTTAGCATTAGTTCAAGAATCTCAAAAAAGCAAAATAATGAATAAAATAATTGAATATGAAGTTTTTGCATGTAAAAATATATGTAAATATTGCTGAAATAAAACCAACAATATGTTTACTTCTAAGTGCTGAGCTTCCTTTTAGATTTTATTACATAATGGGATGAATGTTAAACTTGCAAAAGGAGACAATTAGACTTTTTTTTTTTTTTTTTTTTTTTGTAGTAGAAAGTGTGTTTGACTTGGTGTCAGGACTTCGGTCCAAATCTCAATTTTGACATTTACTGCTGTATGATCTTGCTCAGGACATGTAGCCTTTCTGTGGCTTATCTCTAAAATTAGGGGTTTGAGTTAGTACAGTGGGAGAAAGCACTGACTCTGAAGCTAGAGAATCATGGGTTACATCCTCATTCTTCTATTCACTACAGCTATGGTCTTGATGAATAACTTTTAACTTTTTCTGGGTTTAAGTTTTCTATTTATAAAAGGGAGAGAAGGGGATCTGGTTCTAGAACTATAATTGACTCCTAACTCCAAACTCTAGACTCACAGAATTGAGAGTTAAAAAAGTATGTCAATAGCCATTTTCTCCAAACCAAATCTATAACCCTTATTTGGAAGATATAGGTTCAAGTCTGTAGTTTGCTGCATCCTTGTTTTTAAGGAGAGAGAATTATTAAGAATAATAAAAATTGTGATGAGACATGAACCAGATTGGTACCAGTGGGGCTGAGGAGAGAATAGTGAGTACAAGAAACATTTTGAAGGAAGGAAGAAAAGAATTTAATTATAATAGAAAAGAGTGAATTAAAGGTGATTCCATGAGTTCTAGCCTTAGTAATACCAACAACAGTTATACCATTTATTGATATGAAAACTACTTTTAGGACAAAGAAAATTAAAATTTTAATATATTAAGTTTCTAGTAATGATGGGACATACAGCAGATGGCTTATAGACAGCTGAAAATAGAACTAGAGCAAAGAAAAGATATTATGGAATAGATGGAGGATAGTCTAGTATAATAGGACACTTTAATTGACAGTCAAGAGACCTGAGTTTTAAATTTTATTTATCCAAATAATTTGTAAATCCTTATCTTAGTCATGAAATAGGATGAGATATCCTGAATTTATGTGCAAAATATTATAAAATGCTCAAACAAAATAAAAGAAAAAGTAAAATCAGTTTTTTGTGGTTTTCAATCAAATACCATGATCAGAATACAATGGAAAAAAGACATTTTAACTATGTAGATTAAAGATTACAATAAAAAAAAACTTACTACTATTAGCATCTATTCAGATAAAAGCTTCCAAGTTTATTTAAGGCAGTAGGGAAAAATGGAGTAGATGGTAGAAATGGGTGAAAAAGAATATTCTGCAAGCATTGGTTGGTTCAATTATTTGAAAAAATGAGTTCCATTGTATATATTGTTAAAATTAGCAGAGGGGTAGCTAGGGAAAATGAAGACATAGAAACTAAATATCCTTATATGATGAATTTAAGTGAAGATGAAATTAAAGTAATTATTAGAAGTTATTTTGTCCAATTATATGCTAGCAAATCTAACAGTCTAAGGAAAATGGAAGAATATTTACAAAAAATATAAATTTCCTAGATCAACTGAAGAGGAAATAGAATAAGTAGCCTTATCTTGGAAAAAGAAATTGAACAAGCTATCAGCGAGTTCTCTAAGAAAAAAATCCCTGGGGCGTGATGGATTCACAAGTGAATTCTACCAAACATTTAAAGATCATTAATTTCAATACTATACAAATTATTTGGAAGAATAGACAAAGAAGTCCTAGTAAATTCCTTTTATAATATAAATATGGTCCTGATACCCCAACTAGGAAGAATAAAAGGAAAAAAAAACTATAGATCAATTTCTCTAATGAATATTGATGCAAAAATTTAAAGTAGAATACTAGCAAGGAGATTATAGCAATATATCACAAAGATCATACATCACAAAAATCAGGTGGGATTTGTATCAGGAATGCAAAGCTGGTTCAGTATTAGGAAAACTATCAGTATAATTTAAAATATCAGTAACAAAACCCAATGAAAACCATATGAATATCTCAATAGATTCAGAAAAAGCTTTTGACAAAACGCAACACTCAATTCCAAGAAAAATACTAGAAAGCAAAGAAATTAATGGATTTTTCTTTAGTGATAAATAGTATCTATCTACTTCATCAGCAAGAATTATCTGTGTTGGAAATAAGCTAGAAACCTTCCCAAGAAGATCTGGGTAAAGTAAAGGTATCCATTATCATCACTATTATTCAATATTATATTAGAAATTTTAAGCATAGTAATAAGGAAAAAAGAATAAAAAATCAGCAATAAGAAAATAAAACTACCACTTTTTGCAGGTGATATGATGGTATCTTTAAAGACTCCTAGAGAATCCAGTAAAGTAACTAGTTGAAATAATTTGTAACTTAAGAAATTCTGTAAGATATAAAATTTAATTTTTGTTCAGTTAAAAAATTATGGGCTGCTAAAATAGTTAAAAAGGAATTTATTGTCCTTCATTTGTATTCATTCTATATATTTCATTCCCATGATAGGCTTAATGTATATAGCATTTATTCACTTTGTTGTATTCTGCACTGTTAGATTGCCATAACTTTGCCTGATTTCTAGTTTGAATAATGAATAATTAACTTAAATAATGACCTCATGGCTCAGGTCCTACTTTCCTAAAGAATTCATAATCATTGCATTACTCTATACCTTATAAATTTCCTAGATCAAATACTAGAACATATGTTGTGCCACAGTTTTCCTAATTGTTCTGACTCAGTTTCCCTAATTGTCCTACCTCAGTTTCCCTAATGGTCCTACCTCAATTTCCCTAAATTATTCTGCTTCAGTTTCCTTAATTGTTCTGCCTCAATCCCCTTAGTTGCAACCCTTCCCCTGCCCCGGCCCCCCTTCCCCCCCCAGTTCATTAAGACTGGTATAACTCAGAAGTTATAAATTGTCAATGTACAAACTCAAAAAGGGGGAGTCCAGACCTTCTGTCTCTAGTCAGATACTTTCTTATCTCCCAGTTAGTAAGAATTTATGGTCCTACTCCCCAATCTGTCAGAACCTAATTGATGGTTCCTGCCTGGAGATTCCTCCTCACCAGAGTTTGGACTCCACCCCTTTGCCTTTGTTTAGCTACTGTGTATAAATATGTCATTGAGAACTCGCATTGGCTGCTGGATGCTGGATTCTTGGAGAAGATAGTCTCGTTCAGCTCTGGGACCAAACCATGGATCCATTTCGTCCCAGTAAATCTCTCCCTTTCAAATAAATTATTAAAAAATCTCTAATCTCTATCTTGCCTCAGTTTCTACGGCATTATACATCATTTGCTATTTTTCTGCGGCTGATTCAAAATAAGAATATCTGTTCTCAAAGGTCCAGTTACATAATTGATGGTGACAGGTTCTTTCAGTCTACAATGATCAATTTCATTTAATGTGTTTCCTCTAATTTCATTCATCTGAACTTTGGTGATGTCTTGCAATCTTATTGCTACTATTATTTATCTGTTTAGAACAGCATTGTTTCACCAGTTGGTAGTACTGGTAAAATAATAGTAACAGTAGTAAAGATTTTGGGAAGGCTTTTATTTGATGCCCTGAATCAATAGTAGCATTTGCCTCAAGAGCCAAATATCCTGACCACATTCAATGGAACACACTCTAATCCAAAACTTCTTAAACTGTGGGTCATGATCTCATTTAGGGTTATGTAACTGAAGTAGGGATTGTGAAATTTTGATTATCAATAAATGTTTGATTTTTATACCTATTTTATATGCTTATATATCCAGGTAGTGTAAAAATTTCTCAGGTAAAAATGGGGTATAAATGGAAAAGATTTAAGAAGCCCTTGTCTAACCTAATTACTGATACAGTTATTAGATGAAAACACCTGTATAGAATCAATCCAAAGCATTATACTATATATATACACTATATATAAGTGCTTTAATTTATAAGGTGTAAAAAGCATGGAATGAAATGAAGTGATAGTACACAGAAAGTGCATTACAATGAAGACTTTTACATTTTTGCAACAGAGAGAGGAGGGTAGCAGAGGAAAGAAAGCAGACCTGTTAATAAAATAAAATTCCAATTGAGAAAAACAAAATAAAACAAAAAAAGAATGACTGAAGAGTAAATTATGATCTGTGGGGCTTACATAAACAAAGAAAGTCAGTTTGGAATTGAATATTCTACTAGTGGACTACCTTTGTGGTAGAAGCAGTTAATCCCTTATGAATTAATTGCGTGGGGAAAAGGAATTGATTAGAGGGTGACCTTATGAATATTTAAAGGTCAGATAATGTTGGGCTTTCCATTGACAACAGAGATTGATTCCCTGGAACTTCAGTGGCTAACTGCAGCATCTATATTGGGAATCAAGGAGAAACTAAGTATGCAACTCCATGACTCTACAAGAAGTTCAGAAGAAATATAAATTACATCTAGGAGAAGATTCATGAGCATTCCATTAATGGAAGAAATGGATTTGCAGGAAACCAGAGCAATGAGTTTTCCTTTGTCACATGTGTTTTCTAAGTTTCGACACACTTTCCCCTGAATTCTTTATATACTTGTGGGATAGTATTCTCCTGGTTTGGGGGGGAATGTTAATAGGATCTGTTTTTATCATACTACTTGGTAAATAGTAAAAGTTAATTGTCTAGCTGGCTAATTGACATTAATTGATAGTGATAGAATTATTGAGGTCTTATGAATACTTGTCTTAGAGAAACAACTCAATTCTTCAGGATTGTCCCTAAAACTCTGAAAGGAGAAGTCAGATATATTCTGGGTACTTTACTTGCCAGTAGCAATGGTGGTCAGGATAGGGATTCCAGTGCCTGTGCTGCACTGGAACCACTTAAACCTCTGTCCTCTGTTTCTCTGCAGCAAGTGCTACTGTTTAGCAATATTCCCTAGTCTTACATAGCTTAAAGTTCCACCTGCTCTATAGCCTAGGTTCTTTTTTCCTTTGAAATTCTGTTTTAAAGGGCCTGTTCCCTCCATTGTATTGTGTATAGGCTAGGCTATGATCTAACATAGTGTATAATTTTGTATTTCTGTTAAAAATCAGCAGGAATCCTAGAAATCTTTTATTTATTTATTTTTTAAAATTTCTGCTCTGAGGAACATACTGATTTTGATCATTCACACACAAACACACACACACATGAATTTATTGCTTTGAACATTGTTTTCATCCCCAGAAGAAACCAGGGTCATTCTTTTGATTTCTTATAAGCCAGTTCTTCTAGCATTAAACTGGAAGGGATTCATGAACATAATTTAATTTAAAATTAACCTTTAAAAACTATTGACTAAAGATAATTGTAGTACCTATTGGCTGTTGTGTTAGTTTTTTATGGTTTTAGTCTTCAGTTATAGCTTTTATAATTTTAAAGCAAACCAAGCTCATTTAAGTAAAATGCCCTTCTTCCTCTCTCCCCCACCCCATATTTACATTGCTAGTTTTAATGTAAAAATCTTAAGTTTGGATTTGTGAGTAAGAAAGATGTGTCCTCCTCTAACAGATGCTCTGGGTTTTGCTAAAACTCTGTTTTATTGATGTGAATATTGTTTAATACAGTTTTACCACAAGCCTACACTGACACATGAAAAGCAGAAGAGTGAAGTAATGAAGAAAAGAAACAAGCATTTATTAAGCACTCACTATGTGCCAGACACTTCACAAATATTATCTCCTTTTATCCTCACAGTAAATGTATAAAGTAGTTACTATTATTAATCCCATTTTAATTGAGGAAACTGAAGTAAACAGCAATTAAATGACTTCCTTCAGTTCATGTAGCTAATAAGTGACTGAGATCAGGTTTTGATAACTCCAGAGATCTGGTTTCTAGTGTCTACTCTACCCCAAACTAGTTGTGTGATTTTGGCTACAGCATTTCCTTTCTTAGAACCTTTCCTCTTCTGTAAAATGGAGAATGATGATCATGCCTGTTCAATCTAATTGACATAAAGAATACAAGTTTAAAATATTAAAATACTTCAAAAATCATAAATTGCTATAAAAATGTAAGCACAGTTGTTATATCAGAACTGGACAAAATATTGTCATTAATTGCTAAGTAGAGATTTGTGAACTTTAAAAAAAATTAGTTTTAAAAAAGTATTTTAATATAATTAATTTCTTTTGCAATCTTATATGTTTTGTTTTCTGCTTTTAAAAATGTTCTGAGGCCAGGTCCATAGAATTCACCAGACTGTCAAAGGGGTCTATAATAGAGAATAAGTCAGGAACTTCTATTGGTTAGAAAATGAAAAATGTTAAACTTCAAAATATTGTATTTAGCTATATTAAGCATTTTAAGGACTTTCCTGCTGTAGTCAGTATCTCCCATACAACTTTCCTAGTTGGTTGATAAAAGGGATTTTCTCAATTGGAAGTGATTATGAGATTTTTTTTTTTTTTTTTTTTTTTTTTTTGTCAGCATACACACAAAGATGGAAAGCTGAAGGTGTCTAATGGGTTCTGTAACTTCCTTCTCCTATAGTTTCCTGGCCACCAAGCTTTGATAGACAACATAAAGTCCACTGTGTTATTAGTGTTATTTGGGAGCAATTTGGAATCCGTATTTGTAATGTTTCATCACCTCTAGATTCTCAAAGACTATATTTTTTGATCACAGATTCACAGAATTTCTTATCTGAAAGATTTCAGCATGCCATTATAAGAGCTTCTCGAAGTTATCACTGATCTTGGCTAACATACCCATGCCTATTTTAGGAAAAACTGAGAACTTCTAGAAGTTAATTTGGGCCTAGCTATTCAGTAGTTCAGATGGAATTAAACATTTATTTGGGATAGAAATAAATAGGCAATGAAAATAATATTGTTTTCACTTTTCTTAATGGAAACAGGGTTATTCTGCTAACTCTTTTAATTATACTCCCCAGCTTTACCCCCCAAAAGAAATAATCTCTCCTAAAAGTCATATATTAGACAAGATATAGACAACATTATGCTACAGGGGAAGTAGCATGTAGAAATATCAGAATATGATTGCTGACCTTTAAAGAGTACATTCCCCCACCTATCCTCCTGGCTATTTACAACACTATTCATCAGACATTCAAGAAAAATGGTTTGTACCCTATAGGTTAACCTTATTCTTACTTGGTTATATTCTCTTTATATGTCATAAATATATATAGCTTCATTTTCTTAAAGTGTTCTCAACATCATTTGTTAACTGATGATCAGAAGTTAGGACACATTGAATGGCCTATTATCACTCCCTAAAAATATGTATTGCAAGAAAAACTTAGTGTTGTTCTTGCAACAATATGCCAAAGAATAAAATTATAGATTAATTATTGGAACTTTGTTTCAGTTCATTTCATATTAAGAAAGTCCTTCATAGAAGACCCTGATTTCTATTTCATAAAATAGATATTTTTAAAGATAATTATTGTTATCTTGCACTAAATTTTAAAGTAATTTAAAATACTATTTGTTATGCTTTAATTTGACAAATAAATCAGAGGAAAGAATATTAATATTTTTACATTTTATAGTGTCTTTTTTTGAAATCTCAGATACAATTATTCTTTCTCAAAATTACTTTGTATTACTCATCATTACTAATGAGCTCTGTGATATGCTTCTCCAGCAAATTCCAGGCTATCAATCTTTGGTAGTCAATATAAAGTCCACTGCCTTGTTAATGTTGACATTATTTACCACTTTGTACTAAATATACAAAATACATCAAAATTATAATTTGAGACAATACAATTTATTGAAACTTAACATTTCAATACCACTTTGTATTAAATATACAAAATACATCAAAATTGTAATTTGAGACAACACAATTTAATTGAACTTACGTTTCAAGACCGCTTTGTATTAAATATACAAAATACATCAAAATTGTAATTTGAGACAACACAATTTAATGAAACTTACATTTAAATTGTTGACATTTTGATATCACAACTTGATATACACCTTGTTTTTCCCTTCCCACTACTGTTTACAACAATTTAAATCAGACATAAAAACAAAAAAGGAAAAAATCAAACTATTCCACACAAACTAACTAGTCTTCTTATATAAAGATTTGTGTAATAGAAAATACCACTCTATACCATACAATGAAATAGCACATACACTTTGACAAGCAACTGTCAATCTGTCCCTTCTTTATTTTTTTATTCCCTTTATTCTTCTTGATGTGATCCTCTGTAACAGGTGGGACTGATGGGGTCGGGAAGAACGCTTAGGGAGGGACCAAAAAATTCAGGTTTTATACAATGACTCATGGGTTCTGGAATTACAAATAAATAACCCCCCCACCCCCCAGGAAAAGGGCCCCCCTACCCTCGAAAGTTGAACTTCAGGCCCTAGAAAAACAACTCTGTCATATCCATCATAGACAGGGACAGAGAAAAATCTATAACCCTCAACACACAACCCATCTACACACAACCCATCTAGGAACATATACTAAATAGACAGCCCATTCTGGTTCTGCCAAAATTCAGAGCAAGAGACACTCACCAACTTGGGATGATCTTGCATCAATAGCAAAGCAGAGGAATACTGACTCTCTCTCCCTGTACTCTTGCCCCCTCCACAACATATATATATATATTCTACAGGCTGAAGTAGTCAAAACTGTTGTGGCCGTAGATGTCCATGGTCCACAGCACATCTCGGCGCTCTATGGCCTGTATTAACTGTTGCAGCTCAGACTGCACGCCGGCAAGCTTCTCTTCATCCACAGAACCCTCTAGGAGGCTGGCTGAAGACGGTGGCCAGGGCAAGTTCTTATAGCAATCCACAGGGACTGGGTGTACCACCAGCTGAAGCTCAGGCAAGGCCTGTAAGTGTTGCAACAAGGTTTTCAGTCCAGCGCTAGCAACAGGGTTGCCATAGAGACCAAGATAACGGAGATGGATACAGGAGCATAGGGTGGGCAAGGTACTGGCAAGATGGACATCCATGAGCTGGCACTCTGTAATATCCAGACAAAGCAGGGAAGCTGAGGCTTCCTTCAGTAGCTTCTGAAAGGGGTCCAGGAGGTCACCCGACAGTTTATTGCCACTGAGATCCAGCTTCTTGAGATGGGTAGCATGGGGGCTTTGCGCCAAATAACTCAAATCCCCAGAAAGAAGGGCACAGAAGGGAAGTTCCAGGCTTTCCAGAGGACCCTGTAGGCCGCCGAGAAGCTGATGAAGGCGGCCAGAGAGGCGAGAGGAACCCATGTTGAGTTCCTTGAGGCATTTCAATTGTCCAATTGCAGAAACAAAGCGTTGGAAGCTGCTCTCGGCTTCACTGGTGAGCCTCCGCACATCCACATTACTGTATTGTAGCTTCAGGCTCAACAAGTGGGTGAACTTGGCCATATGGGGCACGACCATACACAGACCCGAGAGTCCCAAGTTGTTGAAGCGTAGGTCTACTTGGCGCAGGCACGCTGGATCCAGTAGCTCCAAGAGGGATACGGTGCTAGGACCCGACAGCTCTTCAGCCCAAAGGTCCCTGCAGCGGAGGCGAAGGGGACCACAAATGCTCGTCAGGAGAGCCTCCTTCAGGACGTTGTAGGAAGTTCGGTTCACTAGCAGGTCAGTGTGCACTTCCACGGGAGTAGGCACAAGGACATGACGCTCCAGCTTGCGGCGCTTGGCCAAGCGCTGAGCCGCCCTGGCCTGAGTCTGGGCACTGAGGCAAGTCCTTGCCACCACCACGGAGCGAGCCCACATGCTCATGGTCGTGGGGTCCTGCCCGCAGCTGGCGTCCAGGAAACCAGTTATATCCAACACTCGAAGGTGAGGCTTCCTCCGCGGCGCCGCGAGCAGCGCCAAGATCACGGCTTGTACGCTCTCCTTGCTGGGCTTCTCGGGCCAGCCCATCTGATTGGGCTGGGGGAGCAGCTGCCGGAAGCTGAGACACGGGAAGGGCCACGTCTGCACCAGCGCTTGCAGCACGGCCGTTCTGCCGTTCATGAAGGCGGCCCGGAATAAGGCCGGGTACAGCTCCCGAGGCAGGGAGGCCAGAGCCCGGCAAGCCGATGCCTGGTGCTGGGTCACCTGCAAAGCACACAAGGCCAGGAGCGACTTCATTTCTGCCGAATCAATCTGGCACCTCTGCGCAACCAATCTGGCACCTCTGCAGAATCAAGCTGGCGCTTCGGCGCATGCGCGGCACTGCGGAAGGGAGTCTGTCTGCTCTGACGCTTCTGTACAGGGGAGAATATTAAAATTTAAAATTTAAGTTGATTATCGTTACGGGATAACGTGAATTATTGCATTAAATTTTAGAAAAAAATTGATGAAATAATGGGTTATTTCGTGAATTAGTAAGAATTTAGGTTAAAGTACTGAGAATTGGTAAGTAATTAGTGAGGAATATTGGAAATTCTAAACAGTAAATGTAGGCCTTTGGAAATGGTTAACTACTCAGATAATGTCAGTAGCACAATTATTTAAATAACATTCGAAATGTACACTAAAAATATTTTTTCCTCATAAATCCGAGATGTATGTGAAATGTTGAAAGAAAATCCTTAAATTCATCAATGATATTTTGATTTTTAATTCAGATCAGAACAGCAGAATATTATTGTCAGTACCGTGCACACTTCTAGGTTTTGATTGCGCCTAACTGAAATCATAGCATTGGTAATCACAATGCATTTTTGTTATTAAGCTCTATCTTGTAACAATGTATAATGTTCTTATTCACAAGTCATTGTTGCACATATTAAGTGCACATTTACATCATTAAATTTATCATCCATGATAATGTATTCAACCAACAATATGTGCTTTGAAATTGATTTGTACACTTCTAGGTTTTGATTGCGCCTAACTGAAATCATAGCATTGGAAATCACAATGCATTTTTGTTGTTAAGCACTATCTTGTAACAATGTATAATGTTCTTATTCACAAGTCATTGTTGCACACGTTAAGTGCACATTTATATCATTAAATTTATCATCCATGATATTGTATTCAACCAACAATATGTGCTTTGAAATTGATTTGTACACTTCTAAGTTTTGATTGCGCCTAACTGAAATCATGGCATTGGTAATCACAATGCATTTTTGTTGTTAAGCACTATCTTGTAACAATGTATAATGTTCTTATTCACAAGTCATTGTTGCACACGTTAAGTGCACATTTATATCATTAAATTTATCATCCATGATATTGTATTCAACCAACAATATGTGCTTTGAAATTGATTTGTATACTTCTAGGTTTTGATTGCGCCTAACTGAAATCATAGCATTGGTAATCACAATGCATTTTTGTTATTAAGCACTATCTTGTAACAATGTATAATGTTCTTATTCACAAGTCATTGTTGCACATATTAAGTGCACATTTACATCATTAAATTTATCATCCATGATAATGTATTCAACCAACAATATGTGCTTTGAAATTGATTTGTACACTTCTAGGTTTTGATTGCGCCTAACTGAAATCATAGCATTGGTAATCACAATGCATTTTTGTTGTTAAGCACTATCTTGTAACAATGTATAATGTTCTTATTCACAAGTCATTGTTGCACACGTTAAGTGCACATTTATATCATTAAATTTATCATCCATGATATTGTATTCAACCAACAATATGTGCTTTGAAATTGATTTGTACACTTCTAAGTTTTGATTGCGCCTAACTGAAATCATAGCATTGGTAATCACAATGCATTTTTGTTGTTAAGCACTATCTTGTAACAATGTATAATGTTCTTATTCACAAGTCATTGTTGCACACGTTAAGTGCACATTTATATCATTAAATTTATCATCCATGATATTGGATTCAACCAACAATATGTGCTTTGAAATTGATTTTGTTAACTGTAAGATCTAGGAACACTCAATTGATTTGAAAATGTGGAGCAAGTAGAATATTGCTCTGGAACATGTTGAGTGAATTAGGAATATTTTCTAGGACTCTACTATCCAGAGATCTGGAACTGTTCCTTCGGTTGTTTTTGTTGTTGTTCGCTTGTTTCCATTGTGTGTGACTCTTCTTGACCTTATTTGGGATTTTTCTTGGCAATGATAATAGTTTGCCATTTCCTTCTCTAGCTCTCTAACTCATTTTACAGATGAGGAAACTGAGGCAAACAGGGATAAGTGACTTTCCTAAAGTCACACAACTAATAAGTATCTGAGGCTGCATGTGGTCTCAGGAAAAGGAATATTCCTGATATGTCCTAGCACTCTTATCCACTGCACCACCTAGCTTTTCCTTCTAATTCATGACATTTGGCTGGTTTAGGTATATTTAGATATTCCCATATTTCATATAAATAGATAACACTTCTTTATATAGATCATTCACAAATATTTTACTTTATTCTTATTTCATTTTTATCTTATTATTTTTTGTGCCTGTGATGAGCTTGATCCTTCAAAATGCAGGCATTTCTGAGGGTTGGGTCCAGGGCAAAGCAATTTGCCCAAGTGTAAGGGCACTTTTGCCAACCTCCTCTGATTTTCTCCTTATCATCCTCATTTTATCTGTTTAATCTTCTGTGTTCCCTAGTAGCTGGCTCCTTCCCTTTTGCTTTCAAACATGGGCATATATCTTTTTGTTTTCATTTTTTTTTGTTTAAGTTAATGATTTTTTATGGTATTTCATTTTTCTAAATACATATAAAGATAGTTTTCGACATTCACCTTCATAAAACCTTGTGTTCCAAATCTTTCTTCCTCTCCTCCCCCATTCCCCCAAAAAGAAAATAATCTGATATAGGTTAAATATGTGAGATTATTCTAAACATATTTCATGATCACATATCTTTTCCCACTCTTAAAAAGCTCTCACTTGATTTTACCATCTCTACTAGCTATTAGAACATTTTAGCATTATCAATAGAATGGTTACTTTGTCACAAAAAGGGCGGGCTATCCAATAAGGATTTAACATTGATTTGGCTTTGCATGGCTTTCCTGACTCTGTTTGCCATGTTAGTCTGCTAATCAGATTCCTAAGGAAGGAATCTTTGTCTTTTCATGACCTGGCTTTTGGTCCTATGCCACCAGGAAGGTACATTAAAGAAAAGAGCTTTTTAGTCCCTGGAGCCAATTAAATTTCAAGAATGTTCCTTTTTTTTTTTTTTTTTTTTTTTTTAAGGAAAAAAAACAACCACCTAATCCTGACTTCCAAAGAATTTTGTTTATAGTTCAGACTATACCTGCCTCTCCAATAGAGAGTGAGCTTCTTGAGAAAGTTGATTATTTTTTGCCTCTCCATGGACCTTGGTTCAGTACCTGTCATAGAACAGTCAGTTAATTAATATTTATTGATTGACTTCCCATAAACCTTACAACAATCATTTTACATCTTTTGTTATCTTTTCCAATTTGCTGGGTGTGAAATGAAATTCCAGAGTTGTTTCTATTTGCATTTCTCTTTTTATTAATGAGGAGTTCATTTCTTTTAAAAGATAATTAATTTAAACAACCATGGTAACTTTTTCTTTTATGATGAAAGCTAAATATGCATTTCTCTCTATCTTCATTTTTTTTTTTCCTTCAAAGCCCAGAGTGAATGAATTGAATTTGATTAACACAGTCTCATTAGTAATGTTTTGAGAAGAATAATCATAGATGAAAAATTATGTTAGGGGTGACAGATTATCCTTCAACCGTCCTGCCACACTCATCCATCTATTGTTAGTCATAGCTCAGTTCCTGAGTAATTTATAATAGGCATGTAGATTAACCCCTAAAGATGAAAAATCTTATATGAAAACAAACAAGAATTTTTATGTATTCAGTTATTATTATCTGTAAAGTACCATTCTTGGAAGATTATCAAACAATTTAACATTGTTAAAATCTATACAGAAACCCCAGGAGAGGTACAACCGAAAGAGTAATTAATTGGTGGTGGTGGAGGAACAGTGAGGGTGAGCAAGAGGAGAGAACTTCAGTGACTTAGAGAAGATTGATTAATTTGCTTCATTGCCATTAAAATTCTATGACTTTCATGTGATTACAGAAATCTTTGAACATCTGCCTTCCTTTGTTTTACTAAAACACTTAGGAGATGTTAAGCTACCAACTGTGGGGTAGGTATTCAGTTGCAAAGAGATTATGTCTTGTCTCTTCCTTCAAAAAAAGAAAGATGCAGGCTTTTCATAGAATCTTCCCTATGCTGCAACTCCTTTCTCACACCTTATTCTTGTGGAAATGAATTAATAGGATTCACAGGATCATAGATCTAGAACTGAAAGAGACTCCAGAAGCTATCAATTCCAAACTCCTACATTGAAATGAAGGAGTAAGGGTATCCTTTGTTTTATAGATGAGAAAACTCAGGAGCATCAGGAACTCTTCTAACTCAGTAAATCTTTTTATTAAATATAATTTTCCATTCCAGAACAGGGCGGTCACAATAGGAAGGCTTGTGAGTGATTAAATAAAGAAATGGTCAGACTGTTTTAAAAAATAGCAGATACACTGGTTGATTTGACTAATTCAGTCAAATGGGGTCAATTTAGGATAGGAAATAGTTGTTTTTTTTTTTTTTTTTTTTTTTTTTGGAGGGGGGTACATATGACTGACAAAACTTAATTGTTTTGATATACCTTTCACTTTTCATCTGTTTATATTGATATCATATAGACTTTATAAATCTTGCTTATTTCTGGGCAACCCACAATTTCTTTCTCAGCAGGACAAGTGATGTCACATGTTCTATATTTTCTTTTTCTAGGACGCTGACCAAAGGATTTTATTGACTTGCACAAGATCTACATTTTTCTCATCAGCCACATGTTATAATTCAGATTCTTTCCCTCTTTCCCACCATTTATAACGCAACCGAAAATCCTCCAATTAGCCACAAGAAGCCAACAGGTGTACATCATGCTACCATAGTCAAAAAATATAGTTGTCCATTTTTGTTATATTTGCATTCCTTTCTATCTTCCAAGTTTAGTGCATTACTACATAATCAGCTTATAATACATTCTTTAGTATATAACCTTTTATTCTTTCATCCTAGATAAGACAATCTAATTATTATAATTGTGAGAATTCTGGAGTTGACCTAAGCAATGTTCAACACATAGTAGATTTTTTAAAAATAGTGTCATTGTGAAATACACCATATATTTACTGTGTAATTTTCCAAGTTTTGGTGTCTAGTATAGGTTGATGTATACTAGATATCTCTTATACTTTGAGACTAATATGAAAATTATTCATATGTTAACTCTGATAATTCATTGGAACTGTGATATCATTATTGTGGACAATTTCTCCAGTGATATGTATGAATTTTTAATCTCTCTCTACTTTCTCATCTCAGCCTTTTGTACTTTTTTCCTATAATCACATAAATTTGCCACATGTTATGGGAATTTTCTTGTAGATCTTTTTATATGACATGGTCACTGATGGAGCATAAGGACTTCATATCTATTATTAATTTTTTCTGCAAGAAAGCTTGGGTTACCTCCTTTTCTGATCATATAGGTCTATCATTTTATTATTATTTTTTTTAAATTTGAATCTCCCTATTTCAACCAAGCTGGAAGTTCAACGGCTATTCATAGACCTGATCCTATACTGATTGACAAAGGGATTTTAGTCTATTCCAGTTTGCTGCTCCTTAGAGAATCTAGTAGCTCCCCATATGTTATCACATTTATGTTGGGCTTAGCATGAACACCCAATCAGCTTAACCTACTTCACCTCAGAACTCCTGAGTTCAAGAGATTCAATAGCCATAGCCTTTCTAGCAGTAAGGTTTACAGATATGTACCACTGTGCCTTGCTGCTTCTTATACTTATGAAACAGATTTTTATGAATTCATTTTAGATTTTACTCAGTGTTCTAGCTTGATAGGAAATTTTTATATAGACTCTGTCATTTAGTACTATAACATACTTGAGAGATTTTTCTTCTTTAAGAGCAAGAAAAGAGAAGTTTTGACCCTAGCTTGCAACAGTATAAAAGACTAGTAAAGGTGAATATAAGTATTTAGTTAGCAATCAATTAACAAGTATTGATTAAGTATCAACTGCATGACAGTTACTGTGATGAACACTGGGGATACAAAGACAAAATAGGCAGTCTCTTCCCCTGAAAGAGCTAATTTTTACATTATGCAAACTAGCAATGATAGAGGGAAGCCATTTTCACTTTCATTTCTTCTGTGACCCCTCTCCTTTCTATTCCCTCCCACTTCTCTGGGTGACTATCTTCTACTTCTCCACCAGACATGTCTACTACCATCTTCTGTGACTGTGAAGCATTAATAATATTAAGAAGGAAGTATGAGTCTGTAGTCCTAGAGGATCAATATTCAAATCTCAGCTCTGACTTGTTTAGTTGTATGATTTTAGTCAAATTACTTCTATTTTCCCAAGTCTTGCTTCTTTTATCTATAAAATGAAGAAATTGAATTATATGACTACTAATGTCTGTTCTAGTTCTAAGTTTCTGGTCCTCATATTGTAACACAAAGCGTTATCATAAAAATAGAAATTATTATTTATGAGTGCTTTAAATTTAATACTTTACAAATATCTCATTTTGATATATGTTAGGCAATAGTAAGTGCTAGTATTATCTCTTTTGATCTTCACAACAACTGGGGGAGCTAATTGCTATTATTATTCCTGTTTTACATATGAGGAAACTAACATGGATTGAAGTTAAGTGATTTAATAAGGGCCCCACAATTAAGTGTCTGAGGCTGCTTTTGAATCCAGGACTTTTTGACTCCAAGTCCAGCACTCTATTCAATGTGCCACCTAGGTGCACAAAGATTAATCACCTGAGTGTATTTTTTCAATGCATGAAAACAACACTTTCAGCTCAAATATTTAGTTCTAGAGCTTAATAAGATGGCGCAGTAAACATATTTCTAATCCTGGAGCCAGGAGGAGTCCAAATCCAGCCTAAGACACTTATTAGTTGTCACTTTATCATGTTTGTTTGAGTTATTCATGGGTAAAATGAGCTGGAGAAGAAAATGGTAAACCACTCCAGTATTTTTGTCAAGAAAACCCTAAATAGGGGTCAGGAAGAGTTGGACACAACTGAAATAGCTGCAATAACAATTTAGTTCTGATATCCAAGATTCATCCTGGATTAATTTCCTGACAGGGCAAGCAATCAATACTTTAGTTTATTGAGATTGAAGGCAATGATTTTTGAGAAATATCTGATTTAAACCATACCTCAGAGCATTCTGTTGACATTCATTTCATTATAGATAACTTTTTAGTTTTTAGACAAATATAAGAACCTTTTTATTTTTGGTAGGGAGAAGGATTAGATTGGTGATTTCATCTGTAGAATGAATTTCCTATAAAGAAATTTCCCCTCCCAATGCAGACTATTATTACCTGTTACCTATTTTGTACAGTTCTAGAGCTCAGAGATGGGAGTGGATACTTCTAAGAAGTTAAGTTACTAGCCCAAGTTCATAGAATCAGTATAAACTCAAATTCAGGTCTCTTTGACCCTGAGGCCATCTCTCTACCCTCTATATCATAGTTTTCTTTCTTTTTCTTCTTATCTTTTAAAAAAATTATTTTAAACTTAAATATAAAATAAGAAAAGAAAAAAAATATATTGCCATGCACATAGCAGGACACAAGAGAGGATTCGAAATACAAAGCAATAAGTTTCCATGTCAAAAATGTCTATATAATATGTACTTTGTGTTCAGAGCTATCTATCTTTTCTTTGCTTTCTTATAGTTTTTCTTTTGTTCTCTGTTGTACACTTTTTATTATTTTTTCTTTCTTCCTGCTCCCCTTTGCCCCAAGAAAGTTTCATTTATGTAGGGTTACTCATATATATATATATACATGCACATTAAATATACATAGGTATTTATAATCATTTCACATATATATAGTTACATTCATAAGCATATATGTAAGATTGTATTGTTTATTTCCACTTGTTTTCTGTCTGCAGATGGATAGCATCTTCCTTTATAAGTTTAAGTTTTTCCATATTTTTCTCAATCCACTGGCTCATCATTTCTTATACCATGGCAATATTCCAATCTTATACTATCTAGTTATGTTGTATAGCCTAAAACAATATTAATATGAATGATATATAGTTTTCCTATTTTCTCTTGTGATTAAATCTATTTTAACTTTAACTTTGTCTAAGATCATGATTACTACCTCTTTTTTTTTTAAACAAAATAAATTCTACTCCTGATATTTGTTTTATATTTGTGTGTATCTCATTACTGTTTTTCAGGGACATTTTTTCATAGTTATATAGTGCCTTTCCCTATGAGAGCTCAAAATATTTTTCACATTCATTGTCTCATTTTATTTCATGATATCTCTTTAAGGTATATTGGGCAGGGCAGCTATTATTAAATGAATTATGTTCGACAGGGGAAAATGTATTCTTTGGGGACCCTAGTTTGAAAGTATTTTAAAAAATTTAACTTTGATATTTTTATTTTTTATAAGTTACATTTGAG
Source organism: Sarcophilus harrisii (assembly GCF_902635505.1). Taxonomy (NCBI): domain Eukaryota; kingdom Metazoa; phylum Chordata; class Mammalia; order Dasyuromorphia; family Dasyuridae; genus Sarcophilus; species Sarcophilus harrisii. The sequence goes on from NC_045429.1 coordinate 229,554,745, forward strand.
CAGATCCTTGCTAAAAGTTCTAAACATAATAAACTTATTTGATGATCATGTAAAAAAATGTTCAGTACAGAGAGATTTTATTTTTATAATTTATAAATTTCCTTACTTTTACAAAAGATACAGGAGAATAGAATGAAAAAAAACATTTAAAAATCTAATTTGGTTTGTTTTATAATCATCAATGGACTGATATGTGATTGTGTTTCTGAAAAACAGTTGACTATAGAGTAGGGAAATGTGACTCAAGATCTTTACATCTATCTAAATGAATTTGTCTTAATTACTTCTGTTATTTTCAGATCAAATTTTTGGTCCTAGGCAAGTAATTAATCTCTTCCTACCTCAGTTTGTTCATCTGTAAAATTGAGACTGTTATGCCAAAGTTCCCTTTTAATGTGGTGACCCAGTTCCTCCAATTGTCCTATTAGTTATTCTGCCTTAGGTTATAACCTTTCCCTCTTAATGTTTGAGATAAAGGTTTTATAGACATTCCTTAATGTTTGACAAGATAAAGGTTTATCCATTTTAGATGTCATTAGAATATCAGTAACCTCCCTCCATTAGGTTATCTCCACCTAGGTACTCCATTATGTCATTGTTCTTGTTATTCCATAAAAAGCTTGCTTCCCCGATACTCAGGGCTAGACTCTTTGAGATGATAGTCTCGTCTAGCTCTGGGATCAACATGGATCCATTGGTCCCAATATTTCTCTCCATTTAATAAATTATTGAATTGGTCTCTAATCTCTGTCTTCTCAGTTTCTTTGACATTACAAGATGAGCACTTACTTTACCAGATTGAGGATCAAATGAGATAACATATACAAAATGTGTGTTACAAATCTTGAAGTACTATGTAAACGCTGGCTGGTTAATATTAAAAGCTGGTATTTATATAGTGTCTACCTTGAGAACCTGTACTGTGCTAAACACTTTACACATACTTTATCCTCACAGCAACACTGAAAAGAAGGTGCTGTTATTATCCCCATTCTACAGATGAGGAAACCTTAGCAAAACGATTATGTAACTTGTTCAAGGTCACACAGGTATTACATTTCTGAGACTGGAGTTGAATTAGGTCTTCATTGATCTGGGCCAGTACTCTTTATCCACTGTACCTTCCATCTGTCTCTAAAACTTTCTTGATATATGGTTTGTGCTCTCATCATTTTTTTTTTCCTTACAAAGTAGCACCTAGTATACTACTACCACTTCTAATTAGATTTTCATCCCTACTTTTTAGTTTCCTTTTGTCCTTTCTTTCTCCTAAATACTTAATTTACATTTTATAACTCTAAATCTGTCAAATTTACATTTTATAACCATGGATTATCTGTGTAGTACTACATATACCTCACACTTCTTTTTCTAATCTGGTGTTTCCTTTTGCTAAAACTTTAAAAAGTGCTGATCCTTTTTCTTTTTTTAACACTTCAAAACATGTTTTGCACTCAACAAAACATAGGAAAGAACAGGCAGTTGCTTTATAATTTATAATTTATAGTAGAGGTTGTTCAATACTTTGTGAAAGTCTATTGAGGTTATCACTGGAGAGCTGTAAACTTGAGAATTTTTCTTTCCATACTGACTTCAAATCATCTTCTTTATAATTTTCCTTTTGGCCTTAAATTTCCCCCTCTGAAGAAACATAGAAAAACATCAACTTCTTCTACATTCAAAAATTAAAATTTAAAGGTTACTGTGAGATTTTCTCTTACTTTTTTTTCCCCAAGGTAAATCTACCCAGTTCCCTCAAACCACATGGCATGTTTTCCAGACCTCTTTCATCAATCCATTGGCCTTGTTTTTATCTGTACTCTGCTTTGTTAGTATCCCTTCCCAAATGTAGTAGCAAAATTGAATAAGAGTCTATACAGAGAATAATAAAGCCATTATTTTCCATAATCTTATTATACTTAAATTTCTTTCCAATTATATGTAAAAACCTTTAACTTGCATTTAAAAAAAATTGAATTCCAAATTCTCTCTTATCCTTCTTCACCTCACCCCCTTCATTGACAAGGCAAGCAATTTTATATTAGTTGTATATGTGTGGTTATGTTAAAGTTTTTCATATTAGTCCTGTTGTGAAAGAAACCATCGACTACCTTCCTCCAAAAATAAATAAAATTTTAAAAAATGCTTTGATGTGCTTTTAGACTTCATCAGTTTTTTCTCTGGAGATGGATAGCATTTTTCATGATGAGTTCTTTGAAATTATTTTAGATGATTGTATTGCTGTGAATAGCCAAATCATAGTTGATCATTGTACAATATTGCTGTTATTGAGTACAATGTTCTCCTGGTTCTGCATACTTTACTTTGCATCAGTTCATGTAAGTGTTTCCAAGTTTTTCTTAAAACATTCAGCCATTCCCCAATTGATGGGCATCTACTTAATTTATAATTCTTTGACACCACAAAAAGAACTGCTATGAATATTTTTGTATATATAGGTCCTTTTACTTAAAAAAAAAAATCTTCCTGGGATATACACTTTATAATGTTTTGCTGGGCCAAAAGATTATTTAGAGTCCCAATTTTCTCACATATCCTCAACATTTGCCGTTTTCCTTTTCACCATGTTAGCAAATTTGATAGGTATGAGGTGGTAACTCAGAGTTGTTTTAATTTGCATTTCTCTAAACAAAAGTTATTTAGAGCATTTTTTCATATGACTATATATAGTTTGGATTCTTTCTTTTGATAACTGCCTGTTCATATTTTTGACTATCAATTAGGGAATGACTTGTATTCTTATAAATTTAACTTAATTCTCTCTATATTTGGGTAATTAATCCTTTATCAGAGAAATTTGCTATCAAGTTCCCTTTCTTCCCTCAATTTCCTGCTTTCCTTCTAATTTTGGCTTCATTGATTTTGTTAGAGCAAAAAACTTTAAAGTAATGAAAATTATTATTATTTTTTAACTTTTTATAATCTTCTCTATCTCTTATTTGGTCATAAACTCTTCCTTTGTTCATAGGTTTGATGGGTAAAATATTCCATGCTCCTCTAATTTGCTCATGATATCACCCTTTATGTCTAAATAATATATCCATTTTGACCTCATCTTTCTATACAATAGTTGGTCTATTCCAAGTTTCTGTCAAACTGCTTTCCAATTTTCCCAGCAGTTTTTGTGAGATAGTGAGTTCCTGTCCCCAAACTTCAGTCTTTTGATCTATCAAACACTAGATTACTATTATCATTTATTACTGTATATTGTGTATCTATCTAATCTAAACCATTGATCCACTGCTATATTTCTTAGCCAGTACTGTGCTGTTTTGATGATGATGATGATGGCATTATACGTCTATGAATAAAGTTTTTTTTTTTTTTTAATAGCATCATCATGCTGCTAGCATATTGAGCTTGTGGTTAATTAAAACACAAATTTTTCTTCTATGAATTTCTCCCTCCCAGATCTTTCCTGTTTTTGCTTGTGCAAGTGACTTTTTGAATTTTTGTTTGGGACTTTGTTTTTTCCTTTTATATTTCAGTTGTATATTGTATAGTTTTAAATTTTACTATAAAATCATCTAATATTTTACACATTCATTCTAGCGTTGTACAATAGATAAATTCAAATAGCATGTTTTTTATGCCTTTATCCAAATCACCTGAAAACATTCTGAGCAAGATGAGGAAAGGACAGAACCTTTTGACATGCCAATAAAGACCATTCCCTAGGTTGCTACCTAGATTGTGTCATTCAATGACAACTTTTTAGGATATAGTTGTCCAGCTAGCTATGACTCTACTAAACATTGCTGTAATTCATTCTACATCTCGCCAACTTATTTATCAGGAAGGCTTTGTCAGCAAGAACTCTCAGTTGTTTCAAAAATAAGCTTATAAAGTATGGAGAATATTATTGTATCTTCATGATATTAGGAGAAATTAGAGCTCAAAGAGATAAAGTGATGTTTCTGGTCAAAACTGGTTAGATTTGAATATAGGTCTATCTTGAAACTGCATTATAAAAAAACTGCCTTAGATAAATCATTTCTAAAATTGAAATATGCATTATCTAATGCATAGTGTTTCTTCATAAAATTAAAAATCATAAGAGGCAGCTAGGTGGTGCAGTGGATAGAGCACCAACCCTTAAGTCAGGAGGATCTGAGTTCAAATATAACCTCAGACACATAACACTTCATGGCTGTGTGACCCTGGGACAGTCACTTAACCCCCATTGCCTCAGTTAAAAAAAATTAAAGATCATAAAAGGGAATGTTTATCACGATTGGTTCTGAGTAAACCAATTTTAGCTATTAATGATCATTATGTTTTCTGAGAGTCCACAAACTATTCTTTAATCTTTCCCAGGAATTTATTATCTGTTAACAATATCTAAAGTGTATATTGAAAATTAGTGAAATGAGTAGTATATGAAAGATTAGAGTTTAAAATTGTAGAGTTCATCTCAGTTCCTTTTTCCATTCCTTCCTATAAAACATCTAACTGCTGTATTCTTGTAAGTATTTTGCACAATTTCCTGAAAACCGTAAGAGCAAGACAGACTAGAGCTAGAATTAGACAGTTTAGAAAAAATGTCAGATTACCCTCATCCTAATAGGTTGTTGTCAAAATATTGAGCCTCATTGTTAGAGAAGTTTATAAGTGATAATTTAAAAAATCCTTTTCTCCCTCTCTTCCTCCCTCCCTTTCTCCCTTCCTTCTTTCTTTTTCAAATCTTGTGCAAAATAACTAATATAGAAATGCTTTATATAATAAAAATGGTAATGGCTGGAGACATCTGGAATATTTTATGAGGCTAAGAATTGAGAAGAAAATTCAGAATGGCAGAAAGGCTGGCCATTTATATAATTAAAATAACAAAAGTGAAAGAACTTAAATAATTATTGGATTAAAGTTGTTAGAAATATTAAGCAATGTGGAGAGGGAATATTACATTTAAAGCTATACTTCTAAGACAAGAAAGAAGTTAATAAAAGTAAGAACAATATTTAGAATTTATTGAATTAACATTTTGAAGCTGGAATTAGGTTTGTGATTATATCTTGGAATAAATTGTAATGACTGAACTTTGTCCAGGTTGCATAAGGGTGAAAGAACAAGTGTCTCTGTGTATGTGCCTGTGGCTGTAATAAGAAAAGTAGATCTTATATTTTATCTGAACATATTTTACTGAGAAAAATAGAGGATAAAACTTAAGATAAAAACTTAACTAAAAAAATGCTTAACAACTATAACTTTGCTAATTGATTGGACTAACCTATAAAAAGAAAATGTTACAAAGGCTCCACAATATGCTTCTTATCCCTAACACATTTAAAAGAGAAAGACATTTATATGTTTAAATGTGTGAGAAAAAATACATTTCAGTTGACATTAGAAAAGCAGCAATTGCAGTTAAAATTCCAGCTGAAACTTATTTGAAATTAGAAAAAATATTAACTATATTATGGCAACCATGTTATGATTAATGGAATTATTGATTGAAAAAGGATAAAGGATACGTAAAATGAATAGGTGATCTCATTGATGTAGATATTACCTATGTTGCAGATTATAACCTATCTAAATCTTCACATCCTACATCTTTTATCTATTTCATCATATTAATACACAAAATGTCCAATTGTATATGTATATTTTTATATGTTGTATATTAGTATTTGTTGGGTATTTATAAAAGAGGAAAATATATTTTATTACCTCTTCTCTGGAACCAAAAGTGATCATTGTTATTTTATTACATTCAATTACTTTTCTTTTTATTTTTCCAATGTTCTTATTTCCTTGGATTTGTTTATTTTATTATATCACCTATTTCTATATTAGTTCATACAAATCTTCCCATGTATATCTGAATATAGACTTCCCAGACTAACAGAGGAGGAAGTAAATTGCTTGAATAGTCCCATTTCAGAAAAAGAAATAGAACAGGCAATTAACTCCCTAAGAAAAAATCCCCAGGACCAGATGGATTTACATGTGAATTTTACCAAACATTTAAAGAACAATTGGCCCCAATGCTATATAAATTATTTGATAAAATAGGGAATGAAGGAGTCCTACCAAATTCCTTCTATGACACAGACATGGTACTGATACCTAAACCAGGTAGGCTGAAAACAGAGAAAGAAAATTAAAGACCAATCTCCTTAATGAATATTGATGCTAAAATCTTAAATAAGATATTAGCAAAAAGACTGAATTTTGTATTTATCCTTTGTAGAGTATAAAAACATTCTATTTATATACCACAATTTAACCATTTCCCAATCATTAGCAATTTCTTTGCTAATAAAAAAAAAAAACTTACTGTGAATATTATAGTATAATATGAGATCTTGCTGAGCTACATGCTTACAAGGGTCCTTTCTGAGTCATTAAGATAGGATATCTTGTGTTTTCTTTTTATTAGAACTCCAAATTTCTTTTCACAGTGGTAGAATTAATATGCAGCTTTATCAAACATCTGTTAATGTGATTTCTTTTCACAATCCCTGCAACATTATTTTTCTATCTTTTGTCATCTTTGTCATTTTTCTGGATGTTGAGAGAACATCTTATATTTTTAATATTGTTTATTTGGAGCAGTTTTCCATAGGGGTTGAATAGTAATCTTTTGTGGGCAATCGCTTTTGCTCTTAATAAATTTCTTAAATATCTTGTATATTGGAGAGGAAGCATAAGAATAGTAGATAAATGGCTAGCCTCAGTCAAAAGACCTAGGTTCAAGGTATACCTCTAGAAAATATTAGTAGTCTTGTAAATTGTTTGATCTCTCAACTCCTCAAGCAATTTTTTTTTCTTTGCTGAGGCAATTAAGGTTAAGTGACTTGTTTAGGGTCACACAGTTAGGAAGCATTAAGTGTTTGAGGCTGGATTTGAATTCAGGTTCTCCTGACTTCAGGGCCATTGCTCTATTCACTGCACCATTTAGCTTCCCCATCCAGCTGCCCCATCTTTAAGCAATTCTCCAAATATAAATTACAGGTAAGTTTCTGATGTGTTTTGGTAGAGAGGATTCATTGGTGGGCAAAAAGAAATTATGGATCTTGAAACAATGGTATAGATAATATGGAATAAAGAACTATTTTGACCTATGGGATACTTGTATTGGGTTTATGGCTACTATTGACCATTTGTTCTGATTATAGAAATTTGCTGTAAGAGGAAAAAGCAGGGACATGATTATAATAGCATCAAAACAGGTCCTTCAGGCCTCAGCCTGAGAGCACATACATGGAAGGATAAAGCATCCTTAGATCTGTTTGACAGCCGATCATGCAGTAATAATTAGCTAGACTCAGAAATAATCAGGTGGAAAACAAAGAAACAGAACTGGGAAACTGAGTCAGAAGGATTCCACCTTAAGCAGAGGCTAAGGTTATCCTCTCAACTCTTGCCAAGATAAGATGTCCACCTAGAAATTTATGGCATTTTCTCTCTTGAGTGGTGGGCCACTGACTTAATGACTAGGCAATCAAATTTAGAACTCAAAAGAATATCACTTACAGTCCCAAGAGATTTTATCTCTAATAGCAAATTCAACTAATCATAGCTTAGGGCCAGATACATTATTTTAGAAGTTTACCAGGACTTACAGGAGATTGTGTTTAACATGTTTTATATATTTAAACTTATCCTGGTGCAAAGGATCAATCATTCAACAAGCTCATAGATTCTTAGTAAACACATTCTTTGTTCAGAAACTATAAATCCTAAACAGGATTATTTCTCAGGGCTGATAACCTTGTTTACCCTGATGGTTTCAAGAAAACTGGCAAGCTTACAAATTAAAAGGAGTTGACAGAGACTCCAGGGAACTAAGTTTGCTGTTGCCCACCCTAACTATTCTTAGTGTTTTCATAGGCTGTGCTGGTTGATACCTCCCCCCATTCTATGAAGGGGGAAAACGTTGTTGTATACCTCACTCTTGGAGGTAAACTGATAAGGGTTAACATGATGACAATAATTCCAAGAAAGTTAGTTAACAGTTTTAGAATTTTCCTAAGTTATAGTCAAATAGTCTTAATTGTAGTTTCTATTATCTTAAATAAGTTTCCCTTTTGTTTTATAGAGAAAACAAGACAATTCTTAAAATTGAGATAGAACAGATTTAAAAATTGACTTAATTTTAGTTAAGGAAATTCCCTAGATTCTGATTAAATGACCTAGACAAATTGAATTGCAATTTGGTTATTTTCCAATTCACACACATCGTTTCTCTTTTGTGAGCCAGGAAAAGGGTTAAGGTGCCAGTTTTTACTGACAGGGCCTCAAAAGTCTGACTCTAGATAACTCAAAAGTGGGTTGTTTGTAGCCAGGGTTAGCAAATTGCTTTTCTGTTTTCCTGAAATTCTCCTATCAACACTCTTAATGCAAATAGCTTCTAATATACATATCTCTTTAGTGGGTTTTAATTAGAGCTCCTTTAAATTGCTTTTACTGTCATGTCTCAAACAAATTTCCAAATTATTTTATACACACACAGAAATCATTTATCTGTTGGTCACATCTAAAAAAAAACTCATGAAATTATCAAATATGAAGCAATTTTATCCAATAAAGCAGTTAACATTTATATAGCCTGTTTTATGCTAAGCATTTTTGCAATCATGTGGTCTTCACAACAACTATTATTTCTCTTTCAGAAAACTAGGCAGAGAGAAAATAATTCGCCATAAATTACATAGCTAATACATATCCATAATTAAAACAGAGAATGATGGTCTTACCAAATGCAGAGGCTGATTGGCTTTTTCATCTCACACTGCCATTCTGGGTGGTGCCAGGAAGTTTCTGGACAGAACCTGCTGAAAGCTGGGGTGACTAGTGTCAGGATATCACTTTGATAGTAGTTTCAGGTGTCAGGGCTCAGGGAATGCTGACCACGGGACCTGACTCTCACTCCTTCTCCATTTCCCCAAGTTGGATTGGGAAGGTGTTTGGGCAAGGATGTGTGGGGTCCCCAGGTTGCTTCCTCTAGTTCTACAGGTGAGGTGAAATTTGAATTTTGATTTGATCTGAGATGAGAGGGATTTGCAATCAAAGGGATTTGGGCTATATTGATCTTATCAGTCCCTACAACTGAGATATACTCAGGATCACTCTGGGGAGTGGAGTGGAGAGATTCCCTTAATACTTGCTGGGGTGCTTTCCCAAAGGAGCAGAAGGGGACTCTGGACAAGATAGGAATCAAGGAAGGGTTAGCAAAAAGTTATTATTTACCTGTTTTTTTCTTTTCTTTCAGAATGGGGTAAATTCCTGGAATTATCTCTAATGTTTCAGGAATTTTTTCTTACAATCTTAAAATGACTAATTGTCAAACTTAATTATTGTTTTCAAAATTTTGAGAATCTGCTAAGATGTCCTTTTAATTAGCTAATGTTTTTGTGTAGTTCTCAGATAAAGTCCACAGGAAAAAATTAGGCTTTTAAAGAAATTTTCCCAATATTCTAATTGCAGCATAGAGGTTTTTGTTGTTGTTGTTGTTGTTGTTTTTTCCCTTGCTGGTTGCATTTTAAATCTTTCCAGGTAACAAAATCTAGCTCACAGAACAAACATGACACAGACGTTCTGCACAGAGACATAGACACGGACAAAATAACATGAAAGAGGACTGTCCCATCTTTGCCAAAAACCATAAAATTTTGCCAAAAGCTATCCTACGGCATTTGATCTTCTCTGGCATACCAGAGAAGATGAGAGGATAGGAAGTTTAACTTTGCCAAAAATTGCAAGAATTTTCCTGGACGTCCTCAGTCAAGGAAAACTTGCAGAGCACGGAGCTTATGATGACTCAGACAAGCCTTCTCCCAGTGGTTTGGGGTGTCTCACCTATAGAATTGTGGGAGAAAAAATGGGGGCTTACCTTGATAAGGAGGGAATCAAGCCAGGGGAGGCCAGACTCTCCCTGTATGGGCCACCAAATGTTGAGGTTGGAAAGGGGACCCCAAAAGTTTGGGGTCACAGACCAGCATTGTGAGGTGTCTCAAAAGAATTTGTAGGCTTCCATCCATTTCCTAGTGAAGGGACAAAGTATATTTGTAATTGTAATGCCATTACAAGCAGGTTAAGTTCCAAAAGAAATTAGCAAGGGATCTGAATGAGATAAATTTATACAAAATTGGATCAGAGCTTCATGTTACTTATTTGCTAATTTTATGGCTTTCAGGTAGGTTTGAGGGGTAATCTCAGGAATTTAGTCATTACTGACTAACAGATTATCTATCTCATAGTCAGTAATGTTTGTAGGACTATTCTAAGGCCAGAAGACTGAAATCCTTGACAGACAGATCACTAATATATCTTCCTTCCCTAAAATGTAAGAGAAGAAATATCATTACATTTTATAATTATTGACAGACAAGAGCACTTACATTCCCAGGCCAGAGGACTTTTATAATTATTGACAGACAAGAGTACTCTTAGATCAAAAAGGACTTTAGGGTCACTGCTGTCTTTCCTACATCACTATTAACCTCCCTCCACCCATGGATTCCTCCTTTGTACTGTTTCTGCACTCTGTGCTTCCCCAACCACTCCTCCCTCTCCCCTTATTTCTTTATAGATTTTGGAGGGTCTTATACCCTTCATCGTGTGTGTGTGTGTGTGTGTGTGTGTGTGTATTTTCAGAACTAGGAGCCCTCCTTTCCCTAATGCTTTTGTGTCTATTCTTTCTCTGTACCTCATTTGTACGATATAATTACTATTATTACCTTAACTCTGCCCCAAGCTTTTTTTTTGAGCTTCCCTATTCTTGATGCCAACCTTAAATTCATGTTATGCACTTCTCATGTAAAAAAGAAATTAACTATTTGTCCATGCTGAATTTCTTGAAATTGATCTTTGATATTGGTTTGATATATTACATTTTCTATTATTTTGATTGGTTGATAGAAAGTCCTAAAAACCTGCAAGTTTATTGAATGTCCATTTTTTCTCATTCAATGTTAGAGATAATTTTGCTGAATATGATATTTTCAGCTGCAGATTTAGTTCTTTTGATAGTAAATATGATTTTAGGACCTCTTTTCTTTCAGTTTTCTTTATTATTACTTTCTCTGATGCCCTTTTAAGATATTTCCTGAGGCATAAACATGAGAATTAAGATCCTCTATGATCTTTCGTGTGCCATCTTACCTGGAAGTTAAGAACTGAAAGTTGTGTCCTATGATATCATGGGTATCTCACTGTAGCTATTTTTGGACTTATTGAGTTTGATGGATAAACTTGGGAAGATTTTTATCCTTTCCTAATCTTGTGGATTAGATTGTGACATCTGATTAGATGTATGATATCTGATAAATATTCATATCAGCCTTAATTAAGTGTATTCTACCCCTGTTAAGGAACTTGTCTTTCTTCCTTTTTAAGTGATGGCCCAGAAGTACAAATTCTAATCTATTTTATTAAATAATAACCTCATGAGGTATGTGCTACAAATATTTTTGTCCACATTTTCTAGATGCAGAAATTGAGCCTAGGAATTTATTTGCACATAGTCACATAGTTACCTAGTAAAGGTAAGGGGCTGTATTCAAACTTAGATGTCTCCTAACTCCAAATTAATTTTTAATTTTCTAATACTACACTAACTCTTATTTCTGTCGAGTCATACATTTTTGTGTTCTCTGAATATATACTATGTTCCCTACTCCCCACTTTATTCAGGTTGCTCCCTATTTTTTTTGGAATAATCTTTTTTCTTTTCATGCACTGAGTTGCAACTCAAAGTTGAAGTCCAACTCAAATGTTATTTTCTTCAGGAAGCTTTCCCTGATTCTCTAGGATGATATCAACTTTGTCCCTAAGAATTCATATAATATTTTCCATCTCTCTAAAGCATGTTCTACTTGAATGGTCTGATAATATTCCCTCCACATTTGCTTTTTAGAATATCTAGTTTTCCTGAAGATTTAGCTTTAATGTTACCTCCTGCATGGGACCTTCTTTGGCAACTTCCCCTCCCCAGCTACTAATAATTTCCAAATTACTTTTTATTTACTTTACTTATAGTTTGTTTTTATTTTATGTGTATGGTGCTGTTTCCCCTGGTAGAATATAAACTCCCTCTGGGCATTTTTTTTCTTTTTAATTTGTTTATCCAGTGCCAGTAAGCACTTGAAAAGTTTGACTCATACAGCAGTCTATGTTGGTATCCTATCACCTTCCGAAATTTATAGGCTATTTGTGTCAGAAATCTTGTCACATTTAAAAAATTGTGTTCTGCAGAGAGTTGATTGTTAAATTTTCAGTGTGAGCATTTATACCTTGGCAATTGGAAAATACTGCACATCAATGCTTTATTTATGTTTAGACTTAAGGTAGTTCTTGGGAAAATGTTAATAAAAAGTGTGACAGCTATAAGTCTTTATTTTCAAAGTATCTATTGTTAAACATTTATAAGCACATGGCTGACTCTGCACCTAGTAATATTCAAATGCTCTATTGGATCTAGAATCTCATTGAAGAAAGAGGGCATGTCCTCCAGTGATACAGATCACATTCCATCCATGCTTGCTCATCCTGTGGGACTCTTGTCCACATTCTCCTGTAGGGTCATTACAAGGTTCCCACCCACTTACCAGAGGCTTGCATTTTTTTTCTGTAGATGTTACCTGTTGTAGAGTTCAGTTTATTGTTACTGTTACTTCTATTGGGAATTTTAGTTAGAATGTCTGAAAACTGCTTTTATCAGGAAACATTTTAGCAGTGATCTTATACATGAATACAAAGGCTTGATCTTCTTAAAGATGTAATGACACCTTGCAAGACTGGTATCCTCAGACTCAAATTTGATTTCTCTGGTTTATTAATTTCTTGACTTCTCTGTAAAAACTTTTGTTTTTAAATGAGGACAGATTGATATGGATTGAGTCAATATTAAATTATCACTGAATAAGAAGCAAATAGTTGGTAGAAACAACTTTGTTTTTCTTATTTGGAAGGTTGAGCCACAAATCGCTTCCTTAGAAGTTAGTGGATAAGTCCTCCCTATAGAGAAAGATACTGCAGGAGTGGCACAAGGGGACTTGTTAAAAGTGTTACTGATTCAATGATTAAAAAGTTATTAATAAGAGGATTTGATCACATGTATTTGCTTCTGCAGTCCCTGTTTCCAGCAACAAGGGGTTTATTATGGAGTCTCCAGAGCTTCTAAATTAGCTCTATTTGACCTCCTAAACTTTGGTGAAGCTATGAGAGCATGGAAAAATTGCCCACAACAATACAATGACAGAGAAACTTTAAAGATAAAGTATCAAGTGTCCTCAGGGAGAGGGAACTAAAACTTGGGATTTCTTGTATATCTGATTACCTGTGAACTGCTACATCTGGTGGATTTTTTTTTTTCTTTTTAGTTCTTATCTTCCTTGTCCTCTTTGAAGTTTAAAATTGACCATTATTTCTTCAGTTTTTGTGATACTGCTAAAATACCAGCTTCAATTGCCTCTGCCACAGACAGGATATACTGTTACTCATCTTAAAGAAGCAGTATAATCTTGGGTTAGAATTTAATTGCCATAATGTTCTAGTCCAGTAGTTTTAAGTACAGAGACTGAATTATGATTGTTCTGGTGGCAGCATGCTACGGAAAAAGAAAGGTTTGGATCAAGGGTGCAAGTGAGGGTTTTGGCCTTGTTGAGAAGGATCATGTTTTCATCATCATTTAGAGGAAAGAATAGAGAATAATGTTATGAATTTTGAGATTTACAGCAGGGAAAGGAAGGAACCCACAGAAAATAGCCTCTATTTCTTCAGTAAAATAGGAAATCAGGATCTCAATTGAAAATGTGAGGTATTAAGAAGGACTAATACCTCTAGTATAAGGGCTTGCTGAGCCCTTTTTAGGGATGCTCTACTTGTGGTGTCTTCATGATTTATCCTGTTCTCACTTATGGCTCCAAAAAGCTGATAAACCTTTTTTTTTTTTTTCTGAGGCAATTGGGGTTAAGTGACTTGCCCTATCCACTATGTCATCTAGCTGCCTCTTGGTAAACCATTTTGACAAATGAACTAAACCAAATTGAGGGTAACTGACAGACATCAAACATATCAGTGAGTTAGGGGGATGTCTATCCTAAGCAGGTGTCGACTTTCCCTGATAAAGTAAGCAGTGAGAACAATTGTTTCAAGAGCCATGAAGGTGACTGAAGCAGACATCCTGGAGTGGTTAGAGCTTGGTAAGGCATTGAAGATGTCAAGGTCATCCACTGCATCCCAGGTATCACCATTTATCTTGCTTGTCTTGATTTTTGTCTTGTCACTGGACTTTGACTCAGGAAAAGAGAATAAGATTGATGATTTTGTGCAATTCTCACTTAAATCCAATTCCTGAGCAAATTAAGATATCACAAAGAAAAAAAAACAAACATAATTTCACAATTTTGACCTTTTTTTGGATACTTTTTCATCTTTGGATTTTCATGAAATTGATCTCTGTCTGTTCACTTTCTACTTGACTTCCTTTTATTGGTTATCTTTATTAGATTATTGTGTTCCTTAACTGCAATTCAAGGTTTTTTTCTTAATCCTTTCTTTCTGTCCTTACACTCTGTTTCTAAGTGAGTTCCTCAGTTTCATGGCTTAGTTACCATATCTATAGGCTGTACTCCCTAAATAGTTAACTCTAGTCTCCTTGCTAAATTCTAGTTTTATATTGCCAAATGCCTATTAGAAATTTTTGTCTAGATATCATATAAATATCTGAAACTCAACATGTCTAAAATAAAACTCATCTTTTCCCCAAAATAAATCTTGTATTTTGGGCATCTAGATGGCACAATGGATAGAATGTTCAAACTAGAGTAAGGAAAAATCAAATCTAGATTCAGACATTGTTTGCCTCAGCTTCCTCATCTGTAAGATAAGCTGCAGAGGGAAAAATGATAGACTATTCCAGTATCTTTGCCAAGAAAACCTCGAATGGGGTCATGAGGATTCAGACATCAATGAAATGACTGAATAACAACAACAACATTGAACTATCCTCTTTCTGGATGCCATTATCCTTCCAGTAACTCAGATTTGCAACCTTTGTCATCTTCAGCACCTTATTTTTCACTTCTCTTATCCAATCACTTGTCAAGACTTTTAAATTCCATTTCCACATCTGTCATATATCTCCTTTCTATTCACATGGTCACCACCCTATTTAGGATTTCATCACTTCTCACTTGGACTGCTTCAATAACCTTCTAATTGACTTCTTTGCCTCAAATGTATCCCTTCTCAAATTCTTCCACAGACTGTGGAATGTGTGTAGATGTGATTTTCCTAAAGTATAAGGTTGAACTTATTACTGCCATATTCACTCAATTCCCATGGTTTCCATTGCCTCTAGTTCAAATATGAGCTTCTCCTAAGACATTTATTTAAAAGCCTTCGTAGCTGGTTCTAATGGATTTTTCCATCCTTCACATATTACTCTCCTTCATGAACTTTGCTGTTCCTCCTAAATGATATTCCATTGCTTATCTTCCTAACTTTGACCTTATGCCTGGAATATTCCTTCCTCCTCTCTACCTATCTTGAAGATTCAACTAAAGAATTATCTTATATATAAGACCTTTTAAAAATAATTTTAGATTTTAATTCCTCTCCTTTATTATGTACCTAAATTTTATATATGTTTTTCATAAATAAATTTTACATGTATCTTTTAAAATATCTATATATGTATTTATGTGTCTATGTGCATATATATGTATATATACATAACATATATATATATATATATATACATACACATATATACACATTTCTGTTTCTTGTGATAAGCTACTCTAGGACATTTTTGTTTTATAACATTTGTCTTTAAGCACTCAGTAAATGTTTGTTAATTAGATGGATTTCTTTGATCATAAATAAGGAGAGGACCTTCTTTATTCTTTGACAATTTAAACCTAGGGTTTTCTGATTTTATTGATATGATATAATTTTATGAATTATTATAATTAGTAACAAGTTATTACATTTACTTGAAGAATTACTATGATTTAGTAGATATAATGTTAGACTTGGAGTTGGCAAAACTTGAATTTAAATCCTTTTCAGATGCTGTGTAGCCTTGGACAAATTACTTAAGATTCTATGTGCCACAATCAACTACATTGATGTATGTAGTCACACACAGGTTGGAAGCTGCAATCAACTACATAAACATATGTAAGTAGTCATACACTGAATGAAAGCTGCACTGGGGTGGGAGTTTTAATGAAATAAAATCACAAATTCTTTATATCATCACAAAAATGTTCATCTTGAAATCCTGGTAGAAAGCCAAATGATTATAGTGAATAGCTGTATATCTATTATGCATTTGTTTATACATATATATGACCATGTATTTGTGAGAAAAATATAATTGAATAGAATATTTTAAATACTGCATAAGAGAACCCTTAGAAATAAGTTGATGAGATAAATAAGCTTATTCTTTGAGAATCCCAACTTAGCTAAAAGTAAATAGGGAAAAACTATGGAAAAAAGAGAGATAAACATAGGTCTCCATTTTTCAAAAATAAATACACTTCACAATCAGAAGGAAAGGGAAATAGTCAACATTTCTTAAAAATGGAGAGTCAGAGGTGCAAGTGACTATAGCAAAGGGTTGAGGGATTAAAAAACACCGCTGCCCTCCAAGCCGTCCTATACAACCGAATTGGAGACATTGGATTCATGCTATCCATAGCATGCCTGATAATTAATAACAACTCCTGGGACATCCAACACATCTTCATAACAAACATTGACACACTAGCCCTTCTTGGATTAATCTTGGATTAGGTTGAGGGATTAAAATAGGAATGGTGTTCGTGAGCCATATTCTATCCAAGCTGAACAGGAGATGTGCAACACAATTTTTGAAAGCAAATATGTGCCAAAACAAGCAGAAAACTGAACTAGAGTAGGGAGGGTAAGGGGAAAATATGAGTATAAATGTAAAATTTTGGAGATGATTCTAGAAGAAATAAACCAAAATTTTGGAGAATCACACAAGTATTATGTATAGATAATTCTTTTAAGATTATGTTTATTTTTGTTGAATGTTTTATTTACAGTTAATTTTTCTTTGCTCTTTCATCTATTTCATTATAACCTTTTCTTTCTAAACAATGATTAATGATTTTTGGTAATTGGGAGAAGAGTTTCTTAATTTGTGAACTATCTTGTTAATCACTTGAAATATTTTCTCCTTGAATTTCTTTTTACAAGGAACTTGAGCATTTTCAAGAAAATTAAACCTGTTGTTCTCCTCTGATAGCCTGTGGCTATTTGTACTTTGTACTTAATCCTTTGCAATTCTCTTTTATGATTTTTTAATATGATATTCAAGTTTGTGGAGTGACTTTGTTTTTCTGAAAGGCAGTTAATTAAGATTTCTTATACATCTTTCTCTCTGTCTCTGTTTCTCTTGACTGCCCTCTGAGAATTAAGAAAGAGGTTTCTGGAATTTGTTGCAATAGAAATGTACATTAAAATTAAACTAAGGTAACAAAGTTTTGAGCACAATCAATGTATTAGCAGACAAGCACAATCCTTGGCATCTAGCAGGCACTTAATAAATATTTGTTGATTTTCATAGTTTCATGAAACATATACTTGATGATGGAGCCAAGATGATGGGGTGAAGTCAGAAGCTGCATGAGCTTTCCCAGTTTCCTTTGAAAACTGCATGAAACCAAGATTCTGAACAGAGTTTGGAATGACAGAGCCTACAAAGAGATGGAATGAAACACTTTTTCAGGACAAGATAGGTTAGAAGAACTTTAAAAGGTCAGTCTCATTGGGGGGAAAGGGTTGCTTAGCCCAGCTCAGACATTGTCTAGGAAAACCAATGGGGAAGAGCTTAAGCAGAGCAGATCAGCTACTGAAACATTTTATCCTGACTCAGTAAAACAGTAACCAAGCAGATCAGTGGAGCAGCCTCCAGTCCCAGCTCAGAAGGCAAATTGCCAGTTTAAGAAATCGGTCAACAACAGGCTATACCCAGTGCTGTGAGCATTCTGTGGTCAAAGCCAAGGCTCAAATTTGTCATCCACAGTCAGGACAAGTAAAAGTCCTTAGTCTTTAGGGGGAGAAGGGAAAGAAGCAGGCAAACTGTCACAAGACTTGCCAATGATGTATCCTGGATTGGAGTCCAAATTCTGGCCTCTGTCCCCCTGCCCTCTAATCCTTGTCTCCAATTATCTTAACACCAAACATTCAACCAGTATCAACTATGAGAAGAGCCATTTATCCAAATATATGCTAATAGTCATTGTCTCATATCAAATAGGTAACTAGCCTTAAGTGCTCGGTTGTCTGATTCAAGTACATCTATTCAAAGTTTCAGCCCTCTACAAAAAAACTAACTGAAGAAAATCACACATTAAAAACTAGACTTGGACATATGGAAGCTAATAGCTTTATGAGACCTTAAGAATCAGTCAAACTAAAAAGAATCAACAACTGGAAGAAAATATAAAATATTTTATTGGAAAAAGACCTGACCTAAAAAAATTAGATCTAGGAGAGACAACTTAAAAATTATTGGCCTGAAGTCTAGGATCTAAAAAAGAGCTTAGATAGCATTCTTCAAGAGATCACCAAAAAAAACTCATATACTAGAACCAGAGGGCATATCATTGAAAGAATCCATTGATCATCTCCTGAGAGAGATCCCACAAGAAAAACTCCAAGAAATTTCACTGCAAAATTCTGGAATTATAATCTCAAGGAAAAAAAGCACTACAGGTTGCCAGAAGAAATCAAACAATTCAAGTAGTGAGGAGTTATAGTTGTTAGTACAGCATTTACAGCATTTTGGCAGCATTTACAATAAAAGATCAGAGAGCCTGGAATATCATATTCCAGAAGACAGAGGATCTTGGATTACAACCAAGAATCAACTATCCAGCAAGACTAAGCATCATCTTTCAGAGGAGGATATGGATCTTTAATGAAGTAGAGGACATAGGGCATAGAGAACAACATTCAGATTCTTGGGGTGGGATTAGATAATGCTAGTTGTGTGATAAAACAAAACAAAATATGAGAACAATGAGGCAGTGGAGAAAGCTTTTAACCTATCCTCTGTGGTTGGAATCTTAAGTACTGGTGAGAATATAGGACCATAAGAATGAAACTATAAGCAAAGAATTCCTAAATTAAGCCCAAAAGCCATAATGACCTCAGTTGCAAGGTGTGTCTCAGAGCAGGAGATCCTGAGGAAGGAAGGGAGATCACAGAAAAACTGGAGGATCTCCTTGGAGTCACAGAAGGGCAAAGTGAATGTACTAGCTGAGTACAGATCCCCAAACAAACTGCCATGAGCTAAGAAGCAGCTGCCATCTTCACACGTCCTTCTGGTCATGATGTATTCATAGAGGGCCTGATGGATGGACACAT
Source organism: Sarcophilus harrisii (assembly GCF_902635505.1). Classification (NCBI taxonomy): domain Eukaryota; kingdom Metazoa; phylum Chordata; class Mammalia; order Dasyuromorphia; family Dasyuridae; genus Sarcophilus; species Sarcophilus harrisii. The sequence goes on from NC_045429.1 coordinate 229,574,125, forward strand.
AGTGGTCATAGAACATTGCTATGAGGGAAAAAGCTCTGATGCTGCAAATAACATCATTAAAAAGTTATGACACCCCATTATTAATCAGAGAAATGCAAATTAAGACAACTCTGAGATACCACTATATACCTATCAGATTGGCTAGAATGACAGGGAAAGATAATGTGGAATGTTGGAGGGGATGTGGGAAAACAGGGACACTAATACATTGTTGGTGGAATTGTGAAATACATCCAACCATTCTGGAGAGCGATATGGAACTATGCTCAAAAAGTTATCAAACTATGCATACCCTTTGATCCAGCAGTGTTACTACTGGGCTTGTATCCCAAAGAGATCATAAAGAAGGGAAAGGGACCTGTATGTGCAAGAATGTTTGTGGCAGCCCTGTTTGTAGTGGCCAGAAACTGGAAACTGAGTGGATGCTCACAATTGGAGAATGGAGAACTAAATTGTGGTATATGAATATTATGGAATATTATTGTTTGGTATGACCTGCAGGATGATTTCAGAAAGGCCTGGAGAGACTTACATGAACTGATGCAGGGAAATGAGCAGGACCAGGAGATCATTATATACTTCAACAACAATTCTATATGATGATCAATTCTGATGGACATGGCCCTCTTCAACAATGAGATGAACCAAATCAGCTCCAATAGGGCAGTAATGAATTGAACCAGCTACACTCAGTGAAAGAACTCTGGGAGATGACTATGAACCATTACATAGAATTCCCAATCTCTATATTTTTGTCCGCCTGCATTTTTGATTTCCTTCACAGGCTAATTGTACACTATTTCAAACTCAGATTCTTTTTGTACAGCAAAATAATTGTTAGGACATGTATGCTTATATTGTATTTAATTTATACTTTAACATACTTAACATGTATTGGTCAACCTGCCATTGGGGAGAGGGTGTAGGGGAAAGGAGGGGAAAAATTGGAACAAAAGGTTTGGCAATTGTCAATGCTGTAAAATTACCCATGCATATAACTTGTAAATAAAAAGCAAAAAAAAAAAAAAAAAAAAGACATCCCATCTAAAACTTGAAAAAAAAAAGTTATGATACCCTTCCCTCCCCACCTCAAAAGAAAAAAAAAATAGATGGAGCAGTTGTTACTTAGAGAGTTTTGAAAGTCAGGGTCCCTTGGTTCAGGCTCATTGTTTAACCTTGAACAAATGGCCATCTTATCTGCCTTCATTTTCTCATTTTAAAAAAGAAATAAACATAAACAGAAATTTGTGTTTGGGTATGGGGCAAAGGAATTGCAAAGGATGGATGAAACATAACATTTAACAAAACATTTATTGAAGGATTGCTCTATATAAACTTCTATTCTAAACCTGAATAGTTTAAAAAAAAAAAAACAAATAATCTTTAGTCACAGACCTCAACAAGTTTGTTGGGGGACAAGAAATCTATGCAAATAATCATAATACAGAGTAGAATGGGATAAATCTATGAGAAAAGAATAAGGAGCTCACAGAGATATGAGAGCCTATTTCTGATATTTAAGATCAAGCAATGAGTTTATAATTTATGTAATTTAGTTTATTGGAAACTTCTTGGGGTTGGTAGGATTTCAAGATACATAAATATTGAGGTTGCAAGGGAAGATATTCCATGTTTGTTATGAGCATAAATAAACATTGATGAGCAGGACAAGAAAGAGGAATTGTTTATTTTCTAAATATGAAGAAATTTTGGAATTCAAATATTGATTTCAAGAGGTATAATTTCAATAAAAATTCTTGTAGTTTTTTACTTAAATGCCCACTTTTCCCATGCATTCCTTTGCTTAAATATATTAATTATTTTTATTGGGGCCTCCACTTTTTGTACTACTCAACAATTTGCCTGCAATCATTTTGTATCTGATTTTACTTCCCTTCCTTCTTGATTGTGTCTCTATTGTTAGTCAGTTTAACTGGATAGTTAATTCTTTGAATCATTTGTTTTTTGATCTTATTTCAGGTTATGCCTTACTAAAGTCCAATCCCTGGCTAATTTAGTCATCTACCTCTCAAAATTTTACTCATGTGCTGTTAAATGGAGCCATTCAAAATCACAAAACTCTCTTTACTGGGTTAACTACCAATTTATGCCATATAATCACATCTGGTCTTTACTTTAGCCAGGCAATCCTTTTGTTCTTTTTATGTTGATTGTTTATCCCATTCCTTGGCTTGGCTGCTCCCAGTTTTATATTTTCTCCTTATATCTCCCATACCTTTCATCCTAAATATATGTACAAATGAAGAATTAATATCATTCTTCACTTAGAATATAAATACCATTATTAGTGAGCTACTTATTTCCTTTTTCTTTTCAAATCAGAACCTCTTCTTATTCTCTGCAATTCTCTCCAGTCTCTCATGATGACTTAATAGCCCTGCTCTTCAATCAATGCTCCCTTGATTCTAAATTGTTTTCTAAGATTTTTGCTCTATTATTAGTCTCCTCTCTATTCTAATATTCAGTCTTTCACTATCTACTCATTCCTTTTTTGCTGCCTTAAATTTCAGCAATCCTTAAAACCCCCAAATAGGGCCATAACCTCCTTCAAGCTATCATTCTATATCTTTCTTTTTTTAAATAAAAGTTCCAAAAATATTCTCATTCTCATTCTCTCTCTCTCTCTCTCTCTTCTTCTTCTTCTTCTTCTTCTTCTTCTTCTTCTTCTTCTTCTTCTTCTTCATCTTCTTCTTCATCTTCTTCATCTCTCTCTCTCTTCTTCTCTCTCCCCTCTTCCTCCTTCTCCCCCTCCCTCTCCAAGTTAAGGGCAAAGATTTATGATGCTGGCTAAGTTCTAAAGGAATTCAGCAAAGAATTTACCAAACAAATTTAGAAAAAGAAAGAAAAATCAGCTTTCCCAGGTCACTAATATGACAATTTTATGGCTTAGAAATAGAGTTGAGGAGTGGTCTTAGAGGTGGAGTTGAGGAGTAAGATTCTAGGGCTTAAAGATGGAGTTGCTCTGCACTATTGAGATTATCTTAGAAACTGTTATTATTGACCAACAGATTGTGATTTGACAGTCATCATTGTTTGTGGCACTTCCAAGGTTTGGTAGGTTAGGGTTATTGCTACATCCTCCAGAAGAACTATATACCACATCACCTGGACAGAGAGATCAGGAAGCCACCAGTATTGCTGCTGATTCAGAGATCTTTAGGCCAGTTCCAGCCTTCATTGGGACTGCATGCTGAACTTGCTTCCTGGTGTTGCAGACCTTTTCTGCTGACCTCAAAAGCTGTCATCAGCTGGAAAATGGTTCTACTCTGTCTTTTTCTGTGTTCTGATACTAAAATTTGTTTAGAGACGTTATTTAAAGGAATTTGGGGCAGTTTGTGGAAGAGCATGGCGAGTTCCTGCCTTTACTCAGCCATCTTGGCTTCTTCTCTTTTTACTTCACTCTTGATCTTTTTGGGAAGGTTTCTAGCTTATTCCCATTATGGATAATGCTTGCTTATCATTTTAAAGAAAGTTCAATTTTTCCCAATGCTTTCTAGTTTTTTTTTTTTTTAATAAGAATGATTGTTGTGATTTGTCAAGTTTTTTTTTCTTACCTCAATTAAGATAATCATATGATTTTGTCAGTTTTGTTACTCATATAGTCAAGTATGCTGATAGATTTTTTAAAATATTGAACCACCCCTGCATTCTTGGTCATCTTCTATGATCTTTGTAGTATATTGCTATCATCTCCTTGCTGTTATTTTTTTTTCATTAAAACTTTTTTTTAAACTTATGCATAATTTCTAACATCCACCCTTGCGAAACCTTGTATTCCAAAATTTTTTTCCTTCCTTTCTCCTCCCTCCTCCCCTAGAAAGCAAGTAATTCAACATATGTTAAATATGTACTACTCTTCTGTACATATTTTCACAATTATCATGCCTTCAGTTGGCATCCCAATTACACTAAACTTTGCCCCTTCCCTTGGATAAGGGTTCAAGCCTGCAAATTCTTTTGAGACAGCACATGACACCAATCTATGATCCCAACCTTTTGGGGTCCCTTCCCGACCTCAACATAACCAAAAACTCCACCCTTCAATAAGTGCCAACAGCCAGCAGCATCCCTGCTCCATAAATTCTGCAGTCATGAGTCTGCGGGTTCATTTTCATCCAGGACCAGGTCTCTGCAGAACAGCTGGGCCTGGAATTCCCAATCAGTCAAGGCTCACTCAGTCTTCCCAGACTCAAACCCTGACTCCACAAACAATTCAGGAGGTGAAAGTTTCTGTGGTTCCTGATGAGCTCCAGGCACTCCCAGCTAGTCTGAGGGGTCTCCACTTAGTGTTTCTATGGAGATAGCCTGGAAATGTTTGTGCTTCACAAGGGTTAATCCCTCGTCCTGGGTCTTTGTTGAATCTTCTAGGGTTGTATCAGGATGACCCTTGTTCTACCCCACATCTTATTGATTTTTTACCAGTTTGTGTTTGCTCTGAGGCACAGATTTGTTCTATTTGTGAGGGAAATCTGGAGAACTTGAAATTTACCATTTATGCCATCTTCCCAGAATCCTCCCTCAACCTCAGGATTCTCTGGACCATACTTTGAAAACCATCAATCTAAATTTTGGAGAGTTCAGCTGAGTTTTTTCTCTATTCTACCATTTATACTTTGACCCCCAAAGTCCTAAATAAAATGTCATCTAATTTTAAATGTAACTTCACTTCAAAAGGAAATACTTCCATTCCACTTTAAATGATTGCATTTTTTGCGTATTCCAGATAGTGTTACAGAGTGCTTCTGTCCTCCAGTTTCTCACAGTAAACCCTCAGTTCACCCTCTCAGAAGAAAATTTTGCATTGAAATTCATGGAAAAAAATCATATGGTGAGAATCAAGATTATATGGTGAGAATTCCTTTCTCATTAGATATCCCCCAACTTTACTCTTGGCTATATCTTTTTTTCATTTCAATCTCTGATGAAGTTGTCAAGATCAATTCATCTGTATACTTGATCCCTTTCTTATTCTCCAAAGGGTGCCCCCACCCCATTCATTTCTTCTCCATTTTCAATTTTCAAACTGAACACATCTACTTGTTCCTTCTTTATGTCCTACAATGATGCTAATCTTCCTCATGCTCAAAAAAATCTCACTAATTCTTATCATCCTTTGCGATTTGTTATCTTTCCTTCCTTTTTCAGATATGACCATGAAATATGTGAGTATGATACATTTTCCTCTATAAAATGTAATTTCATTGAAGTCTTATTATTTACAAAAGCAATAATTCACTGTCTGAAATACAAATGTATGATTTTAATCAATCAATTATTAAGCATTTTTTAAAGTACCAACTATATGCCAGGCCTGGGAGATACAAAGACAGAGGATTAAAAACAAGGATAGTTCCTGCTTGCAACAAACTTTAAATATAGTGTGTGTGTGTATGTGTGTGTGTGTGTGTGGTGACATAGTATGTAGGTATATACAAAATAGGTAAATGTGGTTATTTAAGGAAGGTACTTGTGGCTGATGAGCTACAGGAATGGCTTAATGTACCACATGGCTTTAGAACTGAACTTTGAAGGAAACTGAATATTCTGAGTGATAAACATGAAGAGAGGGTTAGATTTCAGAACTTGAAAAGGTCAGGGCACAGAAATAGAGGCAGGAGATGCAGTGTACATGAGGAACAGTGAGAAGTCCAATATAATCAGAGTATAATGCTAGTGGAGGGAAAGTAATGTGTGGATAGAGCATGTTGATTGGGGACAGGTTATGGATTGCCTTAAATATGAATGAAGTGAACTATGAAAACTGTCTCACAAGATGGAGACAGTATTCTAAAAATTGAGTGAAGGTCAGCCCAGGGCCGGGATTCTTTCTCCAGAAATCACATCATTTCTAAAGAGTGGGAACTTTTCTTTGTGAAGTAAGTTGGGGCCACTTGGCACTGGAACTCCCATGTAAGGTAATTGAGTAATCCTAAAGATGTGGTGGCTTGAAAGTTTTTCCTCATTTATGACTTAGAATGTGAGGTTATTTTTCCTGGCTAATCAAGGCAAAGATCTAGCCTATAGGGAGTGTTAGCTCAGGACCCTATATAATTCTTGTCTGTTAACTGGACCTTGTCTCTCCTTGCTCACTGCTTGTAAGAAGGTAGATCATAATACAATTCTTTCCTGCTTTTGCCTTGAGAAATCTCCTTAATTTATTTGAGCCGGTGGTCTTGTTGTACCACTGTTTCCTTTTTTGTTCTGCCTCAGTTTCCCTGAATTGTTCTGCCTCAGTCTCCCTGGTTGCAATCTCTCTTTCCTCTTTATTAGGGCTGTAGAGATCTGGCCACTCTAGCATTCCAGAAGATAAAACTCCAGATGTCCTAACTCAGATACCTAATTGGTATCCTTAATTTGCTCCCAGTTTATCAGAATTTATGGTTGTATCCCCACCCTGTCAGAACCAGATTGATGGTCCATCCCGGAAATTCCCACTCAGTGTTCTGATTCTACCCCCTTTCCTTTGTCTCCTCTGATCTCTTAGAGCCATATATAAATCATTGGAATCTCATTCCATGCTGATGCTGAATGCTTTAAGACATCAGCCCTGGGACCAAAATGAATCCTTTGGTCTCAAAAAAATCTCTCCCTCTCAGAAATCCAAATAAAATATTAAAAACTCTCTAATTTCTATCTTGTCTCAGTTTCTCAGACATTACAGTATTGTTCCACACAAATACAAAATGGAGAAGTTTGCATTTGAACCTGGGAGATTGGAAGGGTGATTGTTCTGATTAACATTCTGGAGTCTTGGGATCAGCCTTTGTTTCAGCAGAGTAATCACCACAAGAATAGCCAGGGATAAAGTCCAAAGTCTTTATTATCTCCTTCACAGTCCATTTCCTTCACCTGGGGCTGGCTTAGCTTTCTGGAGGCCTACCAGAATGGGTCTTCTTTTCAGTGGAGGAAATGCAGGAAGTAGGAGAGCCACCAGAGGCTGGTCCAAGATGGAATCTCTTCTCTCTTAAAAGCAAGAGGCAGGAGAACCACCAGGAGGCTGATCAAGTCTTCTCTGTCTTTGGCTGTAAATCTTCCCTTACAGGGAAAAATGATTATGTTCTTATAATATTAATAATCAATTTAATATACAGGATCCTTCTTTTTTGATGATTAATATCAAATTATTTTTACTTCTTCATTCAAACCAGTCTTTGTGAAGGACAGTTCTGAAAATGAGATATTCTCCTCAATTTTGAACAGGACTCCACCCAACTATTTTGACTAATACACTATATTGTCAGAGGTACAATTTCTTTTGCTACTGGGAAAAATGATTATTTTCTTATTATATTAATAATCAACAATATACAGGACCCAAAGGTCTTCTTTTTTGATGATGAATATCAAATTATTAATTTTTTTTCTCCTTTTACTTCTTCATTCAAAACCCATTCTTTGTGAAGGACAGGTCTGACAATCAGATATTATTCTCAATTTTGAACAGAACCCCACCCAAATATTAATGGTAAAGAGAATCTAATTTAGATAAATTTTGCCCTATTGTTCAACAATCTTAAGTTCTCTGGGTGGAGATGAATCCCTTTGTCTAGATATCTGGAAGCACTTGAATCTCATTAAGCTAGTCTTAGCCAGAGGAATTGAAGATTTCTTTTTTTTTTTCCCCACCTCACTAATATATTCACCCCCTCATTAATTATTAATGAGTCAGAATTGATTTTTACTCCAGGGACAACATCTTTCTCAAAGGTATTTAAACATTCAATGTGGGGTCTTTGGTTATCCTGAGAGAGACCACTGACCTTCACTTTATAGATTATTTTCCAGCATAACTAATAAGTTGATTATTTATTACCCAGATCTTATTTTTTTTTGTTTTTCATTTGAGTCATTTACACGTAAAAGTGACTTCAACTTTATCTGTCTTTTTTTTTTGGAAGGTGTATGTAGAATGAAAAACAACCATTTGTTATCCTTCATGGTACCCCAACAACTAAATAAAATCTCCTAGCATCGGGTCTTCTTGCTATTCTTATAATTTCACAAACATTTAAACTTTGTAGAAAGTGTTCTAACTATTGAGTGCCCCTTGGGAGTGGAAGAAAATCAACTAAATAGAGTTGCCCACTTTCTTTTCCTAGAGATGTCAGTTGACTAAGTCATTTCATGTCTAATATCCCTTTGGCGGCATAACTAAGACTAAGAGAGACAGGTTTGTAAACCACTTCAAATTAAAAAGATATTTAAAAAGAAATCCTGAGATTTTCTTTTGACTTTGATCCTATAATAATAGCTAGAAGTTGTCACATTTTGTCATTTCTACCTCCACAAGATTTTGAAACTGACCTCTTCTCTTTGCTCACATAATAATCACTTTAATTTGGGATTAATTGTAATGGTCTGCTAATTGTTTTTCTACTTTTGATAAATCCAGTTTATCCTGTATGATAATATGGAATGAGTGTGCTGGAATCAACTTGAACTGGCTGGGGGAAAGCAGAATGTTAAATTTTCAGGGTGAGCATTTTCATTTAAGAAATCAACAAACCCTACAAATCAAGGCTTAATTTATTACTTTCTTGTCTAGACTTATAAAGTAATAGAGAAAATTTTAATAATACAGATTAAGTTTTAAAATGTGTCCAGCCTCTTTTTTTTTTTTTTTTTTTTTTGTGGAGAGCCAATTGCTAAACATTTACTAGTACACTCTGCCAAAGAGATCTGTTCATTTCATTCTCTTGTTCATTAAACTCTAGGGACTTCCTATGGCCTTTTGGAAAAGAAAATAACTTTCTAAAGTCTTTCACAATTTGGTCCCAACCTATATTTCCAACATCATTGTACATTATTCTACTCCCACACTTTACAGGAAACACTCCCTGTGTTCCTCAAATATGATATTTTCACATCTTTACTCTTGAACTGATAATTCCCTATACCTGGAATGTATTTCTTCCTCATTAAGGACTTTTAGAATCCCTTTCTTCCTTCAAGATTTATTTCAAGTACAACTTTCTATACCAGACATTTTCTGTTCTCTCCAACTATTAATTTAATGACAATTAACTACTATAATTTAACTACTATATTTTTATTTTGTTAATTTTTTATTGGTTTATGTATATATATATATGTGTGTGATATATGTGTGTGTGTGTGTGTGTGTATATGCTTGTTGCTTCTTCTGCTTGAATATAAATTCTTGTAGAATAGAGATTATTTTATTATTTCTTTTTCTTTTTTTTTTTTTTTTTTTTTACCTCCAGTGCCATATATAAGTACCTAATAAATGTGTGTTGATTGATTAATATTCTGCCTTAAAGCTCACAATGGTCTTATCTCTTTTGAGTCTCCTGCAGCAGGTGCTTTAAGGATTATTATCTCCATTCTATAAAAAGAGGAAATTAAAGTTCAGAGAAGTTACATATAATAATATATGAGAAGCCAGAAACACACATACATCATTTAGAAATAAGAAATAAGAAAGAGTATTAGAGTGATAAACCAAGATAATAGGCTCCCAATGGAGAGTGTGAAATCTCTGTCCCTGAAGACCTTTAAGAAGAGAATAGACAATCTCATGTCCAGCAGTTTAAAAATTTATTTGCCTGAATATAAGGAACTTGACTAAATAATATCCCAAGACCACTTCTAATTTTGTAGTCTGTGATTTTCTTTTTTACAGTGTCCACTGGTTTGAAAGAACCCTGTATAAACCAGGATATCCCTGAACACTGATAACTCACTATTTCTCCATCTCTTACAAAAACAGAGAAAATCAATAGAATTCAGCTATACTATGAGGAACAGATTAAATATAAGGGGAAAACTACTAATGAAGATTTTTAAAAATTGGAACAGATAGCAAAAGAAATTTATGGCTTCCACCAGGCTGATTTTGGAAAAAAATTAGAAGGTTGAATAGTGATAGGAAAAAAGGCCTTCAGAATCAGGGGGTTGCCATGGCATCCTGTCTGGTAGTGTATTTTTAGCTCATGTGATAAGCTCAATTTAAGAGTTGGCAGCAACTGCTCCAATAAAGTCCTTTCATGATGTGATCCTATAGATTTATCTGTTTAGTCACCTTTTTTAAAAATTAAACTTTGTCTTTTCTTATAAACTTTGTTATAAGTAAATGCAAGCTTGGCAATACACAAAGAAAAAGAAAGACATAAAACAATATAAATTTTTGTTACATTCTTCTTTTTTTTTAAAGGAAATGTATTAAATTTAACAATATTGTTTTCTTTATTCTCTTCTTCTGAAATGCATTTCATGATGATGGTGATAGCTGTCATATATATGGAGTTGAAAGTTTTCAAACTTTGAAAGCCTTTTTTATTTTTACAGAGCAGCTTCATAAAAGAAAAAGTGTCAGTCTTCTACATAGGTGAGTCTTATCTGTCCTTATAGTTAATCAATTTGTGCCTTTGTCTATTTTATTTAGTGTACTTGGTACTCTGTTAAGTGCCACAAGAATAATAATAGGATGAACAGTAGTAGTTCAGACTTGTAGGGGTTTTTGTTATTGATAAAGTTCTTTATGTTCATTATCTCTTTTGATCCTCCTAATAATTCTGTAAATATTTTTTTATTAAGTAAATGTTATTCTTTTACATAAATGGTAACTGAGACTCAGAGAAGATACAGTGTAGTATGGAATAAAAAACCTCAGTTGCTTATTTTTTCCTTAAGGATCTTAAGGCTCAAAATCATTTAACATATATTTTCTATAGAATACACTTAAAATACATTTTCTATAGAAAGTAATACCAATTCTACATTTCTTTTTTACAATGTAGAAATAAAAAAATCAATACAATGACTAACCATAATGTAAAAATATTAACTAAATCCAACAACATAAAAGCTTCTGTATTTTCTAATGTGCCCAAGTTGTGTGACATGAGGCTATCAGAAACTGGAAAATGTAGTAGTAGTGATTCCTATAATCTTAAAATGCATTTACTTCATTTAACATCTGAGTAATTTTAATTTTTACTAAAAGAGCTAAGGATGTAAGAGTTGAGTTCACTTCTCTTCATAAGTCCAGTCATTATAGGCAGTATATTACTGCATGATCTTTCTGGCCAAACATAGGCTAACTTTTAAAGGTGTTTTAAATACTGAAAATATTTTAATAGGTCATATAATGGTAAGTCACATAGTAATCTAGAAGGGATTTATAAAATCATTTAGTCCTCTCCACCCCATTTTATAGATGAGGAAACTGAAAACAAGAGTAGTTAAATGGTCTACCTAAAACTACATAGTTTATGACTTGACTATACATAGACTATTTTCTGATCTCAAGTAATTTCATGCAATCATTGATTCATTCATTTAAAATGTACTTATGGATTACTTACTACATGCAAAGGAAATATATTCAATGCTTCAAATGCTTTAGCTTTTCTTTTTTTTTTTACCTAATAAGCTTTGAACCAGATTTCCTTACACAGTCCATTTTCATTCTAAGTCTATATCTTGACTCATAAAGGTCTCACCTCCTTGACTAGCCAAATCCTACTCATTCTTTAATTCAAGATCCAGTTCAAATTTTCCTCCTGCTTGTGCCCTTCATTCTGAACATTTCCACATTGATTTTCTCCTCTGAATGATTACGGCAACATTATATGGTAAAAGGCATTTGAATTAAATTATCATTAATTAAATCAGATTCTTAGTTCTTAGAGAAGAGAGGTGTTTCTTTATACTCTTCCTCTAAATGTCCATTGCAACAATACTATATATAGAATGCCCTTAAGATAGGCTTAATAAATAAATGTAGGAGATAAAAAGGTGATAGAAAGTATAGGATCTACTCTCCTAAGGTATCATTCTTAAAAAGGCATTTTATGATCTAGAATAAAAAAGTGTTAAAATACTTATTGAAATGAATTGAGCTGAATCAAATAAAGGAGGGTAAACCTAGCTTATTATTCCTTTGATTTCTTTTCAAGGTTAGTCTTCAGTTTATTAGGATGAAGAACCAGACTATGGAAATAGAATTTATATTGGTGGGAATTTCCAGCCTCCCGGAGCTACGGCTGTTTCTCTTAGTGTTCTTCCTGTGCATCTATGTAACTGCTCTGGTGGGAAACTCTCTCATCTTCTTCACCATCTGTGCCAGTCAACAGCTTCACACACCCATGTACTTCCTTTTGGGCAACTTGTCTGCCATTGACCTCTTATGTACATCTACAATTGTGCCCAAGATGTTAGCCAACCTTTTGTCCCAGAAGGCTACCATTTCATTTGTAGGCTGCATGGCTCAGATATATATGTTCACATGGGCCTTAGTCTCAGAGGTTCTCTTCTTGGCCCTCATGGCATTTGACCGCTATGCTGCCATCTGCCATCCCCTCCATTACCCAATGATCATGAGTAGTCGTGTCTGCATTGGGATGGCAGGCAGCATCTGGGCTATTGGGATAAGCAACTCGGCAGTCCATACCAGTTTGGCAATCCACTTGTCCTTCTGTAATTCCCTCATCATTGACCACTTTTTCTGTGAGCTGCCACCCATCCTGAAGCTGTCATGCTCTGACACCCATCTCAATGAAACTCTAGCTCTCTGTGCAGATGTGATATTTGGGGTGGGGAGTTGTTCCCTTATCCTGATTTCTTATGGATGCATTATTAAGACAATTTTGAGGATTCGCTCCTCTGAGGGAAAGAAGAAAGCCTTTTCCACTTGCTCTTCTCACCTTACTGTTGTCTCGCTCTACTATTCCACTGCAATTTACACCTATATTCGTCCAACCTCCAATCTCTCTTTGGAAAGGGACAAAATCATCACTGCCCTCTACTCTGTCATAATCCCTATGTTAAACCCAATTATTTATTCCTTCAGGAATAGAGAAGTGAAAGGGGTCCTGAAGAGGCTGTTGGGATGGACTTCATTTTCTCTCCCAGGCAGAACTGTATCAATTCATCTAAAAAACCATCCATCTTAGATCTGATTCAACACTTTATTATTAGAGGTGTTGAAGCAGAGGCTAAATGGCCACTTTTTTTGAATTTGATAGAAGACATTCATGTTTCAGGTAGGATTAGACTAATTATTCTCTAGGACCTTTTTAAATTCAAAGATTCTATAACTTTTAAAGTAGGTGTTGATTAGGTCAAAGGAACACTTGTTTAAGTAGCAGTTAAAATTTAATAGCAATATTTGATGGGAAAGGGCAGGAAACTTTCATAAACTCATTAAATTGTATCACATAGGCAGTCACTTTTCTTTCATACTCTTACACATGAAATGATGATTTAAGTTTATAATTATGTCATGTTGTATGTAACATGCTTATCAATGAGGGACATATATATTACACATATATACATATTTTTTGTTTATATGGGGAAACAATATTACTAGTCATATATTTTTATTTAGGGTTTTTTTTGCTTTTTAAACTTTATTTTTATTATTATTATTATTTTATTTTCTTGTGTAATATGGCTAATATGGAAATAAATTTGGCATGACCTCATATATATGGTCGAAATCAAAGTGCCTATCTTCTTAATGAAGGAGGAGAAGTGGGAGGAAAAGAAAATTTGGAACTCAAGATTTTTTAAAATGATAGTGAAATTTTTTTACATGTAACTGAGAAATATTTAATGAAACAAATAAAAATAATTTTAAAAAGAAAAATAACTGCAGACAATATAAAATGCTTGGGAGTCAACCTGGCAAGACAAACCCAGAAATTATATGAACACAATTAAAAAAACACTTTTCACAAAAATAAAGACAGATCTAAACAATTGGAGAAACTAATTACTCATGGGTAGACTGAGCCAATATAAGAAAAATGTCAATTTTAGCTAAAATAAATAAATAAATAGATATATTGATACAGAAAATTAAATGAAAAATTGGATTGAGATGATCACTAAGATCTCTATCAATTCTAAAGTCTAGGATTCTATACTTTTGAGAAGTACAAAAAAGCATATGATACAGCTTAGCAAAGGAGGGAGATGTTGCTGGTACTTTTCCAAATCAGGAAGGGGTGGCAGAGGCTACTTGAAAGTCATCCCTCTCTTTTAAAAACCATTTTATTTAGAATTCAGAGAGTTTCAGGTAAGCTATAACATACTGAGGACAGAAACATTCTTTTTTATTCCCATCCCCTGGCTATAAAGTGGTTATTAAACATATGTTTAGAATAATGGATGCCATATTTATTTTATTATTTTGTATTATAGTGTTTAGCCCCTGATACTTGCATGTTATCATGTAGCAATTACCTATATCCTATTATATAACTTGTTCTGGGTCCTATTATTTATTAATGTAAACTTATTGGTTTAAATATGTAGCCATTTGGATGACCAGAACATGAGTATAGGATCTGACCTCTTATGTACTTGAGATCATAGTATATGTTAGTTTGGGAACTGACAAATTATCAATGAGATATATGGTTTGGATTAGGTAATACTATTCTTATGGCCAATTTTTCTATTAAGAATATAATTGAGTTGAATAGCAAAGCAAAGTTGGCCACTTAGTTTCATCACAGTAGCAAATGATATGGAGTCTCTGTTAGACAAGCCTGTTGAATATATCAGAGTTAAGAATCTTGGAAGTTGGAGGAAACTGTGTGAAGAGGCTTGAATATCCCTATATCTTTACCCCAATGCTCTAACAAATGATTAAAGCCTTTTTATCATTGTGCTTATTTCTCCTTCTGTTTTCTCTTCTCACATCCTAAAACTCAACTTTTATACAAATACAGAGCAAATTGAACATCCAAACCTTTATTCTCAGTAATGCTGTCAGTAGAGCCTGACTTAGCCATAGGGGAGCAAAGGGTAAAGAGGCTGGCAATAACTTTTTATATGCATGCTTTTTCTAAATGGTCCAGCCAAGTCTGCCATCAAAGAGATGTCAGGGATAGCAAAGGAATAAGATTAATGCTTTAATCTAGGCATTCTGTGTGGAATATCATGTATAGACCAGGAATAGACAATGATGGTCAGAAGAATGGGGATGTATTAGCTTTTCCAACTGTTATTCTAGCAGTGGTCAGCAACATTTCTGAACTATCAGCTATCAAGTTTTATCTTTTCCAAGAAAACCCCAAATAAGATCAGGAATCTGATATGATTGAAATGAATACATAGTCAATTGATTAATGAGGAACTGTCTCTGAATGAAATTAAGTCACTTGAATACTAAATATCTGAGGCAAGATTTGATTTCATGTCTTCCTGACTGTTCCAACACTCTGTCCACTATACCCAGCTGCCTCCTTATTCAGAACCCTAACTCCATTTCTAACAAAAACACATTTTGTGTGCCCTGAAATTACTTGCATTCATCTATTTTAGTGCTAAAATTAAATGTTTAGTTAATCTGTTTACCTGTATTCATCATCTAGCTCTTCATTGTCTTTAGGGTGGGTTCTAAGATAAAGGTTTGATTGGATAAACTCAGTCATATGGCTTCTTTCTTTGTGTAATCTGTACCTACAAGGCAGGAACTTGCCTACAACACAGTTTTAGAGAACTTCCTGGGATACAGAGTTTTAAGTGACTTGCTCAGGGTCACATAGCTGGTTTGTATATGAGATAGGATACAAACTCAGGCCTTGTTGATTTAAAGATAAATTTTCTATTATTATTTTAGTTAGTGTATGAGAAATCAGTCAAATGGACAGCTTAATTCAGCTAATAGATTAGGTAGGTAACCAGAGAGTGATCTTTCAAAAAGGCAGTTAAGGGAACGCCTAATTAACTATAGATGATAAGAATTCACAAAAACTTTGGAAGAGTTTTGTGGCAGTAATTTTGTATCATATCTTGTAGTTCCAAAAGATCTTCACATATATTAAGTCATTTGAACCACATAACAACTCAACAGGGTAGCTAGAAAAAAAGATATTAAGCCACATTTTATAGGAGTATAGGACTCGGCAAGTTTCAATCACTTAGTAAATGGCAAAGAGAGGAGTAAAATTTTTCCCCTCTATTTCATTTAAAGCTCTACTCATCAGCAACGTGGGACAGTTTTTAAAATATATTTACAAATAATATGAGAAAAAAATATGACAACTCTAAAAGCTGATTAAAATTTTGGAAATGAGAGGTAGTATGGAATAAGGAAAACCTTGATTCAAATCCTATTTCAGGTTATTTATTAGTGGTATGATTTTTGGCAAATCACTTAAACTATTTGTGCCTCAGTTTCTTTATATAGGGAATCGTTGAGGACCATGTATTATGTGAAACCTAGAAAGCCTGTAAAAGGGTTAATAAGGAACTGCACAAAAAATAGCCAGGTCAGTTCTCTGAGCCTCTGTAACTATGAATCATAGCACACTATGAAAAACTATGGGGATGTTTTGTTTTCGCAGTTAAGGAGTTTTGAATCAGCCTTTACTGTTATTTTACAATCTGAGCACAACTAACAGATTCAAGGAACACATGACCATGGGAGCCAATGATAAGTGTCTTGAGGTCATAAAACATATTTACTGATGCAGATAATTTTTGTGAAAAAATGTATGCTTTTTTCTAAACAATAATAACCTTGTTGTGATTAGAACACACACACACATATATATATATATATATATATATATATATATACTGTGTAGAAATGGAATAAATTAGAGGTCCAGAGGTTTTCACTATAACTGCCTCTCATTTCCTGGTATCATTATTGTCCTCTCACATGACACAATATATTTTGCTGATCAGAATTAGATCCCTGCAGCCACTAACAGGTGACTCTTGTAAAAGGGAATAAAGATTTGAGTAGTGAGATTGACTGATATCAAACTCAAATAGAAATAGGTCCCTGTAATCATGGGTTAATTTAGAAAACCACAAATTAACACTATGTATGTTATATTTTTGCTTATTTTGTTAATCATTTCTCAATTATATTTTAATGTATTTTAATTACTAAGGGCAGGTTATAACCTGCCCTTAGGAATTTTGCTTTGGGTGGAAAGTTGGATATTTATGGACTAGATAATGTCAAGTTTTCTTCCATTTCTAAATCAGTGATCGTAGGACACAAAAAGGTGTTCTGGATGAGAAATGTTAGGCTACCTTGACTACTGTCCATAGAGAAGGTTCCATGACTCTCTAATGCAAAGTTTTGATTGAGTTGTCAGGGATTTCTGGGTTCATGAAATAATGATTCTGCAAATTTCCAAGTTTGAAGGGATTATCCTCACCATTGCTCTAATCCCATAAACTCACCAAAGTTATTTTTAAAGGTTTTAGTTCCATTTTATGAAATAGATTTCCTCAATGAATAGATTATTTATCTATCTATCTATTCATGTTCCTGCTTAGTAATAATATGTTTCATGCAAAGTGGAAAAGCAGTCTTCTAATTTAATTCAGGCACCTATAAGTTTTTTTAATTTGTTTTAAATCTATGAATAAAATGAACATTTCCATAATAGTATAAAAAAGATATTTTCACATGAAACTGCAAATCTATTACAAACAATTTGCTATTCCTTTTAAATGTATAATAAAGTTATCATATAAATTTATTTTTTTATTCCTTCTCCCTCATCCTAGAGTGCTACCATTAGAAACATATGTACATGTATATATGTATAATCTATTCACATATATTACATATAAATAAAATTATTCTATATATGCTCTAATTGTCAATTCTTTCTCTGGAGAAAAATAGCATCTTTTTATGCCCTTTATTTTTATTTGTGTATTTATAATCATCAAAATGAATTAATTGCTCAGTCATTTTAAAAACAATATTGCTATTACTGTATACGTTCTGCTCACTTTATGTTTCACCATTTCTTGCATGTCTTTCCATGTTTTTCTAAGATAATTAAGCTCATCATTTCTTAGAGCATAATGATATTCCATCTTAACCATACACATAACTTGTACAGTCATTTCCCAATTGCTGGAGATCCATGCAATTTCCAATTCTTTACCACCATAAAGAGCTGTAAAAACATCTCATTTGCAAAGTTATAATTACTATCTATAAATTTTTCTTCATCTTATTTTCTTTACCTTTTCCCCATAGATTGTATTATCTTCTTCCCTACCCTCCCATCCCCCATCCCACCCACCATCATACCCCATCCTTCTGATCCCATCCACACATATCTCCAAAAGGTCCTCTCCCAATATTTCTACTACTTTCCCAAATTTCAGTCTATACACCTCTCTAAAATCACCTCCTCCAACACTATACCCCGGTTTTCTCAATTCTCTACATGTTTAGGAGACTTCTGTATACTTCTACATTCTTCCAGATGAACATATTGTTTCCTTTTCAACTCAAATGAGAGTAATGTTCTGACATTACTAGCCTTCCAACTTCCCTTGTATTAATTCTTCCTTTCCCAATCTATTTTTACAATATAATTACTTCTTTTTACCTTTTCCTACATAATTTTGCTTTTGAGAATGACTTGATCATACCCAACTGAGCCCCAACCTTTCTTTCAAACTATTAAGTAATGATGACAGTTTAAAGAATACTGATAGCATTTTCTTTTATAAAATAACTAAACGGTTTGACCTTAATGAGTGCCTTATAATTAGTCTTTAATGTTTGTTTCTTCTGAATCTTTTATATTGAATTTTCCAGTGAGTTCTCATTTTTTTTTTTTTTTGTTACAAATACATGAAAGTCAGTCCATCAATTCTCCATTTGTTTCATTCAGAATTATACTTAACTTTGTAAGTTATTCTTGGACATATATCAGCTCTTTTGCTCTTCAAAATATGTTCCAAGAACTATTTTTTTTTTTTTTTTGCAAAAGTTGCTAGATCTTGTAAAATCTTGACTATATTTCTAAAGAGTTAAATTTTTTTTGTTGTTATTTATATTTTCTCTTTAATATGGGAATATTTTGAAACTTGGGTATGTCATTCCTGTAAGTTTTCTTCCTAGGATCTCTTTCAAATGATAAAGAGTAGATTTTTTTCAATTTCTATTTTATCCCCTTGTTCTAATATTTTAGGGCAATTTTAATAATTTTTGGCATTATTGTATTCAAATTCTTTTTTTATATCATAACTTTCAGGTAGTCCAACAATTCTTATATTGTTTCTCTTTGATCTATTCTTCAGATCAGTTTTTTCTTTAATGAGTTATTTTAGATTTTGTTCAGTTTCTTTAAATTTAATTATTTGTTCATGTCTTATAAAATCATGCTACTTCTTTTGTTGAATTCTAGTTTTCAAGGAGTTATTTTCTTCCTTAAGATTTATATCTCCTTTTCCAATTGGTTTTCTCTTCTCCCCTCCCCTTAATTTTTCTTCACTTTCTTTGATTTTTAAATTTTGTCTCAAATTCTTCCAAGAACTCTTTTTGGGATTATTTGATGTTGCTATTTGGGGTAGGAATGGATTTTTTTGTAACCTCACTATGTTCCTCTGAATTTATATTTCAGTAACATAACTCTTTTTCTGGGGCCTGATAACCTATGGAGAATTTGTCCAAAAGTTTGCTCCATAAAAGGTTTTGGCCATAAAATTTTCCCTTATCAGTCAGCCCATGTGACATGAATTACTGTTAAGAAAGACATTTTGTTGATGCAAAGAGAAAATTCTAGTCATGATGAAAAAGTTATGAATAGAAGATGGCAACAAGAGCAGATAACAGGAAGAATACAAAAGATGTAATGATGTTGTAAGAATATTTTCAGGAGTGGTAAAATTCAGAATAAGTTGAGGCTAGCAAGAATAAGGATGAAAAGTTTTTGCTTTTTTAAAAAGTCATGTTGATGAGAAAATATTAGGAATAAACAAGGGGCATAGGACATTCGGGACAAAGAAGAGATCTGCTCCAGTTTATAGCAAAGAAGAGAAGAAATGAGGATGCTTTATTATTACTTTGCTCTATTTTTTTCCCATGTGAAATTAATTTTGTTCTAGAAAGACTAGAACAATAGTTCTATCTGTAGTTGAATCTATAAATCTACACTGAAAGTTAAGTAAGGAGGGATGAAGAACACAATCCACGGGAATGACTTGTTTTGGTGCTGAAAGAATGTTTGCTATGCCATGCATGATCTGAGATCTTGAAAGTTCAGGGAGAGTAGGGTAGGTACCACTAGACTGGAAAAACACTAACATCTGCCTTCTAGTTTCCTAAAAATATCATTTTATCTCTGGATATCATCTTCCATAATGGAGGTTTGACTAGTTTCTTTATCTTCTATCTATATCTGTGTTAGAGGTAGCATTCCTTATATTACATTTTCAAAGACCTGCAATATCATCTTTAGAGAATTTATTAACTCATCTGTAATGGTTATAGTTCTTGAGAGCTGCATCTAAGATATTGAGAAATGCTCAAGATTACACAACAGATAGTATGACCAAAAATTGATATTAGGTCTTATTATGTCAAGCCCAAGGGTCTATCCATTAAATCACAACTATTTTCTTTTATTGGTGAGAACAGCACAATTTTGGGCATATGGATATTCAGAAGGTACAAAAATCACTAATATTCTTCCTGTGGTAGATCACCTTAGGGGAAGTTGTATGTATCATATTTTTATAAATTCAAACTTCTTTTATAATTAACTTTTTATAATTTCAAACCTGCTTACCTTTATTTTACTTTTCTTTTGGTGTTTTTTATTCTAACAAACACCAAATAAAATGATCCATTGTGGATTGATTTTCAATGATAGTATCTGAAATTTCTTTTTACACAATTCTCTGTATTTTTTTTTAAGCCTAAAAGCTTAGGCTTTTAAAATTTAGAAATAATTTCTTTTAAAATTTAGACATAATTTATAAACAGGCACTTGGATGCAATATGAAAGTTCCCTATTTAAGGAAAGGTAAAAAAGTGAAAAACTTTTGTGTGAACCACAATTATTTTGATAAGGATAATATATTTACTATTTTATTTTTCCCCAGCTACATGTAAAATAATTTTTTACATTTGTTTTTAAAACTTTGATTTCCAGATTCTCTCTCTTCTTCCCCTTCCCCATTGAGAAAGCACATATGAAGTTATGCAAAACATTTCTATAAAAGTCATGTTGTAAAGGAAAACATAGCTTTACCTCTTCCCCCAAACCTTCCCTCAAGAAAAATAATATTAAGAGAGAGATTCTCTCTCTCTTAATATTTTTTAATTAAGAGAGAGGAGAGGAGAGAGAATGCTTCAATCTGTATTCAGACACAATCAATTCCTTCTCTGGGTGTGGAGAGGATTTTTCATCATAATTCTTTCAGAGTAGTCTTGCATCATTTTATTGCTGAGAATAGCAAAATCATTTACAGCTAATCAGGAAGAATAACATAAGAGATCGTTCATGCTGGAAAAATCCTTGTGTCAACTACCCTCAAGGAAAGAACGATGAAATGGTTCAAGAATGAGGTGATGATTTGACCAGTCATTGACCAACAGTACCTTGTACAATGTGAAGAATATGAGAATCTTCTAGTAAGATGGGTTATAGATAATAAAGTGCAATGATATGAACATTAAGCATAGTATTTAGTGTACTACAGGGACCCAAAGGTGAGCAGCTTAAGGATGCAGCTGGGACAAGAGGTGGTCCAGTAATCAGAAAGGAAGCAAGAAAATGCATTGAGGAAAAGATTAGAAGTATGCCAGAGCTCCATTAAGTTGAAGTTGGCTAAGAAAAGTACATAGGAGTGTGGAGTTCAGGGCCAACTTGGAAATTATATGTATTTGTCATGTTGTCTATTAGCAGTATGTAAGTGATCAATAGTTCTACAAAAGGCAATTGTCATAGCTTATGGGTTATTCTGAGGTCTAATGAGAAAAAAAAAATCACTGAAAATTCTTTTATGATCTCCTTTCTCAGTTCTCTCCCTATCTGAAAAAAACAAATATTAGTGTACTATGAAATTTATCTGTTAATGGGTTCATTCAACCATTCTTTTAACACAAAGGAAAAAGATATTCCTGTCCTTAAATAGTGGGGTGATCTAGTCAGTCAAGTTATAGAAGCAAAATAGACTTCTTATTGCACATTTTGTCCTTTGGACCACGAACATGATATGCTTGGAAGAAAAGAATATTTATCTGATGAATCATGAATCATATAGTCTGGAACTGTGAGATAAATGGAGATTTTTAATATAAAACAATATGAGAAGGGATATCATAAAATTTCCTTCTGGTATAAATGATTATTTTTGCAGAGGGGTAGAGTGAAGTTTTCTTTTACAATGTGACTTTTTATGGAACTATTTTGCTTAACAACTTCACATGTGCCTTCTCAATGGGGTAGGGGAGGAAGGGAGAGAATCTGGAACTCAAAGATTTTTTCTTTTAAATCATAACTGTCCTTTATTTTTTATTGAAGCTTTTTATTTTTAAAACACATTCAAGAATAATTTTTCACCATTGACCTTTGCAAAATCTTGTGTTCCAATTTCCCTCCTTCCCTCCACCTCCTCTCCCTGATGGCAAGTAATCTGATATATGCTAAACATAGTAAAAATACATGTAAATCCAATATAGGCATATGTATTTATACAATTATTTTTCTGCACAAGAAGAATAAGATCAAAAAGGAAAAAAAATGAGAAAGAAAACAAAATTCAAGTAAACAATAACAAAAGAAGTGAAAATGTTATGTTGTGATCCACACTCAGTTCCCACAGTCCTCACTCTGAGTGTAGATGGCTCTCATCATCACAAGATTATTGGAACTAGCCTGAATTATCTCATTATTGAGAAGAATCACATACATCCAATTGATTATCAAATAATCTTGCTGTTCCTATGTACAATGAAATCCTATTTCTGCTCATTTCACTTACCATCAGTTCATGTAACTCTCTCCAGGGCTCTCTAAAAATCATCCTCCTGATCGTTTCTTATAGAACAATAATATTCTATAGCATTCATATACTATAACTTATTCAGCCATTCTCCAGTTGATGGGCATCCAATAAATTTCCAGTTTCTTGCCACTATGAAAAGTTCTGCCACAAACATTTTTGTACATGTGGGTCCCTTTCCCTTCTTTAAGATTTCTTTGGGATATAGGTCCACTAGAAGCACTGCTAAGTCAAAGGGTATGCACAGTTTGATAAATTTTTGAATGTAGTTCCAAATTGCTCTCCAGAATGACTGGATCCCTTCACAACTCCACCAGCAATGTATTAGTGTCCCAGTTTTCCCACATCCCCTCCAACATTCAACCTTGTCTTTTCCTGTCATCTGAGCCAATCTGAGAGGTGTGTAGTGGAATCTCAGAATTGTCTTAATTTGCATTATTCTGATTAATAGTGATTTAGAGCACCTTCTCATATGATTAGAAATGGTTTTGATTTCTTCATCTGAAAATTGTCTGTTCATATCCCATGTATTAAGTGGAGAATGGCTTGGATTCTTATAAATTTGAGTTCACTTTTTATTTTTGGTACAGCAAATTTGATTTTTTTTTTTTTTTTTTTTTTTTTTTTGCCAAGGCACTTAGGGTTAAGTGACTTGGTCAGAGTCACACAGCTAGGAAGTGTTAAGTGTTTGAGACAAGATTTGAACTCAGGTCCTCCTGATAGAGCTGATGCTCTATCTACTGCACCAACTAGCTGCTCCTGGGATATAGTTTTCTTAACTGTAAAATGATGGTAATTATACCTTTATTAAGCATTCCTTCTGGTTAGTGTAGAAAATCAGATGTTTGGATGTGAAAGCCCATTAAAAAGTATAAAGGACTATAGAAATGTAAAGTAGTTCTAATTTGAGTCACTTATATGGGTAAATAAACATGGAAAATAATTTATTGACTTGCTTTTGGCTCTCCCTCCCTCCTTCCTTTGCTCTCTTCTCCTTTTCTTTTTTTCCTTTTCAATCTCTCCATTTCCTTTCTTTTCCTTTTCATTTCTTTCCTTTCCCCCTGCTTGTCACATATGCTCATGGAAAATTCTTTGCTACTAATCTCTTTGAAAAGTATTTCAAGCCATGAACTTCTTCTGAGCAGTTTTCATGTGCTTGTTCCATCAGACTTTAGATAACAAGAGTTTAGAGCTGGAGGTACCACCATAGAATATTGATGAAAACAGGTTTAATTCAAGTCAATGCCTATGGTGGTTTTATATTAACAATGACACTGGTTGTAACAAACAACACCAAAAAAACATGAGTGAGGAGGTGGGGTAGACAAGTGGAGAAGCTTTTGACTTACCCTTTGTGGTTTTAATCTATAATAGAATTGAGAACATGTGAGACAATAAGATATATTTATAGCAATGCAGTGGAGAATCCCTAAATCAATCCCAATAGTCAAAGTCTCATTAACTTCAAGTTGTTTATCAGAATAGGAGATTAATGATTTGTTTACAATACTGGGGTAGCCTGATCTTGTCTCACCTGCTATTGCTTGGTTTCTATTGCTGGCAGCTTGTCTTCTAAGCTTGGATATGCCTGATATGCCTGGGAACTCTCTGTACTGAGGTGCACTTACTTTTATCCCAAGTGAGACTGACCTTTCTTGAAGTCCTTTCAAGGTACCTTAATTTGAATAATTGTTTCACTCCATCTCTTTGTAAGTTTGGTTGCTCCAGAGTCTATTCAGATGCTTGGTATCACGTTGTTTATAAGGGAAATTGGGAAGAATTCAGGTAATTTCTTGCTTTTTTTCTGCTATCTTGACTCTATCCTGCCCAGAGCTCTGAAAGTTTTTTGACCAGGATTGGAGTTTTGAGCATGAAATTTCTTTTGAACTAAATTGTTATTATCCAGCTGGAAAATTCTGCTGAGTGACAGGATCACTGTTAATCTGTAGCTCCTGCCCCATTTATTCCTTTGCAGGCTTCATATTGGAAGTAAGACCCTGTTCTGCTCTTGGGGTACCAATCATATTGTACTTCTTGCTTTTTTTTAACTTCCTTCTTTAAGGCACCTAGGCCAGGATCTGTGGCTATTCATTACCTCTGGGTAAGGAAGGTACCTTCCTCACTTAATCTGAATGTGTGATGCAGAACTGGATAGTAGACAAAAAGATGCTACTTGGTGCCTATTTCCCTAGCCTTTACAAAGTCATGGGCTTATCAATCTTGGACAAAGACCTTGGATACTGGCATGCTGTATGCTGAGTGCTCTTGGCAGACCCCTACCCGACTGTTTATAGACTTCTATATCTCCCTTTCCTGACCTGAAATAGGCAAATGACTGATTGTAATTTTTTTTCTTGAATTTCCTAATCAAGATTTTATATTTAACATGTTTTCTAGTTTGTTTGGATGTAGAACTCATTGTACTTCTTCCTGCTACTCTGCCATCTTATATTCACCTTCCATAATGTGTATTTATGAAACTCTGTAAGGTCTAGTAAAAAAATATAACTCATTAAAGAGCTGTCTAGCATATATGACCTATTATGAATTTTTTTTGCTACTGCTATTTTCAGTACAGTAAAAAAAAAAAAAAAGGTTATCTTATATCAGTTATGCAAAGTTACCTTAAGTGAATGTATGGGAACCATGACTCTTTTCAAACACATTTGTAGATGTCTGAGTATATACTGTGGATGTAGAACATAATTTGGTAGGCAAATTAATCCAAAGTTGCATAATTCTTTCTCTCCACCCCTCACTTAATAATATTTTTCTCAATTACATGAAAAGAGTTTTTCAATTTTTTGTTCCAGTTTTGAGTTCCATTTTTTTTTCTTCTCTTCTTTCCCTTCCTTCTCTCCAACACAGCAAGCAATCTGGTGTAGGTTATACCTGTATAGTTATTTTAAACGTACATCCTCATTAGTAATGGTGTGAAGAAAAATCAAAACAAAAGGAAAAATGAGAAAGGAAAAAAAAAAGTGAAAATAGTATGCTTCAAACCTCCTTCAGTCTCCATATTTCTTTCTCTGGATGTGGATGCTATTTTCTATCTCAAGTCTGTTGGAATTATCTTGGATAACTGTATTGCTGAGAATTTGGTCTGTGATCTACGATCACACAATCTTGTTATTATTGTGTACAATATTCTCTTAATTCTGCTCATTCACTTGGCATCAGTTCATATAAGTCTTACAAGGCATTTTTGCAATTTGCTTGCTTACAATTTCTAATAGAACAACAATATTCCATTACTTTAATTTGCCACAATTTATTCAGCTATTACCCAAATGATGTGCATCCATTCAATTTCCAATTTGTGTGAAGAGAAGAGACCAAAGGACAAGTTTTTGCAAATGATTAAAATTAACAGCCTATACGAAGCAGCAATCTACAGGGAAGTTAGGAGACTTCATGTACCGAGCAAGTCAAACTCCTAACTTTATATCAATCAGCACTTTCCTTAAACTTACAAACAATGCTGGATTTTGTCTAACTGTTCTTGAAATAGTGCGACTTTTGATCTTCTCTGTTTCCAGCCTACAGATACCATCCAGGGAATTATTCTTATGTATGGAAGATCTGACCACTCCTTTAGGTGTCTTTTCGATAGTCATAGCTGTCAGTTGTGGAGCAAATGGAAATAACATAAAAATATTCTTTACCTCCTGATTTGCTGTCCTAACCTAAGAAGCACTAGGCCTTTTCATCTCTCTTGCATATAAATTAATTTGATTGTCTTCCCTTATTTGAAGATGAACTCCTTGAGAGAGGACGTTGGCAGGAATAATATTAGTGAATTTCTAATAATCCTTGATGAACATGTGTTTTCAGGCAGTGACTTAAAATTGTGAGAGAGATTATTAATATGTGATGGCCAATCATTATTTCTATTGCTATATGGAAAATAGGCAGCCCCATTAGGGAAGTGAAAGAAAAAAATCAATTAATTCTCAACAAGCCCTACTGAAGTTTATTGAAGAATATATGGAGTTTCAAAATGGCTGTATTTCAATGATAGTGAGGGCTAGGTAAACAATTACTTTTTTCTCCATTTCCTTTTGTTACTTTCAGGTGTGGGATATAGTGTTGTCTTGTCTTATGGAGCAACCCATATCAAATGTTCTCTGTCAACTGACTTTAATTACCAATTTTGGTGTATACATCCAACAGAGAGCATTACCACATATTTAATTATCTATTTATTTTCAACTATTGTCTGGCTTAAGGAAAGTTTCCCTTCTACCTCATCTTTTAGAACTTTTCCTTCTCTTAGTCTTTTTTAGCATTTTAATTGATTAGGAGAAAAGGAATTATCTATTGTTTCCATTCTCAAAAATATACATTGATATTTTGGACATTGTAGTTATTAGTGGACCACTCTGAATTCCTAATTGGTTTTGAAGATACTGCATTCTTCACTCATAACTGAGTTGTCATCTTAAAAAAAAAAAAAAAATTTTTTTGAAATGGGATGCCTAGGTAAGGAGGACATTCATTAAATGACATCAATAATGGTTCATAAACCTCTTTCTCCCCCAACATCTCCCTACCCTCAAATCAAACATGTGACTATATTTTAAAAAGTAGTCAAAATATTCTTTTGTATTTATCAAATTATCTTTAATATTTAATGTTATGTAATATATATTATGGGTGTTTATATGTAATTGTATAATATAAATTACTAAAACATTGTACATAATATAATACATAAGTTGTTTATTCATTCAATCATGTCCAATTCTTTGTGACCTCATAGATCATGGTTTATGGGGTTTTCTTGATAAAGACACTTGTGTTTTGCCACTTCCTTCTCAAGTAGATCATCAATCCACAGGCAAACAGAAGTTAAGTAACTTGTTCAAATTCACATATGCATGTGTGTGTGTGAATATGAAACATTAAACATAAAATATAATATCCTCTATGAGATTATATATTCAAAGAAACTTTAAACTCAAATTTAAAATATACAGGCTTAGCTGAACATCTTAAAGCATGATCTTGAATATATATTTGCTTTATTCCAATGGGGACATAAAGGAACAGTCTCTGGAATAACACATTAATAGCAAAAAAATGTATTTCTGTATGTTAATGACAACTCAAAGAAATTGTTTCACTTTTCATTTATCTTGTAAGAATCTTACTCTTTAAATAGGATTCTATATATTAAAAATGGCATGATCAGAATACATAAGTGATTTTGTCAGTTATTTGTGTTTTACTTGCCTTTTCAAGCTTCCAGTAAAACAAGCCTAAATAAAGTACATATCAGTGGAATGAAAGGACTGGTAGAAGTATGAGCAATGAGTAAAAATTGTAGTGAGAAAATATTTGGAAAGTGTCTGAACAATTAAAAACCTGAAAAAGTAGAATGGGTCACCTTTGCATGAAGTTTCTCTTCAAAATTTAAATGAAATTTGAATGGTCTCGACTTTTTGATGTTGTATATGGATTTCAAATTCAGAAACAGACTAGACTTAGAGGAATGATCTTTTGATGTCTTTCCCAATCCTGGATTCTTGTGCTTATGTTCTAGATTTGAGAGTAAAATCAAGAGACTAACACTTCTGAGATACTTGTTTATTTGATAATAACATATTTGAAGATCCTCTCATCAATCTATATCAACTGTTTATTTAATAGCCTTACTACATGGACTAGGAAAAAAGTTACCTGACTCGAAAATAAATGAAACATTTGAACTATAATGCCATCACTTACTTTTGACCTTGAAAATGTTTTTTATCCTTAAATAAAAAAAATGGTGACAAACACCTTTCCTAACTACTCCTAATAATTATTGTGGCAATACAATATTGGATTTGTGTAAACACTTAAAAAACCATAAAGAAAAAATGACATTTGGTGTTTTTCTAAAAGTTGTGCATTAAAATACTTCATCTGTATACACCCAGAGAGAGACCTGTGGGAATTGAGTGTGAACCACAATATAGAATTTTCACGCTTTCTGTTGATGTTTGCTTGTATTTTGTTTTCCTTCTCAGTTTTTTTTTCTAGATCTGATTTTTCTTGTGCAGCAAGATAACTGTATAAATATGTATACATATATTGGATTTAACATATATTTTAACATATTTAATATGTATTGGACTACCTGCCATCTAGGGGAAGCCGTGGGGGAGAAGTGTTAAGGACTAAGCCTGGGTGAAGGGGCAGGTCAATTCTCTGAGAGACTCCACAGCTGTGAATCATAAACTTGCAAGAGTTGCAAAGCAGCCTTCGCAGATGTTCCTTGTGGATTGGGAATTACATAAATTGGAGGCAAGAGGGAAGAGGAGAGAGGTCAGACAACGCAACTGCCTTTCAGTGGAGAGGTCAAAGAACAGCGAACAGCGAACAGAGAGAACTGCCTCTTAGTCTCTTTGTATTATCATCATCCTCTCACATGAAGAGATCCATTCTACAGGTCTGAGTTAGACCTCCAGCAGCCATTGGCAGGTGGCTTCAGTATCAGAACTAGGAAAGTGTGAAAAATTTGGAACAGAAAGTTTTGCAAGGGTCAGTGTTGAAAAATTACCCATGCATATGTTCTGTAAATAAAAAGCTTAATAAAAAATAAATAAAAAAAACAACAAAAAAATAAAATGCTTCATTTGTTTCAAGTCATATAATATTTTCTGAAATTCCATGCAGTTGATATAAATTAACCAGAGATTCTTCAAATACATTGTTTCAGAAAAATGGCAGTCTTTTGTTTTTAGGACCAGAAAGGGTATACACAATTTTAAAAACATCATGTTATAATTCTCTACACAATTTGGGAGTCAGCATTTTTAAATTGGTGAACTTGAAATGGACATGGAAGCAATAAATTTAAGTCAGTAAACATATACTGGAATGACATATCAATATACACGATATAAAAACCATAATAAACATAAATATGTATGTATATAAACATGAAATACAGAAATGCATGTATACTTATATATACATTTATGTGTTTATATGGGTGAAATATATATACACACAGGCACATAATCATGGAAAACACTTTGCTATTAGTTCCTTTGAGAAATATTTCCAGGTTATGAGTTTCATCAGAGCATTCTTTATTTCCTTATTTCTCAGACTGTAGATGACAGGATTTAGGGTTGGGGGCACCACTGTATAGAACAAAGACAATGACAGATCAAGAACTGAGTCAGATTCCTTAGGTGGCTTTAGATAAGCAATGACACCTGTTGTGATAAAAACCATGAGAACCATGAGATGGGGCAGGCAAGTGGAGAAGGCTTTTGACTTACCTTCTGTGGTTGGTATCTTCAGTACAGTTGAGAATATAGGACCATAAGAGACAGCTATGGAAATAAAGCAAAGAATCCCTAAACCAAGCCCAAAAGCCATAGTGACATCGATTGCAAGGTGTGTCTCAGAGCAGGAGATCCTGAGTAAGGAAGGGACATTCCAAGGAAATCCACTAGTTCTTCTGTAATCACAGAAAGGCAAAGTAAATGTACTAGCTGAGTACAGGGCCCCAAACAAACCTCCACTGAGCCAGGAAGCAGCTGCCATCTTCACACAAGTCTCTCTGGTCATAATGACCTCATATTGTAGGGGTTGACAGATAGCCACATAGCGATCATAGGACATTGCTGTGAGGAGAAAAAGCTCTGATGCTGCAAATAACATCATTAAAAAAAGCTGTGATACACACCCCAAAAAAGAGATGGAGCAGCTGCGACTTAATGAGTTTGCAATTGATTTGGGGACTGTGATGGAAATAAGGCAGAGGTCTAAAAAGACAGGTTTTTTAGGAAGAAGTACATAGGTGTATGAAGTTTCCCTTCAAGAGAGATGAGGATAAAAATAAGTATGTTACCCATTAGAGCCACCAGGTAGATCAAGAAGAGAATGGCATGTAAGACCTGCAGCTCCCAGATGTTGGAAAAGCCCATGAGGAGGAATCCTGTTACCACAATGATATTGGCCATGTTCTAGGGGTAGAGGATTTTCTCTTCTCTCTCTTTGAAAAAGAAATAGAAATGCCAAATGAAAAGAAGGACATATCAGGTAATTCTGATCGAGGCTCACCCTGTGACATTGGGCAAATAAATGACAATTCTTTTTGCTTAAATTTTCCTAGCTTCAGCTCATTACATCTCCCACTTTTTTTTTGTTTTAGAACACAGGTCATCCCTGACTTCTCAGAGAAGGTGGGGTCCCTAAGGGGAGGTGATCACAACCTCTCTCACTTCTCAGGAAAGGAGGTGAAAACACTAAAAAGGAAATGATCACGCCCTCCCTGACATCTCAGGAAGGGAGATGAAAAGCACGAAAAGGAAGTGGGGGTTGCTAGCGGATTTCTGGGCTGAAGGGTCTTATTAGAAACAGGTATGCACAAACCCATCAGCATAGGAGGTATTACACAAGCACATAGCAATAACGTAGAGGCTATTAGTGATGACTCTCCCCAGTCAGTGCAGACTCAATGTGGTATAACAAATATGAATTGTACACACAAGTAACGGTATAACAAACAATATAAATCAACATCGTGTTGTAAAAGATTTCCAGAAGTCCTAGAAGGAGGGTATGTAAACAACAGTTACACATAAGCCTTCTTCAGCAGCCAAGAGATATTCCAAAACCACTCATTGCTTCACATGTCAGGGAATCCAATGATCCCCCCAAGTTTTTGAAATCCTGCAACAGTCCTTTTATATCTTAGGGAATCCAACAATTCCAGCAGATTTTGAAGTCCGGCAACAGTATTATCATTTCTCAGAAAAGCCAATGATAACTAGTTCAGGGGATTTTAACCTAAAATTTATGTACCTAAACTATTTTGACAAATGTATTTCCCTGTAATTTGTTTCCATTTTAACATTGCATATTTTAATATCTTTTAGAGAAATGATTCTCATTAATAGGTCCATTGAATTCATCAGATTGTCAAAGGGCCCCATGAAGCAAAAAAAAAAAAAAAAAAAAAAAAAATGCAAAGAATTCTTGAAGGAAGATGATTTTTAGGGCTTTTCCATATCTCGGCTTATATGGGAATCTGTGAACAATATCATTACTTTGAAACAATTGATAATAGTAGGTATATTACTCTCAGTGGTTAATTTTCATTATCTTGACATACTTTCATCCTAAAACCTCTTTTTAGATAGACAATTAATTGTATTGCTAATTTATGACACTGGAACTCAGAAAAGTTAATTGCCTCCTTCAGTGGTTTCTTAAGGAATGTCAGAACCAAGATGTTAATTCATATCTCTTGCTTCCAATGTTGTTTTTAAAGCTCTCTTACTTTCTTTTGCTAAGGCATGACTTATCATGCCATTCCTAAACAAATGGTTGTTTTCTTATCCTTTAAGACTGAGAATTATATAGATTTTCTAATAATTTAAACTGTGTCCACTATGTTGGACTGGGTTCTTCACTATGAGACATTTTAACACTATACTTAGCCCAATAGACTACAAATGCCATGCAGATGAATGCAGTGTCACATTAGACTTCTACATGAGCATTTAAATTTAAAGTTCCCTGTTGGTTTCACCCATTCCAGACCAGCCATGTTGAAAACCAAATCTATCCTAAAATGGAAAAATAATTCCCAAAGCATCTCTTCTGTGTTCTTTCTCTTCTTGTTTATAGACTATCTAGTCTGTGGAAAAACTTTTTTCCACCCCCCAAACCCACTTTATATTTGATTCACTTTGTTCACTGTCCTAGTTAAAACATTTCTGGAGCTCAAACACACATATCCTTATGAATTATTCCCAAAGTATACCTCTTCCTCCCATTATTAATGTCTACAAGGTCATATACAGTCATTTGTATTTAGGAATGGGGGCAAAGGAGGTAAAAAGGACAAAACAAAGGTTCTATACTAACCTTTATTTTAAATCCAGTTATTTAAAAAAATGAATTATCTCTTGAACTCAAGATGTTTCCAGTCTGTCAGGGAATAAGTAATATATGTACATGATGATAATTCAAAGTAGAATAAGATAACTGCATAGAAGAACAAAGTTCAGAGAGATATGAGACAGAGAGCTTATTTCTAACTGGCAAGTCAAGGGACAATTTTATGCCTTTTGACATTTGTAGGGAAGGTTGTAGGAGAGTGTTTAGACATAAATATTGAAGTTGCAAGGGGGAGATATTGCATATATAGTGTAAGCATAAAACACAGAAATAGTTATTAGCAGGACAAGAAAGAGAGATTGTCTATTTTCTTAACATAAAGACATTTTACAATTCAAATACTGATTTCAAGAGGTAAAATTTCAGTGAAAGTACAAGTACTTTTTACTAAATTTCCCATGTATCATTGTTCTTAAACCTATTCTTTATTTGTATCGGCACCTCCATTTCCTGCACCACTCAATTTACTTGGTAATCGTGCTTAATCTGACTCACTTTTTCCTTTTAGTAATTGGGTCTGTATAATTAACCACATTAACTGAGCATTGATCTCTCTTTTTGAATCACTTGCTGCTTTGTCTTCTTGCAGATTAAAATTTGTCAAACCCTAATCCCTTATTACTTTAGCTACCAGTCTTATGTAACTTTGCTCTTGTACTGCTAAATGAATCTGGGCAAAGTCACAAAACACTACTGACTGGGCTCACTACTAATTGATGTCATAATCACATCTGATCCCACTTTAGCTAAGGAGTCTTTTGTTCTTCTCATGTTGGTTCTTCATCCTATTCCTTACCTTGGCTGCTCTTAAATTTATCTTCTCCTTATGTTTTATACTTTCCCTCCCAAATATTTGCATACATTAAGACCTAAAATC
This sequence comes from Sarcophilus harrisii, assembly GCF_902635505.1. Taxonomy (NCBI): domain Eukaryota; kingdom Metazoa; phylum Chordata; class Mammalia; order Dasyuromorphia; family Dasyuridae; genus Sarcophilus; species Sarcophilus harrisii. The sequence continues at coordinate 229,607,693 of NC_045429.1, forward strand.
ATGCTTCATTTAGAAAATAGAGACTTTTATAGGTAAGTAATTTTCCTTCTCCGCCCCCCCCCAACTCATAGTTGACATTCTGCCCAATTCTTTTTTCCTTTGCCTCTACTCTCTTTTGAAGATTTAATATAATCCTGGTGCTGAAAAAAGTAAAATCCTCTATGTATGCCTTTTGTTGATTACATCCCATTTTAAGCTTTTTCTTTTATCTGCATCTTCCCTAATATTCAGTCTTTCCCTGTTTACTCTAAATTTTTCTATACTCAATAAAAGTCTTGAACAATGATATTCCTATTTTTCATTTCCCGTCTCTTCTTTTATTCTTTATAATCTCCCTATAATGTGATATATAATCTCATGAGTTAACTGAAACTGTCCTTTTCAAAGTTAATAATAATTTATTAATGTGTATATCTGATAGATTTTTCAGGCATCCTTCTTGACTTTAGTATTGGACACAACTGAATCTTATCTCATTTGTTATAGTGTTTTTTCCTCTGTATTTTTGTTACTCAATTCTCTCTTGAATGTCCTAATGCCTATCTGACAATTCTTAGTTTCTCTTGCTGTATCATCATTGTCCCATCATGCCCTCTTATTGCGTTTATGCCAAGATTCTGTTTTAGGTATCCCATTCTTTCTATTTAGCTCTTTCTTAGTGTCCTTATTATTTTGCATGGGTATGAACATGTTGCTTAAAATGATGAATCCCATAGGTATATTACCCGCTCCAGTTACTTAAGCTTTCCATCATGTATTGGACATTCCAAGTGACTGTTCTTTGTCTATGTAAAGCTCAGTATGTCTCCAAACACCCATTGTTTTTCCCAGTCCCCACAGACCTCTGCTTCTGAACTCCCTTATTTTTTCAAGAGTTCCATCATCCTTTCAGTCACCAGATTCATAACTTTACTGCTATCCTTTGCATATCACTCTTATTTATCCCCAATCCCCAAGGTTAATTAATTTTCAGATAGTGTTCTTTCAATCACCATAATACCTCCCACATTTGTCTCTTTCATTTCATTTATTCAGCTACCACTCTAGTTCTGACTCTTGTCACTATCTAGAATAGTGTAGTATCTTCCTAATTGGTGTCCAAGGCTGTTTCCCCTTCTATTCATCTATTACATATCTTCCAAACAGGTTTTCCTAAAGCATATAGTTGAACAAGTCACTCCTTTGCTCACTAAATCCTACAGGACTCTCATAGTTTCAAATATAAACTACTATTTTTGATTTTTAAATCCTTTCTGAAAGAGGACCCAATCTTTACTTCCAGCTATAGTGCAGTAAGTTAATGACTATTTTCCCATTTATGTTTGAATTCCTAGCCCCTAATACACCATATGAGCTATTTTAGGACTTTAGGAAATCTTGATTTTTTTTTTTTTTTTTGTGGTTAGTCTTTCAGGGATCACATAGCAGCCCTGGAAAGATCATTATATCCCAAAGTATGACCTTAAATTGCTGAAATCCTTAATTGCAATTGAATTTTACCATTTGAGTGTTTTGTTGGATGGATTTTTTTTTTCTTTTTTCTTTTCTTTTTTTTTTTTTTTAAACCCTGAGTTGAGTTCAGATACAAAGAGTATTTTGCTTGAATATTATAAAGTAAATGTGACTTTATATCCATATAGACCACAAAGAAAATTAGTCCTGAGTGGGTTGAATGATAATTTGCGGTAAGGGAGACTAAACTGAATGCTTTCTAGTTACCAAAGGAGTAACATGAGAGACCTGTTTACTTATGTTGTAGAGCAAATGGGGTACTAAAACTTAGTAAAGAATATTAAAATGTAGGAGTTTATCTAAAGTCAGTCTTCGCATTCTCTTTAATTTTTGCCACACTTGCTTTTGTAACCAAGAATCTGTTTAAAATTGCAGATACAAGTGTAACAAACTATTTGTTAATATAGTTTTTAATATTTGTGGACATTTAAAATTTATTTTGTTACAGTTTTTTCTAATCTTGTATATAAAATTACCACTGTATATATAGTTTGACAAAAAAGATGGAAATTTATACCTTTTATGCCATTTATTCCTTCAATCCATGGCTTGAGATGAGATTCTCTATTCAGGCATCTACAGGCTTATGTAGAGATGGAATAAGCTCTCAAAAATGAATGGTATTTATATATGCAAGGGTGACATACATTCGACAAAATTTCCAATTTTTTTCTTTGGATTTCTGGTCCTAGTAGGATCCCACCATATTCTCAGTCACATTAAGTATATTGAGGTGGGAATAATCAATGTTTCTTTTTTTTTTTTTTTTTTTTTTTTTTTTTTTTTTTTTTTTTTTTTTTTTTTTAGCTATGCTTGCCACTTTTTTATTTTAGCTGCAACATTCAAAGTGTTCAGGAAATCAAATTTTGAAGTATGTAGTTCAGTATCTTTTTGAGGCTGATATATTTGCTATATTCTTACATCATTTTATTTTACTTCTGAGATTCAAGCTTTCTAAATTTGTGGGATTCTCTAAGGATGGTAGAACTAGAGGTCTCCTGAGTATTTCTAAGTTATTCAGTGTTAAAGGTCCTACAGTGCTTTAGCAGCTCAAATAGTCAACTTGTTAATCTAATCTTTGGAAACTGGGGAACACTTGAGGACTTTATGAAATCTAAATCTTATGACTTATATCAATAGAACCATAAGCATATCAGTATCCATCAGATCACATTTAAAATGATTTTTGGATTTAGAAAAATGTTTCCTATTCTACAAAGCAATATAAATCAATAAACTGCCTGTTCTCTGAACCACAAACAAACCCAACAACAAAATATATTCTTCTGCAAATCTTAGAAAAAATGGGCATTCCTCATTATAATCTTTATCTTTTACAATTTTCCTTTTGTTACAAGAAAGGGAATTATTTAACAATTTTGGCAGAAATATTGTCTATTCCTATCACACAGTATGGCGCCTGATACATACAAAGCATTTTTTGAGATGTAATATTCCCTATTGAGAGAGAGGGAAAGGAAGAGAAAAAGAAAGGAAGGAAGAGAGAGAGAGAGGTAGAAGGGAGAGTGAGAAGGAGAGAAGAATACTTTAAAAGATGTCTTAATATTTAAAGTCTTCCTGTCACTTTGATATCATATCTGTGACAGCTTTCTGATCATTTTCCTTAAGTCCTCATTTTTGTTCAATCATTGCTGTGTGAGTCCATGGACCATAGCACCCTAGTCCTCCACTATACCTTGAAATCTGTCCTACCTTCATGTTTATTGTTTTCATGATACTATTTCTTTCTTTCTTTGCCCTTCCCTTTTCCTTTTGCTGACAATTTCCCCCCAAATCAGGATATTTTTCAAAGAATTTTCAGTGAGTTATGTGGCTAACAAATTTGAGCTTGAGCTTCAGTGTTTGATCTCCCAGTGAATATCCTGGGTTCATTTCTTTCAGTATCCATTGTCTTAATCTCCTTCATGTTTAAAGCAGGGCTTCTTAAACATTTTTCTCCTTTGTGGTACCTTTTCTCCCTGGAAATTCTTATATAGCCTGGGTATATAATATGAAATAGTTATAAAAATAAAAATTTATTCATAATAAATCATAATTACATGACCTCCATATTCAGTTATGTGACCTCACATAAGGTCACCACCTACAATTTAAGAAACTTTGGTCTAAAGAACGCTCAAAGTTTTTTCTAGCACCATAATTGAAAGCATCAATTCTGCAGTGCTCAGCATTTCTTGTAGTTCAACTCACATAGCCATAATTTCTACTGGCACAAACAAACAAACATGCCTTGATTTTGTTGGCAAGGGGGTATCTCTGCTTTTAGTATGATGTTCCAATTTTCTATAGCTTATCTTCCACTTTTGATCTCAGGTCCTACCTGCTCTTTCCTTTTCTAAGCAGAAGCTAATGATGGAATAGATCACTATTCACTAAATACCTAACATGCCATTTGAACCTTTACTTAGGTATGGGTTCTGCCTATTTCTCACTTACATAATGCCAACTAGTCTTGTTCAGATAATTCTATTAGACTGATTCTTTAAGTCAGAAGGTAAGGAAAATTTGGGTCAATGAATATGTTCTCCAAACGAACTGTGTTAAAAAAAAAAAAAATCATTGTCAATCTAGAGACTGATAGATTGAATGATTTTTATTTCTGTTGCTCTTAACATCCTCTGTATGAAATGATTTAAAGTTGTTTTATTTGGAATACTTTCCTCTTTAATCCATGAACTGTTGCTTAGAACTGGAACTTGCTTAGTATTACCAAACAACCTGTGAGTGTGAGTCTGTGTAGTGACCATGTATGTAAATGTAAGGTAGACTTTGAAGACCTTCTTTATTGCAATGGATAGAAACTTTTTTTCTTTTTTTCTTCTGAGGCAATTGGGGTTAAAAGTGACTTGCCCAGAGTTACACAGTTAGGAAGTGTTAAGTATCTGAGACCAGATGAACTCAGGTCCTCCTGACTTCAGGGTTGGTACTCTATCCACTGTACCACCTAGCTGCCCTCACTTTTTTAAAAACTTAATTTTTTTCCCCAATTAAATGTGGAAAGGGAATCCATTTCAATTTTTTTCTCTTTCTAGGAAGTACTGAATCCCTCATCCAGCTATTTCACAGAATACCCAGAGGCAAATGTTTTTTTTATTCTCTTTTACTTTTTCTAATACATTAAAAAGTCTGTGGGAATTGATAAAAGAAAGCTCTAGGTTTAAAAGTTTTGCTTGCCCCAGCAAAAGGGACACCTGAATATTATATTGGCATACACTATGGTCATAAGGTTTAAGTTAACATTCCAGGTATGATCCAATTAAATGCTTTCCTTAGGAAAAATTCTTTTACCTAAATAAAATGTTACAATTAAAGGAGATGAAAGTTCCACGTGAGATACAACCAAAAAAACCATCCAATTTGGTTTAGCTAAAAGAAAAACACAGCATAAATGAAAAAAGACTCAGATATTGGCAAGAGAAATTTGAATGTAATACATGTGTATACACACATAAGTATCCATTTGAAGTAGTTTAACATTTTGTGACAGAAAATGTTCAATCTTCAACTTAGTTTTGAAAGTCTCCCAGGACTGAATTGGGATACTTACAGAAATTCAGAGGAAATAACGACTTTTCACTCTTTTTTAATGACTCCAAAGAAAAAGAAGTTCACACATTTTTTTATTATTTTTTCTGATGTAGAAATGAATGCGTGCTGGTAAAAGTGTTCCTGTTTCATCTTTTTAATCTATATTTGATAAAAGTTGATTAGGGAAAAGAAAAAAAGCAGCTTCTAATAAGATTGGAGTCAGTTTAAAATGAAGAGGAAAATTTCCTTTAGAAAGCTTCTAAGCTTTTAGAATATCTAAACAGAACAGAACAGATCTGTTATTCCTTAAAAACATGACTAGGTGTTCCTCAATGAATAATCATCCATCTATAGGTGTTTTCCTTTCCTCTAATCACTACTTTAGACATTTGTTTTTCTTGTTTTATTTGTGTAGTTAGAGTTTAAATCATAAAGGTCATTCTGAGAATTCTTTCTTTTTGTCTGTGATAACTTTTCTGAGAAAGGTAAAATTGAAGAATAGTAAAGAATTGTATAGAAAGAGAAGAGGAAACTTGGTATTTAGAAAGTTTGTGTTCATATTGTTCACAGAGGATGTGGAAGCAACAGGTTTGTCTATAGTCCAGAAAGAAAAACATTAAAAATTAGATTAGAAGACAAGAGAAATGATGAGAATCCATTTCTTTGTTTTACTGTATACTTTCTATGTGCTAGGTGAACAACTCAGTTGTGAGAATATGAGTACAAAGAAAAAAACAATCCCTATTTTCAAGAAGCTTATATTTTAAAGACAGTGATAAATATTTGAATAAATCTTTGTAATATGAATATAAAGAGAATAAAATTAATATAAACAATAGTAAAATACATGGTATGTTGTGATTGAATACACTAACAGGTGGAGAGATTAGAAAAGGCTTCATTCAGAAGATGTGGTTTATTCTGTATCATAAAGAAAATAAAGGGGCTTTATGAGGCAGAGGTAAGGAAGAATAGAATTAAAAACATATAGGATGTTCAATGTAATGGAGAAATTTAAATATTGTATCTGGGGAACACAGGGTCAATTCAGCTGACCAACAGACAGGTTAAGGAGGAATGTTTAAAGAGTCTGGAATGATTGATATGGGTCCAGATCTTAAAGTGCTTTAAAAATAAATTAACAAGTTTATATTTTATCCTTGAGACAATAGGCAGGTAGTAGCATTGATTGAGGTAGATAGTGCCAAAGTCAGATTTTCTCTTCAGTGAAATTATTTTGTCATTCCAGAATATAACCAATATAAAATTATTATTGGTTATTATATCCAGAACCCTAGCCTCTTTGCACTCTGAAATATCATATCCTAAGCCCTCTAGTTCTTTAATGTAGAAGCTCCTAAATCCTGTGTTATCCTGACTGTGGTTCCACAATATTTGAATTGTTTCTTTCTGGATTCTTGCAACATTTTCTTCTTGATCTTGGAGTGCCAGAATTTGGCTATAATAATACTAGGACTTTTCATCTTGAAATATCTTTCAGGAAGTGATCAGTACATTCTTTCAATTTCTTGTTAACCCACTTGTTTTAAAATATCAGGACAGACTTCCTTCATAAGTTTTTGAAAGATGATTCTATGCTCTTTTTTTTGAATCAGGACTTCCAGATAGACAAATAATTTTTTGGTTATTTCTCCTGGATCTATTTTCCAGGTCTGTTTCTCCAATGAGATATTTCACATGCTTTTCTATTTTCTCATTCCTTTGCTTTTGTTTTATTATTTCTTGATTTCTTCTAAATTCTAGTTTCTTCTAAATTTACTCAATTCTAACATTTAAGAAATTATTTTCCCCAGTGAGCTTTTGTACTTCTTTTCCCATTTGGCCAATTTTGATTTTTAAGATGTTCTTCTCCTCAATAGCTTTTTGTACTTTTCTTTTTTTTTTTTTTTTTTTTTTTTTGGCACAACTCTCATTTTTCTTTTCCCTCTCTCTCTCTCTTACTTGATTTTTAAAATTTCTTTTGAATTTCCCAAGGTGTGGGACCAATAATTATCTTTTTTGGAGTCTTTGGATGTAGGAACTTTGGCTTAGTTGTCTTCTGCTGAGTGTGTTTTGTTTTTCCTTGTCACCATAATCACTTTCTATGATCAGAATGTTTTTCTTTTGTTTGCTCAAATTTCCTGCCTATTACTTGGCTGTTAATTTTTTGTTAAAGTAGGGCTCTGTGTCAGGGGGAAGGGTATGCTTTCTGGAAGTTCAGGGATTTTGTGGAGGTGTTTTTAGAGATTCTTCTAGGGACTAGAACACAAGCATTCTTTTCTGCCCTGAAACTGTGAGGAGTATCCCCATCCTACTGTGTCTATACTTTCTAGTGTGCTAATGGAACAGACTCCTTCCTTAGTTATAGTAAAGAGATATTCTCTGAGCTGAGATCACTCAGAAGCTATGGGCTGTTATGGATTTTCATGTCCACACCTACTTTGCTAGTTTCTCAAGGCTCTCTCACCTGGCTGACAAATATTTCTTCCTCACCTCCTAAGTCATCTTTAATGTCTCTGGCCTGAGAGGTCTGGAAACTGCCCATGCTAATATGGATTCAGAGAGTCCTAGGTCCATTTTTGCTTTGCTGGCTGCCATACTAGGCCCAAGGCAGGGGCTATGCTGGTATGGCCTGCATTGGAATTGTGTGCTGAACTCCTACCCTGGTACTACAGATATTTCCTGTTGACCTTCTAAGTTGTTTTTGACTGGAAAAGTGTTCTACTCCATGTTATTGTGTGTTCTGATGCTGTGACATTTGTTTAGAAACATTATTTAAAGAAATTTGGAGGGATGCAGGGGAGAAGTCAGTGTGTCCCTGCCTGTTTTCCCCTATCTTAGCTTTGTCTCATCTCTCCTCTTATCTTATAAGAATCTTATTCTTTGAATGGGGTTCTGTGGATTAAATATATCATAGATTTGTATTATTAGAACACAATGGATTTAGTCAGTTATTTGTGTTTTATTTGCTCTTTCAAGCTCCCAATCTAACAAACCTAAACATTTCAGTGTAGTAAAAGGAATAGTGGAAGCAGGAATAATGGACAAATATCTTTGTGAGACAATATTTTCCTAATGTGAGGAAAGCATCTGAACAGTTGAGAACCTGAAAATGTGGAATTAGTTTCCTTTGAATGAAGTTACTTTTCATTAGTGAAAATCCATGTCACATAGAATTTGGATGATCATGAGTTATAGATATTTTAAATAAATGTCAATTTCAGATGGACAATAGACAAATGATATTTTGATGTCATTCCCAATTCTAGATTTCTGTGCTTATATTTTACATTTAAAAGTGAAACCAAGAGACTAACATTTTTCTGAAAGAAAATTGGTTATTTGTAAATACATATTGGAAGATCCTTTCATCAATTTATATCAACTGTTTAGTTAATAAGTATATGGAATAGAAGAAAACCTTATCTGATTTGAAAATAGATGAAATATTTAAATCAGAAGGAAGTCACTTGCTATAGACCTTGAAATATTTATCATCCTTAGTTATAAAGTTGTGACCATCACACTTTTCCTAACTATCCCTAAATATTATTGGATTTGTGAAAATACTTAAAAAGTTGTACAGCAAAATAGACGTGAAGAAGATGCTTCAGTGTAAGTTGTGGCATTCTCATTATTATTTAAGATATTTTAATACTGTAATACGCCTAATAGATTACAAATATCATTCAGATGAATCCAGTCACATTAGATTTCCATTTGACCATGCATTGTCACCAACACCTAGACCAGCCATGTTGAACTGCAAATCTATTCTTAATAAAAACAACAACAAAAAAATTTCCCAAACATTGCCTTGTTTATTGGGTCTCTTCTTGTTTGTAGAATATAGCATATCACAAAAACATCTATTTCCACCTCCAACTCCCACTTTAAATTTTGATTCACCTTGCCCTAGTTAAAATATTCCTAGAGCTCAAACATACATCCTTATATACTCATGAATTATTTTCCAAAGTATATCTCTTGGATCCATTGTTTATATTTACAGGTAATCTATAAAAAGACTTTTGCATTTTGAAATGGAACAAAGGAATTATAAAAAATGATACAACTATATCATTTGACAAAACATTTATCACAGTTTTGTTCTGTACAAGCTTCTATTCTTTTTTAAAAAATTAATTTTATTAAAGCTTTTTATTTACAAAACATATGCATAGGTAATTTTTCAGCATTGACCTTGGCGAAACCTCTGTTCCAAATGTTCCCTTTCTTCTCTCCACCCCCTCCCCTAGATGACAGGTGGTCCAATACATTTTAAATATGTTAAATCCAATATATGTATACATATTTATATAGTTATCTTGCTGTATAAGAAAAATCAGATCAAGAAGGGAAAAAAACCTGAGAAAGAAAACAAAATGCAAGCAAACAACAGAAAGAGTGAAAATGCTATGTTGTGGTCCACCCTCAGTTCCCACAGTCCAAGACTCTATTCTAAACGCATATAGTTTAAAAAATGTGAACTTCTCCTGGCCTCAAAATGTTTCCTGTTTACCAGGGGAACAAGAAATATACGCAAATGACTATAATTCAAAGTAGAATGGGATAAATGCATGGGAGGAGAACAAAAATCACGAAGAGATGTGACAGCTTATTTCTGAGTGGAAGTCAAAGGTCAACTTTATAATTAATAGAATTTTTAGGGAAGATTGTAGGAGAGATAGTAGAGTTTTGGGAGGATATAAAGAAGCATAAATATTGAGGTTGCAAGGGGGAGATATTCCATGCATTTTATAAGCATAATAATAGAAGTAATGATGAACAGGATAAGGAAGAGTTATTGTCTTAATATAAAATTATTTTGGAATATTCATTTCAAGAAGTATAATTTTAATGAAAGTACAAGTACTTTTACAAAATTTCTCACGTATTATTTTTCTTAAGTTTATTTATTTTTATTGGGCTCTCCAGTTTCTTCACTACTTAACAATTTTCTTGACAGTTTTAATTTGACTTTACTTTCTTTCCTTCCTTAATGTGTCCTTATAATTATTCAGCTTAACTGGATATTCATCTCTTTTTGAATCACTTGCTGCTTTGTTTTATTGTAGATTACACCTTACCAAATCCCTGATTACTTTAGCAATTCACCTTTTATAATTTTACTTGTATACTGTTAAATAGAGCTGGGCAAAAATCAGAAACCTTTATTTATTGGGTTCATTCCTAATTGATGTCTTATAATTTCATCTGTATCTCACTTTAGCCAGGCAATCCTTTTTTCCTCTCATGTTAGTTCTTTATCTTTACTACTCCCTAGATTTATTTTCGGTTTTTATATCTTCTATATCTTTCTTCCCAAACATTTGCACAAGTGAAGATTTAATATCATACTTCATTTAGAAAATACAGACAATTTTTTGGGTGAGAGTTATTTCTCCCCCTTTTTCAATTCAACTAACTGATATTCTCCTATTCCCTTTGGTTTTGCTATTGTCTCTGATGAAGATTTAAAATAAACCTGGTCCTGGAAAAAATAAAATACGTTATGTATACCCTTGATTAAATTCCATTTTAAAGTTAATCTTTCTGTACTCAGTAAAAGTTTTGGAAAATATTATCTATATATTGTAACTCCATTATTTCTTATTTCATACTTTATAAATTTTCTGTAGTTTGATATGTCCTCATTAATCAACTAAAACTATATTTCTCAAAATAAGTAATAATTTACTAATATGTATATCTGATAATTTTTTTCAAAACTCATTATCTTCTGTGTAATATTTGCTATTAGATTTTTTCTTTCTTTAGAGTATATTCACTCTGTATCTTTGTTACTTGGCTCTTTCTTGTTTGTTCTAATACCTTTCAGACAATTGTTTTTTAATTTCTCTTGCTGGATCAGAATTATACCATTATATTTTCTGAGTTAATGCCACAGTTCTGATTTAGGCTTTCTTCTATCCTTTCCTTTTTAGAGAATTTGTTATTTCACTTGGTTTTGTTCATGTTCCCTGTGATAATGAGTCCCATAGCTATATTGCCTGCTGTAATCAGCCTTTCTGTTTCTCTCTCTCAATTTTGCATTGAATTACGATTGGATATTCCAAAGTGGTTGTCATTTAGCTTTCTAAAACTTTGACATCTCCCCCTTATTTTTCCTGTTCTCCATAGACCCTGCTTTCAACTTCTTTATTCCTTTAAAATGCCATCATCTTTTCTGTCTCTGCTAACTTTTTTTCATATCACTCTTTCTTAAGGTTAATCAGTTTTCCATGATGTTTTTTCCATTATTACATCTTTCACATTTGTCCCTTTTAATTCACTCTAGTTTGAAACTCTGTCCCTTATTTAGAAATGTCTAATATTTTACTAATTGATGTCCCTTCTTCAATCCATCCATCACACATTTGCCAAATTGGTTTTCATAAAGCACAAAGTTGAATATGTCATTCTCATGTTCATTGTACCCTAGAGAGCTCATGAAATCTCATAGAATCTAATATGACCTCCTATTTTTGATGTTTAAATACTTTCTGAAAGAACACACAATCTTCCAGCCATAGTATAGTTTGAACTTTTTTACATTAATCTAATGTCCATCCAAAATGACCTTTTTGTTTTTTCTCTTGTTGTTGGTCTGTCATTTCAATTATGTTCTACTTTTCATGTCCCCATTTGGTGTTTTCATGGCAAAGATTCTGTTATTGTTCACCACCATTTGCATCTTCAGCTCAGTTTATAGATGAGGAACTGAAACAAACAGGATTAAATGACTTGCTCAGGGTCACAGAACTAATAAGTGTCTGAGGCTTTACTTGATCTCACAAAGATGATTGTTCCAGATTCTCAACTCCATTCATGGTGCCACTTAAGTCCTCTTCTTTCATTATATAAGAGGGATAGAGAATAGAGATATCCATCTCTATGATTTTGCCCTGTCTATTCAAAAGGATGAAGTTAAGGACTGTTTTTGCATTTATGTTTGGGTTTCTAGTTCCTTACATTGATTATTCTGATTCAGGACCTTAGTAACTCTTGTTGATTGATTTTTTTTCTAACCTTGGATACCATGTTACTGATGCATCTACATGTTTATTATCAAAAAGGGAAAATTTGTACCTCATTATGCCATTCACTTCTTCAATCCATTGCTTGAGATGAGACTATATGTTTTCCATTCTGGCACTTAAAGGCTTACATATAGGTGGAGTAAGCTTCAGAAGTGAAGGGTATTCTTATACTGAATGGTGAGAAATGCAGTAGAGAAAAACTTTTCCTTTACTTTCTTTGAATTTCTGGTCTTAATAGAATCCCACTATATTCTCAATCACAGTAAGCATATTGAGGTGGGAATTACTGATGTCATCTTAACTCTGCTGGCCACTATCAAAGTGTTTTTAGGGATTCAAGTTTCTTAATATCTAGTTCAGTTCCTTTACTGAGGTTGATATATTTGTTATATCTTTACATCATTTTATTTTCCTTCTGAGTTTGAAACTCTCTAAATTTGCAGGGATTCTCTCAGGATGATGGAATTAGAAATTAGTGTTTACATTAGTGTTTACATAATTATTCAGTATTAAGGATCCTATAGTCCCTGAGTAGCTCAAATTCCTGAACCTATAACTAATTAACTTTGGGACAGGGGAGGAAGGAGGACTCTATGATACCTAGATACTATGGCTTATCTTAAACATCCCAGTAACCATCAGGTCATGTTTAAAATTATTTTTGATTCATAAGAGTTTTATATTTTACCAAGTATAAAAATCAATATGCCATCCATTCCCCAAAATACTAAGAAACTCAACAATATATTTTCTTCTGCAACTCTTAGAAAAAACAGAATTCTTCATTATAAACATTTTTAAAAATAATTTTCCATGTATTATAGGAAAGAGGGTAACATTTAACAATTTGGCAGAAAGTGTCATTCTGTTCCTAGCACCCAGCATAGTGCCTGTTATATATTAATCATTTATTGAGATGTCAAAACAAGTCATATCATGAAGATATTCACTTTTTTGAGAGGTGGGGTGAGGGGGAGACAGAGAGAGGGAAACAGAGAAGGAGGAGAGATGGAAAGAGGGAGGAAGAGAAGAAGGAAGAGAAGGAGAAAGGAGCAGGAGGGAGGAAGAGAGAGTGGAAGGGAGGAAGAAAGGGAGAAAGAGGGACAGGGAAGAGAGAAAAGAGCTTCAGAATTTGACCTTTCAGTTAATAGCCTAAATTAATTTCTTTCAGTATTAACTGACTTGGTTCTCTTTGCTGTCTAAAGGACTCTCAAAGGTCTTCTCTAGTACTACAATATTAAGTTGTCAATACTACAGCACTCAGCTTTCCTGATAGTCCAACTCTCACAGCCATATGTTGCTATTGAAAAACCATAGTATTAACTATATGGACCTTTGTTAGCAAGGTGATATTTTTGTTCCAATTTGCCATAGGAAGCTATTATTTTTAAGGCCTCAGTCAACATCTATAGCAATATTTGTGCCCAAGAAAATAAAATCGGACACTCCTGACATTTCTTTCCCTTCCATTTGCCAAGAAATGATAGGACAAGTTGCCAAGATTAGTTTTTTTTATCTTAAGCTTCCAATCAGGTTTTATAATTTTTTTCATTTTATCCTCATAAAGAGGCTTCTTAATTCTTCTTAACTTTGTTATCAGAAAATTTCTCATTCTTTTTCTTTTTATATTTAGGTCATTTGCAACATACTTTGCACACAATTGCTCTTAGTACTCCATTAGTCTCCATTTAAATCCTTTTGATTCTTCTTTTGTTTCAAGGATTGTATTTACATGAGTATTATTTTTAAATAGTATAGCTTATAATTTTACCTTACCATAGTACATTTTTTTTTGTCTCCTGTTACTTTTAGCAGCTTTATAGTAGTAGTCTTATTGATAGCATTATCCAATCACTGGTTTCATTAGACAAAGATTCAGTGGTTTATATGAAGCCATATTTGCTTCTTGAATCATGCCTTCTAATTCTTCTTACTTCTTACCTGAGTTTGTATATAGACCTTTTAGTCTCTGAATTTTATTTCTAATCATTTCTTGTAATCTGTCTTGTGGGCTTCTGAAAGTCTTCTCAAGTATTATCCTTCTTTTATTTTAACCATACTTTATACTATTTATCTTGGTAGATGTGAATAATTAACTTTCATTATTTTTCTTTAAAAACCATTTTTAGTGGTTATATATATTCTGTACCTAGACAAGAGCCGTTTACTTGTATTATCCCAACATCCAGAAATCCAGATCCAATTTTCTTTTATAATTTTCTAGGTATCTTTTTGTTACCTTAATTTTTTTCTTTCTATATGGTGATACTACCTGTCTCCCTGTGTGCTTCAAGATAATACTTTTATAAGCTTCTTTTGACAAATTTCTTTGTATTGATGAAAGTCACTCAAAGTTGGAAATAATTCCCCTTTGGACAACCGTTGGGCAAATTTCTGGTTTGTGTTCAGGCAAATGTTCCAAGAAAAAACCAGACTTTCTGATGGTGGTAAATGGAATAGCTGTCTCATAATCCCTGAGCACAGTCATCATCCCCAACAGTCACTAGTTTTTCTCCCTCCTCTGACTCTAATTGGAATTACTAATAACTGGGAAAACAGAGAGATAATCTTTGATCTTCATTATTTTTAAAAAATATTTTTATTTATTTCACTAAATATTTCTCATTTTGATTTCCCTTCTTTACCCATTAAAAATACAAGCAATATGTGGTAGATAAAAGGTAAAATGACTGAGAAGACAAAAATTTAGGCTCTTGAGCATATTGATTTATTAATCAATGCCTTCCATGGTTTAATCAATAAGGACCAGTAGCCTCCCTTTACTTGATAGTGGACACTGGATTTATTGGAAGACAGATTTTTTTTGCATTCAAAACTATTAATTAAATGAGACCAATTAATTAAAATAACCTTAACCCTGATACAAATAGGGAATCTGATTTCTAATTGGTGAAATATTAGAAGTTTACCAAGTTGGGAGGGGGAGAGTGAAAAGGTACAATTCATTGAAATTAGCAAAAAGTGTCCTCTCTAACTCCAAATATCTATGTATAATCTAAGCAACATGGAAACTACACTTGATTGATCAGTGTGGGAACAATTTTCAATAAGCCATGTGGGTTGCTTAAAATGTATTCGAGGGATTAGGGATTCAAATTTCTTGGTATCTAGTTCAATTCCTTTCCTGAGGTTGATATATTTGTTATATCTTTACATAATTTTATTTTCCTTCTGAGTTTCAAATTGAGAAAAAAAATGCTTATATAAATTTTTGGATAAGATCAACTTTCTGGTCAGCACAATCTAGATTCTTAATTAAAACAATAGGTAGAAACTACAATCAACAATTGTTGCAACAAAGCAACAAAGTCCTTTCACAATTCCCATAATTAAAGATGAAATTGTCTTAGACCTATGATTGAATAAAAAGGGAACTGAACTATATCCAGAAATGAGTTATAAGTTAGAGTCAATGTGGATTACTCCATACCCATGATCACTTGGTGATCTAATCCCTCCAATATTCCCCATTTGATTCACTGAGGAATGGATAACCCATTCCTCCCAGGGATCATTGAACTATAAGCCAGATCTAGAACTCATTATGTACAAAGAGAAATTACTTTAGTCATAATATACATCAAACTACTTAAGAGAGCTTACAAGGACTAATTTTGACAGGAGCTATTTACATGTCACTAAGGTTACTAAGAAAACTTAAACATAAACATCATGAAACAAAAAGACCTGACAATAAAACAACAAACATCAATATCAACTAACCAGAAGTCTTTTATTTCCCACTAAGCTATTTCCAATGTCAATTTAATATCACATTTTGTCTTGAATCCCAAATATGCCATGTTATCAACTGATCTATGGAAACCTTTTGGACATTCTGGATTAGGCCTTATTCTCAGAGTAGCTCTGAAGGGGACTCTGTTTCTCTGATTCCAAGTTACTTGTAATAGTTCTTATAAGATTTATTACAATATAGCATAACATCTTAAATTTTGTTTTTCAAACCTGAACCATTAGAGGATATCACTTTCTCTTTCTTTCTTTCTTTAAAGCCTATACATAATATAGAAATCTTAAAAAATTCCTGAGGACTTAATTTTGCCAGATACTTTAAAAATGGGAAAATAATTTCAATTTAGGAGTTGGGGTTAGAAAAAGAAAATAACTGAAAAACTAATTCCCAACCAAGAGGAACTTATATTCTTTGCACCAGTAATTTAGGGTAGATCTATTACAATGGAAATAATAATTGGATTTATTACTCTTTCACCTTTCAACGATCCAAAGCACACTTTAGAGAACTATAGAAATAAATGTTAACATGATTGTCGGAAAAGAGGAAAAGGAAAACTTTTCATCTGCACTCTTTCTGATATCTCTCTTTGAACCCAATAATAATAAATATTAGTGAAAGTAGAGTTTATTTTCTAATGTATCACTCGACTTTTGGATAAATATTGATTAGTGTGGCTCAGTGAATGGAAGTGGTATATCATAGAGAATGTCATGTTCCTTAAGATTAAAGGAGCCCATTATGTAGGTAGTGAATGTAAAGTTCTACATAATTTTCTTGAAAAGAGTTTCATACATGTGATCCCAGAGCTGGGAGACTAATAATGGACTAAGACATAATATAGAGGAGCAAAATTCAAGACTTTTATTTCTTCTGCTATTTGGAGCTGTTCAAATGTGAGGGGTCTGATGGATGGGAATATATGGAATATTAAAATAGTCTTGTTTCTCTAGCTAACTTCATGGATTATTTTTTTTTTTCATGAAAGAGTCTAAGGTTTTATAACAAGAATGCAAAGGTAAATTAGTCAATGAAAAAAAAAAAAGACTTTTTCAGTATTTACTCTGTTCTAGGTACTGATCTCTACACTGTGCTTATAAACTCAAAAGTGAGCAAGTTGCTTTCATATTTTAATAGAGGGAGTTCTGGCCATGAGAAAGAAAAGTTTTGTTCTAGGAATTTCAGGGACAGTATAACAATAATTTTTCTTGTTTTATTGGTATAGCTAGAAAATTTTCTACACTGTAAATAAGAAATGTGAGAATAGATATCTTTTATTTTCATTGTGTAAGTCATTGGAAAAAGGGAGGATTATAAAAAGAATGATAATGCAATAATTTTGAAAGAAGATAGAAAAGGCAGATCAAACCATGCACTTCAGAAGCTTCAAGTATATGATGTTCGCAGAGGATAAGGAAGAAACCAGTATAAGTGGCAATTCACAAAGCGAACAAGTAAAATTCAGAACAGAGTGGAAATAAGAGAAATGATGAAAATAATCAATAAACAAATAGGTGTTATGGATTTATGATGTACTATACCTTGTGATATGGTTTAGTGCTACAACTGTAGAATGACACATTTTCTCCTCACAAGGAAGGTGAGATACAATATATATACACATATATATATATCTGAGATGTCAGTAGTCTTTTATGAACGTAGCTTCATAAAAGACTACTGACATCTCAGATGTCTTGACTTACACTTGAATTGGATTTAAGTGAGGCAGATTTGCAGACTCATCAACTTTAATTTCTTTTCCATGATCATCTTAGGCCCAGAGACAGAAAAAAGTACAGATGATTGGACATAGCCTGAGATGCGCAATGGAGGACCTTGATATTCTCAAAGTCTTACCAAGTTTTATAAACATCATGGGGCCTACTTTGGTCACCTTTATGGCCATTGGGACAAATTGTTCTCATCTACTCCTTCTGCTAGGGAAAGTCTTCATATGCTTGAACAGCATAAACATAAATTCACAAAAGTGGTTTAAAAAAAGGTGCTTTGTCATAAGAGGGCAGAAAATAACACCAGAGATATTACTTATTTGCATCGAAAAAAAGAGAAAAGATTCTGTGAGACACAGATAAGGAGAGAGTGCATTCAGTGGTATTGTGTCTAAGAAATAGACAAATACAATTTTGTTGTATCAACAAATATGAGAAATTTGATAATATCCAATGAGCCTGAAAGCATTTGTTGAGGCTGGTTCTTTCATGAAATGCTATGAAAGCTGAATAGAGGAACTTTCATTTTTGATCTATGAGGCAATAAAAGATCCTAAAGTTTGTTGAGTTGGGAATGACTTTGTCAGATTTGTCCATAAGTAAAATTCCTTTGGCTGTGCTGTGTAGGATGTCATGTAGTAGTGAGATACTTGAATTGGAGAGAGGTCAGGTAGGAGACTGTTACAATAATTTAGGTCTGGAAAGATAAAGGTCTGAACTAAGGTGACAATTGTTTGAGTAAAGAGAAGGAATTGTATTCAAGAGTTTTTGTGAAGGTCGAAAAACAAAATTTGTCAACAGAATCTATAGGTAGCCTAGTTGAGGTAGAAAAGTTCTTTGAAGATAGATGATTTCAATGTCTGATAAGTCACTAAGACATGAATGGAGAAGACACTAGACCTTTAATTCAAGAACATGCAAATTTTGCCAACGACTAAATCTTCATTCTTGTGTCCAGCCCAGTTTTTACAATTACCATTCATGGAATAACCCTTATAAAGATGCCATATGCAGCTGCTTCTGCAGATGCTATAGCATCTTCCTCTTTAGAACCCAGATGTATAGATTAAAAGAAAATCTTTCATGCAGCCAAAGGTGAAATGTTAGAAGTGAATGTGCTCTTATCATTGAAAGTGACATTAGAGAACACTTTATACCACCTTTGTTCTTGTTCTCTAAAGACCACTGAGCCTTTCCTTTTCTTGTAATTGAAGTTTCCTATTAAGTGTTAAATTATGCATTCCTTGAGAAGAGAGACTGTATTGTTTTTTGATTTCTTAGAATAGTGATTTGAATGTAGTAAATTCTTTTTTTTTAGGTAGTACTGTCATTTTTATTATATTCTCTTGGCCTACCCATGAGCACTTGATATTTTTCCAATTGATTATATCTGACTTTATTTGTGTGGAAAGTGTTTTATAATTGTGTTCATATAGTTCCTGACCAAATATTTTATACTATCAACAATTCCAATTCTAATTTTTATTTTTAAAAAAATTTTAATAGCTTTTTATTTACAAGTTATATTCATGGGTAATTTTACAGCATTGACAATTGCCAAACCTTTTGTTCCAATTTTTCCCCTTCTTCCCCTCACCCCCTCTCCTAAATGGCAGGATGACCAATACATGTTAAATATATTAGAGAATAAATTAAATTAAATACAAAATAAGTATACATGTCCAAACCATTATTTTGCTGTAGAAAAAGAATCAGACTCCAAAATATTGTACGGTTAGCCTGTGAAGGAAATCAAAAATGTAGGTGGGCAAAAATATAGGGATTGGGAATTCAATGTAATGGTTCTTAGTCTTCTCCCAGAGTTCTTTTGCTGGGTATATCTGGTTCAGTTCATTATTGTTCCATTGCAACTGATTTGGTTCATCTCATTGCTGAAGATGGCCAGGTCCATCAGAATTGATCATTATATAGTATTGTTGTTGAAGTATGTAATGATCTCCTGGTCCTGCTCAATTTCACTCAGCATAAGTTCGTGTAAGTCTCTCCAGGCCTTTCTGAAATCATCCTGTTGGTCGTTTCTTACCAAACAATAATATTCCATATTTGAATGTAGTAAATTCTTAACAAATGCTTCCTCTTTTTCTCCCCCTCCCCTACCCAGTAATTTACTCATTCATAAGGGGAACAAGAGAAAGAATTTTTGATACTAATGCAGTTATCAGCTTGAGATACTGGGAGGGTCATGGTGAATATAGTGAATGTGAATGAAGAGGTTTTGGAGAAAAAAGTAAAGAATTCTATTTTAGTTCTATTGAATTTGAGATGTATGTAATATATCTACTTTGGAAAGTCCAAACGGGATCATTGGTGATCTGATACTGAAACTTAATGGAGAAACTAGTACAGTTTTCTTTCTATCTATATTTGCCTACCTATTCATTGATATTCACATACATCAAAATTTGCATCTATTTTTTTATCAATCTAATTGCATCATAGTTATGTGAAAAATAGATTTCTATCATAATTCTGTCTCATAAATTTCTGTAATGTGACTCAATTTCCCCTAGAGCTGACCATCTATGAAGAATCTATTTAAAGTCTTTTTTTTTTTCCAACATTTTTTTCCTGCTGTAATGTCCTTTCCTAAAACTCAGCTCATGAGACATGAAATTTTGCTCAAGAAGAACATTATGAAGGAAAAAAAGTATTAATGTGATAATAAAGAAAGGGTGACTTGAAAATGAAGCATGAGTAATGAGGTAAGAGGGTGAATATAAAAGGGCTGAAAATCTGATATGAAATGAACTTTCAGAATAATGTCAAGAGTGCTCAAGCTGAATGAGATGAGACTAGCAAGGAAAAAATTGGGGATTTTGGAAAGTGTTTTTTTAAGTCTTGTTGATGAAAAGACTAGGATCAAGGAAAAGACAGGATTAGGGCTTCATTTGGATAAGGTGATGATAATCATATTGGAATGAGGGTTCTTTATTTTTATTTTAATCCTTTATGATTTGACCAAGGACAATCAGTTTTTCATTAGAAAGGATAGAACAAAATGCATAGTAAATTTGGTACTCAAAGTAAGTAAAGGGATACTGAGAGTACTTAATAACAGGAATTCTATTTATTGGTACTGAAATAGTGGCATATATCCTTTTAATGCCATAGTTCATGATCTTGGAAATATCAAATAAAAGAGAAGAGTTCTACCAGACTGGAGAAGGAAAATGGTTTGCCTTATTATTGTGCTGACAATGTCTTTTTGTCCTTGGACATACTTACAATATGGCTTCATGGAAGTTTTTCTGACATGTTTGAAACAGTTTCCCTTGCATTCTACTTTCAAGGACCTATGATTTCATCTAGGTGCATGAATCCTCCTGCATGAATATATTGAGGAACACAAATGGTACAACTTGCTTGACAAAACCATGACAATAAACATTTGGTAAACTAAAAGATTCAAGATTGAAAAACTAAAATCATGAAGAGAGGTAAAAAGGAAGCTGGTCTTAGCACTTCCAGATTTCAAATTATATTACAAAACAGCAAGCATCAGATGTATTTAGAATTTATTAAAAATATAAAGAGATAAATCAGTGGAACAGACTAGAAAAGAGAGAATTAGAAACAATGAAATTCAATTACCTACTGATTGATGAAATGGAAAATGCAAATTGCTTATGAAAGAACTCTTTTTTTTTTTTTTTTGGATAAAAATATATTGGAAAATCTGGAAAGTAGTCTGGTAGGAAGTAAATTTGACCAATATCTTATACCATATTCCACAAAACACTTTAAATAGATACATGACCTTAATATTAATGATCATAAAATATGTAATTAGAAGTATATCAGATACTAGGGTGTTGGAGGTTTCATCCTGTTGAAAAATTGTGAGTCATTTGGCTATAGAGGAGCCTTGCACTTGGTAGTATATTAGACCGAAGCAGAGAAGATGCTAAGTAATCTTGGGCATTAGTTAATTATTAATTATTACTAATAATTAGTTAATTGCTTTTTAAACTTTCTTTCCTAAACCGTGGAACTAACTGAAGTTGCTTTGCTTTGCTTTAATATGTCCAAAGTTACAAAAGTTTGTAAGGAGCACACATAATGTCTAGTTCTCCATCTCCATTTTTTATTTATGTGAACCTAAAACATTTCATGCAGAATTCTTCATAAAATAAGTGATAGAGCCAAGTGCAAAAAGTAGAATAAATAACTTTGATTACTTAAAACCAAAAAGCTTCTGTACACACAAAATTAATGCATAGGTTTAATATGATAAGAAGGTAAATAGTTGAAAGGGAAAAATTTGAATCAAACTTCTCTGAGGATTTAGTATTCTAGGTAGCCATGTCCCATTAAACAAGTCATCAAAGGATATGAGGAAACATTTTTCAAAAGAAATGCAAAGTATTACCACAATGCAGAAGGCTCCAAATCACTAATAATGAGCAATAGAAATCAACATAACCCTGGGTTTCATCTCACACCATCCAAATTATAAGAGATAGCAAAAATATCAATAGTCAGATTTGGAGGGGTTGTGGAATTGTATCCACACGAATATTTTATTAGTGGAACCCTGAAAGCAGTTTGGAATTATGCTAATAAAATGGTTAAAATCTCCATTATTTTTTGACCTAGAGATTCCATTATTGGAGTACAGTCCCAGAAAGCAACTAATGAGAAAAAAAGGCCTAATATACACTAAAAGATTTATAGCAGCAATTTTTGTAAAATTTCCAAATTCCAAAGAATTGGAATCAAAGCAATGATCCACTGACTGGGTAATAATTAAACAAATTATGTTACAGAAATGTATTTGACTATTACTAAGCTTTACTTCTTAATATGGTACTTGTGCCATAAGCCTGCCTTTTGTCCTCCCTTTGGGTTATGTTGTTTACCCTGCTTGATCTCAGCCTGGATAACTTGAGTTTCTATGTAGATTTCTAATACCTGGAATCAGACTCTGCCAGATTTTTAAAGTCCAGAGTATTGTAATTTTTATAACATGTCAAGATGGAGTTCTAGTGATATCAGAAATTAAAATCATGGCTTTTTGTGGTCTGAGTGAAGCTATATAGGCAGGCTAAATGCTTGATTACTTTCATTGTTAATGCTTTAAATTTCTGATCACTCAGGGACATTTTTGGAAGAGAACTCTACTCTAGCTGTTACTAGATATCAGATCTTGCAAATTATAATGTCTCTGGCAGAAATCTGTTTTAGTTGTGCAGCTCCTGGCTTATTTTCCTAATCTTGTCTTTGTGGCAGGCCCTCCTTTCCATTGTCTATGGTGTGTCATCTTCATGATTTTTTTTCCTCTAGTTCTTTGGTAGAAAAAAATAATTCACCATAGGTGGTAATTGAATTTCTTATTACTTGATCTAGTGTGATTTTTACATTTTTTACTAGTTTTAAATTATTAGAGCTTGGCTGTCTACCTCAGCTGGTTGGAAATTAGAGACCTCTGGCCTTTAAGGAGCTTGACCTCAAAGTCTCTCAAACTAATCATTGCTGTGAATTCATATCTCTCATCTTTCACGCATGTATTGGGATATTGTTCAAAATTTATATATCACAATCTCTAAAAACTGTTCCAAATTCATAATTTTTTTCCCCTTAACTCAGTAATCCCCTTTGCAATTTTGATCTCAAGTTCTTTCTGCTCTTTGCCTTCCTAAGCAGAAGCTCGTGATGGAACAGATTTCTATCCACTGAATCCCTAACATGCCACTTAAAGAAATAAGGGAATATGGGAGGTCTCTATTTAGGTGTCAGTGAACAGTCTATATCTGTCTATTTCTCACATGATGCCAAAAAATCTTGTTCTGTTGATTTTGTTAGATTGATTCTTTAGGCCAGAAGTTAAGAAAAATGTGGGATCAGTCTATAATTTCCCCCAAATTATTTGTGTTAGAAAATCATTGTCAAGATATAGACTGATGGATTGAATGATTGTTATTTCTGTTGCTCTTAACCAAACTTCTTCCATATGGAATGACTTATTCCTATCAGTGTGTGTGTTGTATTTGCCTAAATTTTTATATTTGAATTTTTTCCTCTTCTTCCTGTTGCTTAGAACAGGGATTTGGTCACTATAAGCTGCATCAAACAATTTGTGAGTGTATGCACTAACTTTGTATATGAATGTGAGAGCATGGGTTGGTCATCAAGACCCAATCAATGTACAGCGACTTTTCTTTTCCCCTTATTCTTTATTGAAATGGATAGAAATCCATTCTTCTTCTAGTTTCTTCTAGTTAAGTGTGGACAGAGAGTACTGAATCCCTCAGCAGTATTGGTAATACGTTAAGGCAAATAAAAGACTTCCATATTCTCTTTTCTTCAAACATTATAAAACTTGTGGAAATTAAAATAAGGAATCTCTAAGACCCCACATCTTACGTGACAGAGCAAAAGGGACACCTGAATGTTATTAGATAAACATCATGGTCATGGATTGTTTAAGATTTAAATTAGCATACCAGGTATAGTCCAGTTAAATGTTTTCCTTAGGAACAATTTCCTTATTTCAATTAATTATTACAATTAAATGAGATGACAGTTCCAATTGAGGAAGAACAATAAGAAAACAAATATCCTATTTGGTTTAATTAAAATAAAAACAAAGCTCAAATAAAACAGCAAGGGTCAGATATTGGTAAATAGATTCTGTTTAATACTTATATGTGTGTATTTTACATACATACATTGTATCGTTTATACATGTGTGTATATATGTATATACATATGTATATATGTGTATATATATCTATGTATATGTAATGTTCATTTAAAAAAAAAGTTCAATCTTTAATTTAGTTCTCAAAGTCTTTCAGGGCTAAATTGGGATGCTCAAAGGAATTCCAACCAAATACTAATGGATCCAAGAGAAAAGAAGTTAACTCATTATTTTAGTTTTTTTTTTTTTTTCCTAATTCAGGAATGAGTGAGTTCTGGTGAAAGTATTCTGGGTTTCATCTTTTTTATGTATATATGATTCACAATTTAGGGAAAAGAAAAAAATAGCTCCTAATAAAATTGGAATCAGTTTAAAATGACATAGGAGTTTTTTAATTAAGAATTCTGTAAGCTTCCACAATATTGTTAGTTTGGCCCAATTGAAACATTAATTCAATCTACTCTTCATTCTTTTCTCCTAGTCTGGTCATTCCAAAGTTAAAAAAAAAGAAGAAGAAAAAATAAGGAAAAGGACCCTGTCGCTTGCTAAATTTGTTTTAAGAACAAAAATCATGAATTTACAGGGACTATAAGAATGATATTCTAAAAATGGTTGGTTTGGGTGCAAATTGTAACATGATTACTTTCTATACTGAATTTTATATAGAAGTGCCTCTGGAAGAGATTTACTGTGTATTGTTAAAAAAATAGCTAAAGCATTTATTAAGTACTCAGTATGATTTAGGCAGTATGCTAATTAGAAATTCACATATTAGCCATCAGCCTTGTTCTTTTTTAAAAAAATTATTAATTTCCAAGTTTTTTTTTCAAATTCTGAATTCCAGATTTTTTACCATCATCCAACTCAAACAATATATCAGTTATATATTTGAAGTCATGCAATATAGTTTTCCATTGTAGCCATATTGCTCTCAATTATTCATGTTTATCAGTATATTGATGAAAAATACTCTCTTTAAGTCAAAAGTTTTACAAAGGAGGCCCCTTAACAAATTTTGAAATGGTACAACTGGCTATTCCTTTTAAATATACAACAAAATTATCATATTAATTTCTTTTTTTCTTCCCTCATCCTTTTCCACCCCCTAGTTATAGCCCCCATTAAGTGTATCTATCTAGCTATCTGTCTCTCTGTATATTTATATGTTCAAATGTATGTATATATGTAAAATTATTTTATGAATACTTCTATTTTCAGTTATTTCTATGGATGCTGACAAATTTTTTATTATGTTCTTTAGAGTGTAATTGGATTTTTAAAATAACTTAATCAAATATGTGTGTTTTGAAAATTATTAATTAAAAACTAGTGATCTTGACATAGACAAACAAGAAAGATTTCTATTCAGTAAGACCAGAAAGGCCATGACTGATTTTTTTTTTTTAATTTCCATGAAAAAAATAAAGCAATAGTATAATCATGGAGACCTTAATGTTTATCCCCATTAGAAGTGTTTCCAGGCTATTAGCTTCCTCAGGGAAATCTTGATGTCCTTGTTCCTTAGGCTATAGATTATAGGATTCAGGGTTGGGGGCACTACTGTGTAGAATATAGAAAACAATGGATCCAGAACAGAGTTAGATTCCTGAGGTGGCTTTAGATAAACTGTGATACCTGTTGTAATAAAAACAATGAGAACAATGAGGTGGGGTAAGCAAGTGGAGAAGGCTTTTGACTTACCCTCTGTAGTTGGAATCTTCAGCACAGTTGAGAATATGGGACCATAAGAGGTAGCTATGGAAATAAAGCACAGAATTCCTAAAGTAACCCCAATAGCTAAAGTCACATCTACTCCAATATGTATATTGGAGCAGGAGAGTTTGAATAATGAAGGAAAGTCACAGAAGAATTGGTGGATCTCCTTGAACCTACAGAAAGACAAAGTGAATGTACTAGCTGAGTACAGAGTCCCAAACAAACCTCCACTGAGCCAGGAAACAATTGCCATCTTCACACAAGTCTCTCTAATCATGATGACTTCATAGTGCAGGGGCTGGCAAATGGCCACATACCGGTCATAGGACATCATTGTGAGGAGAAAAAGCTCTGATGCTGCAAAGGAAATTACTAAAAAGAATTGTAATACACATCCTGTGAAAGAAATGGAATGGCTATGGCTCAGAGAGTTTGTGATAGATTTAGGGAGTGTGGTAGAAATAAAGCAAAGATCTAAAAAGGACAGGTTCTTCAGGAAGAAGTACATGGGGGATTGGAGATGTTCATCAAGGGAGATGAGGGTGAAAATGAGCAGATTCCCCATCAGAGACACCAAATAGATCAGTAAGAAGAGCATGGCATATAAGACTTGCAGTTCTCAGATGTCAGAAAAGTCCATCAGCAGGAATCCTGTTACTATGCTGAAGTTTGCCATGTTCTGGGAGTTCTCTTGATTGTCTGCACAGAAAAAAGAAACAATTATTAAATGATGGGAACACTCAGTGTGCCAGACATCACAAGGCTCTGTGGCCTTGCTCATTTGCTAAATGAGGAATTGAAAGTGTATCAGAGAGTCTAGATCTTAGATCTTAGAATTTTTTTTAAAAAAAACATATTTTGATAAATGTATTTCCTCGTGGATGATTTTTTAAAAAAATCTATGCATTTTAATTTAAATGTTTATATAAACTATTATGAGGAGGGGACAAACTTCATCAGAAGTAGTCCAGGACAGAAGACAGATTAAGAATCCCTGAACTAGAAGATTTTTAAGGTCAGTTCTAGATTCCAAATATTCTGTGTTTTGAGGAATAGTATTTATAGGTTGAAAAAGATAATAAAACATCAATATATCTCTAATATATATGAATTTTAAGAGTTATTGAGAACTTTTATTACAAGAATCCTATGAGATAGGTGGGTTAAGAAGTATTTTACCATTTTGAACATGACACTTTTTTTTTTTTTTTTTTTTTTTTAGGAAAGTTATGTGACTTTTTAGTAGTCGTCCAAGAATTGTTAGAACATATTTTTCTGATTCCAAGACTAACTTGAAACTGAGTCCTGGTTCCTTTATTAAGGCAAACCTGAACTTGCCCTTGCAGAACAATGAACTTTCTTCCCATTCTTCAGGAATGGTAGTGAACAATTTTAAATAATATCTACTGCCTTGGATGGATAATCCAGCCAAGTAACTATCATATTTATAGTTTTATTACCCCAGAATAATAGAATTGTCATGCAAACGAAGCCAGTGTTATGGATTTGACAGTAACTTGAGCCAATTTCTTTTTATCGTCTCCCTTGGTCAAATTGTATGTCACCAATAACTGAGAACAGCTATCTTGAAAAACAAATACATTGTCAATTGAAGAACTAATTTCCAAGTCTCCTTAGGTGTGGTATGATGAAGGCAGAATGGAGAATGAAGGCCCCTTTGGAGTCTGATTCATCTTGCTTTAGTTAAAGTACCCATTTTTCTTCAGGCAGCCAGATGAAACACAGATAGAGTGCCAGAATTGTAATTAGTAAGACTAAGTCTAAATCCAGGCTCAGATGCTTCCAAGCTATAGGATCTTGAAATCATTCAACTTCTGTTGGTTTCTGTTTGCTCATTTGCAAAATAGGAATAATAATAATAAAGAGGTTTGGATGAAATAAGAATTAATTCTCTTAGGATAGTATATATAGCACATGGTAAGTGCTATATAGATATTAGCTGTTAATATTATCTATCTTCATAAACTCTAAAATTAGCATAAGATGATATGCCTGAAGAACCCTCCACTCTTCTTAAATTGTGGGTCTAGACCTCTTAGTGATTCACTTAACTGAATGTGAAATTACCAAAAAATTTGGTAAGTTTTCTGAATGCCTTATGTCCTGCAGTATAAAATATTCCACCAAGAATTAATTTTTTATGTAAAAAGTAAACAATGATATTCATTTCATTAGTATACAAATTTGTTTAATAAAAGAAATATATTTTAATATTAATATTTAACATATTTGAAACAAATTTCTTTATGATTTATTATCAGTAAAGGTTTGGTTTGTATAAAATTCATATAAAATAGACCAAATAGCTACATACCTTGGATTGTGTAATAATTTCTTAGGTGAAAATAGGTCATGAGTGAAAAAAAGTTTAAGCAGCTCTGACATAGACCAACAGTGCCCAAAAGTAGGTCTTATGGATTTTCTTGACTCTTAGGGAGACAAGTACAATTTGTGAATAACTACAATACAAATTAGAATGGAATAATTGCATAAAAGTTCATTGAACAAAGAGTTCCATTAGATGTGAGATGAGAGTTCACTTTTTGTAGACAACTACATATGCATATTTATATATGTATAGATTTTCATATATATGTGTATCTATATACACATACATATATATGTATATGTACATGTACACATATACACACATAGATGATTTTATGCAATAAGGTAGATTTTAAATAGTGAGCTGCATCATCTGGAGGAGGAACATTTAAGCTTTTGGACATATACCAAGTATGATACTGACAAATATATAGAAGTAGAAATAAAAAGAGAGATTTTCTATTTTCTCAATATAAAAACTGATTACAATCTTAAATATTGATTGGGATTGGAATTGAAAATTTGCTATCTTTAGAAAAATTTCCAAGCCTTATTCTCCCTAATCATGTTCTTTGTCTTTCCTATGTCCTAAAATCTTCATATTTTTCAGTACTTTCCTGGGCAATTGCCTTATTCTGATTTAACTTCTCTATCTGGGATTCCATATTTAACCAATTTTGTCTTCTCTTGAATCACTTGCTTTCTTGAATAATTGTAGATCATACCTACTAAAATTAATTTGTGATTATTCCTGCATTCACCTTCTTTAATCCTATTTAGATATTAGTGAATGGCGCGAATGAAGGTCAAAACTACTAACTGGGCCAACTGCCAATTTTAATTGACTAAATTCAGTAAGCCAGTCACTTCTATCTTTTAAATCGATTTTCAAAAAAATCACATTTTTCACTTTATTTTTTCCTGTACTTGTCTACTCTCTTTAAATTTCCCATAAAGTTTTTTTTTTTTTAAATCAATAACTCACATAAGTTAGGACTTCATTTCACACTTCATTTGCATAAAAGAAACTTTTCTTTGTGAGTTTCTTCTATTCCTCTTCTTTTTTAAGCATAATTCCTTGACATTCATCATTCTCTCCTCCTTTACTTTTTGAGAATGATGTGAGGCAACTATTCCAGACAAAGATAAAACTTTACCCATACCTTAGATCCGTTTCATCCTGTCTTTATTATCATATTTCTTTTCTTTGCTTTTAATCTTTATCTACTGGTTCCTTCCTTGCTATGTATAAATAAGCCTTAATTTTTCCCATTATTAAAATAATCTTCATCAAGCCTTATAATTTTTGAGTGTTTATCTTTCCCTATCTCTCTTACCTTTCTTAGCCTAAGTTTTGAATAATGGTGCCTATACTTTTGGACTCTACTACTTATATTCTCATAATTCCTAACCCCACTCTAGACTTTGGAAAGGTCATTGTGCCCCACGATAAAATTCCAAACTTACCAAAATGCTTAACTTTAGCGTTTTAAATTACTTTAAATTATATGACCGATAATTAAATTGAATGTCCTTTTTATTATTCTTTTTGACACTGGGACAGCAGGTGCTGGAATGAGTATTTTGAAGTTTTATTATGAAGGAATGTCTAATTTTGGAACTAGAGACAGCTCAAAGAATGTTCATGGGTAGAATGGCAGTTTGAGAGAGGAGCCCACTCTAAAATCTGACAAGCTAGGAAGAGAGGAGCATGAGGGATTTGTGCTATTAAAAGATAGAAAAGAGAAAATGCAAATACGTAAGAGGAAATAGAATAGAAGTAGGAAGATCTCTAAAGCAATCTTTACCTTCTCTTCATTTTCTCCCATCCTTTGCCTTCATTTTCACACCTGAGATCCTTTTTATAATCACACATCCAAGTTATCAGAAACAATCTCGACATTTACTCACATGGTCTTTCCTATTTCTTTCATATTTCAGATTGATGGGGACATGCATTATTATAACCTTGTCATAAGGATATTAATGCATATATTTTTTTCACAAGGGAAAAAGGAAATTCATACCTTGTAATCCATCTATTTCTTCAATCCACTGCTTGATGATTAGATTATGAGATCACTTTACATTATTCAATATGCTTATGTGGAGATGGAGTAATTTTTGAAAAGTGGAGATGATTCATATATCCAATTATGACATGAAGAGGTAACAAAAAAAAAAAATCTGCTGAACTTTTTTCTATTTCCTGATTCCAATATGACCCCACCATTTCTTAGAGTTACAACAAGTATAGTGGGATAGTATAAGTGCACCTTAGTGTTTCTTTATCTATGATTTAAATATTTTCTACTATAGTAGTAGCATTCAGTCTCTATAAAGAATCAATGTTTTTAAAACCTGGTAAGTATTTACTCTGATGTTAAAATATTTGGCAGATTCTTGCATCATTTTATTTTCCTTTGGGTATGCAAATCCTCTCCTTTTTGGGCTTCCTTTGTAGATCATAAAGCAGGAGTTCTCCAGGGTATTTCTGTAGCCATTCAGTATCATTAGCCCCAAGTTCCCTAATTGCTTAAGCATAAGTACTTATTAGCACAATCTCTGGGAATTGAGTGACACTTTAGGACTCTTTATGACATTTATATCTTAAGTATCATTTTGATAACCTCATAAATCTCCCTGTGTCCACTGGGTTAATTTTATTTTATTTAATATTCCCCCCAGTTATATTCAAAGTAAAATTTTTTTGCATTTTTTTTTTAAAACTTTTAGTTCTAGGTTTTCTCCCTTATTCTCACCAACAATTAGAAAGAACATGTAAAGTTTTGCATAACAAAACATTTCCCTGAAAGTCAAGTTTGTAAAAAGAAAAAACAACATAGATCTCCCATCCTAATAAAAATAAAAAACACAAGAAAAATTAAGTTAAAAAAGGAGAGAGATAAAGAGAAATAGAGAATGCTTCAGCTATGTTCAGACACAATCAGTTATGGGTATGGATAGTATTTTTCTTTGTAAGTCCTTAATAATAGTGGATGATTGTAATACTGAGAATAGCAAAGTCAATTATAGCTGATAATTCCAGAACATTGCCATTACTTTGTAACAATACATTTTATTTTGTTCGTGGATGATGTTCTGGGTTGTTGCTGCTGTTACTTTTTTTTCTGAGAACATTCTGCTCATTTCCCATGGAACAATAATATCCCATCCCAAACACATACCACAATTAATCATTCCTCCATTGATGGTCATTCTCTGAATTTCCAATATTTTAGCCCTAAGAAGAGAGATGTTATGGATATTATTTGTATATAAAGGCCATTTTCCTTTTTTTTTTTTTTTAATCTCTTTTGGAATTCATGCCTAGTAGTGGTGTTGTTTTGTCAAAGGATATGTATGAACTTATATCCCTTTGGGTGCAAATTATATCTTTGGATCATTCATTTGGGGCATGGCTCTTTTAAAAAAAATGACTCTGTTCCCTCTATGTTTAAAAAATGAGGTCTTATCAGACTTGCTTTGAAATTATTTTTACAATTACTATGCTAACTGTATTTCCAGTTTCCCCCATTTATTTCTCTTTCACCCTCCAGTTTTAAAATGTCAAGTCCTTGAAAATTTCTTGAAAGTTGATGTACAGACTCTTTTTTTTTTTTTTTCGATCATGACTTTCAGGTAGACCAATAATTTTAAAATTATCTCTCCTGGATCTATTTTCTAGGTCAGTTGTTTTTTCAATGAGATATTTCATGTTTTTTCTATTTTTTCATTTTTTGGGAATTTTTCTTTATTGTACCTTGGTTTCTCCTAAAGTCATTAGCTTCCATTTGCTCAATTCTATATTTTAAGGAATTGTTTTCCTCAGTGGTTTTTGTATCTCCTTTCCCAATTGGCCAATTTTACTTTTTAAGGCATTCTTCTCCTTATTTGCTTTTTGTATTTCCTTTTGTACCACTCTCAATTCTTTTCCCAATTTTTCCTCTATCTCTCTTACTTGATTTTCCAAATCCCATTTGAATTCTTCCATGGCTCAAGCCCATTTTTTATTTTTTCTTGGAGGTTTTGTCTGTAGCTTTGACTTTGTTATCTTTTTTGAATGTGCGCTTTGATCTTCTTTGTCACCATAATAATTTTAAATGATCCAATTTTTTTTTTTTTTTTTTGTTTTCTGCTCATTTTCTTAGCCTATTATTATGCTTTTAAGACTTTGTTAAAGTAGGGTTCTGTTTCCAGAGTGGTTTGTACACTCTCCCATGCTTTAGGTGTTTTGTGCAGTTGTTTTCAGAAATCCTTCTAGGAATCTGATCACAAACACTCTTTTCTTCCTTGGAGCTGTTAGGCCTGTCCTCACCCCATTGTAGCTGTAAGATATATTTTGCTGGTCCAAGCTGGGACTGGGACTCTGCTGATGAGGGCTGTGTTGATTAGGCTTGTAATGATGCAGCCTGTACTGGGACTTCACACTGCACTTTCACCCTGTTGCCATAGACCCTTTCCATTCAATATTTGAGTCCTCCTTGGTGTTCCTAGGCTGAGAGGTCCAGAAGTCTTCACTACTGCTACTGATGTAGAGGCCCCACCTTGCTAATACTGGGGTCTGGGCTAGGATGGGCTAGGAATGCCCTGGCATGGCATGCATTCTGGACTTCCATTATGATGTCACAGACCATTTCTGCTTAGCTTCCAAGTTATCCTTTGCTGGAAAATGTTCTACTTTATCTTTTTGTGTGTCCTGATGCTCTAACATTTGTTTAAAGTCATTATTTAAGGAGTTTGGAGCAGTTTAGAGAAAAGATTGGATAAGTTCCTCCCTTTACTCTGCCATCTTGGCTCTGCCTCTCACTGGATTAAATTTAAAATTAATTTTTATTCCAATCTCCATCCTACACCAGGATTCATATTTCACACAAAAATATAAATCAATTGCTCCCCCCAAACCAAAAGAAAATTATTCCAACAAAAATTGTGTATATTTATGCTAGAAAAAGCTAAACAGAAAAGGTGATCATTAATGATACCTTATTCAATCTTATTTCTTCCATTTGTTAAAAGAAAAGACGGGTGCTTAAGCTGACACATTCGTTTTCTTTGTATTCCAAGTGTGTGGCACATGGTAGACATTTGCTGAATTCTGAATATAAGTCATGAAGTAATTCACTTTATTTCTTTTGATAGAGCTCAAATATCCTCATACCATTACCATTTGAAACTTTTCACTTTTTTTTTTTTTTCACATTTTTCTAAATTCCTTAATTGCTTTTTTCCCCTCATTGGATTATTCATAACAGATATTTTTTGCAGAGAATATTTAAATCATTATCTTCTTTCTAGATCCTTCATTTCTTCATTTGAGTAGAGATTTTTAATTGTTAAGGCTGTTCCTCTATCTTTTTTATTCCTCTTCTTTTTTCTTCTTTTAACAATTTGCCTTCTCTGGTTATATTCCAAAAACAAACCATGCTTCAATTCTACATGTGCAAATAATTTTTCTACTTGGAATTATGAATTATAATTTATTCACTTATTTGTTACATAACTTTTGGGGAAATATATGTAAAATTTTTGGTTGATGAAAATTTTTTTCTCATATCATTCCTTCATTGTTTTTTTCAGACCTCAAATAGTGTTCTTTATTTTAGTTATGGTCTATGTCATTTAGCTTGGTGGATGTATTTTAAAAAAAAATTATTGCTAATTTTTTTTTTAACATTAAATTTTTTTCAGGGATGTCTGTGTGTGTGTGTATGAATGCGAATCTTGTTGTGGATGTTTGAGATAGTATTCAGGAAGAGACTGGATTAAAAGGTGTCTGACATCCCCAAGTGACAGAGGATTTCTAATTCTGTTTTAAATGGTGTAGTACAGTTATTATTAGTTATTGGTTAGCTACCTTAGGAAAAATGTATTGCTTTTCATCATATAGATGCATATATACATATATGTGTATATATATGTATATAATTATATACATAACATATTTTTGTCCAATATTAGCCTTCTCCAGAGCAGGGGAAGGGAAGCCAAGAAAAATTGGGGAAAAAAGAAATTTACATGGTAATTTTATTATATGTTTAAAAGGAATAGTGAGTTGTATATATATTTTGTTCTAGGTCATAAAAATGCTTGTTTTATTTCATAAATTTGGAGAAAGTGAAATAAATAAAAATAAAACTAGTAAAAAAAAAAAAAGCAGGCATATGATCATGGAAAAGACTTTCGGGTATAGCCTTCTGAAGTGTTTCCAGGCTATGAACTTCTTATGGAAGTCTTCACATTCTTGTTCCACAGGCTATAAATGATAGGGTTCAAAACACCACTATGTAGAATATAGACAACAACAGATCCAGAACTGAGTCAGTGTCCAAAGGTGCACTTAGATAAGACATAGTTGCAGTTGTAATAAAAGGCAAGAGAACAAAGTATGGGCAAGGCTTTTAATTGACTCTGTGGTTAGAATCTTCAGCACAGTTGAAAAAAAATGGGACCATAAAGATACTAATGGAAATGCAGCAGAGAAAATCCCTAAACTGATCATACTAGATAGTGATATGTGTATCAGACCCGGAGATTCTGAGTAAGGAAGGGACATTACAGAAGAACTGATGGATCTTATTATAACTACAGAAAGCAAAGTGAATGTATTAACTGTATAAAGAACTCCAAACAAACCTCTAGTAAGACAGGAAGCAGCTTTTCCTTTTAGGCAAATCCCTTTGTCCAAGACAACTTCATAGTGTAAGGGCTGGCAGATGACCACATAACATTCATAAAACATCAC
This sequence comes from Sarcophilus harrisii, assembly GCF_902635505.1. Classification (NCBI taxonomy): domain Eukaryota; kingdom Metazoa; phylum Chordata; class Mammalia; order Dasyuromorphia; family Dasyuridae; genus Sarcophilus; species Sarcophilus harrisii. The sequence goes on from NC_045429.1 coordinate 229,642,776, forward strand.
TGTTAGGAGAAAAAATTCTAATGATGCAAAGAAAATAACTAAAAAAATCTGTGATATACTCTCCAACAGAGAAATGAAATGGCTATGACTCAAAAAATTGGCAAATGGATTTAGAGACGATGATAGAAATCAGGCAAAGATCTAAAAATTAAAAATTCTTCAGAAAAAAGTACCTGGGGGAGTGGAGGTGCTTGTAGAGAGCTGAGTGAAGATGAGCAAGTTCCCGATCAGAGATATCAGATCAGCAAGAAGAGCTGAATCTCCCAAGTATTGGAATAGCTCATAAAGAAAAATTCTGCCACTATGGTGAGGTTGGCCATCCTCTGGAAATTCTTTTGTGTATCTGCACAGAGAACAGAAGTAGCTATCAAATGATGAAAATACTCTGCTGAATATCATCATCTCTTCTTTTAGAACTACTGTGTGGTCTACTGTGTGACCTCATGTAAATCAGAATTCCTTTTTCTACTTTGCATTTGTCATTTGCCAAATGCATATATGAAACTCTATCAAATGTCTTAGCCTTAGGTACATGAATTTAGAATTAGAAAACAAATTTAATAACTACACTGAAATAAAGATGATTTCTTTTGAAATCTCCTTATTTTGTTTCATTCACTTAAAGATCTTATTGTAAAAATGGTTTCATAGAATTGATCAGAAAAGGCCCAGGTTCTTAAAATAGTTTAAGAACTTCTTAATGAAATGATTTTAATATCTTTTGTAATCTTCCAAAGGATATGTGTATTAAAAATAATAGTAAAAATTATTACTGTCTCTATATATTTTATAATTTTTTAAGAATTAGAACAACTTTTTATTATAAGTAGATTTTTCAAGTTGTATTATTACCATTTTGCACCTAAGATTCCCAATATTCAGAGAAGTTTCTATTGGCTATAGAAGTGTCAGGATTTGGATCCTAACATGGGCTTCTGATTTTAAGACTGAGTTCCTTCAATAGTAAGTAAGTAGTAAGTAAGCCTCGACTTTCTTTTCATGAACAAATGCCTTTTCCTCCCATTCTTTCTGGAATAATGGTGATAAAAACTGTCTAATATTTTAAATGATAACCATTGCATAGGATTGGTAATTTTGCCAAGACACTGTCATTTTGATAACCTCAATAGCCCATAATCAGAATCATGATGCAAGAGAAAGGCAGTCTCTTGGCTTTGATACCAATGTGTGCATTTATTTTTATGGTCTCCCTTAGTGCAAGATTATGCCATCAGTAACCCAGAACAGCCACCTTGAATTTCAAATCTATTTTTAATTGGAGAACTAATTCCCAAACCACTTTTGTCTGTGGTGAAACTGTCCTACCTTTTGTGGTCAGTAATTGCCTCTCTGAATTCTCCTTCATCTTTCCTGAGTTAAAATACTCACCTCTCTAGAGAAAAGTTAATGGTGCAATAGATAATCAGATCTGGAATTTTTAAAAATCCAAATTTAAATTAGGGCTAAAATACTTACTAGCTGTGGGATTCTGAACAAATCACTTAACTGGTAATCTTATTAAAATGCTCAATGTTTGCAGTCATTGATCTTCAGAAACCTTTTCTTTGTCTTCCCTATGATGATTAATTTTTTCATCCTTTAGCTCTTTCCCTAGCAATCATCCCTGTTCTGACCTAACTTTCTTACCTTCCTAATTAGGATCTTATATTTAACCATTTCCACTCCTTTTTAATCATTTGTTTCACTGGCTAATTGCAAACCACACCTAACACAATCAATGTCGATATTCTTACCATCCATCTCCTTAGGTCATATTTAGGTGCTGTGGAAGGGAACTGATGAAAGTTAAAAATTATTCTGCTTCCACTACCAATTTTACTTATCATTCCTCAATCAGTTCCTCACTTCAGCAAGATAATTTTTTCCCCCCTCTCACATTGATTTTTGATAAGGTTTTTCATTTTTTCTTCTTCCAAATTTATCATCTCTTCTCACTGTAAAATTAGTAAGTCTTCATTTCATCCTTCATGTAGGAAAAGACTATCTGTAGTTAGCTACTTCTTTCTTCTTTTTTTTTTTCACTCAAAGTTCCTTGACAATATCCTTCACTCTGTCTTCCTTTGCTCTTCTCTGATAAAGGTAAACATATTAGGAGGCCCTTCGTCTAACAAAGGTAAATTATACATTTTCTTGAACATTTCCCATCTTTACTAAAAGGGCCCCCTTTTCTTTTCTCCCTCTAAATTTTCTCTAATCAATTTGTTCCTTCTCTGCTTCCTAAACATACCTACTTTTTTCCCAATCTTAAAAGACCCTTATCAAATCTGACAGTTTTTAACAAATTATCTTTTCAAATCTCTCTTCCTTTTTTCAGCTTTAGTCCTAGAAAAATGCTATCTACACTTTAACTCCACTGCTTGCATGCTAATATTTTCTAAAACCTTTATGATCTGCTCATTAGTCATCAATGACCTTAACCTATCCTTTCCTAAGTTAATAATAGTTTATTAACTGGTAAATCGGATGATGTTTCCATTTTTTTTTTTTTTTTTTTTACTCTTGTGCAGTATTTTGTAACTATTAGCCAAGGTTTTATTTGAAGTTCTCCTTTATGCTGTCTGCATCCTCTCTCTTTTTCTAATTTTATCAGTTAACATGAGTTTATTAATCTTCTCTATATTGAACACTTCATCATCTATATTTCTGCCATAGTTTCTTTTCTGAACATCAGTGCTGAATCATCAATTGCCTTTTGGAATTTTAAAAGTCATTTTTTCCCTATAGATAGCTCAAATTCAATATGTTCAAAATAGAAATCATTATCTCTACCCCCTCTCTATTCCCATTCTCTGTCATATAAGAGCCCTCTGCTCCTGAAGTTTCTTATTTTTATGAAAGGAGCACTCATTTTTTCCATTACCTAGATTCAGAACTGATATTCTTGTTACCTCACTCTTATCTATGAACTGCATCAAAAAATTTCCACATCTTGTGATAGCTATTTCCACTTCTCACATTTGCTCTGTTCCTTTTATTCACTCAACTACCACCTTAATTCAGTCACTGATTACTTATCATTAAATTCTTAACTACGGTCTCAGTCCCAGATCTGCACCTCTATAACCCATTTTTCACACAGTTGTCAAAGTTGGCTTTCCTAAAGCAAAATCTGAGCATAGCATTTATTTACTGTACTCATTAAACTTCATGGACTCCCTAATACTTTCATTCTCCGGCAATCTTTGGTGAATCAGAATTAAAATGTTCTCAGTAACACTGTGCATTACTCTTTTGTAGGCCTCCACAGTTGAACATAAAATGCCTTTTTGCTATTCCTCTTAAATGGCATATTATTTCTGCTCTCTGTGACTTTGCACTACTGTTCCCCATACTTGGCATGTATGTCATCAGTGAACCTGAATTTGCAATCCAGAAATAGGTGGTAGGCAACAAAGCTGCTAGTTGGTACCCATTCCTCTATTCTGCACAATATTATAGTCTTATGAATCTGGGACTTTGTATTGTGCTTGTTCAAAGTCGCTGGACACTGGCATGCTGCATGCTAAGTCCTATTGGCCAGAATCCTACTCCAGTATCTATAGACCTGTATGTCTCCTATGCTGACCTGAAATAGACAAATGACTCACTATGATTTTTTCTTGCCTTTCCTGATCAAGATTTTATCTAGTACATTTTCTAGCTTTGTTTGGATGAGTAAAAATATAATTTAATTTCTTCCTGCTATTCTTCCATCCTATATACAACTTCCTTAATATGAATTTAGAGGATTCTATAAGGCAAAGGAATTATTTCATTCATTAAAGAGGTGAGGGAATTGTTTCTATTGTCTATCATCTTTCATGAGTTCTTTTGCTAGTCCTATTTTCAATTCAGTAAAAAAAAAAGTCAGTCATATCAGATATGGTAAGTTTACTTTGAGTGAACATATGGGAATCATGGGTCTTTTTAACCACATTTGTAGATGTCTAAGCATGCACTGTGGTTTTAAAACTCAATTAGTTGGGCAAATTAATCCAAAGAGTTATAATTCTTGAAGAAATATTCAAGATTGATCTCATTTTACATGTCTAGTTCAAATGGTGGTTAGCTGTTAGTTTCAAATGAAAATATGAATTATTTCCAGGATCACATTTTATGTCTTACTACCTTGAAAAAGGTATATATTATTTTATTAGTTTTTAAAAACTACTTTAGCGGTTCCTCAATGAATATTCATTACCCACATAGATGCGTTTTCCTTTCCTCTAATCAGTAATTTAGAAATTTATTTTTCTTGTTTTTAAAGTTTGAATAATAAAGGTGATAATGAGAATTCTTGCTTTTCATTTGTGATGACTTTTTGAGAAAGGCAAAATTGAAGAATGACAAAGGAAATAATTTTAAATTGTATAGACGTGGGACAGGAAACTCTATTTCAGACATTTCAAGTTCATGTCGTTCACAGAGGACATGGAATCAACAGCTTTGGTTATAGCCCAGAGAGAAGAACACTAAAATTCAAGTAGATCAAAAGGCAAGTGACAAGATTCAATCATTAATTACTTAGGAAACATTGTATGCTACTCTGTGCCAGCTAAATTACTGAGTTGTAAGGATACAAGCACAAAAATGAAGCAACTCCTCCTCTCTAGGAATGTAGGTTCTAAAGATAGTGATACCGAATACTTGAATAAATCTTTGTAATATAAATATAAAGAGAATAAATATTAATATAAAATGTGGTTAAATACATGGTATGTTGTGAATGGAGTATACTGGCGATGGGGGAGATTAGATAGGGCTTCATTCAGAAGATGTTGATGTATCTTAAAGAAAGAGAAGAGGCTTTATGATTCAGAAGTAAGGAAGAATTGAATTCAAAACATGCACACTGTTTGATGCAAAGGCATGGAGAAAGTTGATGATGTCTTGTATCTGGGGAACAGTCATAATCAATTTAACTGATCAAAGTATGATTTAAGGAGTTATGTTTAAAGAGCCTATAAAGATTGGTACGAGGTCAGATCTTATAGTACTTTAAAAGCTGAATTAAGGAGTTTATATTTTATACTTGAGACAATAGGAAGGTAGTAGAATTTATTGAGTTGAAGAATTTATTGAGTGATATGTACAGATCATATCTTAACTAAAATTATTTTGTCTGTAGCATGCAGAAATGTTGTGGAACAATGAGAGACTTGAATCAGGAAAGCCTGGTAGGAGATTGTTGCTGTAATTTAGGCTAGAGGTGATGAAAGCCTGAACTAAAGTGATAAGTATGTGAGTGAAGAGACAGTATCAAACAAAAGGGAAAATTTTGCAACAGATTAAATTGACAGTCTACCTGAACAGCAAAGTACACATAAGATGGGGGACTTCATGTGCCAGATATATCACAGTCCCATCTCTACATCAACTAATACTTCCCCTCAAACTTCCCCTCAACAAATACTATCCCCTCTGGATAGAGAAAGTCCTGGACCTTGAGTGCAATTGTCTTAGAAATAGGATCATACTATACCACATTAGTTTCCAGACCATTCCCTTCAGCTACCATCCAGGGAATTACCCTTTGGAATATCTAACAACTCTTTTTGTAGGTGTTTTTGAAGTAGCTATAGCTACCAATTATCCAGAAAAAGAAGTGCTCTACATTGTCAAATTGTATGAAAGCAGAAATGGATATGGTTTTATAAATGTAAATAATATCAAAAAGATGTTTTGTAACCTGTTTTGCTGTTCTTATTTAAATGTGAAACCATTAGGTGTTTTCAGCTCTCTTGCATATGAATTTGATTGTCTTCCCTTATTTGAAGATGAACCCCTTGAGAGAAAAGACTTTGACAGAAATAATTTAAGGGAGCCTCTAATTATAATTGATTAATTCAAATTAATGTTTCCTACAACTATGGGTAAGAAAGGTTAGTGATATTTCATGGCCAGTCATCATTCATATTGCTATATGCTAATCAGGCAGCCCGACTAGATGAAAGACATAAAGAAAATACTGTAATTTTCAACAAATCCTTGTGAAGTTTATTAAAGTTTATATGGAGTCTCAGTATGCCTGTCTTTCAATGAAAGTGGGGATTAAAATATAGCTATTTCGGAGGCAGGTAGTAGATGCAGTGAATAGAATACTATCTTTAGAATCAGGAGGACCTGAATTCAATTCTGGCCTGAGACATTTAACCACTTACTAGTTTTGTAGCCCTGGACAAGTCACTTTATCCCATTTGCCTCACTTCTGCTTCCAAAAAATAACCCACAAAAATAGTTATTTTTGTCTACACTTTCTTTTGTCACTTTTAGGTCTGGGACATATTCTAGTCTTGGCTAATGGAAGAACCCACCACTTGACTTTAGTTATCAATTTTGGTGTATCCATTACTGGAAGAACAGGATTACAGATTTAATTATCTATTTTAAACTACTGTCTGGCTTAAGAATAATTTCCCATCTAGTTTGTCTCCTCTACCTTTCTCATCTCTTTTTCTTAAATACATTGATATTTTTAATATTGTAGTTATTGTTGGGCCACTCTCTGAACCCATGGCCATATTTTACATATGTCCCTTTTCTTCATTATGATAATTTCTTCTTGTGTTTTTTTCTTCCTGTTCTTTTTCTTTGTAATGGGAAGTCTAGACTAGCAATGCCATCAAAAAACTTTGATTGGTACAAGTTCCATGGCCCTCAAAATATTCCACTAAACCAAAGATGAGACTATATTTTTAAAAATATATATCCTTCTGTTTATCAATTTATCTCTAGTATTGCATATTAGATAATGTAAATTTTGTGTTTATTTGTAAATATATAATGAAAATTAATAAAGTATCATAGTAATATTATACATAAATAGATTATTCATTCATGACCCCATGGGCCTCAGTTTATGAAGTTTTCTTGGCAAAGACATGGGAGTAGTGTGTTATTTCATTCTTCAACAGAGCATCAATCATAGGCACACAGTAGTTAGGAGCTTTGGTATATCTATCTATTTTACTATAGATAGATATTTATATAGATATAAATATGTATTTGAATATAAAAATCTTAATATGAAGACACCTTTCTTACTTACATGTCTTTTATAGGGTTAAATGTTCAAAGACACTTTATATACATATTTAAATATATCAAATTAGCTGAACATGTTAAAGTAAGGTCTTGAGTATACATTACCTTTCTTACAAAGTGGGCCTAAAGTTATAGTCTCTGGGATAACAAATTAATAGCAACAAGACTGTCTTTGTATGTTAATGAGAACAAAAAAGAAAATTAAATTATACTTTCCCCTCGTCTTATAAGAATCATAATCTTTAAAAATATTCGACATAATAAATGTATCATAACTTTGTATGATCAGAACATATGACTGATTTAGTCAGTTATTTATACATCTATCATTTGCCATTTCAAGCTCCCAATATAACAAGCTCAAACAGCTTTTATTTCAGTGTAGTGAAAAGGCTGGTGGAAGTAGGAGCATTGAGTAATATTGAAGGGAGGCAGTGTTTGACCTAATGTGAGCAGTGTCTGAACAATTAAAAATCTGAAAATGTGGAATGGGCTGCTTATGCAGGAAGTTAACACTTCCTCCCTCAAAATATATATCACATGAACTTTGGATGACCACAACTTGTAGATGTTTAATATGAGATACTTATTAGGCTAAAGACATATCCCTTTGATATCCTTCCTGATTTTGAATTTATATGCTTATTTCTAAACTTGAAGGTAAAATCAAGAGACAAACACTTTTCTGAAAGAAAATTGGTTATTTAAAATAACATATTAGAAGACCATTTCATCAATTTATGTCAACTGTTTACTAGATTTAAAAATGAAACTATAAAGTGAGGTAGAAATGGAGCTAGTAATATCTCTTCCAATTCTCAAACAAATTACAATGCAGCAAGCTTGAAAACCACCTAATTTTTTTTTTTTTTAATAAGTAGATCAGTTGAACAGACTAGAAAAGATGGAGAAACATTACCTTTCAATCCTTTTTATCCCAGTCAATTTGTTTGTTAAACTTGCTGTATTTCTATTTCTCATTTTTTTTGGAATATTGACATCTTTATGTTCCCCATACTGGGTCTTCCTTCACCAGGCCTCTCCTGTACTGGGTTGTGTCCCCGCCTATGCAATTGAGACTGACCTTTCCTGAAGTCTTTCCAAGATATCTTAAACTAGAAAACTATTGTACTCCGAATGTTTGTAGATTTGATCACTCCAAAATCTGTTCAGAGGCTTAATCCAGCATTCATTCTGAAGGAAGCTGAGGAAAGCTCAGACAACGTCTCTATCATCTTGTCTCTGCCCCCATTTCATACACATTAAGATTCCGAAGAGACAATTAGTTTTTAGCATATTAAGTTAGCATATTAAGATTTTACAGATCCAATTGTTCATATAAATTTATCTTTTTTTTATGTTTCTCTTGACTCCTGTTGCCCTTCTTCATTTCCATTCATCTTTAATGTTTCCATCAGAAATGCTTAAAAATCTCTTTGTTGAATTCTTTCCCTCATAGTTGCTATGTTTATGATTAGGATTAGGTTATTTTCTTCTATGTTTACTTTTGGTTCTTACTGAGTTACACTTTTTTATAGAGTTTTATATTTTCTTGTTCCTCTCCCCAGATTTATTTATGATATTGGTGCTTGTGCCAGAAATATACCTTTTTACTCCTTTGAGTGAAGTTGTTAATTTTGCTTGATCTCGATCTAAATCACCTGAGTACCTCTGTGGAAGTTTCTCTACTTCTTGGGCTCAGAATCCTCCAGGTTTTTGAGTTCTAGAGTACTGAATCTTGGGAACCTTTATGTCAAGACAGAGCGTTAAAGATCTTAGAGACTAACATATGGCTTTTTGTGATCTGAATGAGAATGTATAGGCAAGGCTAAATTCCCTGATTGGTGTTTTCCTTAATGCTTTAAATTTTGATCTCTCAGGTCTTTTTTGAAAAGATCTCTACTTGAGTTGTCAGTAGATACAAGACTTTGCTAGCTATAGTATCTCTGGCAGAATTCTGCTCTAGTTGTGGGACTTTTGCTTTCCTTAGCTTAGTTTTCTTGGCAGGCACCCTTCCTATTGTCAATGGGCTTCTGGATGTCTTTTTTTTTTTTTTTTTTTTTTTTTTTTTTGCAGTTGTTTGGTGGAAAAAATAATTGACTGTATCTAGTCATTGGATTTGTTTATTATTATTAGATCTAGTACTATTTTTACATTTTTGATAGAGCAAAATTGTGGGAGTTTGGCTGCCTGCCTCAGGTAAGCCACCCATCTTGGTTCAAAATTGGAGACCTCTGACCTTAAAGGAGCTTGACCTGACTCTTGAAATAATCAGTTGCTATAAATCTACTTCTCCTATCCTTTATTCATCTTTTGGGGTTCTGTTCACTATTTATATATCTTCCTCACTAAAAAGTATTCCAACTTCAAAGTCCTTAACTCTACAATTCCACTTTACAACTTTGATCTCAAATCCTTTCTCCTCTTTCCATTTCTAGCAGAAGCTTGTGATACAACAGATAGTATCTACTGAATTCTTATGACACTTGAAGTTAAGAGAACATGGGAAATCTCTACTTAGGTAGCAGTAAAGAGTCCGTGCTTGCCAGTTTCTCACGTGAAGCCAACTAATCTTGTTTTGCTGATTCTGTTAGATTAATTCTTTAGGTCAGAAGGATAGGAAAATGTGGGATCAGTGCAGGTTACCTCAAATAAACTGTTTTTCAAAATCACTGTAAAGGTAGAGATTGATGGATTGAATGATTTTTATTTCTGTTGCTCTTAAGCAAAATAGTTGTAGAATAAATTATTCCTATTTGTATGTGTGTGTATTGTATTTGCCCAAATTGTTATATTTGGAACAATTTTCCCTTCTATGAATTGTTGCTTAGAGTTAAGACTTAGTCAATATCAGCTGTATCAAACAACAACCTGTGAGTCTGCAGTGACCATGTATATAAATGCAATCTTCAAGACTCACTATAAAGAACATTTTCCTTTTCCCCATTTCTTTATTGCAAGGAATAGAAACCTAGTTTAATATTTAGTTTCTTCCAGTTAAATGTGGAAAGGGAATCCATTTCAATTTCTTCTCTTCCTAGGATATACTGAATCTCTTACCCATCTTTATTACAGAATATCCCCAGGTATATGGTCTTACCCTCTTCTTCCTCCTCCAATACATTATAAAATCTTGTGCAATTGAGATAAAGAAGCTCTAAGTTTAAAAATTTTATCTGTGCAGCAGAAGGGACACCTAAACATTATATAGGCATATACTGTAGTCATGGAACTTGTAAAGTTTAAATTTCCGCAACAGGTATGGTCCAATTAAATGCTTTCCTTAGGAAGAATTCTCTTCGACTTACACGAACTGATGCTAAGTGAAATGAGCAGGACCAGGAGATCATTATATACTTCAACAACAATACTAGATGATGACCAGTCCTGATAGATCAGGCCATCCTCAGCAACGAGATCAACCAAATCATTTCTAATGGAGCAGTAATGAACTGAACTAGCTATACCCAGAAAAAGAACTCTGGGAGATGACTAAAAACCATTACATTGAATTCCCAGTCCCTATATTTATGCACACCTGCATCTTTGATTTCCTTCACAAGCTAATTGTACAATAATTCAGAGTCTGATTCTTTTTGTACAGCAAAATAATGTTTTGGTCATGTATACTTATTGTGTATCTAAGTTATATTTTAATATATTTAACATCTACTGGTCATCCTGCCATTTAGGGGAGGGGGTGGGGGGGGTAAGAGGTGAAAAATTGGAACAAGAGGTTTGGCAATTGTTAATGCTGTAAAGTTACCCATGTATATATCCTGTAAATTAAAGGCTATTAAATAAAAAAAAAAAAAAAAAAAAAAAAAGGAAGAATTCTCTTCTCTATGTAAAATAATAAAATATTGTTATTAAAGTAGATTTAAGTTCTAAGTGAGGGACAACAATAAGAAAATAAATACTCAATTTATTTTAAAGCAAAACAAAACACAAATAAAAGGGCAAGACAGATGTTGGAAAATTTCAGTGTAATATATATGCATATATATATACACATACACATACACAAATACTTGTATTTGAAATAGTGTAACATTTTGTGATAGAAAAAATTAATCTTAAATTTAGTTTTTAAAATGTTCCAGAGTTAAAGTGGGATGCTCAGAGAATTCAGAATAAATAACATTTTTCCCCTATTCAAATGAGGAAAGAAAGGGCAAAGTCCTAGAATGGATCCAAGAGAAAAGAAGTAAACTCATTAATGTTAGTGTGAGTTAAAAAAAATTCTGATGCAGGAATGAGTAAATCCTTTTCAAAGTGTTTTGATTTCATCTTTTTAATCTTTATAAGATGTAAGTTGTTCAAGGAGAAGAAAAAAGCAATCTCCAGTAAAATTGGAGTCAGTTTAAAATGAAGAAGGGAAAAAGGTAAAAAACAAAACAAAACAAAAAACAACAAAAAAACCAAAGAGCTAATTTTTTGTTAGAAAGGTTCTAAAGTTCCCTGTCTGCTATTTGGTCCCATTTAGAACATTGATTTACTACTTTCCTCTTAGTCTAGTCAGTAAAAAGAAAAAGTATAATAAAGAAACAAAAAGACTTTTACTTTCTAAATTTGTTGTAAGAAAAGAATTCATGACTTTACAGAGACTCTAGGAATATTTTAAAAATGAATCATTTTGATGCAAATTAAAACAGGGTGGCCTTTTTATACATAATATCATGTTGGATCATCTTTGGAAGAGATTTACCATCAATTGTTAAATATATAATTAAAGCATTTCTTAAATTCTGGTATATTTCTAGCAATATGCTAATTAGAAATTCAGGTATTTTCAACCACACTTAGTTTTTTTTTTAAAGATTATTTATTTCAAACTTTTTATTTGTAAATTTTGAGTTCCAGATTTTCACACTGCCTTCTACATTTCCCTCCTACATCAAGAATAACAATACATCAATTATATATGTGAAATAATGCAAAACAAATTTCCATATAAGCCACATTATTTTCATTTTTTAAAAAATGTGGTTTATTTCTGTATTGTTGAGAATTCTATTTTGGAGACCAAAGTTTTATAAAGTAGGTCCCTTAAAGACAACTTAAAATTGTACAATTTGCTATTTCTTTTAAACTGCAAAGTTTTAATGTAAATTTCTCCTTTTTCTTTTTGTTCCCTTCACTCATTCCCTCCCCCTTTTAGAGATGGTCACCATTAGACATAAATAGGTATGTATAGATAAAATTATTTTTGTATATTCCTATTTATCATTTCTCTCTTTGGATTCAGATTCCATATTTATTCATTTGCCCTTTGTAGTTACTTAGGGTGTTTATGATAGTCAGAATAATTTGTTCATTCAGCATATATATATTTTGAAAATCATTTATTAGCAATCTCTAAGAGACAGCATTTTATAATTAATGACATTGACATAGGCCCAAAGCAAGAAATTCAAGTAAGTACAGAAAGGCCACAACTAATTTCCTTTTACTTCTATTTTAATTTCTTTATTTAATATTTTCCCCCAGTTACATTTTTTTATATTGGTTTTTAAAAATTTTTGAGTTCCAAGCTCTCTTCCTCATCCCCACCCACAATTAAGAAACCATAAGTGAAGTTATGCAAAATATTTCCATAAAAGACAAGTTGTAAAAGAAAACATAATTTCTCACTCTAATGAAAATAAAATTCCTCAAGAAAAATTAAGTTAAAAATAAAGAGAGAGAGAGAGAGAAAGAAAGAATGTTTCAGTCTGTATTCAGATATAATCTGTGCATTCTCTGGGTATGGATAGAATTTTGCATCATAAGTATTACAGAGTGGTTATGGATGATTATACTACTGAGAGTAGCAAAGTCATTTTTAGATGATCATCTGATTGCTATTATTTCCTATACAGTACATTTCACTATGCTTGAGTTCATGGAGGACTAACCAGTTTTTTTTTTTTTTTTCTGAGAGCATCCTGAAAATAATTTCTCATAAAACAATAATATTCTATTCCAAACACATACCAGAGTTTATTGAGCCATTCCCTCAATTTCCAATTATTTTTGTCTTAAGAATAGAGATGCTATGCATATTTTTTGTATATATAGGACATTTTTCTTTTTATTTTTCCATGCCTAGTGGTGATGTTGTTAGGTCAAAGAATATTTATTTTCCTTGGGAAACAGTTCACATATTTTGATCATTTATCAACTGGGGCATGAATTTTATTATTTTTTAAAAATAAATTTGACTCAGTTCCCTCTATGTTTGAGAAATGAGGCCTTATCAGAGATAGTTGTTTCAAAATTTTTTTTTGCAATTACTATTGCTAACTGTATTTCTCTTTAAATTTTACTTCTTTGAAATAAATTTTAAAAATTAATCTTTTAAATAAAGACACAGAAAAGACTGTAGTGTTGATCCCTAGGAGAGATATTTTTGGACTATTAATTTCCTCAGAGAAATCTTGATGTCCTTGTTTCTCAGGCTATAGATGATAGGGTTCAGGATTGGGGGCACCATTGTATAGAATATGGAAATCAACAGATCTAGAACAGATTCAGATTCCTGGGGTGGTTTTAGATAAGCAGTGCCACTTGTTGCAATATAAATCATGAGAACGATGAGGTGGGGAAAGCAAGTGGAGAAGGCTTTTGACCTACCATCTATTGTTGGAATTTTCAGCACAGTTGAGAATATGGGACCATAAGAAACAGCTATGGAAATAAAGCACAGAAATCCTAAAGCAATCCCAATAGCCAAACTCACATCTATTCCAATATGTATATCAGAGCAGGAGAGTCTAAGTAATGAAGGTAAGTCACAGAAAAACTGGTGGATCTCCTTGGACCTACAGAAAGGCAAAGTGAATGTAGTAGATGAGTACAGAACCCCAAAGAAACCTCCACCAAGCCAGGAAACAATTGCCATCTTCATACAAGTATCTCTAATCATGATGACTTCATAGTGCAGGGGCTGGCAGATGGCCACATATCGGTCATAGGACATCATTGTGAGGAGAAAAAGCTCTGATACTGCAAAGAAAATTACAAAAAAGAACTGTAATACACACCCTGTGAAAGAAATGGAACGGCTATGGCTCAGAGAGTTTGTGATAGATTTAGGGAGTGTGGTAGAAATAAAGCAAAGATCTATAAAGGACAGGTTCTTCAGGAAGAAGTACATGGGGGATTGGAGATGTTCATCAAGGGAGATGAGGGTGAAAATGAGCAGGTTTCCCATCAGAGCTACCAAGTAGATCACTAAGAAGAGCATGGCATATAAGACCTGCAGCTCCCAGATGTCAGAAAAGCCCATCAGCAGAAATCCTGTCACCATGCTGAAGTTGGCCATGTTTTGGGAGTTCTCTTGATTGTCTGTACAGAAAAAAAAAAGCAATTATTAAATGATGAGAACACTCAGTGTGCTAGATATCAAGGCTCTGTGGCCTCGTGCAAATTGGAGTGCTTTGGTTGGTTAATTTGCTAAGTGAGGAGATGAAATTGCATTGAAGAGTGCAGGAATTAAAAAAAAATTATGATAATTGTTTTTCCTTATACATGATTTCTTTTGAAATCTATGTTAATTTTTACATTTAAATATACTATTCTGAGGAGGGCTAGTAGAATTCATTACAAGCATGCCAGGACAAAAAACAAGTTAGGAATCCCTAAATTAAATGATTCAAATAAGTCTCTTCTACATTTCAAAGTATCTGTGCTTTGAGGAACAGTATCCATAACCTGAAAAAATGGTAAAAATAGCAATATATCTCTAATGTGTATCAATTTTAAGAGTTATTAAGCACATTTATTACAAAAAGGTGAAATGGGTGGTTCGAGTAATATATATCATTTTGAACCTAAGATACTAAGTTTCAGGGAAGTTGTGTGACTTTTTAATGTTCATAGAAGAATTGTCAGAAAGTTACTAGATGTTCCTGTGCTGAGGCAAACCTGAACTTTCTTTGCATGAAGAAATGATTTTCTTCCCATTTTTCAAGAATGTTAGTGAAGAAGATAGATTCTCTAACATTTTTAATGACATCTACTGCCCAGAATAGATTGGCTAACAAATGAATGTCATGTTGACAGTCCCATTACTCCAGAATAATAGAATTCTCATGTAAATAAAATCCATGTCATGGATTTGACACCAAGCCAAGCCATTTTGGTTTTATATTCTTCTTTAATCAAAGACTATGCTATCAGTAATTCAGAACAACCATCTTGAAATACAAATCCATTGTCAACTAGAGAACTAATTCCCAAATCACCTTAGGTGATTGTGTGTGTGTATCTGTGTTTCTTTGTTGAATCTGTTATATCTTCTTTATATGATGAAATCAGAGTGGAGAATGACTGCTTCACTGGAATCTGATTCATTTTGCTTGATTTACAGTACTTATCTGTATCCAAATGGCCATATGGAACTGTGCATAGAATGCCAGACTTGTAGTTGGAAAGATTGGAGTCTAAATCCAGGTTCAGACTCTTTCTAGTTGTAGGAGCCTGGACAAATTATCCAACTTCTGATAACTTTAATTTCCTCTTTTGTAAAATAGGAATAATTGTAGCATATAATTTCCTGGGATGTTGCAAAGGTTAAATGAAATCAATTATCAATTTCTTAGGAGAGAATATAGCACATGGTAAACACTATCTATGTTAGCTGTTATTATTATCTATCCCCATAAACTCCTAACTTAACAAAAAAAGGCATACTTGAGGGATACTCTACTGTCAACAAAGTTACATAGAAACAAACATATTTTGTACACAAAACAAAGGAATTACTGATATATACATATGTATATTTTACTAACATTTTTCAACAAAGTTTTATGAATTATCTGTTATATAAAAATCTGTGCTCTAGATCTGTATAAGTCATATTGATGAACAGTGTCCACTTGTAGGTCTCATGGATTCTTAGGGAAGCAAGAAAGATTTGCAAATATCTATTATACAAATTAGAATGAAGGAAATACATTAGAGCATAAATATAAGTTCAGTAAGATCTGAGAATGAGAGTTAATTTCCTAATTCTGCAGACAGGCAGATATGCATATATATATTTATATGCATGGAAGTATATTTGTATAAGTATAAGCATATATATGTATCTATTTAAATATATATATATATATATATATATACACACACACACACACACACACACACACACATATATGCATGAGTTTGTTGGTTATTTGATTTTCCTTTGTTCTAGAAGAGGACCAAAATTACATCACTATGTCAGAGTTGAGTTACAGGATGTCTGACTGTGGCTGATCAGACCAATACATGCTCAGCCACAGGTTGGACAAGCAGTCCATATGAAAATTTGGGTTGGCTTCTTTAACTTTGTGCATCTTGCTAATTTAATTCTTCTTTGCTCATACAGCAAGGCGCCGTCTCCAATGAGGGCATGAGTCCTATGCCAGTGTCTTTCATATCATACAATTGATTCTAAAGTTCTTGAGAAAAATCTTGAGAGTGTCCTTGTATTGCTTTTTCTGACCACCTTGTGATATAATTATACATACGTAGACATATGTGCATAATCCTTATATTTGTACATATATATTTATATTTATATCTCTATTTATTGGTCTATATTTTATGACTTCATGAAGTAAGGTGAGTTCTCTTCAGGCAGTACTCTTTAGGTTTCTGAAGGAATTATTCCAAGTTTTTTGCTAGCAAATATATAGAAGCAGAAATGAAAAGATCAAGTTTCATAAGTGGGGTTATTTTCTCAAGATAAAGACCTTCTAAATTTTAAAATATATTTAGAGGTATAATACAAATTGGAATTTTGGCATTTTACTAAAATTTTCAAGACTTACTCTCCTTGATCATGTTTCTCCCCCTCCCCCTCTCTGGGATCTCCAGTCTTCATAACCTTGAAGAGGTTCCCTGGCATTCAACATGTAGTGACTTAATTTTCCTAATTGAAACTCTATACTCAACCATATTTGTCTTCTCCTGAATCACTTGCTTTCCTGAATAATTGCAGATCATACCTGTTAAAAATAAGTTGTGGTTATTCCTGCATTCACCACCTTTATTTCTACTTTGCTGTTACTGAATAAAGCTGATGAAAGTCAAAATCTACTAACTGGACCAATTGCCAATTTTAGTTATCTCAACAGAGTAAGGCAAACCTTTCCTTCCCTCTTAGATTATTTTTTATATCACATTCTTCACTTTGTCTTTTCCCAAAATTAGTTACTAATTTTAATTTTCCCATATTCTTTTTTTAACAACTACTTTCATAAATTAGGATTACATTGATACTATTTTTGGTGAGCTTTATATTTTCCTCTTTTTTGCAGTCATAATTTCTTGAAATCCTCCTCCATTGTTTCTTCATTTATTCTTTGATGAATGATGTGAGATGACATATTTCCAGACAAAGGAAATATGTTTATCAATACCTTTGATTCTTATATTGCCTATATTATCTTCCTGATTTTCTTTCTCTTTAATTTTATTCACTGATTCTTCTACTGCTATATATAAACAGATCTCAATTTCCCCCATTCTTAAAAATAATCTTGATTTTTCTATGACTTTCTATGCTTTCCTAGCCTAAGTCTAGAGTAATATTGTCTACACACTGAAACTTTATTTCCTGTACTCTCATACTACCTAACCTCACTCTGATTGGCTATATGACCTCAATGAGCCCACTTGACATAATGCTTTCCCAACTAAGCAATTTATTATTTAATTGGTATATCTGGTTGCCTTTTCTTTAGCTTTTTTCTTCTTTGTCTCTGTGTAGGTTTGAATACTGGTCACTTCTTTCTTTTGCGTAGTATTTTCTCTCTAAAATTTTCTGACTCTGCCTAATTATTTTAAGATGCATTTTTTATTTTCTGTGAACAGGTTAAGTATGGAGAGATGCCAAAGTTTTGTGGTAGGCTCACTTTTACACTCTTCCTGGATCTTTGTGACTTTTATCAGTTCCCATAGGTTTTTCTAGTTTCTCTAAGATGATCAGTTCTATATCTTTATTTCTTGATCTAATCTCTATCCTAGCATGAATGTTACATTATCAATGGACTATTGAACATTTCTGTTAGACATTTCAAAATGAGACTCCTATAGAAATCTCAAACTTAACATCTTTAAAAGAGAAATCATTATCTCTACTAACTTTCCCCACTTTCTCTGTCACCATCCATAAGGAGCTTATTGCTTTTGAAGTTTCTTACTTCTATTAAAGGGCACTATTATTTTTTCAGTCACTCAGATTCAAAAATTTACTGATATCTTGTTTTATTATTTTTGCCTATCACAGACATCCAATATGTTTCCACATCTTGTACTTTCTATCTCCATATCTCACATTATCTCTTCTTCTCTCATTCATTCAGTTAGTGCCTTAGTTCAGTCTCTGATTACAAATCAATAACTCTAATCAGACTCCCACTCCATGGGTCTGTTTTCTCTATGCTTATTTTTTCACAAGCTGCCATATTGTATTTCTGAAAGCAAATTCTGAGCATGATACTATTCCACTCATTGAAGTTCAGAGGCACCCTAATACTTCCAGGATCAAATATAAATTATTGTGTGTTTGTCAGACTTTGGTGAATCAGAACTAATGGTTTTCTCATATTATACATCCTTCTCATCTAAGCCCTCCACAGTCCAGGTCAAAATATTTTCTGGCCATTCCACTTATATGGCATATTATTTGGTATCTCTGAGACTTTGCATTGTTGTTTCCCATGTCTGACATGAATTTCCTTCTTAGATCAGTATCCTAGAATTCCTAATTTTTTAAGTCTCATCTAAAATGCCCTATTGTACAGGAGCTCCTTTTTGAAGTTCCCTTGCATCTGTTGGATATTTATTTAGTATACTTATAAACATATATATATTGACTCTCTGAAATAGTCTATAAAATACCTGAAACAAAGCACTATTTTCACTTTTTTCTTTATAGTCCCAGAACAATGAAGTTCATGCAGCCTTTCAGGGATTCCTTAGGTCAAGTTTTAAGGGACATTGGAAAGACCATAGTGCCCCTTGATGTAATCATAAACTTCCAGAAATTCTTAACTTTCTAGTTTATCCTTCCTGAAATTATATGAGATATAATTAAATTGAATGTCCTTTTTGTTTATCAGGTGGTTTTTTTTTTTTTTTGACATTATATTGAGATCGGGTGTCAGAATGAGTGTTTGAAGGGATATTATTGAGAATGGGTGTCTAATTTTACAACTGGAGACAGCAAAAAGAAAGTTAATAGACATTATGGCAAGCAGAGAGTGAAAGCAATGCTAAAGACCATATAGGTAGCAAGGGAGGAGCATGAGAGATTTGTACTATTAAAGTACAAATTAGAAAAGAATGGGGGTAGAGAAAATGACCAAAGTTTAGAATGAAATATAACAATAGGAAGATCTCTAAAGCAATCTTTATCTTCTCTTCAATTTCTCCTACAATTTGCTCCCATGTTCATACCTGATACCTTGTTTATAGTCACATAGACAAGTTGTCAGAAACAGTCTCTACATTTACTCTCATGATCTTTCATATTTTCTTCATGCTTCAGATTGATTGCAGTAAAGCTTTTTATAATCTTAGTCATAAAAATATTGATATGTATATGTGTGTGTATTTGTGTGAGATGTTTTCATAAGAAAAAAATGAAATTCATACCTTATAATCCATTTATTTCTTTAATCCATTGGGTTGGGGTTAGACTGTGTGATCACCTTACATTATTCAATGTATTTATGTAGAAGTAGAGTAATTTTTCAAAAGTGAAGGTGATTCATATACTCAATTATGATCTGAAGAGGTAACAAAAAATCTCTGTTGGTTCTTCTTCTATTTCCTGGATCCAGTATGACCTCACTATTTCCTAGAATTACTGCAAATATACTGCATCAGTATCTCCTTATGTATGATTTAATTCTTTTCTACTTTGGAAGTAGCATTCAGTGTTAATAAAGAATTTTTTTTTTTTTTTTAGAATCCAGTGTATGTTTCCTCTGCTGCTAAAATACTTGACAAATGCTTGCATCATTTTATTTTCCTTTAGGGATGCAAGCCCTCCCCTTTAGGAGTATTCTTTGGGGATCATAGAAAATAGGAGTTCTCTTGAGTGTTCCTACTGCCATTCAGTGTCATTTGCCCCAAGTCCCTGAATAGCTTAAGCATAACAACTTATTAATTAGTACAACTCCTGGGAATTAAGTGGCACTTTAGAATTTTTTGATATCTAGATACTTTAGAACTTTATGATACCGGGAGGCAGAGCCAAGATGGCGGAGAAGGCATACACGACTTTCTAAGCTCCTCTGATTCCTCTCATAACCAACTATTTCATCCAGACTCAGAAATAGCTCTTCACTGCTTAAATTCATGAAGATCAGAAGCATACAACTTACCTGCTGAAATCAATGTGGAATATCGCCAGGAAAGGTTTGTCCTGAGGGGCCAGAAACAGACCAGCGCAGGCAGGGAGAGGCTAGTGTCCTGAGCAGACCAGGGATGGGGGTGATCTCTGTGGCTAGAGAAGTTATAGAGACCACTCTGCTTTAGGCTAACTGCTCTGCCTTGATTACAAAGCAGTAAACTGGCAGAGAAATTAAAGCCTGGAACTGAGAGTACTCTAAAAAACGCCAGAACCTAACACTGGCTGTAGCTACACAAACCTGGAAGTGACTCAGGAGACTGAAACACAGCCCTGCAGCTACATCCTGCAGTTCGGGGCTTTTGTGGGGGCAGTTATAAACCCACACGGCAGGGGGGGGGGCACAGCCTGGGCAGCCTCTAATCAGCACAGTGCGGGGCTCAGCCTGGGGCAATAGAACTTCCCCAACAGGACTGTGCTTCCCAGAGCAGAGACACTTTAGTCCCTGAAAATCCATTCACTGCTCAACTGCTAATACCCACAGCCCCAGGGCAGGATTTGGCTTGGGATAGTGAAACTCTCATTGCTCAGCATCTAGCCCCAGGGCAGTCATTATCTCACACACAGGGGTTCTTGCAGGGCACTTTCCCAGCCCCTGCCCTGCAGGCCTGAGTTACTTCCAGGTGGGGAACTCTTCCCAGAGCACTCCAGTACCCTCGCTGCTTTTGCAGCCTGCCAGCAGGACAGCACCTGTCCATACATCTCTCACTGCTCTCAGAGGAAGCTGGTAACCTCCTAGCCCTGAAGGCAGACCCTCAGGCTTTTAACAAAATGAGTAAGAAAATCAAAAGGACAATTTATAGTTTCTATCAGAAAGAGAACAGTTTTTCAACCCTGAAGAGACTAATAGCAGACAGTTCCGACTATTGTTGGTCCCCAATACAAAAGGCCTTCCCTAGAAGAGACTATTAAAACCTGAAAAGAGAACTAGAAGAAAATGGGGAAAGGAGAAAGCTATGCAAGAGAGTACAGAAAAGACATATAACCTTAAAAAGAAAATTTGACAAAGTGGAAAAAGAAAACAACCCTGAAATGTGAACTGAAAAGGTAAAAAACCCCAAGAAGTGCAGGGAAACAGAATTTGTGAATTGGAGAAAGAAAATAACTCGCTAAAAAAAAAAATTATGAATGGAAAAAATTCCATAGAGCAAAATGACCTATTTAAAAACTCAATCGGACATATACAAAAGAAGTAAAAAAGCTAATGAAGAAAATAACCGCTAAAAATCAGAACTGAAAAATAGAAATGACTGACTCCATTGAGACAGGAAGAATCAGTCAAGCAAAACCAAAAAATGAAAGATTGGAAAAATAAATATTTACTTGAAAAACAACGGACCTGGAAAATAGATCAAGGAGAGAAAACCTAAGGATCATCGGACTACCCAAAAAATATGATGAAAAAAACAGCCTAGATACTATTTTACAGGAAATTATTAAAGAGAACTGCCCAGAAGCAATAGAACTGGAAGGTAAAATAGGCATGGAAAGAATCCATCGAACACCTTCTGAAAAAGACCCTAAAATAAAGACTCCGAGGAATATTGTGGCCAAACTTCGGAATTTTCAGATTAAAGAAAAAATTCTACAAGCATCCAGGAAAAAACAGTTCAAATGCCAAGGTGCCACAATAAGGGTCACACAAGATCTGGCTGCCTCAACATTAAAGGATAGAAGGGCCTGGAATTTGATATTCCGAAAGGCAAAAGAACTTGGAATGCAGCCAAGAATAAACTACCCAGCTAAGCTGAGCATTTTTTCCCATGGAAGAAGATGGACATTTAATGAAACAGAGCAATTCCATCTGTTTCTAAAGAAAAAACCAGACTTAAAAAATTTGATCTCCAACAACAGGACTCAAGACAAGTAGAAAAAGGTAAAAGGAACTCTTGAGAACTATATTTCTGTTGTGGATATACATAAAAATCACATCTATAATTTCATTTTACTGATATAGCATAAAAAAAGGGAAGTATAAATGGAAAGGGGATAGTGTCAGAAAAAGGGGAAAGGGGAGATAAAAAGAGGGAAACTTCATGCGTTGATGAGGCAAAGGAAACCTATCATATCTGAGGGAACTTAGAGAGGGGGAGGAACATTGTGCGAATCTTACTCTCATCAGAGTTGGCTCAAAAAGGAAATAATTGACACATTTGTTTTACAGAGAATCTTCTCTCACCTCATTAAAAAGTGGGAGAGGAAAAGTGAAAAGGAAAAAGAGTAATAAGGGAAGGGTACAAGAAAGGGGAAGGGATTCAAAGGGAGGAGGAAGGGATACTAAAGAGGGAGAGCTGGGTGACACAAGTGGGACCAATAAGTTTAATACTAAGGAAGTGGGGAAGGAGGGCAAGAAAAAGAAAAGCATAATCTGGGGATATTAGGATGGCAGGAAATACAGAATTAGTAATTGTAACCATAAATGTGAATGGGATGAACTCCCCCATAAAGAGGAGGCAGATAACAGACTGGATCAAAAGTCAGAACCCTACAATATGTTGTTTACAAGAAACACATTTAAAACAGGGAGATACATACAGAGTAAAGGTAAAAGGCTGGAGCAGAATCTATTATGCTTCAGGTGAAGTAAAAAAAAAAAAAGCAGGGTAGCCATCCTTATCTCAGATCAAGTAAAAGTAACAATTGATCTAATTAAAAGAAATACGGAAGGAAACTATATCTTGCTAAAAGGTACTATAGACAATGAAACAATATCAGTATTAAACATATATGCACCAAGTGGTATAGCATCTAACTTCCTAAAGGAGAAGTTAAGAGAGTTATGAGAAGAAATAGACAGCAAAACTATAATAGCGGGAGACCTCAATCTTGCACTTTCAGATTTAGATAAATTAAATCACAAAACAAATAAGAACTTTATGATACCTCGATTTTTTTGTCTCATTTTGATTACCATACTAATGTCTTTGCATCTATTGGATTAAATTTAAATAACATTTTTCTTTCAAAGTTCCAATCCCCATTAAGATGGACATTCCACAGATAATTATAAATGAATCACTAGCCCCTGATAAAACAATTCCAACAAAGTGCATAGTTTTGTAAATATTACGTAAAACTGCACAGAAAAGTGATTCTTTTCTTTTTCTTAAAAATTTTCCACTTGTTAATAGAAAAGAAGTTTGCTTTAACTTAGAAAAATTGATACATTTGTTGTCTTTGTATTCCTAGTGTTTAACATATAGTAGGCATTTACTGATATAGTAGGCATTTATGGATAGAAGTCATGAAGTTATTCACTTTTTTGCTTTTTGATAGAGATCAAAATGTCTGCCATAGTAGGTATCTTATTAAAATCTCTACACCACTGTCATATGAAACTTCTAGGTCAGTTTTTTGATCAATTTCCTTAATTCCTCATTGCTTTTCTCTTTTTGTCTGGCTTATTCATAGTAGGTTCTATTCACACAGAACATTTTCACCACTCACTTTCCCCCTTAATCCTTTTATGGAGAAGGAAAAAAATGTAATATCATTTAGAATCATGCAAAACAGATTTCTATATTAGCCATACTGCAAGAAATGTAATGAACATGAAAAAAAATTATGGTTCAATCTGCATTTAGATGCCATCAATTTTTTCTGTGGAGGTAAATAGCATTTTTCATTACTAGTCTTTAAGAATTGTCTTAGATTTTTATATTGATTACAATAACAATCATTCACAGTTGATCATTGTACAATATTGTTCTTACTATGAATACTGTTCTGATCCTATTCAATCACTTTGCATGAGTATGTGATTTCAGCCTTTTCTGAAACCATACTGTTTCTCATTTCTTGTAGCATGATAGTATTCCCATCACAATCAAATACCATGACTATTTTAGTTATTCTGTAATAGATGGACATTAATTTCCAATTTTTTAACATGTTATGATTGATTTTTAATGAAAGAGCATACTGAGGCAGGTCTTTGACCATGATAACATTTGACATGATAACAGGACATGCTACCTGTCAATAAATGTCTGAATGTTAAAAATTTCAAGTAAGAAGATGATTTTTCTTATAAAGGTTTTTGAGGAGTATAGGACAAACAGAATAAGGTAGATGACATCATGGAATTATGAGCAATAAGACTGATTACAAAGCTGAAGAACAAAGAACAGCATAATTGGTTGGAGTTTTGGGTAATTGGATAATAGTAACTACCCCTATTCTTCTCTCATGAAACTAAGAAGTGCTTATTGTCTGAATCCAGATAGGAGATATCTTGGATGTTTGAAAATCAAAGCAGACAGTTCTTGTGGGCTAGTTTGATATCAGACCCAACTTCCTTTCTCTTCACACTCTTAGTAAAAATTAATGAGGCAAGAAAACTGGATTTTAAGCTTAACTGACTACAGACTAGCTAAATTCTGAGATAAGTTCAGAGACAAAGAATTTAAATAAGTTAAGTAGTTATGGATAAAAGTAGTTATAGTATAAAATCAATTTGTTGTAAATAGGATCAATATAGAAATGATATAGTCAGTCTTAATTTTCTCATCCTCCAACAAATAAACTGCTATAAATGTTTTTGTACATAGAAGTCATTTTCCTTTTTCTCTGATTTCTTTGGGATATAGACCTATTAGTAGTATTCCTGGATCAAAAAGCATGTACTGTTTTGATAGTCCTTTGGGTATAGTCCCCTATTGTTCTCTAGAATGATGGGATCAGTTTATAATGCCACCACTATTTCCCCACATCACTTCCAGGACTTGTTATTTTTCTTTTCTATCATGTTAGCAAATCAAAGATTTGCTCTGAGATAGTACCTTAGAGTTGTTTTAATTTGCATTTCTCTAATCAAAAAAATTTTAGAATCTTTTTCAGATGAGTAGAAATAACTCATCTGAAAGCTGTCTATTCATATGCTGTGACTGGTTATAAATTGGGGAATGGCTATCTTATACATTTGATTCAGTTCTGTATGCATTTGAGAAATGAAGCCTTTATTAGAGAAACTTCATATAAAATTCCTTCACCCCTAGTTTTCTGCTTTCCTTCTAATCTTGGCTACATTGCATTTGTTTGTACAAAACTTTTTAATTTAATGTAATCAGAAGTATTCATTTTACTTTAATGATTCTATGTCTTATTTAGTTATATTTTGTAGATATTCATATGACATTTTATATTTCCATTATCCTTTTAAATTTAAAAACTTTTTATTAGGTAATTATGAATATGCTCAATTGCCAGTCTGGAGCCATTGATTTATTTTATGTCAATATAAATCTTGCCCATATCCCTCCAAGGGGAATTTTTTTGATTCATACCATGAAGGTAAAAGAAGAAGGGGCCATGAAACTAGCCATTTTTCCCTCTGAGAGGGAAATATACCAAATTAGAATTTTATCTGTTTTTTCCCTTCTATACCCCACTCCTCAGATGCTGATTAAGGGAAACATATTTAGTTTGAAATGGTTTTTGGTTGCCAGTATCCTTTAAAGGGGAACTCCAAGCCCAAGTTATAGACTTTAATCCTTCCTCTCAAAAGCTAGTTATTTAAATCATAAAAATGTAGTGTAATGAATTTGCTCATTTATAAAAACTAATTGCAAATGGAAATAAGGGAAATTACACTGATTAGAATATACAAGAAAACGCAGTATAAATATATACTTTAGATAGCATAAAATAATTCAATCAAGAGAAGAGAGGCTGATCATATTGAATGGAAATTCTTCAAAGTTGAGGGAAAGGGAACTTATTGGAATCACTGGAGCTCATTGAGTAGGGAATGCTATGGAGTGCTTTAGGAAAATCACTTGAGGGCTTCCCCCAATGAGAGAATCTTTTGCAAACTCTCTAGGCTTGAAATGAGTTATACTGTCAACATTTTAAAAAGAAGACAATATTACTGTTTTGATTCATTCTTGAATAAACAAGAAGGAATGACAGAAATATCTATGTTTTTGTCTGGTCCTGTAGTGTCTGATATTAACTGTCCCACTTGTCCATTAAAAAAACAATCTTCATGGGAGGATAATAGCTTCTATTTAGTTATTGATAGCTATTGATAGCTTTTGGGCTACATTGTCTTTTTCCACATTCCTTTACTTTTTCCTCACAACCTTGTTTCTTAATTTTTAATTGATCAGGAACCAAGGAGTTATCCTTTGCCTCTGTATCCCAAGTGATGGGACTTTTGGACATTAAAATGGATGAAAAGGGATGTTGCCTCTGTGCATGGCCTTGAGGATGTCAGTGATTTATACACAGAATTTATTTTTGAGTCAAGATGTTTGAAGGAGGAGTTCTTTAAAAACAATATTATTGTAAAAGATAACAAAGAATAAAGTTATTATTGAATATTAAAAATTGTTAACAATTAGCATTTATGTTAGCTTAATGGTTTGTAGAATGTATTACATTATATATATGTATGTGTGTGTGCATGTGTGTTTAAGTGTATATTATGTATGTATATATGTGTATATATGTATATTATTTCATTTATTCCTCAGAATAACTCAATTGGCATTATTATTTCTATTATGCAAATGAGGAGCCTGAAGTATCAGAGTCACACCTTACCCTTGCATGAGAGGATTCTCTGGCCTATCCCTTTGTGCCAGGTCTACTAAAGAGGGGCTAATGAGGAATTTGGTATATTTTCTCTTTTCAAGGTGATTCTGAGCAATCTCAACACAATCTAGAGTGATGTCGAAATAAATGTTGACTTGAGTCTCAGTGATAGGGGGCAAGAAGCCTGTTTTCTTCTCTTTGCTATTGCTTATCCATAATTCTCTGGGAAAATCTCTTATACAAAATTAGGTATGGCTTCATAAAAGGTGAGTAACAGGATCCCTTCCAGTAAAATATCCCTTCTAGAAAATGATAATAAGTTCCTGACATAGCATTTGCCTCAATGGCCAGTTACCTATCCACAATGTCAGTTAGCATCAGAAGTATCTTTCTAATATCTATCATCATTCTATCATTCTATCTATCTATCTAATTTTCATCTATCAGGGTGATAATAATGTTCCCGTAAGGATGGGAGATGCTTTTCACCTAAGTTTTTGACTTTTGATTCACATGGACCGGGTTTTAACTGGGGACATTAGACCAGGTTTCTGTTACTGTCATTAACTGTAATCACTTAATAGTAAAATTCTAGGGAAATCTCTCATGAAAAACTTTGATATGACTGATAAAATGTGGTTAACAGGATAACTTCTAGAAAAGATACTTATTGAACATATAAATATCAGGTGTTGCATGCTTATTTATTTCTCTAGCATAGAAAATGTTTTGAGAGGAGCTCAAATGTGCTTATAAAAAATAATACAATTTCTTCCTATAAACTTTCACATAAATTGGACTCATTATACTCTTCTTCTAAAGGAAAAGACCCTTTGTGTGACTGCTGAACTGATTTTTCATGTTTACCTTGGATATGTGCAACTCCTGGGGTCAACATGATCAAACCAATCATGACATGGGTTAGGCTTTCTTGAGTTAAGAAATAAACAAGTGGTCATCTTTTACTGTAAGGGGCTTTCCTCCCTCTAACTGACTGATACTCAAAATTATCTCTTAAGCAGAAAAAAATCCTTTGTTTTGGTTTTCTAATTAGTAGTTTGTATTCACAATAAAAAGAGCAAGATAGAAGAATACTGGTGGGGACACATTCTCCTATGCAGGCACATGTTTTTGCTTGCATAGGAAAGCATGGTTCTCCACCCACTTTATTCTATGCATAAAATGAGGGGAGAAAGAATCTTTATTAGCTCACTCAACAGTGAAGGAAGTTCAAAAGAAATTAAAATATGCCAAAATGTTCCAAAAAAGAAGGTCCCAAAAGAAAAAAGGAGGCAGTTTATATGTTCAATGCCATCCAAATTGAATTTTCAAAAATCATTTTATTAAATTAGAAAAAACATTTAAATTCAGGTCATAGAAAAAATTAATAATATCAAATGAGGAAATAAAATGTAAAAAAAAAGTATAAGATTTAAACTATACTATAAAGCAGTGATTATCAAAGCTATGATACTGACTAAGAAATTGAAAGATAAATAAGTACAGAGTAGATATTCAATTTACAGCAGCAAATGAATATAGTAATCTTGTATTTGATAAGAGTAAAGACATGTTTTAATGATAAGAATTCATTATTTAGCAAAAATTGTTGGGAAAAGTGGAAAGCACTCTAGCTGAAACTAGGCATAAAGCAATATCTTATCCAGGTATGTTCCTAGGTAAGGTCAAAATAGATATAGTGCTTTGATACAAAGAAATATATTACCAAAAAAATTGAAGATCATGGATATATTATCAGGCTTATAGATAAATGAATAATTTATGAATAATCAAGAGATAGAGAGCAGTGTGAGGTATAAATGCATATTTTCAATAAATTAAATTAAAAAAATGTACAAATAAAACAAATGTAGCCAAGATCATAGGGAAAGAAGAAAATTGGGGGAAAAAATCTTTTTTATAGACAGTTTCTCAAATAAAGGTATCATATCTAAAATACATGAAGAATTTTGTCAAACCTGTAAGAATAAAAATCATTCCCAATTGATAGTCAAATGATAGATTTCCAGGGAAGAGATCAAAACAATTTATCTTATATGAAAAATGGTCTGAATCATTAGTGATTAAAGAAACACATATTAAAAGGACCATTTTATACCATTAGATTGAATAAGATGATTGAAAATGAAAGTAGCAAATGTTGAATGGGATGTCAAAAAATTGGTGCACTAATTCAGTGGCCTGTGACTCAGAAACATCACTACTATATGTGTCAGCTCTCTGTGTAATGACTAATAATGTAAGTTTCTAGGGGAAAATAGGGATCAATTTTAGAATGGATGAACAAAGTGTGGAAAATGATTATAATGGAGTACTACTGGGTGATAAGATGATTTTAGAAAAATATGAATAGCCTTAAATGAAATAATTCAGAGAAAAATGAATAGAACCAAAAGAATGTTGTATACAATAACCAGAATATTGTTTTAAGAGCAAATTTGAGCAAATACGCCATTTTGAATCTTATAGATATCCAAATTAACTACAAGACTTATGAGGGAAGACACTATCTGCATCCAGAGAAAGAACTGATAGAAGTATGTACAGAATGATTTTACATATATACAAGTATATTATATGCATGTGTATAATGTATATACGTACATATATTCACCACACACACACATATTTGTCTGGTGGTAGCCATCTTCAAGTTGGGGAAGGGGGAGATAAGAAAAAATAGGAGAAAAAATTACTTGATAACTGTATTATATATTTAAAAAGAATAGCAAATTGTACATAAAACTTTCAGTTTCCTGTGCAATCACTTTTTTTGTTCCAAAACATTATAAAGGTATTTGTTTTATTTCATAAAATTTAAAAAATAAAGTTAATAAAAATAAAAAATACTAAAAAAAAAAAAAAAAAAAAAAAAGCATGCATATGATCATGGAAAAAAGCCTTTGAGGTAAAATCCTCTGAAGAGTGTTTTCAGGCTATGAGCTTTTTTAGGGACTTCTTCACATCTTTGTTTCTCAGGCTACAGATGACAGACTTCAGGCCTGGGGGCAGTACTATATAAAACATAGACTGCAATAAATCTAGAACTGAGACAGTGTCAGAAGTTGGACTAAGATAAGATATGGCTGTAGTTGTAATAAAAAGCATGAGAACAAAGAAGTGGGATAGGCAATTGGAAAAGGTTTTTGACTGATCCTCTGTGATTAGAATTTTTAGCACAGTTGAAAAATGGGACTATAAGAGAAAGTAATGGAAATGCAGCAGAGAATCCCTAAACTGAACCTAATAGCTATAGTTATAACAAGTGCAACATTTGTTATCAGCACAAGAGATTTTGAGTAAGGACGGGACATCACAAAGGAACTGATAACTCTCACTGGAGTTTATAGAAAAGCAAAAGAATGTACTAACTATATATAATCCCCAAGCAAACCTCCAATAAGCCAGGAAGTGGCTGCCAGGAAAGGCTTTTACACAAGCCCTTTTATTCATGATTACTTCATAGTTCAGGGGCTGACAGATGGCCAGATAATAGTTACAGGGCATCACAGTTAGGTAAAAAGTTGTGATGATGCAAAAAAAAAAAAAAACTTAAAAAAACTGTGATATATACTCCAACAGAGAATTTAGATTTAGAATTTAGAAAAATTTTAATAACTGGACTGAAACAAAGATGGTTTCTTTTGAAATCCCTTATTTTGTTTTATGTGTGTAAAGATCTTATTCTGAAAATTTTCATAGAATTTACCAGAAGAAGCCAAAGACACAAAATAGCTTAAGAAATTCTTAATTAAATGATTTTACTGGCTCTTTTACTTTCCAAAGGATCTGTATTACCTTTTAAAAATGACATTAGTAGTAATATCTTTCTAAATTATATGATTTTTAAGGATTAGAGCAACTTTTTTTTTGACAAGTATTATGTGAGGTAAATTTTTCAAGTTGTATTATTACCATTTGAGCATAAAATTCTTAACATTCAGAGATGTTCTGTGACATGTAAAAAAGGTGTCAGAACTTGGATGCTAATAGGAGCTTCTTTTTCAAAAATTGAGTTGAATGATGTCCACTTAGCCCAAGCAAGACACTGTCATTTTGATATCCCAGTTAGCCCAGAATAATGGAATTATTATATAGAAAGAAAGGCAATGTTTTGGATTTGACACCAATTTGGGCTATTTCATTTTATGCTTTTCCTTAGTCAAAAACTATGCCACCAATATTTCAGAACAGCCATGTTGAATTACAATCACTTTTCAATTGGAGAATTAATTCCCAAACCAGCTCTATGTTGAATTGTCCTATCTTCTTTGGAAGAGTGAATAACTGACCCTCTGCATTCTGATTCATCTTGCCCAAGTTAAAATACCCATGTGTCTAGAGAAAACTTCATATTACCTTGGATAGGCTGCCAAGTCTGGTGTTTAAAAGTCCCCAAGTTTAAAACTGGGCTCAGAAATGTATTAGCTGTGAAATCCTGGACAGATTACTTAACTTTTTTTTTTTTTTTTGCTTCAGTTCCTTCTTTAAAACATGACCAATAATAGTACCTACTCCTAGGGTTGTTGTGAAGGACAGATAAGATAACAATGATAAAGCTTTTATTAGCACAGTGTCTGGTACATAGTAACCACTGTATAAATTTCAGCTATTGTTATTATTATTCATTCCTATAATCTCTGGAATAGATCAAAAGGTATATCTAAAGGAACTACTGCTCTCATAATGGATGTGTGTAAGCCAACAAAAGGAATTCCTGATAAGTGTGTTTCAGTAATATTTTCCAACAAAGTTATATACTATGTATAAACCTTTTCCCTAGACTACACGGTTTAAATGATGAACAATGTCCAGTCCTAAGCTTAAAGATACTTCTTGTCTTTTAGTTTGACAAGAAAAGTATCTAAAAGAATCACAATACAAATTGAAATTAAATAAATTCATAAGTGTATTATAGAGTTCAAGGAGATATGAAAATGAGAATTTACTTCTGACAGGTTCAGGGAGAGTTTCATGCTATATGGATCTTGATTTATACACATGTGTATAAATGTATGTATGTAAGTCTTTCTCTTATTTTATGCAGTCATATGGGGCTTAAACAGTGAGTTGAATTTATTCAAAAAGAAATGTTTAATTTTTTGAAGGAGATTTTCCACATATGTAGATAGGAAATATAGAGAAGTAGGAATGGACAGGAAGAGGGCACCTTTTTCTTTTCTTCCCTCTCTATCTACTAGTTCATTTTCTCCTTCATAAGCATATCTAAATTTTCTCCAGTCTTAGAA
The DNA here is from genome assembly GCF_902635505.1 of Sarcophilus harrisii. Taxonomy (NCBI): domain Eukaryota; kingdom Metazoa; phylum Chordata; class Mammalia; order Dasyuromorphia; family Dasyuridae; genus Sarcophilus; species Sarcophilus harrisii. The sequence continues at coordinate 229,675,020 of NC_045429.1, forward strand.
GACCCTCAACAGATGTGACATTTCTCAAGAAGTTATTTCTATATCTCTTTTCCCATTCTCAGCTAGGATTCTAACTATGCTTATATTTTGTAAACTCTTTATGATCTGTTTTAAAGCCTCATCACTTACCAGAAACTATTCTTTCCTAAGTCACTAATAATTTATTAATTGATAAATCTGATGGAAATTCCTTAATTCTTATTCTTCTTTACTCCTGTGCAACATTTGAGTATTTACTTCTTTTTTCTTTGGGTTTTTCCTGACTTCCTGCTCTCTAGTTTCTCTTTATACCTATGTTATGACTTTTTTTTTTTTTTTTTTTTTTTTTTGGCTAGGTGAAACTCACAACATACTTTCTAATTATGGTTAGATGCTAATCTCTACATCCTATCTCTTTGTGATCTCATCTATTAATAGTGTTTATTCTTCTTTATGATGACAAGTCCACACCTACATTTTGACATTGTTTCTTTCCTGAGTATCAATGCTGAATCCTCAATGGCTTTTTGGACATTTTAAAGTAGATATTTTGTTAGCTCAAATTCACCATGTTCAAAAGAGAAAACATTGCCTCCACCACCTCTCCCTCTTCCTCCCTTGTCTCCAAAGAGCCCTCTGCTTCTGAACTAGTGTATTCTTATCAAAGGGGCACTTATTTTTTCCATCATCTAGATTCAGAACTTTGCTAATACTTTTGTGAGCCTACTTTAACCAATCACACACACATCCAATAAATTTCCACATCTTCTGATTTCTGCCTCCATATCTTATGTTATCTCGTTCCTTTCATTTACTCAGACACTATCTTAGTTCCATCACTGATTACCTGTCACTAAACTCTTTCAATAAATTCTTAATTGGAGTCTCATTCCCAAGTCTGCCACTTTTATAACCCATTCTTCATACAGCTGTCAAACTGGCTCTCCTAAAAAAAAATCTGGGCTTGGCACTATATCACTTAGTAAAGTTCAGGGGCTCCCTAATACTCCCAGGATCAAATATAAACTTCTCTGGGCATCTTTGGTGAATCAGGTCTCAATTTTTTTTACAATTATATTGTACATTGATCTTTTCTAGGATCCTATTATCCAGCTTTTCTGCTATTTTTATGGCATGTTATTTCTGATTTCTGTGATTTTTCACTGCTGTTCCCCCTTCCTAGCATGTAATTCCTTAGTGAACCTGGATTTTAATCCCAGATATAGGTAGTAGGCAGCAATATTAGTTGGTACCTTTTTCTTTACCCTGAAAAATGACTTGGTCTTATGAATCTAGCACTTTGTATTGTACTTGGACAAAATCCCTGAACACTCTTATGCTGAATGTTGAGTATTCTTGGTCAGACTCCCTTCTAGTGTCTATTGACATGTATGTCTCCCTATGTTAACTTGATAAGACAAATGATTCCCTGTAATTTTTTTTCCTTGAATTTCCTGATCTAGATTTTATCTGGCACGTTTTCTAATTCTGTTTGAATAAGTTTGGGGTTTAAACTCATTGTATTTCCTCCTCCTGCTCTACCATCTTACTTCTCTATGAACTTAGAGGGTTGTATTAGGCCAAGGAAAAAATACTACTAATTAGAGGTAAGAGAATTTTATCTATTGTCTATGACCCATTATGAGTTCTTTTGTTCATCCTATTTTCAGTTCAGTTAAAAAAAAAAGGTTATCTTATATCAGATATGCATAGTTACTTTGAGTGACTACATGGTAACTGTAGTTGTTTTGAACCACAGTTGTAGATATCTGAGTGTGCACTGTGGTTTTTGAACAATTCTTGAAGAAATCTTGCCTATCTTGATCTATTTTCCACAAGCCCAAATCAAGTGCAGGTTAGCTGTTAATTTTACATGTAAATACCTCTGATTTCTAGGATCACATTTTATGTTTTACTACCTTGATGAAGTGTATATTACCTAAATGTATTATCCTTTAAAAACTTGACTAGGCATTTCTCAATAATCTCAATAATCATATCGTTAGGTCCTTGATAATAGGCCACAGTCCCTCATCCCCTGCTGTAGAAAAATTGGGTTTAGGAAAACTGGATTAGATCTAGAGGCCCAACGCCTTCATACTCTGAATCCTATGACTCTCTGTGCTTCTGGGAGAGGGTGCATTTGAAACTGCCGGGGCCCCTTGAAAGTTCTTATGGTGGCAAAATTAGTATTTCTTGGAATATGCAACTCCCTGAAACATTATTGTAATCTGGCAGTAACACTTGCAAAGTGGGGCCCCTTTTGTTTTAAGGTTATACCTTGAATACATCCTGACATTTCAGGAGTCTCCCTTAGCAAAAGATTAAGCAAAAACTTGTGATCACATGTAAACTTTGTCTCCAGCTAGCATTAAAGAATAAAACCTTTTCTCTATGCCTTGCATTTGTAATTCCCGTCTATGGTATAGAATCCCCTCTCCTTAGTGGTTTTAGCTTTTATAAACCTCCATCTCCCATTGTTTGGAGCCATTCCAGTTGGGTGTAGGAGGAACCAGGGGGATGGAGAGTGAGAAAAGAGATCTGTGGGCATCAGAGGGGAGCCATGGATCAGCTAGTCCTATTCATCTTTAGTGGAACTGAACCGTGAGACATTCCAGGACCCCAGGGGAGACTAGATCCAGCCACATTAAAGACTTAGCACCTCACTAGTTACTTGAAAAAAAAAAAGAGCCTAACTTTTTTTCCTTTGCATCCCAGCTCTGGCCAAGCTGAGGCCTGCAGAAAAGGTTAGCTAATTCTTGAGAGCAATAATTGGGAATTTGGCAATTGGTCATCTCAAGATTACAAAAATGTTTAGCATAAAACAAATGCTTTCTGAATGTTAACTTCTTCATTGGCACATTTGATAACTTTATATGAGGCCAACAAACAGTACCAATGTTGAGATAAATGAATTTTGTGTGAGTGTGTGAAGTAATCTGGAAGCAAATTCAACTAAATTAAGACCTCCACGAGGCGGGGAGTGCATAGAGTAAAGAAAGAGAGAGAAAATGCTCAATCAGTTCAGTGAAATTTGTTATTTGAGATATGATTGTAAGAGTAATTTTAAATTGAAGGGATAAGAAAATTGTAATTACTTGGCACTGACTGTCAACAGAAGATTTAAGAATTGGGAACTTGGGGAAAAACAAAACAGTGCTGAGCTGCTTTTAAATATGGTAGTAAACAGCCTAGCAAACTTGTTTGGATGCACAAAAACTTTATCTGGATCAGGTTATAGCTCTGAATGGAGAAAGGTAAAAGAACACGAAGAAAGCAGCAAGCAAAGAAGGAGCCTTAGGAAAAATTAAATTGTAGGAGATAATTACTATTGACTAACACATGCTAAATTTGTTTAGTCTGAATTTGTTCGAATACTGAAACATTACTACTAGGAATTTAAACCATTTGATTTGATTTTAAGTTTAAAAATACATTGTGAAAATAAAATTCTGATAACTTTCCTTGTATTTCCTAATTAGAGGAAGTATGTTGCTTTCTAAAATATATATTGGGTAATTTGTAAAAATTATGAGCTATGGGGCAGCTAGGTGGCATAGTGAATAGAACACCAGCCCTGAATTCAGGAGAACCTGAGTTCAAATATAGTCTCAGATACATAATACTTCCTAGCTATGTGATCCTGGGCAAGTCACTTAATCCCAATTGCCTCAGCAAATAAATAAACAAATAAAAAATTATGAGCTATGCTTTAAAATTTGTTAGCTCAACTGGACATGTGTATAAGATTTATAAAATTTGGTCCAGAGTTATTTAGTTGTTATCTGTTAGAATTCTTACACGATGCTAAGGATGTTTAGGAGCATGCTTAACAATTCTCTAGATGTACTTAGTACTTATAAGAATTCCACGAGATTCACACCTTAAAGAGAGCATATATAAGAAGGAGCCCAATAAAGGACAAGCCCACTCTTGGAGGCGGAGTCAGATTCATTCCAACTTCCACCTTTGTGCTGGCTGGAGACATTCGGAGGAGGAGAGACTGAAGCTGGCAGAGACAAAGGATTAGCAGCAAGAGCTGTTGTAACCAAGGGGAGAGATAGGCCTCTAAGAAAGCTAACCGGGCCCAAGGAAGGACAACACTTGGACAGAGACAATAAAGGATTTGGACATTAACTCCTGGCTGCATTTAAGGTGATTATTACTTTGAGCTGAAACTAAGGCTGCTCCCAGAAGCCCCCCAAGAAATCTGCTCCCAGAGAACATTATATTTTAGAGAAGAACATTACAGTTATCTATATTATAAATCTTAAATATTGTAAATCTTTTCTAAGGGAAAAAAAAAGGTGATTTAAAAGACAAGGGACAAGAAAGATCAATTTAGCAATTGATCATTTGAATGGAACATCTAATTAGAATATCACAAAATAAAGTATTAATTTTTGAAATAACTTTCAATTGGCGTATATGATAAAATTGGAGATGACTATAAATTGCATGAGATTCCTAGCCATTTTTGTGATAGGTTATATTATGTTTCTTTGGTTGTCATTTATGAAAATTGTGTAATTGATAAATGAGTAGGGTTTATTGTAATACTGAAACCTAAAAATTGTTAATGATTATTGATTTTGATAGATTGTTAGAGAGGGAAAGATAGTATGTTGGAGTCACAAGGAGAGAGAGATGGGATATGTTAGAAAGAGGGGTGATGGCATGTTAGGAATGGAAGGAAGAGAGAGAAGATGAAAAGGACAGTATGTTAGAGAAATGGAGAGAAGTAGGTTGGACAGGAAGGGCAAGTTTTTTAATGGAAGGAACTTGCCATTTGCTAGGAGAAAGGTAACACACTGGAAGATTTATCTTGAGAATAACATGGTACCCTAAGAGAAGGGTATAACTATAAGGAGAAGTGAAATTAAAAGAGACATCACTTAGAGTGGGGCAGGGAAACATCTATCGGCTTGGAAAAGTGAAAATTTAACTCACCCTCCCTCTATTGGGTATGGCTGCTTGTGGGTATTTTTCTTCTTTAAAATATAATAGAATCGTTCTCTCTGGGAACAAGGTTTCTCGGGGAGCTTTTCTGGAGGCAGCTTTAGTTTCAGTTACAAGTAAATAATCACCCAAAATTGCAGCCAGCTGATAAAAGTTCAGATCTTTTATTGTGTCCTTCAATATAGCTAGATTAGCTCAGAGGCTTATCTCTCTGCTTGGTTCTAAGAGCTCTTGCAGCTTTGTCCTTGGCTTCTGCCTCTGCTTTCTTCAGCCTCCAAGCTAATACCAAGGTGGAAGATGCAATGAATCTTTCTTGCCTCAGAGAGAGGGCTTCTGGATCTCAATCTCCCACAGTGCTGAATCTCTGACCCCTGAGAATGTTCCCAAGTAAAAACTCTCAAGTGGCTCACTGAAGCTGTATTTATGCTGCTTCTCCGAGAGTGAGATTGTGGGATCTCTCCCAGCATGCTCTCTGGCCCTAAGAGCTTCAAGGGAGGTGTGAATTCAGATACCTCTTTCTAAACCCTGAAATCTCCCAAACATGTGAACTCCAATGAGTACTTAAATACTTCTTGCTTATAAGAGCTCTCTAAAGGTGTGAACACAAGCATTATTGTCTATCAGTTGTATTTAGTACCTTGTTTCAAGTTCTGGCCCATAACATCTCTTCGTAGGATCAGATTAATCATACTGAACAATGCTAAATTAGATAATTATTGTCTCTATCAACTCTAATGACTTAACAATTTGTAAAGATTCCAACAGCTGCTCCTTAGGAGTGAGAGAACATACTTCACTGTTTCTTGCTGTTTAAATAAAATTACTTTTATTTGCTTTTGTTGTTTAAAGTTATAGCTTACATCTACAGGGTATTCATAACTGAACATTTGTTCAAGTTTATGACTGCTTTAAGGCAAAATCATTTTGATGCTGTATCACTGATTCTACTGCTTAGCAGTGCAAGAAACTTTTAAGAGGCTTGTTAGAATCACAACATCTCTGAAATAATTATTTCATTTTCTCCATTGGAGATTCAAGGTCTCCATCTATCTTTAGCACATTTAGCATATTTATTTAAATGAATAATTGTTATGGGCCAGAACTCTTGTACTTAAAACAAGGATTCTTACAAGGTGCTAACTAAATGGAATTAATAAGACAATGTTTATCTAGTTTAGCATGGTGATTAATAATTCTCTAGTTCAGTACATGTACTTAGTACTTAATATAGTTCTGTAAGATTTCACACCTATGATAATGTGATTATAATAGAGTATATAACAGCCAGCAGGGAAACAGAGACAGATTCATTCTATCATCCACCTTTGTGATGGGTGGAGGCTGAAGCACAAGCCAGGAGACTCAGAGCCAGATTCATTCACTTCATCTCACAGCACCAAGTGGCTGGCCTCCTGTACTTTCCGCACTGAGACCTAGGCCCGTCTGAAAGACTCTCCAAAAAGTTGCACGGTCTCAGTCAAGGAGACAATAAAGAATTTGGACTTAAACACCTGGCTATTGTTATGGTGATTACTCTAAATGAAAAGAAGGCTGGCTCCAAGATCTCTAGAAAGCCAACCAGAACATTATACATAATGGTCTCCTTATTTAATGAATATAATGATATATATATAGGCCTGAAGCTCCTGATTGGTGAAACTTGATACTGAGATGAAATCTCTTTTATTTTATTTTATTAAAGCTTTTTATTTATAAAATATATGCATGGGTAATTTTTCAACATTGACCTTTGCAAAGCTTTCTTTTCCAAATAATCCTCTCCTTTTCTCTACTCTCTCCCCTAGATGGTAAGTAGTCCAATACATGTCAAATGTGTTAAAATGTATGTTAAATCCAATATATATACATATATATATATATTTAAACACTTATCTTGCTGCACAAGAAAAATAGGATCAATAAAAAAAATTGAGAAAGAAAACAAAATGCAAGCAAATAGTAACAGAAAGAGTGAGAATGCTCTGTTGTGGTTTACATTCAGCTCCCATGGTCTTCTCTTTGGGTATAGATGTCTCTCTTCATCACTGAACAACTGGAACTGGTTTGAATCAATGTCATTGTTGAAGAAACCCATGTCCATGAGAATTGATCATCATATAGTCTTGTTGCAAGTGTATAATGATCTCCTGGTTCTCCTTTCACTTAGCATCAGTTCATGTAAGTCTCTCTAGGGCTCTCTGAAATCATCCTGCTGATCTTTTCTTACAGAACAGTAATATTCCATAATATTCATATACCACAATTTATTCAGCCATTCTCCAATTGATGGGCATCTACTCAGTTTCCAGTTTCTGGCCACTACAAAGAGGGCTGCCACAAACATTTGTGCACATATAGATCCCTTTCTCTTCTTTAAGATAAGATGGTAGTTCTTGCTTAGATTCTGCCAAACTGTCTTCCAGTTTTTTCAACAATTTTTGTTGAATGGTGAGTTTTTTCCCCAACAGCCTAGACCTTTGGGTTTAGCAAACATTAGATTACTATGATCATTTACTACTATGCATTGTGCATCTCATCTACACTAATTTCACCACTCTTTCCTAGCCATTACCAGATTGTTTTGCTGATTAAAGCTTTTTAATCAAATTTGAAATCTGGAACTGGTATGCCTCCTTCCTTCACAATTTTTTTTTTTATTGATTTCCTTGACATTTTTGTTCTTTTGTTTTTCCAAATGAAATTTGGAATTTTTTTTTTTTGGCAGTTTGATATGGCTTTGAATTAGTAAATTAATTTAAGTAGAATTGCCATTTTTTATTATATTGGCTTAGTCTACCATGAGAACTTAATATTTCTCCAATTGTTTGAATCTGACTTTGTGTGAAAGATGTATTTTATAATTGTATTTATATAGTTCCTGGTTTTGTCCTGGCAGGAAGACTCCCAAGTATTGTCTGCATTTATTTTACATGGAATTTCTCTTTTTATCTATTACTCTGGAATTTGGACCAGCTCCGATATGCTGGTGTGGCCTGCTCTGGGGCTGTGTGCTGGGCTCCCACTTTGGTGCCACAGACCTTTTCTATTGACTTTCCAAGTTGTTTTGGTGTCCTTGAGTTGACATACAGGACATCCCATAATATTAGAGTTCTGAGGTCAGTTCATATAGTGAAATAACTCACAACTTCAGTGTGTCTCCAAGTTAAGGAGCAAAGATACATTATGCTGCTAAGTTCTAAAGGAATGTAGCAAAGAATTTAGCAAAGAAATTTAGAAAAGGAAAGGAAGATCAGGTTCTTCAAGTCACTAATATGCTAATTTTATGACTTAGAGATAGAATCGAGGAGTGGTAGAGGTGGAGTTTTACCCATCATTGGATTTTATGACTTAGAAGTAGAACTGAGAGTGTCTTAGAGGTAGAGTTGAGGAGTATTGAATTCTAGGGCTTAAAAGTGGAGTTGCACTGCACTATTGAGATTGTCTCAAAAACTATTATTGACCAACAGATTGTTATTTGACAGCCAGCATTATTTGTGACACTCCCTTGGTGGGTTAGGGTATTGCTACATCCTCGACAAGAACTATACCACATCATTTGCAGAAAGAGCTGGAAGCCACTAGTAGGGCAGCTGAATCAGAGGTCTCTACACCAATTCCAACCTGCATAGGGACTGCATATTAAACTCCCATTCTGATGCTGCAGACATTTTCTGCTGACCTCATAAGTTGTCATCAGCTGGAAAATTGTTCTACTCTGTCTTTTTATGTGTTCTGACACTCTAAAATTTGTTTAGAGACATTATTTAAAGGAATTTGGAGCAGTTTGGGGAAGAGCATGGTGAGTTCCTGCCTTTACTCAGCCATCTTGACTTTACCTCTTCTTACTTCACTCTTAATTTTATTGATAATGTTTCTAGCTTATTTCCATTATAGATAATGCTTGCTTATCATTTTAAGGAAAGTTCAATTTTTTCCCAATGCTTTCTAGAGTTTTCTTTTTTAGTAGGAATGATTATTGTCATTTGTCAAAAGTTTTTTTTGTACATCAATTAAAATAATCATATGATTATGTTGGTTTTGTTATTCATATTGATGTGGTGCTAGTAGTGTGAGAATTTAGGTGGGGAATCCCCTCTGGTTGGTGCAAGGTCCAATTTGAAAACCCAAAAATCTGAAGCAAAAGGGAATTTTATTGGCAGTGAGAAGGCACCTTTGCTAGGAAGACAGGCTTCTTAGTGGTAAAGTCCTGTTAGGGAAAATGGCAAAGGTTATCGCTGAGAACAGAATATCTTCACAGTGGGCAAGAGTCCTAGCAGGTAGCTTTGCCAAGAAGAGAGGTTCCTTTGCAAAGCATAATCCTGTTTAGGACTTTTGCAGAGATTTGGAGTTTAGAATTGTCTTTTATTAGCAGTCTGAGGCTAGGGCTTCCATTCAAAATTGAATGAGAATCCCTCAATGTTGTCTATGCCCCCAGACTTAGAGTTCCAGTTAAGACAGTACTTATTTGGAGTTTCAAGCCACTCAATAGGAATATCAGGCCAAGATCTCTAATTGAATGAGATCACTTAACTGGGAGTTTGAGCTACTGGGAGTGGTCCTAGGCTAATTTTCAACTCAATACAGGATGCAACCATATCTCTGGCCAGATCTCCAACTGAATGAGACTACTTAACTGCCCTGAAGGGTGGATCTCTGTCAGGGGAGAATTTCAGCATTCACCCCCATCAATATGTTCAAATATAATGATAGATTTTTTAAAATGTTGAATCACCCCTACATTCCTGATCATCATCTATGATCTTTGTAGTACATTGCTTTCATCTCCTTCCTAGTATTTTCTTTTTCTTAATTAAAGCTTTTTATTTTCAAAACACATGCATAGATAATTTTCAATACTCATCCTTACAATACCTTGTGTTTCAAATTTTTTCCCTCTCTTTCCCCTGCCTCCTCCTCTAGATGGCAAATAATCTAATATGTGTTAAACATGTGGAATTCTTCTATACATATTTTTCACAATTATTGTGCTACACAAGAAAAATCGGATCAAAAAGGAAAAAAATGGGCAAGAAAACAAAATCTTGCTAGTATTTTCTTTTAAAATTTTGCACAGATATTCTTTAAGGTAATTTGTTTATGTATCAGCATGATATTTGTGTCATAAAAGGAATTTTATAAAACTTTTTTGAAGCTTAATTTTTCTAAATAATTTTTATAGTATTGAAATTAATTATTCTTTAAATGTTTTTTAGAATTTGCTTATAAATCCATCTAGCTCTGGATATTTTTTTCTTAGCGAGTTCCTTGATGTCTTGTTCAATTTCTTTATGTAACTTAAATACTTTTTTTCCTCTTCTGTTAATTTAGGTAATTTATATATTGTTTTTGTAAATATTCTTCCATTTCACCTAGATTGTCAGATTTATTAGCATATAACTGGGCAAAATACATCATGATAATTGCTTTAATTATTGTCAATGAATTAACCCTTTTCATTTTCAGTACTGGTAATTTGTTTTTCTTCTTTTTACAAAAATTAAATTAATCAATGGTTTACCTATCTTATTGATTCTCCTCCCCCATAAAACCAGCTCTTAGTTTTATTTATTAGTTTAATTATTATTTACTTTAATTTTATTAGGCTTTCCTTTGATTTTTCAAGCTTTTTGATTTGGTATTTAATTAGAAGATTTTTAATTTGCTCTTTTAAAAAATTTTAAAAATTACATTTCTAATTTATTAATATATTCTTTTTCTAATTTCTTGATTATATCTACAGATATAATTTTTTCCTCTAAGTAGAGCTTTGGCTGTTTTCCATAAGTTTTAGTTTGTTTTCTTATGATTGGCATTGCCTTAATGATTTTATTTATTATTTCTAGGATTTGTTCTTTGACACTCACTTTTTTAAGGAGTGGATTAATTAATTCCTAATTAATTTTTAATCTGTGTTTTATGACCCTTTATTGAATGTAATTTTTATTTTATTATGATCTGAAATGGACACAATTAATATTTTTGCTTTTCTGCATTTGGTCATCAGGTTTTTACGTTCTAATACATGATTAGTTGCTGTGAGGGTGCTATGTACAAGTGAGAAAAATTATACTTCTTTTAAAAATTTCTAATCATGTTTCTCCAAATGTTTTTTTTAATAGATCCAACTTTTCTAAGATTCTTTTTATCTCCTTAACTTTTATTTGTTTGTTTATTTATTTTTTCATTTATTTATTTATGGTCAGATTTTTCAAGTTCTGAAAGTTGAAGTCCTCCACTAGTATAGCTTTAATATCATTTGACTTCTGATGTTTAAGAACTTGGATATTATGCCATTTGGCATATATATAACCTCATTGTATCACCTTTTTTTTTTTTTTTTTTTTTTTTTTAAAGCAAAATGTTTCCCTGCTGTTTTAATTAGGTCAATTTTTGCCTTGTCTAAGATCATGATTTTTAAACCTCAGCTGAATTGTAATAAAATCATAATAAATAAAATAAAATCATAATAAAATCATTTTTACTCTAATTGTATCTTTCTATTTCAAATGTTTCTTTTAGCCAACATATAGTTGGATTCTAGTTTCTAGTCCATTCTGTTATCTAATTCTATTTTATGAGTGAGTCCTTTCTATTCACATTCAGTTATGATTACTAACTGTGCATTTCCCTCCATCCTATTTTCTTCTGTTTTTCCTCCTCCCTTCTTTTCATTCTCTCTTTCTCCTTATTCTTTTCTGTCTCCCCTTCTCTGAAGTCTGTCTTACTCTTGGTTACTGCCTTTTTTGTCTACCTTTTTCTTTTATTACTATCTCTTTCTCTTATCCACTTTGCCTTCTACTGCCCCACTGAATAACTCAGATCTGTATTATCATCAATTGTGTATATAGATTTACCCTCTTTAAACAAATTTAGATGTGCAGGAGTTTCAAGTATTGCCCACTATGATATTCCTGGTAGTCTTCATTTTGAGATTTCCTTTAAGTGGTGATCAGTGGATTCTTTCATATTCCGCCATTAGCTTCCATTTGTGCAATTCTAATTTTCAAAAAATATTTTTTCAATACCTTTGACCAATTCTGCTTTTTAAATTATTTTCTTTAATAAGTTTTGTATCTTTTTAAAACCAAGTTGTTAATTTTATTTTCATAATGTACTTCTTTAAATTTCTTTACCTATTTTTTCTCAGTTTTATTTAAATTTGAAGATAAGTTTTTTTAGCTCTTCCAAGAATTCTTGAAAAAATTCACATTTTTTAAGCTTTGCTTTTAGCTTTTGATTTTATCATCTTGTTCTGAATTTAAATCTTCATCTTCATTGCATCAATATCATTATTGAACTTTTTAGGGTCAAGCACTCTCTCTGTCTCCCCTTTCCTCCTTACCCTCTCTCATTATTTGCTCATTTCCCTATCCTATTTCTTGATTTAGGGATTTGGAATTTTATGTTAGTGTTGGGCTCTGGTTTTGGCATCAGGGAGGAGAGAGAGACACTGTCTCAAGCATCAGACTTTTTTCTCACTTGTTTTTAGAGTTAATTTGGGGGAATTGGAAATTTTTGATACTATCAAGATGCTAAGATCTGGAGAAAGGTGTCATTATTGCTTTCTTGGTCTGTACTTAGGTCCTTACCTAGAAAGGGTGTTTGAACCATTGGGATTGCAATCAATACTGCTTCTCAGAGTTCTTACTCCCTTGAGACATGAAATGATGCCTCCTCTCAGGATTTTCACTTCCTCTTGACTGAAAGCACTCCTCTCTCTTTGAATTATAACTGAAAAATGGGTATATGCAATGTAATTGCCAGAGTCTGGTATTCTTTTCAGTGCTAGCATTGGGATACTCTGCAATCTCTTTTTGATTAGTTGCAAATCCTATTTAACACCTATGCCTTAAAAACTCCTAAAACTGTTACTGTCATCACTACCTAATCCCACCTTTGATATTTCATCCACATGGATCTCTAGGCCAAACTTGTCCCTGGTGTCACAAATCTTTCCTTCCAATTTTCTATATTGTATTTGACTGGAAGAATGTCACATTCTGACTTTTTCTTAGGTTTCCCACTTCAGAATTTAATTTGAATATAATTTTAAAATTGTCCAGAGCAGTGTTTCTCAAACTTTTGTTCTCAATACCCCTATAGCTATTAAAATTTATTTAGAATTTGTCCAAAGAGGTTTTGTTTATGTGGACTACATTTATAGGTGTTTACCATATTAGAAATAAAAACTAATTTTGAATTTGCAGACTCTCTGAAAGGATGTCAGAGACATCCAGTATTCTCTTTAATTTCTTGTGAATTGTTTTTTTGTTCCCTGCTGTTTATCTTTTCTACTTTTATTTTTCCTCCCCTTTCATCTTCCCTCCTCCAACCCCAATCAGGACATAGTTAAGAAATAATATATTTCACACACACACACACACACACACACACACACACACACACACATCTTTTCTATCCCTGCTCACTCTTTGCTTTAATTCTGCTCCTAACTTCCCTGGTCTTCTTCCTTCACCCTTTGTTTCCTGGTCCACTTATTCCTCTCCCCTTATTTCTTTATAGATTTTGGAGCATGCTATACCTTTCATACTATATATGTAGTGTTGCCTATTTAACAGATTCCCAATGTGAATAGGTTTTCAGAACTATGAACCTTCCTTCCTCATTTAATGCCTCTATGTCTATTTTTCCTTTGTACCTCATTTGTATAACATAATCACTATTTTTACCTTAACTTTACCCCAGTCTTTCTTTTGAACTGCCCTATTGCTGATGTAAATCTTAAACATATGGTATCCATTTCCCATGTAAAAAACAAACAAAACCTTGAAATAGATTTTTGATATTGGCTCTGATATGCCAAATTTTCTATTAAGTTCTAGTTTGGTTGATAGAAAGTCCTAAAAATCTGCAACTTCATTGAAGGTCCATTTTTTTTTTTCATTCAATATTATAGATAATTTTGCTGAATAGGACATTTTGGGGTGTAGGCCTAGTTCTTTTGATTGCTAGTAGATTCTAATTGTAGCTCCAACACATTTGAATTTTTTTTCTTGTTTCTTGCAAATTTTTCTCTTTGATCTGGGGACTTAAAAAATTGGCAATAATGTTCCTATCTGTTTTCCATAAGGGATCTCATTGACATGGTATTCCATGGATTTTTCTATTTCTACTTTTCCCTCATAGTCTATCATTCCAGGGCAATTTTCTTGGATTATTTCTTCCATTATTGTGTCAAGGTCTTTTTTTGGTCATATCTTTTAGGCAGTCCAAATATTCTTATATTTTCTCTTCTTGATCTGTCTTTAGAATTGTCATTTTTCTTATGTTTCACATTCTGTTCTATTTTTTCATTCCTTATAATCTGTTTTGTTATTTCTTGATCTCTTATAGCTTCACTGGTTTAATTTTGCCCAATTCTAATTTTCAGAGTTATTTTCATCTCTGTATTTCCTTTTCTATTTAGTTAATTTTTTTTTTATAACCTTATTGTCTTGGGATGGTTTTTATTTTATTTTATTTTTTGTTTTTTCTTCAATGTCATTTGATTTTTAAATTTTTTTTTTTGGATTCTTCTATAAATTCCCTCTGGGTAGGGAACCATTTCATATAACTCTTTCTGGAAGAAGATTTTTTTAAAATTCAGTGTCCATCTCTGAAGATGAATCTGGGTCTTGCCTGTTCCCATAATACATTTTTATGGTGGGGTTCTTTTTTCTTTATAATTCATTTTTTTTTTTAATAAGAGATAATGTAAGATAGATGTAAGCAGTGCTAATTCTATTGTCGTGGGAATGGTGCTTTTGTCTTCACCTCAGTCCTCTCTTTTGACTAGGAACCCCTAAATGATATAGCCTAAGGGAGATAGCAATAATTTAAGGTCCCCTGATCTTAGGGGGCTTCTGTTTTAACAATCTGTCAGTGATTCTAAATCTGGCTTTGGAATCTTTGATCCTGAGGCCCCCTGATCTAAGAATGCTATTGTTGTGTTGATGATTGTAAAAGTCTTCTGGTTTAGGATTATAATAATATTTCTTCTCTTAAACTTGAGGGAAAATTGTGATCTCAGTGATCCTGAAACTCTCTAACCTTAGGATGCTATTGTTCTAACAATCTAACAATCAATGATTCTAAAGTCATCTGGCTTTAGTATAGTCCTAGTCTGCTGGTCAGTGATAACCAAATTATTGAAATCACTCCTCAGTTTTACCTCTAGGCCATAAAATTAGCATATCGATGACATCACCTGGATAAATTTGTCTCCTTGCTCCAGGTTCTTTGCTAAATTCTCTTGGAATTTAGAGCATTTCAATTGGCATTAGAATTACAATAAACTTTGCCCCTTCATTTGGATAAGGGTTCAATCCTGCAAATTCTTTTGAGACACCTTGAGATACCAGTCTGTGACCACCAACCTTTTGGGGTCCCTTCCCAACCTTAATGTAACCAAGATTTCAGCAAGTACCAGCAGCAAGGAGTGTCCCTGCCCCATAAATTCTGTAGTCATGAATCTGAATGTTCCTTTTCATCCAGATCCAGGGCAAGGTTCTGCAGTACAGCTGGGCCTGTCATTCCCAATCAGTCAAGTTTCACTCAGTCTTCTCAGACTCAGACCTTAACTCCACAAACAATCCAGAAAGTGAAAGTTTCTATGGTTCTTTAGTAGGAGATTATTTAGTTTCTAATTATTTTTTGGTCTATTTTCCCCTGGCTTTTTGTTGAATGTAATTTTCATTGCATTGTGATCTGAAAAGGATGCATTTACTATTTCTACCTTATTTCATTTCAGTTTGAGGTTTTTAATGTCCTAATATATGGTCAATTTTTGTATAGGTTCCATGAACTGCTGAAAAGAAAGTGTACTCCTTTCTGTCTCCATTTTGTTTTCTCCAGAGATCTATCATATCTAACTTTCCTAGTATTCTATCTATCTCTTTCACTTCTTTCTTATTTATTTTGTGGTTTGATTTATCTAATTCTGAGTGGGTGAGGTTGAGATCTCCCACTATTATAGTTTTGTTGAATATTTCTTCTTGCAGCTCTCTTAATTTCTCTTTTAAGAATTTAGATGCTACACCACTTGGTGCATATATGTTTAATATTGATATTGCTTCATTATCTATGCTACCCTTTAGCAAGATATAGTGCCCTTCCTTATCTCTTTTAATTAGATCAATTTTTGCTTTTGCTTGATCTGAAATCAGGATGGATACCCCTGCTTTTTTGACTTTGCCTGAAGCATAGTAGATTCTGCTCCAACCTTTTACCTTTACTCTGTATGTATCTCCCGGTTTCAGGTGTGTTTCCTGTAAACAACATATTGTAGGATTCTGGCTTTTAATCCATCCTGCTAACTGCTTACTCTTTATGGGGGAGTTTACCCTGTTCACATTTATGGTTAAAATTACCAATTCTGTATTACTTGCCATCTTTTTAACCCCTGTTTATGCTTTTCTCCCTTCTTTCTCCCTTACCCCCCTCCCCAGTATTAAACTTGTGAGCACCACTTGCTTCTCACAGCCCTCCCTTTTTAGTCTCTTTCCCCCCGCTTTAGAGTTCCTCCCCTCTTTTCCTCACAGTTTCCATATTCCCTTTGGCTTAGCTTATTCCTTCCCTTTTCACTTTTCCCTTCCCACTTTTCAATGAGGTGGGAGAAGCTTCACCATAAATTGAATATGTCTAAAATTTTTCTCTTAAAGCCAATTCTGATGGCAATAAGATACCCACTATATTCATTCCCCTCCATTCTTTCTTTTAGATATGATAAATTTCCTTTGCCTCTTCGTGAGCTGTAGTACCCCCACTTTACCCTTTTCCAGGTACAATGTTCTTTCCACCTCTAGTTTCTAGAACAAAGGTATACATGTAGGTGATCGATGAATTCTTTCAATGTCTATTTTGCCCTCTGTTTCTATGACTTCTGGGCAGTTCTCTTTGATAATTTCCTTGAAAATAGTATCTAGGCTCTTTTTTTCATCATATTTTTCTGGGATTCCAATAATTTTCAGATTGTCTTTCTTAGATCTATTTTCCAAGTCTGTTGTTTTCCCAAGAAGGTATTTCACATTTTTTTCCATTGTTTGAGTTTTTTGGTTTTGCTTGACTGATTCTTGTTGTCTCCTTGAGTTGTTCAATTCCATTTGTTTGATTCTGATTTTCAATGAAGTATTTTCTTCACTCACTTATATCTTTTTTTAATTGTCCAATGAAGTTTTTAAGTGAGTTGTTTTGTTCTATGGAATTTTTGTCCATTTCATCAATTTTATTTTTTAGAGAGCTATTTTCTGTTTCCAATTCACTAGTTTTATTTTTCAACGATTTGATTTCTTTATCGATTCTGTCTTTAAATGAATGGGATGACTTCTCCAGACTCTCTTGCCAAGCCTCCCTTTCCTTTTTCCATTTTTCTTCTAGCTCTCGTGAGAGCCTTTTTAATTTCTTCTATGAGATTCATCTGTGCTGAGGACCAGATGATCTCCTGGAGACAGTCTGTTTTTAGTCTCCTCAGGGTTTAGAGTCTGCTCTCTATCCATGTAGAAGCTGTCAAAGGTTAAGGTCCGTTTTAATTTTTTGCTCATTTTGTCAGAGAAGAAGCAAAGACAAACTAGCAAAGAAAAAAAGAAAAAAAACACCCAAAAGGAACCTGCTTTCTTTTTTGGGCTGGGTGGTGTTACCAAGCTTCTTCTACAGACTTCACCCCACTCCCCTCCAGTCTGGCTGGCTGTCCCGTGCTATCGCTGCCGCTGCCCTCAGCTTGTGCCTGATCTAAAACCTTCCCCGCCCTCAAGCAAAAACAGACCTTTCCTGGCGAATTTCAAGGATGTCTTCTCTTGGTAAGTATTTATGGAGGTTTTTTCAGTCAAGCATTAATTCAGAGGCTTGTCATGAAATGAACTCTGAGAGAAAACACAGAGCTTATGCAACTGTGTGCCTCCTCTCCACCATCTTGGCTGGAAGTCAGTTTCTGTGGTTCTTGCTGAGGATCCAGGTATACCCAGCTAGTCTGAGGGGTCCTACTTAGTGTTTCTATGGAGATAGCCTGGAAATGTTTGTATTTCATAAAGGTTAATCCCTGGCCCTGGGTCTTTTTTTTGAATCTACTTGGGTTGTACTAGGAAGACCCCTTTTTAGTCCCAAGTCTTCTTGATTTTTCATTAGTTTATGTTTGTCCTAAGACACAAATTTATTCTATTTGTGAGGGAAATCTGGAGAGCTTGAAATTTACCAAGTTCCTCTGCCATCTTTCCAGAATCCTGCCTCAACCCTCAGATTCTCTGTGCCATACTTTGAAAACCAATAGTATAGAGGAGGTTTTGAAAAGTTCAGCTGCTTTTTCTACTCTACCATCTTTACTTTCCCCCCCAAAGTCCTAAATAAAATTTCATCTAATCTCAAATGTAACTTCATTTCAGTAAGAAATATTCCACTCTACTTTGATTGTCTTTCCTGTGTACTCCAGGTAGTGTCACAGAGCTCTTCCAGTTTTCCACAGCAATCCCTCAGTCCATCATCTCATAAAAGAACTTTGCCTTGAAACTCATGTAAAAAAAAAAGACCATATGTTGAGATTTCCTTTCTTATTTCATGGTCCTCCAATGTTACTCCTGGCTATATCTTTTTTTTTTTTTTTTTTTTTTAAATTCCAATTTCTGATGAAGTTAAGGCCAACTCATATGTATACATGATCCCTTTCCTTTCATCTTCTTCTATGGATGTCCCCACCCCAATCAGTTGTTCTTCCTTTCCAATTTTTCAATTTTCTCTATTTACTTTTTCCTTCTTTGTGTCCTACAAGGATGCTAATCTTCTTCATGCTCAAAAAAATCTCACTAGTTCTTATCATCCTTTGCTATTTGTTATCTTTCCTTCCTTTCTCAGATATGACCATAAAATACATGGGTATGAGAAAATTTTCCTTTATAAAATGCAACATTATTGAAGTCTTCTTAATTACAATTGTAATAATTGACTGTTTGAAATACACATTTATGATTTTAATGAACTAAGTATTTTTAAAATGCTCGTTATAACATAGGTTCTAGAGGAGAAAGAAATGATATTGAGGTCTCCTGATTTTTTTTGGAGGAGGTGCTTGTGTTATTACAATCTTCTCATTTTGGAGTCTGCCTCAGGGCCTTCCCACTCCCAATAATCTGTCTGATTCTGAATAGACCACTCCTCAATTCATTGCTGACTGTCAGATATCCTCTGGCCTCAGGATAGTCCCAAGGACCAAACTTTTGAGATAATAGTGATAATCTGTTGGCCAGTGAGAACCAAATTCTGGAGACTACTTCCTGGTCCTACTCCTGGGCCATGGAATTAGCATGTCAATGATATAAAACTGAATAAAGCTGTTTTCTCTCTCTCAGTACTTTGCTAAATTCTTTTGGACTTAGCCCACTTTGATCTGCATTACAATTACAATTAAATTTTGTCCCTTGACCAGGAAATGGGTTCAAGCCTGCAAATTCTTTTGAAACACCTCATGACACTAGTCTGTGTCCCCAAAGTTTTGGGGTCCCCTTCCTAACCTCAACATGCCTACTATATGCCAGGTATGGGAGATACAAAGACAAAAACAAGGATAGATCCAGCTTTCAAAACACTCAAAATATGATATGTTTGTGGTGGACAACAGTATACACAAAATAGGTAAAAGTGATTTTTTGAGGAGGGTACTTGTGGCTGATGAGCATTAGGAGAGGCTTAATGTAGCAAGTGGCTTTAGATCTGAACCTTGAAGGAAATTAGATATTCTGAGTGATAAACATGAAGAGGCAGTTACATTTCAGAACCTGAAAAAGCCAGGTCACAGGCATAGAGGCAGAAGATGTGTAGGGTTCATGAGGAAAAATGAGGTCAGTGTGATTAGAGTATAATGTTTATGGAAGGGTAGTAATGTGTGGGAAGAGCAGGTGGGAGAAAGATTGTGGATGGCCTTAAATACCTAATAGAGAAGTTTGTATTTGAACCTGGGAGATTGGAAGAGTGTTACTTTTGTGACAGAAGAAGGGAAATTCATAAGAGATATTGTATTTTTGAGAAAATATTAAAGAAATTTGATTTTGGATGTGCTAAATTTTATATGTCTAGAAAATCTGTTTGAAATGTCTAGTTGACAGTAATTTGGAATGGAAGTTCAGGAAAGAAATACTAGAAATGCAGAATTTTGGACTAATCTCAGTAGAGATGATCATTAGAGCAACACTGAGATACTAAAAGCAGATGAGAGAAGGATAGGGAGGAGGAGAGGAATGATTGAAATGAATTGTGAAAGCTATCTTGAGAGGCTAAAGATTTAGTGAAGGTTGGCTGTGCCCCAGGTCAGATTTCTTTGGATAGAGAACAGAGATCATGTGGTTTACAAATAATGAGATCATATAGCCCTTTTCTTTGTGAGACTAAATTAGGACCACCTTGGCACTGAAAATCTCATATAAGTTAATTTAGTAATCCTAAAGATGTGGTTGGATTAGAAGGTTTTTCTCATTTATGATTTAGATTATAAAGCCATTTGTCTTGACAGGGCAAAGATCAAACCTATAGGGAGTGTTACTCCAGAACTCTATATAATCCTGGTCTGTTAACTGTGCCCTGCCTCTCCTTATCTGACTTTTTGTTGGGAGGGATATGTCCTTTCTCATGAGATCAAAATAAACTCCTTTATTCTTTTACCTTGAGAAATTTTCTTGATTTATTTGAGTCACTGGTCTTGTCCCATACAGGAATTTAATGGGAGGGTAAAGAACAAGGAGAAAAGGAAGGATTTGGGTGGGGAAAGGGGAAGGAGAGAGTAAAAAGAAAGAACTTTGGGGAACATCTACAATTAAAGAGTATCATGAAGAGAATGATCCATGAAGGATGCTATTTATTTCCTGATGAATGGTTTCTGTTTTCAATTTGAAATAAGTAATGGTAATGTGAATAATAATAGCTATTCACATTCACATGTTTCATGGTTTACAATAAATTTAATATCTATTATCTCATTGATCTTTGCAACAGAGAGCTAAGGGTAAAAGTATCATCATCTCCATTTGGCAGATGAAAGCACTGAAAGTCAAAGAGATTAAATGACTTACCTAATATCACACAGCTAATAAACTATAAATTCAGGAAGAAATCCCAAGTTTTTTGATTATTTTGGGAGGGATTATTTTGACTAATACACTATATTGTTCTTTTGCTATTGGGAAAATGATTACTTTTTTATTATATTAATAATCAACTTAATATACAGAATGAAAATATCTTTTTTGATGATTAATATCAAATTGTTAGGTTTTTTCTTTTCCATTTTACTTCATTTAAAACTCAGTTTTTGTGAAGGACAGCTCTGACAATGAGATATTCTCAAATTTTGAATAGGACTACACCCAACTGATTAATGGTAAAGAGAATCTAATTTAGGTGAATTTTGCCCTATTGTTCAACAACTTAAGTTCTCTGGGTGGAGATGGATCTCTTTGTCTAGATATCTGGAGGCACTTGAATCTCATTAAGCTATGTCCTCTGCCAGAGGAATTGAAGACTTTTTTTTTTTTTTTTTTTTGCCAATCTCCTCATTAATATATTTACCCCCTCATTAATTATTAACCAATCAGAGATGATTTTTATCCCAGGGACTCTAATGCTGGAGAAACTGAGGCAAGGTAGAGATTAGAGAGTTTTTTAATATTTTATTTGAAAGGGAGAGATTTGCTGGGACCAAATGGATCCATGGTTTGGTCTTAGGGCTAAATGAGACTATCGTCTCCAAGAATCCAGCATCCAGTGTGAGTTCTCCATGACATATTTATACACAGGAGCTAAACAAAGGCAGGGGGGTAGAGTCCAAACTCCTGTGAGCAGGAATCTCCAGGCAGTAACCATTAATTCAGTTCTGACAGGTTGGGGGTGGGAGATAGGACCATAAATTCTAACAAACTGGGAGTTAAGAAGTGTCTGGTTACAGACAGAAAGTTTAGATTCCCCCTTTTTGAGTTTACACATTGACAATTTATAACTTCTGAGTTATACCAGTCTTAATGTACCGGGAATGTGGATGGGGGGGGGGTAGGTTTGCAACTAAGGAGATTGAGGCAGAACAGTTAAGAAAACAGAGGCAGAATCAATTTAGGGAAACTGAGGCAGGACCAATTTAGGGAAACTGACTCAGGACAATAAAAGAGAACTGTGGCACAACAGGACAACCTCTTTCCCAAAGGCATTTAAACATTCAATGTGGGAGTTTTTATCTTGAGAGAGACCACTGACCTTCAATTTACTGTTTATTTTCTAGCCTAATTAATAAATTGATTACTTATTACACAGAAACTGTTTCTTGGGCTTTTCATTTGAGTCATTATAAGTAAAAGTGACTTCAACTTTGTCTGTCTTTTTTTTTTTTTTTTTTTTTTTTTTGAAGGTGTGTGTAGAATGAAAAACAACCACTCATTATCCTTTATGGTATCCCAACAACCAAATGAAATCTCCTAGCATCTGGTCTTCCTGATATTCTTATAATTTCACAAACATTTAAACGTTGTAAAAAGTGTTTTTACTATTGACAACCCCTTGGGAGTAGAAGTAAAAAAAGAAGTAGTTTCTTTTCCTACAGGTGTCAGTTGACTATTTAAGTCATTTCATATCTATCTTTGACAAAGATAAACAGCTTTGTAAAAGCTACTCAAATTTAAGATTAAAAAAAAATTCCTGAGATTTTCTTTTGATTTTGGTCTTTTAATAATAGCTAGAAATTGTCAAAATTTGTCATTTCTACTTCCAAAAGATTTCTTGAAAGTGACTTCTTCTTTTTGCTCACATAATAACCATTTTAATTTGGGGTTACTACAATGATCTGTTATTGGTTTTCCACCCTGAAGACTTTCTATGAGTCCAGTTTATCCTGTACAATAATACTGAATGAGTGTGCTGGAGTCATCTTGAACTGACTGGGGGAGAGTAGAATGTTAAATTTTCAGGGTGAACATTTTTGCTTCAGAAATCAACAAACAATACAAATCAAAGCTTAATTTCTTACCTTATTATCCAGACATAAAATGATGGAGAAATTTTTAATAATGCAGATTAAGTTTTAAAATGTGTCCAATGTACTTTTTTTTTTTTTTTTTTGGTGGAGAATCAGTTGCTAAACATTTACTAGCATATCCTTGCCAAAGAGGTCTGTTCATATTATTTTCTTCTTCATTAAACTCTAGGGACTTTCTGTCCCTTTCCATTTAGGAAAAGAAAATAGCTTTTTAATCTTTCACAAAATTGACCCCAATCTATATTTCCATCATTATTGTACATTATTCTATGTCCCGTACTGTACAGGGAATAGTCCCTGTGTTCTTCAAAAATGACACTTTTACATTTTTACCCTTAAATTTATCATTCCTCTTTCCTGTAATGTATTTCTTCTTCATCTAGGCCTTGTAGAATCTCTCTCTTCTTTCAAGTATTTCAAGTACATCTTCTTACACCAGACCTTTTCTGATCTCTCCAACTCAGAGATCAACTGCTAATGCCCTCCTTTTCAAATAACTTTATATTTAGCTACTTTGTATTTCTTTTGTTGACTATTTTTATATTGGTTTTCATAGACTTATATATTTACTTGTATCTCCTGTGTGAATACAAGATCTTTTAGAATAGAGATTGTTCTGTTCTTTGTATTTTTACCCTTCCTGTACCAGGCATACAATAGATACAAAATAAAAGTGTATTGATTGATTAATATTCTGCCTTAAAGCTCACAAATGTCTCATCTCTTTTGAGTCACCTGTAATAGGCGCTTTAAGGATTATTATTTCCATTTTATAAAAAAGGAAATTAGAGAAGTTACATATAGTAATATATGAGAAGCCAGAACACACATACATCATTTAGAAATAGAGTAATAAACCAAGATAATGGGCTCCCAATGGAGAGTGTGAAATCTCTGTCCCTGAAGACCTTCAAGAAGAGAACAGACAATCTAATGTCCAGAAGGTTAAAATTTTATTTACCTGTATAGAGGAAACTTGACTAAATGATATCCCAAGACCACTTCTAATTTTGTAGTCTGTGATTTTCTTTATTACAGTGTCCACTGGTAAAGAAGCCTTTATAAACCAGGGCATCTCTAAACACTAATGGCTTACTATTTCTTCATCTCTAACAAGGACAGAGAAAATCAATAGACTTCATTTGTATTAGTGAGGAACAGATTAAATATAAGGGAAAACTACTAATGAAGATTATTTAAAATTGCAACAGATAGCCAAGGAAATTTATGACTCCCACCCGTCTGACTTTGGGAAAAAGGTAGAAGGCTGAATAGTGGTAGGAGAAAAGGCTTTCAAAATCAGGAGGACTCCATGGTGTCCTGTCTAGTGTTGTCTTTTTAGCTTAAGTGATAAGCTCATTTAAGAGTTGGCATCAACTGCTCTAATAAAGCTCTTCATGATGTGATCCTATAGATTTATCTGTTTAGTCAACTTTTTAAAAATTGAATTTTTTCTTTTATTATAAACTTTGTTATAAGTACACAAAGAAAAAGAAAGACATATGAAACACTTGTCCATTTTTGTTACATTCTCTCTCTCTCTCTCTTTTTTTTAAAGAAATGCATTAAATTTAACAATATTGCTTTCTCTGTGTCTCTTCTGATATCCATTTCATGATGATGATGATAGCTGTCATATATATGAAGTTAAAAGTTTTCAAACTTTGAAAGCCTTTTTTATTTTTACAAAGCACCTTCGTAAAAGGAAAAAGTGACTTCTGCATAGGTGAGTCTTATCTGTGCTTATTGTTAATCAATTTTTGCCTTTGTCTATTTTATTTAATTTACTATGTTAATTGCCACAAGAGTAATAATAGGGTTAACAGTAGTTTAAATTTATATGGATTTTTATTATTTATAAAGTTCTTTATGTTGATTATTTCTTTTGATCCCCCCAACAATTCTATAAATATTTTTTATTAAGTATATGTTCCCTCTTTTACATAAATGTTAACTGAGACTCAATGAAGATACAGTGTAGTGTGGAATAAAAAACCTGTTTCTTATTTTTTCTTTAAGTATCTTAGGGTTCAAAATCACTTAAAATATATTTTCTATAGAATATATTTAAATTTTTTTTTTTTTTTGTAGAAAGAAATACCAATTGTCCATTTCTTTTTTACAATGTAGAAATAAAAAAAATTCAAAACAATGACTAATCATAATTAAAAATATTAACTAGATCCAACAATATAAAAGCGTCTGTATTTTCTGATGTGCCCAAATTTTGTAAGATGAGGCTATAAGAAATTGGAAAATGTAGTAGTAATGATTCGCATAATCTTAAATGCTTTTACTTCACTTAACATCTGAGTAATTTTTAGGCTTACTAAAAGAGCTAAGAATGTGAGAGTTGAGCTCATTTCTCTATATAGGTCCAGTCATTATAGACAGTATATTACTGAGTTATCTTTCTGGCCAAACATAGCCTAACTTTCAAAGGTATTTTGATAACTGAAAATATTTTAATAGGTCATGTAATGATAAGTCACATAGTGATTTGGAAGGGATTTATAAAACCATTTAGTCCACCCCACCCCCATTTTATAGATGAGGAAACTGAAAACAAAAGTAATTAAGTGGTTCACCTAAAATTACATAGCTTATGACTTGACTTTACATAGACTATCACTTGACTAGGATGAGGAAATGAATTTTCTGCTCTCCTTAAGTAATTTCATGCCATCCTTGATTCATTCATTTAAAATCTGTTTATGGATTACTTACCATATGTAAAAGAAATGTATTCAGTGTTTCAAATGTCTTAACTTTTCTTTTCTTTTCTTTTTTCTTTCTTTCTTTCTTTCTTTTTTTTTTTTTTTTTAACCTAATAGTCTTTGAACTAGAATTCTTTACACAGTCCTTTCTCATTCTAATTCTAAACCTTGGCTCATACAGGTCTTAACTACTCAACTAGGCAAATTCTACTCATCCTTTAATTCAAAATCCAATTCAAATTTTCCTCTTCCTTGTGCCTTTCACTCTAAATATCTCTGCATTGATCTCCTCCTCCTCTGAGTGATTATATCAGCATTGTATGGTAAAAAACATTTGAATTACATAATAACATTACTCCACTCCATTCCCTCTAGTAACTGTATGGATTTGTTGTGTGAACTCAGGAAGGCAAGAAAATATTTATGAACTTTGATTTCCTCACCTGTAAAATGGAAATATTACCTCACAGGTTTATCATGAAAAATAAAAGTAGATAAAATATAATCATAACTTACTAGACAAATGTATTTTATTTCAGCATTCATTTGGATGTTCAATTATATAGTTTTCCCCTGTTGCATAACTTTGTCTATGAATGTGTTTGTCTTCTTAAATATATCAGATTGTTAATTCTTAAAGAAAGGAGGTGTTTCTTGATACTCCTCATGCACCAGCAACAATACTATGCATATAGAATGCCCTCAAGATAGGCTTAATAAATAAATATAGGAGATAAAAAGATCATATAAAGTATAGGCTCTACTCTCCTAAGGTGACATTCTTAAAAAGGCATCTTATGATCCAGAATAAAAAAAGTGTTAAAATACTTATTGAAATAACTTGAGCTGAATCAAATAAAAGAGAGTGAACTTGGCTCATTATTCTTTGACTTCTTTTCAAGGCCAGTCTTCAGTTTATTAGGATGAAGAACCAGACTATGGAAATAGAATTTATATTGGTGGGAATTTCCAGCCTTCCAGAGCTACGCCTGTTTCTCTTAGTGACCTTCCTATGCATCTATGTAACTGCTTTGGTGGGAAACTCTCTCATCTTTTTCACCATCTGTGCCAGTCAACAGCTTCATACACCCATGTACTTCCTTTTGGGCAATTTGTCTGCCATTGACCTCTTGTGTACATCTACGATTGTGCCCAAGATGTTAGTCAACCTTTTGTCCCAGAAGGCTGCCATTTCATTTGTAGACTGCATGGCTCAGATGTATATGTTCACATGGGCCTTAGTCTCAGAGGGTCTACTCCTGGCCCTCATGGCATTTGACCGTTATGCTGCCATCTGCCATCCCCTCCATTACCCAATGATCATGAGTAGTCGTGTCTGCATTGGGATGGCAGGCAGCATTTGGGCCATTGGTATAAGTAACTCAGCAGTCCATACCAGCTTGGCAATTCCCTTATCATTCTGCAGCTCTCTCATCATTGACCACTTTTTCTGTGAACTGCCACCCATCTTGAAGCTGTCATGCTCTGATACTCATCTCAATGAAGCTCTAGCTTTCTGTGCAGATGCAATATTTGGGGTGGGGAGTTGTTCCCTTATCCTGGTTTCTTATGGATGCATTATTAGAACAATTCTGAGGATTCGCTCCTCTGAGGGGAAGAAGAAAGCCTTTTCCACCTGTTCTTCTCACCTTACTGTTGTTTCTCTCTACTATTCCACTGCAATTTACACCTACATTCGTCCAACCTCCAATCTCTCTTTGGGAAGGGACAAAATTATCACTGCCCTCTACTCTGTCATCATCCCTATGTTCAACCCAATTATTTATTCCTTCAGGAATAGAGAAGTGAAAGGGGCCCTTCAGAGGTTGTTGGGATGGACTTCATTCTTTCCTCCAGGCAGAACTGTATCAATTCACATAAAATGAATTAGATCTGACTCAACACTTTCTCCATTATTAGAGGTGTGCAAGCAGGGGCTAAATAGCCATTTTTTTTTTTTTAATTTGATAGAAGACATTCATGTTTCTGGTAGAAGTTGATTATTCTCTGCGATTCTTTCAAGTTCAAAGATGTTATAACTTTCGAAATAGGTGTTAATTAGGTCAAAGGAACATTTGTTTAATGGTAGGATTTCAAGCAGCAATTCAGCATTTAATAGGAATTTTTGGTAGAGAAGGGAAGGAAATTTTCTTAAACTCATTAAATTGTATCTCATAGGTATCCACTTTTCTTCCATACTCTCTGACACATGAAATGATGATTATATCTAATTTTATAATTATGTCATTTATAACGTGCTTGTCTTAGCAATGAGGGGCTTATCATATATATCCACATATATATTTAAGCTTAAATATATTCATAAATATATAATTTTTTTAGAAGGGGAAACAATGTTACTAGTCATATTTTTTATTTAGAATTCAAAGAAAGTTTCAGGTAAGATATAACATACTGAGGAAAGAAAGATTTTTTTTCTTCCCATTTCCTGGTTATGAAGTGATCATTAAATATTTGTTTAGATTAATGGATGGCATATTTATGTTTTTATTTTACATTATCATTTTACAGTATGTCAGGTATCTAGTACCTGATACTTGTATGATAACATGCAGCAATTTCATATATCCTGTTACGTAGGTAGTCCTGGGTCCTATTATTTAGTAATAGTAAAGTTATTAATTTAAACATATAGACATTTGGATGGCTAGAACAAAGAATATAGGATCCCATCTCTTCTCACATACTTGAGATCATAGTATGTGTTAGTTATTGACATAACATGCAGCCTGAGAAGAAGAACCCTTGGGAACTGACAAAATATCAGTGAGATATATGGTCTGGATTAGGTAATACTGTTCTTATAGACACTTAGTCTATTAAGAATATAATAGAGTTGAATAGCAAAGCAGAGTTGGCCATTCAATTTCAACACAATAGCAAATGATATGGAGTCTCCCAGTGAAACAAGCCTGTTGAATATATCAGAGTTAAGAATTTTTGTAATCTTTACCCCAATGCTCTACAGAATGATTAAAGCCTTTTTTATAATTGAGCCTATTTCCCCCTCTGTTTTTCTCTTCTCTCATGCTAAACCCCATCTCTTATACAAATACAGAGCAAATTGGTCATCTAAACTGAGAGGCACAGCATTCCAAAAATTTATTCTCAGTCATACTGTCAGACATAAACAAAGGGGAGAGAAGAGTAAAGAGATTGGCAGTAACTTTTTTCTCTCTAAATGGCTCAGCCAAGTCTACCAGCAAAGAGTGGTCAGGGATATTGCAGAGGAATAAGATTAATGTTTTAATCTAGGCATTCTGTGTGAAATATCATGGATAGACCAGGGATAGAGAATGATGGTTAGAAGAATGGGGATATATTAGCTTTTCCAACTGTCATTCTAGCAGTGCTCAGCAACATTTCTGAAGCATCAACTATCATGTCTTATCTTTTCCAAGAAAACCCCAAATGAGGTCAGGAGTGTGATATGACTGAAATGAATATATAGTAATTTGATTAATGAGGAACTGTCTCCACATGAAATTAAGTTACTTGAATACTAAGCATCTGAGGGAAGATTTGATTACATGTTTTCTTGACTGTTCCAGCACTCTATCCATTATACCCAGCTGCTTCCTTATTCAGAACCCTGGCTCCATTTCTAGCAAAACACATCTTGTGTGCCCTTTAATGACTTGCATTTACCTATTTTAGTGCTAAAATTAAATGTTTAGTTAATCTGTTTACCTGTATTCATCATCTACTTCTTTATTGTCTTTAGAATAGTTCTTAGATAAAGGGTTGATTGGAGAAACTCAATGATGTGTTTTCTCTTTGTGTAATGTGGACCTATGCTTCAGTGTCACAACTTCCAAGAACACACAGTTTTAGAGAACTTCCTGGGATATAGTTTTAAGTGACTTGCTCAGGGTCACATACCTGGTTTGTATAAGAGATAGGACACGAACTTAGCTCTTCTCGATTTCAAGACCAATTTTCTATTATGGTATGCTACTCTGAGTTGTTTTGTCAGTGGATGAGAAATCAATCAAATGACAGCTTAATTCAGCTAATAGATTAGGCTAGCAGAACTTTGTTTAGGTGACCAGAGAGTGATTTTTCAAAAAGGTGGAGTTAAGGGAAAGCCTCATTAATTCACAGAATATAATTCACAGCAATTTTGGAAGAACTTTGTGGCAGTGATTTTGTATCATATCTTGTAATTTCAAAGGATCTTCACATATTATTAATTCATTTGAACCACACAACAACTTATCAGGGTAGCTAGGAAAAGATAATCCCCATTTTATGGGAAGATATGGAAACTCAGCAAATTTCAGTGACTTTACATCTTACAGCTAGTAAATGACAAAGAGAGAAATAAAATTTAAACAGTCCTGTTTGCAAGTCCAGGCCTCTTTTTTCCTATCATTTAAAGGTCTCAGCAATTTGGGACAATTTAAAAAATGTAATATTTACAAATAATGCGAGGAAAGAATATGACAGCTCTAAAAACTGATTAAAATTTTGGAAATGAGAGGCAATATGGAATAGTTGATGGATTGTTAATGCTGGAAAGAGGAAAAACTTTGTTCAAATACTATTTCAGATTATTTATTAGTGGTATGACTTTTGGCAATTCACTTAAGCTATTTATATATCAGTTTCTTTATACAGGGAATTGTTGAGATCCACATAGTGTGGAACCCAGAAAGCTTGTAAAAGTGTTAATTGAGGACTGCACAAAAAATGGGTAAGTCAGTTCTCTGAGCTTCTGCAACTATAAATTATGGCACATTGTGAGAAACTATGGGAATGTTTTGTTTTCATAGTAAAAGAATTGTGAATCAGGCTTTCCTGTTATCTTGTTCTCTGAGCAAAACTAAGACTCAAGGAACACATGATTATGGGAGTCAGTGATAAGTGTCTCAATATCATAAAAGATATTTACTGACACTGATATTGCCTGAAAAAATGTATGCTTTTCTCTCAATAGTAATAAGCTTGCTATGCTTAGAAAATATATATTCTGTATAGGAAAGGAATTAATCAGAGGTTCAAAGGTTTTCAATGTAACTGCCTTTCATTTCCTTGTAACATTATTGTCCTCTCACATGACATGATTTATTCTGCTTGTCAGAATTAGATCCTTGCAACCACTTACAGGTGGCTCCCATAATAGGGAATAAAGTTATTTGACTTTATTGCTCGTGTCAAATTCAAACAGAAATGGATCCCTGTAGTCATAGATTAATTTAGAAAACCACAAATTAACAGTATCTATATTATATTATACTTTTGCTTATTTTGTTAACCACTTCCAAATTATATTTTAATCTGGTTATAGCTTGCACTTAATTTTGCTACAGATGGAAAATTGCATATTTATGGACTAGATAACAAATTTGGATATTTATATACTAGATAATGTCAAGTTCTCTTCCATTTCTAAATCAATGATCCTAGGTCACAATGAAAAAGGTATACTGGATGAGAAATATTTAGGCTACCTTTACTACTCTCCATGCAGAGTTTTAATTGAGATTTCTGGGATCATGAAATTATAATTCTGCAAACTTGCAAGTTTGAAGAGATTATCCCTACCATTGCTTAATTCTATAAACTCACCAAAGTATTTTTTAAAATTTTAGTTTCATTTTATGAAGTAGATTTTTTCAATGGACAGATTATCCATCCATCCATCTGTCCATCCAATCTATATATCTATTTACCTTCTTCTTAGTAATAATATGTCTCATGAAAAATGGAAAAACAATCTAATTTAATTCAGGTTCCTATAAGTTTCTTTTTTAAAAATTTTGTTTAAAATTTATGGAATAAAATGAACATTTCTATAACAGTATAAAAAAGATATTTTCACATGAAACTGCAAACCTGTTATGTACAATTTGCTATTCCTTTTAAATGTATAATAAAATTATCATATAAATTTATTTTTTTATTCTCTTTATTCTCTCACCCTAGAGAGGGCTACCACTAGAAATATATGTTTATGTATATCTGTGTATATATGTATATGTATAATATATTTACATATATTATATATAAATAAAATTATTCTATACATCCTCTCATTATCAGTTCTTTCTCTGGAGAAAAATAGCATCTTTTTTTAGGTCCTTTGTTTTTATTTGTATATTTATAATTGTCAATAATTGCTCAATCATTTTAAAAATGATATTGCTATCACTGTATACAATGTTTTCTTGTTTTGTTCACTTCACTTTTCATCATTTCTTGTAAGTCTTTTCATGCTTTTTTAAGATCATTGAACTCATCATTTCTTATACCACAGCAATCTTCTATCTTAATCATACACCTAACTTGTACTGTCATTTCCTAATTGCTGGGGATCCCTACAATTTCCAATTCTTTGCCACCACAGATTGCTGTAAAAACATCTCATTCACAGTTATAATTACTATTTATGAATTTTTCTTCATCTTATTTTTATAAACTATTTTTTCTTTGTCAGCCTATGTTTTTACCCTATCCCTATAAATTGCATTATTTTTTTCCCTTTCCCTTCCAATCCCCATCCCAACGACTATTCCACCCTCATCCTTCTAATCCCATCCATCCATACTTCCAAAAGTCCCTCTCCCAACCTTTCTACTACCTTCCCAAATCCCAATCCACATACCCTTCTAAAATCCCATCCCCAACTCTATCCCCCAATTTTCTCAAGTCTCTACATGTTCAGGAGATTTCTATGCCCTTCTAGATGAACATATAGTTTCCTCTTCAACTCAGATGAGAGTAATGTTCTAACATTACCAGCCATCTACCTTATCCTGCTTCCTTTGTATTAATTCTTCCTTTTACATCCTAGTTTTATAATATATTGCTTCCATTTACCTTTTCCTACATAATTTTGCTTTTTAGAATCACCTGATCATACCCAGCTGATCCCCAACATTTCTTTCAACTTACCTAAATAATGACAGTTGAAAGAATACTGATAAGATTTTCTTATATAAAATAAATAAATAGGGGCAGCTAGGTGGCACAGTGGATAGAGCACCAGCCCTAAAATCAGAAGGACCTGAGTTCAAATCTGACCTCAGACACTTAACACTTCTTTGCTTGTGACCCTGGGCAAGTAACTAACCTCAATTGCCTTAGCAAAATAAAAATAAATAAAATAAGTAAACAGTTTGACCTTAATGAGTGCCTTATAATTAATCTTTAATGTTTATTTTTCTTCTGAATCTTTTATATTGAATTTTCCATTGAGTTCTCTTTTTCTTTTTCCTAACAAATACCTGAAAGTCAGTCCATCAATTCTTCTTTTTGTTTCTTTTCTTTCTTTTTTTTTTTTTATTCAGAATTATACTCAGCTTTGTTGGGT
The DNA here is from genome assembly GCF_902635505.1 of Sarcophilus harrisii. NCBI lineage: Eukaryota > Metazoa > Chordata > Mammalia > Dasyuromorphia > Dasyuridae > Sarcophilus > Sarcophilus harrisii. The sequence goes on from NC_045429.1 coordinate 229,708,006, forward strand.
AAGTTATTCTTGGATATAATACCAACTTTTTTTCTCTTCAAAATATGTTACAAGAATTAAGATTTTTTTTTTCCTGTGGCAATTGGGATTAAGTGACTTGCCCAGATTCACACAGCTAGGATGTTTTCAGTGTCTGAGACCAGATTTGAATTTAGGTCCTCCTGACTTCAGGGCTGGTGCTCTATCCAGTGCAACACCTAGCTGCCTCTAGAACTATGATTTTTTTTTTGACAAAAAGTTCCCAGATCTTGTAAAATCCTGACTATATTTCTATAGCATTAAATGTTTTTTGATGTTGCTTATAATATTTTCTCTTTAATATGGGAATATTTTAATGATGAATGTTGGAGGGGATGCGGGAAAACTGGGACACTGATGCATTGTTGGTGGAGTTGTGAACGAATCCAGCCATTCTGGAGAGCAATCTGGAATTATGCCCCAAAAGTTATCAAACTGTGCATATCCTTTGACCCAGCAGTGCTACTACTCGACTTATACCCCAAGGAGATACTAAAGGGAAAGGGAGTTGTATGTGCCAAAATGTTTGTGGCAGTCCTGTTTCTAGTGACTAGAAACTGGAAAATGAATGGATGCCCATCAATTGGAGAATGGTTGGGTAAATTGAGGTATATGAATATTATGGAATATTATTTTTCTGTAAGAAATGACCAGCAGGATGAATACAGAGAGGCTTGGAGAGACTTACATGAACTGATGCTGAGTGAAATGAGCAGAACCAAAGAGATCATTATATACTTCAACAACCCATACTGTATGAAGATGTATTCTGATGGAAGTGGATTTCTTTGACAGAGAGACCTAACTCAGTTTTAATTGATCAATGATGGACAGAAGCAGCTACACCCAAATAAAGAACACTGGGAAATGAATGTAAACTGTTTGCATTTTTGTTTTTCTTCCCAGGTTATTTTTACCTTCTGAATCCAATTCTCCCTGTGCAACAAGAGAACTATTTGGTTCTGCACACATATATTGTATTTAGGATATACTGCGACATATTCAACATATATAGGACTGCTCACCATCTAAGGGAGGGGGTGGAGGGAGAGAGGGGAAAAATTGGAACAGAAGTGAGTGCAAGGAAATAATGTTGTAAAAAAATTACCCTGGCATGGGTTCTGTCAATAAAAAGTTATTATAATAAATAAAAAAAATAAAAAAATGGGAATATTTTGAAACATGAGTATGTCATTCGTGTAAGTTTTCTTCCTGGGATCTTTTTCAGTTGGTAAATGGTAGATTATTTTCTATTTTGACTTTATCCCCTTGTTCTTGTACTTTACAATTTTAATAATTTTTAGTATTATTGTATTTAAATTCTTTTTTTTTGATGTTATAACTTTCAAATAGTTCAGCAATTCTTATACTGTCTCTCCTTGATCTATTTTTCAGATCAGTTATTTTTCTAATGAGATCTTTTAGATTCTGTCCTATTTTTTAAAGTTTATTTGTTCATGTATTATACAATCATTCTGCTCCTTCTGCTGAATTCTAGTTTTCAAGGAATTATTTTCTTCCTTAAGATTTTATATCTCCTTTTCCAATTGGTTGACTTTCTTTTCCTAATTTTTTTGGATTGTTTTTGGGTTTTTCCTCTCTAATTTTTCTTAAATCTCTTTTATTTAATTTTTAAATTTTCATTTGAAGTTTGTTCAAGAATTCTTTTTGGGCTTGTGATTATTTGATGTTACTATTTCTGGTAGGAATGGATTTTTTTTTTTTTTTTTTTAGCTTCAATCTGTTTTTCTGAATATATGTTTCAAAAACATGACTCTTTTTCTGGGGCCTGATAACTTATGAAGAATTTTTCCAAAAGGTTGCTCCATAAAAGGTTTTGGCCACAAAATTTTCCCTTAATATTCAGCCCATGTGGCATAGATTGCTGTTAAAAAGGACATTTTGTTGATGCAGAGAAAATTTGTCATGATGAAAAAGGTATGAATAGAAGATGGAAACAAGATCAGGTAACATAAAGAATACAAAAGGTGGAATGATGTTGTAAGAATATTTTTAGGAGTGATAAAATTCAGAGTGAGTGAAAGCTAGCAAGAATAAGGATGAATAGTTTTTGCTTTTATTAAAGTCATGCTGATGAAAAAAATATTAGGAACAAAGAAGGAGCATAGGACATTTCATATAAAAGAAGGGATCCTTGCTCTAGTTGATAGCAAAGAACAGAGGAGAGAGTGATGCTTTATTACTACTTTGTTCCATTTTTTTCCCATGTGGAATGGATTTTGTGCTAGAAGGGATAGAACAATAATTCTATGTATAGTTGAATCAATAAATTTATACTGAAAGTTAAATAAGGAACGATGGAGAACACTTAATCCAGGGGAATGACTTATTTTGGTGCTGAAAAAAGAAGCAGATATGTTTGCTATGTCATGTATGATCTTAAAGTTCAAGGAGAATAGGGGAGGTAATACTAGACTGGAAAATATAATCCTATCCATACCTAGAGAAGGAATTGATTATGTCTGAACACAGATTGAAGCATATTCTCTCTTTTTTAAACTTTATTTTGCATGAAGGAGGGTTGGGGGAAGGGATAAAGCTGTGTTTTCTTTTACAATGTGACATTTGTGGAAATGTTTTGCATAATTTCACATGTGCTTTCCCAATGGGGCAGGGGAAGAAGAGAGAGAATCTGGAATTCAAGGTTTTAAAAACAAATGTAAAAAAATATTTTATATATAATGGGAAAAATAAAATAGTAAATATATTATCCTTCTTGAAATTATTTTGTTCACACAAAAACTTTTCATTTTTTAACCTTCCCTTAGAGAACTTTCATATTGCGTCCAAATGCCTGTTTATAAATTATGTGTAAACTTTGAAAGAAATGGGCTTCAGAAAAATACAAAGAATTATATAAAAAGAAATTGCAGATATTATCATTGAAAACCAATCCACAATGGAAATGTTCATTTTATTTGGTGTTTGCTAGTCAAGAAAAAAAAAACACCAAAAGAAAAGAAAAATCAGCCAATCTCTCTCTCTCTCTCTCTCTCTCTCTCTCTCTATATATATATATATATATATATATATATAAAACTTTTCCCAAGGTGATCTATTACATGAATAAGATTAGTGATTTTTGTACATTCTGAATATCCATATGCCCAAAATACTGCAGTTATTACCACTAATATTGCGGTCTTTGAAAATGTAATATAAGAAATACTACTTCTAACACATAGGTATATATAAGATAAGGAAATTAGTCAAACCTCCATTAAGTGAAATGGATTGATATTGCAGGGATAAAATGATATTTTTAGGAAACTAGAAGCAGATGCTTATACTTCAGAGTAGTCTTACATCATTGTTTTGTTGAGAATAGCAAAATCATTCACAACTAATCAGGAAGGATAATATAAGAGGTTGTTCATGGTGGAAAAATTTTGTGTCAACTACCCTGAGGGAAAGAACAATGAGATGGTTCAACAAAAAGTTGGTGATTTGACCAGTCCTTGACTAACAGTACCTTGTACAATGTAAAGAACATGAGAACCTTCTAGTAAGATGGGTTAGATTGTAAAGTGCAATGCTGTGAACATTGTCATAGTGTCTAGTGTACTACAGGGACCCAAAGGTGAGCAGCTTAAGGATGCAACCAGGACAAAAGATGGTCCAATAGTCAGAAAGGACAAAAGAGACTGCATTGTGGAAAATATTAGAAGTATGCCAGAGCTCCATGAAGGAGAAATTGACTAAGAAAAGTACATGGGAATGTGGAACTTAGGGCCAACTTGGAAACTATATGTATTTGTCATGTTGTCTATTAGCAGTATGTAAGTAGTCATTAGTTCTTAAAAAGGCAATTGTCATAGTTTACAGGTTATCCAGTGAGAAAAAAAAACATACTGAAGATTCTTTTATGATCTCCTTCCTCAGTTCTCTCTTTTCTGAACAAAACAAATATTAGTGAAATATGGAATTAATCTATTAATGGGTTCATTCAGCCATTCATTTAGCACAAAGGAAGAAGATATTCCTGTACTTAAATAGTGGGGTGATCTAGTCAGTCAAGTTATAGAAGTAAAATAGACTTCTTATTGCACATTTTGTCCTTTGGACCATGAATATGATATGCTTGGGAGAAAAGAATCTTTATCTGATGAATTATGAATCATATAGTCTGGAATTGTGAGATAAACTGAGATTTTTAATATAAAGCAATATGAAAAGGATATTATAAAATTTCCTTCTGGTATAGATGATATTTTTTTGGAGAGAGTAGACTGAAATTTTCTTTTACAACATAACTTTTATGGAAATATTTTGCATAATACCTTCACATGTGCCTTCTCAATGGAGTAGGGGAGGAAGGTAGAGAATCTGGAACTCAAAGTTTTAAAAACAAATGTAAAAAATTATTTTACACCTAACTAGGGAAAATAAAATGGTAAATATATTATCCTTAATGAAATTTCTTATTTTCAATTTTATTAGTCTTTCCTTTGATTTTTTTAACTTTCTGATTTGGTGTTTAATTGGAGATTTTTAAACTAGCTCTTTTTAAAATTTTTAAAAAATATTTTTAAACCCTGATTCAAGGATATTGGGACAGTTTTCTTGGATAATTTTTTGAAATATATTGTTCAGGCTATTTCTTCAGAATTGACCTTTGGGTAATTCATTAATTCTTAAATTAGCTCTCCTTGATCTATTTTTCAGGTCAGCTGTTTTTCAGTTATTTCTCATTTTCTTTTTTTAATTGTTTCTTGATTTCTCATGGCATCATTAGCTACCATTTGCCCAATTATAATTTTAAAAAATTTATTTTTCAATGAGCTTCTCCCCATTTGACCAATTCTGCTTTTAAAGTATTATTTTCTTCAATAAGTTTTGTACCTTTTTAAAAGCAAGTTGTTAATGTATTTTCATAATTCCCTTTAATTTTTTTTACTTATTTTTCTCTATCAGTTTTATGATATTGAAGGTTTCTTTCTTTCTTTTTTTTTTTAAAGCTCTTCTAGGAATTCTTGTTGGGCTTTGTGTACAAATGTAAATTGTGTACAATTCACAATTTTCTATGAGGATTTACTTTTAGCTTTTGGTTTCATCATCTTATTCTGAATTTATATTTTAATCTTCATTGCATCTTTGTCATTACTGCACTTTTTATGGTCAAGCATTTTCTCCCTTTCCCTCTCTCTCCCTTTCCCTCTCACTCCCTCCTCCCCCTTCTTTTTCTCTTTCTCCTTCTCTGGTGAAAGGTGTTATCGCTGCTTACTTAGTCTGTACTCTGGTCCTTACCCAGAAGAGGTGTTTGATCCATTGGGATTATAATAATACTATTTCTCAGGATTCTTCCTCCCTTGAAACCTGAAGTGATATCTCCTCTCAGGACTTTTATTTCCTCTTGACTGAAAGTGTTCTTTTCACTTTGAATTAAGACTTAAAAATGAGTATATGAAATGGAATTGCCAAACAGAGTCTGGTCTTACTTCCAGTGTTAGCACAGAGGTACTCTGTGTTCTCTTTTTGATCAGTTGCCAGGCCCATATAACATCTATGACTTAAGAACTCCTAAAACTGTTGCTATTTGTGTTATTACTGTCCCACCTTTGATATTTCATCCATATTGGCTCTCGGCCAAGCTTGTCCTTTGTGTCACAAATTTTTCCTTCTAACCTCCTATATTGTATTTAGCTGGAGGAATGTCACGTTCTGACTTTTTCTTAGTTCTGCCACTTCAGAATTCAATTTGAATATAATTTTAAGATTGTCCAGAGCAGTGTTTCTCAAACTTTTGTTCTCATTATCCCTTTATTCCATTAAAAATGATTGAGAATTTGTCCAAAGAGCTTTTGTTTATGTGGGTTACATTTGTAAGTGTTTACCATATTAGAAATAGAAACTAATTTTGAATTTGCATTCTCCTGACCCCTTTTTCATTCCCCTCCTCCAACCCAAAGCAGGGTATAGTTAAGAAATAATATTTTTATATATGCACATGTAGATATATACATATATATCATACACACATACCCACACCCACACCTACACACATTTTTCCTATCCCTGCTGATTCTTTGCTTTAATTCTGCTTCTAACCTCCCTTGACTTCTTCCTACACCTTTTGTTTTCTGGTCCACTCATCCCTCTCCCCTTATTTCTTTATAGATTTTGGAGGGTGCTATACCCTTCATGCTATATATGTAGTGTTGCCTATTTAACACATTCCTGATGCGAGTAGATTTTCAAAACTATGATCCTTTCTTCCTCCTTTATTGCCTCTGTTTATTTTTCCTCTGTATATCATTTGTGTAACATAATTATTTTTATCTTAATTCTGCTCCAGTATTTCTTTTGAGCTGCCCTATTGTTGATGTCAATCTTAAACATCTGTTATCCATTTCCCATGTAAAAAACAAACAGATAAACAATTTGTCCATGTTGAGTTTCTTGAAACAGTCTTTGATAATGGCTCTTATATGTTAAATTTTCTATTAAGTTCTGGTTTGGTTGCTAGAAAGTCCTGAAAATTTGCAAGTTCATTAAATGTCCATTTTTTCCCCTCATTCAATATTATAGATAGTTATGCTGTTTAGGATATTTTTTTGGGTGTAGGCCTAGTTCTTTTGATTGTTTGTAGATTTTAATTGTAGTTCCAGCATATTTGAATTTTTTCCTTTTTCTTTCTTTTTTCTTTTTCTTGCAAAATTTTCTCTTTGATTTGGGGGTTTCAAAATTTGGCAGTAATATCCCTATGTGTTTTTCATAAAGCATCTTGTTGAGGTGGTCATTGGTAGATTTTTCTATTTCTACTTTCCCCTCATATTTTATCACTCCAGGGCAATTTTCTTGTATTATTGTACCAATGTTCTTTTTTTCTGTCACATCTTTTAGGTAGTCCAATTATTCTTATATTTTCTCTTCTTGATCTATTCTCCAGAACTATCATTTTTCTTATGTTTTTCTTATGTTTCACATTCTGTTTTGCTTTTTCATTCCTTATAATCTATTTTGTTGTTTCTTGATCTCTCATATCTTCACTGGCTTTTCATCCAGGCAAGGTATCTGCAGCACAGCTGGGCCTGGCATTCCCTATCAGTCAAGGTTCACTCAGCCTTCCTAGACTCAGACCTTAACTCTACAAACAATCCAGGAAGTGAATGTTTCTGTGGTTCTTACTGAGGCTCTAAGCATACACAGTTAGTCTGAGGAGTCCCCACTTAGTGTTTCTATGGATATAACCTGGAAGTATTTGTACTTCACAAGGATTAATACCTGGCCCTGGGTCTTTTTTTGAATCTTCTTGGGTTGTACCAGAAGGACCCCTGTTCTGCCCCAAGTCTTCTTGATTTTTCATCAGTCTGTGTTTGCCCTGAGGCACAAATTTATTCTATTTGTGAGGGAATCTAGAGAACTTTAAATTTACCAAGCCATTTTCCCAGAATCCTCCATCAATCCCAGGATTCTCTGGACCACACTTTGAAAACCCCTAGTTTAGAGGGGAAATTTTGGAGAGTTCAACTGAGTTTTTTCCTCTATTTTACCATCTTTACTTTGATCCCCAAAGTCCTAAATAAAATTTTATCTTATCTCAATTGTAACTTCACTTTAATAGGAAATATTTCCACTCCACTTTCATTGATTGTCTTTCCTGTTTATTCCAGGCAGTGTCACAGAGCTCTTTTATCTTCTAGTTTCCCACAGTAATCCCTCATTTCACTTTCGCAGAAGATAACTTTGCCTTGGAATTCATGGAACAAAATCAAGACCATATATTGAGATTTCCTTTCTTATTTGATGTCCCCAAATATTATTCCTGGCTGTATCTTTTTCTCATTCCAATCCTTGATAATGTTGTCAGCCTCAAACTTGATCCTTATTCTTCTCATCTTCTGCAGTGGATACCCCCACCCCAATCATTTCTTCTTCCTTTTCAACCTTCAATCTTTTCCTATCTACTTGTTCCTTCCTTGTGTCTTACAAAGATGAAAATCTTCCTCATGCTCAAAAAATCTCAATAGTTCTTATCATCCTTTGCTATTTATTATCTTTCCTTCCTTTTTTTTTTTTTCCCCAAATATGACCATAAAATACAGGGTATGAGAAAATTTCCTTTATAAAATGCAATTTCATTGAAGTCTTATTAATTACAATAGTACTAATTGGCTGTCTGAAATACAAATGTATGATTTTAATAAATCAATTATCAAATACTTTAAAGTGCCTGAAGTAATAACAGCTTCTAGAGAAGACAGCAATGATTTTGAGATTTCCTGATTTGGGGGAAGGGTTCTGTTATCACAGTCAGTAATTCTAAATCTTCTGGTTTTGAAATCTACCTCAGGAACTTGTTCACACCCAATCTAAGAACAATAGTCTGTCTGATTCTGAATAGACTACTCCTCAATTCATTGCTGACTGTCAAATAGCCTCTGGCCCCAGGTTAGTTCCAAGAACAAAACTTCTGAGATAATAGTGATAATCTATTGGTCAGTGAGAAACAAATTCTGGAGACCACTCCCTGGTCCAACCCCTGGTCCATAGAATTAGCATGTCAATGATAAAAAGCTGAATAAAGCTGTCTCCTCTCTCTTAGCACTTCTCTAAATTCTTTTGGAATTTAGCCCACTTTGTGGTGTTATAATTACAACAAAAATTTGCCTCTTGACCAGGAAATGGGTTCAAGCCTGTAAATTTTTTTGAAACACCTCATGACACTGGTCTGTGACCCCAAGCTTTTGGGGTCCCCTTCCCAGCCTCAACATGCCTACTATATGCCAGGCATGAGAGATACAAAGACAAAAACAAAGATAGTTCCAGCTGTCAAAAAACTTGAAATATAGTATGGGGGGGGGGGGGAAACGACACAGTAGGCATATGTATAGGTATTTTACAAAATAGGTAAAAGTGAGTATTTGAGGAAGGCACTTGTTGCTGATAAGCATCAGGAAAGGCTGCAGGGATCCTCAAAATTTTAAAATAGTGGGCCAGTTCACTGTCCCTCAGACTGTTGGAGGGCCGGACTATAATAAAAACAAAAACTTTGTTTTGTGGGCCTGTAAATGAAGAAACTTCATGGGTGAGGGGTAATAGCATCCTCAGCTGCTGCATCTGGCCCATGGGCCATAGTTAGAGGACCCCTGGTATGTAACAAGTGGCTTTAGTTCTGAATCTTCAAGGAAGCTGAATATTCTGAGTGATAAACATGAAGAAGAGAAGGTTACATTTCAGACCTTAAAAAAGCTAGGGCACAGGTATAGAGGCTGAAGATGAAGTGTTCATGAGGAACAGTGAGAAGTTAATATGATTGGAGTATGATGTTTGTGGAGGGGGAGTAATGTGTGGGTAGAACTTGTAGGTTGGGGACAGGTTGCTGATGATCTTAAGTACCTAATGGAGATGTTGAACTTGAGGACTGTTTTCTGCTACCTTAAGTTTTGGGGCTATGTGTGTGTTTAAGTTATAATAATTTAGATCTGTATTTGATTTGATTTTAAATTAAAAAAATTTGGTTCTCTGGTAACTTACTTAAAGAAGTCACATGTTTGTATCTCTTTATTAGATGAAATATATTTAAGCTATTATGTTCCTTGCTAAATTGTATATTGGGTAATTTGTAAAAATTGAATGAGTTATGCTTAAACATTTTGTTGGCCCAGCTGGATATGTGGCATAAATTTTGTAAAATTTGATCCAAAGCTATTTAAAGTATTAATCTTAAGATTTGTTTTGCTTTCTCCCTTTAAGAAGTAAAAGCAAGAAAATTTGGCAAATGGGGATGTGTATAATTGCAGAACAAATGACATTTGAAAGGTGTGTAACATGTCTAAAGATAAATAGAAGTTATTGAGGAGGTGTCCCTCCACCTCCTCAAGGGAGCCAGACTCCAAGATATTTAGGTTAAGTTTTAATGAAATTACACCAGTGGGAAAGCTGAGATCTAGGAGGGATGGGTAGAAACTTTCCCCTGAGCTCTGCTGCTTTAAGAGAAGTTAATGGAATAACATGGGAACAAATTGTACCTAAGTATGGATTGGTCGAGATTATTGATTCTGATAAATAAAAATATTTTAATTTCCAGTTTTATAAGAAGTAATGGGGAAGAATTGCAAATTGACTGGCAATTCCATATACCTGGGTATTTGCCCTCCTCAGGAGAGTGGAAAGAATGAATCAGATTCTTAAGAAACTGATTACTAAATTGAAGTTAGAGACTAAATTGCCTTGACTAAATGTCTGCTTATTTCTTTGTTAAAGCATTAGAATGGTTCCCAGAAGTGACCTGGGACTTTCCTCATATGTGATTGGTTTATTTTATTTGGGGGGAGAAAGGGAAAGAGACACTCTTTTGAAACAAAGGATAAGTTTTTAAGGAATTATATACTGGTGGTGTCCTCATCTCTTTTTAACCTTTAGGACACAAGGATTGCTGATCCAGACAACACCTTTGGAATATTACTGTTGTACCTATTATTTATATTTACCCCAAAAAAGTTTAAAGGGAATCCTCAATTGGAGGAAGTTGAATTGACATTTTTTTTTTAGAATGAAGACATCATTAATGTTAATTCTAATAAGGTTTTTTTATGTGAAATTAGGATATTCTATATTCTGTATGAGTTTTAATTGGTTGTATTGATTCATCTTAAAGTTATACCCAATGTTTAAAGAGACTCTCAGAATAATACTTTTTACCTTTGTCCCTTTAAACATGTTTCTGTTATGGACAATATGCAATTTAGAATTTTTCTGTGTATTGAACATTTTAAAACCAAAATGATTTATGTAATGTTGAACTTAAAACCACCTATTTGATATGAAAGATAAGCTGTGAACCTTCTAGAATGAATGAATCTCTTATTGTTATCAATGTAAGGTCATAGTCAATACATATTTAGGATATGTGAGCCTTGAAAACTAAATTCACCTGAACCTTTGATTAATGAGATTTGCTATTGGAGATAAAACATGCTGGGACTGTACCTGATATTATTTGGAGTTTTGAATTCAGGTATGATTGTCATCCTGATGCATCATCAAGCCAGTGATCCACCATCTGAAATAAATATGCCACAAGCCACTCAAGAATAATATGATCCTCAAGCCATTCTCCAATTGATAAATGGTCAAAGGATATGAACAGACAATTTTCAGATGATGAATTTGAAATTATTACCACTCAGGACTGTTCCAAATCACTATTGATCAGAGAAATGCAAATTAAAACAACTCTGAGATACCACTACACATCTGTCATATTGGCTAAGATGACAGAAACAATAATGATGAATGTTGGAGGGATGTGGGAAAACTGGGACACTGATGCATTGTTGGTGGAGTTATGAATGAATCCAACCATTCTGGAGAGCAATCTGGAATTATGCCCAAAAAGTTATCAAACTGTGCATACCCTTTGACCCAGCAGTGCTACTACTGGGCTTATACCTCAAAGAGATACTAAAGAAGGGAAAGGGACCTGTATGTGCCAAAATGTTTGTGGCAGCCCTGTTTGTAGTGGCTAGAAACTGGAAAATGAATGGATGCCCATCAATTGGAGAATAGTTGGGCAAATTGTGGTATATGAATGTTATGGAATATTATTGTTCTATAAGAAATGACCAGCAGGATGAATACAGAGAGGCTTGGAGAGACTTACATGAACTGATGCTGAGTGAAATGAGCAGAACCAGGAGATCATTATATACCTCAGCAACAATACTGTATGAGGATGTATTCTGATGGAAGTGGATTTCTTTGACAAAGAGACCTAATTCAGTTTCAATTGATCAATGATGGACAGAAGCAGGTACACCCAAAGAAAGAACACTGGGAAATGAACGTAAACTGTTTGCATTTTTGTTTTTCTTCCCAGGTTATTTTTCCCTTCTGAATCCAATTCTCCCTGTGCAACAAGAGAACTGTTTGGTTCTGTACACATATATTGTATCTAGGATATACTGTGACATATTTAACATATATAGGAATGTTTGCCATCTAGGGGAGGGGGTGAAGGGAGAGAGGGAAAAATTGGAACAGAAGTGAGTGCAAGGGATAATGTTGTAAAAAATTACCCTGGCATGGGTTCTGTCAATAAAAAAGTTATTGTAATTAAAAAAATTAAAAAAAAAGAATAATATGATCCTGAATTGTTAACAGTTGGAAATTGGTATCTGGGCATAATTGTGAGGTTGACCTTGGCCTCTACTTAAGATGGGATCCTTTTCTCAGTTTCCCAGTGGTATTCTTTTGAATTAGAAGCCATCTAATTATTCCTGAGTCTGGCTTAAGGTGGAATTGTTATGATCATGTATGTGCTCTCAAGCCAAGGCCTAAAGGATCTTATAATCATGTCCCTGCTTTTTTTCTCTTATGGAAAGTTTTTATAATCAGAGCAAATGGTCAGTAGAAGCCATGAGCACAATTAAAAAAAATGTGGTCATTATATCCTAAAGTAAGTAAGTGAGTATTTGGCCTAGTCATCGATATCTGTTGCTAGATGCAAATATATATATATATATATATATATATATATGTCTATTTATTTTAGCATTTCTGTTGTTGTTGACTTTTGTGGCAGACATCATTATTTGTGAAAGATTACCTACTCCAATTATGGAGGACATAACTGGTTGGCATGACAGGTAGCCCTGCTGCCCGAGTCCAAAAAGAAAACTCCAATTAATAAGAAACCTTCTCTGGAAGGCTGACATCATAGTACTTGATGAGTTCCTCCTATTCCCAATCTGTATTATCCAAAATGATTAGAATGAAGGACAAGGAAGGGAGGAAACTGGGTAATTTCATAATTAATATTCTCATGAGAATATGTTTCCAAGAGAAAATACTATTATCTTGGTACAAGATATAACCAAAGACCTCAAAAAATTTGCACATGTTCAGATTCAAACTTGGACCTCACCTTTTAATACCTCTTGTTGGTCTTGGTTTGGAGGAGCCTGTTGGAGACAGGCTAGTTTCTCCTGACAGCCCTCAGTGGACTTATATCCTCCCTGTATGGATGCAATTTATTACTAATATGGTTCAGAAAACTCTGTGCAAAATCATTAAGATAGAAGGTACAGTCATGGGATTAGTTGGTATCAATGGTGCTCAAGAAGCAAGGGTGGGAATCAGAGCTGGGAGGATAGATCAGATCCTGAAAATGAAGTTGATCAGGAAGTTGAGAAGATTTGATGTGAGAAGATTTCAAATGATGAAAGAAAGAGGGGAATTGAATGAAGTGAACTGTGAAAGCTGTCTCACAAAATGGAGAAAGTATTGTAAAGACTGAGTGAAGGTCAGTTCTGCAAGAGGGCCAGCTTTCTTTCTCCAGAGATCACGTGGTTTACAAGGAATGGGATCTTTTCTTTGTGGGACTAAGTTGGGTCCCCCTTGGCATAGAAACTTGAAACTCTCATACAAGGTAATTTAGTAATGCTAAAGATGTGGTTGTAATGACTTAGAATATGAAATCATTTGTCCCGACTAATCAGGACAAATCCGTAATAAAATTCCTTTCTATTTTTACCTTGAAAAACTCCTTGATGTATTTGAACCAGTAGTCTTGTCCCACACAGGAATATAATGGGAGGATAAGGAACAAGGGGAAAAAGGATAGAAGGAGATGGGAAGGATTAAGATGGGGAAAGGGGAAGGAGAGAGCAAAAAGAAAGAACTTTAGGGGACATGTACAATTAGAGAATATCATAGAAAGCATGATTCATGAAGGATGATGTTCATTTTCTGATGAATGGCCTGTGTTTTCAATTTGAAATAATAGTAATGATAATAATAATGGCTACTCACATTTATATAGTGTTTCATGGTTTATAATAAACCCAATGTCCATTATCTCATTAATCTTTACAACAGTGAGCTTAATGGTGAAAGAAGGAATCATCATCTCCATTTGGCAGATGAAAACACTGAAAGTCAGAGAGATTAAATAATTTACCTAATATCACACAGCTAGTAAACTATACATTTAGGAAGAAATCACAAGTTTTTTTTTTTTTTTTTTTTTTTTTACTATTTTTGGGGACTATAATACACTATGTTGTCAGAGGTATAATTTCTTTTGCTACTGGGAAAAATGATTATTTTCTTATTATATTAATAATCAATTTAATATGTAAGACGCAAAGATCTTCTTTTTGATGATTAATATTAGATTGTTAGGTTCCCCCCCCCCCCTTTTACTTCTTCATTCAAAACCCAGTTTTTGTGAAGGACAGGTCTGACAATGAAATATTCTCCTTAATTTTGAAGAGGACTACACCCAACTAATGGTAAAGACAATCTAATTTAGGTAAATTTTTTTCTACTGTTCAACAACTCAAGTTCTCTGGGTCGAGATGGATGCCTTTGTCTAGATATTTGGAGGTACCTGAATCTCATTAAGCTAAGTCCTCAGCCAGAAGAGTTGATGACTTTTGCCTACCGCCTCATTAATATATTCACCCCCTCATTAATTATTAACCAATCAGAGTTGATTTTTATTCCAGGGACAACTTCTTTCCCAAAGGCATTTAAACATTCAATATGGGGTTTTTGGTTATTCTGAGAGAGACCATTGACCTTCAATTTACTGATTATTTTCTAGCCTAATTAATAAATTGATTACTTATTACCTAGAAACTATTTTTTGGGTTTTTCATTTGAGTGGCTACAAGTAAAAGTGATTTCAATTTTATGTCTTTTTTTTTTTTCTGAAGGTGTATGTAGAATGAAAAACAACCATTCATTATCCTTCATGGTATCCCAACAACTAAAAGAAATCTCCTAGCATCTGGTATTCCTGCTATTCTTATAATTTCACAAACATTTAAACTTTGTAGAAAGTGTTCTTACTATTGATAACCCTTTGGGAGTGGAAGAAAATCAACTAAATAGAGCTGCCCAGTTTCTTTTCCTACAGATGTCAGTTGACTAAATCTTTGCATGTCTAATCTCTCTTTGGAAGTATAATTAAGAAAAAAAAGCAGGTTTGTAAAAACCACTCAAATTAAAAAGATTTTAAAAAAATTTCTGAGATTTCCTTTTGACTTTGGTCCTATAATAATAGCTAGAAATTGTCAAAATTTGTCATTGCTACCTATATTAGATTTCTTGAAACTGACCTCTTCTCTTTGGTTACATAATAACCACTTTAATTTGGGATTATTTCAATGATCTGCTAATTGATTTTCCACCCTGAAGACTTTCTACAAGTCCAGTTTATCCTGTACAATAATGCTGAATAACTGCTAGAGTCCCCCAGTTGGCTGGAAGAAAGCAGAGAGCAGAATGTTAAAATTTCAGGGTGAGCATTTTCACTTCAGAAATCAACAACCAGTACAAATCAAGATTTAATTTATTATTTTGTTGTCCAGAAATAAAATAGTGGAGAAATTTATAATAAGCAGATTAAGTTTTAAAATGTGTCCAGCATTATTTATTTATTTATTTTTGTGGAGATCACAGTTGCTAAACATTTACTAGCACCTCCTAACCAAAGAGATCCATTCATATCATTTTCTCCTTTATTAAACTCTAGGGACTTTCTATTGCCTTTAGAAAAAGAAAAGAGTTTTTTAAAGTCTTTCACAAATTGATCCAAAACCTAGATTTCCAGCATTATTGTACATTATTCTACCTCCCACATTCCATAGGGAATACTTCCTATGTTCCTCAAATATGATACTTTCACATCCTTACACTTGAACTGATCATTTCCCTTGCCTGGAATGTATTTCTGCTTCATCTAGGCCTTTTGGAATCTCTCTCTTTAAGATTTATTTTCAGCACAATTTCTTACACCAGACCTTTTCTGATCTCTCCAACTGCTAGTGCCTTCATTTCCAAATAATTTTATATTTAGCTACTTTGTATTTATTTTATTGATTCTTTTTATATTGGTTTGTATAGACATATATGTACTTGTTGCTTCATCTGCTTGGACATAAGGTATTTTAGAATAGAGATTGTTCTAGTCTTTGTATTTTTACCCCCCAGTGCCCAGGCAAACAATAGGTACCTAATTAATGTGTGTTGATTGATTAATATTCTGCTTTAAACCTCACAAATATCTTGCCTCTTTTTAGTCACCTGTAACTGGTGCTTTAAGGATTATTATTTCCATTTTCTAGAAGAGGAAATTAAAGTTCAAAGAAGTTATATATAGTAATATATGAGAAGCCAGAAATACACATAATCATTTAGAAATAAGAAAGAGTATTAAGAGTGATAAACCAAGATAATGGGCTCCCAATGGAGAGTGTGAAATCTCTGTCCCTGAAGACCTTCAAAAAGAGAATAGAAAATCTCATGTCCAGCAGTTTAAAAATTTATTTGTCTGAATATAAGAAACTTGACTAAATGATATGCCAAGACCACTTCTAATTTTGTTGTCTGTGGTTTTCTTTTTTACAGTGTCCATTGGTTTGAAAGAACCCTTTATAAATCAGGGCAGCTCTAAATACTGATGCCTCACTATTTCTTCATCTCTAACAAGGACAGAGAAAATGAATAGAATTCAGTTGAACTGTGAGGAACAGATAAATATAAGGGAAAAACTACTAATGAAAATTATTAAAAATTAGAACAGATAGTCAAGGAAATTTATGGCTCCCACTAGTCTGACTTTGGGAAAAAGGTAGAAGGTTTAATAGTGGTAGGAGAAAAAGCCTTCAAAATCAGGACTACATGGCATTTTGTCTGGTGTTGCATTTTTAGCTTATGTGATAAGCTCAACTTAAGAGTTGGCAGCAACTGCTCCAATAAAGCCCTTCATGATGTGATCCTATAGATTTATCTGTTTAGTCATCCTATTAAAAACAGAATTTTCTCATTTATTATAAACTTTGTTATAAATAAATGCAAGCTTGGCAATACACAAAGAAAAAGAAAGACATATGAAACAATATAAATTTTTATTTCCTTTTTTAAAAAAGGGAAATATATATTAAATTTAACAATATTGCTTTCTTTGTGTCTTCTCTTCTGATATCCATTTCATGATGATAAAGATAGCTGTCATATATATGGAGTTGAGTATTTTCAAACTTTGAGAAAGTTTCAAACTTTCAAACTTCAAAGCCTTTTTTATTTTACAGAGCACCTTATCATAAAAGGAAAAGTGACAGTCTTCTGCATAGGTGAGTCTTATCTGTCCTTATTAATTAATTTGTGCCTTTTGTCTATTTTATTTAGTATGCTAAATACTATGTTAAATAGGAACCCTATTATTAGGGTTAAGAGTAGTTCAGATTTATAGGGTTTTTTATTATTTATAAAGCTTTTTATGTTATCTCTTTTGATCCTCCTAATATTTCTGTAAATATTTTTTATTAAGTATATGTTACCTTTCTTAATACATGGTAACTGAGATTCAGAGAAAATACAGTGTAGTATGGAATAAATAGCCTCAATCCCTTATTTTTTCCTTAAGGATGTTAAGGATCAAAATCATTTAAAATATATTTTCTATAGAATATATTTAAATATATTTTTATAGAAAGTAATACCAATTCTGCATTTTTTCTTTACAATGTAGAAATTAAAAAATTCATAACAATGACTAATTATAATGTAAAAATATTAACTAATCCAACCAATCCATGAAAGCTTCTGTATTTTCTAATGTGTCCAAATTTTATGAGATGAGGCTATCTGAAATTGGAAAATGTAGTAGTAGTGATTTTTCATAATCTTAAGATGCTTTTACTTCATTAAACATCTGAGTAATTTTTGCACTTATTAAAAGAGCTAAGGATGTGAGAGTTGAGCTCACTTCACTATGTAGGTCTAGTCATTATAGACAGTATATTACTGAGTGATTTTTCTGGCCAAACATAATTAGGCTAACTTTTAAAGGTATTTTGAAAACTGAAAATATTTTAATAGGTCATGTAATGATAGTTCACATAGTGATCTGGAAGGGATTTACAAAATCATTTAGTCCTTCCCACTGCCATTTTATAGATTAGGAAACGGAAAAGAGTAAAGTGGTCAACCTAGAATTACATAGTTTATGACTTAACTATGACTTGAATAGGATGATGAACTAAATTTTCTGCTCTCTGTTAATTTCATTGATTCATTTATATAAAGCCCATTTATGGATTACTTACCATATGTTAAGGAAATATATTCAGTGCTTCAAATGCCTTAGCTTTTCTTTTCTTTCTTTCTTTATTTTTTTTTTTAACCAAATAGCCTTTGAACCAGAATTCCCCACACAATCCTTTCTCATTCTAACTCTAATTCTTGGCTTATACAAATCTTACTTCCTTGACTAGCCAAATCCTACTCATCCTTTAATTCAAGGTCCAGTTCAAGTTTTCCTCTTCATTGAGCCTTTCACTCTAAACATCTACACATTGTTCTCCTCCTCCTCTGAATGATTACAGCAGCATTGTATGGTAAAAGGCATTCGAATAAAAAAATAAAATTACCCCTGTCTCTCCCTGCAAGTAACTGCATGAATTTTTTTTCTGTGAATTCAGGAAGGTTTGAGAAGGTCTATGAACTTTGATTTCCTCATCTATAAAATGGATATTATTATCTCATAGGATATGGTGAAAAATCAAAATAGGTAAAACATTTTATAGCCATAAATTACTAAATGAATGTATTTTATTAAAGCATTCATTCGGATGCTCAATTATATTTTTTCCCTGTTGCATAACTTTGTCTATGAATGTATTTATTTTCTCAAATATGTCAGATTGCTAGTTCTTAGAGAAGAGAAGTGTTTCTTGATACTCCTTTTCTTTTAAATGTCCACTGAACCTGCAACAATACTATGCATATAGAATGTTCTCAAGATGGGCTTAATAAATAAATGTAGGAGATTAAAAAGGTCATATAAAGTATAGGCTCTACTCTCCTAAGGTGGCGTTCTTAAAAAGGCATCTTATGATCCAGAATAAAAAAGTGTTAAAATACTTATTGAAATGACTTGAGCTGAATCAAATAAAAGAGGGTAAATTTAGTTCATTATTCCTTTGACTTCTTTTCAAGGCTAGTCTTCAGTTTATTAGGATGAAGAACCAGACTACAGAAATGGAATTTAAACTGTTGGGAATTTCCAGCCTCCCGGAGCTACGCCTATTTCTCTTAGTGTCCTTCCTGTGCATCTATGTAACTTCTCTGGTGGGAAATTCTCTCATCTTCGTTACCATCTATGCCAGTCAACAGCTTCACACACCCATGTACTTCCTTTTGGGAAACTTGTCTGCCATTGACCTCTTGTGTACATCTACAATTGTGCCCAAGATGTTAGCCAACCTTTTGTCCCAGAAGACTGTCATTTCATTTGTAGGTTGCATGGCTCAAATGTATGTGTTCACATGGGCTTTAGTCTCAGAGGCTCTCCTCCTGGCCCTCATGGCATTTGACCGTTATGCTGCCATCTGCCATCCCCTCCATTACCCAATGATCATGAGTAATCATGTCTGCATTGGGATGGCAGTCAGCATCTGGGCCATTGGCATAAGCAACTCAGCAGTCCATACCAGCTTGGCAATCCCCTTATCATTCTGCAGCTCTCTCATCATTGACCACTTTTTCTGTGAGCTGCCACCCATCCTGAAGCTGTCATGCTCTGACACCCATCTCAATGAAGCTCTAGCTTTTTGTGCAGATGCGATATTTGGGGTGGGGAGTTGTTCCCTTATCCTGGTTTCTTATGGATGCATTATTAGAACAATTCTGAGGATTCGCTCCTCTGAGGGGAAGAAGAAAGCCTTTTCCACCTGTTCTTCTCACCTTACTGTTGTCTCTCTCTACTATTCCACTGTAATTTACACCTACATTCGTCCAACCTCCAATCTCTCTTTGGGAAGGGACAAAATTATCACTGCCCTCTACTCTGTCTTCATCCCTATGTTCAACCCAATTATTTATTCCTTCAGGAATAGAGAAGTGAAAGGGGCCCTTCAGAGGTTGTTGGGATGGACTTCATTCTTTCCCCTAGGCAGAACTGTATCAATTCATGTAAAAAATCATCCATCTTAGATCTAACTCGACACTTTTTCCATTATTTGAGTTGTGCAAGCAGAGGCTAAATGGCCACTTTTTTTGAATTTGATAGAAGACATTCATGTTTCAGGTAGAAGTTGACTAACTATTCTCTGGAGTCCTTTCAAGTTTTAAGATTCTACAACTTTGGAAGTAAGTATTGATTAGATTGTTTAAGCAGCAGTTCAGAGTTTAATGGGAATATTTGGTGAGGAAGGGCAGGAAACTCTCTTAAATTCATTAAATTGCATCACACAGGCAGCCACTTTTCTTCCATACTCTCTGACACATGAAATGATGATTATTTCTAATTTTAATTGTCATGTTGTAACATGCTTGTTTTATAATGAGGGGCTTGTCATATGTATCCACACACATAAATATATACATAAATACATATTTTTTTGTTTAGAATGGGAAACAATGTTACTAGTCATATATTTTTTATTTAGAATTCAAAGAAAGTTTCGGGTAAACCTATAACATACTGAGGACAGAAATATTCTTTTTTCTTCCCATCTCCAGTTTATGTAGTGGTCATTAAACATTTGTTTAGAATAATGGATGACATATTTATTTTATTATTTTATATTATGGTGTCTAGCACCTGATACTTGTAGAATATCATGTAGCAATTATTTATATCCTGTTATGTAGTTAGTCCTGGGTCCTATTATTTAGTAGTAATACACTTATTGATTTAACTATGTAGCTATTTGGATCACCAGAACAAAGAGTATAGGATCCCACCTCTTCTCACATACTTGAGATCCTAATAACATGCAGCCTGAGAAGAAGAACCCTTTGGGATAGAATATCAATGAGATATATAGGCTGGATTAGGTAATACTGTTCTTATGGACACTTAGTCTATTAGGAATATAATAGAGTTGAATAGCAAAGCAGGGTTGGCCACTCATTTTCAACATAATAGCAAATGATATGGAGTCTCCTAAAGAGTGTGAAGAAGCTTGAATATCCCTATATCTTCACCCCATTGCTCTACAGAATGAAATAAGCCTTTTTATAATTGAACCTATTTTCTCCTCTGTTTTCTCTTCTCTCATGCTAAACTCCAGCTTTTGTACAAATACCGAGCAAACTGGTCATCTAAACTGAGAGGCACAGCATTCCAAACCTTCATTCTCAGTCATGCTGTCAGACATAGACATAAAGAAGAGAAGGGTAAAGAGGTTGGCAGTAACTTTTTAGATGCATGCTTCTTCTAAATCACCCAGCCAAGTCTGCCAGCAAAGAGTGAGTGGTCAGGGATATTGCACAGGAATAAGATTAATGCTTTAATTTAGGCATTCTGTGTGAAATATCATGGATAGATCAGGGATAGAGAATAATGGTCAGAAGAATGGGGATGTATTAGCTTTTCCAACTGTCATTCTAGCAGTGTTCAGCAATATTTCTGAAGCATATCTTATCTTTTCCAAGAAAACCCCAATGAGTCAGGAGCCTGATATTACTGAAATGAATACATAGTCATTTGATTAATCAGGAGCTATCTCCACATGAAATTAAGTTGCTTGAATCTTAAGCCTCTGAAGCAAGATTTAATTCCATGTTTTCCTGACTGTGTTTTAGCACTCTATCGACTATACCTAGCTGCTTTATTCAAAACCCTGACTCCATTTCTAGCAATCTTGTATGCCCTGAAATGACTTGCATTCACCTATTTTAGTGTTATAAATTGTCTCAGTTTACCGGTATTCATCATTTAATTCTTTATTGTCTTTAGGATGATTCTAAGATAATGGGTTGATCTGATAAACTCAGTCACATGGTTTCTCTCTTTGGGTAGTCTGGACCTACGCTGCAGTGCAGCAACTTCCTACAACCCAGTTTTAGAGAACTTCCTGGGATACAGTTTTAAGTAACTTGCTCAGGTTTGTATAAGATGACATGAACTCAGGTCTTCTTGATTTCAAGAGCAATTTTCTATTATGCTATGCTACTCTGAATTGTTTTATTTAATGGATGAGAAATCAATCAAATGACAGCTTAATTCAGCTAATAGGTGACCAGAGAGTGGTCTTTCAAAAAGGTGGAGATAAGGGAATACCTTTGGAAGAGTTTTGTGACAGTAATTTTGTAATTACTCCATATAGCTCCAAAGGATCTTCACATATATTAATTCATTTGAACCACACAACAACTTACCAGAGTAGCTAGGAAAAGATAATCCCCATTTTATGGGAAGATATAGAAACACAGCAAATTTCAGTGACTTTACATCTTACAGCTAATAATAGAAAAAGAAAGGCGTAAAATTTAATAAGTCCTGTCTTCAAATCCAGGATTCTTTTTTCCCATTTTATTTTTTATTTTTTTCTATTTTTATTTTTCATTTCCTATTTTATTTTTTCCCCAATCACATGAAAAGATAGTTTTAAACATTCATTTTTGTGATATTTTGAGTTCCAATTTTTTCCTCCCTCCCTTCCTTTGTTTCTTTCCAATATAGCAAGCAATCTAGTTTAGGTAATATCTGTATAACTGTTTTAAACACATATCCATATTAGTAATAGAGTGTGAAAGTGAAGTTTCTGAAATGCCAAATTCCCTCTCCATCTTCTATAAGATGTGAAAGAAAGATCAAAACAAAAGGGAAATATGAGGAAAATAAGTGAAAAAAGTATGCTTCAATCCTCATTCAATCTCCATATTTCTTTATAGATGTGGATGTCATTTTCTGTCCCAAGTTAGTTGGAATTGTCTTGGTTCACTCTATTTCTGAGAATTGTGTCTGTCAGTATTCTGATTCTGCTCACTTCACTCAGCATTAGTTCATATAAGTCTTACGAGGCTTTTTTGAAATCATCTTGTTCAATTGATGTTAGTAGAGTTGTGAACGAATCTAACCATTCTGGAGAGCAATCTAGAATTATGCCCCCAAAGTAATCAAACTGTGCATACCCTTTGATCCAGCAGTGTTACTATTGTGCTTATATCCCAAAGAAGGGAAAGGGACCTGTATTTGCCAAAATGTTTGTGGCAGCCCTTTTTGTAGTGGCTAGAAACTGAAAAATGAATGAATACCCATCAATTGGAGAACGGTTGGGTAAATTGTGGTATATAAATGTTATGGAATATTATTGTTCTGTAAGAAATGAGCAGCAGGATGAATACAGAGAGGCTTGGAGAGACTTAAATGAACTGATGCTAAGTGAAATGAGCAGAACCAGGAGATCATTATATATTTCAACAACGATATTGTATGAGGATATATTATGATGGAAATGGATATCTTCAACAAAGAGAAGATCTAACTCAGTTCCAATTGATCAATGATGGACAGAAGCAGCTACACTCAGAGAAAGAAACTGGGAAATGTGTAAACTGTTTGCATTTTTGTTTTTCTTCCCAGATTATTTTTACCTTCTGAATCCAATTCTTCCTGTGCAACAAGAAAACTGTTCGGTTCTGCACACATATATTGTATCTAGGATATACTGTAACATATTTAACATGTATAAGTCTGCCTGCCATCTAGGGAAGGGGGTGGAGGGAGGGAAGAGAAAAGTCAGAACAGAAGTGAGGGCAAGGGATAATATTGTAAAAAATTACCCAGGTATATGGTTCTGTCAATAAAAAGTTGTAAAAAAACTTATCTTGTTCATAATTTCTAATAGAACAATAATATTCCATTACTTTAATATAGCACAATTTACTTAGCTATTCCCTGATATTCCTCATGTGTATCCATTCAATTTCCAATTTCTTGCCACTACAAAAAGGAGTGCTACAAACACTTTTTGCATATGTGAGTTCTTTCCTCTCTTTTATGATCTCTTTGGTATATAGACTCAATAATGGCACTGCTGGATCAAAGGATATGGCACAGTTTTAGAGCCTTTTGAATATAGTTCCAAAGTGCTCTCCAGAATGGTTGGATTAGTTCATAGCTCCACCAACATTTCTACCAACACCAGTTTCCCCACATCTTCTCCAAAATTTATCATGATCTTTTCCTGTCATCTTAGCCAATATGATAGTTGTGAGGTGATACTTCATAGTTGCTTTACTTTGCATTGAGATGTCATTCTTGAAGAAATATTTAAGACTAATCTCATTTTTCTTAAGCTCATATCAAGTAGTATGTAGCTGTTTAGTTTCAAAAGAAAATACTGATGATTTTCATGGTCATATTTTATGTTCTACTACTTTGATAGATGTGTATGTTATCTTGATTATTAGCTTTTCAAAATTCATCTAGGAGTCCTTCAATGAATAATCATTATCAATTTATGGGAATTTCCCTCTCTTTTAGTCAATAATATAACAATTTATTTTTCTTTGTGTAGCTAGAGTTTAAACAGATAAAGCCAATAATGAAAAGCTTGCTCTTTATTTGTGATGACTTTTCTGAGAAAAATGAAACTGAAGACTGACTAAGGAAACAATGCCAAATCTTATAGAAGATGGAGAAGGAATTTGGTATTTCAAAAACTTCAAGTTCATGTTCTTTTCAGAGGATATGATTATAGCCCACAAAGAAGAACATTAAAATTCAGGTAGA
The DNA here is from genome assembly GCF_902635505.1 of Sarcophilus harrisii. Taxonomy (NCBI): domain Eukaryota; kingdom Metazoa; phylum Chordata; class Mammalia; order Dasyuromorphia; family Dasyuridae; genus Sarcophilus; species Sarcophilus harrisii. The sequence goes on from NC_045429.1 coordinate 229,732,523, forward strand.
TTAGAAGGCAATAGAAAAGATGAGTATAAATAATTTATTCAGGAAGTATTTCTTGTATATCTACTAGGTGCTAGGTGAAATAAGTTGTAATGAGACAATCACAAAGAATGAAGCAATGCCCTGTCTCAAGAAGCTTATATTCTAAAGTTAGATTAATAAATTTTTGGAATATAAATAACAAGAGAATAAATAGTAATATAAACAGTGCTTAAATACATGCTGAGTTATGATGGAGTGCATGGGGGGGAGATTAGAAAAGGCTTCATTCAAAAGATGTTGCTTGTTCTGTATCATAAAAAAAAAGTCAAGGGTCTTCATGAGGCAGAGGTAATGAAGGACTGAATTTAGGACATGTAAAATGTTCAGTGCAAAGGCATGGAGAAAGATGATGAAGTGTTGATTGTATCTGGGGAACAGAATGAAGGTCAATTCACCTGACCAAAGTATCAGTTAAGGAGTAATATTTAAAGAGCCTAGAAAAATTGGTGTGAGTTCAGATCTTTATAAAGTACTTTAAAAGATGAATTCAGGAGTTTATATTTCATCATCTAGGCAATAAAAAAGGTAGGAGAATTGATTGAGTTAGATAGTGACATTAACAGATTTTCTCTTAAGTAAAATTTTGTCAGTTGTGTGTAGAAAGTTCTTCAGTGATGAGACACTTGAATCAGGGAAGCCTTGTAGGAGATTGTTGCAGAAGCCTAGGCTAGAGGTGATGAAAGTCTGGATTAAGGTGATAGCTGTGTGAGTGAAGAGAAAAGACAAAAGGACAAGTTTTTTTCCCAGATGATTAAAATTAACAGCCTACATGAAGCAGCAATGTACAGGGAAGATAGGAGACTTCATGTGCCAAACAAGTCACACTCCTACCTCTACATCAATCAATACTTCTCCTTAAACTTACAGACAGTGCTGAACTTTGTCCAACTATTCTTTTATTTATTTATTTATTTATTTTTATTTAATAGCCTTTTATTTACAAGGTATATGTATGGGTAACTTTACAGCACTGACATTTGCCAAACCTCTTATTCCAATTTTTCCCCTCCTTTCCCCTACCCCCTTCCCCAGATGGCAAGATGACCAGTAGATGTTAAATATATTAAAATATAAATTAGATACACAATAAGTATACATGACCAAACCGTTATTTTGCTATACAAAAAGAATCGTGTCCAACTATTCTTGAAACAGTGTGACTTTTGATCTTCTTTGTTTCTAGCCTACAGCTGTCATCCAGGAAATTATTCTTATGAATGAAAGATCTGACGATTCCTTCTTCAGGTGTCTTTTCAATAGACACAGCTATCAGTTATGGAGCAGAAATGGTTTTACAAATGGAAATAACATTAAATAACATTTAAAAGATCCTCCTGCTTGCTGTCCTAATCTAAGGACAACTAGGCTTTTTTCATATCTCTTGCATATGAATTCATGTGATTGCCTTCCCTTATTTGAAGATGAATTCCTTGAGAAAGAAGACTTTGGCAGGAATAATATCAGTGAACCTCTAGTAGTCCTTGATGAATTCAAGTGAACATGTGTTTTCAGACAGTGACTTAAAATTGTAAGTCAGAGAGGTTATTGATATGTGATGGCCAATCATTATTTGTATTGCTATGTGAAAAACATGCAGCTCCATTAGGGAAGTGAAAGAAAAAATCAATTAATTCTCAATAAGACCTACTGAAATTTATTGAAGACTATATGGAGTTTCACAAAATGGCTGGATTTCAATGATAGTGAGGGCTAGGACAGTTACCTTTGTCTCCACTTCCTTTTGTCATGTGGGACATATAGTCTTGACTTATGAAGCAATCCATATCAAGTGTTCTCTTTCAACTGACTTCAATTTTCAATTTTGGTGTATACATCCAAGAAAGAGCATTATCATATATTTAAGTATCTATTTTCAACTATTGTCTGACTTGAGAATACCTTCCTTCCTACCTGATCTCTTTGAGCTTTCCCATCTCATGGTCTTTTTATCATTTTAATTGAATAGGAACCAAGGAATTATATATTGTCTCCATTCTCAAAATAATACGTTGGTATTTTGGACATTATAGTTATTAGCGGATCACTCTGAATCCCTAGCTGATTTTGCAGATATGTCATTCTTCACTCTCATTACTTTGTTGTCTTCATATATATATATATATATTTTTTTTTTTTTTGAAATGGGAAGCCTAGATAAGGAGTGGATTCATTCAAATAATTTAGTAATGGTTCATAAATCTCTTTCTCTCCCAACTTTTCCCCACCCCCAAACCAAAGATGTGATCATATTTTTAAAAGTAGTGAAAATATACCTTTTTAGTTATCCAATCTATTTCTAATATTTAATGTCATATAATATATAGTATATGTTCACATGTATTTCTATAATATAAATAAATGAAATATTCCATATAATATTATACATAAGTTGTTTATTTAGTCACATCCAATTATTTGTGACCCCATGGATCATGGTTTATGGGATTTTCTTGATAAAGTCACTGTTGTAGTTTGCCACTTCCTTCTCAAGTGTATCACCAATCCATAGGCAAATAGATATTAAATAACTTGTTCAAGCTCACATAGCTAGGGAATTTTTGAGGCTAGATTTGAAATCAGGACTTCCTGACTTCAAGCCCAGCATTCTATCCACAGTACCACCTAATATGTTTGTGTGAGTGTGTGTGTATGTGTATATGAAAAATTTAGTATGAAGGCTCCTTTCTTGTGTCCTTTATAAGATTATATATTCAAAGAAACTTTCAATTCAAATTTAAATAGAGGCTTAGCTGAACATCTTAAAGTATTGTCTTGAATACATATTTGCTTTATTCCAACGTGGACATAAAGATATGGTCTCTAGAAGAACAAATTAATAGCAAAAATGTATTTCGGTATTTTAATGGCAATGCAAAGAAATTGTTTCACTTTTCTGTTATCTTATAAGATTTTTACCCTTTAAGTGGGATTCTATATATTAAAATTGGTATGATCAGAATACATGATTGATTTTGTCAGTTATTTGTGTTTCACTTGTTCTTTCAAGCTCCCAGTATAACATGCCCAAACAAACTACATTTTAGTGAAGTGAATAGACTGGTAGAAATAGGAACAATGGGTAAAAACTGTAGTGAGAAAATATTTGGAAAGTGTCTGAACAATTTAAAACTTGCAAAAATGGAGTGGATCACCATTGCATGAAATTTGTCTTCAAAATTTAAATGAAATTTGGATGACCTTGCTTTGTTTGGTGTATATGGATTTGAAATTCAGGTACAGGTTAGAATAGAAGAATGATCTTTTGATATCCTTCCCAATCCTGGATTCCTGTGCTTATGCTTTAAATTTGAGCGTAAAATCAAGAAACTAACACTTTTCTGAAAAACACTTGTTTATTTGAAAATAACATAGTTGAATATCCTCCCATCAATCTATATCAACTGTTTATTTAATAGCCAGACTACATGGACTAGAAGAAAACACTACCTGACTTGAAAATAAATGAAACATTTGAATCACAGTGCCAACACTTACTGTTGACCTTGAAAATATTTTTTATCTTTAAATACAAAATGGTGATAAACATCTTTCCTAACTATTCCTAACAATTACTGTCATAATCCAATATTGGATTTGTGCAAAGCCTTTAAAAATCATAAAGGAAAAATGACACGTGAAGAACTTTTGGTGCTTTGCTGAAAGTTGTACATTGTCTTTAAAATCCTTCATCTGTTTTCAAGTCATATAATATTTTCTGAAATTCCATGCAATGTGATATAAATTAATCAGAGGACCTTTAAATACAATGTTTTCAAATAAGTACTCTCCCCCCTTTTTTTTTTCTTCAGAAAAGTGGCAATCTTTTGTTTTTAGGACCAGAATGAGTATACACAATTTTAATAGCATCTTGTTATGATTCTCTAGACAATCTGGGAATCAACATTTTAAATTTGTGAGTTTTATATGGATATGAAAGCAATGAAATTGTCAGTAAGCACATACTTAAATGATATATCAATGTACATGATATATATAAATGAGCATATATATATATATACACCATAATAAACACAAATATATATGTATATAAACATGAAATGCACAAATACATGTATACTTGTATATATACAAATATGTGTTTATATGTGGGAATATATATACATGCACACAGGCATATGATCATGGAAAGGCTTTGATATTAGCTCCTTTGAGAAATATTTCCAGGCTATGAGTTTCATCAGAGCATTCTTTATATCCTTATTTCTCAGACTGTAGATGACAGGATTTAGGGTTGGGGGCACCACTGTATAGAACAGAGACAATGATAGATCTAGAACTGAGTCAGATTTCTTGGGTGGCTTTAGATAAATGATGAGAACGATGAGGTGGGGCAGGCAAGTGGAAAAGGCTTTTGACTTACCCTCTGTGATTAGAATCTTCAGCACAGTTGAGAATATGAGACCATAAGAGACATCTATGGAAATAGAGCAAAGAATCCCTAAACCAAGCTCCAAAGCCTTAAGGATATCAATTGCAAAGTGTCTTAGAACAGGAGGGCCTGAGAAAGGAAGGGACATCACAGAAGAACTGCTGGATTTCCTCGGAGTCGCAGAAAGCCAAAGTAAATGGACTAGCTGAGTACAGGCCCTCAAGCAAACCTTCACTGAGCCATCAAGTAGCTGCCATCTTCACATAAGTCTGGCATGATGACTTCATATTACAGGGGTTGACAGATACTAACATAGCAGTCATAGGACATTGCTGTGTGGAGAAATAACTCTGATGCTGCAATAACTATTAAAAAGAGCTGTGACCCACACCCCAAAAAAGAAATGGAGCAGATGCAACAGTGAGTTTGCAATTGATTTGAGGACTGTGATGGAAATAAGACGGACGTCTAAAAAGAACAGGTTCTTTAGGAAGATGTATGAAGTTTCCCTTCAAGAGAGATAAGGGTGAAAATAAGTATGTTACCCATTAGAACTACCAAGTAGATCAGCAAGAAGATTGTGGCTCTCAGATTTTAGAAAAGCAGAGGAATTCAGTCACCAAAGTGATATTGACCATGTTCTAGGGTAGAAGATTTTCTCTACTCTCTATATGAAAAGGAAAGAAAAGAGATGCCAAATGAAGGGAATAACACATCAGGTAATTCTAGTTGAGGCTCACTCTGTGACATTGGACAAATGAGTTCTTTCTGCTTTAATTCTCCCATTTTTAAAGTTGAAGTGATGAAACTAATTCAGGGGATTTTAACCTGAAGTTTATGGATCTAAAATAGGGAAATACATTTATTTCCCTATAGTTTGTTTTCATTTCAATGTTACATAGTTTAATACCTTTTAGAGAAATGATTCTCATTAATATGTCCATTGGATTTGCTCTCAAACCCAGTTTAGATTTTGATTCACTTTGCCCTAGTTAAAAGGTTTCTGGAGCTCAAACACACATATTCTCATATACTCATGAATTATTTTCCAAAGTATAACTCTTCGACCCATTATTAATGTCTACAAGGTATTTGGGAATGGGGATAAAGGAATTGAAAAGGACAATCCAGTTACTTAAAAAAAATGAATTATCTCTTGAACTCAAGATGCTTCTGTCAGGGGAATAAGTAATATGTGTATATGATGATAATTCAAGTGGAATAGGATAACTGCATGGGAGAAGAACAAAGCTCAGAGAGACATGAGACAGAGAGCTTATTTCGAACTGGCAAGTAATGGGATAATTTCATGCTTTTTTAAATTTGTAGGAAAGGTTATAGGAGAGTTCTTAGATATAAATATTGAGGTTTCAAGGGAAGATATTCCATATATGTTATGAGCATAAAACACAGAAGTAGTGATGAGCAGGACAAGAGAGATTGTCTATTTTCTTAATATAAAGACATTTTAGAATTCAAATATTGATTTCAAGAGACAAAAGTTCAATGAAAGTACAAGTACTTTTTGCTAAATTTCCCATGCATCATTTTTCTTAAGCCTATTCTTTATTTGTATCAGGACCTCCATTTCCTGCACCACTCAACAATTTACTTGGCAATCGTGTTTACTCTGATTTTAGTTTCTTCTCTTCCTAATTGTGTCCTTATAGTCAAATTAACTGAGCATTGATCTTTTCTTTTGAATCATTTGGTGCTTTGTCTTCTTGCAGATTAAAACTTGTCAAACCTAATCCCTGGTTACTTTAACTCCCAGCTTTATATAATTTTAATCTTGTACTGCTAAATGGAGCTGGGCAAGGTCAAAAAACACTACACTGACTAGGTTCAGTACCAATTGATGCTATGTAATCACATCTGATCTCACATTAGCAAAGGAATCTTTTGTTCTTCTCACGTTGGTTCTTTATCCTATTCCTTACCTTGGCTATTCTCTTTTTTTCAACTCATAAATAAGTGACATTCTGTCCCATTATCTTCTGCTTTGCCTTTACTCTCTTTGAAGATTTAATATAACCCTGGTCCTGAAAAAGGTAAAATCCTCTATGTATGCCTTTAGTTGATTACATCCCATTTTAAGTTATTATTATTATTATTATTATTATTATTATCAGCTTCTTTCCCTAGCTCTGATATTCAGTCTTTCCCCATTTACTCTAAATTTTTCTATACTCAATAAAAGTCTTAGAACAATAGTATTCCTGTTTTTTCTCCCTTGTCTCTTCTTTTATTCTTTACAATCTCCCTATAATATGATATATAATCTCATGAGTTAACTGAAACTATCCTTTTCAAAGTCAATAATTTATTAATGTGTATATCTGATGGATTTTTTTCTCAAAAGACATCCTTCTTGACTTCTGTGTGATACTGGACACAATTTTGCCTTATCTCATTCATCATAGCATTTTTTTCTCGGTATTTTTGTTACTCAGTTCTTTCTTGGATGTCCTAATACCTATCTGACAATTCTGAGTTTCTCTTGCTGGATTATCATTATCCCATTATGCCCTCTCATTGAGTTTATGCCAATCCTACTATTTTTTCAGTTCATGCTCTTTATTAGTGACCTTATTATTTTACATGAGTTTGTTCATGTTCCCTATAATGATGAATTCAAAACACTCCAGTTTCTTAAGCTTTTCATCATGTATTGGACATTCCAAGTGATTGTTTTTTGTCAATGTCAAGCTCAGTATGCCCAAATACACCTATTATTTTTTTCCAGTCCCCACAGACCCTGCTTCTCAACTTCCATATTTTTGCAAGAGTAGCATCATCCTTTCAGTCATCAGATTCATAACTTTACTGTTATTCTTGCATATCACTCTTAGTTATTCCCCATCCCCAAGATTAATTAGTTTTCACATAGTATTCTTTCAATTTCCTCAGTATCTCCCACACTTGTCTCTTTCACTTCATTTACTCAGCTATCATTCTTGTTCCAATTCTTGTCATTATCTAGAATAGTATAATAGCTTCCTAAGTGATGTTCCTGTCCCAAGGCTTTCCCCCTTCTATTCATCTATTACACACCTTCCAAACTGTTTTTTTCTAAAGCACTACAGTAAGCAAGTCACTCCTCTGCTCATTAAACCTTACAGGACTCACTAAATCTCACATTTTCCAATATAAACTCCTCTTTTTGATTTTTAAAGCCTTTCTGAAAGAGGACCCAATGTTTATTTCTATTTTTCCATTAATGTTTGAATTTTAGGATTTTAGTAAATTTTGTTGATTGATTGTGTGTGTGTGTGTGCACGCCAGCGTGTGTGTTTAGTTTTTCAGTGATCACTTAGTCTGATATGCCTTAAAAAGTTCTGGAAAGATCATTGTGTCCCAAAGTATGACCTTAAGTTGCTGAAATTCTCAACTGCATTGTTTTGTGTTTCCTGAATTTTACCATTAAAGAAATAGTTTTGTTGGATCGGATTTATTTTTCTTTTTTAATATTGAGTTAGGTACAAAGAGTGTTTTGCCTGTATATTATAAAGTATATGTGACTTTATTTCTGGCTAGACCACAAAGAAATTTAGTTCTGAGTAAGTTGAATGATAATTTGCAGGTATGGGAGACCAAACTGAATGCTTTCTGCTTAGCAAAGAAGTAATATGAGGGACCTGCTTTCTTATATTGTAGAGCAATTGGAGTACTAAAACTTAGTAAAGAATATTAAGATGTGGGAGTTTATGTAAATCAACCTTCACATTCTCTTTAATTTTTGCCACACTTGCCTTTAATTTTCATACACAAGAATCTGTTTAAAGTTGCAGATACAAATTGTAACAGACTATTTGCTAATAGAGTTTTTAATCTTTCTGAACATTTAAGATTTATTTTGTTACAGCTTTTTTTTTTTTCTAATCTTGGGCACAAAATTATCACTGCATCTACATTTTGATAAAAAAAGGATATAAATGTATGCCTCTTATGCCATTTACTCCTTCATTCCATTTCTTGAAATGTGACTATCTGTTCTCTATTCAGGCACCTATAAGCTTATGTAGAGATGAAGTAAGCTCTCAAAACTGAGCAATATTCATATATGAAATGGTGACATATGCAGTGGACAAAACAATTTCTTTTCTTTCTTTAGATTTCTGGTCCTAGAAGGATCCCACATTTGTATACTAAGGTGGGCATCACCAATGTTTTCTTATCTATGCTTGCTACTTTTTTTTATTTTAGCTACAGTGTTCAATGTGTTTAGGAAATCAAATTTTGTAGTATGTAGTTTTTTTTTTTAGATTGATTTATTTGCCATATTCTTACATCATTTTGAGATTCAAACTTTCTAAATTTGCTGGGATTCTCCAAGAATTATAGAACAAGAGATCTTCTGAGTGTTCCTATAATTATTCAGTATTAAAACCCCTACACTTCCTGAGGAGCTTCAATAGCCAACTTATGAACCTGGCTTTTGGGAACTGGGGAATGCTTGTTTGATCTTATGACTTAGATAAAAAAAAAAACCCATAAGCACCCCACTATCCATTAGATCACATTTAAAATTATTTTAGGATTCAGGAAAATGTTTCATATTCCACAAAGCAATATACATCAATAAACTATCTGTTCCCCAAATCACAAACAAACCCAACAACAAAATATATTTCTCTGCAAATCTTTGAAAAAAGGAGCATTTTTTATTATAATCTTTATCTTTTACAATTTTCCTTTTGTTACAAGAAGGGTAATCATTTAACAATTTGGCAGAAATATTCTCTCTCTATTCCTAGCACACAGGATGGTGCCTGATAAATACAAACCATTTTTTGAAATGTAAAAATAAGTCATTAAGATATTCCCTATTGAAAGAGAAAGAAAGAGAATACTTTAAGAGATGTCTTAATATTTAAAGTCTTCCTTTCACTATGATCTCATGGCTGTGATCATGGACCATAGCTTTTTGATCCTTTTCCTTAATTCCTCATTTTTGTTCAATCATTGTTGTGTCTAACTCTTTGTGAGCCCATGGACCATAGCACCCTAGTCCTCCACTATCTCTTGAAATCTGTCCTAGCTCATGTTTGTTGTTTTCATGATACTATTTATTTCTTCCTTTGCCCTCCCCTTTTCCTTTTGCCCACAATTTCCCCCCCCCCCCCCAAACAGGTTCTTTTTAAATGAGTTTTCAGTGAATTATGTGCCCAAGAATTTAAGCTTTAGCTTCAGTGTTTGATCCCCCAGTAAATATCCTGAGTTAATTTCTTTCAATATCAACTGACTTAATCTCTTTGATGTGTCTAATGCAGGGCTTTAAAACTTTTTTCTCCTTGTGACACTTAGCATGCATTTCCTTAGTGGACCTGGCTTTGTATCCCTGAAAGAGGTAGTGGACAACAAAGCTGCTATTTGGTGTCTTTTCCCTTAGTTTGAACATTGTCTTGGTTTATGAGTCCAGGATCTTGTATTTTGCATGGACAAAGTCTCTGGATACTGGCATGCTGAATGCTGAGTGTTCTTGGCCAAACTACCTCTCTAGTGTCTATAGACTTGTATGTCTCACTGTGCTGATTTAATAAGACAAATGACTCCCTATGATTTTTTTCACTTGAATTTCCTGATCTTGATTTTATCTGATACATTTTCTTATTCTGTTTGAACGAGTTAGGGATTGGAACTCACTGTACTTCTCTCTACTATTCTGCCATCTTATATCTAGTTTCCCTATGAACTTAGAGGGTTGTGTAAGGCCAAGGGGAAAAAAAATAGCAGTCATTAACGAGGTGAGAGAATTTTATCTATTGTCTATGACCCATTATGAGTTCTTTTGCTCCTCCTATTTTCAGTTCAGTTAAAAAAAAAAGGCTGTCCTATCAGATGTGCATAGTTACCTTGAGTAAATACATGGAAACTAAGCTGTTTTGAACCACATTTGTAAATGTCTGTGCATACACTGTGGTTTTTGAACAGCTTGAAGAAATCTTTAAGATTGATCTATTTTCCACAAGCTCACATCAAGTGGTGGCTGGCTGTTACTTTCACTAAATGCCTGATTTCTAGGGTTATATTTTATATTCTACTACCTTAAAGATGTATATTACCTAAATTTATTATTCTTTAAAAATTCAGCTAGGTGTTTCTCAATGAATAATCATCCATCTATGGGTGTTTTCCTTTCCCCTAATCACTACTTTAGTAATTTTTTTTTTATTTGTGTAGCTAGAATTTAAATAATAAAGGTCATTCTGAGACTCTTAGCTTTTTGTCTGTGATTACTTTTCTGAGAAAGGTAAAATTGAAGAATGACAAAGAATATAATGTCAAATTGTATGGAAAGAAGAGAGGAAACTTGGTATTTCAGAAAAGTCGAGTTCATATTGTTCACAGAGGATATGGAAGCAACAGGTTTGGCTATAACCTGGAAAGAAAAACATTAGAATTTAGGTAGATTAGAAGGCAAGAAAAATGATGAGAATCAATGCATTTCATAGGGAGCCTTTACCATATACCTTCTATGTGCCAGGTGAACAATCAGTTGTAAGAATATGAGTACAAAAAAAAGCAACCCATATTCTCAATAAGCTTATATTTTAAAGTTAGTGATAACTAATATTTGAATAAATCTTTGTAATATAAATATAAAGAGAATAAAAATTAATATAAAGAATGGTTAAATACATGGTTTATTGTGATTGAATACACTAACAGATTGTGGAGATTAGAAAAGATTTCATTCAGAAGATATTGCTTATTCCATATCATAAAGAAAATAAAGGGGCGTTTTGAGGCAGAGATAAAGGATTGAATTCAAAACATAGGATGTTCAATACAAAGTAATGGAGAAAGTTAAAATAATGTATCTGGGGAACACTGAGAGTAAATTCAGATGATAAAAGGATGGGTTAAGAAGTAATTTTTAAAGAATCTGAAAAGATTGATGTGGGTCCAGATATTTAATGAATTATGAAAATATGAAAATGAATTAACAAGTTTATATTTTATCCTTGAGGCAATAGGTAGGTAGTAGCTGTGAATTGGTCCCCACCAACAGACTTCAGCTACCGATTTTGGCATATCAATTCAAGGAAGAGAAGAATCACAGATATATTTATCTATTTATTTTGAACTACTGTCTGACTTGAGAATACTTTCCAATCTACCTCATTTCTTTTAGCTTTCCATCTATTGGCCTCCTAGTTTTTTTTTTTTTTTTTTTTTATTAAGGAACAAGGGTTTATGTATGGTCTCCATTTTCAGATAACTATTTTGATATTTTGATTGTAGTTATTAATGGGTTTCTCTTTAAATCAATGGCTGATTTTGCAGATGTCCCCTTCCACACTGTTTTATGGTTCTCTCTCTGGGTGTTGATGGCTCTCTTCATCACTGAACAACTTGAACTCGTTTGAATTATCTCACTGTTGAAGAGACCCATGTCCATCAGAATTGATCATCATATAGTTTCATTGTTGCCATGTATAATGATCTCCTGGTTCTGCTCATTTCATTTAGCATCAGTTCATTGTAGGTCTTTCTAAGTCTCTCTGAAATCATCCTGATGGTCATTTCTTACAGAACAATAATATTCCATAACATTCATATACCATAAATTATTCAGCCATTCTCTAATTGATGGGCTTTCAACTCAGTTTCCAGTTTCTGGCCACTACAAAGAGGGCTGCCACAAACATTCTTGCACATACATATCCCTTTCCCTTCTTTAAGATCTCTTTGGGATATAAGCCCAGTAGTAACACTGCTGGATCAAAGGGTATTCACAGTTTGATAACTTTTTGAGCATAGTTCCAAATTGCTCTCCAGAATGGCTGGATGTATTCACAATTCTACCAACAATGTATTAGTGTCTCTTCTGTTTTCCCACAGTGCCTCTTCTGTTAATCTGGGCAATCTATATTTTTATAGGCATTCTCCATTTTACTTAGATTGTCAAATTTATTGGCATAAAGTTGGGAAAAGTAACTCCTAATAATTGCTCTAATTTATTCTTCATTAGTGGATAGTTTTCCCTTTTACTTTTTGAGACTAACATTTTGATTTTTCTCTTTCCTTTTTCTAATCAAATTCCATTTGATTCCAGTCTCCATTCGATTTTCTTCAAAGATCTATCATATTTGCTTTTCTAGTATTGTATTTACCTCTTTAACTTCTTTCTTATTTATTTTGCAGTTTGATTTATCTAGTTCTGAGAGAGCAAGATTGAGATTTTTTTTTTGGTATTTATTTCTTATAGTTTTGCTATTTATTTCTTCTTGCAACTCTCTTAACTTTTCCTTTAGGAATTTAGATGCTACACCACTTGATGCATATATGTTAATACTGATATTGCTTCATTATCTATGGTACCCTTTAACAAGATAGAGTTTCCTTCCTTATATCTTTTAATTAGATCTATTTTTGCTTTTGCTTGATCTGAGATGAGGATGGCTATCCTTGATTTTTTTTTTTTACTTCCCTAAAAGCAGGATAAATACTTTTCTCTTTCCTTTTCCCCTTTCCCTCCACCCCAGTATTTTACTTATGAGCACTACTTGCCTCAAGCAATCCTCCCTCTTTAGAGAGCCTCCTCCTTTTTTATACCTTTCCCCTACTATTTCTGTTTTCTCTTCTATTTAGCCTATCCCTTCCCTTTTCTCCTTTCCCCCTCCTACTTTTATATAGGGTGAGAAAAGTTTCTCAGTGAAACCAAATATATTTAATATTTTTTTCTTTGACCCAAATCTGATGAGAGTAAGATTCACACAATATTTGTCACCCTCTCTTCTTTCCCTCAATTATAATAGCTTTTCTTTGCTTCTTCCTGAGATGTGATTTCTCTCATTTTACCTCCACTTTCCCCTTTTTTTCTGTTACAATCCTCTTTCTGCCTCTAGTTTCTTTTTTATATTATAATAGTAAAATTAGATTATATTTGTACCCTCTCTGTATACCCATAACAGAAATACAGTTTTCAAGAGTTTTTTTTTCTTTTTACCTTTTTATGCTTCTTTTGGGTTCTATATTTGGAAGTCAGATTTTTTGTTTAGCTCTTCTTTTTTCATCAAAAAATAAATGGAATTCACCAGTTTCATTTAATGTCCATCTTCTTCCCTGAAAGAAAATGCTGAGTTTTAGCAGGGTAATTTATTTTTGGCTGTATGCCAAGTTCCTTTGTCTTTCGGAATATGAGATTCTAGCCCTTCCATCCTTTAAAGTAGCTGCTAGGTCCTGAGTAATCCTTATTGTGGCTCCTTGGTATTTGAATTGTTTCTTTCTGGCTGCTTGTAATATTTTTTCTTTGGTCCAATAGTTCTGAAATTTAGCCACAATATTCCTTGGGGTTTTAATTTTGGTCTCTTTCAGGAGATATTTGGTGAATTCTTTCAGTGGTCATTTTACCTTCTGATTTTATGATATCCAGGTGGTTCTCTTTGATGATTTCCTGAAAGATAGTCTAGGTTCTTTTTTTCATCGTGTATTTCAGGGAGTCCAATAATCTTTATATTGTCTCACCTAGATCTATTTTCCAGATTATTTGTTTTCCCAATTAGGTATTTTACATTTTTTTCTATTTTTTCCTTTTTTTGGGGGTGGGTGGGTTGCTTGACTGATTCTTGTTGTCTCATTGAGTCATTCATTTCCATTTATACAGTTCTGAATTTCAGTGAATTATTTTCTTCATTTACTTTTTTTTAACTTCTTTTTGAATTTGATCAATTGCCTTTTTAAATGAATTGTTCTATGAAATTTTTTTCCATTTCACAAATTTTGTTTTTTAAGGTATTATTTTCTTTTTCTGTTTTGCCCAGTCTATTTTTTAAGGAGTTATTTTCTTTTTTTGTTTCACAAATTCTGTTTTTCTGGAAGTTGCTTTCTTTTTCCATTTTATCAAATCTATTTTTTAATGAGTTATATGACTTTTCCAAACCCTCTTGGAAAGTTTTCATTTGCTTTTTCCTTTTTCTTCTAGGTCTCTTTAAAATCCTTTTAAATTTCTTCTAGAAGAGCCTTGTGTGATGGGGGGACCAGGCTACATCACCCTTTGTGGCTTCATCTGGAGACAATCTGCCTTTAGTGTCCTGTTTGAAATCTTCTCTCTTTCACCATAAAACTTGTCTATCATCAGAGTCCTCTTTACCTTTTTTACTAATTATTTTTTAAAATTAAGGTCTGCTTTTAGGGTAGGGTAGGTTTTCCAAACTTCCTCTACAAGCAGCTGCTTACTCTAGAAGTGGCCATGGCTGCACTGGGTCACTGCTGATTCACTCCCAGTGCTGGTTGGGTGTGGTCAGGTTCCACGAGATTCTGCTGTTTTGAGGTTTGCTATTGATTTTTTGTGTTTGTATTGGATGTTTTATAATTTCTCTGCTGATCTACTTGCTTGCAATCAAGGCAGACTGGTCAACACTACTGTAGATTCCCATAGATCCCTTCCTGTAGATTCTTCCCCACATGAAGTCTGCACCACCCTGAAGAATCCACAATGCCCTTGGAGTTTACATTGCCCCAGGACTCTGTGCTGTCTGTGTTGGCTTTTGTGCTCAGGTGCTTGAGCTGTGCTTGCCTGCCTCCCTCCCATTTTTGATTGAAAGAGACCTTTTCTGGTCTGTTTCCTCCTTGTAGATTCTCTGCCATGTAGAGTCTGCATTGCCCTGGGACTCTCCACTGTCTGTGCTGGCATTTGTGCTTAGCTGCTTGCCCTGGCTGCCACCCTCCCATTTCCAATTGAAACAGACCTTTTATGGAAATCCTAAAAATTATCTTCTGCTGATAATTTGTTGCACTCCTAATATTTGTGTGTTCTGCTGGCCCAGGGCTAATTTAGAGGCTCGATTTGCTAATTATTCTAAAGGGAGAAAGTCAGAAAGAAATGTGTGTTGTCTCCACAATCTTGTCTCTTTTGCCCAAGTCTCCAAAGCATTTTTAAGGATTTAAGTTTCTTAGTATCTAGTTCAGTTCCTTTCCTGATGTTGATATATTTATTATAGCTTTACATCTTTTTATTTACCTTATGAGTTTCAAGCTCTCTAAATTTGCTGGTAATTCTCTAAAAATGATGGAATTAGAAATCTCATTAGTATTTACATAGTTATTCAGTGTTAAGGACCCTACAATCCCTGAGCAGCAGCTCAAATCCCTGAACCTATAACTAGCTTATTGCCACAAACTTTGGGAAATGGGGGGAGGGAACATTTGAGGACTTTATGATGCCTAGATACTATGGCTTATCTTAAATATCCCAGTAACCATTAGATCATGTTTAAAATTATTTTTGATTTGGAAAACAATTTTATATTGTACGAAACTATACAGATTAATATGCCATCCATTCCCCAAACAACTAAGAAACCCAACAATATGTGTTCTTCTGCAACTCTTAGAAAAAAATAGATTCTTCATTATAAACATTTTTAAAAAATAATTTTCCATGTATTACAGGAAAGAGGGTAACATGTAACAATTTGACAGAAATAGTGTCACCCTGCTTTTAGCACTCAGCACAGTGCCAGATATATACCAATCATTTATTGAGATGTCAAAACAAGTCATGAAGATATTCACTATTTTGAGAGAGGGAGAGAAAGATACAGGGAGAAACAGAGACAGGGGGTTGAGATAGAAGAGATAAAGGGAGGGAGAGAGAGTTAGGAAGAGGAAAGGGGGAGGGAGAGAGATGGGGAAAGACAAGAGTAGGGGGAGGAAGAAGAGGCAGAGGGGAATTAGGGAAGAAGAAGAAGACAGGGAGGGAGAGAGGAAGGGGGTGGAGAAAGGAGAAGGAGAATGGAAGGGAAAGGGAGAGGAATGGGGAGGAAAAGAGAGGGGGAAGGTAGGGAAAAGGAAAGAGGGAAGGGGAAAGGATGGAAGGGAAAGAGGGAGAGAGGGAGAGAGAGAATGAGCACATTTTAAGAGATGTCTTAATTCTTAAAGTCTTTCTGGCTCTATGATATCATGTCATTGTTCCAGGTTTCTGATTATTTTCCTTAATTCCTCACTTTTGTTCAGTCATACAATTGTGCATGATTCTTTGTGGCCCTTTATATCATAACATCCCAGTTCCTTTTTTCCTCCATTATTTCTTAAAATCTGTTTCCATACTGTCTATTTCTTCCTCTGTTCTCTCCTTTTCCTTTTGCCTTCAATTTCTCCCAACATTAGCATCTTTTCCAAAGAGTTCTGTCTTCTAATTTTGTGGCTAAAATATTTAATCTTCAGTTTCCGTATTTGACCTTTCAGTTAATAGCCTGCATTAATTTCTTTCAGTATTGACTGACTTGTTTTCTTTGCTGTCTAAAGGACTCTCAAAGGACTTCTCTAGCACCATAACATTAAATTGTCAATACTACAGTGCTCAGCTTTCCTGATAGTCCAACTCTCGCAGCTATACATTGCTACTGAAAACCTATAGCATTACTTATATGGACTTTTGTTGGCAAGGTGATATCTCTGTCCCAATTTGCTATAGGAACCTATTATTTTGAAGACTTCAGTCATCATCTATAGGGATCTTTGTGCCCAAAAATGTAAAATCTGATACTCCTGGCATTTCTTTTCTTTCTATTTGCCAAGAAGTGTTAGGAGAAGTTACCAAGATTAGTTTTTTTTTTTTTTTTTTTGGATGTTAGGCTTCTAGTCAGCTTTTACAATTTTTTCTTTTACCTTCATAAAGAGGCTCCTTAATTCTTCTCAACTTTTATCAGAAGATTTCTCCTTGCTTTTCTTTTTATGTTTAGGTTATTTGCAACATACACTGCACACAACTTCTCTTAGTCTTCCATTAATCTCCATTTAAATCCTTTTGACTCTTCTTTTGTTTCTAGGATATTTTTACATGATTATTATTTCTAAATAGTATGGCCTATAATCTTAGCTTACCATAGTACATTAATTTTTTCTCTTTTCCTACTTTTAGTAGCATGATAGTACTCATCTTATTGATAGCATTATCCAGTTACTGCTTTCATGACACAAATATTCAGTGATATATGAGGCCATATTTGCTTCTTGAATCATGCCTCATGCATTCTAATTCCTCTTGTTTCTTACCTGAATTTGGAAATTGCACATAGACTTTTTAGCCCCTGAATTTTATTTCTAGTCAATTATTATAACCTGTCTTGTGGTCTTCTGAAAGTCTTCCCAATTGTTATTCTTCTTGTTTCATTTTAATCATACTTAATACTCTTTATCTTGATAGATGTGAATAGTTAACTCTATCATCTTTTTTTTACTTTAAACAACTTTCAATAAACACATATATTTTTATGAATTTCTATTCCTAGACAAAAGTCATTACTTTGTATTATGCCAACATCCAGAAATCTAGATCCAATTTTCCTTTATAATTTTCTTACATACCTTTTCATTAGCTTATTTTTTTTCTTTCTGTATGATGATAATACCACTTGTTTCCCTATCTGCTTCAAGATAATACTTTTTAGGCTTCTTCTGACAATATTCTTTGAGTTCATTAGTTACTCAAAGTTGGATACTTGCCAGTACAACTATTGGGCAAATTTCTGGTTTGTATTCAGGCAAATGTTCCAAGAAAAAAACAAACTTTCAGATAATGGTAACTACAATAGCTACCTCATAATCATTGAATACAATCATATTTCCCCAATAGCCACTAGTTTTTGCCCGTCCTCTGACTCTAATTGGAATTGCTCACAATTTAGAATATAGAGGTAATCTTTGATCTTCCAATATTTTTTATATTTTTACTTATTTCACTCAGTATTTCTCATTTTGAGTTCTAAATGATCTTCCTTCCTTTCTTTCCTTATTCATTAAGAATTCAAGCAATATGTGGTAGATAAAAGGTGAAATTATTGAGAATACAAAAATTTAAGTTCTTGAGGATATTGATTTATTAGTCATTGTCTGCTAATGGCTTAATCAATAAGGACCAGTAGCCTTCCTCTACTTTGGATTCATTGGAGGACAGGCTTTTTTGCATTAAAAACTATTAATTAAATGAGATGGATTAATTAAAATACCCTTAACCCTGATACAATATTAGGCAATCTTATTTCTAATTGGTGAAATAGTAGAAGCTTACCAAGTTGGGAGTGGGAGAGTGAAAAGGTATAATTAATTGAAATTAGCAAAATATGTCCTATCCCTAACTGCAAATATTTGCATATACAATCTAAGTAACATAGAAACAATAATTGATTGATCAATATGGGAACAGTTTTCAAATGAGCCATGTGAAAAATTATGAAAAAACTGCTTATATAAATTTTTGAATAAGACAAAGTTTCTGGTCAGTACAACATAGATCCTTATTTAAAATAATAGGTAGATAGGTCTAGCTTTTTAGCGACAATCAGTAATTGTTGATTGAACAGTTGTTCAAACAAAGCAACAAAGTCTTCTCACAATTTCCATAATTAAAGATGAAATTGTACTAGACCTATGATTGAATAAAAAGGGAACTGAACTATATCCAGAATAGAGTTAGAAGATGTAGTCAGTGTGGCTTATGCCTTATAACCACTTGGGATATATCTCCCCAATATCCCTTTTGACTTACTGAGGAATGTGTAACCCATTACTTCCAAGAATCATTCATTTATAAGCCAAATCTATAACTCATATTTATAAAGAGAATATGAATTTTATAAAGAGAAATTACTTAAGTCAGAATATAGCCCAAAGTACTTAGGGGGCTTACAATGACTAATTTTGAGAGGAGCTATTTACATGTCATTATGGTCACTAAGAAAATTTAAATATAAGCATCATGAAACAAAAAGGCATGACAATAAACCAATGAGCATCAATATCAACTAACAAAAAAGAAGTCTTTTGTATCCTGCTAGGCTATTTCCAAGGCCCATTTAAAATCACATTTTGTCTTGAGTCCCAAATACTCCATGTCATCAACTAATCCCTGGAAACCTCTTGGACATTCTGAATTAGGCCTCATTCTCAGAGTAGCTCTGAGGGGCTTTGTTTCTCTGATTCCAAATTAACTTATAATGGTTCTGATAATCCACTAACATCTGCTAGTAACAAGATTTAATACAATATAGTATAACATTTAAAATTTTGTTTTTTAAACCCAAAACTTTAGAGGATATCACTTTGTCTTTCTTTATCTAAAACCTGTACATGCTATATAAATCTTAAAAATTTCCTGAGGATCTAAATTGTAAAAAAAAAAAGTCTTCTGTCTTTTTAATTTTTTTCAGATATTTTAAAAATGGGCAAATAATTTCAATTTAAGTATTGGGAATAAAAAAGGAAAATAATGGAAAAAACTGATTCTCAACCAAGAGGAGCATATATTCTTTAGACCTGTAATTTAGGTTAGATCTATTAGAGTGGAGATAATTAATCATTTGACTCATCACCTTTTCACCTTTAAGGGAGTCAAAATATATTTTAGAGAACTGTAGAAATAAATATGAACATGAGTATGAAAAAAGGGGAAAAGAAAACCTTTTCTTCTGTACTGTTTCTGATATTCCTCCTTGAATCCATTAATAAATATTAGTGAAGGTAGAGTTTATTTCCTAATTTATCATCTGACTCTAGTAAATTGTGATTTGTTTGGCTCAGTCTTCTAAAGAGTGGAAGTGATATTTCATAGAGAATGTCATATTCTTTAAGATTTAAGGGAGCCAGTTATGTAGATAGAGAATGTAGAGTTCTAGAGAATTTCCAATCTCTTGAGAAGAGTTTCATACAAGTGGTCCTAGAATTGGGAGAATAATAATGAAGTAAGACATAATATAGAGGAGTAAAACCCAAAACTTTTATTTCTTCTGGTACTTTGAGCTGTTCAGGTGTGAGGGGTTTGATGGATAGAAATATCTAGAATATTCAAATAGTCTATTTTTTTTTTAGCCAACTTCATGGATTATTTTCCTTCTTGAAAGTAGTCCAAGGTTTTATACCAAGAATGAAAAGTTAATCAGTCAATAAAAAAAATCAGTATTTACTCTTTTCCAGGTACTGATCTGTGCATTGTGCTTATAAATTCAAAAGTGACCAAGTTCCTATTTTGAAAGAGCTTATAATTTAATAGAGGGAGTTCTGGTCACAGAAAACAAAAGTTTTGTTACAGAACCCTCAGGGATAGTATAACAATAGTTTTGCTTATTTTATTGGTATAACTAAAGAATTTTCTACACTGGTAAGTAAGAAAGGTGAGAATGGACATTTTTTTGGAAGTCATTGAAAAAAGGGAGGATTATAAAAGAATGACAATGTAATAATTTTGAAATAGGCTAGAAAAAGCAGGTCAAACCACGCACTTCAGAAATTTCATGTGAATGTTCGTCATAGGGGATAAAGAAGGAGCAAGCAAAAGTGCAATTCACAAAACAGAAAAATAAAAGGACAGATTGGAAAGCAAGGGAAATGATGAAGACAATCAACAAACAAATAGGTGTTATGGATTTACTATGTATTGTACCCTGTAATATGGTTTAGGCCTACAAATATAGAATGACACATTCTCTACTCACAAGGAAGATGAGGAAAAAAAAAAAAATATATATATATATATATATATATATATATATATATATATAATCATTGTTCTTTATCCTTAATTTTCATAAAAGCCCCATGACATCTCAGGGATTGTTTCAATTTGCACTTGAATTGGATTTAAGTGAGGCATAATGCACAAAGTCATCAATTTTACTCTCTTTTCCAGGATCATCTTGGGCCCAGGGGAAGAAAAAAGGTCTAGATGATTGGACACAGCCTGAGATGCAGTGGAGGACCCTGATATTTTCAAAATCTTACCAAGTTCTATGCACACCACCGGGCCTGCTTCAGTCACCTTCATGGCCTTTGGGATAAATTATTCTCATCTACACTTCTGCTGGGGAAAGGAAATAAGCCAAAATTCACAAAAGTGGTTGAATAATAGGTGCTTTGTGATGAGAGGGCAAAAAGTAACACCAGAAAATATTACTTATGTGCATCTAAAAGAAAGAGAAAAGATTCTGTAAGACACAGATAAGGAGAGAGTGCATTCAGTGCTTGTAGAATGATCAGTATAAAGACAAAAATAGGACACATATTGCAGTAATTTAGATATGAAAAGAAAAAGGTCTGAACTAAGGTGACAGCAATTTGAGTAGAGAGAACAGGTTGTATTCAAAAGTTTTTGTGGAGGTTGAAAAACAAACTTTGTCAACAGAATCTATAGGTGGCCTAATTGAAATAGAAAAGTTCTTTGAAGGCAGAAGGTTCATGTGTCTGATAAGTCAAGCAATTACCTCTAAGACATAGATGGAGAAGGCCCTAGACCTTGAATTCAAAAACATGGAAATTTTATCAACCGCTAAATCTGAAGAATCTTGTGTCCAGCTCAGCTTTTACACTTGCCATTCATGGACTAACCCTAATAAAGATGCAATATGGCAGCTACTTCTGCAGAAGCTGTAGCACCTGCCTCCTCAGAAGGCAGAAAGAAGTATAGATTATACTTTCACATAGCCAAAGGTGAAATGTTAGAAATGAATGTGTTCTTGTCAGTGGGAATGACATTAGAGAACACTCTGTATACCACATTTGTTCTTGTTCTCTAATGACCATTGAGCCTTTCTTTTCCTTGTAGTTGAAGTCTCTTATTAAGTGTTAAATTATGAATTCCTTGAGAAGAGGGACTGTTGTTTTTCTATTACTTAGAATAATGATTTGCATAAAGTAAATTCTTAACAAATTCTTCCTTTTTTTCCTCCCCCTACCCCACCCAGTAATTTATTCATTCATAAGGGGAAATCATAAGAGGAGGAATTTTTGATACTGCTATAGTTATCAACTTGAGATATTGGGAGGATCAGGGCAATTTTTGATGAATATAGTGAATATGAATGAAAAGATTTTAGAGAAAAAAGTAAAGTTCTATTGAATTTGAGATGTATGTAATACATGTACTTTGACAGATTCTAACAGGATCATTGATAATCTGGTACTGAAACTTAATGGAGAAACTAGCATGATTTTTAATCTGTTTATCTATATTTGCCTATCTATTCATTGGTATTCACTACATTAGTATTTGCATCTATCTTTTATCACTCTAATTGCATCATAATTATGTGAAAAATAGACTTTCATCATAATTCTGGCTCTCATAAATTTCTGTAATATCATTCAATTTTGCTTAGAGCTGACCATCCATGAAGAATCTGTCTAAACTTTTTTTTCAAAAAATTTTTTTTTCTGCTGTAATGTCTTTTCCTAAAAGTCAGCCATGAGACATGAGATTCTGCCCAAGAAGAACATTATGAATTTAAAAAAGTATTAATGAGATGATAAAAAAGTGTGACTTAAAAATGAAATGAGAGTAGAATTAGGAGGTAAGAGAATGAATATAAAAGTGTTGATATTCTGATATAAAATGAAGTTTCAGGATGTCAAGAGTGCTAAAGTTATGAATGAGCTGAAACTAGCAAGGAAAAAAGTGAGGATTTTGGAAAGTGTTTGTTTTTAAGTCTTGTTGATAAAAAATCTAAGGTTTTTGACTCTTTACTCAACTGGGTTTTGGACATTGCTCCAAGTTTCTGTTCTTTAGTTTGCTGTCCTTATTTCATAGTAAGACTGGAGAAATCCCTCATATAAAATTTAGATATAGCTGACAAAATGTGGCTAATACTGTACCTTCTAGGAAAAATACTCTTTGAACAATCTATCTTTCTATCTATCTCAGATTAATATAGACATCAGATATAGCATGCTCATTTATTTTTCCTACCAATAAAAATGCTTAAGACTGCGAGGAGCTCAAATGTGACTATAAAAAAAAAAGCAGCATCTTGTATAAACTTTCAAACAAATTGCATTTATTATACTCTTCTTATAAAGAAAAAGGCCCTTTGTGTGACTGTTAAACTAGCATTTTACATTTACCTTGGATGTGTGCAACTTGGGGTAAGCATCATTAGATAAATCATGGCATGGGTTAGGCTTTCTAACATCTAACCCCATAGTCTAGAAATATGTTAAAAAATGTGTGTGTGTGTATGTGTGTGTGTGTGTGTGTATGTGTGTGTGTGTGTGTGTGTGTACAAAAACAATTTTTTGTGTATGTTTGAGATTGAAATCAGGTTCAGGTAGGGACTATATTAAAAGAGGTCTAACATTCCCAAGTGTCTTTGACTTTCTGATTCTTTTTTAAATGTTGAAAAAACCAAATGATCATCTTTGAGGATTTCTACTTCCCCTAACTGGCTGGAAACAAGATTGTTTCCTACTCAGAAAACATTATTTGGTAAAGAATGCTAATTAGTGCTTTGTCCTCATGATATAAAAGGATAAGACGAAAAAATCTGGTGGGCACTACTTTTATGCAAGCACATGTTTTTGCTGTTATTTTCTTACGTAGGAAAACATGAATCCCTGCCATCATTCCTCTATGCATGGGATGGGAAGAAGAAAGCTATCTCCATTAGCTCACTAAGTTTTGTAGAAAATCCAAAGGAAATTAAAATCTATCAAAGTGTTTGAAAAGAAAAAGGCCCCAAAGAAAAAGGAAGTATAGGCTTTTTGCTCACTTCTCTTAAAGACCACAGAGAAGGAGGCTCCTCCTGACTTTGAATGCAGTCATATTGAACAAGGTGATCAGTCAGGATGTATTGCTATTGCTTCATTTCAGGAACATTCATGTCTCAGCAAATAGCCCCATCGCCGAAAAACGTAAGTAAAAATCTATGTGTGTGTGTGTGTGTGTGTATGTATGTATGTGTATGTGTCTGTGTATGTGAATGTACATCTTGTTGTGGATGTTTGAGATAGAAATCAGCTTCCATGGAGTGTGGATTAAAAGGTATCTTTTTGATATCCCCAAGTGTCCAAGTGTCAAAGGATTTCTAATTCTGTTTAAATGGTGAAGTACAATGAGTAGTTAGCTACCTTAGGAAAAGTATATTGCTTTTCATTCTCTCTCTCTCTCTCTTTCTCTCTCTCTCTCTCTCTCTCTCTCTCTCTCTCTCTCTCTATATATATATATATATATACATACTCACATATATACATATGTGTATAACTATATACATAACATATTTTTATCCAATATTAGCCTTCTCCAGGGAAGGGGAAGGCAAGAAAAAAAAACCCTAAGAAATTTACATGATAACTTTATTATATATTTAAAAGAAATAGTGAGTGAGTTGAAAAAATATTTTTCCCCTACTATGTTATAAAAATGCTTGTATATTTAATAAATTTTGAAAAATGAAGTAAATAAAAATAAAACTAGTGAAAAAAAGCACTCATATGATCATGGAAAAGTTTTTCGGGTAAAGTCTTCTGAAGAGTGTTTTCAGGCAATGATCTTTGTATAGAAGTCTTCATATTCTTGTTCCTCAGGCTATAGATGACAGAGTGCAGGGCTGGAGGCACCACTGTATAGAATATGGACAACAACAGATCTAGAATAGATTCAGATTCCTAGAGTGGCTTTAAGATAAGCAGTGCCACTTGTTGCAGTATAAATCATGAGAACAATAAGGTGAGGCAGGCAAGTGGAGAAGGCTTTGACTAATTATTCATGGTTGGAGTCTTCAGCACAGTTGAGACTGTGGGACCATAAGAAACAGCTATGGAAATAAAGCACAGAAATCCTAAAGCAATCCCAATAGCCAAACTTGAATCAATTCCAATATGAATATCAGAGTAGGAGAGTCAAAGTAATAAAGGTAAATCAAGAAGGACTTGGACCCACAAAAAAGCAAAGTGAATGTGGTAGCTAAGTATAGAACCCCAAAGAAACCTCCACCACGCCAGGAAATCATTGCCATCTTCACACAAGTTGCTCTAATCATGATGATTTCATAATATGGGGACTGATAAATGGCCACATACTGGTCAGAGAACATCATTGTGAGAAGAAAAAGCTCTATTACTGAAAAGAAAATTACAAAAAAGAACCGTAATACACAGCCTGTGAAAGAAATGGAATGACTAGGGCTCAGAAAGTTTGTGATTCATTTAGGGAGTGTGGTAGAAATAAAGCAAAGATGAAAAAAAAAGTTAGACTGGCAAAAAGAAGTTTATTGGCACTGAGAAGTTAGCTTTTTCCTAGGAGGCTGCCTTCCTCAGTGGGAAAGTCCTGACAAGAAGTAAAGGTCTAGTAGAGAAATCCTGGCAGAGTGATAAAGAGGAGGGGTATTAATACCGAGAAGAAGGCGTCTTCTCAGCAGGCAGGGTCCTGGCAGCCAGCTGTGCCAAGGAGAGAGAGGGATTCCTTAACAAGGCATGGTCTTTCTTTTGGGCCTCAGCAAAGGAATGAGCCCCCAAATTGCCCTTTAATTAAGAAATCTGAGCCTGAAGTTTCAATTGAATGAGATTACTTCAATGTTGTCATTTCCCCCAGGAGAATGAATTTTTCACTAGAATGTAAAGAACAAAATGTATAGTAGATTTGGTACTCAATGTATATAAAGGGATCTTGAGAGTACTTAGCAACTGGAAGAGAGGAATGATATTTTTGGTGCTAAAAATGTGTCTGTGTATGTGAATGCACATCTTGTTGTGGATGTTTGAGATAGAAATCAGCTTCCAAGGAGTGTGGATTAAAAGGTATCTTTTTGATATCCCCAAGTGTCAAAGGATTTCTAATTCTGTTTTAGTCCTTTTAATGCCATAGTTCATGATCTTGGAAATATCAGTTAGAAGAAGAGAGTTTTACCAGGTTAGAGAAGGAAAATGGTTTGTTTTATTATTTTCCTTATAATAACTTTTTCTCCTTGGATATATTTACAATATGATTCATGAAAGCTTCTCTAATTTTCTCATTTTTTTTATAGCAATTCACCATGTACAGTTACATGTTTGAAATAGTTTCCCTTGCATTCCACTTTGTTTATGTTGTTCAAAACCTGCATATCATAGGCTTTAAAAACTGTTCTAAGGCTATACTAGCCAAATGACTCACAATTTTTCAACAGCATGAACCCCCCTTACTTCCTCCCCATATGATCTGCTTCTCTTCTAATTATGTATTTTATGATCTTTACTATTAAGGTCACATATCTATTGTTGTTGTGTGCATTCCTAAATATATTCATTTTGGAGGATTTAGTAAGTTCTCCTAGGATGAAATCATAAGAACTTTTTCTTTTCCCCTATTCTTTACTGCAATGGATAGAAACCTGGTGTAAAACAATTTCTCTAGTTAAGTGTGGAAAGAGGGTACTGAGTTCCTCAGCTGTATTAAGTAATACACTAAGATAAATGGCTTCCATAGCCTCTTTTTTTCAAACATTATAAAACCTGTGGAAAATTTAAAAAAGGAATCTCTAAGACCAAACATCTTTCCTGCCTCAGCAAAAGGGACACCTGAATATTACATAGTTATACACTAGGGTCATAGACCTTGTATATCATACCTCATACCTGGTATAGTTCAGTAAATACTTTCCTTAGGAACAATTTTCTTTTCTCAATAAAGTATTGCCATTAAAGGATATGAAAGTTCCAAGTGAGAAAGAACAATAAAAAAAACAAATAACAATTTGGTTTAATTAAAATAAAAAAAAAGAAAACAAATAAAACAGCAAGGGCCAGATGCTGATAAATTTCAGTGTGTATTTTATATATGTGTGTGTATCTATCTATCTGTAATGTTCATTTGAAATATAAAAAGTTAACATTCTGTGATTTAAAAAAAAGTTCAATTTTTAATTTAGTTCTCAAAGCCTTTCAGGGTTAATTTGGGATGCTCAGAGGAATTCCAAACAAATCCTAACTTTTTTTTTTCTCCCAAAGAGGAAACAAAGGGTAAAGATATGGAATGGATCCAAGAGAAAAGAAGTTAACTCATTATTTTAGTTTTTTTTTCCCCTGAAGGTAAGGATATGGAATAGATCCAAAAAAAAATAAATTAACTCATTATTTCACTTTTTTTCCTCCCCTGATGCAGGAATGAGTGAGTTCTGGTGAAAATATTCTGTTTTTTCTTTTATGTATACAAGATTCAAAATTGATCAGGGAGAAGACAAGCAGCTCCTAGTAAAATTGGAGTCAGTTTAAAATGAAATAGGAGCATTTTGTTAGGAACTCTCTAAGCTTCCATAAAGTTTGTTATTTTGGTCCAACTGGAATATTAATTCATTCTACTCTTCATTGTTTCCTCTTAGTCTGTTCAGTCAAAAGAAAAAAAAAAAGAATAAGTAAAATAAAGAAATAAAAAAAACCCTATTACTTTGTTCTAAGAAAAAAAGTCATGAATTCACAGGGACTATTGGAATGATATTTTTAAAATGGTTGGTTTTTATTTATTTATTTTTATTATAATAACTTTTTGTTGACAGAATCCATGCCAGGGTAGTTTTTTACAACATTATCCCTTGCACTCACTTCTGTTCCGATTTTTCCCCTCTCTCCCTCCACTCCCTCCCCTAGATGGCAAGCAGTCCTATATATGTTGAATATGTCCTAGATACAATATACATGTGCAGAACTGAACAGTTCTCTTGTTGCACAGGAAGAATTGGATTCAGAAGGTAAAAATAACCCGGAAAGAAAAACAAAAATGCAAACAGTTTACGTTCATTTCCCAGTGTTCTTTCTTTGGGTGTAACTGCTTCTGTCCATCATTGATCAATTGAAACTGAATTAGGTCTCTTTGTCGAAGAAATCCACTTCCATCAGAATACATCCTCATACAGTATCGTTGTTGAAGTATATCATGATCTCTTGGGCTCATTTCACTTAGCATCAGTTCATGTAAGTCTCTCCAAGCCTCTCTGTATTCTCCTACTGGTCATTTCTTACAGAACAATAATATTCCATAACATTCATATACCACAATTTACCCAACCAATTAACCAATTTACTCCAATTGATGGGCATCCATTCATTTTTCAGTTTCTAGCCACTACAAACAGGGCTGCCACAAACATTTTGGCACATACAGGTCCCTTTCCCTTCTTTAGTATCTTTTTGGGGTATAAGCCCAGTAGTAGCACTGCTGGATCAAAGGGTAGGCACAGTTTGATAACTTTTTGAGCATATAGTGATGGAAATACTTTTTAAGCCAAAAGTTTGTAGAGGAGGCCCTTTAAGAAATTTTAAAATGGTACAACTTGCTATTTCTTTTAAATAAACATAAAATTATCACATTAATTTGTTTTTTCCTTCCTTTAATTTTTCCACTTAATCACTATCAAGTATGTATATTTATCTCCTATCTATCTACCTATCTATTTTTCTGTTTGTATATCTGTATATTTATATATGTGTGTTTATATATATAATTATTTTATGCATATTTATATTTATCAGTTCTTTTTCTGGATGCTGATAAGGTCTTTATTAATATGTTCTTTAGAGTCTAATTGGGTTTTTAAAACAAATTCAATCAAATATATATAATTAATTAACAATAACTAGTGACATTGACATGAGCAAACAAAAAAGATTTCAAGTCAGTAAGCTCCAAAAGGCCATAAATGATTTTCTTTTCCATTAAAAAAAAATAAAGCAATAGTGTAATCATGGAGAAGACCTTAGTATTGATCCCTATGAGAGATCTTTCCAGCCTATTAGCTTCCTCAGAGAAATTTTGATGTCCTTGTTCCTTAGGCTATAGATTATAGAGTTCAGGGTTGGGGGCACAACTGTATAGAATATAGACAAGGATCTAGAACAGAGTAGGATTCCTGAGGTGGCTTTAGATAATCAGGGACATCTGTTGTGATGAAAATAATGAGAACAATGAGGTGGGGCAGGCAAGTGGAGAAAGCTTTTGACTTACCCTCTGTAGTTGGTATCTTCAGCACAGTTTAGAATATGGGACCATAAGAGACAGCTATAGAAATAAAGCACAGAATTCCTAAAACAACTCCAATAGCCAAAGTCACATCTACTCCAATATGTATATCAGAGCAGGAGAGTCTAAATAATGAAGAAAAATCACAGAAGAATTAATTAGTGGATTTATAGAACGGCAAAGTAAATGTACTAGCTGAGAACAGAGCCCCTAAGAAACCTCCACTAAGTCAGGAAACAGTTGCCATCTTTTGTTTTTCCATATGAATTTTTTTTGTTGTTATTTTTTCTAGGTCATTAAAATATTTTTTTGGGAGTCTGATAGGTATAGCACTAAATAAATAGATTAGTTTAGATAATATTGTCATCTTTATTATATTTGCTCGCCCTATCCAAGAGCATTTAATATTTTTCCAATTGGTTAGATCAGACTTAATTTGTGTGAAAAGTGGTCTGTAATTTTACTCATGAAGTTTCTGATTTTCCCTTGGCAGATAGATTCCTAAATATTTTATATTATCAGTAGTTATTTTAAATGGAATTTCTCTTTGTAACTCTGACTGTTGGATTTTGTTAGTGATATATAAAAATGCTGATGACTTATGTGGGTTTATTTTATAACCAGCAACTTTGCTAAAGTTGTGGATTATTTCTAATAACTTTTTAGCAGAATCTCTGGGGTTCTCTAAGTATACCATCATGTCATCGGCAAAGAGTGATAATTTGGCTTCCTCATTGCCTATTCTTATTCCTTTAATCTCTTTCTCAGCTCTTATTGCTATAGCTAGCGTTTCTAATACAATATTAAATAGTAACGGTGATAGTGGGCAACCTTGTTTCACTCCAGATCTTATTGGGAATGGTTGCAGTTTGTCTCCATTACATATGATGCTTACTGATGGTTTTAAATAGATGCTGCTGATTATTTTAAGGAAAAGTCCATTTATTCCTATACTCTCAAGTGTTTTTAATAGGAATGGATGTTGGATTTTATCAAATGCTTTTTCTGCATCTATTGAGATGATCATATGGTTTTTGTTAATTTGGTTATTAACATGGCCAATTATATTGATAGTTTTCCTAATATTGAACCAGCCCTGCATTCCTGGTATAAATCCTACTTGATCATAGTGTATTATCTTGGAGATGATTTTCTGTAGTCTTTTTGCTAATATCTTATTTAAGATTTTAGCATCAATATTCATTAGGGAGATTGGTCTATAATTTTCTTTCTCTGTTTTCAGCCTACCTGGTTTAGGTATCAGTACCATGTCTGTGTCATAGAAGGAATTTGGTAGGACTCCTTCATTCCCTATTTTATCAAATAATTTATATAGCATTGGGGCCAATTGTTCTTTAAATGTTTGGTAAAATTCACATGTAAATCCATCTGGTCCTGTGGATTTTTTCTTAGGGAGTTGTTTAATTGCCTGTTCTATTTCTTTTTCTGAAATGGGACTATTCAAGCAATTTACTTCCTCCTCTGTTAGTCTGGGAAGTCTATATTTTTGGAGGTAGTCATCCATTTCACTTAGGTTATCAAATTTATTGGCATAAAGTTGAGCAAAATAACTCCTTATTATTTCTCTAATTTCCTCTTCATTGGTGGAAAGTTCTCCCTTTTCATTTTTAAGACTACTAATTTCATTTTCCTCCCTCCTTTTTCTAATCAGATTTACCAAAGGCTTATCTATTTTATTGGCTTTTTCATAGAACCAACTCTTAGTTTTATTAATTAGTTCAATAGTTTTTTTACTTTCAATATTTTTAATTTCTCCTTTTAATTTTAGAATTTCCAATTTAGTATTTGATTGGGGGTTTTTAATTTGGTCTTTTTTTAGTTTTTTTAGTTGCAAGCCCAATTCATTAATCTTTTCTTTCTCTGTTTTATTCAAGTAAGCCTCTAAGGATATAAAATTCCCTCTTATTACCGCTTTGGCTGCATCCCACAAATTTTGGTATGATGTCTCATCATTGTCATTATCTTGAGTGAAATTATTAATTGTATCTATAATTTGCTGCTTCACCCAATCATTCTTTAAGATGAGATTGTTTAGTTTCCAATTACTTTTTGGTCTATTTCCCCCTAACTTTTTGTTGAATGTAGTTTTTATTGCATCATGATCTGAAAAGAAAGCATTTACTATTTCTGCTTTCTTGCATTTAATTTTGAGGTAATTAGATCCATTTTTACTTTTGCTTGATCTGAGATAAGGATGGCTACCCCTGCTTTTTTGACTTCACCTGAAGCATAATAGATTTTGCTCCAGCCTTTTACCTTTACTCTATATGTATCCCCCTGCTTTAAATGTGTTTCTTGTAAACAACATATTGTAGGGTTCTGACTTTTGATCCAGTCTGCTATCTGCCTCCTCTTTATGGGGGAGTTCATCCCATTCACATTTACGGTTAGAATTACTAAATCTGTATTTCCTGCCATCCTAATAACCCCAGATTGTGCTTTACTTATTCTTGCCTCCCCCAACCCTCTTTCCCCCTTTTAAACTTATGTACCCCTCTTGTATCACGATGCTTACCCTCTTTATAATCCCTCCCTCCCCCACTTTGAGTCTATTTAAATACCGAGGTGCCACAATAAGGATCACCTAAGATCTGGCTGCCTCCACCTTAAAGGAAGGAAGGGCCTGGAATATGATATTCCGAAAGGCACAAGAACTTGAGATGCAGCCAAGAATAAACTACCCAGCTAAGCTGAGCATTTTCTTCCAGGGAAGAAGATGGACATTTAATGAAACAAATGAATTCCATTTGTTTCTGAAGAAAAAACCAGAACTAAACAAAAAATTTGATCTCCAAGAATAGAACTCAAGAGATGCAGAAAAGGTAAAAATAACTCTTGAGAATTGTATTTCTGTTGTGGATATACAAAAAGAATACATGTATAATTTGATTGTACTGATATAACATAAAAAAGGGAAGTAGATATGGAAAAGGGATGATGGCAGAATAAGGTGGGAAGGAGGGATAAAAAGAGGGAAACCACATCCCACAAAGAGGCTAAGGAAACTTATCATATCTGAGGGAATTTAGAGAGGGGGAGGAACATTGTGTGAATCTTACTCTCATCAGAGTTGGCTCAAAGAAAAAATAATTGACATTTGTTTTAGAGAAAATTCTCTCTCGCCTCATTAAAAACGGGGGAGAGGAAAAGGGAAAAGAAAAAGAGTAATAAGGGAAGGAAGGGGAAAAAACAGTTGCCATCTTCACACAAGTCTCTCTAATTATGATGATTTCATAGTGCAGGGTCTGGCAGATGGCTACCTACTGGTCATAGGATATCATTGTGAGGAGAAAAAGCTCTGATACTGCAAAGAAAATTACAAAAAAGAACTGTAATACACACCCTGTGAAAGAAATGGAATGTCTATGGCTCAGAGAATTTGTGATAAATTTAGGGAGTGTCTTAGAAATAAAGCAAAGATCTGTAAAGGACAGTTTCTTGAGGAAGAAGTACATGGGGGATTGGAGATGTTCATCAAGGGAGATGAGGGTGAAAATGAGCATATTCCCTGTCAGAGTCACCAAATAGATCAGTAAGAAGAGCACGACATATAAGATTTGCAGTTCCCAGATGTCAGAAAAGCCCATCAGTAAGAATCCTGTCACCAATGCTGAAGTTAACCATGTTCTGGGAGGTCTCTTGATTGCCCAGAAAAAAGAAGCACTTATTAAATTATGAGAGCACTGAAAGTGTCGGGCTTCTAGACTCTGTGACCTTGTTCAAATTGCATTGCTTTGGTTGAGTTATTTGCTAAATGAGGAGATGAAACTGTAACAGAAAGTGTAGCCCTTAGGTCCAGGAATTTTTTAATAACATATTTTGCTAAATGAGTTTTCCCATGGAGGATTTCTTTTTAAAATCTATACATTTTAATTTAAACATTTACATATGCTATTCTGAAGAGGGGGTGGCAACCTTCATGAACCAGAAGTAGTCCAGGAAAGAAGACAGGTAAGAAATCCCTGAATTTGATTTTTAAGGTTACTTCTACATTCCAAAGGTTTTGTATTTTGAGGAACAGTATCCACAGATTGAAAATGATAATAAAAATAGCAACATATCTTTAGTGTGTATGAATTTTAAGGATTATCAAGCACTTTTATTACAAGAACCCTGTGAGATAGGTGGATCAAGAAGTATTATGTAACTTTGAATATAAGATACCAAATTTCAGGGAAGTTATGTGACTTTCTGTGATCATCTAAGAACTGTTAGAACCTGCCCTTCTGATTCAAAGACTGAGTTGAAATTGAGTCCAGGTTTCTTTACTGGGGCAATCTTGAACTTTTTCTTGAAGAAAAAATGATGTTCTTCCCATTCTTAAGGAATGTTAGTGATATAGTTTCTTTAATAATTTAAAATAATGTCTGTTGCTTGTGATATATCACCCAACCATGTCACTGTCATATTCATAGTTTTGTTACTCCAAAATATTAAAATAGTCATGCAAATGAAGCCAGTTACATGGATTTGCCTGCAACTTGAGCCATTTCAATTTTATATTCTCCCTTGGTCAAATAGTATGCTGCCAGTAACTGAGCACTTCCATCTTGAAATACAAAAACATTGTCAATTAGAGAACTAATTTCCAAATCTCCCTAGGTGTGAAATGATGAAGCAAAATGGAGAATGAAGGCCCCTCTGGAGTCTGATTCATCTTGCTTTAGTTAAAGTACCCATTTTTCTTCAGGCAACTAAATGAAACAGTGGATAGACTGCCAGAATTTTAAATAGGAAGATAAGGCTTAAATCCAGGCTCATATGCTTTCCTAGCTAAAGGATCTTGAACAAGTTACTCAACTTTTGCTTGTTTCAGTTTGCTCACTTGCAAAACAGGAATAATAATAATAAAAAACTTCAAATGAAATAACCATAACTCTCTTTTCTTTATTATTATTTCACCTTTATTCAAAATAGTTGCAATTGTTCTTTTTTTTTTATTTTTTTTTTATTTAATAGCCTTTTATTTACAGGATTTATACATGGGTAACTTTACAGCATTAACAATTGCCAAACCTCTTGTTCCAATTTTTCACCTCTTACCCCCCCCCCTCCCCTAGATGGCAGGATGACCAGTAGATGTTAAATAAATTAAAATATAACTTAGATACACAATAAGTATACATGACCAAAACATTATTTTGCTGTACAAAAAGAATCAGACTCTGAATTATTGTACAATTAGCTTGTGAAGGAAATCAAAAATGCAAACCATAACTCTCTTAAGATAATATGTGGCACATGGTAAATGATATATAAATGTTAACTGTTATTATTTATCCTCATAAACACAAAATTAACATAGAATGGTATACTTGAAGACTCTCCACTTTCCTTAAATATCTATACAAACAAATCTGTACTTGTCTACAAGAATACAAGACAAAATAATTAGTGCTAAGTATATTTCAGTAATGCTTTCCAAGAAAGTTTTTTCAATTGTGTACTGTATAAAAATATTTATTCTAGTCCTGTACAGTGCATAAATAAACTATGGGTCTCAACGTCTTATGGGTTCACTTAACTGAATGTGGGGATACCAAAAACAATAACAAAAAAATTGCTTCAGTACATGGTTTCTGAATGCCCTATGTCCTGCAATATCAAATATTCCATCAAGAATGAATTGTTTATGTAAAAAGTAAACAACTATATCTATTTTATTAGTATACATATTTGCTTTCATCTTTAAAAAATATAAAATATTTAATATTAATATTTAATATATTTAAATTATTTTCTTTTTGATTTATTATCAGTACAGATTTGATTTGTATAAAATAGATATAAAGTAGATAAAATAGCTATGTACCTGGGATCATATGAAAATTTCTTAGATGAAAAGAGGTCATGAGTAGAAGAAAATTTAAGCCTGATACAGAAATTATCTCACCTCAACAAGCCAATGATTACTTTTTCCTTATTTAAGGATTAATTTAACAATTTTTAAAAATCCCATTTTCACCTCATCTTTTCTCAAACATATCTATTCTCTTTAAATTTTCTATATACTTTTTAAAAAAAATCAATAACTCACATAATTTAGGACTTTACTTCACCCTTGAGTTACATAAAAGAAACCTTTCTTTATGAGTTTCTCCTATTCTGCTTATTTTTTAGTCATAATCCCTTGATATTCTCTCCTCTGTTCCTTGTGGATGATGTGAGGTGATATTCCAGACAAAGGTGAAACTCTTTCTACACCTTTTTTCCTTTCTCATTTATTATCCTCATTCTTTTCCCTCCCTTGAATCTATCTCCAATTACTGGTTCCTCCTTTGCCACTTATAAATAAAGCTTAATTTCCCCCATTATTAAAATAATCTTCATTTGATTTTACATCTTTGAGAAGTTATCTTTCCATATCTCTTTTCCCTTTCTTAGCTTAAGTTTAGAATAATGCTATCTAAACTTTTGGACTACCATACTTCCTAAACTCACTCTAGATTTTGGAAAGGTTATTGTGCCCCATGATATAATTCTAAACTTCCTGAAATGCTTGACTTTAGTGTCTTAAAATACCTGAAAATATACAGTAAAAGATAATTAAATTGAATGTCCTTTTTGATTATTAGTTTTTTTTTTTTTTGTGACATTGATTGATAGGTGCTAGAATGTTTCGAAATGTCATGAAGGAATGTCTAATTTTGGAACTAGGGACAGCTCAAAGAATGTTAGTGGTTAGAATGGCAATTGTGAGATTGGAGCCCATTCTGAAATCTGACAAGTTAAAAGAGAGGAGCATGAGGGATTTGTGCCATTAAAAGATAGAAAAGAGGAATTCCAATACTTGGGAGGAAATAGAAGTAGGAAGATCTCTAAAGCAATCTTTACCTTTTCTTCATTTTCTCCCATGCTT
Source organism: Sarcophilus harrisii (assembly GCF_902635505.1). Taxonomy (NCBI): domain Eukaryota; kingdom Metazoa; phylum Chordata; class Mammalia; order Dasyuromorphia; family Dasyuridae; genus Sarcophilus; species Sarcophilus harrisii. The sequence goes on from NC_045429.1 coordinate 229,768,535, forward strand.
TTCCCACTTTTTCCTAGTTGAAACCCTGTTTATAATCACACACACAAATTATCAGAAATAATCTATACACTTACTCACATGGTCTTTCATATTTCTTTCATATTTCAGATTCATGGTGACATAATTTTAATAATCTCTCATAAAGATACTGATGTATATATATTTTTTTCTTTCACAAAAGAAAGAGGAAGTTAATACTTTGTAATCCATTTATTTCTTCAATCCATTGCTTGAAGGTTAGACTGTGAGATCAATTTACATAATTCAATATGCTTATGTAGAGTTAGAATAGAAAAGTGGAAATGATTCATATATCAAATTGTGACATGAAGGGGAAACAAAAAAAAAAATCTACTGATCTTTCTTCTATTTCCTGGTTCCAGTATGACCCCACCATTTCCTAGAGTTAATCCAAGTATACTGGTATAGTATACCTTAATATCTCCTTATCTATGATCTTATAGTTTTCTTCTGTGGTATTAGCATTCAATCTCTATAAACTCAGTAAGGATTTATTCTAAGGTTAAAATACTTTATTTTCTTTTGGGTCTGCAAATCCTCTATTTTTTTGGACTTCCTCTGTGGATTATAAAGCAGAGTGTTCCTGCAGCCATTTAGTGCCATTTACCTCAAGTCCCCTAACTGCTTAAGCATAAGAACCTATTAGCACAACACCTGGGAATTGTGACAATTTAGAACTCTATTACTTCAAGATCTTATGTCTTATTTTCATAACCACATAAATTTTTAGTCAATGAAAATTTTTTTCTCATATCTTTCCCTCATTGTGTATTATAGACCTTGAATACTGTTCTTCTTTCTCTATTTTAGTTATGGTCTATGTCATTTAGATTGGTGGATATTTTTAAAAAAATTATTGTTAATCTATTTTTAACATTAAATTAATTTTTTGAGGGCTGAATTCTTTCCCTCATTCTTACTCATGGAAAAGCTAAAAATATAATATCATGTGGAATCCTTCAAAACAGGTTTTATATTAGCTATATTGTGAAAAAGAAAGAAAAATAAAGTATATGAAAAAAATATGCTTTAATCTGAACTCAGGCTTAACCAGTTAATTCTCAGGAGGTAGATAGCATTTTTTTCATTAGAAATCCTTGGGAATTGTCTTGCATCAGGTTGTTTCTATGTATGGCTTTGAGGCTGTTTTTTATCTATACTCACAAAATTATTTTTGAGTAAATAGTCTTGAAGAGGAACCCTCTCACAACAATTTTATTGTAAAATATAAAAAAGAAAATAAGGTTGTATTACATATTCAAAAAAGCTAATTTTGGGCTAGCACTTATATAGCTCTTATAGGTTTGAAAAATATTTTATTTGATCTTCACAATAATTCAATTAACATTATTATTTCTATTATACATATGTGGAAATTGAGGTGGAGGGAGGTTAAATGAGTTGTCTAAGTTACTGTCTTAGTTCAGTCTCTGATTACCAATCAATAACCTCTTAATCAGACTCTCACTACCAGGTCTAGTTCTTCTACACCCTATTCTTCACACAGCTGCCAAATTGCCTTTCCTAAAGCAAATTCGGCACATGGTACTGTTTCATACACTAAAGTTCAGGGGGCCCCCTAATACTTTCTGGATCAAATATAAATCACTGTGTTTGGTAGTGCTTTGTGAATCAGAACTAATTTTTTTTTCCCTTGGGCATATCACATTTTTGTCTAGGGCTCCTCAGTTCTCCTCAAAATGTTTTGTGGCTGTTCTTACATGGCTTATCATTTTCCATCTCTGTAACTTTGCATTTCAGTTTTCCATGTCTAACATGAATTTCCTTCTTAGTTCAGTGTCCTTGAATTCCTTATTTTTTTAAGTCTCATATGAAATGTCCCATTTTACATGAGCTCTTTTTTGATTTCATTAACTCTTTGCCTTTTCCTTTGCAGTCTCCTTGTATCTGTTCAATATTCTTTTAGTATACTTATAAAATATATTTCCTGGCTCTTTGAAACAGCCTGTAAAATATTTGAAGCCAAGCACTCTTTCACTTTTTTCTTTGTAGCCCCAGAACACTGAAGTTCATTCATTGGATTCAGCCTTTCAGGAATTCCTTAGGTCTTAAGTTTTAAGGGGTTTTGGAAAGGCCATTGTACTCCATGTTGTAATCCCAAACTCCCAGAATTCTTAACTTTCTGGCTTATACTTATACAGTGATATATGATTTAATTGAGTGTACTTTTTGCTTGTCAGATTTTTTTTTTGACACTGTGTTGAGATCAGGTGCCAGAATGAGTGTATTGAAGGAATGTTATTGAAAATTTAATGCCTAATTTTACAACAATGCAAAGAAAGTTAATAGACATTGTAGCAAGCAGAGAGTGAAACCACTGCTAAAGTCCAAAAAGGTAGCAAGGGAGGAGCATGAAGGATTTGTACTATTAAAGTGTAGGGCAGAGAAAAGGCCAAAGTTTAGGAGGAAATATAATGGAAATGGGAAGATTTTTAAAGCAATCTTTATCTTCTTTTCAATTTCTGCTACAGTCTGCCCCCATTTTCACACCTGAAATCTTGTTAATTAGTCACATATACAAATTGTCAGAAACAATATCTATATTTACTCACATGGTCTTTCATGTTTTCTTCATGCTTCAAATTGATTGTGGTGCAGCTTTTTATAATCTTAGTCATAAAAATATTGATGTACCTATAGATCTGTGTGTATGATATGTTTTTATAAGAAAAAAATGGAAGTGCATACTTTATAATCCATTTATTTCTTCAATCCATTGCTTAGGGTTAGACTATATGATCATCTTACATTATTCAATGTGCTTATGTGGAAGTAGAGTAATTTTTGAAAAGTGAAGGTGATTCATATACTCAATGATGATCTGAAGAGGTAGCGAAAAAATCTCTATTGATCCTTCTAACTCCTGGATCCAGTATGACCCCACCATTTCCTAGAAGTCTTGCAAATATACTGGTATAGTATGCATCAGTACCTCCTTATTTATGATTTAATTGTTTTCTACTTTGGAAGTAGCATTCAGTATTTATAAAGAATCCAAATTTTTTTTTTACCCAGTGTATGTTTCGTTTGATGCCAAAATAGTTGGCAACTGCTTGCATCACTTAATATTGTCCTTTAGGGATGCAAGTCCTCTCCTTTATGGGCATCCTCTGAAAATCATGGAACAGGAGTTCTCTAGAGTCTAGAGACTATTCAGTCTCATTGGCCCCAAGCCCCTGAATAGCTTAAACATAACAACTTATTAATTAGTACAACTCATGGATTTGAGTGGTACTTTAGAACTCTTTAATATCTAGATACTTTAGCACTTTATGATACCTGGATCTTTTGTCTCATTTTGATTACCATATAAATGCTCTGTGTCCATTAGATTAAATTTAAATATTTTATTTCAACCCTCAATCCTCACCAACATGGACATTTCACAGATAATTCTAAATCAATAACTAGCCCCTGACAAAAGAATACAGATCTAACAGTGCATAGTTTTGGGTTAAGAAAAGCTGCACAGAAAAGTAATTGCTATTGATATCACACAATCTTTTTTCTCTTAATAATTTCCACTTGTAAAAGAATAGTTTGTTTTAGCTTTGAAACATTAATGCTTTTTTCGTCTTTATATTTCTAGTGTTTGACAGATAGTGTACTGAATTATGGATAGAAGTCATGAAGTTATTCCCTTTATTGCTTTTGATAGAGATCAAACTGTCTGTCAAAGTAGTTATTAAAGTTTCTACACCACAGCCATATGAAATTTCTGGGTCGATTTTTGATCAATTTCCCCAATTCCTCATTGCTTTTCTCTTTTTGTCCTGCTTATTCATAGCAGTTTCTGTTCACTCAGAACATTTCTACCACTTATTTCTTCTCTTAATCCTCTCATAGAGAAGACAGGAAATGTAATATCATGTAGAATCATGCAAAACAGATTTTTGTATTATCCATACTGCAAGAAAAATAAAATTAAAAAAAATGCTTCAATATGCACTTAGACTCCATCAATTATTTCTCTGGAGGCATATAGTATTTTTCATTACTAGTCCTTAACAATTGTCTTGGATCTTTATATTGACTAAATCATTCACAATTGATCATTGTACAATAATGCTCTTACTATCTATACTGTTCTTATTCTGTTCAATCACTTTGTATGAGTATGTAAGTGTTTTCAACTTTTTCTGAAAACATACTGCTCTTCATTTCTTGTAGCATAATAGTATTCCATCACAATCAAATACCATACTTATTTTAGCCATTCTCTGGGTGATGGACATTCCATTAATAATTGTCTTTTTAGAAATTTGATTCATTTCTGTATACATTTGAGAAATGAAGCATTTAGCATAGAAACTTCATATAAAATTCTCCTGTGCCTAGTTTCTTGCTTTTCTTCTAATCTTGTTTACATTGAATTTGTTTGAATATAAATTTTAATTTAATGTTATTAGGACTATTCATTTTACTTCCAGTGATTCTACTTCTTGTTTGGTTATATTTTGTGGATTTTCATATGAAATTTTCTACTTTCATCATTCTTTTTATTTTAAAGTCTTTTGATTAGGTAATTATGTACTTCTGTTAATATTGCTCAGTTCCCGGTTTGGAGCCATTGATTTATTTTATGTCAATATAAATCTTGCCCATATCCCTTCAAGGGGAATTTTTTGATTTTTACCATCAGGGGAAAAGGAGAAGGAACCATGAAACTGACTATATTTCTCTCTCTCTACCTCTTTCCCTTCCCTCTTCCCTCTCTCCCTCTCACCATCCCTCTTTCCCTCTCACCATCCCTCTTTCCCTTTCTTTCTCCCTAAACTGAACCCAATAACTATAGTTATAATAAGTGCAACATGTGTATCAGAAAAAAAGATTCTGAGGAAGGAAGGGACATCACAAAAGAACTGATGAATCACATTTTAGTTTACAGAAAGTCAGAGTCAATGTACTCACTGTATATAAGACACCAAACAAACCTTTAAGAGTTCAGGAAATATCTGCCATTTTTACACAAGCCATTTTTACACAAGCCCTTTTGTTCATGAAGACTTCATAGTTGAGGGGCCAAAAGTTGGCCACATAATGTTTATAGGACATTACAATTAGATAAAATGATGATGTACAGAAAGTAACAAAAAAAAGCTACTCCAACAGAAAGATGAAATAGCTGCCAGTCAGGGAACTGGCAATAAATTTAGGGACTATGATAGAAATTAGGCAAAGATCTCAAAAGGAAAAATTCTTCAGGAAAACATACATAGAGGTAGTGGAGTTACTCATCATGAAATATGAGAGTGAAGATGAGTAGGTTCCCTATTACAGCCAATAGGTTGATCAGCAAAAAGAGTATGGCATGTAAGTTCTGAAGCTCCCATGTACTAGAAAAACCCATGAGGAGAAATTCTGTCTCCATCATGAAGTTGGCCATGCTCTCAGAGTTCTTTTGACTGTCTGCATAGAGAAAAGAAGTATTTATCAAATGATGAGAACGTTGAATCTTCTGATTATCATGACCTATTGCTTTGGACTTATTCTGCTATCTTATGAAATGAGATTCTCTTTGTCTATTTTGCTTTGGTCATTTGCCAAATGCATAGATGAAACTATATCAAAATATCTTAACTTTAGGTTACATGAATTTAGAATTTAGAAAAGTTTTAGTAACTGCACTGAAACAAAGATGATTTCTTTTGAAATCCTCTATTTTGTTTCATGAGTGTAAATATCTTATGTGGAAATGGTTTCATAGAATTTACCAGAAGAATCTAAAGAGACAAAACAGCTTAAGAAATTCTTACCGAAATGATTCTAATGGTTCTTTTGCCTTCCAAAGGAGTTGTGTTTCTAGGAACATAGCATTACATTTTAAAATATGATATCTGTCTAAATTGTATGATTTTAAAGGATTAGAGCAACTTTTTATTATAAGTACTATGTGAGGTACATTTTTCAAGTAGTATTATTACCATTTGAAAATAAGATTCTTAATACTCAGAAAAATTTTGTAATTGGTTATCCAAGGTGTCAGTACTTGAATGGTAACAGGGGCTTCTGATTCCAAAGCTAAATTGAATGATGTCTGCTGAAGAAGAATGCCCAAGCAAGACACTGTCATTTTGGTACCCTAATTAGTCTACAATAATGGAATTATTATAGAAAGAAAGGCAATCTTTTGGAATTGACACCATCTGGGCCATTTCATTTTATTCTTTTCCTTAGTCAAAGAAAATGGCACCAGAATTTCAGAACAGTCATGTTGAATTGCAAATCTATTGTCAATTGAAGAATTAATTCCCAAACACACCTCTGTCTATAGTGAACTGTCCTACCTTCTTTGGAAAAGTGAATAACTGTCTCTCTGCATTCTGATTCATCTTACCTGACTTAAAATACCCATATATCTAGAGGAAACTTCATGTTGCATTGGATAGACTATATTGCCAGGCTTGGAGTGTAAAAGTCCCAAGTTTAAAATGGTTCAAATATTTACTAGCTGTGAGACCCTAGAGAAATCACTTTTATTTTTTCTTCAGTTTCCTCATCTGTAAAACATGACTAATAACAGTGCCTACCTCCCATGGTTGTTATGAAGAACAAATGAGATAATGATAAATCTTTTAGTACTGTATCTGGCACATAGTAAGCAAGATGTATATTTTGTCAGCTATTATTATTATTATTATTATACATTTCTATAATCTTAGGAATAGATCAAAAGGCATATCCAAAGGAACTACTGCTCTCATGATGGATATGTGTAAACTAATAAAAAGAATTACTATTAACTGTCTTTCAATAATACTTCCCAACAAAGTTATATTGACCAAATTTTGTATATAAACCTTTTTTCTAAATCTATTCATTACTTCAGTTACCAATTTTGCTGTGTCTATTCAAGGGAGATAAAAATCTCATTTAATTATCTATTAATTTTTAATACTGTCTGGCTTGAGGATACTTTCCCACCTTCCTCATTTTTTCCAGCTTTCTCATTCCTTGGTCTTTCTAATGTTTTTGATGATTAAGAGACAAAGTTTTATGTATTATCTCCATTCTCAAATAAGTACTTTGATATTTTAGATATTATAGTTATTAATGAGTTCTTTTCTGAATCCATGGCTGGTTTTGCATTTGTCCTTTCACTTTACTCTCATAACTCTTCTCCTCTTCCTCCTCCTTCTTCTAAGGTCCTTTGGATATAATTCATATCTTTTGATTATTTATCAATTGAAGAATGGCTATTTTAAAAAATAAATTTGTTTCAGTTCTCTATACATTTTAGAAATGAGACTTTCACCAGAGACACTTGCTTCAAAATTATCTTCCCAGTTACTATTGCTAACTGTATTCCTCTGTGTTTATTCCATTTGCTTTCTCATTTCACCTTTCTACTTCTCAAAAGTGTTTCCTACTGACCACTGCTTTCCCCAGTATGCCTTCTTTTTTATCACCCTCACCCCTTTCTGTATCCCTTTTCCCTCCTATTTTCCTTTAGATAAGATAGACTTTCTATACCCATATTGAGTGTGTATAATATTTCCTCTTTCAAACAGTTCATGAGAATAATGTTCACTCACTGCTCCTTCCTTTCCCCCTCTTCCATTCCACTAGAAAAGCTTTTTCTTGCATCTTTTATGACAGATAATTTATGACATTCCACCTCTCCCTTTCACATTCTTCTAGTACATTCCTCTTGCCCTTAATTTTATTTTTTTAGGTATTATCCCTTCATGATCAACTCATACAAGTGCTCTCTGTCTATAGATATTCCTACCTGCCATAATAATAAGAAAGTTCTTATGGGTTACAAGTATTGTCCTCCCACGAAGAAATGTAAACAGATAAATCTTGTTAAGTCCCTTTTAATATCTCTTTCCTGTCAATCTCCTTATGCTTACCCTGATTCTTTTTTCTGAAAATCAGATTTTCTATTCAAGGACTGTCTTTTCATCACAAGTGCTTGAAATTCCACTGTATTATTGAATGTCTATCTTTTATCTTGAAGGATTATATACTGTTTTGCTGTGTAGGTGATACTTGGCTGTAACCTTAGCTCCACTGCTTTCCAGAGTATCATATCTCAAACCTTCCAGTTCTTTAATGTAGAAATTGCTGAGTCTTGTGACATCCTGACTGTGACTTGTTTCTTTCTGAATTGTTTCTTTTTGAATGCCTTCAAAATTTTATCCTTGATCTGGAAATTCCAGAATTTAATATTACTGAGTTTTTTCACCTTGAGATCTCTTTCAGGAGATGATCAGTATATTCTTTCCATTTATTTATTTATTTATTTGCTTATTTATTTATTTATTTTTAATAGCCTTTTATTTACAGGTTATATGTATGGTAACTTTACAGCATTGACAATTGCCAAACCTCTTGTTCCAATTTTTCCCCTCTTACTCCCTCCCCCCTCCCCCAGATGGCAGGATGACCAGTAGATGTTAAATATATTAAAATATAAATTAGATACACAATAAGTATTCATGACCAAACCATTATTTTGCTGTACAAATAGAATCAGACTCTGAAATATTGTACAATTAGCTTGTGAAGGAAATCAAAAATGCAGGTGGGCAAAAATATAGGGATTGGGAATTCAATGTAATGGTTTTTAGTCATCTCCCAGAGTTCCTTTGCTGGGCGTAGCTGGTTCAGTTCATTACTGCTCCATTTGGTTGATCTCATTGCTGAGGATGGCCAGGTCCATCAGAACTGGTCATCATCTAGAATTATTGTTGAAGTATATAGTGATCTCTTGGCCCTGCTCGTTTCACTCAGCATCAGTTCATGTAAGTCTCTCCAGGCCTTTCTGAAATCATCCTGTTGGTCATTTCTAACATATTCTTTCCATTTTTATTTGAACCCCCTGCTTCTAGAATATCAGGACAATTTTCCTTGATAAGTTCTTGAAAGATGATGTCTTGGGTCTTCACCTTTTCATGACTTCCAGGTAGACAAATTTATTTTTGTTGTTTTTCCTGGATCTATTTCACATGGTTTTCTATTTTTTATTGTTTTGTTTTTGTTTTATTGTTTCTTGATTTCTTCAAAAGTCATTAGCTTCCATTTGGCTAATTCCAATTTTAAGGAATTATTTTCCTAAGGGAGCTTTTGTACCTCTTTTCTCATTAGACTAATTTTGCTTTTTAAGGCATTCTTCCCCTCATTAGCTTTTTTGTGTTTCCTTTTTGTATCAGTCTCAATTCTCTTCCCAATTTTTCCTCTGCCTCTCTTACTTGATTTTCAAAATCCCTCTTGAAGTCTTCTATGGCCTAAGACCAATTATTATTTTTCTTGGGGACTTTTGATTTAGGAGCTTTGACTTTGTTATCTTCTGCTGAGTGTGTATTTTATTTTTTCTTGTACCATAGTCACTTTCTATGGTCAGAATTTTTTTCTTTTCTTTTCTCATTTTTCCCACCAATTTATTACTTGACTTTTAATTTTCCAGGGAAGTTTGCATTGTCTGGAGCTTCAGGAATTTTGTGTAGATGTTTTCAGAGATCCTTCTAGTGACTTGATCACCAGCATTCTTTTCTGCTGAAAATGTGAGGTGTGTCCCCACCCACTGTAGTTATACTTTCTAATGTGCTAAAGCAACTGAGTCCTTCCTTAGTTCTAGTAAAGAAACCTCATGTGAGCTGAGGTTTCCTAGAAGCTGTGGGTTGCCATGGGTTCCCATGTCCACACCTGGTTTGTTGGTTTCCCAAGCCTCTCTCGCCCTGCTGACAAACCTTTCTTGCCAATCTTCTAGGTCATCTTTGGTGTTTCTGGCCTGAGAGGTCTGGAAACTGCTTGTGCTATGAAAAATTCAGAGGCCCATTCCTGATTTGCTGGCTTCCAGACCAGGGCCAAGGTAGGGTATGCTGGCATGGCCTGCACTGGGACTATGTACTGAACTCCCACCCTAGTGTCACAAATATTTCATGCTGACATTCTAAATTGTTTTTGGCTAGAAAATTGTTCTACTTCATATTTTTGCGTGTTCTGATTCTCTGAAATTTGTTTAGAAACTTTTTTTAATATTTTAATTTTATTTTATTCATTCATTCATTATTTATTTATTTTTGCTGAGGCAATTGGGATTAAGTGACTTGCCCAAAATCACTCAGCCAGAAAGTATTAAGTTCTGAAGCAGATTTGAACTCAGGTCCTCCTAACTTCAGAGCTGATGTTCTATCCGCTATATCAACTAGCTGCTCCTAGAAACATTATTTAAAGAAATTTGGCATGGCTTGTGGGAGAAATCAGTGAATATCTGCCTGCCCTCCCCTATCTTGGCTCTGCCTACTGTCTCTTCTCTTTTCTTGTAAGAATATTATTCTTTAAGTGTATCATAGATTTATATAATTAGAACACAATGGATTTAGTCAGTTATTTGTGCCATATTTGCCATTTCAAGCTCCCAATCTAACAAACTCAAATATTTCAGTATAGTGAAAGAATTGGTAGAAGTTATGGACAAAAGTTATGGTGAGGTAATGTTTTACTTAATGTGAGAAAAGTGTCTGAACAACTAACAACTTGCAAATGTGGAATCAGTGTCTTTTACTTGAAGTTACTCTTTCTTAGTGAAAATATGCTTCACATAGAATTTAGATAAATCTCTATTGTAGATGTTTTATATGATTGTCAATTTCAGGTGGACTAATGACTAGAGGAATGATGTTTTCATGTCTTTCCCAATTCTAGATTTCTGTGCTTATGTTTTGTATTTGAAGGTAAAATCAAGATTCTAATACTTTTATGAAAGAAAATTGGTTATTTGTAAATAACAAATTGGAAGATCCTTTCCTCAATTTAACTTAAGAAGTAAATTGTTTATTTAAGAAGTGGTTACATGTAAAAGAAAAAAACCTTTTCTGACTTGAAAATAGATTAAACAGTTGAATCAAAATGCTATCACTTGCTATAGACTTTGAAATTTTATTATACTTAAAGTGGTGACCATAACACTCTTCCTAACTATCCCTATTATTGTATTTGTGAAAACAGTTAAAAAGCTGTAAAACAAAAGATATGTGAAGAACTTTTCCCCAAAAGTTCAGTTTAAGTTGTGGCATTGTTATTCAATCAAGTCAAATAATATTTTTCTGGCATTGCACATAGTTTCTTTTTAAGTAAACACTTGTTATAAATTGATCAAAAGACCTTCAAATTATTTTTGAATAATTACCCTTTTGTTTTCAGAAAAGTGTGGTGACTTTTTGATTTTAGAACTGGTATCCATGTATATACATATAAAAGTATCCTGTCAAGATTCTCTAGATGTTGTGGGAGTCAGCATTTTAAAATCAATGAGCTAGATATGGGCATAGAAGCAAAGGATTTAAGCCAGTAAATGTACATTAACATGATCTCTCTCTCTTTCTCTGTATATGAATATATATATATATATATATGTATGTATGTATATACATATCTGAAATGTGAAACAATAAATATGAGATATATACATATAAATATCCATTTATGTGTACACATGCATGCATGCAAGACACATATACATACATATATACATACATAGAAACACATATATATATAAATATACACAAGCATATGCTCATGGAAAAGATTTTGGAATTCATCCCTTGGAGAAGTATTTCCAGGCAATGAGTTTTATCAGGTTCATGTCATTCTGCAGGGTGTAGATGACAGGCTTCAGGGTTGAGGACACCACAATGACAGATCTAGAACTGAATCCAGTGACTTTAGATAAGCAATGATACCTGTTGTGATGAAAATTATTAAAATGATGAGGAGAGGCAGGCAAGGGGAGAAGGCTTTTGACTTATCCTCTGTGTTTGGAATTTTCAATACAATTGAAAACATGGGACCATAAGAGACAGATATGGAAATAGAGCAAATAATCCCTAAAATGTACTCCTAAGCCATGGTGACATCCATTGCAAGGTATGTCCCAGAGAAGAAAATCTTGAGTAAGGAAGCAACATCACCAAAGAACTGGTGGATCTTCTTGAAGCACAGAAAGTAAATGTACTGGTTGAATACAGGGCCTCAGAGAAATCTTCACTCAGCCAAAAGCAGCTGCCATCTTCATACATGCTCCTCTGTAAATGATGATTTCATAATGCAAGCGTTGACAGTGACCACATAGTGATCATAGGACATTGCTGTGAAGAGATAAAATTCTGATGCTGCAAATAACATTAACAGTAGCTGTGAACCTCCCTCCCAAAAAAAGAGATGAAGAAACTATAATTTAGAGAGTTTGAAATTGATATGGGGACTATGATGGAAATAAGGCAGAGGTTCTTTAGGAAGAAGACAGATGTATGAAGTTTCCCTTCAAGAGATTTGAGGATGAAAATTAGTATTTTACTCATTAGAGCCACCATAATTCTATGAGAATTCTATGATACCCAGATGCTATGATTTATCTTAAACATTGCAGTAACCATGATATCCTGTTTAAAATTATTTTTGATTTAGAAAATAATTTCATATTTTACAAAACAATATACCACCCATTTCATGAAGAACAAAGGAATCCAACAATGCTATATATTCCTCTGAAATACTTAGAAAAAGCAGCCTATCTCATTATATATTTTTTCCCATTTCACAAATTCTATTTTTCAATGAGTTGGTATTTTTTTCATATCTATTTTTAAGGAGTATATGCTTTTCCCATTTCATCTTGTCTATTTTGTATGGAGTTATATGCTTTTACCATTTCATCAAATCTATTTTATAGTGAGTTATATGTTTTTCCCATTTCATCAATTCTTTTTAAAGGAGTTTTCTTCAGATAATTTTTTTTTCCTTTTCCATATTCTCTTGCAAAGATCTTGCTTCCTTTCTCCATTTTTCCTCTAACTCTCCTTTAAGATCCTTTTTGAAATCCTCCAAGAAAACCTTGTGAAATGGGGACCAGCTCATATCTCCTTTTGGGACTTCTGCAGTTTATTGGCATTTAGGAACCTCAGGGTTTAAGGTCTATTCTCTCCATAAAAACTTTTCTATGGTCAGAGTTCTTTTTGCTTTTTTGTTCATTTTTTTAAGGGTTGATATTTGCTCTTAAGGCAAAGGAGCAACAGTTACTTTAGTTTGTCCTGGGGCCAATGTTTCTGACTGATTTCTGGTACTGGGTAATTGTGGTCAGGTGCCAAGTTCTTCCAGGGCTGAGCAGCTTACAATTTGCCTTTTGTATTCACTTTTGGGTGTATTACAGCACATATGAGAACACCTGCTTGCAATCAGGACAAAGTAGCCTAAGAGCCTCACAAGTGCAAGAAAGCTTCAGTGCTCTGGCTCCTCACCCAATCTTCTTGCCCCTATTCCCTGTGCTATGGTCTAGGGTTAGCAGACTGTCCCCCTACCTGTTTGAAACAGCCCTGTTCTGAAGTTCTTTCAAGGTATTGTTTTCTGGGAATGTATTGTACTCCAGATATTTATGGGTTCTGTCACACCAAAACCCAGTTTAGAGGCTTAATCCACTGTTGGTTTGAGAGAAAGTCAGAGGAGGTCACATAAAGTTTTGTCTTCTCTCTGCCATCTTGGATCTGTCCCTTAAACATTTTTAAAAATAATTTTTCATGTGTTATAGAAAAGTGGGTAACATTTAACAATTTGACAGAAATAGTGTCACTGGTTCTAGCAACTAGCACAGTGCCTAATGTACATTAACCATTTTTTAAGATGCCAAAAGAAGTCATGAAGATATTCATTTTTTTGAGAGAGAGAGGAAGAGGAGGAAACAAAAAAAGAGGGAGATACGCACATGGGGAGTAGAGAGAGAGAAAAAGAGAGAGAGAGAGAGAGAGAGAGAGAGAGAGAGAGAGAGAGAGAGAAAGAGAGAGAGAGAATTAACACATTTTAAGATGTCTTAATCTTTAAAGTATTCCTGTCTTTATGATATTATGTCACTGTGTCAGTTTTTTGATCATTTCCTTAATTCTTCACTTTTGTTGTCATTCAGTTGTGTGTGAATCTTTGTGATGCCAAAGATAATAGCACTCTACTCTCTTTTTTCCTCCATTATCTATCACGATCTGTTTCCATTATACTATCTATTTCTTCCTCTGTTCTCTCTTTTTAATTTTGCCTTCCTTTTCCTCAAAATTAGGATCTTTTCCAATGAGTTTTGTCTTGTAATTATGTGGCTAATATATTTAGTCTTCAGCTTCAGTAGTTGACTTTTCAATTAATAGCCTGAATTGATTTCTTTCAGTATTTACTGATTTGTTACCTTTGAGTCTAAAGGACTCTTAAAAGTCTTATATAATGCCATAATATTAAATCATTAATTTCATACTGCTTTGCTTTCCTGATAGTCCAATTCTCAAAGCCATACATTGTTACTGAATAAACCATAAATTTAACCATATGGACCTTTGTTTGCAAGGTAATATCTCTGCTTTTTAGTATGCTGTTCCAATGTGCCATAGGAGCAAATGATTATTAATTTTGAGGACTCAACCATTATCTCTAGTGGTCTTTGTGCCCAAGAATATAAAATGTGACATTGATGACATTTCTTCTCCTTTTATTTCCCAAGAAATGATGGGACCAGTTGCCAAGATCTTAATTTTTTTGATGTTAGATTTCTAGATCTCTTTTACAATCTGTTCTTTTATTCTCATAAAGATGCTCCTTAATTCCTCTTAACTTTTTGTTTTCAGAAAATTTATCATTGCTTTTCTCTTTAGATTTAGGTTATTTGTAACACACTCTGCATATAATTGCTGTTAGTCTCTCCATTATTCTCCATTTAAATCTTCTTGATTCTTCTTTCTAGGGTATCCTTACATGATTATTATAATTATTTCTAATTAGTATACACTATAATCTTTCTTTATCATGGTAATCCATGTTTTGGGTCTCCTGATACTTTAACAGCACTATAGGAGTAATCTTATTGATAATATTATTCCAGACACTAGTTTCATGACACAAAGATTCAGTGGTACATATGAGGTCAGAGTTACTTCTTGAATCTAATTCTTCATGTTTCTTACTTAAATTTGGAAATTGTATATGGGTTTTTTACCCTCAGAATTTTATATCTAGTCATTTCTCATAACCTGTCTTATGACCTTCTGAAAGTCTTCTCAACTGTTTTCTTTATTCTTTCATTTTAACTATACTAAATGCTATTTACCTTGGTAGATGTGAATAGCTAATTTTCTATCATCTTTTTTTTTTTAAATTTACACCACTTTTAATAGCACTTATGAATTTCAAAAGTCAATACTTTGTATTATGCCAACATCCAGAAATCCAAATCCAATTTTCTTTTACATTTTTCTTAAGTATTTTTCCATTATCCTAATTAATTTTTTCTTTCTACATGGTGTTTCTGTAAAGGGCTGAAACTCTGAATAGGCGCACTGGAATCAGACAACCGAGCACTTAAGGCTAATTGCCTATTGGACAATAACTCTACTAGCATATGTTTGGAAAAATGGCTCTTCTCACTATTTTGTGGCTTGATCTTTTGGTGTATACAGATAATTGTAAGAGGGATTAGGGGATGGAGTGAGACAAGCGAGACCCACTTTGCAGGAGGACCAGGAGAAGGAAGGTTGGTGGAGAACTTGTGGCAGTTTTGTCCATCACCTTTACTTATCCTCCTAAAGACCAAGGACTTTTGCTTATACTGACTCTGGCTGACCCTGAGGTGTCCAGGGAACTAGCCTGGACTTTACATGTTTCCTTATGTACTTCAAGATAAAACTTTCTAAACTTTTTTGGATAATATTATTTGTGTCCATGAAAATGACAAAAAGTTGGAAGCAATTCTCATTTGGACAATTATTGTGCAAATTTCTGGTTTTCAGGCAAATGTTCCAAGAAAGAACTAAACTTTCTTATGGTGGTAAATAGAATAGCTGTCTCACAACTTCTGAACACAATCATATTCTTGAACAGCTACTCTTCTGACTCTTTTTCCTCTTCTGATTCTAATTGGAATTCCTGATAATCTCCAATGCAGAGAGATAATCTCTGATCTTCATTATGTTTTCAAAATATATGCATGTACAATTGTTTAAAATTAACCTTTGTAAAACCCTGTCTTCCAACTTTCTCTCCTTTTTGCTACCTCAATTCCCAGATGGCATGTATTTTTTCCAATATGCCAAACATCGCAAAAACATATGCTAAATCCAATATATGCATGCATCTCTATAAAATTTTCTTGCTGCACAGGAAAAACCAAACCAAACAGGAAAAAAAAAAAGACAAAAAAAACAAAATGCAAGAAAACAACAACAAGAAGAATGAAAATGCCACACTGTGAACCACACCCAGATTCTACAATCCTCTCTCTGGGGATAGATGGTTCTCTTCAATGCAAGATCATTGGAACTGGTATGAATCATCTCATTTTTGAAGAGAGCCACGTCCATCAGAATTGATTATCATATAATCTTGTTGCTGCCATGTACCTCTCCTGGTTCTGCTTATTTCAGTTAGCATCATCAGTTCATGTAAGTCTCTCCAAGCCTTTCTGAAATTATCCTGCTGATCATTTCTTATAGAACAATAATATATTGATTTATTAATCAATACCTGCCAATTGTTTAACAAATAGGGACCAATAGCCTTTCTCTACTTCAACATTGGACATTGGATTCAAGGAGAGATAAACTTTTTTGCATTAAAACCTTTTTTTAAATTAACTAAATGAGACTCATTAATTAAAATACATTAACTGGGATACAAAATTAGGCAATCTGATTCTAATTGGTGCAATGTTAGTACTTTACTAAGTTGGGAAGGGGAGAGTGAAAAGGCACAATTAATTGAAATCAGTAAAAAAGGTGTCCTACCCCTAATTCCAAAAGTCTGTGTACAAACTAATGAACATGGAAATAATAATTGATTGATCAGTATGGGAAAAGTTTTCAAATAAGATACTTGAGATCCTTGAAATGTATAATTGTGAAAAAATTGTTTATATAAATCTTTGGATCACACCAAGTTTCTTGTAACTACAATCTAGATCCTCATTTAAAACAAAAATGATCCAGCTTCCCAACAACAGTGATCTAGGTTCAAACAAAGCAACAAAATCTTCTCACAATTCTTGTAATTAAATAAGAAATTATACTAAAACCATTCCTGAATAAAAAGGGAACTGAACTATATCTAGAATTAAGTTACAAGATGGAGTCAGTATGGTTTGACTCCATACTTATAACCACTTGGTGATGTAATCAATGCACTTTCCCCCATTTGATTCACTGGGGAATATGCATCCTATTCTTCTCAGTGGTCATTCATCTATAAGCCAAATTTATAACTCATATGTTCAAAGAGAAATTATTTAAGTCAGGATATAGATCCAACTTCTTAGAAGGCTTACAAGGGACTAATTTTGAAGGAAGCTATTTGCATATCTCTAAGGTTAGTAAGAAAGGCATAAACACCATGAAACAACGCCCCCCCCCCAAAAAAAAAAAAAACATGAAACAAGCATTAATATCAACTAACAAGAAGTCTCTAGTACCTTGATAACCCATTCCCAATGTCCATTTAATCATCGCATTTTGTCTTGAGTCCTAAATATGCTATGTAGTCAAATGATCCCTGGAAACCTTTGTTTGGACATTCTGGAGTAGGTTTCATTTTTACAGTAGTTCTGAAAGGGACTCTGTTTCTCTCATTCCAAATTACTTGTAATGATTCTGATAATTCTGCTAATATATGTAAGTAACAAAATTTTGTACAATACAGTAATTATTTTTCCTTACTTGAAATTTTGTTTTTCCAACTTGAAAATTTAGAGGATATTTCTTTCTGTTTCTTTCTTTATCTAAAACCTACACATGAAGTATAAATCCTAAAAAATTCCTGAGAGTTTAAATTGTAAAAAAGAAATTGTCTTTTTATTTTTTTCAAATACTTTACAAATGGGAAAACAATTTCACTTTAGGAGTTGGAATAGAAAATAAAATTACTGAAAAACTAATTCTCAACAAAGAGTAGTTTACATTTTTTGGATCAATAATTTAGGTTAGATCTATTACAGTGGAGATAATCATTTGACCCATCATCCCTTTACCTTTCAGGAGTTCAAAACATACTTTAGAGAACTGTAGAAATAAATGTGAACATGAGTATCAGAAAAGGAGAAATGAAAAACTTTCATTTGAATTGTTTCTTGTACTCTTTGAACTCATTAATAGTAAGTATTAGTAGAGGCAGAGTTTATTTCCTAATTTACCAGCTAACTCTGGATGAGTATTGAGTAATGTGGTATAGTCTTTTAGAGACTGGTCATGGTATTTCAAAGACAATGTCAAGTTCCCTTAGATTTAAGGGAGCCAGTTATGTAGGCAGAGAATGTAGAGTTCTGGAGCATTTTCAGTCTCTTCAAAAGAAGATGTTCATACATGTAATCCTAGTACTAGGAGAATAATAATGGACTAGGACAACACAGAGGAGAAAAATCCATGACTTTTGTTTCTTCTGCTATTTTGAGCTGTTCAGATATGTTTCCTGATGCATAGGAATATATGGAATATTCACAGAGTCTTTTTTTTCTAACAAATTATTTTTATTTATGAAAGTAAGCTAAGGTTTTATATCAAGAATGAAAAGGTACATCAATGAAAAGGTACATTAATGAAAAAAACAAACAAACAAAATTCTTCAATATTTAGTCTTTTCCAGGCACTGATCTTTGCTCTGTGCTTATAAATGCAAAAGTGACCAAATTCATATCTTCAAGAGCTTATATTTTAATAGAGAGAGTTATAGCCATGAAAAGGAAAATAATTTGTTCCAGACGTCTCAGGGAAAGTATAACAATAATTTTGTTTTCTTTGTTGGTGTAGCTAGAGAACCTTGCGTACAAGTAAATAAGAAAGGTGACACTACATAGCTTTTTTCTTTGAGTAAGTCATTGGGAGAGGGAGAATTATAATAGATTGACAAAGGTAATAATTTTGAAAAGGATAGAAAAGGCAGCTCAAATTATGTACTTCAGAACATTCCTGGCCATGATTTTCATGGAAGATAAAGAAGGAACCAGTATAAGTGCAATTCACAAAGCAGAAAAGTAAAATTCAGGATAAGTTGAAAAGCAAGAGACTGATGAAGACAAACAAATAAGTTTTAAGGTTCTGAAGGGTTACAAGTAGAGAATGTCACATTCTATACTCACAATGAAGGATATACAAAATATCTCTATCTCTTAATTCTTAATTTTAAGAGAAGGCCAGTGACAGGTAATATCTTGACTTGCATGTGAATTGGATTTAAGCGAGGCAGAGTTGCACCAAGTCATCACTTTCACTCTCTTTTTCCAGTGTCATCTCAGCCCAGTGGCAGAAAAGAAGTTTAGATAACTGGACATAGCCCGAGATGCAGTAGAGGATCTTGGTCTTTAAAGTCCTAAACACACCCCAGGACCTGCTTCAGCCCCCTTCATGTCCATCAGTACAAATTTTTCTCATCTTCCCCTTTTTCTGGGGAAATCCTTCACATGCATGAATAGCAAAAACATAAAGGAAATAAATCTAAATGCATAAAAGTGGTTAAATACAAGATGCTTTGTAGTGGGAGGGAAGGAAGTAACATAAGATGATGTTACTTTAGGTGCTCCTAAGAGGAAGAGAAAAGGAGAGAGTACATTTAAGATTTGTGGAATGATCACTACAGACAAAGCCAGGAGACATAATATCTTGTATAAAAAGTAGAGAGAAATCCAGTTCTACTATATTACCAAATTTGAGAAAATTGATAATATCCTGTGAGCCTGTAACCACTTGTTGAGTCTGTATCTTTAAAGAAGTGTTTCTAAACATGAATAGAGGAGCTTTTATTTTTGATCCATTTAGGCAATAAAAAGATGCTAAAGTTTATTAATTACTGAATGACTTTTATCAGATTTGTGCTTAAGTAAATTGGTTAGTCCTGTGTAGGATGTTCTACAGTAGTGAGATACTTGATTTAGAGAAGTCAGGTAAAAGATTGTTGTAGTAATTTAGTTTAGGGAAGAGAAAGGTCTGAACTAAGACATGAGACATGAGATTCTACCCAAGAAGAGCATGAAGGAAAAAAATATTAATGCGATGATAAAAAAAAACAGTGATTTAAAGATGAAGATGAAGTAGAGTCATGAGGTAATAGGATAAATATAAAAAAGTTTATATTCTGATATGAAGTGAATTGTCAGAATAATGTCCAGAGTACTCAAGCTGAGAATGCTCAGATTAACAAGGAAAAATAAAGGTTTTGGAAAATTTTTGTTTGTTTTTAAGTCTTGTTGAAAAGACTAGGATCAAGGAAAGGTCAGGATTACTGCTTCATTTGGGTAAGATGCTGATAATTGACCATACCAGGATAGGGGTTCCTTTATTTTTATTTTACATCTTTATTATTGGACAAGGAGAATGAGTTTTTCCACTAGAAAGGACAGAACAAAATGTGTAGTAGATTTGGTATTCAAAGTAAAGGGATCCTGAGAGTACTTAGCAACTGAAAGAGAGGAATGATGTTTATTGGTGCTGAAAGAAGTGGGAGATGTATATAGTTCATTATTTTAGAAATATCAATTAGAAGAGGAGAGTTTTATCAGATTGGAAAAGGAAAAAAGTGGTATGCCTTATTATTTCCTGACAATGTCACTTTATCCTTGGATATATTTACCATGCGACTTAATGGAAATTTCTCTAAGTTTCTCATATTTTATAACAATTCACCATGTACAGCTACATATTTGAAATAGTTTCCCTTGCATTCCACTTTTAAGGACTTATAATTTCATCCTTGGACAAATTACTATACACTCTTGAATCAATATATTGAGGAATACACACAACCACAAATGTTATAACCAACTTGATAAAATCATGACAATATTCATTGGTTGAACAAAAGAAACTGCATTTTTAAAAATGAAAACATGAAGATAGACAGGAATAAAATTGGTTATAGTACTTCTAGATCTCAATCTGCATTACAAAACTGCAAGCATCAGAACCACTCAGAGTTTGTTTAAAAAAATATAGAGATAGTTTAGGAGAGGAGACTAGAAAAAAGAGAGTTAGAAACCATGAAACTTAATAACTTAATTTTTGATAAAATTGAAAATACAAATTACCCCAAAAAGCCTCTTTTTTGAGGGGGGGATAAAACATATTGGAAAATCTGGGAGGAAGTAAACTTTGACCAAGAACTTATACCATGTTCCACAAAACATTTCAAATAGATACATGACCTTAATATTAAAAATTATATAATACATAATTAGAAGAGAAACAGTTCATATGCCAGAGTGGGGAATTTTATCCTATTGAAAGATTGTGAGTCTTTTGGCTAGTATAGCCTTGCTCTTGGTGATGTATTGGACAGAAGCAGAGAGGGTAACGAGCAATCTCAGATTATGCATTAATTACTGGGTTTTAAAACTTTCTTTTGTTTTCTAAATCATGGAGCAATCTGCAGCTACTTTGCTTTGATATGTCAAAAGTTATGAAAGGTTGTAAGTATTAGACATAATTAATGTCTGTTTTTCCATCTCCTTCTTTTGTTCATGTAAGCAGTTTATGCAGAATTCTTCATCAAATAAATAATAGAGCCAATTGCAAGAGGAAGAATAAATAGCTTTGATCACTTAAAACTAAAAACTCTCTGCATACACAAAATTAATGCATAGGTTTAATATAATAACAAGCTAAAGAAGTTGAAAGGAAAAACATTTTTTGAATCAAACTTCTTTGAGAATTAATACTTCAGGTAGCCATGGCTTATGAAATAAGTTATCTAAGGATATGAGGAAACATTTCTCAAAAGAAGTACAAAGAATTTACTACCATATGAAAGAATGCTTCAAATCAGTAATAATGAGCCATACAAATCAATGTAATCCTGGGGTTTCATCTCATATCATCCAAATTGGATGATACTAAAAATGTCAATAATCAAAGTTGGAAGGTTTGTGCAATAGTATGCACACTAATATTTTATTGGTGGATCTATGAAATGGTTAAACCATTTTGGAAAGCAGTTTGGATTTATGATAATAAAATGATTAAAACTCCATGTTTTTTGAACTAGAGATTACGTAATTGGAGTATAGTCCCAGAAAGTAATAATGAGGAAAAAAAGATCCAATATATACCAAAAGATTTATAGCAGCACTTTTTGTGATAG
This sequence comes from Sarcophilus harrisii, assembly GCF_902635505.1. NCBI lineage: Eukaryota > Metazoa > Chordata > Mammalia > Dasyuromorphia > Dasyuridae > Sarcophilus > Sarcophilus harrisii. The sequence goes on from NC_045429.1 coordinate 229,790,666, forward strand.
CAAAGAATTAGAAAATTAGAATCAGAGCAAAGATTCACTGACTGGGGAATAATTAAACAAATTTTGTTAATGGAATTATGTGATTATTATTAAGCTTTATTTCTTAATGTGATACTTGTGCCATAATCATACCTTTTTTTTTTTTTACCCTTGGTTTATTTTGAGTTGAGATCTGCATAGATCTCTACTACTTGGAACCAGACTCTGCCAAATTTTTAAAGTCCAGAGTATCGAATCTTCATTTTCCGTTATAGCATGTTAAGATAAGTTCTAATGATATCAGAAATTTAAAGAATAACTTTGGTGGTCTGAGTGAGGCTATATAGGCAGGTTGAGTGGCTTGATTAGTTTCATTGTGAATTCTTTAAGTTTCTGATCACTCAGGAGCTTTTTGTGGAAGAAAATTCTAATCTAGCTGTCACTAGATATAAGACCTTGTAGACTACAGTGTCTCTGGCAGAAATCTGTTTCAATTATGCAGTTCTTGGTTTGTTTTTCTTATTTTGGTTTCGTGACAGGCATTTCTTCTCATTGTCTATAGCATACCATTGTCATGTCTTTTTTCCTGTATTTTTCATGGGAAAAACAATTCAATGTAGATGGTTATTGGATTTCTTGATTATTATTTAAATTTTTAGTTTTACTAGTTTTAGTTTGCAAGAGCTTGGCTGCCTGCCTCAGTTGATTAGAAGTTGGAGAACTCTGGCCTTTAAGGAGCCTGAGCTCAAAATCTCTTAAACTAACCAAATGCTATGAATTCACATCTCCCATCTTTCGGTCATCTATTGGTGTATTCTTTAAATCTATCATAGTCTCTATAAATTGTTCTATATTCATAAAAAAAACTGTTCATTAACTTTAAAATTCTCCTTTCCAACTTTGATCTCAAGTTTTTTCTGCTTTTTACATTTCTAAGCAGAAGTTTGTGATGGAATAGGTCACTATCCACTGAATCCCTAATATGCCACTTTAAGAAATAAGAGAACATGGGAGATCTCTAGTTAGGTGTCAGTGAATAGTATTTGCCTATCTATATCTCACATGATGCCAACCAATTGTGTTGTGCTGATTTTGTTCGATTGACTCTTTAGGTCAGAAGTTAAGGAATGTAGAATCAGTGAATAGTTTTCCCAAAATTAACTGTGTTAGAAAATCATTGTTAAGGTAGAGTGATGGATTTAATAATTGCTATTTCTGTTGTTCTTAAACTTTTTCTATATGGGATGATTTATTCCTATTAGTGTATGGGGTCCCATTAGCATGTTGCCTAAACCATATTGAGTACTTAATAAATGCTTTAGTTATATATTTAACTATCCAAAGTAAAGCTTTTCCAGAGACACTTCAATATGAAATTCACTAATAGAAAGCCAACTAATATTTTATTGGTGGATAATTAAGTGCTAATTAGAAATTCACATATTAGCCACCATTATTAAAAATAACTTAAAAAATTTATTTCCAACTTTCTTGTTTTCAAATTCTGAATTCCAGATTCTCTCCCTACCTTCTACCCTTCCATTACTCACTAAGAAGATAAAAATATATCAATTATATATTTGAAATCAAGTAATACAGTTTTCCATTTTAGCCATATTATTCCCATTTTTTTATTCTTAGTTTATCAGTATGTTGATGAAAATACTATTTTTAAAGTAAAAAGTTTTGCAGAGCAGGCCCTTTCAGACATTTTGAAATAGTACAACTTGCTGTTCTTTTTAAATATACAACAAAATTATCATATTTTTTTTTCCCCTTTATCTTCTTCCACCCATAGATACAACTACTATTATGTGTGTAACTATCTATCTTTATATTTATATGTGTGTATATGTATGTAAAATTATTTTATGCATGCTTCTATTTATCAATTCTTTCTCTGGATGCTGATAAGGTCTTTATTAATATATTCTTTAGAATTAAATTGGATTTTTAAAATAACTCATTCAATTAAATATATATATTTGAAAATCATTAATTAACAATAGCTAATGACCTTGACATGGGGATACAAGAAAAATGTCGTCAGCAAGCCCAGAAAGGCTATGACTAATTTTCTTTCCATTAAAAAAAATAAAACAATAGTATAATCATGAAGAAAACCTTAGTGTTGATCCCTATGAGAGATGTTTCCAGGCTATTAGCTTTCTCAGAGAAATCTTGATGTCCTTGTTCCTTAGGCTATAGATTATAGGATTCAGGGTTGGGGTTACCACTGTATAGAATATAGATAACAAGGGATCTAGAACAGAGTCAGATTCCTGAGGTGGCTTTAGATAAACTATGACAACTGTTGTGAAAAAAACAATGAGAACAATGAGGTGGGGCAGGCAAGTGGAGAAGGCTTTTGACCTACTCTCCTTAGTTGGAATCTTCCGCACAGTTGAGAATATGGGACCATAAGAGACAGCTATGGAAATAAAGCACAGAATTCCTAAAGCAACTCCAATAGCCAAAGACACATCTACTCCAATATGTATATCAGAGCAGGAGAGTCTAAGTAATGAAGGAAAATCACAGAAGAATTGGTGGATCTCGTTGGACCTACAGAAAGGCAACATAAATATAGTAGCTGAGTACAGAGTCCCAAACAAACCTCCACCGAGCCAGGAAACAGTTGCCATCTTCACACAAGTCTCTCTAATCATGATGACTTCATAGTGCAGGGGCTGGCAGATGGCCACATACCGGTCATAGGACATCATTGTGAGGAGAAAAAGTTCTGATGCGGCAAAGAAAATTACTAAAAAGAACTGTAATACACATCCTGTGAAAGAAATGGAACGGCTATGACTCAGAGAGTTTGTGATAGATTTAGGGAGTGTGGTAGAAAGAAAGCAAAGATCTAAAAAGGACAGATTCTTGAGGAAGAAATACATGGGGGAGTGGAGATGTTCATCAAGGGAGATGAGGGTGAATATGAGCAGGTTCCCCATCAGAGCTACCAAGTAGATCAATAAGAGGAGAATGCCATATAAGACCTGCAGCTCCCAAATGTTGGAAAATTCCATCAGGAGGAATCCTGTCACCATGCTGAAGTTGGTCATGTTCTGAGAGTTCTCTTTATATCTGCACAGAAAAAAGAAGCAGTTATTAAATGATCAGAACACTCAATGTGCTGGACATCAAGGCTCTGAGGCCTTGTGCAAATTGCAGAACTTTGATTGGGTCATTTGCTAAATAAGATAAAACTGCATCATAGAGTCTAGACCCAAATCCAGGAATATTTTCAAAACTATATTTTGCTAAATATATTTCCCCATGGATGATTTCTTTTTAAAATCTATGTATTTTAATTAGACACTTACATATAGTATCCTGAAGAGGGGGAGGTAAACTTTGCCAAAAGTAGTCCAGGATAGAAGACAGGTAAGGAATCCCCAAACCAGAAGATTTTTAATGTCACTTCTACATGCCAAATGTTCTGTGTTTTAAGGAACATTATCCACAGGTTATAAAAGATAATAAAAATAGTAGTTTATCTCTAATGTATATGAATTTTAAGAGTTATCAAACACTTGTATTATAAGAACTCTATGAAATAAGTGGGTCGAGAAGTATTACCCCATTATGAACACAAAATACCAAATTTCAGGGAAGTTATGTAGTCATCCAGGAATTGTTAGAACCTGCCCTTCTGATTCTGACTGAGTTAAAATTGAGTCCAGGTTCCTTTACTGAGGCAAACCTGAATGTTCTCTTGAAGAGCAATTGACTTTCTTTCCATTCTTCAGGAATGTTAGTAATATAGTTTCTCTAGCAATTTTAAATAATGTTTATTGCCTAGGATGTATCACCCAACCATGTAACTGTCATATTTATAGGTTTATTACCCTAGAATAATAGAATTGTCATGCAAATTAAGCCAATGTCAGTGATTTGGGACCAACCTGAGCTAATTCCAGTTTATATTCTCCCTTGTTCAAATACTATACCACCAACAACTGAGAACTGCCATCTTGAAATGCAAATACATTGTCACCTGGAGAACTAATTTCCAGATCTCCTTAGGTGTGATACGATGAAGGCAGAATGGAGAAGGAAGGCCCTTATGGATTCTGATTCGTCTTGCCTTAAAGTACCCATTTTTCTTCAGGTAGCTCAATGAAACAGTGTATAGAATGCCAGAATTGTAACTAACAAGACTAAGTCTAAATCCAGGTTAAATCCAGTTTGTTCATTCATAAAACAGGAAAAAATAATCTCAAATGAAATAATAATAATTTTCTTAGGATAGTATGCATCACACAGTAAGTTTTATATAAATATTAGCTGTTATTATCTGTCCTCAGAGACTCTAAAGTTAACATAGAATAATATGCCTAAAGGATCCTCCACTCTACTGAAATATCTGCACAAACAAACCTGTATTTGTATACAAGACAAAATAATTACTTCTAAGTATGTTTCATTATTGTTTTTCAAGATAGTTTTATCAATTGTCTGTTCCATACAATTCTCTATTCTAGTCCTGTATAGTGCGTATAGATTAGATCTTTTTAAACTGTGAGTCTCAGCCTCTTATGGGTTCAGTTAACTGATTGTGGGAATACCAAAAAATTTGATTTAGTAAAAAATTTCTGAATGTCCTGTATCCTGTAATATCAAATATTTCACCAAGATGTAATTCTTTATGTAAAAAGTAAACAATCATATCCATCTCATTAGTTTATAAATTAGGTTTTGTATTTAGTAAAAGATAAAATGATTTTAATATTAACTAATATTTAATATATTTAAATTTAATATATTTAATATATATTAAATATATTAATTATGTATAACTATATATTTAAAATAAATTTCATTATGATTTATTATCAGAAAATGTTTGATTTGTGTAAAATAGATATAAAAAAAATAAAATAGCTATATGCCTGGGTAAAAAGAGGTCACAAATAGAAGAAAGTTTAAGCAGGTCTGATATAGACCACTAATACCCAAGTGTTGGCTTTATGGATCTTCTTGATTCTAAGTATATTGTGTTGACAAATATATAGTAGCAGAAATAAAAAGATCAAGTTTGGAAATTGGAGTTCTCCATAGGATTGAAATTGAAAATTTGGTAGTTTTAGAAAAATTTCCAAGCCTTATTCTCCCAAATCATGCTCTTTGTTTTTGTTTTTTGTTTTTTGACAATAGGTTGAAAGCATGTACTGGAATGAATGTTTTGACATGTTATTGTGAAGAAATGTCTAATTTTGAAACTAGATATAGCTCATGGGTGAAGTGGCAATTGCAAGAGGGGAGTTCACTCTGAAATGTCACAAGGTAGAATAAAAAGAGCATGAGGGATTTGTGCTATTAAAATGTAAAGAAGAGAAAATATTAGTACTTTGGAGGAAATGGTATGGAAGCAGGAAGATCTCTAAAGCAATCTTCATCTTTTCTTCAATTTCTCCCATGATTTGCCCCCATTTTCTTACGAGTCACACTTAACAAATTGTCAGAAACAATCTCTATATTTATTAATATAGTCTTTCATATTTCAGATGGATGGTGACATACATTTTTATAATCTTAGTCATAAAGATACTGAAGCTTATACACACACACACACATATATATTTCACAAGAAAAAAAAACTTCATACCTTGTAATCCATTTATTTCTTCAATTCATTCCTTGAATATTAGACTATGATATCACTTCACATTTTTCAATATGGTTACATGGAGATGGCATAATGTTTGAAAAGGGGAGATAATTCATATACCAAATTGGGACATGAGGAGATAACAAAAAATCTGCTAATCTTTCTTCCAACACCTGGTTCCCATATGATCCCACCATTTCCTAGACTTACCCTAAGTATATTGAGGTAGTATAACTTAGTGTCTCCTTATCTACTGTGGCAATTTATTCTCTATAAAGAATTAAGGATTTAAAACTCAGTAAGTGTTTTCTCTGATAGTTAAATACTTGGCAGATCCTTGCATCATTTTATTTTCCTTTTGGTATGTAAGTTCTCTCTGTATTGGACTTCCTCTATGGATCATAAATGACATTCTCCAGAGTATTTCTGTAGCCACTCAGTGCCATTTTCCCCCAAGTCTCTTAATTGCTTAAATGTAAAAACCTATTAGCATCACCCCTGGGAGTTGAGTGACACTTTAGAACTCTATGACATCTAGATCTTATGCCTAGTTTTGATAACCACATAAATCTCCCTTTGTCCACTGGATTAAATTTGTTTTATTTAATATTTTCCCCCAGTTATATTCAAAGCCTAATTTTTTACATGTTTTTAAAATTTTTGAGTTCTAGGTTCTCTTCCTTATGCCTATCCACAATTAAGAAAGTACATGTGAAATTATGTAAAACATTTCTATGAAGGTCAATTTGTGAAAGAAACCATAGGTCTACCTCATCAATGGAAACAAAAACAAAGAAAAATTAAGTTTAAAAAGGAGAGAGATAGAGAGAATTCTTCAATCTATATTTAGGCACAAATGGTTCCTTCTCTGGATATGGATAGGATTTTCTATTATAAGTCCTTGAGTAGTTGTGGATGGTTATACTACTGAGAACAGCAAAAGTCATTTACAGATGGGTATCCAGGAAGATTGCTATTCCTTTGTATACAAGACATTTCACTTTGATTGAGTTCATGGAAGACTTGAGTTGTTGTTGACTTTTAAGTTGTTGTTGTTGTTATTTTTTTCTGAAAGCATTCTGCTCATCATTTTCTATAGAACAATAATATCTCATCCCAAACACATACCACAGTTTATTGAGACATTCCCCAATTGATGGGCATGCTCTGAATTCCCAATATTTTATCCCTGAGAAGCTAGATGCAATAAATATTATGTGTACATATAAGCAATTTTCCTTTTGTTTTTAAAATCTGTTTTGGTATTCATGCCTAGTAATGGTTTTTTTAGGTCAAAGGATATGCATGAACTTATATCTTTTTGAGAACAAATCATATCTTTGGGTAATTTATCAATTATAAATTTTCTACCTGGAATTATGAATTGTTACTTATTCATTTAGTTGTTACTTAAATTTTGAGTGCAGTTATATAATAGGACTTTTAATTAATGAAAATGTTTTTCTCATAATTTCCTGCATTGTATTTTATGGACCTTAAGTACTATTGCTCTTTATTTATTTTAATTATGGTCTATGTCATTTAGCTAGGTAGATGTAATTTTTAAAAAAGTATTATTACTTTATTTTTAACATTAAATTAAAAATTTTTGAAGGGCTACATTCTTTTCCTCATGCTTACCTTTAAGATATCCATGGAAAAGACAAGAAATATAATATCATATAGAATCCTGTAAAATAGATTTCTATATTAACCATATTGTGAAGAAGCAAGAAAAATAAAGAACATGAAAAAATTATGTTTTAATCTGCACTCAAACTCAACCAGTTCTTTTTTAGGAGTTAGATAGCATTTTTTCATCACAAGTCATTTGGAATGGTTGCATCAGGTTGTTTCTGTGCATGGCCCTGAGGATGTTATTTATCCATACTCACATAATTATTTTTGAGTCAAAAACCTTGAAGAGGAGCCCTTTCAAAACAATTTTATCATAAAAGATAACAAAGAAAATTAAATTACAGGAAATATTCAAAAAAGCTAACATGGAGCTAGTACTTATATACCTCTTAATGGTTTGAGAAATATCTTAGATATATATTATTTTATTTGATCTTCACAATAACTCAGGTAGCAGTATTTCTAATTTACAAATGTGGAAACTGAGATGCAGAGAGGTTAACTTACTTGCTTACCTCTATATGAGAAGATTCTATGGGTCATCCCTTTATGCTAGGCCTACTAAGGAGGGGCTAAAAAGTAATTTGAGATTTTTTCTTTTCAAGGAGATTATGCCCAATCTCAACACACCTTAGAGTAGTGTAGAGATAAATGTTGATCTGAATCTCAGGATTAGGGACCATGAAGCCTGTTTCTTTCTCTTTGCTGTTGTCTACTCATAGTAAATCTGTTGGAAATTCTGTCAAACAAAATTAGGAATGGTGTCCTGAAAAGCATGTAATAGGATCCCTTCCAGAAAATTATCCCTTCTACAAAATACTAATAATTGCCTGGCACCTGGAATCTGACTGGATGCCCAGTGGCCTATCCACATTGCAATTAAGCATCAGAAGTACCTTTCTAATATCTGTCATCTATTATCATTCTGTCTCTGTCTCTCTCTGTGTTCCTCTGTATTTCTCTCTCTCTCTCTCTCTCTCTCTCTCTCTCTCTCTCTCTCTCTCTCTCTCTCTCTATCTCTCCATCACTTAAGAGTAGAAATGATTTTCACCTAGGTTTTTAAACTCTTAAATCATATAGACTTGGTTTCAAACTGGGGACATTGAACTAGGTTTCTGTTACTTTGTTTTGCTATCCTTATTTCATAGTAAGACTAGGGAGAAATCAGTGATATAAAATTTAGATATGACTACAAAATGTGGCCTTCTTTTGAGGTCAGAGTCAAGATGGCAGGAGATGCATGTTTATCTGAGCTCTTCCTGACGTTCCACAGATCAATACCAAATCAAGCTTCTGATCTGATTTTGGAGCCAACAGAACCCACAAATATTTGAAGTATAACAAATTTCCAGCAGAAGATTTTTTGGAATAACTTCAAAAAATGTCTGTTTCAATTAGACATGGAGGGGAGGGGCTGAGCACAGGTGCAGTGCAGTGACCTAGAGCAATGTGATGTTAGGGTACCAGGGAATCTACCAGGAGGCTCTGATCCAAAATACAGCAGTGTTGGCTACTTTGTCCTGGTTACAAGCCAGTGTATCAGCAGAATGACTGTCAGACATTTTACACAAATACAAAATGCAAATAATGCGCCTTTGAACCTCAGAATAATGAGGGACTCTGACACACCCATCAAACACTGGAAGTTGGTAACATAAATCCAGAGCAGCTGCTGTCATATGTAGATGAAACTTAGGATAATCTCACCTCTCTTCTAAGAACAGAGATTAATCTTTAAACAAAAGGGCAGACAAGCAAAAAAGAACTCTGATTGTAGATATTTTTTATGGAGCAAGAGAAAAGACTTCAAAACTGAAGATACTAAAAGCAAATTATCTCCAGATGAATCCACAAAGGATGGTATAAGTTGGTTCCTGTCTCACAAGGCTTTGTTGGAAGAATAAAAAAGAAGCTTTAAAGAGAGAAGAAAAATGGGGAAAGGAAATGGGAGCATTGATGTGGTATTTGCAAAGGAATTGAAAAATTATCTGAAGAAACTCCTTGCAAAATAGATTTAGCAAAATGGAAAAATCATATAACTCCTTATAAAATAGATTTGGGAAAATGGAAAAAGAAAACAACTTCTTGAAAAACAGATTTTGTGGAATGGGGAAAAATCCATTGAACAAGACAACTCATTTAAAAATTCAATTGGCCAAATGCAAAAAGAACTAAAAAAGGTAATTGAAGAAAATAATTCACTAAAACTTAGAGTTGAATATATGGAAATGAATGACTCAATAGGACATCAAGAATCAGTCAAAGAAAACACGAAAAATAAAAAAAAAATAGAAGAAAATGTAAAGTACCTCACTGGAAAAAGAACTGACTTGGAAAATAGATCTAGGTGAGACAATTTAAGAATTATTGGCGTTCATTAAAACCATGATATAAAAAGGTTGTCATCTTTCAGGAAATCGTTAAGGAAAACTGCCCAGATGTCCTAGAACCATAGGGTAAAATACAATGAAAGAATTCACTGATCACTTCCTGAATGAGACCCCAAAATGAAATATCATAATTAAATTTTAGAATTATCAGATCAAGAAGAAAATATTGCAAGCAGCCAATAAGAAACAATTCAAGTATCAAGAAACCACAATCACAAATACCCAGGACCTAGTAGTTCCATTTTAAAGGATCAAAGGGACTTGTATCTGATATTCTGAAAAGCACCCAAGAATCAACTACCCAGCAAAATTGAGCATTATCTTTCAAGGAAAAAAATAGACATTCAATAATGTAGGTGAATTTCATTTATTTCTGATGAAAAGAACAATGCTGAACAGAAAATTTAATCTTCAAATACAGAATTTAGTAGAAGCATAAAAAGATGAAAAGGAAAGAATTTTCAAGAACTAAATACTAAACATATATGCACCAAGTGATATAGCATCTATATTCCTAGAGGATAATTTAAGAGAGCTGCAAGAAGAAATAGACAGCAAAACTATACTAGTGGGGGATCTCAATCTTGCTCTGTCAGAACTAGATAAATCAAACCACAAAATAAATAAGTAAGAAGTTAAGTAATTACATAGAATTTTAGAAAAGTTAAGTATGATAGATCTTTGGGGAAAATTGAATGGAGATAGAAAGCAGTATACTTTTTTCTCAGAGCTTCACGGAACCTACACAAATCCTGATTGTATTAGAGCATGAAAATGTCAAAATCAAATGCAGAAAGGCAGAAATAGTAAATGAATCCTTTTCAGATCATGATGCAAAAGAAATCACATGTAATAAAGGTCTGGGAAAAAATAGACCAAAAATAAATTGAAAACTAAATAATCTGATCTTTAAAGAATGAGTGGGTGAAACAATTATAGACACAGTCAATAATTTCATCTAAGAGGATGACATTAATGAGATAACCTACAAAAATTTTATGGGCTGCAAGTTCTAAGGGGATGTTTTATATTTCTAATTGCTTGCTTGCATAAAATAGAGAAAGAGAAGATCAATTGGGCATGCAATTAAAAAAGCTAGAAAAAAGCACAAATTAAAGCTCTCCAATTAAATATCAAATTTGAAATTCTGAAAATAAAATGAGAAATTAATAAAGTCAAAAGTAAAAAAAAACTATTGAATTCATAAACAAAACTAAGAGCTGATTTTATGAAAAACAAAAAACAAACCCAATAGATAAACCTTTAGTTAATTTGATTAGTAAAAGGAAAGAAGAAAATCAAATACTATCTAAAATGAAAAGGATGAACTTTTCACCAATGAAAAAGAAATTAGAGGAATATTTCAGAGGTATTTTGCCCAACTGTATGCCAATAAATATGATAATATAAGTGAAATGGATGAATACTTGCAAAAATATAGATTGCCCAGATTAATAGAGGAGGAAATAACTTACTTAAATAGTCTCATTTTAAAATAAGAAATTGAACAAGCTATTAATCAACTTCCTAAGGAAAAATCTCGAGGGTCAGATGGATTTATTTGTAAATTCTACCAAACATTTAAAGAACAATTAATTCTAATATTATGCAAACTGTTTGGGAAACTAGGGAAAGAAGGAATGCTATCATATTCTTATTATGACACAGATATGGTGTTGATATTTAAACCAGGTAGGGACAAAACAAAGAAAATTTTAGACCAATTTCCCTAATGACTATTGAAGCAAAAATCTTAAATAAAACATTAGCAAAGAGATTACAGCAAGTCACCCCCAGGATAATATGCCATGACCAAGTAGGATTTATACCAGGAATGCAGGGCTGGTTCAATATTAGGAAAACCATTAGCATAATTGACTATCAATAATCAACTAACAAAAATCATGATTATCTCAATAGATGCAGAAACAGTTTTTTATAAAATCCAACACCCATTTCTATTAAAAACATGAAAGAGTATAGAAATAAATGGAGTTTCCCTTAAAATGTTAAGTAGCATTTATTTATAATCACTAGCAAGTAGTATATGTAATATGGACAAACTAGAAACAGAAGGTTATTCACTATCACCATTACTATTCAATATATATATTTTTATTTTTAATGATTTTTTCACCTAGATTAAAGCTTTTTATTTTTCAAAACATATATATGGACAATTCTCCAACACTTGCCCTTGCAAAACCTTGTGTTCCAATTTCCCCCCTTGTAGTGTTCTTGTTGGTTTTCTGGAGGTCTCTGGACCAGCCTTCTTTTCAGCAAAGTAATCACCATGAGAATAGCCAGGTGTTAAAGTTCAAATTCTTTATTGTCTCCTTGCCTGGGACTGGGCAGCTTTCTGTAGAGCCTTTCAGACCTGCCTTGGTCTCAGTCGGGGAGTGCAGGAGGCCAGCCACCATGGTGGTATGAGATGAAGTGAATAAATCTATTTCTGAGTCTGACCCTGGCTGAGTTTGTGCCAGCTTATATGCTCTATTCTAATTAAATTATCATAGATGTGAATCTTGTGGAACTATATCAAGCACTAAGTACATGTACTGAACTAGAGAACTATTAATCACCATACTAAACTAGATAACTATTGTCTTATCAATTCCACTGACTTAAAATCTTGTAAAAATCCTTCTTTTAAGTTACAGAGTTCTGGCCCATAACACCCACCCCGTTCTGCTATTTTCTCCCCTAGATGGCAAATAGTCCAATTAAACATGGTAAAAATATATGTTAAATCCAATGTATGCATACACATTTATATAATGATCTTACCACACAAGAAAAATCAAATCAAACCAAAAAAAAAAAAAAAAAAAGAGAGAGAGAAGCAAAATAAAATGCACACAAACAACAAAAATAGTGAAAATTCTATGAGGTGAACCTCACTTAGTTCACATAATTCTTTCTCTGATGGTTGCCTTCATCATTAAACAATTGGAATTGATTTGAATCATCTCAGTTTTTTTTAATTAACTTTTTTATTTTAAAAGCTTTTTGTTTTTAAAAGAAATGCATGGATACTTTTTCAGCACTGACCCTTGCATCACTTTGTGTTTCAGATTTTCCTCTACTTTTCATCACTTCCTCCCCTAGATGGCAAGCGATCCAATATATTCTATGATGTTAAAATATATGTTAAATCTAATATGCATAAATATAAACATACAATTCTCTTGCTGCACAAGAAAAATCATATCAAAAAGGAAAGTAAATGAGTAAGAAAACAAAATTCAAGTGAACAACAAGAAAAAGAGTGAGAATGTTATGTTGTGATCCACAGTCAGTTCCCACAGTCCTCTCTCTGGGTGTAGATGGCTTTCTTTGTCACAAGCTAATTGGAATTGGCATCAATCATCTCATTTTTGGAAAGAGTCATATTCATCAGAATTGATCATTGTATAATATTGATGTTGCTATATACAATGATCTCCTGGTTTTGCTCATTTCACTTAGCATCAGTTCATGTATGTCTCTCCAGGGATCTCTGAAATCATCATTTCTTATAGAACAATTATCCAATTTATGAGCATCCATTCAGTTTCCAGTTTCTTGATGCTACTACAGCCCAAAAAGGGCTGCCACAAAGATTTTTGCATATGTGGGTCCCTTTCCCTCCTTTATAATCTCTTTGGGATATAAGCCCAATAGAAACATTGCTGGGTCAAAGGTATGCACAGTTTGATAACTTTTTGAGCATAGTTCCAAATTGTTTTCCAGAATGGTTGGATCTATTCACAATTCTATCAACAATGTATCAGTGTCCCAGTTTTCCTACATCCTTTGAAACATTTGTCATTATCTTTTCCTGTCATCTTAGCAAATCTGAGAGGGTGTAGTGACTTCTCAGAATTGTCTGAATTTACATTTCTTTGATCAATAGTTATTTGGAACACCTTTTCATATGACTATAAATAGTTTCAGTTTCTTCATCTGAAAATTGTTTGTTCATATCCTTTGAACATTTACCAATTAGAGAATGGTTTGAATTCTTATAGATTTGAATCAATTCTTTATATATTTTAGAAATGAGGCCTTTATCAGAACCTTTGAATTTAAAAATGTTTCTCCAGTTTATTGCTTCCCTTGTAATCTTGTCTGAATTTGTATAAATTTTTTTAACTTAATATAATCAAAATTATCTTTTTTTGTGATCAATAATAATCTTGAGTTTTTCCTTGGTCACAAAGTCCTTCCTCCTCCACAGATCTTACAAGTAAACTATCATATGTTCTAATTTATTTATAATATCATTTTTAATGTCTAGATCATGAACCCATTTTGACCTTATCTTGGTATGTCATGTTAGGTGCGAGTCAGTGCCTAATTTCTGCCAAACTAGTTTCTAATCTTCCAGCAGTTTTTGTCAAATATTGAGTTCTTATCCCAAAAGCTGGGGTCTTTGGATTTGTCAAACACTAGTTTACTATAGTCATTGATTATTTTGGGCTGTGAACCTAACCTATTGCACTGATCAACTACTCTGCTTCTTAGTAGAAACCAAAACAACAAAAAATGTTTTTGATGACTGCTGCTTTATAATATAGTTTTAGGTCTGGCACAGCTAGGCCACTTTAATTTTCATTTTTTCATTAAGTCCCTCAAAATTCTTGACCTTTTGTTCTTCCAGATGAATTTTGTTGTTATTTTTTGAGGTCTGTAAAGTAGTTTCTTGGGAGTTTGATTGATATAGCACTAAATACATAGATTAATTTAGGTAATATTGCCATCTTTATTTATTCACTAGACCTATCCATCAGCACTTGATATTTTTCCAAGTGTTTAGACCTGACATCATTTGTGTTGAAAGTGTTTTGTAGTTTTTCTCATATAGTTCCTGACCTTCCCTTGGCAGATTTCCAAATATTTTATACTATTGACAGTTATTTTAAATGGAATTTCTCTTTGTATCTCTTGCTGTTGGAATTTGTTAGTGATGTATAAAAATTTGGGTTAATTTTATATCCTGCAACTTTGCTGAAGTTGTGGATTATTTCTAAAAGTTTTTTAATTGTTTCTCTTGGTTTCTCTACATATACCATCATATCTGCAAAAGCTGATAATTTGGTTTCCTCATTACCTATTCTAATTCCTTTAATTTCTTTTTCTTCTCTTATTGTCAAAGTTAACATTTCTAATATTATATTGAATAGTAATGGTAATATTAGGCAACCTTATTTCACCCTGACATTATTGGGAATGGTTCTAGTTTATCCCTATTACATATTATGCTTGCTGATGGTTTTAAATAGATGCTACTGATTATTTTAAGGAAAAGTCTATTTATTCCTATACTCTTTGGTGTTTTTAATAGGAATCAAGGTTGAATTTTATGAAATACTTTTTCTGCATCTATTGAGATAATCATATGGTTTTTGTTAGTTTGTTTAATGGTATAGTCAATTATGCTAATAGGTTTCCAATATTGAACCAGCCTTGCATTCCTGGTATAACTCCTACTTGGTTATGGTGTATTATTTTGGAGATGACTTTCTGTAATCTTTTTACTAATATTTTATTTAAATTTTTTGCATCAATATCCATTAATGAAATTGTTTTATAATTTTCTTTCTCTCTTTTCATCCTACCTGGTTTAGGTATCAGTACCATGTCTGTATCATAAAAGGAATTTGGTAGGAGCCCTTCTTTCTCTATTTTTTCAAATAGTTTTCTAGTATTGGAGTTAATTGTTCTTTAAATGTTTGGTAGAATTCATATGTAAATCCATCTGGCCCTGGAGATTTTTTCTTAGGCAGTTGATTAACAGCTTGTTCCATTTCTTTTTCTAAAATAAGACTACTTAATTAATTTATTTCCACTTCTGTTAATATGGGCAAACTATATTTTTGTAGGAATTCCTCCTTTTCACTCAGGTTATCAAATTCATTGGCACAGAATTGGACAAAGTAACTCCTAATAATTGCTCTAATTTCCTCTTCCTTAGTGGATAGTTTTCCCTTTTAATTTTTGAGACTAATATTTTGATTTTTCTCTTTCCTTTTTCTAATCAAATTAACTAAAGGTTTATCTGTTTTATTCTTTTTTTTCATAAAACCAATTCTTGCTTTTATTTATTAATTCAGTAGTTTTTTTTTTTTTTTACTTTTAATTTTATTAATCTCCCCTTTTATTTTTAGAATTTCAACTTTGGTATTTGATTGGGGTTTTTAATGTGTTTTTTTCTAGCTTTTTTAGTTGTAAGCCCAATTGATTGATCTTCTTTTTCTGTATTTTATGCAAGTAAGCATCTAAAGATACAACATTTCCCTTTATTACAGCTTTGGCTGCATCCCACAAATTTCGGTATGTTTTCTCATTATTGTCATTCTCTTGGATGAAATTATTAATTGTGTTTATGATTTACTGGTTCACTCATTCATTCTTTAGGATGAGATTATTTAGTTTCTAATTACTTTTTGGCCCATTTTCCCCTGGCCTTTTATTAACTGTAATTTTTATCACATCATGGTCAAAAAAAATGCATTTACTATTTCTGCCTTTCTGCAATTGATTTTGAGGTCTTTATGCTTTAATATATATTCAGTTTTTATATAGGTTCCATGAACGGCCAAGAAAAAAGTGCACTTCTTTCTGTGCATTCAATTTTCTCCAAAGATCTATCGTACCTAACTTTTCTAATATTCTATTTATCTCCTCAACTTCTTTTTATCTATTTTGTGGTTCAATTTTTCTAGTTCTGAGAGAGCAGAACTTGAGAGAGCAAGTTTGAGATCTCCCACTGTTACAGTTTTGTTCTGCATTTCTTCTTGCAGCTTTCTTAACTTCTCCTTTAGGAATTTAGATGCTATGCCACTTGGTGCATATATGTTTAATAATTGATATTGCTTCATTATCTATGGTACCCTTTAGCAAAATAGAGTGTCCTTTCTTATCTCTTTTAATTAGATCTATTTTTACCTTTGCTTGATCTGAGATGAGGATGACTACCCCTACTTTTTTTTTTACTTCACCTGAAGTTCACCTGCTTCAGCCTTTTACCATTACTCTGTATGTATCATTTCTGCTTTAAATGTGTTTCTTGTAAACAACATATTATAGAATTCTACCTTTTGATCTAGTCTGCTATCTGCTTCCATTTGATGGGAGAGTTTACCCCATTAACATTTACAGTTAAAACTACGAATTCTGTATTTCCTACTATCTTATTTACCCCAAATTGTACTTTTCTCTTTCATTTTCCCTTTTCCTTCCTCCCCAGTATTTTACTTATGAGCACCACTTGCCTCAAGCAGCCCTCCCCTTTTATAGCCCCTCTCTTTTTCTTACACCTTTTTCCTACTATTTCTGTTTTCCCTTCTATTAGCCTTCCACTTCCTTTTTCCCTTTCCCTTCCCACTTTCTTATAAGGTGAGAGAAGTTTCTCTATGAAAGCAAATATGTCTAATATTCTCTCTTTGAGCTGAATCTGAGAGTAAGATTCACACAGTGTTCATCCCCCTCCTTTCTTATCCTTAATTATAATACATTTTTTTTGGCTCTTTATGAGATGTAATTTCCCTCATTTTACTTCCACTTTCCCCTTTTTTCAGTTCAATTCTCTTTCCATGTTTGATTTTTTTATATATTATAACAATCAAATCAAATTATACATGCAATCTCTATGTATATGCATAATAAAGATTAAGTTCTCAAAATTATTTTCTTTTTACTTTTATATGCTTTTCTTGAGTACTATATTTGGATGTCAAATTTTTTGTTCAGCTTTCATCTTTTCATCAGAAACAAGTGAAATTCACCTGTTTCATTGAATGTCCTTCTTCTTCCCTGAAAGAAGCTCAGTTTAGGGGAGCAGTTTATTATTGTCTGTATTCCAAGTTCCTTTGCCTTTTAGAATATCAGATTCCAGGCCCTTCAATCCTGTAAGGTGGAAGCTTCTAGGTTGTGGCTTCTCAGTATTCCAATTGTTTCATTTGGGCTGCTTGCAATATTTTTCCTTTGGTTGGATAGTACTATAATTTAGTCATGATATTCCTTGGAGTTTTCATTTTGGGGTCTCTTTCAGGAGGTGTTTGGTGAATTCTTTCAAAGGCTATTTTACCTTCTGAATCTAGGACATCAGGGAACTTTTCTTTAATGATTTCCTGAAAGATAATGTCTAGGCTCTTTTTTTTCATCATGATTTTCAGGAAGTCCAGTAATCCTTAGATTGACTCAATGAGACATCAAGAATCAGTCCAAGAAAACCAAAAAAATGAAAAAATAGAAAAAAATATAAAATGCCTACTTGGGAAAACAACTGATCTAGAAAATGGATCTAATAGAGGTAATTCATTTGCAGTTTTTCACTTCTGATTTTTGGTGAATTATTTTCTTCATTTATTTTTTTTTGTTGTTCTTTTTGAATTTTCCCAATTCAATTTTTATAATTAGTTGTTTTGTTGTACAGATTTATCTTTTCTATTTCACAAATCAAGTTTTTAAGGAGTTATTTTCTTTTTCCATTTCAAAAATTCTGTTTTTCAGGGTTTTTTTCTTTTTCCATTTCACAAATTTTGTTTTTCAGGGGGTTTTCTTTTTTCATTTCACAAATTCTGTTTATCAGGGAGTTGTTTTCTTTTCCCATTTTGTCAGATCTATTTTGTAAGGAATTATATACTTTTTTCCATTTCACTAATACTGTTTGGTAGGGAATTTTCTTCAATTAATTTCTGTGTTTCTTTTTCCAAACCCTCTTGAAAATTCACATTTCCTTTCCCCATTTTTCTTCTAGCACTCTTTTTAAATCCTTTTGAATTTCTTCCAAGAGTCATGTGAAATGGGGACAAATTCATATCACCCTTTGGGATTTTACCTGGAGACAATCTGCTTTTAGTTTCTTCAGGTTTTGAAATCTTTTCTTCTCTTTCACCATAAAAACTATTTATTGTAGAGGACCATAGATATTGGGGAACTTTGAGAAAAGTATACTTGAAGCAAAGATACTTACAGCATATTTACACTCAGTGTGATTGATGAGATGATGGTTCTTTAGTTCACATATACTTAGTACTTAGTATGGTGATGAAATGGTTCTACAGTTGGCACATGGTCAGTATGATGTAGTGATGTAATTGTACTAAGGTATATAAGATCTGGGAGGACTTAAAATAAGCAGACTCGAGAGAGACTTGAGTGAGAATGTGCTCAAGCTGGATCTCAGACTACAGAGAGATCCTCAAGAAAGCTAGCCCAGACATTACATTTTGGCACCCAATGTAGGGCACTGAAAGAAGTACACTACATTTTGAGGCTCAGGATATAAGGACCTACACTCAGCAGTTCAACTGACGTGATCATAAGCTCAGTGGAGAAGTCTTTGTGATCTGGAAACAGTCACTTTCATTTTTTCAGCTGAAATAGGGGAAAAAAACTAAGAAAAAAGCATTTCTCACCCCCAAGGGAAGTGTGTAGCAAGCATAGTTAGGTTAATAGAGTTTTTGTTGGAAACTTGAAGGCAGATCATTGGACTCTTAAAAATATTAGATTGCACATCTCCTTGGTTCTCTAAGGAAGAAAAATTAGAGCCAGATATGGGGAAAGTAGTGGGAGAGCAACTAATTCAATATTATGAAGCTAAGGGTACTGATTCAGTTCCTGAGGATACATTTTATATATACAACATAATAAAATTGGCTTTAAAGAATCCCACAAGTTTTAAAATAAGGAAAAATTTTTAATGTGGATAGCCAGATAAGGAAGTGTGAGGAGAAAGAGCAGGAGGGAGATAGCGCTAACAAAGCAGCTGAGAAGTATGAAGAATTGGTTAAGTACAGTGCTGATGAACTTAAGGAGTGTGGTGCTTGTCAGCAGGTGCCCTTAGGGCATTTCCCATCTCCTGACCCTCCCCCCTCATATTTGCCTTCATGGGAGGAGGGAGGAGGAGGAGTGGGAAGAGTAGTGACATCACAAGAATCACCCATGCAGCAGCTTTGTCCACTCCCTATGTCACAATTACAAAAGACATTAATTAAAGTTAAAGATGAAGGACAGGATACATCTAATTTGAAAACAGAAGTATTCCCTGTGAGTGAAGAGTTTGACTCTTCAGGTCAAGAATCAAGAAGATAAACTTCTTTTAATCTGGAAATTATCAAAAAAACTGAAAAAGGCTTGCACTCTTTATGGGTCTACATTGCCTTATGTTAAGATGGTATTAGAGAATTTGGCTTTTGAAATTTTAATCCCTAATGATTGGAAATTTATAGCAGGGACATGTTTAGAACTTGTAACTTTCTGAGTATAGTGAACTCTATAGAATACAAGCCCAGAAATAGGCATACTGGATACTATAACAGTCACCTGTGAACAATTAGCAGGTTTAGGTCCTTGTGCAGACATTTTAGAGCAGTTTAATGACCCTATAGCAGCATATGAGCAAATTCCTTCTGATGCTATCAAAGCATGGCATACTCCACCAGGAAGACAAGATAGAGGGGAAGCCTTCACAAAAATTCCACAAGGTCTAAATGAACCCTGTGTTGATTTTGTGGGACGTTTGCAGAGAGCTGTCATATGAACTATTGGTGAAAATGCAGCAACAGAAATTATAAGGCAACTTGCTAAAGAAAATACTAATTAGAGTATTAGAAGAATTATACTGAGACTATACAAGGATGCTCCTCTAGAGAACATCATAAGATACTGTGCCACAGTGGACACAAATACCTTTTTTACCTAGGCTATGATGGAGAACATGGGAAGACAGGGTCCCTTTTGGCAAGGGACTTCAAGAGAGACTTGTCAATACTTTCATTGTGGTAAAGTAGGGCATCTGAAAGCTCAATGTTGGAATAAAAAACAGGGTGGGAAAACAAGGTCCCAACCCCTATGTCCAAAATACAACAGAGGCTTCTATTGGGCATCGGAATATAGATTGACTCAGGGAAATGTATAGCAGGGCTCAGCTCCAGAGCCCCAGGCAAAAAATACTTGGAGCATGATGACAGCCATCATCAAAACAACCAGAGAGTCTTTAGAAGTTCAGTACTCCAACTTGATCAATCAGCCGAGAAGCAATCTGATGGGGGAAAGAAATTACAATTGGGGGGAATAGAATTGTATGCATCTGGGACTACTGAGATATCCCCTGGAGAGGTAAAATCTGTCCCTGTCTGGCCAATAGATCCTTTGCCTCCAGGCACAGTAGGCTTGACCATTTCACCTCATAAGAGTACTTATAAAATTGTGTCTAGCTATAAACTGATTTGAGAAACTAGGGAATGTGTAGCTAATATCCCAGTCATTAATATGGGTAGACACTGTGTAATTTATCCCCCAGGAGAAGTAGTAGCATTAGGTTTACAGATCTGTACTCCTGATAGGCAATTTGGTGATATTTACCCAGATTTTGACTCCCAACAACAGAATTCAGGAATATTCTGGACTGCAGCTGTTGCAGCTGACTGACCCATGCTCACTATATATGTAAATCTATGTAAATCCCCTAGGGGGATTTTATCTATGGGGGAAAGATATTTTACAACAGTTAGAATTACAGTTGAGGTTCGGCTTTTTAGGCAGGGTGCTATTGCCTGCACTTTTACCTGTTCTCATTCAATAGAAAACTGATACACCAATGTGGGTAGAACAGTGGCCCTTAAGAAGTGAAAAAATTCAGCCTTTATTAGATATAGTATAGCAGCAACTTGACCAAGGACACTTACAACCTTTTCTAAGTCCTTGGCATTCCCCTGTATTTGTTGTAAAAAAGAAATCTGGAAAATAGAGGATATTGACTGATTTGAGAAAAGTAAATGGAAACTATGGGAATTATTCAGCCTGGACTTCCATCTTCTACTCAAATGCCTAGAGAATGGCCTCTTTGGATTATAGACATTAAGGATTGTTTCTATTCTATCCCACTGGATAAGGAGGATATGGAAAGATTAGCCTTTTCAGTGCCCAGCATTAATTTAGTTGAGCCTTATAAAAGATATGAATGGACAGTTTTGTCACAGGGAATGAAAAATAGCTCTACTATATGTCAAATGTATGTTGCTGCTGCTTTTACTCCAGTAAGAAAAGCAGTTCCAAAAATGATGTTATTACATTATATGGATGATATCTTGGGGTATGCACCTGAGGAGTAAATGTTAGAAGCATGTCTACAAAAGACTATAGAAACACTAAGGAACTACAAATTGCACATAGCTCCAGAAAAAAATCTAAAGGCACATTCCTTTTCAATATTTAGGATATGAAGTATATCCTAAGGTGCTTACAGTACAAAAGCTTTCTTTTAGAACAGAGATGAACACCTTAAATTACTTTTAAAAATTGATAATAGATATTCAATGGATATGTTCAGTGTTAGGCTTAGCTACCTATCAATTACAACCATTATATGACATTTTAAGGGGAAACAATGCTTTAAACTTATCACACCAGCTTACAAAAGAAGCTCAAGAGGCTTTGAGAGAATTTGAACTGACTTTATCCAATGTGGTTGAAAGAGTCACTCAAAAACCCTTGGAAATACCAGTTTTTGCTACACAAGAGGCACCCACAGCAGTTCTTCGTTAAGGAGACAGTGTGATAGAGTGGGTGAACCTCCCAGCACAACCAGAACAAAACTTTACTCCTTACCCAGTGCTTATGGCTAGATGTTATGGGCTGAAGCTTGAGTTGATGCACTGAGGTCCCAAGCACGTGAGGCTAAATAGTAATTGGACCATACTCTATTAATATATATGCTTGGAGAAAGAATGCCCCCCGCCCACTCTTGTGCAAGTCCTGATGTGTTGTATAGGAAATGACGATTTTGGTGGGTGGAGGCAGAGGGGCAGAGAGAAGAGCAAAGAGAGAAGGCTGGCTCATTTCTTGTCTGGCTGGCTTCCTGTTGCAGCTGCACACATTGCATGATCCCCCATTTATCTCCGATCTTTCTTCACCTCTACTGAGAATAAAGATTGAAGATTTTCCCTTAACCTGAATTCCTGACTCTGGCTGATTTTAAAATACGCAGTCATCACAGCTAGAGTTTTATTAAAGGCCA
Source organism: Sarcophilus harrisii (assembly GCF_902635505.1). Classification (NCBI taxonomy): domain Eukaryota; kingdom Metazoa; phylum Chordata; class Mammalia; order Dasyuromorphia; family Dasyuridae; genus Sarcophilus; species Sarcophilus harrisii. The sequence goes on from NC_045429.1 coordinate 229,813,296, forward strand.
TTAAGCAAGTAGTACAATTATCTGGGATATAAGATTTGACAAGATATACACCTTTTATACCAGTGTACAAATTAATGTATGCTGTGAATCTATCCTAGAATGGCAAATTTTATTTGCCATGGCTCCAAATCTTACACATGGGTCTCCATTACAGATAACCATCCCAGAGTGGCAAATTTAATTATCCATGACTCCAAATTTTACACACGGGTATCCATTAAAATAACCAGACTATTACATAATTGGTGATGAATTCTTGAAAAAAGGTTTCTAAAGTTCCTCTTAAAGGACCAACTATCTTTACAAATGCATCCAAACATAACTTATACTCTTGTGACTTACCTATAAAGAGAGTAGTCAGAACTCTTTTCAGTCCACTCAGCAGAATGAATTGTATGCAATCATGCTAGCTCTTACTTAATATCCAGGAAATGTGAATATAATATCTGATTCAACCTATTCAGTAGGTGTGGTACAAAGAATTGCCACAGCCCAAATAAAATGTGTAGCTTCTACTATATACCAGGTTTTTAAGGAACTTCAAGAACAAGTGAGAAAGCATCCAGGTAAGATTTATATCTTGCATGTCCACCCTCACAGTGGACTTCCAGCTCCCATTTTTGATGGTAATTCAAAGGCAGATACCCTTCTAACCATGTTACCCAATACTCCTTTATTTCAGGCAGCCCAAGAATCTCATTCCAAATATCATCAGGCTGTTCAAGCTTTATATTTGCAGTTTGGGATAACAAAAGAAGAAGCCAGGAACATAGCAAAAGCCTGTACAGCTTGCCTTCCATTCCATGCTCCTACAATCTCTCCAGGGAAAAACCCTTGTGGTATGAGGCCCGATGAAATTTGGCAAATGGATATGACCCATTATAAATCTTTTGGTTGTCTGTCTTTTGTCCATGGTGTTGTAGACACCTTTTCTAGATTTACTTTTGTAATACTAGTAACAAAAGTTAATGGATCTGCATATACTTCTAAATGTTTTACACACCTTTGTGCACAGTATATCAGATTTTACATACCACTGGCATACCTTTTAGTTTTCAAGGACAGGCAATAGTAGAAAGGAGAAACAGAGACATCAAGATGCCCCTCCAAAAACAAAAGAAAGAGGGAACCACAGGTAACCCTAGAGAACTTTTACATTTAGCTCTTTATACTATTCTTTGATTTTTGATAAAGATGTACTGGGTCTGGCAGACAGGTTTTATAACCTGCCAGGAGGGTAGTGTCCAGTGTGAGCAGCTCCACTATCTTTAGATAATTGCCAAGTGATGTGAAGAGATTCAGAAAGTGGTGAATGGAAGGGAACATAAAGGTTAACTTCTTGGGAGAGAGGATTTGCTTGTATCTTTACAGATGGAGAAGGAATCAGAAGGGTGTCAATGAGCCATATTCACCTTGTCCATCAGAGAGAGATAGAGAACACCCTTGAAACAAAGGAAAAGACCCAAGAAACATCAGATGGTTCCATCTCTGACTGCATGTGCCACTGAAAGAGCCTGAAAGTTAATCCTATGTGTATGGCAATTTACTCATGAACATAAAAAAAATTGTTAATGAGACTGCTGCAGGACTTCAAACTTGCAGGAATCATTGGTTTTCCTGACATGTGAAGTGATGGACAATAGACTGGTTTTGGACTATCTCTTGGCTGCTGAAGGGGGTGTGAATGTTATTTATATAACATCCTTCTAGGACTTATGGACATGTATAATTCCTCATGTTGATTTGTATTGTTTGTTACATCACTACTAACCTGTGTTAGTATGTGCTTGTGTAATACCTCCCATGCTGATGGATTTATGTATATCTGTTTCAAGTAAGACCCTTCAGCCCAGAGGAAACCTGATAACAATATCTGGTTTGACTCCCCATTTCCCTTTGGTGCTCACTTCCCTTCCTGAGAAGTCAGGCAGAGCGTGACCACCTGTGTTCTAAAACAAAAGAAAGAGCGAGATATAGAGGACCACAGATATTGGAGAACTCTGAGAAAAGTATACTTGAAGCAAAGATACTTACAACAGGGTGTTAACTCAGTGTGATTGAGGAGATGATGGTTCTCTAGTTCACATATACTTAGTAGTTAATATGGAGATGTAATGGCTCTACAATTGGCACATCCTTAGTATGCAGTAGTGATGTGATTGTACTAAGATATATAAGGGCTGGGAGGACTTGAAATAAGCAGACTCGAGAGAGACTTGAGTGAGAGTGTGCTCAAGCTGGATCTCAGACTCCAGAGAGATCCTCAAGAAAGCTAACCTGGCATTACAATCTATGGTCAGTGTTCTTTTTTGCTTTTTTTGCTCTTTTTTTTTTTTATAAAGTTGAGATTTGCTTTTAGGGAAAGGGTGATTGTCCATGATTCCTCTACAAGTTGCAGCAGCTTAGCTGAATCAATGTTGATATACTTCTGGTACTGGGTGGGTGTGTCCAAGACTGTGAAATTCTAGCATTTTGGGGCTCACTATTGACCTTTTGTGTTTTTGTTAGATGTTTTATAACTTCTCTGATGATCTATTGGCTTGCAACCAGGGCAGAGTAGCCAACATTGCTGTAGATTCCTCCCTGTAAATTCTCTAGCACATGGAGCCCACACCATCCCAAGACTGTGCACTGCCTGTGCTCAATCCTTGGCCTGCTTATAATTGACCTGCCTCTCTTTATGCCCAGTTGAAGCATACCTTTTCTGGAGATCTTCAACATTATCTTCTTCTGGTAATTTGCTATACTTCCAATATTTGTGGATTTTGTAACTCCAAAACTAACTCAGAGGCTGGATTTCCTAGTTAGTCTGAGGGTCATAGGAAGAGGTCAGAAAAAAAAAGTATGTCCTCTCCACCATCTTGGCTCCACCCTTCAATATTGTAAAAATATTAGCTTTGGCAATAAGAGATAAGAAAGAGATTAATGGAATTTGAGCAGTTAATAAAGAAACCAAATTATCCCTCTTAGCAAATTATGTGATGGTATTTTTAATGAATCTTAGAGAATCAACTAAAAGACAGCTAGAAACAATTTACAACTTTAGTAAAATTGCAGGATAAAAAATAAATCTACATAAATTAGCAGCATTTTTATATATTACCAAAAAAGTCCAGCAGCAAGTAGTATAAAGAGAAACTCTTTCCATTTAAAATGATTGTAGATAATACAAAATATTTGGATATTTACCTGCCAAGGCAAAGTAAGGAATTACATAAACACAATTACAAAATGCTTTCCACACAAATAAAGGCAGATATAATCAATTGGAAAAATAAAAAGTGCTCATGAATAAGTTGAGCTAATGTAATAAAAATTACAATAATACCTAATTTTTTCTACTTATTCTGTGCTATACCAATCAAACTGCCAAGAAATTATTTTTACAGAGCTTGAAAAAATAATAACAAAGTTCATCTGGAAGAAGAAAAAGTCAAAAATTTCAAGACAATTAACCAAAAATGCAAATGAAGGTGGCCTGGCAGGACCAGACCTAAAACTACATTATAAAGCACTGGTCATAAAAACTATTTGGTACTGGCTAAGAAATAGACGAGTTAATGAGTGGAATAGCTGAGGTTTGTAGGACAGAATAGTCAATGACGATAGTAATCTAGAATTTGACAAACCCAAAGTCCCCAGCTTTTGGGGGACTTTATTTGGCAAAAACTGCTGGGAAAATAGCAAATTAGTATGGCAGAAACTAGACATTGACCCACACCTAAAACATCATATCAAGATAAGGTCAAAATTGGTTCATGATTTAGACATAAAGAGTGATATAAGCAAATTAGAAGAACAAAGGATAATTTACCTGTCAGATCTGTGGAGAAGGTATGAATTTGTGGCTAAAGAAGCAGTGGGGTACATTACCAAATATAAAATAGATAATTTTGATTATATTAAGTTAAAAAGTACCTGGATAAAGAAAACCAATAAAGACAAGATTAAAAGGGAAGCAATAAACTGGGAAAATTTTTATATTCAAAGCTTCTGATAAAGGTCTCATTTCTAAAATATATAAAGAATTGACTCAAATTTATAAGAATGCAAGTTATTCTCCAGTTGATAAATGATCAAAGGATATGAACAGACAATTTCTTAATGAAGAAATTGAACCTATTTCTAGTTACTTGAAAAGGTGCTCTAAATCACTACTGCTCAGAGAAATGCAAATTCAGACAACTCTGAAGTACCATTACACACCTCTCAATTTGGTTATAATGACAAAAAAAGATAATGATTAATGTTGGAGGGGATGTGGGAAAATTGGGACACTAATACATTATGAGTGGAGTTGTAAACTGATTCAACCATTTGGAGAATAATTTGGAGCTGTGCAAAAAGGGTGATCAAACTGTGCATACCCTTTTATCCAGCAATGTTTCTACTGTACTTGTATCCCAAACAGATCATAAAGGAGGGAAAGGGACCCACATGTACAAAAATGTTTGTGGCAGCTCTTTTTGTAGTAGCAAGAAACTGGATACTGAGTTGATCCCCATCAGTTGGAGAAGGGCTGAATAAGTTATGGTGTATGAATGGCAAGTAATATAATTGTTCTATAAGAAATGATCAGCAGGATGATTTCAGAGATCCCCAGAGAGATTTACATGAAGTGTGCTAAGTGAAGTGAGCAGAACCAGGAGATCATTGTACATGCCAATAAGAAGACTATATAATCTTGGATGTCTTTTCTCAACAATGAGATGATTCAGGCCAATATCAATGATCTCATGATGAAGAAAGAGGACTGTGGAACTAAGTGTGGATCAAAAAATAGCATTTTTTTTTGTTGTTGTTTGCTTACATTTTATTTTTTTCTCATATTTTAAACTTTTTATTTGATATCTCTTATGTAGCAATTAATTGTGGAAATATATGTAAAAGAATTGCACATGTTTACATATGCCCTTTAGGGCAAGGAGTGGGGCAAAGGCTGGGAAAAAATTTGGAACACAAGGTTTTGCAAGGGTGTGTGTTTAAAATTATCTTTTCTTATATTTTGAAAATAAAAAGTTTTAAAAACGCTATTTGAACTTTATATATAGCTATATCAATTTATCTCAGAACAATATAAATATGAGATATAGTATGCTCTTTTCTTTTTCCTACCTCCAAAAATGCTTAAGACTATGAGGAGCTAACATGTGATTATAAAAAATGCAGTACCTCTCATAAACTTTCATATAAATTGCACTTATATTCTTCTTTTAAAGAAAAGGGCCCCATGTGACTGTTAAACTGGCATTTCATGATTAACTTGGATGTGTGCAACTTGAGGTCAACATCATCATGGCATGGATTAGGCTTTCTAACATTTAACCCCATTGCTTAGACAAATAAGTTTAAAAAGGTGTGTGTGTGTGTGGGGGTGTGTAGTGTATATGTGTGTGTGTATGTTTGTGTGTATACACAAAATACCATTTTTTATGGATGTTTAAGATAGGAATCTGGTTCAGATTCCTGATAGATTCAGATTCAGATAGAGTTTATATTACGAATGGTCTAACATTCTCATTTGTCTGTGGCTTTCTCATTATTTTCTAAATATTGAAAGAGCCAAATGATCATCTTTGAGGAGTTATTCTCCCTCTAGCTGTCTGGAATCAAGATTATTTCCTAGTCAGAAAGCATGATTCATTAAGGAATGCTAATTAGTATTTTATCTTCATGATTTAAAAGTCAGAAGAAATCTGGCAGGCACTACTTCTATGCAAGCACATGTTTTTGCTGTCATGTGCTTGCATAGGAAAACATGAATCCCCACCAGCATTCTTCTATGCATGAATTGGGGAGGAGAAAAATATCTCCATTAACTCCTTCAGGTTTGTAGCAAATTCAAGTTAAAATCTAGCAAAGTGTTCCAAAAGAAAAGGTCTCCAAAAAAAAAGGAAGTATAAGCTTTTTGCTCACTGATCTTAAAAACCATAGGGAAGGTGGCTCCTCCTGATTTTGTTTGCAATCATATTAAACAAGATGATCAATTAACATATGTTGCATCATCTCAGATACATTCATGTTTCAGTAAATAACCCATTCACCTAGAAACATAAATAAAAATCTCTGTGTAAAATGTTGTGTGCATGCCTGTATGTGTATATGAATGCATATCTTGTGGATATTTGAGATAGAAATCAGTTTCAGATAGAGATTGGATTAAAAGATATTTATTATTTCCAAGTGTCTGAGGTTTTTTACTTCTGTTTTAAATGTTGAAGTACATTCAAAGATTAGCTACCTTAGGAAAAGTTAATTGCTTTTATGCTTATATACATATATATGATTTATACATATATTAATTTTAATTTTAATTATATATGTATATATACACACATATATATAATTAAAATATATATATGTAAACTATATACTTAACACATACATATTTTTGTTAAATATTAGCCTTCTCCAGGGCAGGGGAAGGGAAGGCAAGAAAAAAAATTGGAAAAAAAAGAAATTTACATAACTTTATTATACATTTAAAAGGAATAGTAAGTTGTATATCTTTTTTCGTTCTGCTATGTTATAAAAATGCTTTCCCCCTAAATTTTGAAAAATAAAATAAATAAAAATAAAACTAACAAAAAAAAAGAATGCATATGATTGTGGAAAAGGCTTTCAATGAAAGCCTTTTAAAGAGTGTTTTCAGACAATTAGCTTCTTATGAAAGGCTTCACCTTCTTGTGCCACAGGCTATAGACAATAGGGTTCAGGGCTGGGGACAAAACTACATAGAATATAGATGACAATAGATCCAGAACTGATTCAGTGTCCAAAGGTGGACTTAGATAATACAAGATTGCAGCTGTAATAAAAGGCAAGAGAACAAAAAATTAGCAAGTGGAAAAGGCTTTTCACTAATCCTCTGTGGTTGGAATCTTCATAGTTGAAAAAAGTGGGATTATAAAAGATATTAATGGAAATGAAGCAGAGAATCCCTAAGTACAATATGTTTATCACAGCAGGATATTCTGAGTAAGGAAGGGATATCACAAAAGAACTGAAGGATGTCACTGGAAATAAAGACAGGCAAACTGAATATACTAACTGTATATAGGACCCAAAACAAATCTCCAGTGAGGCAGGAAGCAGCTGCCACTTTTATACAAGCCCTTTTGTTCAAGACAGCTTCACAGTGCAAAACCTGGCAGGAACTCTAATAATGATATTTTAAAAATAAATGGTTTTGATGCAAATTAAAACACTGTTGTCTTTTTACACAAAATATGTTGAATTTTCTCTGGAAGAGCTTTACCATCAGTTATTCAATACATAACTAAAGTAGTTATTAAATTCTTAATATACTCCCAACAGTACCCTAATTAGAAATTTGCAACCAGGCTTAATCTTTTTTTTAAAAAAAGATGATTTATTTCTAACTTTTTATTTTTTAATTTTGAATTTCAGATTTTTCACACTACCTTGTACATATTCCCCCTTGCACTAAGATGAACAATATATCAATTATATATGTGAAATAATGTTAAAAACGATTTCCATATAAGCCACATTAGTTTCAATTTTAAATGTTTGTGATTTAGTATTGTGTTTTGAGAATTCTATTTTGGAGGAAAAGCTTTGTAGAGGAGGCCCCTTAAAACAACTTAAAATTGTACAAATTGCTATTTCTTTTAAACCGCAAAGTTTTTCTGTAAATTTTTTTTCATTTTTATTTTGTTTATTTATCTCCTCCTCTCTAGAGATGACCACTTTAGACAAAAATAGGTGTGTGTGTGTGTATGAATATATGTATACATATATATGTGTGTGTATGTGTGCAAAATTATTTTAGTATATTGCTATTTATCACTTTCTCTGTATTTAGATAGCATCTTCTTTCACTTGCCCTTTACATTTAAATATATTGATATTGATATTATCAATGTTATTGATAATATTGATCATAGTCAAAATAACTTATTCAGAGTGTATATATTTTGAACATCATTTATTAACAATCTCTAAGAGACAGCATTTTCTAACTAATGACATTGACTTAGGCTGAAAGTAAAGAATTTAAGTAAGTAAGTACAGAAAGACCACAACTGATTTCCTTTTATTTATTTTTGTTTTATTTTATTTAATATTTTCCCCTAGTTATATTTTTTACATTTGTTTTTTAAAATTTTTGAGTTCCCAAGGAGATACTAAAGAAGGGAAAGGGACCTGTATATGCCAAAATGTTTGTGGCAGCCCTATTTGTAATGGCTAGAAACTGGAAAATGAATGGATGCCTATCAATTGGAGAATGTTTGGGTAAATTGTGGTATATGAATGTTATGGAATATTATTGTTCTGTAAGAAATGACCAACAGGATGAGTACAGAGAGGCTTGGAGAGACTTACATGAACTGATGCTGAGTGAAATGAGCAGAACCAGGAGATCATTATATACTTCAACAACGATACTATATGAAGATGTATTCTGATGGAAGTGGATTTCTTTGACAAAGAGACCTAACTCAGTTTCAATTGATCAAGGATGGACAGAAGCAGCTACACCCAAAGAAAGAACACTGGGAAATGAATGTAAACTGTTTGCATTTTTGTTTTTCTTCCCAGATTATTTTTACCTTCTGAATCCAATTCTCCCTGTGCAACAAGAGAACTGTTTGGTTCTGCACACATATATTGTATCTAGGACATATTCAACATATATAGGACTGCTTGACATCTAGGGGAGGGAGTGGAGGAAGAGAGGGGAAAAATCGGAACAGAAGTGAGTGCAAGGGATAATGTTGTAAAAAACTACCCTGGCATGGGTTCTGTCAATAAAAGTTATTATAATAAAAATAAATAAATAAAAATAAAAATGCTTACACACAAAAAATAAAAAATAAAATAAAATTTTTGAGTTCTATGTTTTCTCCCTTATCCCCACCCACAATTAAGAAAGCACAAGTGAAATTATGGAAAACATTTACATAAAAGTCAAGTTGTGAAAGAAAACGTAGATTTCCCACCCTACTGAAAACAAAATCCCTCAAGAAAAATTAAGTTAAAAAAGAGAGAGACAGAGAGAGAGAGAAAGACACACACACACACACACACACACACACAGACAGAGAGAGAGACTGAGACTGTGAATGTTTCGGTCTGTATTCAGACAATCTATTCCTTCTCTTGGTTTGGATAGGATTTTTCATGATAAGTCCTTTGCAGTCGTGGATGATTACACTAGAAGAGCCTCAAAGTCCTTTTTAGAACTTGGTCATTTCAGAAAATTGCCATTACTTTCTATGTTGTACATTTCACTTTCCTTGAGTTTATGGAAGCCTTTCCAGTACTTTTTTTTCTGATCCTATATATAATTTCTCATAAAACAATTATATTCTATCCAAAAAAAAATCAGAGTTTATTGAGCCATTCCCTCAATTTCCATTTTTTTTTGTTTTGAGAATAGAGCTGCTATACATATTTTTGATACATATAAATCATTTTCCTTTTTATTTTTCCAATCCTTTTTTAGTATTATTCATGCCTAGTAGTGATATTGTTAGGTCAAAGGGTATGCATGAATTTATAGCCTTTGGGGCACAGTTCATCTATGTTGATCATTTATCAATTGGGGCATGACTCGTTTCATAAATTTGACTCATTCCCTCTATGTTTGAGAAATGAGGTTTTATCAGAAAAAGTTGCTTCAAAATTTATGTTACAATTATTATGTTAACTGTTTCCCCCCTTAACTTTTATTTCTTTTAAATTATTTTTTATTTAAACTTTTAAACAAAGGTATGGAAATAACTGTAGTGTTAATCCCTATGAGAGAGAGATATTTTAGAACTATTAATTTCATTAAAGAAATCTTGATGTCCTTGTTCCTTAGGCTATAGATTATAGCATTCAGGGTTGGGGCCACCACTGTGTAGAATATGATCAACAACAGATCTAGAACAGTCAGATTCTTGGGGTGGCTTTAAATAAGCAGTGCCACTTGTTGCAATATAAATCATGAGAACGATGAAGTAGGGCAGGCAAGTAGAAAAGGCTTTGATGTACCATCTGTGGTTAGAATCTTCAGCACAGTTGAGAATATGGGACCATAAGAAATAGCTATTGATATAAAGCAAAGAATTCCTAAAGTAATCCCAAAAGCAAAACTCACATCATAGAACAACTAGTGAATCTCCTTGGAGCAAAGTGAATGTACTAGCTCAGTATAGAACCCCAAAGGAACTTCAAAGTAGAGTGGGATAAGCACATAGGAGAACAAAAATCTTACAGAGATGTGATGGAGAGCTAATTTCTGATTGGCAAAAGTCAGTTTGAGGCTTAAAGGAATTTGTAGAGTAGGTTTTAGGAGGGTTCTTAAGAGTTTTGATAGGATATCAAGAGTCATAATATTGAAGTTCCAAGGGGGATATGTACCATGTATGTTAAGAGTCTAAACATAAAAGCAGTGATGAACAGGATAAAAAATATAAATGTCTTAATATAAAGACATTTTGACATTTGATTTCAAGAAGTATAATTTTAATGAAAGTACAAGTACATACACACAATTTCCTATGCATTATTCTTCTTAACTTTATTATTTGTTTTTATTTAGATCTCCAGTTCTTGTATCACTCAACAATTTTCTTGTCAATCATATTTAATTTGACTTTACTTTCTTCCCTTCCTTAATGTGTTCTTATAATTACCCAGTTTGATTGGATATTTATCTCTATTCTTGAATCACTTGCTGCTTTGTCTTATTGCAGATTATTATACCTTACCAAATTCCTGATTACTTTAGCCATTCACCTCTTATAATTTTACTTGTATTCTGCTAAATGGAGCTAAGCAAAATCACAAATCTTTACTGACTGGGTTTACTGCTAATTGATGCCTTATAATTTCATCTGAATCTTACTTCAGCCAGGTAATCCTTTATTCCTCTCTTGTTTGTTCTCTATCCCATTCTTTATTTTGACTACTCCCCAGACTTATATTGTTTGTATATATTCCATATTTTTCCTTCCAAACATTTACACAACTGAAGACTTAATATACTTCATTTAGAAAATAGAGACTATTGTTGCTGTTATTTCCTCCTCCTTTTCAACTCACAGCTAATTGACATTCTGTCCCATTCTCTTGGGTTTCACTGTAGTTTCAGATGCAGATTTAAAAATAATCTTGATTCTGAGAAAAGTAAAATCCTATATGCATATCCTTGATTAAGTCCCATTTTAAAGTTTTACCTCTGTTATCTGACTATTTAGTCTTTCATCACTATACATCTGTCAGATTGGCTAAGATGACAGGAAAAGATAATGATGAATGTTGGAGGGGATGTGGGAGAACTGGAACACTGGTGCATGGTGGAGTTGTGAATGAATCCAACCATGATGGAGAACAATTTGGAACTGTGCTCAAAAAGTTGTCAAGCTGTGCATACCCTTTGATCCAGCAGTGTTGCTACTGGGCTTATATCCCAAGGAGATGTTGAGGAAGGGAAAAGGACCTGTATGTTCCAAAATGTTTGGGCAGCCCTTTTTGTAGTGGCTAGAAACTGGAAATTGAATGGATGCCCATCAATTGGAGAATGGTTGAGTACATTGTGGTATATGAATGTTATGGAATATTATTGTTCTGTAAATGACCAGCAGGATGATTTCAGAGATGCCTAGAGAGACTTACATGAACTGATGCCAAGTGAAATGAGCAGAACTAGGAGATCATTATACACTTCAACAACAATACCATTTGAGGATATATTCTGATGGAAGTAGATATCTTTTTTTTTTTTTTTTTGGTTTAAATGCTGATCTTTTTTTTTTAAAATAACTTTTTATTGACAGAACCCATGCCAGGGTAATTTTTTACAACATTATCCCTTGCATTCACTTCTGTTCCGACTTTTCCCCTCCCTCCCTCCGCCCCCTCCCCCAGATGGCAAGCAGTCCTATACATGTTAAATAGGTTACAGTAGATCTTAAATACAATATATGTGTGCAGAACCAAACAGTTCTCTTGTTGCTCAGGGAGAATTGGATTTAGAAGGTATAAATAACCCGGGAAGAAGAACAAAAATGCAAGCAGTTTACATTCATTTCCTAGTGTTCTTTCTTTGGGTGTAGCTGCTTCTGTCCATCCTTGATCATTTGAAACTGAGCTAGATCTTCTCTTTGTCGAAGGAATCTGGAAGTGGATTTCTTTGACAAGGAGAAGATCCAACTCGGTTCCAATTGATCAGGGATGGACAGGACCAGCTACAACCAGAGAAAGAACACTGGGCAATGAATGTGGACTACTTGCACTTTTGTTTTCTTCCCGGGTTATTTTTACCTTTCTGAATCTGATTTTTCTTGTGCAACAGGAGAGCTGTATGGACATGTATTGTATTTGGGATGTGCTTTGACATGTTTGGCATGTGTGAGACTGCCTGCCATGGAGGTAAGAAGGGGAGGAATTGGAACAGAACTGATTGCAGGGGATGGTGTTGAGGAGTTGTCCATGCATGTATTCTGTCAGTGGAAAGCTATAATGAAAAAGAAGAAAAAAAAAATCAGTCTTTCCTTATCTATGCATTTCTTTTCTGCTGCCTGAAATTTTCACTATTTCTATACTCAGCAAAAGCCTTAGAAAATATTATCTTTACATTTTATCTCCATTATTTCTTCTTTTATTCTTTATAAACTGACTATAATCTGAATATAACCTCACAATTCAACTAAAACTCTCTTTCTCAAAATAAATAATAATTTACTGATATGTATACAAGACAGACTTTTTTCAAACCTCATTCTTCTTGTCTTCTGTGTCATATTTGCTACTGTTGGAGTCTCTCATCCTTTACTCTCTGACTCATAGTTTACTCTCTGAATCTTTATTACTTGACTTTTTCTTGTTTGTTATAATACTCATCTGACACTTATCTTAATACTTGAGATCAGGTATTTGAAGGAATCATTTGTCTGAATATGCTGTAGAAAGAATACATGATTTTGGCACTGACTGCAGCCAAAGTAAGTTAATCCTGAGTGGGTTGAATGGCAATTTACAAGGAGAGAAGACTAAACTGAAAGTTTACTGAGAAATAAGGGAGCAACATTAGGGTTCTGAGTTTTTAAAATGTAGAAATAAAGTTATATTAAGACATAGTAAAAAGTATAAATAGTTAAAAGCTTACTAAAAGCAAGTCAGATTCTCTTTAATTTTTTCCATGTGTGGTATTGATTTTTACATCTTAGAACCTATTTAAAGTTGCAAATACAAGTTGTAACAAACCCTCTCCTTTTGCTTACATTTTAAAAAATATTTCAGGATATTTATGATCGATTTTGTCTTAGTCTTTTTCTTACCTTGGGCACAAAGTCTCTGATGCATCTACATTTTTGTTATAAAATGCCTATTACACCATTCACTTCTTCAATTCACTGTTTGAGATGAGATTATCTGTTTTCCATTCTGGCAACTATAGGCATACATACAAGCGAAGTAAGCTCTTAAAAGTGAAGGGTATTCTTATACTCATTGGTGACATGTGCAATGGAGAAAAACTTTTCCTTTCCTTTCTTTGTATTTCTGGTCTCAGTAGGATCCCATTCTATCGTTAGTCACAGTAAGCATACTGAGGTGGGAATCAGTAGTGTCTTCTTAGCTATGCTGGCCACTTTTCTACTTCAATTATAGCAATCAAAATGTTTTTTAGAGAATCAAGTTTCTTAGTAGCTAGTTCACTTTTCTTCCTGAGGTTGATATATTTGCTAAGATGTATGAATATGCATTATTTTATTTTCCTTCTGAGATTCAAACTCCTTATATTTGCTGGGATTCTCTAAGGATAATAGAATTTGAAATCTCATTATTATTTACATAGTTATTCAGTGTTAAGGACTCCACAAGCCCTGAGCAGCTCAAATCCCTGAACCTATAACTAGCTTATTAACATAACCTTTGGGAAATGGAGGAGGCAGCATCTGAGGAGTTTATTATGCCTAGATACTATGGCTTGTTTTAAACATTCTAGTAACCATCAGATCATATTTAAAATTATTTTTGATTCAGAAAACAGTTTCATATTTTACAAAGCAATATAAATCAATATATAACCTATTCCCCAAACAACAAAGATATCCAAAACACTGAATGCTTCTCTACAACTCAGAAAAATCAGCATTCCTCATTGTAAACAATTTAAAAAATAATTTTCCATGTATTATAGGAGAAAGGATGACATATAATTAGTTGGCAGAAATATCATCACTTTGTTCCTAGCACTCAGGACAATGCCAAATATATGCATTTACTGAGATGTCAAAGCAATTCATGAAGATAATCACTTTTTTGAGAGAGAGAAGAGGAGGAGTAAAGAGAGAGGAAGACACACATACACACACACACACATCGAGAGAGAGAGAGAGAGAGAGAGAGAGAGAGAGAGAGGAGAATGAGCATACACTAATTAGATTACATCTATTATAGAGGAGAAAATTTATCATTTAAATAATAAATTTTCATTACCCCTTTACCTTCAGGGATTCAAAACACACTTTAGAGAACTGTAGAAATAAATATAAACATGAGTATCAGAAAAGAGGAAAAGGAAACTTTCATCTGCACTTTCTGGTATTCATTCTTGAACCCATTAATAATAAATATTAGTGAAAGTATAATTTATTTCCTGCTTTACCAAGTGGCTCTGTATAAATATTGATTATTCATATATGACAATGTAATTATTGATATACATTGAATTCAAGAGCATGATGTTTACAGAGGATAAAGAAGAATAAATTTTTCACAAAGGAGAAAAGTAAAATTCAGGATAGACTGGAAAGTAAGAAAAATGATGAAGACAATCGATAAACAAATAGGTTTTATGTATTTACTATGCATATGTGTTATACTCTTGGGCTACAAATATAAAAAGGTACATTCTCTACTCGTAAGGAACATAAGGGAGACACAAATATGTGTATATGTATAATATAGTTCTTTATCATTAATTTTCAGAGAAGATCAATTATATTTCAAGTGATATATTCATCTGTATATGAATTGAAGTGAGGCAGAATTGCACAGAGTCCTAAACTTCTTTTTATTTTCCAGTGTCATCTTGATTCAGTGGCAGAAAAAAAAGTTTACATGGTTGGATGTGGGCTGAGATGCAGTGGAAGACCTTGGCATCTTCAAAATCTTACTAAATTCTAAGCACACCACAAGATGTGCTTCAGTCACCTTGATGAATGATTTATTTTAATCTACTCCTTCTGCTGGGGAATATCTTCACATGCTTGAACAGTATAAACATAAAGGAAAAAAATCTAAATGCATAAAATGGTTAAATACAAGGTGCTTTGTGATGAGAGAGCAGAAAGTAACATTAGAAAATGTTTAGGCGCATCTAAAAGAAAGAGAAAGTTCTTTTGTGAACAAAAGAAATGAGACACAAATAAGGAGAGAGTGCAATAAAGCTTTGTGCAATGATCAGTACAAAGACAAAAATGACATATGATATTGTGTCAAAGAAATAGAGAGAAAAACAGTTCTGTTGTATCACCAAATATGAGAAGGTCACTAAAGTTCAATGAGTCTGGAAGCATTTGTTGAGAGCTAGGCCATTCATGAAGTGCTTTCAAAGATGAATAGAGGAACTTTCTTTTTTTTTTATCCATGAGACAATTAAAAAAACACTAAAGTTTATTGAATATGGAATGACAGGGTCATATTTGTGTTTAAGTAAATTTCCTTTGGAAGTTCTGTGCAGAATGTCCTGTAGTGCAGTGATACATTTGAGTTATAAAGGAAAGGTAGGAGACTTGCAGTAATCTAGTTCAGGGAACATTAAGATTCTGAACTAAGGTGATAGCTGTTTGACTAGAGAAGAGTAGTTGGATTCAAGAGTTTTCGTGGAAGTAGAAAAACAAGATTTGTCAACAGAATCTATAGGTACCCTAGCTAATGTAGAAAAATTCTCTGAAGAAAGATAGGAGGTTTTATGTATCAGAAAAGTCAAACAACCACCTCCAAGACATGGAGGGATATAGCTCTAAATCTTGGCTTAAAAGCATGGAAATTTTATCAACCACAAACCTTTCATTCTTTCTTCCAATCCAGTTTGTGTAGTAGCAATTCATGGAATAACCTTTGTGAAGATGCTATGTGGCAGTTGTTTCAGCACCTGGCTCTCTTATGGGAGCCATCTGCTAGTGGCTTCTGTGTGTTATGGGAATCACCTGCTAGTGGCTGCTGGGGATTTCATTCTGACCAGGAGAATAGATCCCTTCATGTGAGAGGCAGATAACGATACAAGGAGACTGAGAGGCAGTTGCAGTCTCTGAGCTCTCTCCTCTTCTCTATTGTCTTCCATTTATTTCATTCCCAATCCACAAGCAACATCTGTGTCAGTAAAGGCTGATTTGCAATTCCTTCAGAGGTGTTATATTCACAGTTATATCAGGAATCAACACGCCCCTTCACACTTAGGCATAGTCCTTAACATAGTTCCTCAGAAGCCATAGCTAAAGATGAAAAGAAAACCTTTTGCACAGCCAAATGTATAATGTTAGAAGTAAGTATGGTCTTATTAGTGGAAATAGTATTAGAAAAGACAATCCATGTTTTTGTGCTCTATTAACCACTGAACCTTTTTTTTCCTTATAGCTAAAGTCTCCTATTATGTGTTAAACTATAAGTTTCTTGGGAAGAGGAACTGTTTTACAGAAACAGAAAACTGTTTGAATTTCTATCATTAGAGTAGTACTTTTCATGTAATAAACACTTAACAAATACTTCCTCTCTTCCTCTCTCCACCCTGCCATAGTAATTTATTCTTTCATGAGAGAAAAAAAGAATATGAGAAATCTATGATGCTGCTGCAGTTAGCAATTTGAGATAATCAGAGGGTCATGGCATTTAAAAAAATTTTTTTCAGAAGAAACTTTTAATGAATTATAACAGAATGAAAAGTTTTAATTTATTTCTGATTTCATTAACTATGTTTAGAGTCATTTAGATATACCTGGCATCTTTAATCTGGGATTTTGAAAGGTACCTGTAAATATTATTTAATTCAGATTTACAATAATTGGCAAGACAACTCTTAGTCTCCCATGTCAGAGAAATAATTTCATTTATTTATTAGAGTTGTCCAATTGGATCTTTCATGATTAAAAAAACACCTCAATGCAAAGTACACAACCATTACAATTCACTAAACCACATTAAAAATTGGGTGGCAGCAGTTGTCAGTTCTAGGAGTCATACAGTGCAAATATTGTGGATTAAAGCTTCATGTTCTTTTAAAATATTTTTATTAAAGCTTTTTATTTTCAAAACATGCATATATAATTTTTCAACATTGATCCTTGCAAAACTTTGTGTTCCAAATTTTTCCCTCCTTCCCCCCACACCTTTCCCAGATGGTAAATAATCCAATATATACTAGACATGTTAAAATATGTGTTAAAGCCAATATATTTATACATATTTATATAATTATCTTATTGCACAAGAAAAATTAGATCAGAAAGAAAATGAGAAAGAAAACAAAATGCAAGCAAACAACAACAAAAAGAGTGAAAATGCTATGTTGTAGTCCACACTTAGTTACCACAGCTCTCTCTCTGGATGTAGATAGTTTTCTTCATCAAAAGATCAATGGAACTGGTCTCAATCCCCTCATTGTTGGAAAGAGTCATGTCTATCAGATTTGATCATTGTTGCATTGTTGGTGGAGTTGTGAATGAATCCAACCATTCTGGAGAGCAATCTGGAATTATGCCCCAAAAGTTATCAAACTGTGCATACCCTTTGGTCCAGCAATGTTACTAGGCTTATACCCCAAAGAGATACTAAAGAAGGGAAAGGGCCCTGTATGTGCCAAAATGTTTGTGGCAGCCATGTTTGTAGTGGCTAGAAACTGGAAAATGAATGGATGCCCATCAATTGGAGAGTGGTTGTGTAGCAGATTTGATACTCAAAGTAAGTAAAGGGATTCTGAGAGTACTTAGCATCTGGAAGAGAGGAATGATATTTATTGGTACTGAAAGAAATGGCAGATGTCCTTTTAATGCCATGGTTTGTGACCTTAGAAATATGAATTAGAAGAGGAGAGTACCATCATACTGGAGAAGGAAAAAAAGTTTAACTATTTTTCCTGAAAACATCCTTTTATCCTATTTACCCATGTGGCTTAATGGAAGTTTCTCTAAGTTTTTCCTTTTTTATAGCAATTCACAATGTGAACCTATACGTTTGAAATAGTTTCCAATGCATTTCACTTTCAAGGACTTATGATTGCATCCTAGGACAACTCACTAAAACCTCCTGAATGAATATATTGAGGAATGGACACAACCACAAATGGTACAACAAACTTGACAAAATCATAACAATATTTATTTGGTCAAACAAAAAAATTCAAGATTAAAAAAATGAAACCATAAAGAGAGATAGGAAGTTGATTATAACACTTTCAGATCTCAATTTATATTATAAAACAGCATCAGTAGTATTTAGAGTTTGGTTAAAAAAAAAGAATTAGATAAATGTAACACATTAGAAAAAAGAGTTAGAAATGATGAAAGTGCTTGATAAAATGGAAAATACAAATTAACTCTGAGAGAACTCTTTTTTTTATAAAAATAAAAATATATTGGAAAATCTAGAAAGTAGTCTGGGAGAAAGTAAGTTTGACCAAAATCTTTTTTTTTTCTTAAACCTTTTTATTTTTCAAAACATATGCATAGATAATTGTGCAACATTAACCCTGGCAAAACCTTGCATTCCACTTTTTCCTCCCCTTTTCCCATCCCCCTCCCCCAGAGCCCAATTGTCCAAACATGGTAGAAATATATGTTAAATCCAATATATGCATACATATTTACACAGTTATCTTTCTGTACAAGAAAAATCAAATCAAACCAGAAAAGAAAATGATGAAAAAAATAAAATGCAGGCAAACAACAACAAAAAGAGTGAGAATGCTATGTTGTGAACTACACTCAGTTCCCACAGTCCTTTCTCTGGGTGTAAATGGCTCTTTTCATCACAAGACCATTGGAACTGGTCTGAATCATCTTATTGTTGAAGAGAACCACTTACATCAGAATTGATCATTGTATAACATTGTTGTTGCAGTGTGAAATGATCTCCTGTTGACCAATATCTTATATCATGTTCCATAAAACATTTTAAACAGATACATGAAATTAATATTAAAGGTCATAAATACATAATAGGAAGAGAAGCAGATCATACACCAGAGTGGGGGAAGAATTCATCCTGTTGAAATATTGTGAGTCAGGGGACAGAGCCAAGATGACAGAGAGGATACACACCTCTTCCTGAGCTCTCCTACTACCCTCAGCTTCTGAAATAGTGCTAGACTGAAAGAATTAATGAATATTGGGAGTACAGCAAATTACTAGCAGAAGATAATTTTGAAGATCACCAGAAATGGTCTGTTTTGATCACATGTGGGCACAGGAAGAGGTTAGGCACAGACAGGGAGGAAGAACACGGTGGCTAGCACATGCTGAACAGACCTGGAGTGGGGTGTGGTCTCTATGCTATGGATAATCTACAGGGAGGACTCTACCACAGTGTTGGCTACTTTGCCTGGTTGCAAGCCAGTAGATCAGCAGAGAAGTTATAAAACATCCCGCACAAATGCAAAAGGTAAAGAGTGTACCCCAAAGTGTCTCATGGGACTTGGCCACACCCACCCAGCACTGGGAGTGACTCAGCACAGTTGTGATTGCTTCCTGGTCTATAGAGGAAGCTTGGAACCCTTCCAAAATATAAAGAGAATTGACTCTAATTTATAAGAAATGAAGCCATTCTCCAATTGATAAATGGTCAAAGAGTATGAACAGACAAATCTCAGATGATGAAATTGAAACTTTCTAGCCATATGAAAAGATGCTCCAAGTCATTATTAATCAGAGAAATGCAAATTAAGACAACTCTGAGATACCACTACATGCCTGTCAGATTGGCTAGATAATGCAGAATGTTGGAGGGGATGTGGGAAAACTGGAACACTGATACATTGTTGGTGGAATTGTGACTACATCTAGCCATTCTGGAGAGTGATATGGAACTATATTCAAAAAGTTATCAAACTGTGCATACCCTTTGATCCCGCAATGTTACTACTGGACTTATATCCCAAAGAGGTTTTAAAGAAGGGAAAGGGTCCTGTATGTGCAAGAATGTTTGTGGCAGCTCTCTTTGTGGTGGCCAGAAACTGGAAACTGAGTGGATGTCCATTAATTGGAGAATGGCTGAATAAATTATGGTATATGAATATTATGGAATATTTTTGTTCTATAAGAAATGGCCAGCAGGATGATTTCAGAAAGGCCTGAAGAGACTTACATGAACTCATGCTTAGTGAAATGAGCAGGACTAGGGGATCATTATATACTTCAACAACAATACTATAAGGTGATCAATTGTGATGGATGTGGCCTTCTTCAACAATGAGATGAACCAAATCAGTCCCAATAGAGCAGTAATGAACTGGACCAGCTATACCCAGGGAAAGAACTCTGGTAGATGACTATGAACCACTACACAGAATTCCCAATCCTTCTATTTTTGTCTGCCTGCATTTTTGATTTCCTTCACAGATTAATTGTACACTATTTTAAAGTCCAATTCTTTTTGTATAGCAAAATAACTGTTTGGACATGTATACTATATTGTATTTACATATACTTTAACATATTTAACATGTATTGGTCAACCTGCTATCTGGGGGAGAGGGTGGGGGGAAGGAGGGGAAAAATTGGAACAAAATTACCCATGTATATATCTTGTAAATAAAAAGCTATGAGAAAAAATATTTATAAAGATGGTTTCTTCTTAAGAACTTCTTCACCAAATACTTTTAAGGGCTCTTAGCTTCCAAAGGATTTGTGTTTCTAGAAAGAGCATTCTTACCTTTAAAAATAATAATAAAAATGCTAGTATACTAGTAATACTAATATCTCTAATTTGTATGATTTTTAAGAAGTACAGCAGCTTTTTATTATAAGTATCTTGGGAGGTAAAATTTTCAGATAGTACTATTATCATTTTGATTGTAAGATTCCAAACATTCAGAGAAGTTTTCTGACTTTCTATTGGTTACACAAGAACTGTAAGAATATGGATTCTAACATGGGTTTCTGATTCCAAGTTGAAAGCTCCTTCAGGTTCCTGCACTGAAGTAAACCTGAACTTTTGGTTCATGAACAAAAGCCATTCTTCCCATTCTATCAAGAATAAAAGTGATGTGGACTGTGTGATATTTTTAATGATATTCATTGCACAGGATCTCTAACTAAGCCATGTTTGATAATCTCATTAGACCAGAATGAGAATTGTTATGCAAAGAAAGGTAGTGCCTTGGGTTTGACACCAATATGAACTATTTAATTTTATGCTCTCCCTTAGTGAAAGATTATGCCACCAATAACTCTGAACAGCCATCTGGAAATGCAAATCTGTTGTCAATTAGAGAATTAATTACTAAACCACTTTTGCTTGTGGTGAAATTGCCTAGCTTCTGTGGTAGAATGGTGAATAATGACCTCTCTGAATTCTCATTTATCTTTCCTCAGTTAAAATACCCACCTATCTAGAGGAATCTTAATCATGTAGTGGCTAGACTTCTAGGTCTAGATTTTAAAAGACCTAAATTTAAATTGGGGTTAAAATACTTACTAGCCGTGGGACCCTATACAAATCACTTAACTGGTACTCTTAATAAAATGCCCAACATTTTCAGGCCTTATTCTTCAGAAATCTGTTCTTTGTGTTCCCTTTGATGACTAGTCCTTCCATCCTTTAGTACTTTCCCCTGCAATCACCCATGTTCTGACCAAACATCCTTACTTTCCTAATTGGGATCTTATATTTAACTGTTCCCACTCCTTTGAAATCATTTGTCACTCTCTAATTGCAGATCATACTTAACACAATCAATGTTGATTATTTCCATCATCCACCTCCATTTATCTTACTGAGGTGCTGTGGAATGGAACTGATGAAAGTTCAAAATTATTCTAACTGCTTCCATTATACCAATTTTACTTATCAGATTGCAACCAATTTCTCACAGCAGCAAGATAATTTTTTTTCACTCTCAAATTGATTTTTGATAACATTTTCCACCTTTCTCTTCTCCCACATTTTTCTTCTCTCCTTTCTGCAAAATTAGTGACCTTTTTATTTTATGTTTCATTTAGGAAAATAGACTATCTCTGTTAACTACCTCTTTTCCTCTTTTGCTTAAAGCTCCTTGACAGGATCCTCCATTTTGTCCTACTTTACTCTTCTGTGATAAAAGTAAATATGTTAGGAGGCCCTTCTTCTGACAAAGGTGAATTATGCATTCTACTGACATTTTCCATCATACTAAAAGGTCCCCAATTTCTTCTCTCCCTCTAATTTTTTTCTACCAACCAGTTCCTTCTTTGCTTTTTAAACATACCTACATTTTCCCCAATTTTAAAAGGCCTTCATCAAATTTGACAGTTTTCAATAAGTTACCTTTTCATATCTCCCTTCTTTTTCTCAGCTTTTGTTCTAGAAAAGTTCTGAACACTTTGACTGCACTAGCTGTATGGTAATGTTTTCTAAAACCTCTATGATCTGCTTATTACCTCATAAGTAAACATCTATCCTTTTCTAAGTTATTAATTAATGGTTTATTAATTGGTAAATTTGATGAACTTTCTTCTTCTTTGCCCCTGTGCAGTATTTTGTGATTAGATGCCAATGTTTTATTTGGTGTTCTCTTTTATCCTCTTTGAATCTTCTCTCTTTGTGATTTTATCAGTTAACATGAGTTTATTAATCTTCTCTAAGATGACCACTCCAACTTCTATATTTCTGCCATCAGTGTTCTGATCATCTGTAGTTTTCCTATAAATAGCTTAAATTCAATATATTCAAAAGATAAGTCATTATCTCATCTTTCCCTTCCTATCCTCTTTCCCAAAAGACCTCTCTTTTTTGGAATTTTCTTACTTCTATCAAAGTGGGACACATTCTTTCTATCACCTAGATTCAGAACTTTCCTGATATTCTTGTACTTCATCCTTGTATCATACATACATAAGTTTCCACATCTTGTGATTTCTATCTCCATCTCTTATGTTGTCTCTCTTCTTTTTATTCATTCAACTACCATTTTAATTCCATCATTGATTACCTATCATTAAACTCTTAATTGGGGTCTCAGTCTCAAGTCTGCCACCCTTATAACCCATTCTTCACAAAGTTATCAAATTGACTTTTCTAATGTAAGATTTGAATATGGTATTGCCCTACTCACTAAACTTCAGGAACTCCCTAATATTTCCAGAATCAAATATAAACTTTTCTGGCAATCTTTGGGGAATCAAGATTAAACTATTCTTCTCAGTTATAATGCACATTACTTTCCCAGAGCAGCATAAAATGCATTCTTGCCCTTATTCTTATATGGCATATTATTTCTGATCTCTGAGACTTTTAATTGCTGTTTCCCATACTTGGCCTGCATTTCCTCAGGGGACCTGGATTTGTAATCCAGAAATGGGCAGTAGACAGGTGATAATGAGAATTCTTGCTTTTTATTTGTGATGACTTTTTGGGAAAGGTAAAACTGAGGAATGATAAAGGAAATAATTCCATATTGTGTAGAAGAGGGAGAAAAAACTTTGTATTTCAAAAACTTCAAGTTCATATTGTTCACAATGGACATGGAATCAACAGATTTGATTATATCTCAGAAAAAAGAGCATTAAATTCAGGTAGATTAGAAAGCAAGTAATAATTATCAATCTTTTAGGAATCATTTATTGTATGCCTTCTATATGCTAGGTGAACTACTGAGTTGTAAAGATACAATTACAAAGAATGAAGCAATCACTCCTTTCAAGAAGTTTATATTCTAACAATAGTGATACCAAATACTTGAATAAATCTTTGTAATATATAATATAAAGAGAATAAATACTAATATAAAAAATGGTAAAATAAATGTACTGTTGTGATGGCGTACACTAGCAGTTGGGGGAGATAAGAAAAAAAGCTTTATTATGAAGACATTGCTTTATCTAAAAGAAAGAGAAGGGCCTTTATGAGGCAGAAGTAAGAGAGAGATGGATTCAAAATATGCAGAATTTTCAATGCAAAGGCATGGAGAAATTTGATGAAGTATTGTTTCAGGGGAACAGAGTCAATAAATTCTGCTGACTGAAATATGGGTTAAGGAATAATGTTTAAAGTGCCCAAAAAGACTGGTGTGAGTTCAGATCTTAAAGTACTTTAAAAGCTGTATTAAGGAGTTTATACTTTATTTTTGACATAATAGGAAGTTAGTTGAATTGAATTGTATAATGACACGTTCAGTTTATCTCTTAAGTAAAATTATTTTGTCATTAGTGTGCAGATTATTCTGGAATGATGAGAGACTTGAGTCAGGAAAGCCTGGTAGGAGATTGTTGTAATCTAGGCTAAATAGAGGTGATGAAAGCCTGAACTAAATAACTATGTGAATGGAGAGACTGTATCAAAAAAAGGTCAGAATTTTGCAACAGATTAAATAGACAATCTATAAGCACACAGCAATTAAGTTACTTTGTATCTATCTTTTTCATTATAGATAGGTAGATATAGATACCGATATCTATTTAAATATTAAAAAAAATATGAAGTTCCCTTTCTGACTTAAATGTCCTCTATAGGATTATATATTCAAAGACACTTTAAACAGGTATTTAAATATATTGAATTAACTGAACATTTAAAAATATGATCATGGACATGCAAAAATCGGCCTAAAGCTACAGTCTCTGGGATAACAGATTAATAGAAAATGCATCTCTTTTCTGAATGTTAAAACAAACAAACAAACAAACAGAAATCATTATATCCTTTTGTATTTTATAAGAATATTACTCTTTAAGGAAATTTCTAGATTAAATCTATCATAATTTTGTGTGATCAAAACACGACTGGTTTAGTTAGTTATTTATGTCATTTGCCATTTCAAGCTCAAATAACCCAAATAAGCCCAAATAACCTACATTTCTGTGTAACGAAAAGACTAATGGAAATAGGAAGAATGAGTAAAATTGTAAGGACACAATGTTTGACTTAATATGAGGTAAGTATTTGAACAAGTAAAAACCTGTTAATGTGGAATGGGTTGCTTTTGCACAAAATTATACACCCTCCCTCAAAATACTCATCACATGGAGTTTGGATGACTATAACTTGTGGAAGTTTTATGTTTATGTTAAATTCAGGTACATGTTAGACTAAAAGACAAAATAATGCTTATTTTCTAAATTTGAATGTTTGAATTTCTCTGATCAATAGTGATCCTATGATTTCCTATGATTTTCCTATGATTAGAAATGGTTTTAATTTCTTCATCTGAAAATTGTCTGTCCATATCTTTTGACCATTTATCAACTGGAGAATGGCTTGAATTCTTGTAAATTTGTGTCAATTCTATATTTTAGAAATGAGGCCTTTATCTGAATCATTCAATGTAAAAATGTTTTCCCAATTTGTTGCTTCCCTTCTAATCTTGTCTACATTAGTTCCAAATGTAGAAAACTTTTTATTTTAATATAATCAAAATTATCTATTTGGTGTTCAGTTCTGAGTTCCAGTTCTTTGGTCACAAATTCGTTCCTTTTTTACAGCTCTAAGAGATAAACTCTCCTATGTTATTCTAATTTTCTTATAATATTACTCTTTATGTCTAATTCATGAACCCATTTTGATCTTATCTTGGTATATGAGTTAGGTGTGGGTCAATGCCTGGTTTCTTCCATACTAATTGGAATCAAACTTCTCTAAGCATTTAGTATTCCACAGAGCAATGTCATTATATGTTATTAAAGGAAATGAGGGAACATTTCTCTCTCTCTCTTTTTTTTTTTATTTAATAGCCTTTTATTTACAGGTTATATGCATGGGTAACTTTACAGCATTAACAATTGCCAAACCTCTTGTTCCAATTTTTCACCTCTTACCACCACCCCCTCCCCCAGATGGCAGGATGACTAGTAGATGTTAAATATATTAAAATATAAATTAGATACACAATAAGTATTCATGATCAAACCGTTATTTTGCTGTACAAAAAGAATCAGACTCTGAAATATTGTACAATTAGCTTGTGAAGGAAATAAAAAATGCAGGTGGACATAAATATAGGGATTGGGAGTTCAATGTAATGGTTTTTAGTCATCACCCAGAGTTCTTTCTCTGGGCGTAGCTGGCTCAGTTCATTACTGCTCCATTGGAAATGATTTGGTTGATCTCATTGCTGAGGATGGCCAGGTCCATGAGGAAACATTTCTCAAAAGAAGTACAAAGTATTTACTACCACATGAAAGAATACCATATCACTATTAATGTGCAATACAAATCGACATAACCCTAGGGTTTTACCTCACATCATTCAAACTGGAAGAGATAGAAAAAATATCAATAGTGAAAGCTGGAAGGTTTGTGGAATGATATGTACCCTATTTTATTGGTGAAGCCATGAAATAGCTAAACCATTTTGGAAAGAAATTTGAAATTATATAAAAGAAATGATTGAACTTCCATGTTTTTTGAAGTAGAGATTCCGTTATTAGAGTATAGCCCCAGAAAGCAGGTAATGAGGAAAAAAAAAAAAAAAAAAACAATCTACACCAAAGATTTGTAGCAGCATTTTTTGTGATAGCAAAGAATTGGAATCAAAACAAAGGTCCATTGGCAGAGGAATAATGAAATAAATTGTGTTACTCTAATGTATTTGACTATTACTAAGCTTTACTTCTTAATGTGATACTTGTACCATAACCATGCCTTTTGTCCTCTCTTTGGGTGATGTTGTTTACCTTAACTGATCTCAGCCTGCATAACCTGAATTCCCAGGTGGATCTCTATTACCTGGAATCAGAACCTGCCATATTTTTAAAAATCAGAGTATTGAATCTTCAGTAATCTTTACAGTAAATCGATAAGAATTATAGTGATATCAGAAATGAAAATCATGGCTTTCATGGTTCATGTGAGGCTGTATGTGCAGGCTAAGTGCCTTGATTACTTTCATTGTTTATGCTTTAAATTTCTGATAACTCAAGGACTTTTTTTTTTGGAAGAGAACTCTACTCTAGCTGTCACTAGATACAAGACCTTGCAGATTACAGTGTTTTTGGCAGAAATTTGTTTCTGTTGTGCAGCTCTTGGCTTATTTTCATTATCTTGGTTTTGTGGCAAGCCCTCCTTTCCATTGTCTATGGCATGCTATCTATATGTCTTTTTTTCCTATAGTTCTTGGTGAAAAAAATTGACTGTAGGTAGTCCCTGGATTTCTTGATTATTATTTGATCTAGTACTACTTTTATATTTTTACTAGTTTTAGATTGTAAATGCTTAGCTGCCTGACTCAGTTGTCTGGAAGCTGGAGACTTCTGGCCTTTAAAGAGCTTGCCCTCACAGTCTCTTCAACTCTGTCTGTTTCTTACATCATGCCAACTAATCGTCTTCTGCTGATTTTGTGAGATTGATATTTTAGGTCAAAAAGTAAGGAAAATGTTGGATCAGTGAATAGTTTTCCTCAAATTAACTGTGTTAGAACATCATTGTCAAGGTAGAGACTGATGAATTGAATAACTGCTATTTTTTAAACAAACTTCTTCTGTATGGAATGATTTATTCCTATTAGTGTGTGTATCTTATTTGCCTAAATTGTTATATTTGGAATAATTTCCCCTCTAATCCATGGACTGTTCCTTATAATTTCAACTTGGTCAGTATCAGCTGCATCAAACAATCTGTGAGTCTGTGCACTGATCATTTATGTGAATGTAAGAGAGATGGGTTGATTGTCATGACCCAATGTATAGGAACTTTTCCTTTTCCCTATTCTTTATTGCAATGGATAGAAACCTGGTTTAAAAGTTTCTTCTAGTTTAGTGTGGACAGAGTAGTGAATCCATCAACAGTATTAGGGAATGCACTCAAGCAGATGAATGTTTTCCTTATCCTCTTTTCCTTCCTTCAAACATTATAAAATGTGTTGAAGTAAAAAAAAGGAATTTCTAAGATCAAACATCTTAACTACCCAAACAAGATAGACAACTGTATATTATATAATTATATACTGTTGTCATTGGTCTTATAAGGTTTAAATTAACATGGCAGTTATAGTCCAGCTAAATGCTTTTCTTTGGGAATACTTCTCTTATCTAAATAAAATATTGCAATTAATAGAAATCAAACTTCCAAGTGAGTGGGAACAATAAGAAAACAAATACCTAATTTTTTTTAATTAAAAGAAAAATAAGAAAGCTCAAATAAAACAGTATTGGTAAATGTCATTGGTAAATGTATAAAAACACATTGGTAAATGTAATATATATATATAAACACATGTATATATATATATGTGTGTGTTTGTGTGTATAATAATAATTATTTCCAAAATCTTTGATTTCAAATTATGAATTCCAGATTCTCTCCCTACCTTCTATCTTTTGATCATCCATTGTGCAGACAAAGAATATATTAATTATATATTTGAAATCATGCAACACAATTTTCCACTGTTGCCATATTGTTTCAATTTTTTTATTAGTAATCAATGGGGTAATGAAAATACTTTTTTTTAAGCCAAAAGTTTTGCAAAAGAGACTCCTTAAGACTTCTTGATATAGTGAAACCTGCTATTCCTTTAAAATATACAACAAAATTATCATATTAATTAATTATTTTCCTCCTTACTCCCTTTCCACACTCTAGATTCATTAAGTGTGTTTCTGTTTGTGTGTGTGTTAGGTATCTATATGTATAATTATTTTATGCTTATTTCTATTTATCAGTTCTTTCTTTGGATGTTGATATGGTCTTTATAGGTTCTTTGGAGTTAATTTGAATTTTTATAATAACATTCAATCAAAGTGTAATACATTTTGAAAATCATTGATTAACAATCACCAATGACCTTAACATAGGCAAACAAGGAAAGATTTCAAGTCAGTAAGCACAGAAAGGCCTTAATTGATTTTCTTTTCCATTGTAAAAATAAAGCATTAATATAATCATGGAGAAGATATTAGTGTTGATACCTATGAGAGGTCTTTCAGGCCATTAGCTTCCTCAGAGAAATCTTGATGTCTTTGTTCCTTAGACTATAGCTAATAGAATTCAAAGTTAGGGGCACGACTGTATAGAATATAGATAACAATGAATCTAGAACATAGTTAAATTCCTGACATGGCTTTAGATAAACTGTGACACCTGTTGTCGTAATAGCAACAAGAACAATGAGGTGGGGAAGGCAAGTGGCGAAGACTTTTAACATACCATCTGTGGTTGGAATTTTCATTCAGCACAGTTGAGAATAGGGGAGCATAAGAGATAGCTATGAATATAAAGCACAGAATTCCTAAAGCAACTCTAATGGCCAAAGTCACTTTTATTATCAGAGCAGGAGAGTATAAATAATGAAGGTTAAGTCACAGAAGAATTTATAGATCTCCTTGGAGGTACAGAAAGGTAAAGTGAAAGTACTAGCTGAGAACAGAACTCCAAAGAAATTAAGAGGAGCCCACTCTGAAATCCATTAAATTAGGAAGAGAGGAATATGAGGGATTTGTGCTATTAAAAGGTAGAAAACACAAAATGCAAATACTTAGGAGGAAAGTAGAGTGGAAGTAGGAGGATCTCTAAAGCAATCTTAACATTTTCTTTAGTTTCTCCCATGCTTTGCCTTCTTTTTTAACCTGAGACCCTGTTTATTGTCACACATATAAGTTGTCAGAAACAATCTCTACAGATATTTCATATTTCAGATTGATGTGACATTTTTTAAAATTTTAGTTATAAAGACATTGATGCATATATATTTTTATAAGAGGAAAAGGAAATTAATACCTTGTAATCCATTTATTTCTTCAATCCATTGCTTGAGTATTAGACTATGAGAACACCTTGCATTATTCAATATACTTATGTGGAGATGGAGTAATTTTTGAAAACAAGATGATTCATATACCCAATTGTGACATAAAAAGGTAACAAAAATATTTGCTGATTTTTCTTCTATTTCCTGGCTCCAGCATGATCCCACCATTTCCTAGATTTACCATAAGTATACTTGGGTAATATATCTTAGTGTCTCCTTATCTAAGATTTAACACTTTTCTATTGTGGCAGCAGCATTCAGTCTCTGAGATCATGGGGAACCTCTAATTAGGTAGCAGTGAGATCTCTGTGCTTACTGTTTCTCACATAATGCCAAGGAGTCTTGTTCTGCTGATTCTGTTAGACTGATTCTTTAAGTCAGAAGGAAAGTAAAATGTGGGAGTCTATTCAGTGACCATGTTTATGAATGTAACTGTATTTGTAGACCTTCAAGACCCGATATATGGGAACTTTTCCTTTTCCCCATTCCTTTATTGCAAGGACTAGAAACCTAGTCTAATACTTAATTTCTTCCAGTTAAATGGGGGAAAGGAATCCATTTCAATTTCTTCTCTTCCTAGAATGTACTGAATCTCTCACACACCTGTATCACAAGATATCCTCAGGTAAATAGTTTTCTTATTCTCTTCTCCTTTCTCCAGATAAAGAAACTCTAGATTAAAAAGTTTTACCTGTCTCAGAAAAAGGGACACCTAAATATTATATGGACATAAGCTGGAGTAATGGACCTTATAAAGTTTGAATTAGTATATCAGATATGGGCCAATTAAATGCTTTCCTTAGGAACAATTTTCTTATATATAAAATATTGGTAATAAAGTAGATGAAAGTTCTAAGCAAGGGACGATAATAAAACAATTCCCAAATCACTTTAGATAGGTGTGTGTTTGTGTGTGTGTGTGTGTGTGTGTGTGTGTGTATGAGCGTGTGAAATCATAGTGGAGAATGACCACCTCACTAGAATCTGCTTCACTCTGCTTGAATTGAGTCCTTTAATTCTCATCTGTCTCCATGTAGCCAGATGGAACAGAATGCCAGACTTGTAGTTGGGAAGGCTGGAGTGTAAATTCAGGTTTAGACTCTTACTAGCTTTAGGAGCCTGGACAAATCATTCAACTTCTGCTAGCTTCAGTTTTCTCATTTGTAAAATACGAATAATTATAGCACCTAACTCCCCAGGGTGTTGTGAGGATTAAATGAAATAATAATTATTAATCTCTTAGGATAGTATCTGGCACATGGTAAACATTGTATAAATGTTAACTGTTATTATTATTGTCCTCATAAACCCCTAGGTTAACAAAAAATGCATTCCTGAATGACACTCTACTTTCATTAAAGTTACACAGAAACAAAAAAGAACTTTCTACATAAAACAAAAGAATTAATGATAAGTATGTTTCATAATACATTTCAACAAAGTTTTATGTATTCTATGAAATCTCTGCTGTATAAATGTGTAGGCCATATAGATCAATAATGCCCAATTGTAGACATCCTGGACACTTAGGGAGACAAGAAAGAATCAAAATATCCACAATACAAATTAAAATGAGATAGATGCATAAGAGCTAAACAAGAGTTCAGTGAGATCTGAGTGAGTATAAGAGTTAACTTGTGGCATACAGGCAGACAGACATGCATGCACTTATTTGCATAAACAAAGTATAAACATATATATATATACACATATATTTGTATGATTTTATGTATATGAATTTTTTGGTTGGCTGTTGTCCTTCATTCTCAAGGAAGACCAAAATGACATCATTATGTTAGAGTTGAGTTACCATGTGTTCAATTGTGGCTGATCAGACCAATATAAGCTCTGAATGCTCTGCCAGAGATCTCACACAAATTATTTCCTTTTTGAGCATCCTTTGAGGATCATAGAATAGGAGTTTTTCATAGTATTCCTATAAGCCATATAGTGTCATTTGTCCCAAGTCCCTGAATAGCTTAAGCTGAAGAACTTATTAGTACAACCCCTGGGAGATGAGTGATACTTTATAATTCTATGATATCTAGTCTAATTGTTTCATTTTGATTACCACATAAATGTCCTGGTATCTATTGGATTAAATTTTAAAATCATTTTTATTTCAACCCCCAATTCTCACCAAGATTGATTTTCCATAGACAGTTATAAATCACTGTCCCCTTTCCAACAAAGTGTGTAGTTTTGTAAGAATTAGGAAAAGCTGCACAGAAAAGTATTCATTACTGATACCATATCACAATCATTTATTACTTAGTAATTTTCTACTTGTTAAAAATAAAGTTTCTTAAAGTTTGAAACATTGATATATTTTCTGTCTTTATGTTCCTCTCAGTAGAGAAATCAAAGAACAGCAACTGCCTCTCAGTCTCCTTTTTCATCATCATAGAAGTTATGAAGTTATTCACTTTATTGCTTTTGATAGACATCAAAATGTCTGCCATAATAAATATTTTATTAAATTCCCTACACCACTGCCATATGAAGCTTTGGTATCAGTTTTTTGAGTAATTTCCTTAATTCCTTATTGCTTTTCTCTTTTTGTCTGGCTTATTCATGGCAGTTTCTATTCACACAAAACATTTCTGCCATTGATATTTCTCTAAATACTTTAAAACATTCTTCTTCCTTATAGAATCTTGATTTATTCATCTGACTAGAGCTTCTTAATTTATATTTTTTGCGAGGCCATGGGAGTAAAATGACTTGTCCTGTTTCATAAAGCTAGGAAGTGCCAAGTGTCTGATATCAGATTTGAACTCACGTCCTCCTGACTCCAAAGTAGGTAGTCTATCTACTGTACCATATAGCTACTACCCTTGAGCTTTTTAATTGTTAAGGCTACTCATTATATATTTTATTTCTCTTCTTTTTTGTTTTTTGAATAATGCAATTCTCTTGCTAATCATATTTTAATACCAGGCTATCAAATGAGAACACTGAATATGCTGAATACCATGACTTCTTAATTCACAGAACTTTTCTGTGATCTTATGCAAATCAGAGTCCCTTTATGTAAGCTTTGATCATTTGCCAAATGAGTAGTTAAAATTATTTCAAAATATCTTAACCTTAGGTATATAAATTTAGATTTAGAAAACCAATTTTAATATCACTGAAAAAAGATGGTTTCCTTTGAAATCTCCTTAATTTGTTTCAAGCGTGTAAAGATCTTATTCTTAAAATGGTTTTATAGCATTTACCAGAAGAAACTAAAAAAGCTAATAGCTTAAGAGCTTCTTAACTAAAGGATTTTAAGGGCTCTTTTACTTTCCAAAGGATCTGTGTTTCTAGGAACATAGCAGTACCTTTAAAATATGATATCAGTAGTAATACCTCTTTACGCTGTTGATTTTTGAGGATTAGAGCAAACTTTTGCTACACATATCTTGGGAGGTAGATTTTTCAAGTATTATTATTAACACCTGAACATAAGATTCCTAATAGAGAAGTTTTGTGACTTTCTAGTGGTTATACAAGAAATGTTAGAACTTGGATGCTAACATAGGCTTCTGATTCCAAAGCTAAGTTGAATGATGTTCACTGTTCAAGATGATTAACCCAAGCAAGGTACTGTCATTTTAATAGCCTAATTAGCCCAGAATAATAGAATTATTATAGAAAAAAAGGAAATGTATTGGATTTGACACCAAGCATGGCCATTTCATTTTTTGCTCTTCCTTAGTTAAAGCTTATATCACCAGTGTCTCAGAGCAGCTATGTTGAATTACAAATCTATTGTTAATTGGAGAACCAATTCCCATACCACTTTTGTCTGTGGTGAGACTGTCCTACCTTCTTTGGTAGAATGGTAAATAATTGCCCTCTACATTCCGATGTATCTTGACTGAGTTAAAATACCCATGTGTCTACTGGAAACTTAATGTTGCATTGGATAGACTGCCAGATCTAGAGTCTAAAAGACTGAAGTTTAAATCTGGATTCAGATACTTACTAGCTGTGGGATCCTGGACAAATTATTAACTTTTTTTTTTTTTTTGCTTCAATTTCCTCATCTGTAAAACATGACTAATAACAGTACCTACCTCATAGATTTGTTGTGAAGGATAAATGAGATAATAGTGATAAAGCTTTTATCATGGTGTCTTGCACATAGTAAGAACTATATAAATATGAGCTATTATTGTTTTAAAAATCCATTTCTATAAACTCAGGAAACGAGCAGAAGGCATATCCAAAAAACCTACTACTGTCATGAAGGCTATGTGTAAACAAACAAAAGGAATTACTGATAAGTGTGTTTCAATAATACTTTCAAACAAAGTTATATTATTTCAATCCCTTTTGTGTAGAAACTTTTATCCACACCTGCATAGTCCAAATGATGAACAATGTCCATTCCTCAGCTTAAAGATACATCTAGTCTTTCAGATGTACAAGAAAGATACTCAATAAAAATACAATGCAAATTGGAATTAAATAAATTCATTAGTGTATAACAGAGTTCAGGGAGATGTAAGAGTGAAGCTTTATTTTTGACAGGCTCAGAGAGATGCTATATGGATATTTGCTTACACATACATGTATGTCTTTCTCCTATTTTATGCAGTCAAATGGTGTCTTGAATTTCTTCAGATAGAAATATTTAGGTTATTGAAGGCAATATTTCACATACATGGATAGGATGTGTAGAGAAGCATCATAGAAAAAATAATTTTCTATTTTCTCAACCTATAGATTAAAAAAAAACTTAAGTATAGATTTTAAGAGGTTTAGTTTCCACTGACTGGGGTTGTTACTAAAATGCCAAAAGTTTGTAGGCATTATTCTTCAGAAACCATTTCTTTGTCTTCTGTGAGAGTACTAGCCCTTCCATTCTTTAGTACTTTCCTTGGCAATCAACCCACGGTGATTAGTTTTTACCTAACTCTTTTACCTGCCTTATTTACCTTACATTTAACAATTTTCCTCTTATTTTTAATAATTTTCCCCAGGCTAATTCCATCTAGCTTCTCTGATTCTACTCAGGTATTGTAATAAAACAGATGAAAGTTAAAAATATTATTAACTGTTATCTGCTACCAATTTTATTTATGTAACCTCAACTGGTTGCTCACTTTGGTAAGGTAATCAATTTTTCCCTCTCAAAATGATTTTTATTTACATTTTCCACTTTCTCTTCTCCTAAATTTATCTTCTTTCCTTACTTCTTTATTTCATTCTTCACTCAGGTAAAGACGCCATCATTGTTGACATTTCTTTTTTTCTCTTTTTAATCAAAGCTCCTTGACAGTATTATCCACTCTTTCCTCCTTTCCTCTTTTCTGATGAAGGTGAACATATCAGGAGAACTTTCCTCTGACAAAGGTGACACTTCCTTCTCTTGAATTTTTATCTTCCTTATTAAAATGACTCTATTTTATTCTCTCCCTCTAATTTTTCTCTTTCTACTGGTTTCTTCTCTGTTTCCTAAACATACTTAATCCCCATCTTAGAAGATTCTGAACTAAAAACCTGTAAATGTGAGATCTATTACCTTTGCATGAAGTTACTCTCCCTTGATGAAAATACACATCACATAGAATTTGGATGAATATGAGTTGTAGATGTTTTATATGATGTCAATCTCAGGTGGACATTAGACCAGAGGAATGATGTTTTAATGTCTTCTCAATTCTAGATTTCTGTGCTTATGTTTTACATTGAAGGTAAAATTAAGAGGCTAACACTTTCAAAAAAAAACTGATTATTTGTAAATAACACATTGGAATATCCTATAATTAATTTATGTCAACTGTTTACTTAACAAGTGGTTATATGGAATAGAAGAAAACCTTATGTGATTTGAAAATAGATGAAACATTTGAATCAGAATGTACTTACTATAGACCTTGAAATATTTATTATCCTTAAATATAAGATAGTGACCACAGTATTGTTCCTAAGTATCCTTTACTATTATTGGATTTGTGAAAACACTTAAAAAGTGTAAAAAGCTAAATAGACATGTAAAGAACTTTTGGTGCTTCAGTGTAAGTTGTGGCATCCTTATTCAAATGCTTCATCAGTTTTCAAGTCAGATAATATTTTCTAGCATTGCATGTAATTATTTGTTAAGTAAACTGTTGTTATAAATTGATCAAAATACCTTCAAAGACATTATTTTCAAATAAATACCTTTTCAGAAAAGTAGTGATCTTTTGATTTTAAGATTGGTTTGGTGTATGTATATATATAAAAGTGTCTTATTATGATTATCCAGATGATCTTGTGGGTGTCAACATTTTAAAACTGGTGAGCTTGTCATGAACAAAGCAGGGGTTTTAAGTCAGTAAATATACATTGAAATGATCTATCAATCAAACAATACATCTTTAAATCTGAAATATGGGATATTGAACTTAAGAAAAATATACATATTATATTCAAATATGTATTTACATATGCATAGATATGTATGCAAGACACATGGACATACATAAACAGAGATATGTATATATGCATACACACAAGCATATGATCATGGAAAAGGTTTTGGAATTCATCCCTTTTAGAACTATTTCCAGGCAATAAGTTTTATCAGAGCGGTATTCATGTTCTTAATCCTCAGGGAATAATAGATGACAGGCTTCAGGGTTGAGGGCATCAAAGCGTAGAAAAGAAACAATGACAGATCTAGAACTGAGTCAGATTTCTCTGGTAATTTTAAATAAGCAAAGACACCTGTGATGATAAAAATTATGAGAATGATGAGATGGGGTAGGCAAGTGGAGAAGGCTTTTGATTTACCCTCTGTGGTTGCAATCTTCACACAGTTGAGATATAAGTGACTGCTATGGAAATAGAGCAAAGAATGACTAAAACAAACTGAAAAGCCATAGTGACATCAATTGTAATATGTGTCTCAGAGAAGGAGATTCTGAATAATTAAGGGACATCATAGAAGAACTGGTGGATCTCCTTGTAGTCACAGAAGGGTAAAGTAAGTGTACTGGTTGAATATAGGGCCCAGAGAAACCTCCACTCAGTCAGGAGCAGCTGCCATCTTCTTACAAGCCCCTCTTTTCATGATGACTTCATAGTGCAGGGATTGACATATAACCACATACCAGTCATAGGACATTATTGTGAGGAGAAAAAGCTCTGATGCTGCAAATAACATCATTAAAAATAGCTGTGAAAACCCCTCCCCTTATAAAAGAAATGAAACAACTGCAACTTAACAGAGTTTGCAATTGACTTAGGGATTGTGATGGAAATAAGGCAGAGATTTAAAAAGGCCAGGTTCTTTTTTTTCATTTTTATTGAAGCTTTTTATTTACAAAGCATATGCATAGGTAAATTTTCCCAACACTGACCCTTGCATAACCTTCTGTTGCAAATGAAAAGGACAGGTTCTTTAGGAAAAACTATATAGATGTATGAAGTTTACCAATGAAGAGTAATGACAAGTAATGTCTTGACTAGCATGTGAATTGGATTTAAATGAGACAGAGTTGCAAAGAGTCATCACCTTTATTCTCTTTTCCAGTGTCATCTTAGCCCAATGGCAGAAAAGTATAGATGACTGGACATAGCTTAAGATGAAGGGGATGACCATGGCATCTTCAAAGTTTTACCAAATTCTAACCACACCCCAGGACCTGCTTCAGCTACCTTCATGGCCATTGGAACAAATTGTTCTCATCTACCCCCTCTGCTGGGGAAAGCCTTCACATGAATGAATAGCAAAAACATAAAGGAAATAAATCTAAATGCATAAAAGTGGTTAAATAGAAGGTACTTCATGGTGGGAGGGCAGAAAATAACATAAGAAGATATTACTTTATGTGTAATATAAAGGAAGAGAAGGATTCTAAAGGAAGAGAAAAGATTCTATTAGACACAGATAAGGAGAGAATGCATTGCATTCAGGGCTTGTGGAATGGTCAGTACAAAGACAAAGACAGGAGACATACTATCATGTCTACAAAGTAGGAGAAATACAGTTCTGCTATATGACCAAATATGAGAAGGCTGATAATGAGCCTATAAGCATTTGTTGAGGCTGGATCTTTAATGAAGTACTTCCAAACCTGAATAGAAGAGCTTTTATTTTTGATCCATTTAGGCATTAAAAAAGATCTTAAAGTTTGTTGAGTACAGAATGACTTTATCAGATTTGTGCTTAAGTAAATTTGGTAATCCTGTGTAGAATGTTCTGCAGTAGTGAGATGCTTGAGTTAGAGAAATCAGATAGAAGACTGTTGCAGTGATTTAGGTCAGGAAAGATAAGAGTCTGAATCTAAGATGATAACTGAGTAGAGAGAAGGAGTTATATTCAAGAGTTTATGTGGAGGTAGAAAAACAAAATTTGTCAACAGAATCTATAGGTAAGCCTAGCTGAATAAGAAAAATTCTCTGAAGACAGAAGGTTTCATGTGTTAGATTAAGTCAAGCAACTAACCCAAGATATGGATGGAGATGATGTTAGACCTTGAGTTCAAAAGTATGGGAATTTTTATCAACCACTAAACCTTAATTCTTGCTTCCAGCCTGGTTTATACAGTTATCACTCATGGAATAACCCTTCTGAAGATATGCTGAAGATGAGATAAGGCCTGTTTTGCTTTTCTATTTGAATTTCTATTACTTAGAATAGTGATTTGCATGTAAGAAATTCTTAACAAATGCTTCATCTCTTCCTTTTCCCACCTTACCACAGTATTTTACTCATTCATGATAGGAAAATGATGAGGAATCTATGATACTGCTGCAATTATCAACTTGAGATACTGGGAGGATCATGACAATTTTTTTTCCTGAGGCAATTGGGGTTAAGTGACTTGCCCAGGGTCACACAGCTGGGAAGTATTAAATATCTGATTCTATTCATTTCACTTATCATCTGTTCAGTAAGTCTCTTCAGGCCTCTCTGAAATCATCCTGCTAGTCATTTCTTATAGAAAAATAGTATTCCATAGCATTCATATACTATATTTATTCAGACATTCTCCAATTTATAGACATCCATTCAGTTTTCAGTTTCTTGCCACTACAAAAAGGGCTGCCACAAACATTTTTGCACACATGGGTCACTTTCCCTCCTTTAAGATCTCTTTGGGATATAACACCAGGAGAAACACTGAAACAAGTGTTCCCCCAATTAACTGTATTAGAAAATCACTGTCGGGGGGCGGAGCCAAGATGGCGGAGAAGACACACGCGTCTTTCTAAGCTCTTCTCTTACCCTCTTTATCAATATTATATCAAGCCTCAAAAATAGTCTTGACTGCTACAGTTCGTAAAGATAAGAAGTAGAACAACTCACCGCAAGAAGAATCTGCAGTCTTGCCAAAAAGGTTGGTTCGGGGCCAGGGGGAGATCAGTGCAGACTGGGAGAGAAATTGGGTTCCAGAGAGCCTCAAACCGAAAGTGAAAGCACAGATCTCAGCACAAGCTCACAGCCCCAACCCGCAGTACGGGCTTTTCCTTGGGGCAGTTGTGATCCTCCACGGCAGGAGGACCTTCAGCTCGGTTAGCCTCCAATCTGCGCAGTGGGAAGCTCGGGCTAGGCCATAGAGTTTTCAGGGCTGACTTGCACTCAGGAGAGCGCTAGGCAGAGTTTATGAGGTCTGCGGTCTGCGGTCAGCTGCTAATACCACAGTCCCACAAGAGGCTCCGGCCTGGGGCAGTGACACTTTCACCCCTTAGTCTCTAGCCGAGGGCAATCGCTAACCCATACAGCCCAACTGGGCACTTCCATAACTTGGGCAGTGCTGAATCCACTTCCTGTTGGGGAAAGGGAAAACTCTCACTCAGAGCACTCCCATACCTCGGAGCCGGAAATCGATTTACATCTCTCCCTGCTCTGCAGAGGAAGCTGGTAACCCCCTTGCCTAGAGACATACCCTAAAGGCTTTAAAACATGAATAAAAGATGAAAAGAACGATGGACAGCTTTATGCAGAAAAAGAGCAGGTCAAGCAAACCTGAAGAGACCCAAACAGCAAAATGCATCAGACTGTCTCCTTTACATGATGCTTCTCCAGAAGAGACCATTAAAAGTCTCAAAAGAGAGTTAGAAGATAAATGGGGAAAGGAAAGAGAAGCCTTACAAGAGAGCAACAACTTCCTGAAATACGAATTGAAAAGTTAAAAAATTCCCAGGAAGTGCAGGGAAACAAAATTGTGAATGGGAAAAATAAAGAATTACTAGAAAGTAGGATTTACGAATTGAAAAGACAAAGAACTCAAGAAAGTAGGATCTGTGAATTGGAAAGAAAATAATTCACTAAAAAAAAATTAGTGAAATAGAAAAAAATTCCACAGACCAAAACAATACATTTAAAAACTCAATTGGACATATACAGAAAGAAGTAAAAAAAAAAAACTAATGAAGAAAATAATTCTTTAAAAATTAGAACTGAACAAATAGAAACTAATGATTCATTGAGACAGCAAGAATCAGTCAAGCAAAAACAAAAAATGACAAACTGAAAAACCATGAATTACTACTTGCAAAAACGACAGACTTGGAAAATAGATCTAGGAGAGATAATCTGAGGATTATTGGACTTTCTGAAAACTATGATGAAAAAGAGCCTAGATACTATTTTACAAGAAATCATCAAAGAGAACTGCCCAGATGTAATAGAATCAGAAGGTAAAATAGGCATTGAAAGAATTCATCGAACACCTTCTGAAAGAAACCTTAAAATAAAAACCCCAAGGAATATAGCCAAATTCAGAACTATCAGATTAAGGAAAAAATTTTACAAGCAGCCAAAAAAAACCATTTAAATACCGAGGTGCACAATAAGATCACCCAAGATCTGCTGCCTCTACATTAAAGGAACGAAGGGCCTGAATATGATATTCAAAAGGCACAAGAACTTGGGATGCACAAGAATAAACTACCAGCTAAGCTGAGCATTTTCTTCCAGGGAAGAAGATGGACATTTAATGAAACAAATGAATTCCATTTGTTTCTGAAGAAAAACCAGAACTAAACAAAAATTTGATCTCCAACTATAGAACTCAAGAGATGTTGAAAGGTAAAAATAACTCTTTGAGAATTGTATTTCTGTTGTGAATATACAAAAGAATACATGTATAATTTGATTGTACTGATATAACATAAAAAGGGAAGTAGATATGGAAAAGGGATGATGGCAGAATAAGGTGGAAGGAGGGATAAAAGAGGAAACCAATCCCACAAAGAGGCAAAGAAACATCATATCTGAGGGAATTTAGAGGGGAGGAACATTGTGTGAATCTTACTCTCATCAGAGTTGCTCAAAGAAAAATAATTGACATTTGTTTTAGAGAAAATTCTCTCTGCATCATTAAAACGGGGAGAGGAAAAGGAAAGAAAAGAGTAATAAGGGAAGGAAGGGGAAAAGATTCAAAGTGGGGAGGAGGGATTATAAAGAGGTAAGCATTGTGATACAAGAGGGGTACATAAGTTTAAAAGGGGAAAGAGGTTGGGGAGGCAAGAATAAGTAAAGCACAATCTGGGGTTATTAGGGATGGCAGGAAATACAGATTTAGTAATTCTAACGTAAATGTGAATGGGATGAACTCCCCCATAAAGAGGAGGAATGCAGATTGGATCAAAAGTCAGAACCCTACAATATGTTGTTTACAAGAAACACATTTAAAGCAGGGAGATACATATAGAGTAAAGGTAAAAGGCTGGAGCAAAATCTATTATGCTCAGGTGAGTCAAAAAGAGGGTAGCCATCCTTATCTCAGATCAAGCAAAAGCAAAAATTGATCTAATTAAAGAGATAAGGAAGGAAACACATCCGCTAAAGGGTAGCATAAAACAACAAAGCAATATCAATATTAAACATATATGCACAAGTGGTATGGCATCCAACTTCCTAAAGGAGAAGTAAGAGAGTGCAAGAAGAAATAGACAACAAAACTGTAATAGTGGGAGATCTCAACCATGCACTCTCAGAATTAGACAAATCAAACCACAAAACAAATAAGAAAGAATTAAAGAAGTAAATAGAATATTAGAAAAATTAGGTATGTTGGATCTTTGGAGAAAATTGAATGGAGATAGAAAGGAATATACTTTCTTCTCAGCAGTTCTATGGAACCTATTCAAAAATTGACCATATATTAGGACATAAAGACTCAAATTAAATGCAAGAAAGCAGAAATAGTAAATGCTTTTTCAGATCATGATGCAATAAAACTACATTCAACAAAAAGTTAGGGGAAATAGACCAAAAGTAATTGAAACTAAACAATCTCACCTTAAAGAATGATTGGGTGAAGCAGCAAATTATAGATACAATTAATAATTTCACTAAGATAATGACAATGATGAGACATCATACCAAAATTTGTGGATGCAGCCAAAGCGGTAATAAGAGAATTTTATATCCTTAGAGGCTTACTTGAATAAAACAGAAAGAAAAGATTAATGAATTGCAATGAACTAAAAACTAAAAAAGACCAAATTAAAACCCCCAATCAAATACTAAGTTGGAAATTCTAAAAATTAAAAGGAGAAATTAAAAATATTGAAAGTAAAAAAACTATTGAACTAATTAATAAAACTAAGAGTTGGTTCTATGAAAAAGCCAATAAAATAGATAAGCCTTTGGTAAATCTGATTAGAAAAAGGAGGGAGGAAAATGAAATTAGTAGTCTTAAAAATGAAAAGGGAGAACTTTCCACCAATGAAGAGGAAATTAGAGAAATAATAAGGAGTTATTTTGCTCAACTTTATGCCAATAAATTTGATAACCTAAGTGAAATGGATGACTACCTCCAAAAATATAGACTTCCCAGACTAACAGAGGAGGAAGTAAATTGCTTGAATAGTCCATTTCAGAAAAAGAAATAGAACAGGCAATTAAGCAACTCCCTAAGAAAAAATCCCCAGGCCCAAATGGATTTACATGTGAATTTTACCAAACATTTAAAGAACAATTGGCCCCAATGCTATATAAATTATTTGATAAAATAGGGAATGAAGGAGTCCTACCAAATTCCTTCTATGACACAGACATGGTACTGATACCTAAACCAGGTAGGCTGAAGACAGAGAAAGAAAATTATAGACCAATCTCCCTAATGAATATTGATGCTAAAATCTTAAATAAGATATTAGCAAAAAGATTACAGAAAATCATCTCCAAGATAATACACTATGATGAAGTAGGATTTATACCAGGAATGCAGGGCTGGTTCAATATTAGGAAAACTATCAATATAATTGGCCATGTTAAAACCAAATTAACAAAAACCATATGATCATCTCAATAGATGCAGAAAAGCATTTGATAAAATCCAACATCCATTCCTATTAAAAACACTTGAGAGTATAGGAATAAATGGACTTTTCCTTAAAATAATCAGCAGCATCTATTTAAAACCATCAGTAAGCATCATATGTAATGGAGACAAATTGCAACCATTCCCAATAAGATCTGGAGTGAAACAAGGTTGCCCACTATCACCGTTACTATTTAATACTGTATTAGAAACGCTAGCTTTAGCAATAAGAGCTGAGAAAAAGATTAAAGGAATAAGAATAGGCAATGAGGAAACCAAATTATCACTCTTTGCCGATGACATGATGGTATACTTAGAGAACCCCAGAGATTCTACTAAAAAGTTATTAGAAATAATCCACAACTTTAGCAAAGTTGCTGGTTATAAAATAAACCCACATAAGTCATCAGCATTCTTATATATCACTAACAAAATCCAACAGTCAGAGTTACAAAGAGAAATTCCATTTAAAGTAACTACTGATAATATAAAATATTTAGGAATCTATCTGCCAAGGGAAAATCAGAAACTTTATGAGCAAAATTACAGACCACTTTTCACAAAATTAAGTCTGATCTAACCAATTGGAAAATATTAAATGCTCTTGGATAGGGCGAGCAATATATAATAAAGATGACAGTATTACCTAAACTAATCTATTTATTTAGCGCTATACCAATCAGAGTCCCAAAAACTGTTTTAATGACCTAGAAAAATAACAACAAAGTTCATATGGAAAACAAAAGGTCAAGAATTTCAAGGAATTAATGAAAAAAAATCAAATGAAGGTGCTTAGCTGTACCAGATCTAAAATTATATTATAGAGCAGCAGTTACCAAAACTATTTGGTATTGGCTAAGGAATAGATTAGTTGATCAGTGGAATAGATTAGGTTCAAGGGATAAAACAGTCAACAACTATAGCAACCTAGTCCTTTGACACAAACCCAAAGATCCCAGCTTTTGGATAAGAACTTACTGTTTGATAAAAATTGCTGGGAAAATTGAAACTAATATGGCAGAAACTAGGCATTGATCCATACTTAACAGTACACCAAGATAAGGTAAAATGGGTTCATGACCTAGGCATAAAGAATGAAATTATTAATAAATTAGAGGAACACAGGATAGTTTACCTCTCAGACTTGTGGAAGGGGAAGGTCTTTATGACCAAAG
Organism: Sarcophilus harrisii; assembly: GCF_902635505.1. Lineage (NCBI taxonomy): Eukaryota > Metazoa > Chordata > Mammalia > Dasyuromorphia > Dasyuridae > Sarcophilus > Sarcophilus harrisii. The sequence goes on from NC_045429.1 coordinate 229,857,620, forward strand.
AAGAACTAGAGATCATTACTGATCACAAAGTAGAAAATTTCGATTATACCAAACTGAAAAGTTTTTGTACAAACAAAACTAATGCAGACAAGATTAGAAGGGAGGCAATAAACTGGGAAAATATTTTTACAGTCAAAGGTTCTGATAAAGGCTTCATTTCCAAAATATATAGAGAATTAACTCTAATTTATAAAAAATCAAGCCATTCTCCAATTGAAAAATGGTCAAAGGATATGAACCGACAATTCTCAGATGAAGAAATTGAAACTATTTCTAGTCATATGAAAAGATGCTCCAAGTCATTATTAATCAGAGAAATGCAAATTAAGACAACTCTAAGATACCACTACATGCCTGACAGATTGGCTAAGATGACAGGAAAAAATAATGATGATTGTTGGAGGGGATGCGGGAAAACTGGGACATTGATGCATTGTTGGTGGAGTTGTGAATGAATCCAACCATTTTGGAGAGTAGTTTGGAACTATGCTCAAAAAGTTATCAAACTGTGCATACCCTTTGATCCAGCAGTGTTACTACTGGGATTATATCCCAAAGAGATTATAAAGAAGGGAAAGGGACCTGTATGTGCACGAATATTTGTGGTAGCCCTTTTTGTAGTGGCTAAAAACTGGAAACTGAATGGATGTCCATCAGTTGGAGAATGGCTGAATAAATTGTGCTATATGAATATTATGGAATATTACTGTTCTGTAAGAAATGACCAACAGGATGATTTCAGAAAGGCCTGGAGAGACTTACATGAACTGATGCTGAGTGAAATGAGCAGGACCAGGAGATCATTATATACTTCAACAACAATACTATATGATGACCATTTCTGATGGACCAGGCCATCCTCAGCAACGAGATCAACCAAATCATTTCCAATGGAGCAGTAATGAACTGAACCAGCTATGCCCAGAAAAAGAACTCTGGGAGATGACAAAAAACCATTACATTGAATTCCCAATCCTATTTATGCACACCTGCATTTTGATTTCCTTCACAAGCTAATTGTACAATATTTTAGAGTCTGATTCTTTTTGTACAGCAAAATAACGTTTTGGTCATGTATACTTATTGTGTTTCTAATTTATATTTTAATATATTTAATATCTACTGATCATCCTGCCATCTAGGGGAGGGAGTGGGGGGGTAAGAGGTAAAAAATTGGAACAAGAGGTTTGGCAATTGTTAATGCTGTTAAGTTACCCATGCATATATCCTGTAAATAAAAGGCTATTAAATAAAAAAAAAAATAGAAAATCACTGTCAAGGTACAGACTAATGGACTGAATGACTTTTTTTTTCTGCTGCTCTTAAACAAACTACTTCTACATGGAATGATTTATTCCTAATCAGTGTGTGTGAGACTTATTTGCCCACATTGTTATATTTGGAATACTTCCCCCTCTAATACATGAACTATTCCTTAGAATTGCAACTTGGTTAATCTCAACTACATCAAGCAATCTGTGTCTGTATGTTGACCACATGTATGAATATGAGAGGTATGGATTGATCATCAAGACCCAAAGTGTAGGAACCTTTCCTTTCCCCCTATTCTTTATTGCAATGGATAGAAAGTTAATATAAAACAGTTTAGTTAAGTGTGGAAATAGAGTACTAAGGCAAATAATTGGCTTCATATCCTCTTTTCTTTAAACATTATAAAACCTGTGGAAATTAAGATAAAGACTCTCTAAGATCAAACATTTGCCCAAGCAAAAGGGACACCTGAATATTATATATGTATACATTTATGGTCATGGACTAGCATGCTAGGCATAGTCCAGTTAAATGCTTTCCTTAGGAACAATTCTCTTATCTCACTAAAGTATTGCAATTAAAGAAAATGAAAGTTCCAAGTGTGGAAGAACAATAAGAAAGCAAATATCCAATTCGGTTTAATCAACAGAAAAAAGAAAAGTTCAAATAAAATAGCAAGGGTCAGATGTTTTGTTGTAATACATATATGTCTATATTTTATATACACATTGTATATTTATATTTGTGTGTATATATGTATATACATTTGTGTATATGCATACACATGTGTAGATATATGTGTACATATCTATGTCTATCCATCTATATATGCAATGTTTATTTTTGAAATAGAAATAGATTAACATTCTGTGATAAAAAAATCTTTAGTTCTCAAAAGCTTTCAGGCCTAATTTGGAATGCTCAGAGAAATTCTGACCAAATAATAGAATTTTTTCTGTCCCAAAGAGGAAACAAAGGCTAAAGATATGGAATGGATCTAAGATAAAAGAAGTTATCTTATTATTTTAGTTTTTTTTTCTGATGTAGGAAACAGTAAGTTCTGGTGAAAGGATTCTGGTTTCATCATTTTTATCTATATATGATTCAGAATTGTTCAGCGAGAAGGAAAAAACATCCCCTAATAATAGGATCGGAATGAGTTTAATATAACATGGGAGCTTTTTGCTAGAAACTTTCTAAGCTTTCATAAAGTCTGTTATTTTGGCCCAATTGGAACAATTCAGTCTACTCTTCATTCTTCCTTCTTGGTCTGGTCATTCAAAAGGAAAAAATAAAGAAAAAGAAAAAGAAAAAAAAATAAAAGGAAACTTTTACTCACAAATTTGTTATAAGAACAAAAGTCATGAATTCACAGATACTGTAGGAATGATATTTTTAAAAAGGTTGTTTTGGGAGCAAATTATAATATGATTGGCTTTCTATACTGAATTTCATATTGAAGTGTCTCTGGAAAAGTTTGACTGCGAATTGTTAAATATATGGCTAAAGCATTTATTAAGTACACTATGATTTAGGCAACATACTAATTAGAAACTCACATATTAGTCACCAACCTTGTTCTTTTTCTAAAATTATTTATTACCTACTTTTTTCTTTTCAAATTCTGAATTTCAGAGTCTCTCCTTATCTTCTACCCTTTGATCACCCACAAAGAAGACAAACAATATATCAATCATGTATTCAAAATTATTCAATACATTTTTCCATTTTAGCCATATTGTTTCAATTTTTATTGTTAGTTTATCAGTGTGTTGATGAAAATACATTTTTAAGCCTAAAGTTTTGCAGAGGAGGCCCCTTAAGACATTTTGAAATAGTACAACTTGCTATTTCTTTTAAATATACAACAAAATTATCATATTAATTTTTTTCTTTCCTCACCCTTTTCCATACCTCGATATAGTTACCATTAGGTGTGTGTGTGTGTCTGTCTATCTATCTATCTTTATATATATATGTAAAATTATTTTATGCATACTTCTGTTTATCAATTCTTTCTCTGGATATATATATATATATATATATATATATATATATATATATATATATACATATGTATATATTTAATAAATCATTAACTAACAGTAACTAATGAACCTGATATGGGCAAACAAGAAAAAATTCAAGTAAGCACAGAAAGACCAAAATTGATATTCTTTTCCATTAAAAAAAAAAGCAATAGTATGATTATGAAGAAAACCTTAACATTAATCCCTATGAGAGGTGTTTCCAAGATAATAGTTTCCTCAGAGAAATCTTGATGTCCTTGTTCCTTAGGCTATAGAATATAGGGTTCAAGGTTGGGGGCACGACTGTATAGAATATAGACAATAACAGATCTAGAACAGAGTCAGATTCCTGAGGTGGCTTTAGATAAACTGTGACACCTGTTGTGATAAAAACAATGAGAACAATGAAGTGGGGCAGGCAAGTGGAAAAGACTTTTGACCTAGCATCTGTGGTTGGAATCTTCAACACAGTTGAAAATATGGGAGCATAAGAAACAGCTATGGAAATAAAACACAGAATTCCAAAGGCAATCCCAATAGCCAAAGTCACATCTACTCCAATATGTATATCAGAGCAGGATAGTTTGAATAATGAAGGAAAGTCACAGAAGAATTGGTGGATCTCCTTGGATCTACAAAAAGGCAAAGTAAATGTACCAGCTGAGTATAGAACCCCCAAAAAACCTCCACTAAGCCAAGAAACAGTTGCCATTTTCACACAAGTCTTTCTAATCATGATGACTTCATAGTGCAGGGGCTGGCAGATGGCCACATACCGGTCATAGGACATCATTGTGAGTAGTGAAAGTTCTGATGCTGCAAAGGAAATGACTAAAAAGAATTGTAATACACACCCCATGAAAGAAATGGAACGACTATGGCTCAGTTTGTGATAGATTTAGGGAGTGTGGTAGAAATAAAGCAAAGATCTAAAAAGGACTGGTTCTTGAGGAAGAAGTACATGGGGGAGTGGAGATGTTCATCAAGGGAGATGAGGTGAAGATGAGCAGGTTCCTCATCAGAGCCACCAAGTAGATCAGTAAGAAGAGCATGCCATATAAGACCTGCAACTCCCAGATGTTGGAAAATTCTGTCAGGAGGAATCCTGTCACCATGCTGAAGTTGGCCGTGCTCTGGGCTTCCTCTTGATTATCTGCATGGAAAAAAGAAGCAGTTATTAAATGATGAGAACACTTGATGTGCTCTGTGGCTTTGTGCAAATTGCAATGTTTTGGTTGGGTCATTTGTTAAATGAGGAGATTAAACTTCATTATAGTGTCTAGATTAGATACAGGAATTAAAAAAAAAACCATATACTATTTTGAGGAGGAGGTGGTAAGCTTCACCAGAAGTAGTCCAATACAGAGAACAGGTTAAGAATTCCTGAACTAGATAATTTTAAGGTCACTTTTACATTCTAAAGGTTCTGGGTTTTGAGGAACAGTATCCATAGTTTGAAAAAGTTAATAAAAATAGTAGTATATATTTAATGTATATGGATTTTAAGGATTTTTGAGCACTTTTATTATAAGAACACTGAACAATAGGTGGTTCACGAAATTTTATACCATTTTGAACATAAGATGCCAAATTTTAGGGAAGTTATATGACTTTATGGTGTGTGAAGGTTTTCTGGAGGAAGCCTTAGTTTCAGTTACAATCAATAATTACTCCAAAATTCAGCCAACTGGTAAAAATGCAAACGTTTATTTCTCCTTCCAAAATAGCCTGATTAGTTGAGGCCTAACTCTCTGCTTGGCTCCAAGAGATCTTGCAGCTTTGTCCTTGGCTTCTGCCTCTGCTTTCTTCAGCCTCCAGTCAGCACCAAGTTGGAAGATGCAATGAATCTCTTGCCTCGAAGATAGGGCTTGTGGGTTCCAAGAGCTCTCTCTGACTCCAAGTAAAACTCTCTTGAGCTCCCAGAGTTTCTAGTAACTCCTCAAGTAACTAACTCAAATAGTTAACTCAAGTAAGTACCTCCAGTCCATCCCCAAGCTCCAAGAGCTCCCTCTATATATGTGATCTCCCAAAGGTTAACTCCGCCTTCTGGAGGGAGAGGAATTCTGGGTTATCTCCCAGAGTGCAAAACCCTAACCCTGAACTCTCCCAAACGTGTGAACTCCATTGAGTACTTAGATACTTATGAGCTCTCTAAAGGTGTGAACAGAAGCATTGTTCTATCAGTTCCACTTAGTACCTTGTTTCAAGTTCTGGCCCAAAATATCTCTTTCTAAGATCAAGTCAATCACACTGAACCATGCCAAACCAGATAACTATTGTCTCTATCAACTCCAATGTCTTAACACTTTGTAAAGATTCCAACAATGGTGGTCATATAAGAATTGTTAGAAACTGACCTTCTGATTCCAAAACTGAGTTGAAACCTACTCCAAGTTCCTTTACTGAAGCAAATCTGAACTTTCTCTTCAAGAACAATTGGCTTTCTTCCCATTCTTTAGGAATGTTAGTGATATAGGTTCTCTAACAATTTTTAATGTCTATTGCTTAGAATGTATAATCCAACCATATAACTGTCATATGTATAGTTTTATTATCCCAGATTAATAGAATTGTCATACAAATGAAGTCAGTGTCATGGATTTGGCACCAACTTGAGCCTTTTTAATTTTATATTCTCTCTTAATCAAATATTATACTAGCAGTAACTGAGAACTGCCATCTTGAAATACAAATATTTTGTCAACTGGAGAACTAATTTTGTCAGCTGGATAAACTAACTAACTAATCTCCTCCAGTGTGGTATGATGAAGACAGAATGGAGAATGAAGCCCCCTCCCTACCCCTCCCCGGAGTCTGATTCATCTTGCTTTAGTAAAAATACTCATTTTTCTTCGGTTAGCTATATGAAACAGTGGATAGAGTGCCAGACTTGTACTTAGGAAGACACAAGCGAATTTAGTTTACATTTAATTTTTGGTCTATTTTCCCCTGGCTTTCTATTGCATCATGATCTGAAAGAAATGCATTTACTATTTCCACCTTTCTGCATTTTATTTTGAGGTATCTGTGCTGAAATACATGGTCACTTTTTGTGTAGATTCCATGTACTGCCAAGAAAAAGTATATTCCTTTCTGTCTCCATTCAATTTCCTCCAAAATTCTATAATCCCTACATTTTCTACATACTATTTACCTCTTACACTCCTTTCTTATTTATTTTGTGGGTCAATTTATTTAGTTGTTAGAAAGCAAGATTGACATCCCCCACTAGTATAATTTTGCTGTCTAAATTCTTTTTGTAGCTCTCCTACCTTCTCCTCTAGGAATTTGAATGTATTGATGCATATTTGTTTCATATTTATATTACTTTATTATCTATGATACCCTTTAGCAAGTTGTAGTTTCCTTCTTTATCTCTTTTAATTAGATTTTTTTTTTTTTTGCTTTTTCTTGATCTGAGTTTAATATTGCTACCACTGCTTTTTTTTTTTTTTTTTTTTTTTACTTCAGCTGATGTATAATAGATTTTGCTCCAGATTTTTATACCTTTACTCTGAATATATCACTCTGCTTTAAATGTGTTTCTTGTAAACAGTATATTATAAGATTTTGGCTTTTAATCCAATCTGCTAATTCCTTATGTTTTATGGCAGAGTTTATCCTATTCACCTTCATGACTAAAATTACTGTATTTCTAGCCACCTTCCCTCCCTCCCAAGTTATACTTTTCTCTTTCCTTCCTCTCTTTCCCTCCTCCCCTCCTGTCTATTATGCTTCTGACTCCTTAATCCCTCAAACATTCCTCCCTTTTCCCAGTCCTTCCCCTCCTTTCCCCTTCTTCTTCTGTTCTCCCTTCTATTATTCTCCCCCTTTTCTTCTCCTAGTCCCCTATAGGGTGAGACAAGTGTCTGATATTCTCTCCTTGAGCTAAATCTGATGACAGTAAGATTCAGAAAATTCTCACCCCCCTCAACTATATTGTATTCACATTTTTTGCCTCTCCATGAGTTATTATTTACTTCATTTTTACTTCTCCTTTTAATAGAATCCTCTTTCCTCCTCTAGTTTCTTTTTCATATTATCATAATAAAATCAAATTATACCTGCACCTTCTAAGTATACCCATAATAGAGATACAGATCTCAACAGTTAAACATATCTTCTTCCCATATAGGGATATAAGCTTTTTATTTTTTAAAATTAAGCTATTTTCCTTTCCTTTTCATCTTTTTATGTTTCTCTTGGGTTCTGTATTTGAAGATAAAATTTTATGTTCAACTCTGGTCATTTCATCAGAAATGAATGAAATTCACCTGTTTCATTGAATGCTCATCTTTTTTCCCAAAGATAATGTACAGTTTTGTTGGATAGTTAATTCTTGTCTTCAATTAACGTTCCTTTGCCTTGCATATTGTCTGATTCCAGGCTCTTTGATTTTTTTTAAGGTGGAAACTGCTAGGTCCTGAATAATCCTGATTGTGGCTCCTTGACATTTAAATTTTTCTTTCTGGCTGCTTGATATGTTTTCTCCTTGATCTGATAATTCTGAAATTTAGCTACAATGTTTCCTGGGATTTTCCTTTTATGGTCTCTTTCAGGAGGTATTCTGCAAATACTTTCATTGGCTATTTTACCCTCTGGTTCTAGGACATCAGGACAATTTTTCTTGATGATTTCCTGAAAGATGGTGTCTAGGCTTTTTTTTATTCATCATGGTTTTTAGGAAGTGCAGTAATTCTTAGATTGTCTCTTCTAGATTTATTTCCTAGGTTGGTTGTTTTTTAACGAGATATTTTCCATTTTTTTCTATTTTTATTTTTTTTGTTTTTTCTTTGATTCTTAAAGTCTCCTCAAATCATTCACATTTATTTGTTCAATTCTAATTTTTAATGAATTATTTCCTTCAGTTAGCTTTTTTTATCTCCTTTTGCATTTGGCAAATTGAACTTTTAAATAGTGTGTTTTTTCCATTTCACAAATTTGATTTTCAATGAATTGGTCTCTTTTTCACATCTTAGGAGTAAGGAGTCATATGCTGTTCCCATTTCATCAAATATATTTTGTAAGGAGTTAATTTCTTTTTCCATTTTGTCAAATCTATTTTGTATGGAGTTATTTGTTTTTTAAATTTTGGCAAATCTATTTTGTAACCAATTATATGATTTTCCATTTTATTAAATTTATTTTTAATGAGTTTTCATCATGTAATTCGTTTCCTTTTTCAAACTCTCTTGTAAACTTCTCATTCCCTTTCTCCATATTCTTCTAACTCTCTTTTAAGACCAAAGAGAGTCTTGTGAGATGGGAAGCAACCCATATTACTCTTTGATAATTTATCTAGAGATCATTTGTCTTTAGAATGTTCTGGGTTTGAGGTCTGTTCTTTTAGGTCTCTATAAAAACTACCTATTATCAGAGCTCATTTTACTTTTTTGCTTATTTTTTTAAAAGTTGAGTTCTGTTCTTAGGGCAGAGACGAGATTGTCCCAAGCTTCTTCTACAGGCTACTGTGGCTTTAGGCTTTCCTGGGCCAGTGCAGCAGTTTGTTCCCATGCTGGGTGAGTGTGGCTGGTCCTGCATTATTCTGGGGTTTAGAGGGTCACTGTTTGCCAAGGCAAGAGCCTTGGAGCTTTAAGTTCAAGGGTAATTACCATCTACCAAAGTATTCCAAAGTAAAGGGCCCCAAAGAAAAAGGAAATATAGGCCTTTTCCTGATTGCTCTTAAAAATCACAAAGAAAGTGGTTCCTCCTGACTTTGTATGTAGTCAAATTGAAAAAGTGATCAATCAGGGTTTGTTGCATCATTTCAGAAACATTCATTTCTTATCAAATAGCCTTGTCACCTAGAAACATAAGTAAAAATATGTGTATGTGTGCTTGTGTGTGTATGTATGTGAATGCACATCTTATTGTGAATTTGAGATAGAAATCAGGTTCAGGTGGAGACCGGTTTAAAAGGTGTCTGACATTTCCAAGTGACTGAGACATTCTAGTTCTGTTTTAAATGGGAAGTACAATTTGTAGTTAGCTATCTTAAGAAGAGTTTATTGCATTCCATTTCATATATATATATATACATGCATGTATACATATGCATACAACTATATACATAATCCACATATTTTTGTCGACTATTAGCCTTCTCTAGACAGGGAATGGAAAGGCTAGACAAATTGGGAAAAAAAGAAATTTACATGATAACTTTATTACATATTTTTTTCCCTACTATGCTATAAAATGCTTGTTTTATTTCATAAATTTTAAAAAATAAAGTAAATAACCATAAAGCTAATTTTTAAAAAGAGTGAATATGATAGTGGAAAAGGCTTTCAATAAAGTCTTCTGGAGTGTTTTCAGGCAATGAGCTTATGGAAGTCTTCACATTCTTTTGTCACAATCAATAAATGATAGGGTTCAGGGTTGGGAGCAGCAGTACATAGAATATAGACCACAATAGATCCAGAACCAAGTCATTGTCCAATGATGGATTTAGATAAGACATGGTTGTAATAAAAGGCAAGAGAACAAAGGGTAAGCAAGTGGAAAAGTCTTTTAACTGACCCTCTATGGTTGTAATCTTCAGCACAGTTTAAAAATGGAACTATAAGAGGTACTAATAAAAATGCAGCACAGACTCCCTAAACTGAATTCGCTAGCTATAGTTATAGCAGGTATGATATGTGTATCACAGCAGAAGATTCTGAGTAAGGAGTGGTGATCACAGAAGAACTGATGAATCTCATTGGAATTATAGAAAGGCAAAGTGAATGTACTAACTATCTATAGGGCCCCAAGGAAACCTCCAGTAAGGCAGGAAGCAGCTGTCACTTTTACACAAGCCTTTTTGTACAAGACAACTTCATATTACAAAAGCTGGCAAGGAGTCTAGGAATGACATGTTAAAATTAATGGTTTGGGTGCAAATTAAAACAGGGTTGTCTTTTTACACAAAATATCATGTTGAATTGTCTCTGGAAGAACTTTACCTTCAATTATTAAGTATATAACAAAAATATTTATTAAATTATTTGTGTATTCCTGGCAGTGTGCCAATTAGAAATTCAGATATTTGCAACCAGATTTGTTCTTTTTTAAAAAAGATTATTTATCTCTAACTTTATTTTGAAATTTTGAGTTCCATATTCTCACATTATCTACTATGTTTCCCTTATATAACATTGAAAAAACTCTGATGATGCAAAGAAAATAACTTTAAAAAGTTTTTATATATCCTCTAACAGAGGGATGAAATGGCTATGGCTCTGAGAATTGCCACTGGATTTAGGGACTGTGGTAGACATTAGGAAAAAAAATATAAAAAAGGCAAGTTCTTCAGGAAAAAAGTATCTGGAAGAGTGAAGATGAATATCAAGAGAGATTATAGTGAAGATGAACAGGTTCTGCAGCAGAGCCACTAGATTGATCAGCAAGAAGAGCAAGGGTTCGTACATGACATGTAAGATCTGAATCTTCCAAGTATTTGAAAAACCCATGAGGGGAAATTCTGTTACCATGGTGTGGTTGGCCGTACTCTGTCTTTCTGCACAGAGAAAAGAAGTAGCTATCAAATGATGAGAACACTCTATTGAATGTCATGCTCTCTTGGTTCAGACATACTGTGTGACTTTGTGAAAATCAGAGTCCTTTTATCTACTTTGCATTTCTAATTTTCCAAATGCATAGATGAAATGATAGTAAAGTATCTTAACCTTAGGTATATGAATTTAGATTTTAAAAACATATTTTAATAAATACACTAAAACAAGAATTGAGAATAAATAACAACTTTTTCCCCCTTGTTCCAATGAGGAAATAAAGGACAAAAGACCTGGAATGGATCCAAGAGAAAAGAAGTAAACTCATTTATTTGTGTGTGTGTGTGTGTGTGTGTTTACTTTTCTGATGTAGGAATAGGTGAGTTCTTTTCAAAATGTTTTGGTTTCTTTCTTTTTTTTTTATTTATACAGGATGAAAGTTGTTCAGGGAAAAAGAAAAGCAATCTCCAATAAAATTGGAATTAGTTTAAAATGAAGGTGGGAAATTTTTTTTTTTTAAATGGAGAGGTAATTTTTTGTTAGGAAGCTTCTAAGCTTCCAGAATGTCTGCTATTTGGTCCAATTTGGAACATTAATTCAGCCTACTCTTTGTACTTTCCTCTTAGTCTAGTCAATAAAAAGAAAAAAAAAACAGTATAATAAAGAGATGAAAACAGTCTTTTACTTCCTAAGTTTGTTGTAAGAAAAAAAAAACTTTTGGGATAAGAATTCATTATTTGACAAAAACTGCTGGGATAACTGGAAATTAGTATGGCAGAAATTAGGCATGGACCCACACTTAACACCATATACCAAGCTAAGATCAAAATGGGTCCATGATTTAGATAGACATAAAGAACGAGATTATAAACAAATTGGAGGAACATAGGATAGTTTATCTCTCAGACTTGTGGAGGAGGAAGAAATTTGTGACTAAAGATAAACTAGAGACCATTATTGATCACAAAATAGAAAATTTTGATTACATCAAGTTAAAAAGCTTCTATACAAACAAAACTAATGTAAACAAGATTAGAAGGGAAGCAACAAACTGGGAAAACACCTTCACAGTTAAAGGTTCTGATAAAGGTCTCATTTCCAAAATATATAGAGAACTGACTCTAATTTATAAGAAACCAAGCCATTCTCCAATTGATAAATGGTCAAAGGATATGAACAGACAATTTTCAGATGATGAAATTGAAATTATTACCACTCATATGAAAGAGTGTTCCAAATCATTATTAATCAGAGAAATGCAAATTAAGACAACTCTGAGATACCACTACACACCTGTTAGATTGGCTAAGATGACAGGAAAAAATAATGATGATTGTTGGAGGAGATGCGGGAAAACTGGGACACTGATACCTTGTTGGTGGAGTTGTGAACGAATCCAACCATTCTGGAGAGCAATCTGGAATTATGCCCCAAAAGTTATCAAACTGTGCATACCCTTTGATCCAGCAGTGTTTCTACTGGGCTTATACCCCAAGGAGATACTAAAGAAGGGAAAGGGACCAGTATGTGCCAAAATGTTTGTGGCAGTCCTGTTTATAGTGTCTAGAAGCTGGAAACTGAGTGGATGCCCATCAATTGGAGAATGGTTGGGTAAATTGTGGTATATGAATGTTATGGAATATTATTGTTCTGTAAGAAATGACCAGCAGGATGAATACAGAGAGGCTTGGAGAGAATTACATGAACTGATGCTAAGTGAAATGAGCAGAACTAAGAGATCATTATATACATCAACAATGATACTGTATGAAGATGTAATCTGATGGAAGTGGATTTCTTTGACAAAGAGACCTAATTCAGTTTCAATTGATCAATGATGGACAGAAGCAGCTACACCCAAAGAAAAAACACTGGGAAATGAATGTAAACTGTTTGCATTTTTGTTTTTCTTCCTGGGTTATTTTTACCTTCTGAATCCAATTCTCCCTGTGCAACAAGAAAACTGTTTGGATCTGCACACATACATTGTATCTAGGATATACTAGGACATATCCAACATATATAGGACTGCTTGCCATCTAGGGGAGACGGTGGAGGGTGGGAGGGAAAAATCGGAACAGAAGTGAGTGCAAGGGATAATGTTGTAAAAAAATTACCCTGGCATGGATTCTGTCAATAAAAAGTTACTATAATAAAAAAAAATAAAGCAGTGGTTCTCAAAAAAAAAAAAGAAAAAATTAATAACATCAAATGAGAAAATAAAAATATAAAAAAGTATAAGATTTAAACTATAAGGCAGTTATCAAAGATGTGATACTGGCTAAGAAATATAAAACAGAATAGACATTTAGTTTACAGCACAAATCAATATAGTAATCTTGTGCTTGACAAGCATAAATACAAGTTTGGGTGATAAGAATTCATTATTTGGTAAAAATTGTTGGAAAAACTGGAAAGCAGCACAGCAGAAATTGAGCATAGACCAATATTTTACACTATTTACCGGTCAAAATGGTTATATAAATGCTTAGATATAAAAAGATAAATTGTAATCAAATTTGAAGAACATGGACATATAACTTGTCAGACTTGAGGATAAATAATTTATGAATAAATTAGATAGGGAGCAGAGTAAGGTATATATGAATATTTTCTATCAATTAAATCACAAAGTTTTTGTACAAGTGAAAAAATGTAACCAAGATCAGAGGGAAAGCAAAAATTCGGAAAATCTTTTTTTTATAAAGTTTTTCAGATAAAGGTCTCATAGCTAAAATATGTGAAGAATTTTATCAGTCTATATTAATACAAGCCATTATTCAGTTGATGAATAGTCAAATAACAATTTTCCAGAGAAGAGATCAAAACAACTTATTTTATATGAAAAATGCTCTAATTCATTTCTTCAATCATGAAGAAACACATATTAAAACAACCATTTTATACCATCAGATTAGATTAAATGATTGAAAATAAAAGTAAGAAAAGTTGGATGGAATGTCAAAAAATTGATCCTCTAATACATTGACTTAAGACCCAGAAATATCATTATTAGGTCTATTTCCAAAGATTATTTGGAATAAAGGAAAAGAATTATATATTCTAAAATATTTATAGCAGCTCTTTCTGTGGTGACAAAGAACTGGAAATTTAAGGGAAAATAGAGGGAAATTTCAGGGAAAAAATTGGGGAATGATTGAACAAATTGTGGTATATGATTGTGATGGAATCTTACAGGACTATAAGAAATGATTTTTGAAAAACATGTATAGACTTGAATGAAATAATAAAGACAACATGAGCAGAACCAAAAGAATATTATATACAGTAACCACTTTATTGTTTTAAGAACAACTTTGAGCAAATAAGTCATTTTGGCTATTATAAATACCCAAATTAACTACGAAAGACTTATGAAGGAAAACATTATTTGCATCTAGAGAAAGGACTGATATAAGTATTTATAGAATGATTTACATATATATGTATGCATATACATACATACCCACATAAATTTTCTAGTAGTAGCCACCTCCAGGGCAGGTAAGGGGGATATAAGAAAAAAATAGGGAAAAAAGTTGCATGATAACTTTATCATATATTTAAAAAGAATAGAATTTCAGTTTCATGTGCAAATATCTTTTTTGTCCCACTCTATGGAAATGTTTATTTTATGTCATAAATTAAAAAACAAAGTTATTAAAATAAAAAAAATATTAAAAAAGTAAGTATTTGATCATGGAAAAGCCTTTGTGATAAAACCCTCTGAAGAGTGTTTCATGCTATGAGCTTCTTTAGTGAATTCTTCACATCTTTGTTCCTCAGGCTATAGATGATAGGGTTCAAGACTGGGGGCACCACTATATAGAACATAGACAACAATAGATCTACAACTGAGACAGTGTCTGAAGGTGGACTTAGATAAGACAAGGCTGCAGTTGAAATAAAAAGAGTAAGAACAAAGAGGTGGGGTAGGCAAGTGGAAAAGGCTTTTGACCGACCCTCTGTGGTTGGAATTTTCAGCACAGTTGAAAAAATGGGGCCATAAGAAATAGTAATGGAAATGCAGCAAAGAATCCCTAAACTGAACCCAATAGCTATAGTTACATCAAGTGCAATATGTGTATCAGAACAAGAAATTCTGAGTAAGGAAGGGACATCACAAAAGAACTGATGAATCTCATTGGAGCTACAGAAAGACAATGTGAATGTACTAATTGTATATAGGACCCCAAACATACCTCCAATGAACCAGGAAGCAGCTGCCATTTTTACACAAGCCTTTTTGTTCATGATAACTTCATAGTTCAGGGGCCGACAGATGGCTACATATCGATCATAGGACATCACAGTTAAGATAAAAAGCTCTGATGACGCAAAGAAAATAACTAAAAAAAGCTGTAAAATGCATTCCAACAGAGAAATGAAATGACTGTGGCTCAGGAAATTGGCAATGGATTTAGGAACTGTGGTAGAAATTAGGCAAAAATCTAAAATGGATAAATTTTTCAGGAAAAAGTACATGGGGGATTGGAGGTGTTCATCAAGAGATATGAGAGTGAAAATGAGCAGGTTCCCCATCAGAGCCACCAGGTAGATCAGCAAGAAGAGCATGGCATGTAAGATCTGAAGCTCCCAAGTATAGGAAAAGTCCATGAGAAGAAATTCTGTCACCATGGTGAGGTTGGCCATGCTCTGGGAGTTCTCTTGACTGTCTGCACAGAGAAAAGAAGTAGCTATCAAATATTGAGAATGCTGAGTTTGCTGAATATCATGATCTCTTGGTTCAGACTTTCTCTGTGATCTTTTGTAAATCAGAGTCCCTTTGTTTACTTTGTTTTGATAATTTGCCAAATGCATAGATGAAATTATATAAAAATATCTTAACCTTAAGGAAGTGGATTTAGATTTAGAAAACAAATTTTAATAACTGCACAGAAACATAGATGGGTTCTTTTGAAATCTCCTTATTTTGTTTCATGTGTGTAAAGCTCTGATTCTGAAAAAGCTTTCATATAATTTACCAGAAGAAGCCAAAAGCACAAAACAGCTTAAGAACTTCTTAAGTAAAGATAAAGTTTAATTTAACTAAAGCTTCCTTTAAAAGCTCTTTTACCTTCCAAAGGTTCTGCATCTCTAGGAATGGTATCCTTGCTTTTTAAAAATATGACAATAGTGGTAATATCTCTTTAAATTGTATGATTTTTAAAGATTGCAGCAACTTTTTATCACAAGCTTTTTGTGAAATTGATTTTTTCAAGTACTATTTGAACATTTTAAAAATAAAATACTAAACACTTAGAGAGGTTTTATGACTTTCTAGTGATTATACTTTTTGTATAACATGGATGTTAACATAGGCTTCAGATTTCAAGACTGAATTGAAAGCTCCTTAGATTCCTGCATTGAGGCAAACATGGACTTTCTTTTAATGAGTAAATAGTTTTCTTTCCATTCTTTCAAGAATAATAATGATGTCTAACAATTTTAAATGATGTCCACTGCATAGGTTAACTCAGCCAAGACAATGTCATTTTTAAAGGCTCATTAACCCAGAATAAGAATGGTTATGCAAAGAAGTGAAGTGTCTTGGGTTTGACATTTACCTGGGTCATTTAATTTTATATTCTTCTTTAATCAAAGACTAGAACAACAATTCAGAACAGCTATCTTGAATTATAAATCTATTGTCCTTTGGAGAACTAACTCCCAATTCACCTTTGTTTGTGCTGAGAATGTTTTACACTCTTTGGTGGAATATAGAACAATTTTCTCTCCAGATTTTTATTCTTCTTGCCAGAACTAAAATATCCTTCTATCTTGAGGAAAGTCAACATTACATTGCAGATTGCCAGGTCTAAAAGACCTGAGTTTAAATCTGGGCTCAAATACTTACTAGCTATGAGACCTAGACAAACCACTTAACTATTTTTTTTGCTTCAGTTTTCTTATCTTAAAACATGCCTAATAACATTACTACCTTCCAGGATTGTAGTAAAGGACAAATGAGATAATAAAGATAAAGCTTTTAGTACAGTGTCTAGCACATAGTAATCACTATATAAATGTTAGCTATTATTGTTATTATCTATCCCCATAAATTCATGAATTACTAAAATGGCATATTCAAAGAAACTATTGATTTTATGAAGAATATGTGTAAACAAATTTGTGATACATAAACAAAAGGAATTATTGACAAATACACTTCAACAATACTTTCCCACAAAGTTTTGTTTACCAATTTCTGTATATAAACCTTTCTCCTAAACCTGCATAGTGTGAAAGATGAACAATGTCCAGTCTAAGGTCTTAAGATACTTCTAGAAGTCCAAGAATAACAATACAAAATTGTAAAGAAATAATTTAATAATAGAATTACAGAATTTAGGAAGATGTGAGAGTAAGAGTTTACTTTTGACAGTCTCAGGAACAGCTTCTTGCTTTATGAAGCTTTGTGTGTGTATATATGTATATGTTTAAACACATGTATATATATCAGCGTGTGTATACACATATACATCCTCTATTTCTCTTATACAGTAAAATGGGATTTAAACAGTGGACTGGATTTTTTCAAGCACAAATATTTAGATTGTTGAAGGATATATTCTCTATATTTTACTAGGAAATAAAGAGAAGCAGAAATGAACAGGAAGAGAGATTTTCTATTTTCTCAATAAACCTTTTAAAATCCTAACTTTTAAGATGTTTGTTTTCATTTGAGATTTTGGGATTTTTACTAAAATTCCCAACATTTGTAGGCATTCTTCTTCAGAAACCTATTCTTTGTCTTCCCTGGGACTTCTATCCCTTCTATCCCTTAATATTTTCCCTGGCAATCACCATTATTCTGATCTCACTTTCTTACCTTCCAAATTGAGAGATGTCCAAAATGACAGATGTCAAACTGACTTTTCGAAAGTAAAATCTCAGCATGACACTTTACTACTCATTAAACTTTAGTTCCTCCCTAATACTTCCAGGATCAAATATAAACTATTGTGTTTGGCAATCTTTTATGAATCAGAACTTAAATTTTCTTGTTACTCATATTGCTTATCATTTTTCTCTAAACCCCCACAGTCCAGCCCCAAATCCCTTCTTGCTATTCCTTTTATCTGTCATTATTTCTCATTCCCATGTCTTTGCACTGCCATTTTCCATGCCTCACGTACATTTCCTTCTCACTTCAGTTTCCTAGAATTCCCAAATTTTCAAATCTCATCTAGTGTCCTCCATTTAGTACTTATGACCAATTTATTAATATGACCCCAGTGAGGTTGTGGGACATTTTAGGATTTAGTCATCCATAGATCTAAGAATCGTTTTGATAAAAAACATAAATATCCCAATATCAATTAGATTACATTTCAAATTCATTTTTCATTCTAATCCAATGCCTCCA
This sequence comes from Sarcophilus harrisii, assembly GCF_902635505.1. Lineage (NCBI taxonomy): Eukaryota > Metazoa > Chordata > Mammalia > Dasyuromorphia > Dasyuridae > Sarcophilus > Sarcophilus harrisii. The sequence goes on from NC_045429.1 coordinate 229,875,787, forward strand.
AAATCCATGTTCCATGGACAGTTATGAGTTAATTGTCAACCTTTGTCAAGACAAAATAATCTCAACAACAAAATGCATACCATTGTAACTACTGTAACTCTTAACCAAACTTCTTGCCTTTTCCTCTAAATTCCCCTTGTTCTTATTTGATATTCATTTTAATGTATTTATATATGTATATCTTACCTCTTTCAAATAGTCTAAAATTTTTGAAGGCAAGGATCATTCTGACTTTTGACTTTGTATTCCTAGAATAATGATTGACCTAAAGTAATAACTTGATAAATACTTTTTGATTGATTAGATTCATCCCAAACTTCCTGAATTCTAAAATTCATGAAATGATTAACCATATTGTTTTATTATCTCTTTAAGAGATAGTTTAGTTGCATTGGATTTTTTCATTTTTTACTTTATTTGTGCTTGGTTGATATCAGGTATTAGTATACATGTTTTGAAATGATTGAGAAAGACTGTGTGACTTTGAAACTGGAGACAGCCTGAATGAAGTTAGTTCCAAGTGGGCAGGGAGATTGCTGGGAGAAGATGAGCCAACTCAGAAATCTGATCAGGTAGCAAGGGAGAAATACAAAGGAGTTGTACTATTAAATGGTAGAGAAGAGAAGATGCCCAAATTTAGGAGAGAATAAATTGGAAACAGAAAAATCTCTAAAGTAATCTTTATTTTTTCTTCAATTTTGCTTACACTTTCCCCTTTTTTTCATACTAGAGACCTTCTTTAGTCACACATAAAAGTTTTCAGAAATACTCTCAACATTTACTCATATATAGTCTCTGATATTTCTGCTCATTTGAGATTGCTGGCAGACTAATGTTTTTATAATCTTAGTTATAAAAATACTGATGCATATATATTTTGACAAAAGAAAATGTAAGTTCATACCTTGTAATCCATTTATTTCTTCAATCCATTGCTTAAGGGTCAGACCATGAGATCTCCATACATTATCCAATATGATTATATGGAGGTGGAAGGATTTTTCAAAAGGAAAGAAGATTCATAAAAAGGAAGTAATAAAAATTTACTGACCCTTCTTTTCCTTGTCCTAGTATGACTTTACCATTTCTTAGACCCACTGCAAGTATACTGGAATACAAAGCCTTAGCATCTTTTTAGGTATGATGAACACTTTAAAAAACAAAAACAAAAACTTTGGTTGAAGCATTTAAAGTATCTGTAAACAATCAAGTTTCTTAATCCCTAATTGGTTCTTCTGATATTGAAATACTTGCCAGACACTTTCATCATTTTATTTTCCTTTATCTACCTTTTGGGCATCTTCTGAGCATGATAGAACTGGAGTTCTCTAGGGTGTTCCTGCATCCATTGTGTATCATGGGTCCTAAGTCCCTGAGTAGCTCAAACCCCAGAACCTGCTGCCAGCTTATTAGAAGGATTCCTAGGGGATTGTGGGACATTTTAGGGTTCAATAACTCCTTGATATTATGACTCATTTTAATAAAAACATAAATACCCTAGTATCCATTGGATTAAATTTAAAATTAATTTTCTTTCTCACTGAACTCCTAAAATTCATGTTCCATAGAGAATTATTAATGATTTTCCTACTTTAGTGAAAACAAAATAATCCCAGCAACAAAATGCATATGTTTGTATGGATTAGGAAAATTTATTCAGAAAAGTGATTATTACTGATACTATGCTATGTACAATGATTATAGTTTACAATTTTCCATTTATCAAAAGAAAGCAATAGTTTTTTAACCTTGATAAGTTGACACATATGTTGTTTTTGTATTGTGTCTGGCATTTATTTAGTAGTAGGCATAGTCAGCATTTATTGAGTTATAGAAAGATATCATGATGGTATTCTCTTCATTTCTTTTGATAGAGATAGAAATTTATTTCATATGTTTTACTAAATAAAGTCTCCTTGCAAATACCATGTAATGAATCTGTATCAGTTTTTCAATTAATTCACCCAGTTATTTTTGTTACTTTTATTTTTTTTTGGCTGGATTATTTATAGCACACTTTTCAGACAAAATACTTCTTCCTTTGATCTTTCCTTAGATGGTTTAAACTATTCTTTCTACTGAGTGTTTGATTTTCTCATATGAGTACATCTATTCTCCATGTGTGAATCCTTTTGTTTCTCTCCCTTTTTATTCTTTGAATAATGTAGTGTTTTTTCTATCTATATCCAAGAATTAGAGTGTATGCCATACAATTTCAAATATATCTATGAGGTCAAATTTTCCATTTTGAATTAAGATTTTTTTTTTTGTTCATTTTACTTGTTGTCTAATGTTGGAACATTTGTATATAGACTTTTTAGCCCATGTATTTTTTTTTTTCTAATTAGACCTTGTATTGTGGTCTCAAATATTATATTTTTTCATTCATTTGGCTATACTTTGTAATATATAATTCAGTGGATATTCATTTAAAATTCTTTTCTTCCATTATCTCTTCTAAATTAGCTTCTCTTTTGCTGATACCTGGAGTTGTTCAGATGGCACAGGTCTGAAGGGTTGAAATCTCTCTGGAATTGTTCATATAGTTTTACTTTTCTCTCAATTTTTTTTTAATTTTCTGAAAGGAGTTCAAGCATAAGACTTGTATAGGGGTACCATGAATGAATGAATCAATTTGTGAAATGAAAAACAGCTATTCAGTATTTATTATGGAACAGACACTGTCATGCTGAAAAAATGATAGATTTTATATTCTTAAAGAACTTAAATTCTAATAGAGGAAGATAAAAGAAATTATGTCATTTTGAATGTTCTTTCATATATGTTATAACATACATTTTCTTTCTTTTTCACATTAAAGATTTTTATTTTCAAAATATATGTATAGATAATTTTCAATATTCAGGCTTGTAAAAACCATGTATTCTGATTTTTTCCTTCCCTTTCCCCTTAACCCTTCCCCTAGATGACAAGTAATTCAATAAATGTTAAACATGTACTTTAGTTTGAAAATGGTCCTGTTTCTGAGAGAAATTATTATATATTCATTATTATTATATTAACAAACCATTATTAATTAGGATTCAGATTTTTTACTTTCTTATTCAGGGACCAGTCCCTGTTAGTCAGCCACTCCTGAAGGGCTTAGTTGATAGAGGAGATTATCCTAATCCTTAAAGTACATATTCTTTGATATTAAAAAGGACCCCACCCAACTAGGAAACCTTATTTCTGTTTAAAATGAAAATAATAATTTAATTTTGCCCTGAGGGATTGAACTCATGTACTTACACCTTCATTGGGATTTAGGTCATGAAAGAGAAAATCTACCCAAGTAGTATGGAGGCAGATGGATTCCTCTGTCCAGATTGTTGGTGGTGCTGAGTTTCATGATCTAGCCACATTAGTAGCAATAGGAGCTGAAGACTTTTAGCTGACCATGTCATTAAGTGTTTATCAATCAGGGTTGATTTTCCATCAGGGCACCCCTTTTAAAAAAAAGCATATTAGGGCTGATTGAAAGAAACCATTGACCATTAATGTATGGATTATTTGCTAGCCTAATTAATAAATTGATTATTAATTACCCAAAAAATCTATCTCTTGGGCTTGTTTATTGTATATGGTAGTTGTGTGACCTTAGGGTTGTCAATGATTGTCTCTGTGCCTCTATTTACTAATCTGCAAAGTTTCAGTTATCCATTCTAGCTCTAAATATTCCCTTTTATTTCTTTATGAGTTTTCTGGAGAGAAATGTGCCTTTGCAAACTCTTTCATCCTCATCAAGGAACTATTTTCCTTTTTATTTTATTTCATTTTCAAGCTTTTTATTTTCAAAACGTAGGCACAGAGAAGTTTTCAACATTGACTCTTATAAAAACTTGTGTTCCAACATTTCGCCTCCTTCCCTGCACCTCCTACCCAGATGGCAAGTAATCCAATATATGTTAAACATATTCAAATATACATTAAATCAAATAACATATATTTATACATATTTATATAATTATCTTGCTGCCCAAGAAAATCAGATCAAAAAGAAAAAAAAAAGAGAGAAAGAAAACTGCAAGCAAACAACAATAAAAAGAGTGAAAAATGCTGTTGTGATCCACATTTAATTCCCACAGTCCTCTCTCTGGGTGTGGATGACTCTCTTCATTATAAGATTATTGGAATTGGCCTCAATCATCTCATTGTTGGAAAAAGTCACATCCATCAAAACTGATAATTGTATAATCTTGTTGTAGCCATGTATAATGATCGCCTGGTTATGCTCATTTCACTTAATATTAGTTTATGTAGGTCTCTCCAAGCCCTTCTAAAATCATCCTGCTGGTCATTTCTTATAGAAAAATAATATTCCATAATATTCATATACCACAACTTATTTAGTCATTTTCCAATTGATGGACATACACTCAGTTTCTAGTTTCTTGATACTACAAAAAAGGGCTGCCACAAACATATTTGCACATGTGAGCCCCTTTCCTTCCTTTAAAATCTCTTTGGGATATAAACCAAGGAAAAACACTGCTGGATCAAAGAGTATGAACAGTTTGACAGCTTTTTGAGAATAGTTCCAAATTGTTCTCCAGAATGGCTGGATCCATTCACAATTCCATCAAGAATGCATTAATGTCCCAGTTTTCCTACACCCCCTGAAACTTTCATCATAATTTTTTCTTGTCATCTTAGCCAATCTGAGAGGTGTGTAGTGCTTTCCCTTCTCCTTTTCTTTCCCCTTCCTCCCCTTCCCTATAAGGTGAGACAAGTTTCTCTGTGAAACCAAATCTGTGTAATAGTCTCTCTTTGAGCCAAATCTGATGAAAGTAAGAATCACCCAATGTTCATCCCCCTCTCTTCTTTCCTTCAGTTATAATAGATCTTCTTTGCCTCTTCATGAGATGTGATTTCCCTCATTTTGCCTCCATTTTCCTCTTTTTCCAGTACAATCCTCTTTTTATTTGTAGTTACTTTTCATATTATTATAATAAAATCAAATTATACCTGCACTCTCTAAATATGCCCATAACAGAAATATAATTCTCAAGAATTCTTTCCTTTTTACCTTTAATGCTTATCTTGAGTTATGTATTTGGAGAGCAAATGTTTTGTTCAGGTCTGGTCTTTTCATCAGAAATAAATGAAACTCACCTGTGTCTTTGAATGTCTATCTTCTTCCTTGAAAGATAATGCTCAACAAGGCTGTAATCCAAGTTCTCTTGCCTTTTGGAATATCAGATTGCAAGCCATTCAATCTTTAAGGTGGAAAGTGCTATCAAGTGGTAGAAAAAAGCAAAATATTGGTGAAGAGGGAAAGGATGAAAAGAGAAAGAGAATAAATTGAATGAAGCAAAATACATAGTTAGTAATCATAACTGTGTATGGGATGAATTCTCCCATAAAATGGAAATGAATAGCAGAGAAGACTGGACTGGAGCAGAATCTATTATAAAAAAATAAAAAAATTAGCCTAATTAAAAAAATAAGGAAGTAAACTACATCTTTTCAAAATTCAGTGTAGTACATACACTGAAGCAATATCAATACTAAACATATATGCACCAAGCAGTACAGAATCCAGATTTTTAAAGAAGTTAATTGAGTTACAGAAAGCAATAGTAAAACTATACTGGTGGGGAACTTGAACTGTTCTCTCTCACAATTAGGTAAATCAAAAAAGACAAACAAACTCAATAAAGAAAGGATACAACTAGAATATCAGAAAAAGTTATATATAACAGACCATTTGAGAAAATTGTTTGGGAACAGAAAAGAATATATCTTTCTCTGAGCAACTCATATGCTTACAACAAAAACCATGCAAAAGGGCGTAAAACCTTAAAATCAAATTAAAAAAGCAGAAATATTTAACATTATTTTTGGATTGTAATGCAATAAAAATTACATTCAATAAAAAGCAATGAAAAGATTGATGAAACTCCTTTGGAAACTAAGCAATCTGATCCTAAAGTATAAGTAATTCAAAGAGCAAATTCTACAAACAATCAATAATTTCATTAAGGAGAATGTCAATAATGAGACAACATAACAAAATTTATCAAATGCAGCCAAATTACTGCTTAGGGGAAATTTATTTTTCTAAATTCTTATATCAATAAAATGACACACACACACACACACACACACACACACACACACACAAAAACCAGATCAGTTGGACATACAAATAAAAAAAAAACTTGAAAAAGAACAAATTAAAAATCCTCAATTGAATTCCAAATTAGAAACCCCCCAAAATTAAAGGTGAGATCATAAGATTGGAAATTGAGAAGCAGCAGAAATAATAACAACGAAACTATTGACCTAATAAATAAATCTAGGAGCTGATTTTATAGGGAAAAAAAGAAACAAAATTTAATTTCATTAAAAAAGAAAGAAGAAAACCAACCATCCAGCTTCAAAAATGAAAAAAAATGAAATCATCACCAATGAAGAATTAAAGAAATCATTAGGGAATATTTTGGCCAATTATATATCAATAAATCCAATGATCTGAGCGAAATGGATGAATATTTTTGAAAATATAAATTACTTAAATAAACAGATCAGGAAATGAAATGCCTAAATTACCCTATCTTAGAAAAATAAATTGAACAAATAACTAGTGAATTCTCTAGGGGGAAAAAAAACAGAACCAGATGGATTAGTGAATGAATTCTATGAAATATTTAAAGAACAATTAATCCAAGTATTTTACAAACTTTTTGAACAAATAGGTGAAGAAAGAGTCCTTACCAAACTCCTTTTATGACACAAAGACGGCAATGATACTTAAAACAGGAAGAGCTAAAACAAAAATTTGTCTAATGCATATTGACACAAAAATTTTGAACAAAATGTTAATATTCAGAGAAAATATGGACAGCCCTTAACCCAGTGTTTAGTATTTATTACATAGACTTCCTTAAGATGGAAATATATTGCTTCATATATTGAAAACTCTTTTATATTCTGCTTACAAATGACAATTTTTTTCTCTTTATATTTTGTATTTGAGTTTAAATGAATAAATTAATTAAAAAATTAACTATTGTATCTCTTTGGAGCCACAGAAGAATAAGGGGTATATAATACCAAATACACCTTCAGTGATCCAGGAAACATCTTCTAACCTCAGAGAAAACTCTCTCATCATGATTACTTCATAATCCAGAAGCTGACAGAGAGCCATATAATGGTCATAGAACATTGATGTAGGAGAAAAATCTCCGACCCTGCAAATCAAATCATTAAAATAAGCTATAATACACAAGTAAAAGATGGAAGAATTGTGACTTTTGAGGTATGTATTTGATTTGGGGTCAGTAACAAAAATGAAGCAGAGTTCTAAAAGGGACAACTTAAGGAAGTTGTGTTGAATATGATTTATCACTGAGTTAAGAGAAGTTGTCCTTTCTATGCTTTCTCAAAGTAGTCAACAAAAAGGTCTATCTCCTTTAAGGCCTACTTTTTATAATTCTTTTTATATATTGTTCTCTATTTTGAACTTGTTTGGGGAAGTTATCAAATAGTAGTCTTGCTGCTTTTCCCTTCACCACTCTCTAGGGACAATGACAGTTATAAGCTTATGCCAACAAGAACATGTACTTGCTTTTGCTAATCTGAGTCTCTGGCAATGTTCTGCCATCTTCTTTTCATCCCAAGGTACAGGCTAGTGGCTAGCAATTTTAAAAAATAACTTCTTGACCAGGAGACAATCTTGGGATTCAAGAGCTCTAGAGTTCCAAAATCTAGCTGCTAAGCAGCTAGAGGGAGGAGAACATCTCTGAGTAGAAGAACATCATTTTGCTTTTGTTCAATTAGTGAAAGTCCAACTCATACAATCCCTGGGCTGACAAAACTTATCTCATAAGATACTCAGACCATGCAGGTCCAAATAAGTGAATCTGATAAATCTGTTCAGTAATAATTTTTTTTTTCCTGAGGCAATTGGGATTAAGCGATTTGCCTAGGGTCACACAGCTAGGAAGGTTTAATTGTCTGAGGCCAAATTTGAACTCAGATCCTTCTGGCTTCAGGGTTGGTGCTCTATTCACTGCACCACCTAGCTGCCCCTGTTCAGTAATAATTTCATAAAGAAATTATATATTTTAAGGAAGAAGAGAATTAATTTACTTGAGATGGTTTATATTTCTGTAATTTTAATTCTGTAATAATTCTGTAATTTTTGTAAGCACCTTTGAATTTTCTTATATTAAAAAAAACACTTTACCATATCTTCTGTGTTTATTGTATAATAAGTCTCTTGTCTAGAGATACTCTGTTGTCTATATTTTTGGGAAAGATACCTATATTTTCTCTTAGTTATTTCCCAGAATTTTATTACAGGGTAAAGGCAGCAAGCCAGAGGAATAGGATAGGTTACCTATTCAGATAGTGTAAGTATAAATCCTTGTCCAGGTTGAATCCAAAAATTCACCTAAGAACTCCCAAACTCTTAAAACAATCATATCAACATTTAAAATAAGTGAATAAATAGACACATACTTTAAATATCATGTTATACAATGGTTAGATCCTTTAAATTGGAGTCAGAGATACTTACTGTACTGTACAGAGTACAGAGATACTACAAATCTTATTTCAGATACTATCACTGTGGCAAATCATTTAGCTTACTGAAGCCTCAGTTTTCTAAGTTCCAAAATTGGAGTAAGGATATCTACTTCACAGAGTCATTGTGAAGATGGAATAAGATGAAACATATAAATCACGTTAATATTTATATTCACATATAACCTTAAAGTGATATATAAATACTGGTTAGCTATTTGCTAAGTTTAATAGTTAATAATGTTTATTCATATTTTTATTATTCTTTATAACATGAAGCTTTTTTATAAACTTCCTTTTATTTTTAAAAAACTTTATTATTTATTGATTTTAATATTCTTTTCTTTTTAAATTTTTGTTCAAAATTTCCTCCCTCTTTCCCACTATTTCCACTGAGAAAGCAATATATCAATTATGTATGTAAAATTATGCAAAATGTTTTATATGAGTAACATATGCAAAACATTTTCATATTAGTAGCCAAATTTTTAAAAAGTGAGAATAATAAAAAGTGGAAAATTATACTTCAATTTGCACTTAGTTTATCAGAATTCCATCTGGAAGTGAATATCAGTTTTTCATTAGGAGTTCTTTGGAATTCTCTTGGATTATTGTATTGATGAGAATAGCCAAGTTTTTCATAGTTGATTATCATTATAATATGGATATTGCTGTTTACAATAATCTCTCCATTCTTCTCACTCCATTTTGCATAAATTTATATATATAGAATATAAATTTATTCATGAAAAAGTTTATAAAAACATATGCCATTGTCAATCTGAAATGAAGATAAGTATTAAAGGCAATATGATCATGTATGGTGGAGGAAGGGGGAATTTGCATATGTCACTGTATTAAGGTAAGTAAGAAAATCAGGGCCACATGTGGGAAAAATTGAAAAAACATGGAAAATAGTTTTGAGTCTTCTACTTTGTTGTATTCCTTTCTTAATTTTAATAATACTCTTTTAAGTTCCATTTTCTTTCATGATGCTCTTTTGCTATCTGGTCAGCATTTAGTATTGGCAGCTCTCATTATTCATATCATTGCATTATTTAACTCAAATAAAAGTATTAAAAATAATATTGTTTAATGGTAAAAATCTGGGGTGTTGTCTTCTCTGCTGCTGAATTCTAATGTTCATGGGACTTTTCCACATAAAATGCCACTGAAATCTTCCACATTGCTACCCTGTTATAATCTAAGTTCTCTGATAGCAGGTATTTTCTTAGTTTTGCATTTCTATCATCAATTTTAGTGCAATGATCTGTGCTTAGAAAGCACATGAATAAATGATTCATTCATTCATTCAAATCATTAGATGCCTATCAAATTTGTGCTACTAGTATCAATATAACAAATTGAAACTGTTACATTATTCACATTGACAAAATAAGAGTGTCTTCTGTTGCATATCTAAATGAAGTTGTGAGCAACAATAAAAAATGCTAGACAATATATGTAACTATCAGTCCTAAAGAAGGGGAAAATAGACATTTGTGTATGAACATCAAATTAAGATAGTGACTTAGAAAACTTTCATGTCAGCCTTGGAATCAGGATGCCTGGGATTAAATATGCATTTTGATGTTCCTTTTGTGATCAATGAAAAAAACATATACTTTTCCTGGGCTTTTATGTAAAATGATGACAATGTCCTTTAAAAACTATCTATGATATAGGGTTTTTGTGGTAAACTTTTTAATTTTTACAATTAACATTTGTTGAGATACTGTTATATTTTTCAAGAGATACTGTTTGCAGATTTCTATATATTTTTAAATTAGATGAAAGCTTATAGATCATTCAATCCAAACCCCCCCATCCATTAAACAAATGAATTTTTTTTCCTGAAGAAGACAGAGAGACTATTATTTGACAGTTATTCCATCAATATACACAGTTTTTAAAAAAGTTTTTGTTTTCAAATCATATGCATGGATAATTTTTCAACATTGACCCTTGTGTTTCAGATTTTCCCCTTCTTTCCCCCACCTCCCCAGATGGCAAGCAATCCAATATGTTATACATGTTAAATATATGTTAAATCCAATATGTGTAAACATATTTATACAATTCTCTTTCTGTACAAGAAAAATCATATCAAAAAGGAAAGAAAATGAGTAAGAAAACAAGATATAAACATCAAATAGAGTGAGAATGTTATTTTTTGATCCACATTCAGTTCCCACAGTACTCTTTTTGGATGTAGATGGCTCTCTTTATCACGAGATAATTGGAACTGACATCTATTATCTCATTGTTTCATCAGAATTGATCGCCATTTAATATTGATGTTGCCATGTCCAATTATCTTCTGGTTCTGCTTATTTCATTTTGTATCAGTTCATGTAAGTCTCTCCAGACCTCTTTAAAATCATCCTCTGATTGTTTCTTATAGAAAAGTGCTTATACCATAATTTATTCAGTCATTCTCCAACTGATGGGCATCCATTTAGTTTCCAGTTTCTTGACACTATAAAAAGTTACAAAAACTGCCACAAACATTTTTTTGCAACATGTGGGCTCTTTCCTTCCTTCTTTGGGATATAGGTCCAGTAGAAACACTCTGGATCAAAGGATACACACAGTTTGATAACTTTTTGAGCATAGTTCCAAATTGCTCTCCAGAATGGTTGGATCCATTCAAAGTTCCACTAACAATGTATTAGTGTCCCAGTTTTCCCACATCCCCTCCAATATTTGTCATTATATTTTCCTGACATCTTAGCTAATTGATAGATTTGTAGTGGTGTCTCAGAGTTGTCTTGATTTGCATTTTTCTGATCAATAGTGATTTAGAGCATCTTTTCATATAATTAGAAATGGTTTTAATTTCTTCATCTGAAAATATCTATTCATATCATTTGATCATTTAATATACACAGTTTTAAAATCGTATTTCTTAACATGCCACAGACTCTGTGGATGTCAGTTTTCTAAAACTGATTATTTTGACATGTTCATATAAATAAAGAAATCAAATTAGTAAACATAGAAAAGCATTAAAAACAAAAATATGATCTTTGAAAAGACTTTGGTATTAATTCTATGAGAAGAGTTTTCAGGTTTTAAGTTTCCTCAAAAAATTATTCATGCCCTTATTCTTCAGAGTATAGATGACAGGGTTCAATGTTGGTGGCACCACAGAATAGAACATTGATAATAATGGATCCAGAATTGAATCAGAGTCTAAGGGTGCCTTTAGATAAGACATGGCCCAAGTTATGCTGAATATCATTATAACAATGAGATGGGGCAGACAAGTGGAAAAAGTTTTTGAACAACCTTCTATAGTGAGAATCTTCAGCACAGTTGAGAAGATGTGACCATAAGAAATGGCTTTGAAGATACAACAGAAAATCTCCAAATTGATCCCAATGGACATACTCATATCAACTGAAATGTGTGTTTCAGCCCAGGAGATCTTTAGTAAAGAAGGAACAGCATAGAAGAACTGATGGAGCTCCCTGGGGTTATAGAATGATAAAGAGAATGTACTTCAAAGAACTTTTCATGTCCTTATTCCTCAGGCTATAGATGAAAGGGTTCAAGATTGGTGGCACCACTGAATAGAACACTGATAACAATGGATCCAAAGCTGATAACAGGAAAAAATAATGATGATTGTTGGAGGGGATGTGGGAAAACTGGGACATTGATTCATTGTTGGTGGAGTTGTGAACGAATCCAACCATTTTGGAGAGTAGTTTGGAACTATGCTCAAAAAGTTATCAAACTGTGCATACCCTTTGATCCCAGTGTTACTACTGGGATTATATCCCAAAGAGATTATAAAGAAGGGAAAGGGACCTGTATGTGCACGAATGTTTGTGGCAGCCCTTTTTGTAGTGGCTAGAAACTGGAAACTGAATGGATGCCCATCAGTTGGAGAATGGCTGAATAAATCGTGGTATATGAATATTATGGAATATTATTGTTCTGTAAGAAATGACCAACAGGATGATTTCAGAAAGGCCTGGAGAGACTTACATGAACTGATGCTGAGTGAAATGAGCAGGACCAGGAGATCATTATATACTTCAACAACAATACTATATGATGACCAGTTCTGATGGACCTGGCCATCCTCAGCAACGAGATCAACTAAATCATCCAATGGAGCAGTAATGAACTGAACCAGCTCCGCCCAGAGAAAGAACTCCGGGTGATGGCTAGAAACCATTACATTGAATTCCCAATCCCTATATTTATGCCCACCGGCATTTTTGACTTCCTTCACAAGCTAATTGTACAATATTTCAGAGTCTGATTCTTTTTGTACAGCAAAATAACGGGTCATGTATACTTATTGTGTATCTAATTTATATTTTAATATATTTAACATCTACTGGTCATCCTGCCATCTGGGGAAGGGGGTGGGAGGTAAGAGGTGAAAAATTGGAACAAGAGGTTTGGCAATTGTTAATGCTGTAAAGTTACCCATGCATATAACCTGTAAATAAAAGGCTATTAAATTAAAAGAAAAGAAAATGAGCAAGTTCCCTATCAGAGCCACCAGGTAAATTAACAAGAAGAACATGACATATAAGACCCATAGCTCCAATTTAGAAAACCCATAAAGAAGAATGTTGTCACCCTGTTGAGGTTGGCTGTGCTCTGGGAGGAGGGAGTTCTATTAATTATCTGTATAGAGATAAGAAATAAATGCAACATGATAAAAAACATTCAGTTTCTTGAGTATTGGTAGTTATTTGTTCTTTGTGATCTTTCTGGTCTTTTTTTTTTTTTATTTGTCAAATGGAATGAATCTAGATTGGAAGTTATATCTGAGGGTACATGAAACTACTTTAAAATACTTTGATAATTATATTTTCATTTTTTGGTAATCTCTGGTATTTTGATTTATGTATTTAATGACACGAATAAACACAATCTCAAAGGTTTCATCTAACATTTATTTTGTTTTTGTTTTGTGAAGCAGTTGGGGTTAAGTGACTTGCTCAGGGTTACATAGCTAGTAAATGTTAAGTATATGAGGTCAGATTTGAATTCAGCTCCTCCTGACTCCAGGGCTAGTACTCTGTTATGTCATCTAGATGCCCCCATCTAATTTCTAATTGTATTTATGACACACAAAAGATTGGTAATATTTGATTTAAGTAGTGTAAAAGATCTTTTAGGACTCTTCTACACATGAAGCTCATTAGTATATCTATTAATAGGATCCTTAAACTGAAAAAAAAAAAGATAAAATAGAAATAGTTTTCTAACTGCAAGATGTTCAGGATTATTAACTTTTTTATCACAGAAAACTTGTGAGATAGACAGATCAAGTAGTATTATAGACCTTTTACACATATAGAATCAGGGTAGCTATGTGAGTTTTCAGTGGTCACACAGAGTGTCAGAAGCTCTTGATTGCAAGCCTGACATGAAAGCTCCTTGATGTTTTTGTGCTGAAACAAATCTGAGTTTGCTGTTCATAAAAAGATGATTGTCTTTCCATTCTTCAAAATTGATAAATTCTCTAACAAATTTAAATGGTTTCCAATACCCTGGATGGGAATCTAATGTAAGACATATTTTATATCATGATTAGCTTAACAGACTAGAATTGTCTTGCAAATGAATCCAGTTGCATATATTTTCATCCATCTGTTCTACTTAATTTTGTGTTCTTTCTTGGTCACAAGTTCTGCCACCACAAGCATGAAGAATAAGAATAAAAGACAAATCCATTCCTCAATGGAGAATGAATTCCAAGAAGAGTACTATCTATTGTGGATTTGGCTCTACAGAAAGTAGCAGAAGTTAGCATTTTAGAGTGTCTCTCAGCCCCACCCCACCAGATTCTATTCAATTTGTCTCAGTTCAAAAGTCCATCTATTTTCATTCACTCTTAAATTAAATCCTAAGGCACAGATTTTTGGACTCATCTCCTCAGGGAAGGCTACATAAATAAGGAACTATGCACTATTATAAAGAAGAATAGATAAAATATTGAGCAAACATTCATCATTCTTCAGTCCTGTGAAAACCTGAATTTTGAACTCAGATAGTTTAAAAAATATGAATCTTCTAGGAATCCAGAAACTTCAATTCTTTGAACAAGATAAGAAATATATGTAATTACAATGCAAAGTAGAACGGGATGGCTGCATAACAAAAAATGCTCAGACAGATGCATAAGAGAATGATTTTATTTTTTACAAGCAAGATCAGGGACGGTTTTGTGTATTTTGGAGGTTGTAGAGAGATTCTTAGAGGGAAACTTGCATTATCACTAGCAGAAAATTATGTTTACAGCAGTACATATCTTATATGTCATAAGAACAAATACCTAGAAGTATAGTTGGAAAGGGTGAATTTCAAAAGAGGGATTGACTTTTATCAACATAAAGGACTTTCAAAATTCCAAATACCTACTTTAAGGAGCATAATTTCAATTAAAATATTGATATTTTAATTAGAGTATGCACATTTTCTATCTTATTTTTTTTTTTTTAAATCAAACCTATTCTTTGTATTCACTGGGACTTTTAATAGCCCTCACATCTCAGAAGTTTTTTGGGTAAGTATCCCTAATATGAGTTTACTTTTCCTATCCCCAGTTGTGAACCACTTCACTTCACCTTTCTCTAGTTTGGAATCATTTGCTGCCTCATCTAATTTCAGATTACACTACCAAAAAGTCGTTTCATATCAATCAATTGGTCTTCACTTTAGCAAGGCAATCACTTTACTCTTCTTAGATTGTTTATCTTTTCCACTCTTTATTTTGGCTACCCTTAATGTTCTTTTCTCTCCTTAATTTCATACCCGCTATCTTGTAGCCATTCTCAAAGATAAAGACTTCATCATATTTCATTTAACTTTTGGAGGTCATTCTTGATGAGCTTCTCCTTTCCTCCTTATTTTAAATTCATAATTCATTGACTTTATTTCTCATTCCTCTTCCTTTAGTATAGGTTCTAATGAAAATATGATGGCTATTCTCCTAACAAAGGTGAAACCTCTACATATTCCACTCATCCTATCTTGTCCTGAAATCTCTGCCTCTATTCTATAAACTTCTATATGCTATTCTTTAATGTCTCTCTTCTCTTTCCCACTCAAAGTATTAGAAAAATTATTCTTTCGTTCAATAATTCTATTGTTTCTCTTTTCCCCCTAAACCCTCTATAATATCCTTAATTATGTAATTAGTCATTTCAAATAACCTTGTTGTAAGGCATAAATAATTATTAATTGAATTCAAAATTAATTCTTCTTAACCTCTTTGCAGCATTTGATACTGTTGAACACTTTTCCCTCCATTATAGTCTTTTTTTCTGGATTTTTCTTCTTTCATTCTTTGTCCCTTCCTCCTTTCTTCTCTCCCTTTCTTCTCCTCCCTCCCTCTCTCCCACCCTTTCTCCCTCCTCCTTCTCTTTCTTTTTTTCTCTCTCTTTCCCTCTGTATTCTGCTTCTACATATTTGATCACTGATTCCAAATCTCTATTAATGAATTTTTACCTTTTTTTCTTTTCTTTTTTTTTTTCTTCTCTTTTCTTTTTTTTATTTATTATAATAACTTTTTATTGACAGAACCCACCCCAGGGTACTTTTTTACAACATTATCCCTTGCACTCACTTCTGTTCCGATTTTTCCCCTTTCTCCCTCCACCCCCTCCCCTAGGTGGCAAGCAGTTCTATATATGTGAAATATGTCGCAGTATATCCTAGATACAATATATGTGTGCAGAACCAAACAGTTCTCTTGTTGCACAGAGTGAATTGGATTCAGAAGATAAAAATAACCTGGGAAGAAAAACAAAAATGCAAACAGTTGACATTCATTTCCCAGTGTTCTTTCTTTGGGTGTAGCTGCTTCTGTCCATCATTGATCAATTGAAACTGAGTTAAGTCTCTTTGTCAAAGAAATCCACTTCCATCAGAATACATCTTCATACAGTATCGTTGTTGAAGTATATAATTATCTCCTGCTTCTGCTCATTCCACTTAGCATCAGTTCATGTAAGTAATGAATTTTATCTTTACAATATACTCTCTAACTAAATAAAACTATGTCAGTGTACTATTATATGTCCTCTTTTGTTTATCCCCTACATGTTCTTCCTTAGTGACCTCATCAGTTCACATGGGTTCACTTATCATCTTTTTTTCATGATGAGTCCCACATTTATATTTCCTGATTCTCAACACTGCAGCATTGTTTTATGCATATTTTACAGTGGAGATCATAGATATTGGAAGCAGAATGTTCCTAGCAGAAGTCATTATTTTACTGGATCTCCCAGATTTTGAGCTCTCTTATTTCTACTAAGAATATCCCCAAATTTTTTGTCACTCTAATTTATAAGTTTCATAATATCTTGTTTCTTCATTATCACTAACTTCCCCATCAAACAGTTTTCCATATCTTGTTCTATCATCACATCTCACATTAATTTCTTCATCCCACTCATTCAATTCCTACTCTAGTTTAAAACCTTGAACTATCACCTATTGCAATGTACTTCTAATTGAAGTCCCTGCTTTGAGTCTGTTTTCTTTAAAATACAATCTTCACAAATGGATTTTTTAAATTTTTTTATTAAAGCTTTTTGAATTGTTTAAATTTGTTTTTTTTCTAGCTGCTTGTAGTATTTTTCCTTGATCTGATAGTTCTGGAATTTAGCCACAATATTATGGAGTTTTGATTTTAGGTTCTCTTTCAGTAGGTGATCGATAAATTATTTCTATGTCTATTTTACCCTCTGTTTGTATAACATCTGGACAGTTCTCTTTGATAATTTCTAGTGTCTAAGCTCTTTTTTTCATCATAGTTTTCAAGAAGTCTAATAATTCTCAGATTATCTCTCCTAGATCTATTTTTCAGGTCTGTGGTTTTCCCAAGAAGGTAATTAACATTTTTCCTTTGTTTCATTTTTTTGGTTTTGCTTCACTGATTCTTGGTGTCTCAAGTCATTCATTTCCATTTGTTTGATTCTGATTTTCAATTAAGTATTTTCTTCACTCACTTTTTTATATCTATTTATAGTTGCTTGCAATATTTTTTCCTTGTTTCAATAGTTCTTAAATTTAGTAACTAAAATCTGTGCCATTTTCATTTTGGGGTCTCAGGAAGTGATTTTGTGAATTCTTTCAATGACTATTTTAGTTTCTCCTTCTCAGACATCAGGGCAGTTTTCCTTGATGATTTCCTGAAACATAATGTCTAGGCTCTTTTTTTGATCATGTTTTTTAGGAAATCCAATAATCTTTAGATTATATCTCCTAGATCTATTTTCCAGGTCAGTTATTTTTCCAATAAGGTGTTTTACATTTTCTTCTATTTTTTGGTTTTATTTGACTCATTCTTGAGGTTTCATTGAGTCATTCATTTCCATTTGTTCAGTTCTGATTTTTAGTGAATTATTTTCTTTATTTACCTTTTTAGTTCTTTTTAATTTCCATTTCACAAATACTCTTTTTCAAGGGGTTGTTTTCTTTGTCCATTTTTTCAAATCTACTTTATAAGGAGCTTTATGCTTTTTCCATTTCAATAAATCTATTTTGTAAGGAGTTTTCTTCAGATAATTTCTGTGTTTTCTTTTCCAAATCCTCTTGCAAAGTTCTCATGTGCTTTCCCAATTTTTTCTTTGAGCTGTCTTTTAAGATCCTTTTTTATTTCTTCCAGGAGATCCTTGTGAGATGTGGACCAATTTATATTACCCTTTTGGGCTTCATCTGGAGATGACCTACTTTTAGTAACATCAGGATTTCGATTCTGTTCTTCTCTTTCACCATTAAAAATTATCTATGGTCAGAGTTCTTTTTGCTTTTTTGAACATTTTTTTTTAAATTGAAGTCTGCTTTTAGAGCGAAGGGGGAGATTGTGCAAACTTCCTCTACAGGTGACAGTGGCTATGCTGGGTCAGTACTGACTAACTTATGGTGCTGGGTGGGCGTGGGCAGATTTCTTTAAATTCTGACATTTAGGGGTTGCTTTTTGCCTTTTGTATTTGTGTTGGATTTCTTATAACTAATCTGCTGCTCTAATGGCTTGCAACTAGGACAGAGTATGCAACACTGCTGTTGATTCCTCCTGATAGATTCTCTGGCCCATGGAGCCCACACAACCCTGGCACTGTGTGCTGCCTGCAGTTGGCATCTGTGCTTGACCCATCTGCTCTTGGCCTGCTTGTTCTCTGCTCACCTCTTTTAATGTTCTATTGAAACAGACTTTTCTGGAGATCTTTGAAATTATTTTTTATTGCTAATTTGTTACACTCCCAATATTTGTGGGTTCTGTCACTCCAAAACCAATTCAGAGGCTGGATTTGCTGTTAGTTTGAGGGTCATGGGGAGAGCTCATAAAAATCCTTGTCTCCTCTCTGCCCTCTTGGCCTCACTCCCCAGTGGAACCAATTCTTTATTGAATGTTGGTAGAAGGGGAGGATTATGAGACACTTGAGCTCTTCAAAGGTAGAGGGAAGAGATATAAAAACTTAGGAAATAATAATTAATAGGAATCAAAAGAAAGCTTATCTTCTCTACCAACTTCCCACACTTAATTTTGATTCTCATCTTTAAGCACATATTTACATTCAGATATAGGCATCCTTTGGTTGCAATCAAATGGCATTTTATATTTCTGACTAAGATTCCTTTTGGCATAATTTTTTGCTAATCTTACTCATGCAGACCCAGATATATCTATATCTCGATATCAGAAAATAAAATTTCATATCTATTGTTCTTTTTACTTCTTTAAGCAAAAATTATTTGAGGGTAAGAATATTATTTTTCCATTTGTGAACCTATAATATTATAGAAGAGTAATAAGTTTTCAAAAATAGGAGAGACTCAGACATTAGCAATGACATGATAATGTAACAAAAAAAAATTCTGCTTACCTTTATTCTCATTCCTGGTTCCAGCATGACTTTACCAAATACAGATTAACTACAAATTTAATATGTGTCTGATTAAAGTGATTTCACTTTGACTTTTGCATTTAAAGTATCAATAATAAATCAAGTTTCTGAGTAACCAGAGAGTTTTTCTGATGCTGAAATATTTACCAGAAGTATGCATCATTTCCTTTGCCTTCATAGGGGAAAGTTCATTAATTTGGTTGAGATTCTTTAAAGATAATAGAACTGAAGATTTTCCAAAGATCTCCCAAATGTCCCTAAAGCCATTCAGTGTCGTGTGCCCTAAATCCCTGACTATCTCAGACCTGAAACCTACAGCCAGCCTATTAGTCTAGTAAAGGTGGAGAGGGACACTTGAAGATTCTAATATCTAGATCCTTGATTTGTCTTGATAACAATGTAAATGTACTAGTTTCTGTTGGATCATATTTAAGTTTGTAGTCATTGCAAAATTTTCCTCGTGTCCATGCTGATTGATTTCATGTGAATATTATCATATTTATTTGACTTCTCTTTACTCTTAATTTCTCACTGCTCAATATAATGGTAAGAAATATCAAGCAACATCCATATATCACAATCTGTCTGATCATTTTCCATCATTAGACATATTTTTTTTTTCTATTCTGCCCAGTGTTTTTATGATTAATTTAAAAGAGGTAAGTCTTTTTGTTCAGTTACTTTATAATAAAGTCACTATGTCAAAGAGTAAAAATCATTTAGGCACTTTCTTTATATGATAAATATCCAGATCGAATCAAAAGTCCTGCAGTAGTTAAGTGAGCCTATTCTATTTTCCCATAAGTGGAAGAAACATGGACTTTTAATTTATTATTATGAATTAATGCATTACATAATATAATAAGATCATATTATATTAGTAGTAGACATTATATAATTATTATTTTTAATACTTTTCCAAATCTAAGCGGTATAAAGTAATAGCTCAGTGATGACTGAGTTTTCATTTCTTTGGTTATTAAAAATTTTGAAGATCTTTTTTAATGTTGAAACTTTGCTTTTATTTTTTTAAACTTTTTTGGGAATCCTTTGAAAATTTATCTAATGCATCTTGATCATGAAGTTTTACAACAATTCTCTCTAGAATATGTGTAGCTGATTTTTATCAGAGGCATCTGATGAAGATTTTTCAATTAATCATCTTTTATTATTATTATTCTAGCTTCATTATTTTAAGAATTTTTAAAAATATAACTTGTTTTCTTGTTATAATGTTCCTTATGTCATAGCTTCAGAAATCTTTTCTTATATACCCTTGTGAGAAAACAAATTTCCATTTTTCCTTCTATGTATAACTAGAATTACTTTTCAAATTTATACCATTAGTATTTTCAACATTTTGTCATATACACTTTAAATGCTCTAAACTTATTTTCTTCAAAACTATTATCCAGTTTTGTCAGTAATTTCAATGGAATTGCTTCAGTTATCTTCATAGTAGATTGTATTCTATGCTTATTTAACAGAAGAATATACTCAGATTTTATATATAAATAAATATATATATCTATCTATCTTTCTTTTCTAGAAATATAACCTGATTTACTTTTCTATATCATATGTATGATACTATACAAATTTTGACTATTTCTGCTTTATAATACAATTGAAGATTTGAAATACCTTATTCCCTCACTTTCATTGGTAATAGCATATCATTTATTTCCCTGTAGAGAACTCCAAGGAAACTAGAGACTTTGGTAACTGGGATGTCCCCTATTCCTAAGATTAAAACTTGAAATCATGTTAAAAGATGAAAAATGAAGAGAAAGATCTTAAACTTTTCTAGTTCATCATGTTAAAAAGAGACTAAGGACTAAGAAAAATAAGAACATTTCTACAAGATATTTACAACAATGGGCCCTGGTTCTCTAGTGACCCTCAAATCACTGTCAGTCAATGGGAAGTGGTTGGAGAAACTTTATACAAAGTATACAAAAAGAAAGGCCCTAAGATGGTCTCTTCTGATACCCTCTCTTTATATAACATTAAAAAAATTTGCTTATCAAAATCAGGAGAAGTAGAGGGTAAGAATAGAACTCTGAAAATCATTCTTGATAAACAAAAAGGGGGGTGAGTAGTCCCCCAAGAATAGACTTGCTAAAGCACTATATATCATTATTTTCCTATATTGAATAACATTTCCCACACCCCAGCTGACTTATTTTTTTCTTCATTACATCATTTTTCCTCAAACAAATAGGAACAGAAAAGGTTAAGGGGCCAGCTTTGTTACTCAACCCTCCTGTCACAGTATATGATGTGGAAGGATCTGATAAGATAATAATTTGGGGTTGAGATTTTCTTTATATTTCCACAGATGAAAGAGACACATGGATCCTGGAAAGATGTAACCACCCTGTCCAAATTGATCCAGAGAATGAAGATAAAAGAAAAGAAGACTTGCAGAGACTGACAATGCTACAAGGGCAAATGAATGACATGGCTCCTGCAGGGGGCACACCTTAAAATGGGAGAAGGAAAAACCAGAACCTTCTGGGATGTTATTCAAAGCCACTTTGAGTGAGAATAGTTGGATGAGGAGAATAAATTCCTGTAATTCTATTGTATGGATCTCAATATTTAATTAAAGATTTTGGAATTAGTGAGCATGGAGAAGACTCAAATAGTTCAATAATTAAGTTAAATTTTACTGCACTTACTAAAGACTTACTAAAAACTTTCCCCTATGTATTACTACAAATGCTAGATTTGACAGCTGTAGTCTGATACACTTGTTCATCTTCATTATAATTATGATCCTTTTCACAGGCTTTTGGCTAGTAGGAATGTTGCAATGCTTCAATTGTGTAAAACAAGGTTTTAAATCTGTAGTGTCACAAAACAACATTTCCTCAATCTAACATCGACTGTTATGGATATTTTGGTACAGAACTGTGAAACAACTCCCAGTTGGGAAATTCATATATCACTCTGTCCAGATCAGGACTTATGGGAATCTGAAGAATCTGATCCTCCTTTTTTGGATTGTAGAACAAACATTTTTGCACATATGGGTGGGTCCCTTTCCCTCCTTTGGGAATTAGGAATACTGCTGAATCAAAGGGTATGCACAGTTTGATAACTCTTTGATCATAGTTTCAAATTGCTCTCCTGAATGGTTGGTTAAGTTTACAATTCCACCCACAATGTATTAGTGTCCCAGTTTTCCCACATACCCTTCAACATTCATTATTATTCTTTCCTGTCATCTTAGTCAATCTGGCAGATGTGTAGTGGTATGTTAGAGTGGCATTTCTCTGATCAATAGTGATTTAGAGCACTTTTCATATGACTAGAAATGGTTTGGAATTTCTGCATCTGAAAATTGTCTGTTATACCTTTTGACCATTTATCAGTTGGAGAATGGTTTGAATTCTTATAAATTTAAGTCAATTCTCTATTATATATTAAAAATGATTTTTTGCTTGCAAATGATTGTGTACTCAATGTCATCACTAAAGCTGAGATGCAACGAAGTATGGATCAATTCTCTACTGCTTGTGCTAATTTTGGCCTGTCTGTGAATACCAAGAAAATACAGGTCCTCCATCAGTCAGCACCACTCTATACGTATGTAGAACCATCAGTTATATTAAATAGTAAAGTTTTAAATGCTGTGGATAAGTTTTCTTACCTTCACAGTGTACTTTTCAGGGATATTGATAATGAAATTGGTACACACATTGCCAGAGCTAGCTCAGTGTTTGGGAGGCTCTGAAGTAAAGTGTGGGAAAAAAGTATTAGATGGATTGCTAAACTGAAGGCTGCAGAGCTGTTGGCTGACCTCACTGTTGTATGCCTGAGATATCTGGACAATTTACTAGTGCTATGCCAGGAAACTGAATTACTTCCATATGAATTGTCTTAGGAAGATTCTGAAATATTCTAATAATACTGCAGAGAGCACAACTGTGTTTATTTCAATTCCATATGTATGTTTGACAAAATAATTATTTTATGGAAAACTCACATATGTCAAGCACTCACAAGGTAGTCAGAAAAAATGATACAAGGATATTCTCAAGGTATCTCTTAAGAGCTTTAGAATCAATTGTATGATATGTGAGACAATGGCACAGAATAACCCAACATGTTGTGCCTTCATCAGAGAAGGTGCTGTGCTCTATAGCAAAGCAGAATCAAATGAACCCAAAAGAAATGCGAGATGTGCAAAATTAAAGAAGCATCCCAAATGTTTATATGGACTATTTGTGTTTGACCTGTGGTAGAACATTCTAACTTCATATTGGTCTGATCAGCCACAACTGGATATATTGTAACTTGATTCTCACATAGTGAAGTCATTTTGGCCCTTTTTGTGAAGAAAGAATAACAACCAACCAACCTGGTATTGTGAGGAGATGGAGATGCATGATAGAAGTGGTTGGTACCAATTAGTATTGCAGGGGTGAAGCCTGATGGCTCATTTGGTGTTGTGCTGCTGCCTATGTTAGTGGGGGAAGAAGGAGAGTAGTTCTGTTCTCTGGCTACATGGAAATGGGGCTAGCCAGTTGTCTGATGCTGCAAACGGATCAAGAAGTATCATTTACTCATCTGCACTGGGTCTCAGGACCTTCTGTTGGCTTGCTGTGATACTGGGCCCATTCTTCTTTTACTAGAGTGAGATAGCTTTTTCTTGCCGACCTTTCAATTTACCTTGGACTAGAAAATTGTTTTGCTCCATCTTTATGTTGGTTTTAATGTTTTATAATTCATCTAAGAGTGTTATTTTATAGTTTTTTTGGAGGTAAATATGGAAGAGTTCAAGTGATCTCTTGCTTACCCTGCTATTTTGCTTCCTAGAAGTCCCATATAAGATCTATATAGCATTTTCCCTACAAATACCTTTATTTTATGTAAATCTCCCCAGAAGAATACATTTTTAGAAACTTTAAATGCAGATTTTAACAGAGGTAATAAGTTGAACAAATTTATTTATGACCTTGAAAAAGGATCTTATCAATTTTCTCCCTCTGTAATAACAAAGCTATAATCTCTAGGAAAAAAAATTCACAGGCAAAAGCTATATATTTTTCATGTGTTTGTTACATAAGTTAAACAATATCTGCAGAAGTTGACCAATATATTTTAATTAATTTTTTGCATTGTATAAGATAAAAATTAATTAGGAAAATGCATTTGAGCTAAGATTTTCTAATTTATAAAGGAACTTGAACAAATAACTTTCAACATGAATTTATTAAGGGCTTAAAAGGCTCAAGGCACTGGGTTATTCACTTAAAAAACTAAAGTATTATGGAAAAATAAAATATTAATATAATTTTGTACATTTACAAGAGTATATGTACTTTGGAAAATCATATCTCTTAAAATATTCCTGACCCTTAAAGTATAGATTTTACAACTCATGTTTGTGATTTGGATATATAATTGAAAATGATTTAGTCACTAAATAAATAAAAGGTATATATGATTTGTTAAAAAGGAAGTATACAATCATGGAAAAGACTTTTTCATTAATTCTTCAGATGAATATTTCCAGGTTATAAGCTTTCTCAAAGAACTCTTCATGTCCTTATTCCTCAGGCTGTAGATCACTGGGTTGAGGACTGGAGGCACCACTGTATAGAACATAGATAACAATAGATCCAGAACTGAGTCAGTGTCCAAAGATGGCTTTAAATAAGCCATGGCTCCCGTTATGATAAAAACAATGAAAACAATGAGATGAGGCAGGCAAGTGGAGAAGGCTTTTGACCGACCTTCTTTTGC
Source organism: Sarcophilus harrisii (assembly GCF_902635505.1). Taxonomy (NCBI): domain Eukaryota; kingdom Metazoa; phylum Chordata; class Mammalia; order Dasyuromorphia; family Dasyuridae; genus Sarcophilus; species Sarcophilus harrisii. The sequence goes on from NC_045429.1 coordinate 229,900,971, forward strand.
TGGAATCTTCAGCACCATTGAGAATATATGACCATAAGAGATTATAATAGAAATACAGCAGAAGATCCCCAAACCCAATCCAATAGCAATGCTCACATAAACTACAATGTGGTTTTCAGAGCAGGAAATTCTGAGTAAAGAAGGGACATCACAGAAAAACTGATGGATCATCTTAGAGCCACAGAAAGGCAAAGAAAATGTACTAGCTGAGTACATGGCCCCAACCACTCCTCCACTGAACCAGGAAGCAACTGCCATCTTCACACAATACCCTTTGATCATGATGGTTTCATAGTACAGGGGCTGACAGATAGCTACATAGCGGTCATAAGACATTACTGTTAGGAGTGAAATCTCTGATCCTGCAAATAAAATCACTAAAAACAGTTGCAATACACACCCTAAATAAGAGATGTAACAGCTGCGGCTCAAGGAGTTTACAATGGATTTGGGGACTGTGACAGAAATAAGGCAGAGGTCTAAAAAGGATAGATTCTTCAGGAAGAAGTACATGGGGGTATGGAGGTGCCCATCAAGAGAGATGAGGGTGAAGATGAGCAGGTTCCCTATCAGAGCCATCAGGTAGATCAACAAGAAGAGCATGGCATGTAAGACTTGCAGCTCCCAGATGTTAGAAAAGCCCATGAGCAAGAATCCTGTCATTATAGTGAGATTACCCATGTTCTGAGAAGTTTTCTTTACTATCTGTAGAGAGAAAAGAACCAGATCGCGAATAATAAGATTGCACCATATTCTGGGTCTCAGGAGATCTGAACTCTAGTACTGACTTTCCTATTTTATAACCCCAAGTAACTATCTCTGTCAATTTCAGTTTTCTGATATGCAAAATAAGTGCTTTGGATGAGATGATTTTAAGGTTTTTATAATTCCCCAAATATATGTAGAACTCAGCATAGGATTATGAACTGCAAAAAAGAAAATATCAAAATCATTTCTTGCTAGTTGATCATTTTATGGTGTACATAGCATATGTCTGACAAAACCCTGTGAAGTAGTTTGAGTTATTATTCCCAGTCTATGGATGGCTTACTGATGTTTAGGTTAATTCAGTGATTTGACTTGTCCCCACCCCAACCCAGTGTTCCCAATATCTGGTATTGGAGCCTGAAACAGATGCTCTGATTTCAAGTCCACTTTAATAACGTCACTATACTCTTTCCAAACCTGAGGCAAATTTTAACTTAGTTTTTCATAGAAATCTTTCTCAGTTTCAAAAGTAATAATAATGGAATTTCTTTGACCATAATGACAAAATATTTAAGCCAAGAATAGAATAATCATGCAAATAAGACCAGGAAAACAGATTTCAGTTCAGTCTATTTAAATTATTTCTCTTTCATGACCACAGACAATACCATTTTTATTCTAGACTACCCTTCTTGCCATGTAAGACAACTATCAAATGGGAAAAAACTGGTGTTTTTTAAAATCATTTTTTATGCTGGAGGAAGTATAATAATTAATTGTCTCAGGTACCTAATTCACTTTTCCTGTCCTGTGAAATATATATAACAACCTGGGATGAGATAAATGTATAGTATATATAAAAAAGGAGATCTGGGAGAGGATATTCTGCCAAATTCTGTTTTGCATATCCTTACATTTTTTTTTTAAAAAGCATATGCTATCATTTTTTTGCTTAATCAACACTTGTAGGTTCAATTTTTATCCATTTTCCTGTTTCCTAAATTTATACATACTCTCAGAGTATCTCTCCAAAGATCTCATCTTTGTTTATTTTAAATTGGAAGTCTCAAAGGCATTTCAAACATACCATTTCTGAAATAGAACTCCTCACCTTCTACTTCCAGCTGCCAATACCTAATCTTGTTTTCCACCTTTCATATTTCTGTCAAAGGCCAAGCAATTTTCTAAACACACTGGTTAGTTATTTCAGCTTAAATATCATTTCAAGATCCAGTCAGTTTTCCAATACTGCTTTTACTATTTCAATATTTCTCATATTCATCCCCGTTTAGCTACTCTTATAGCCACTGTTTAGTTCTGATTCATTCTTGAAATTATTATTGTAATAGCCTCCTAATTGGTATACATGCATTGTTTCTCTCTACTACAGTATATTTCCCACATAAGTCCAATATTGGTTTGTTAATATAAAAGTATGGTCATGTTCAACACCCCTTTACTGCCACAGCTACTCAATAAATTCCACTGGTTTATTATTACTTCTAGGGTTAAATATAAATTCTTTTGCTTGACATTTAAAGCTCATGACTTGAGCCATTATGTATTTCAGTATTATAAAACATTAATTTTGTTGGTATATTCTATACGCTAGTCAAATTTTATTTCTATTCACACAACATAAAACCATATCTTCTTAATGCTTAAATGTATGCCTTTCTATTGTCTGTTTTTCTGGGCCTAGAATATATTCCCTGTTCCTCTCTCAACTTGAAATCCCTGGTTTACTTTCAGATCTAGGTCATGTTACCTTCTGTATGAAACTTTCTTAACCCCCTAGTTGCTAATATCACACCTCTTTCTTCTGGAATAATCTGTACTTATTTTATATATTTATTAGTATTGTTGAAGATATAGGCATTGATATCTACATAAATATTTATTTCTATTCTCTTTAATTAGTATACATATGTTTATGTAAGTATATATGTAAGTGTACATAAGGATATATATATATATATATATATTTGTATATTTATATCTATACACATAAAGCTAGATGGCATATTGGATAGTGTGCTGACCCTATATACATACATACATACACACACACACACACACACACACACACACACATATATATATATATATATATATATATATATACATATTTGGATATATCTATAGAAGTCTATAAAGCTATATCTAAACAAACACATAAATTTGGGCAGCATAGGAAGAATCCCCTTCCTAAGGTCAAATCTCAGATATTTGCTAGTTGTATGATCCTGAACAAATAATTTAACCCTCTATGCCTTGGTTTCCTTGTCTGCATAATGGGTTGGACAAGGATATGGAAAACCACTCTAGTATCTTTGCCAGTAAAACCCTAAAAGAGATTTAAAAAAGAGTCAGACATATCACCTAGTATATGAGTCATACTAAGAATATAAAACTTACACCTGTTCTCAAGGGGTAGAATTTTGTGTATTATTTATGAGATAAATAAGACACAATATCCTCATCTTCCTGATGAGAAATATATTTCTAATACTGCCTGCAGTTCTTCACATCATTCTTTGACATTTTCCTTTTGAATAGCATATGTACTGTGTTTTAGAATAGAAAAATTATTAGCAGAGCAGACTCATTTAGAGTTAATTCAGATAGTCAAAAAGTTTTCTAATTCTTAGTTGATATGAACTGAGAACATTAGAATTTGGATGCAAAATATAAGAGAACACTCATATGATCTTGGGATAGAATTGAAAGAGAGCGGCAAGACCCCCCAGAAGGCAATTTTTAGGGGAAAAAAACCAGGATATCATATGGTGACTAACAATAACAAACATATGAAAGTAGACTCCCAAAAGGAAGAGGAAAAATGTAGCAAAAGGTAAAAGTGGAGAAAGTAATGGTTGTTAGATAGCTAAAATGATTTTTTCTTCTTCATTTTTGCCTATGATCAGCACTTATTTGAACAAACAAGTACCTATTTGCTCACAAAATAGTACTTAACACTATGGGTACTGCATGTAAATAACATGTTAGGTACCTGAATACAAAGAGAATATTGCTCTTCTTCATATACTCACATTGTATTTCATACTTAATATTTTATCAGCATTATGGAGGTATATTTTGACCTAATTTTGCTCATGGCAGCATAGATACATCTCTATTTTGGTATCAGAAAATAGAAATTCATACCTTATAACTGGTTAAATTCTTTAAGCCATTGGTAGAAAGTGAAATTATGACATACCCATCTTGAGAGCAACAAGTTTATATTGGGATAGGAACATTTTCTCACAAATATCCATTAGTGATCTGAAAAGGTAACATTATACTTTCTTTTCCATCAATTCCTGGGCCCAATATTACCTCCAAGTATGGGGAGATTTATGGCAGTAGCATTGGAGTGAGAGACTCAGGTCTGCTTAGCTATGGGAATCACTTCACCATTTTGGTTCTGGTACTTAAATTTTCTATAAATGATCATATATCTTAAGCTGCACTGTTCTTTATCATGGATGGTGAAATTATTGTCATATATTTAGATCATTCACTCTTGTAGGATTCTCTGAGGATGAATGACCTGGAGTCTTGTTAGCAACATTTTCCCTAAGGACCTGAAAAACTCCAACCCCCAAACCCTCAGTTGGTTTATTAGCATTGCCATATGGGGGATGTCACAAGAGGACTTACCATGCTAAAAAAATTGCTTATTTTAACTTCAACAAAATTATAAGACAAACATCTTTTAAAAATAAAATAAAGAATTGGACAAGAAAAAAAGAAAGTAGAAATAATTTTTACGGAGTTAATTCTTTTCCGTTTCATTTCATCTCATGAATCATTAATATCCTCTCTCTGCTTTCCTCCTTTACTCTAGTCTTTGAAAAAGATTCTTCTTTATTTTGATAAAGATTTACCTTCACTATAATAATTTCTCCCTCTCTAATCATCAGTCTTTATTTGTAGACTAATTTCTTACTTGTTGAGTGTGCCAAAATTTCTTACTAGTATCTCTTCAGTACCCTCCATATATACTCTTTTTCAGTAACCACAATATTCTCTCTATGATGAGTGCCATATCTATATTTCTTGCTGTTTTTTTATCTTCTGAGCATTAGCACTGAATCCCTATCTTCCTGTTGAAAATTTTGAAATATATGTTTCATTGATATTTGGACTTTACCCTGTAAAAACTAGAACTCATTGTCCTCCTCCCACCCAAGTTCCCACCTTTCCTGAAGTTCCCTATTTTTAACCAAGGCATCACAAAATTTTCAGTCATATAGATTCACAACTCCATTGTTATAATTATCTCTTCACTTTCACTCCAATACTCCAATCAGTTTGCATATTTTAATTTTGCTACTTCCAAAACATTTGATATCTGCCCTTTGCTTTTCACTAACTTGGCCACCACTTTAGTTCATTGCCTCTACACTGTACTCAATTGTAATAAACTCTTAATTGGTGTTTCTGCCTCAAATCTCTTCCATTTTTAATCAATCCCTCATGTAGCTTGCTAAACTGATTTTCATAAAGCACACATCTGAGCATATCACTCTCTTTATTAATTATTTCTAGAAACTCCTAATATTTATGTTTGTTATTTAAAGCATTTCACAAATAGGACATCACCTTACCAATTATTTTGCATATTTCTCTTCTATAGGTCCCACAGTTCAGGTAAATTGGCCTTCTTATTTTTTAAAAAACATGACCTTTCCTCTATAATCTCTATGCCTTTGCCTTGCTGGTTTTCCCTTTTTGGAATACATTTCCTCCTTCCTTAAATACCTTGTAATCCTTAGTTCTTCAAAGCTCTGCTCAATTGCTATGTACTATGTGAAGTCTTCTCTGATTCACTTAAATTCTTGGTGTTTCCCACCAAATCACCATCCATCTATTGTCTATTCATTTAAAAAAAATCACCCATAGACGCAATAGATGTTATATTTCTCATTAAGAATGTAAAATTTTGGAAGTCAGGTTGAAGTTTTTTTTGGTTTTATTAACCATTAAATCTCATACAACTGACCCACCATGAGAGCTTAATAATTGTTTCTTGATTGACTATAGTCAAGCTTTCATTTACATAATCAGTTATAAGAAGGATTGGAGAAATAGTTAAATCCTCAAATATAGCCACAAATTATCTGGAATGCTCAACTTCACAGTTTTATGTTTATTTTCATTTTGTCAGGAGAGTTTATTCAGCTGTGCTATTTTGAATACTTGAGATAACATGTAGCAATGAGTACCTTGATGGAATTGTATGGCAAAAGGAAGCATAATTTTAAAACTGGGTCATCACAAAGAAAGTTAGTCATGAAAGATTAAATTGGTACTTAAAAGCATGAGAGTCAATAAAGAATCCTGTAATAAAGAATTAAGTAATAAAGGAGAAGCATGAGATATAAAGTCTTAGGAAGACTATAGAAGAAAGAGTCCCTAAAATTAGTAAAGAATACAATAAATGTAGGACAGGGGTCCTCAAATTTTTTAAATAAGGGGCCAGTTCACTGTCCCTCAGACTGATGGAGGGCCGGAATGTAGTAAAAACAAAAACTATGAACAAATTCCTATGCATGCTGCATGTATCTATTTTGAAGTGAAGAAACAAAACAGGAACAAATACAATATATAAAATGAAGTAAAGTTAAAGCAACAAACTTACCAGTATTTCAATGGGAACTATGGGCCTGCTTTTGGCTAATGAGATGGTCAATGTCTGGTTCCATATTTGTCACTGCTAGTTGTAACAAGTGATGCAAGTGTGCATCCATTAGTCTTGATCTGGTTGGAGATTTCAAATGTTTCATTCTAGAAAAAGTCTGTCCACAGACATAAGACAAAGATGGTTGCCATTTCGAGTGCATGGTTCCTGAGATGAGAATATGCCTCAGGGGGGAGAGATGCATAGAAATTATGAAGGCTGCTTGACTTGAATGCATCTTTCAGAGAGTCACAATTCTACAGTTTAGCCAGTTCCATTTGGTAAATTGTATCCACATTTTCAATGTCAATAGAAAATGGGTTACGGAAAAGCTGTATGTCCTGCTCATGGAGATGAAGATCTTTAAATCTAAATTGGAACTCCTTTTGAAATTTTTTCAGTGAATCCACACATGTTTTGTTTGGGAATGCAATCAGTGGTTTTTCCGTTAACAGATTTTGAGTTGTGGGGAGATGGCAGAAGTTTTCCTCCTTCACTTGTTTGATGAGGAGGTCTAATTTTACTTCAAATGCTTTGATATGTGATTGCATATCACAGATGAGCTTCCCCTATCCTTGAAGTTGCATATTGAAATTGTTGAGTAGCTCTGTTACATCTGTCAGAAAGGCAAGGTGCCATTTCCATTCTGCATCATTGAGCTCTGGTACTTTGTTTTTTGAAAGCAGAGAAGTTGTAATCTGTGGAAGTAAGTCATAGAAACGTTTCAAAACCCTCCCTCGACGCAGCCAATGGACTTCTGTGTGATATAGAACATCTGCATACTCAACATTTAGCTCAGACAGAAATTCCTGAAATTGTCTGTGATTTAGTGTGTTAGCTCTAATGAAGTTAACACAAGATACCACAATTTTCATAACAGAGTCCAGCTTTAGTGATTTACTACACAGCACTTGTTGGTAGATGAGGCAGTGTATGGCTATTGGATCAGAATGGTTATGTTTGTCCATCTCTCAGTTAATGTGAACATTTACTCCTTTCTTAGACCCCACCATGCTAGAAGCACCATCAGTTGTCATGCTGGCTAATTTAGCCCAGTCCAGCTCCAAACCATCCATAGTTTGGCAAATCTTTTTATAGATATCCTTTCCTGTAGTTGTTCCTTTGATGCTTTGCAGTGCAGCAAGCTCTTCTATTACTTCAAAATAATCATTCGTCCCACAAATAAAAATTAGAAGTTGTGCAGAATCACAAATATCATTGCTTTTGTCAAGTGCCAAGAAAAAATATGATTTTTTTTTATGGAGTTTTGCAAATGCTGATGCAGATTGTCTCCCATTTCTTCAATCCTCTGTGTAACTGTAGGTCCTGAAAGACTCACTGCACTAAATAAATCGGCCTTCTCTGGACACATCTCTTTGGCAACAGAAAGAAGGCATTCTTTAACAAATTCTCCCTCCATGAATGGTCTGCCAGTGCGTGCTATTAGCTTGGCAACTTGAAAACTTGCTCGCAGTGATGAAATATTTAGCTGCTAGTTTTAATATTTTATCTTTTCTCACTTCTCCAACCAAACAATCATATTTATCTTTATGTTGAGTTTCACAGTGTTGATGCAAATTATATTCTTTGAACAAAGACACTATATTCTGGCATATCAGACATATGTTATGCTCTTTCCTTGTACTGCATGAAAAAGTCATCATAAGTCCACTGTTCTTTGAATATCCTACACTCTGAGTCAATTTTTCTTTTTCTTGACATCATTATTTCCTAGGGATTCCAAATTGCTATTAGTAAAATACACACACACACACACACACACACACACACACATATATATGTATATATATATATATATATATATATATATATATATATATACAGCACTACAAAAACAATATACCAGCAATAACTTTGCCCACACAGAGACATACAGACTGCAATGCCCAACTTCCTCCAGGCTGCCTCTGCGCTGTGATGCCTCTGTTTCCCACACTCTCTCTCCTGCTCTTTGCACTCCTGCTTCCAACTTTCACTGCTGCAGTGAATTCCCCCTGCAGTGGCCGTGACATGCGCAGCATGCACTGTACATCCCCCAAGCCTGTCTGTTGTTGTGGTTGCTGTTACTGTATAAGGCCGCCGGCCATCAGTTCTCCATCTTCTGCATCTCTCTCCCTTCCCCACACCATACATCCCGGCCTGGGAACTCACCTCATCTCGGTATCGCCTCAAAACTCTGTCTCCACCACCTCAGCCCAGTGCTGGAAGTGTGCGTTGCTAACACCAGTTTAAGTTGAATGTCACTTCTGGTTTGATTTTGCAATAATCCCATGGGCCACATAAACATCCTCAGTGGGCCACATCTGGCCTGTGGGCTGTAGTTTGAGGACCCCTGACATTGTAGGATATTGGCTAAAAGAATTTTCACCTGTTCCCATTTTTTTCCACTTGGGTCCCATTTTCTTTCCAAAGGAGCTCCATAAAGTAACAGGTATTAGTTGTCACAAATACTCCTCTAGGTGTTTACATATTGTTTTTATATTTTTGTCCATTTCAGATTAATTGTGGCATAAATTATTCTAATTTTGATCATATGCTGATGCATCTATAGTTTGATATTTTCTGATATCAAGAAGTTCATATCTTATTCTGTTTAACTTTTCTATCTTATCTTTAAATGTCAGATGCTTAGATCTTTATTTAGGCATGTACAGACTAATATAAAAGTGAGATAATTTTTAATAAATGGGGGAGATGCATGTATCTAATAGTACCATGAAAATGCATGGAAATTCTGCCTTTGTTTCTTCTGAATAGTCCCAATATAGCCCTAACATATTCTGACTCACTGTGAGTATTCTGGCTTAGAAAACACTAGCGTCTATTTAGCACTGTCTATTTAGCACTAGTGTTCATTTCTGTACAATACCTGTAGAATGACTATAATAAATCAAGGTTGTTAGAAATTAGTCACGTCTTCCAGAGATAATGAGAATACTTATCAGATTTTTGCATCTTTTCATTTTTCTTAAGAGACCCTGTAATTTCTGTGGGACCTCTGGGGATAATACAATAGGAGTTCTCTTGAGTATTTCTGAAGCCATTGAGTGTCATGAGCTCTAAGTTCCTGAATATCTCTGTCCCCTCCTATTCAGTTAACTTATTTGCTTTACCCCTGGGAATGGGGGAAGGGAAGACTGGAAGATTTTATAATCTCCAGATTTTAGGATTCATACTATTCACCACCTAGTAAATCTTATCAGGTTTCTGATGTTTTTCTCTGGGAAGGAAAGGTCAATGTCCCCAAAATAATTATTTTCTTCTTTCAAATACCCCTGTTCCAAATTTCTGAAAAAACAGGAGTCATTTCAGAAGTGACAAATGGTCATAGGTTATAAATAGGTAGTTTATAGAAGAAACAGTTATTAATACTTACATGAAAAATACTCTATATTCTTCGTGATTGGAGAAGTGCAAATAAAAACAAATCTGATATAACATTTCACATCTATCAGATTGACTAACATGACAGAAAAGGAAAAGGGCAAATGCTGGATATGAAAAACTTGGAACACTAATGGAACCAACCACTCTGGAGAAAAATTTGAATTATACCCAAAGGCCTTAAAACTCTTTGGCCCAGGAATACTGCTGCTAGGTCTGTATCCCACTGAGATAAAAGAGAAGGGAAAATGGACTTTATCTATAAAAATATTATAGCAGTTATCTTTGTAGTGGCAAAGAATAGGTAATTGAGGGAATGCTCACAATTAAGGAACAGTTGAATGAGTTGCGGTGAATATTTGTGATAAAATATTATTGTGGTATAAAAATGATAAACAAATGATTTTTAAAAAATCTGAACAGAAATATAAGGTGATGTAAGTGGAAGTGATCACAATCAGGAAAACACTGTATAAAGCAATAAAAATATTTTAAAGATGATTAACTGTGAAGGAATTAGCTTCTCTGATAAAGGCAATAAATGACTGCAGACAATCCCAAAGACCCACAATTACAGATGTTTTCCATTTGCAGGAGAGCAGATGAATTTTATATGCAGATTGAGTCATACTTTTTAAAAACTTTCTTTTCCTATTTTTTTTAACTGTGGATTTTTTTTTTTTGGTAACATGACTAATGTGGAAATGTGTTTTGCATGTCTTCATATATATAGTTGATATCAAATTGCTTTCCTCCTCAGTGGTTAAGGGAGGAATAACAAGAAGAAGGAGAATTTGTAATTCAAAATGTTAAAAAAAGGAATGTTAATATTTTACATATAAATTTGACATATTTAATAAATTATATTAAAAAATTTTTACTGTTATAATCTCCTGTGAGATTTTGCTAAGTGTTCTTATACATTTTTGCTTGTTTGTGTCCTGTATTTACACTGATGAATTTTGATGTTCAGTTATTTTTCTGTTACATCTGACTCTTTGTGATCCCTTTTGAGGTTTTTCTGGTAATGATACTAAAAAGGTTTGTCATTTTCTTTTCCATATCTTTTATAGATGAGAAAAATGAAGCAAATGCAATTAACTGATTTGTGTAGAGTTACATAGTTAATAAGTCTGAGTCTGGAATTGGACTCAGGAAGAAGTGTTTTTTCTGATACCAAGTCTGATGCTCTATCCACTGTGCCATCTATTTGATCCTTTCTCATGATCAAGGTTTCATAATTATAATAGTAACTCTCCATTCCATTCATCCCCACTTTTCTATCATGTTGTATTTTTTAAAAATATACCCATTTGTTTGTGTGTGTGTGTGTGTGTGTGTGTGTGTGTATAATGTTTTAGTCATGGTTTTCATTACCCAAAACTTCAGAGATTAATATGAGATCATCTTTTAGAACTACAGTTATGAAACCTTGGTAAATGTTTAACACCTAGTTTCTCAAAAATAAATGTACATGCAATGCAATTTTAAATTTAATTTTCATTATTAGATTCTTAAATCTTAAATTCTTAAATATTATTAAATCTAGCCATAAATTAAGTCCTCATTTGTACTTTTGTTGTTTTCCAAGGTATAAATTCTTGTATTGAAAATGTAACACTTGATCCCACAGGGGGTTAAGTTGTAAGCTGGTTAAAGTACATAATTAACTCCAGATCATTTTGTTTTTATCCTAAACTATATATATTTATGTATAAACTTGTTATCCCATGAATTTTGTTCCTGGTTTTCTGAGATTTTTATTTTTTGGCCTTAACATGTATGTAAGAGTAAAGATTAAACTATTACTCTTCATTCTTTTAATACTACTCTATGGATACTAGATTGGTGGACATGTAAAGGGAATTTTCTCCCTCCCTTATTGTAGTGAGTTTAAAGCCCATTTCTTTATGATTGTCATTATTATTGTCACTCTATTTCTGGCCAGGTGCCATCCCTGTATGTCATACCATCATCTAGAAATTTAAAACTTTTCAGGGCAGATCCAAGATGGTGAAGAGGACACATATTTCTTTCTGACCTTCTCCCATGACCCTCAGACTAATTCACAAATCCAGCCTCTGAATTACTTCTGGACTGGCAGAACCAACAAATATTGTGGGTGTAACAAATTACCAGCAGAAGATAATTTCAAAGACCACCAGAAAAGGTCTGTTTCAATCAGGCAGGAAGGGAGGCAGACCAAATGCAAGCAGGCTGAGCACAGACACTGAGTACAGGCAGCTCAGACCCAGGGTGGTATGAGCTCTGCTCGTCAGAGAATCTATAGGGAAGAATCTACAGCAATTTTGGCTACTCTGTTCTTGTTGCAAGCCAGTAGATTAGCAGAGAAGCTATAAAACATCAAACACAAAAGGTAAATAGTAAACTCTGAAATGCCAGAATTCCACAAAATCTGGCCATGCGCACCCAGAACCAGAAGTCTGACCCAGCACAACCACTCCCACTTGTAAAGAAAGCTTGGAAAATCTCCTTTGGCCTAAAAGCATATCTCAACTTTTTCAAAAAATAAAAAAGCAAAAAACAAACAAAACCTCAGATCATAGATAGTTTTTATTGTGAAAGAGAAGAACAAATTTCAAATCCTGAGGAGACTAAATAGATCATATCCAGATGAAGTCCTAAAGGTACATTGGTCCCCATGACACAAGGCTCTCCTAGAAGAAATTAAAAAGGATCTTAAAAGAGACCTAGAAGAAAAAGGAGGAAAGAAAGGAAAAGAAAACTTTACAAGAGCATTTGGAAAAGGAAGCACAGAAATTATCTGAAGAAAATTTGCTACAAAATAGATTTAGTGAAATGGAAAAAAGCATATAACTCCTTAAAAATAGATATGACAAAATGGAAAAAGAAAACAACTCCCTGAAAAACAGAATTCGTGAAATGGAAAAAAATCCATAGAACAAAACAACTCCTTCAAAAATTCAATTTGGAAAAATACAAAAAGAACTAAAAAAAGTAAATGAAAAACACAATTCACTAAAAATCAGAATTGTACAAATGGAAATGAATGACTTAATGAGACATCAAGAAATCAGTCAAGCAAACCAAAAAAAAAAAAAAAAAAAGAAAAAATAGAAGAAAATGTAAGATACCTATTTGGGGAAATGATTGACCTTGAAAATAGATGTAGGAAAGACCATCTAAGGATTATTGGACCACCTGAAAATGATGATGAGAAAAAAAAAGGGTGGACAATATTTTTCAGGAAATCGTCAAAGAGAACTGCCCCAATGTTTTAGAATTAAAAGGTAAAATAACCATTGAAAGTATTTGCCAAACACCTCCTGAAAGATACCCCAAAATTAAAACTCCAAGGAATATCGTGACTAAATTTCAGAACTATCAGATCAAGGAAAAAAAAATACTGCAAGCAGACAGAAAGAAACAATTCAAATACTGAAGAGCCACAATAAGGATTACCCAGGACCTAGCAGCTTCCACCTTAAAGGATGAAGGTCCTGGAATCTGATAATCTGAAAGGCAAAGGAACTTGAATTATAGCCAAGAATAAACTACCTTGCTAAAGTGAATATTTTCTTTCAGGGAAAAAGATCGACATTCAAAGAAACAGGTGAATTCCAATTATGTCTGATGAAAAGACCAGAGCTGAACAAAAATGTTGACCTCCAAATATAGAACTCAAGAAAAGCATAAAAAGGTAAAAAACGAAAAACAAAAACTCTTGAGATACATATCTCTATTGTGGGTATACACAGAGAGTGCATGGATAATTTGATTTTACTTTTATAAAAAAAGAAAAAGTAATCCACTTTCTAGAGGTGGAAAGGGGATTGTACAAGAAAAAGGGGAAAGTAGAGGTAAAATGACAGAAATTACATCTCACAGAGGCAAAGAAAATCTATTATAATTCAGGGAAAGAAAAGAGGAGGCTGAATATTGAGTGAATCTTACTGTCATCAAATTTGGCTCAAAGAGAGACTATTAGACATTTGGTTTCACAGAGAAACTTCTCTTACCTTATAGAAAAGGGGGAGGGGAAAGAGGAAAAGGGAAGGAGTAGCTTAAAAGAAATGAAAACAGAAATAGTAGGGGAAATATATAAGAAAGGGAGAGAGACTCTAAAAGGGGAGGGCTGCTTGAGGCAAGTGGTGCTCATAAGTAATATACTGGGGAGGAAGGAAAGGGGAAAAAGAAAAAGAAAAGTATAATTTGGAGTAAATAAGATGACAGGAAATATAGATTTAGTGGTTTTAATTGTAAATGTGAACAGGGTGAACTCTCCCATAAAGCAGAAGTGGATAGCAGACTGGATTAAAAACCAGAATCCTACAATATGTTGTTTACAAGAAACACATTTAAAGCAGAGTGATACATACAGAGGAAAGGAGGAAGGCTGTAGCAGAATTTATTATACTTCAGGCAAAATAGAAAAAGCAGGAGAAATGATCCTGATCTCAGATTAAGAAGAAACAAAAAACAACAGATCTAAATAAAAGAGAAAGGGAAGAAAACTGTATCTTGCTAACAGATACTATAGATAATGAAGCAATATCAATACTAAACATATATGTTTCAAGTTGTATAACATCCAGATTCCTAGAGGAGACGTTAAGAGAGCTACCAAAAGAAATAGCAAAACTATAATAGTGGGAGATCTCAAACTTGCTCTTTCAGAACTAGAAAAATGGAACCACAAAATAAATAAACCAATATTATTGGTTTATTTTTCTTGGATGAAATAATTTCTGTGACTAAAGAAAAACTGTCTGCATTAGTTTTATTTGTCCAAAACCTTTTTAGCTTAACATAATCAAAACTATCAATTTGGTGTTTAATAATGATCTCCAGGTCTTCATTGGTCACAGATTCCTTCATACCATCATATCATCTGTAAAAAGTGATAATTTGGTTTCCTCATTACCTAGGAAGGAAAGTCCACTAATTCTTTGTCTCTCCTAGATCTATTTTCCAGGTTAGTGTTTTTCCTAGGAGATATTACATTTTTTCTTTTTCTTCTTCTTCTTCTTCTTCTTCTTCTTCTTCTTCTTTTTTTTTTTTTTTTGGTTTTGTTTGATTGATTCTTGAAGTCTTATTGAGTCATTCACTTCCATTTGTTCAATTCTAATTATTATGTTTTTCTTCAGTTACCTTTTTAAACTCTTTTTGTATTTGATCAATTGAATTGTTTTGTTCCTTGCATTTTTTTCATTTCATAATTTCCTTCTGCTCTCAAACTGTAACTCTATTACTATTTTCCCTCTGTTTCATCACAGTTATTTCCAGAAAATTGTGCTGAGTTTTTAAAAAAAAAATTTTTTTGCCTCTGACTGTTTGAGAGAAGTGGAAGATTTTATTTTTTATTTTAAAATCTTTTATTTTCTGATAAAATCTGGATACTGAAAGAAAAAGATGTCTCCATCTTCTTTATTTGAAGAACTACTGTGATATTTACCTCATGTAAATGATGAAAAGGATTCTTGCAAAATGACTGTATTTGTATTTGTATCCTGAGTGTACTAAATGCTGGATGATGGTGTTTTTATAAGTGAAGACATCTGTATTTATGGTGATGATTTGAGGTGAATGGCTGTTTTTTTTTCTTATTGCTAAAATGTTATAAATAATTATCTCTTTTATTAATTGATTTCATTATTAACATATTACCTGTTCAGTAATTTTAATTATATAATTATATTTTATGTATAATTATATAATATAATTATCTTATAAATTCAGTAATTTGGTCCTCATAGTGTTAAACATTTAATATATGGAGAGTTATTAACTATTACAGAGGAGAGTTTTCTCTATTTTTAAATAAGTATTTATGTGGAACCTAGAGTGATTAGCCAATACCAGAAGTCAATCAACAGAACTCCTAAATATTCTATTTCCAGAATGCTGTATGGTTAGCAGTCAACTGTTTTGACTGAATGTTATCATATATTTTTTATGTCTTAGCCCATTCTCTCCTTAAACAATTACAGTCTTAGCCCATTCTCTCCTTAAACAATTACAGTAAAATAACTAAATAATTTAAAGACAAAGCCCCTATATAGATTTATATAGATTTACTATGTGTTTTTCTTATCTGTCACAAGGAGTTAACTACAGAGGTTTCTGTAAATAAACTCCTAGTGATATTTAGAGTTATTACCTTGATTTGTGCCTCTTACTTTAATATTTCTGTGTCACAAGTAGATACAATAAGCTACCTTATTGTCCCATTTTGCAAATGAGTTTAATTGCTATTTAATGATGGCTCATTTGTAAAATAAATGCTTTGGCTGACCTGAAGTTATAATTTTCCATTTCATAAATTCTGTTTTTCAATGAATTGGTTTCTTTTTCATATCTAATTTTGTAAGGAGTTATGTACTTTTCTCATTTCATCAAATCAATCTTTTTAAATAAATATTTTTCTAAATTTATTTTATTTGAAGAAACAGAATAAGCAAGAAAAAAAAAACAGAAAAGCAACACAAAACAAAACGAAAGAAAACAAAAGAGAACATTATCATGTGCCCAGTAAAACATCAGGGAGGATTCAAAATATATGACAACAAATACCAGTTTAAGAAAGTACACACACATATATGTTGAAGAAAGTATATTTATAAGTGTCTGTCTTTTCTTTATTTCATTGTAAATTGTTCTTTTGTTCTCTGTTGCACACCTTATTTACTTTATTCTTTTTCCCGTCTTTCATCCCTGTACTACCTCCAAGCAAGCTACAGTTAAGGAAAGATGTATTTATGTATGCATATGTAGATATATACATGCATATACACTCTCTCTCTCTCTCCCCCTTTCTCTCTCTCTCTCTCTCACGCCCCTCCCCATATAACACATTTTTTAAAATCCCTGCTGACTCTTTCATTAAATTCTGTTCTGTAATTTGGCTTACTATTATTTAACCTCCCCCCAGCCAGGGATCCCTCCCCTCCCTTTGCTTCTTCCCTCACCCTTTGCTTCCCCATCCACCCTATCTATTCCCCCTTATTTCTTTATAGATTATGGAGGGTGCTGTACACATCATGGTATATATGTAGTGTTGCTTATTGAACCCATTTCTGATATGACTAGGTTTTCAGAACTATGAGCCTTCTTTCTCCCTCTAATACCTTTGTATCTATTCTTTCTTTGCATCTCATTTGCATAATATTATTATTTTTATCTTTCCTCTGCTAATCTTTCTTTTGAACTTACCCTATTGTTGATGTCAATCTTAAACATAAAGTATACATTTTCCACATTAAATAAAAACATAAGCAGTTTGTCCATGTTGAGTTTCTTAAAACTGCTCTTTGATATTGGCTATTATATGTTAATATAATATGTTATTTGGTTTAGTTGATAGAAAGTCCTGAAAATCTGAAAGTTCATTAAATTCATGTTTATTCTTTTTGAAAATTATAGAAGATTTTTCTGGATATGATATTTTTGGCCATAGGCCTATTTCTTTTGCTTGTCTGTAAATAAATAAATAAATAAATGTAAATAAATAAAGACCTGTGATCTTTTATTGTAGCTGCTGATTAGTCTTTTACAATTCTAATTGTTGCTCTAGCATATTAGAATTGTTTTCTTTTTTCTTGTATTTTTGCAAAATTTTCTCTTTGATCTGTGGATTTTGAAATTTGGCAATGATATTCCTATGTGTTTTCCACAAAGGATCTCTGAGGGGGTGATTGGTGGATTTTTTTTTCATATTCTATCACTCCAGTACAATTTTCAAGAATTATTTCTTGCATTATTGTGTTAAAGTATTCTTTTTAGTCACAACTTTCTGCCAGTTCAATCATTCTTATATTTTCTCTTCTTGACCTTTTCTCTAGATGTGTTGTTTTCTTATAAGATATTTCACATTCTGCTATATTTTCTCATCCTTTATAATCTCTTTTGTTATTTGTTGGTCTCTCATAGCTTCTCTGGCTTTCCTTTGCCCACTTCTAATTTTTAAAGAAGTATTTTTATCTGTGAGACTCTATATCTACTTTTCTAGAGTTGGTTAACTTTTTTTTTTTTTATAATTTTGCTTTTCTTGGATGGTTTCAATTTTTTTTCTTTAATTTTTCCTCAGTATCTCTCACCTTTATTTTGAATTTTTTGAGTTCTATAAATTCTTTCTGGGCAGGGAGCCATTTCATGCTACTCTTTGGGATAGAAGCTTTTTTTTTTTTTTTTTTAAAGCTAAATTGTTCTCCTCTAAAGATGAATCCTGGTCTTCCCTGTTCCCACAATATGTTTCAATGGTGGGATTATTTCTTCTTTGTCAGTTCATTTTTTTTTTTTTTAAATAAGAGGTATTAGTCTAATTGTGTGGTGGAGGAATGGTGCATCAAACTTCCTTTCAACTCTCCACTCTAAACAGGAATGTCAAAGCAAGAATTCTATCCTCCTACAAATGCCTGCAGTCAGCAGTCCCTGCCCTACTTCCTCTCTACTCATGCAGTTCTGGTTCTTTCTCACCCAGGTTGCCCCTCAGCAGCACAGCTAGGCCTATTGTTTCCAATCAGCAAAGATTCAGTCCAAAAGGTGAAAGTATCTGTGGTTCCAGCTGAGAATCCAGCCATACCCAGATAGCCTAAGAGGTACCCATTTGATGTTTCTGAGGAGCTAGCCTGGAGGTGTTTGAATTTCAGACAGGTTAATCCCAGCCAGGGGTCTTTCTTCAGATTTTATTGAGTGGTATCAAGAAAAACCCTGTTCTGCCTCAAGTCTTAGTTTTTCACCACTCTATGCTTGCTCCAGGTTCAAATTTCTTCTATTTGGAGGGGTACTTGACCAACCTACTCCCCCAAATTCCCCGAATCCTCCCTTAAATAAGTATTTGAGAGAATTGGGTGGGCACTGAACTTAATTGATTAATTGAAATATATGTTACTCATATTTTCATATGAGAAAATTTCTCATCCTGATGGCTTTCTCAGGATTGCTTTTCTTTAGTTCCATCATTATTTTAGATATACAAGAAAAATCAAATGTTCTATTTTGTAGATATTGATATATGTTACAATATCATGTTTGACATTCTTCACATTAATGTACTTTAACTGTTTGTTAGACATTCTTCTCATATATGAAAAAGAAGATGTATATGAGCTAAGATTCTCCCAGTTATAGGAGAGCTTGGCCAAATAACTTTACTTCTCTGAGATCTGCTTTTTTAAACCACAAGATGACGTTAATAATATATTTCATAACTACAATTTAGGCTATTGTTGAGATCCAACATGGGAATATAAAAATTAACAACAGTTAGCAAAGCATTTATTTGGTGTTTAAGCTATGTCAGGCATAATGTTAAATGTTTGAAAAACCAAATTTCTATCACAGAAATATAAAACATCATTGCAGTTTTGCTCACTTATCTGAGTGTACTTTGGAAAAATCATATCTATTAATATGTTTCTGGTCCTTGAGGTACAGATTGCAAAGTGTATGTTCTAGATTTGGACAAAGATGAAAAAATTATTTTTAGTCACTAAATACATAAAATACAGAAGTGATTTGTTTAAAAAATAGGCATACAATCATGCAAGACTTTTTCATTAATTACTTATTAGTTTTCCAAGCTATGAACTTTTTCATGGAAGTCTTCATGTCTTTGTTCCTCAGGCTATAAATGACAGGGTTCAAGGTTGGAGGCACCACTGTATAGAATACAGACAACAAAAGATCTAGACCTGAGTCAGAGTCCAAAGGTGGTTTTAAGTAGGCCATGGTACCAGTTATGATAAAAACAATGAAAACAATAAGATGGGGTAGGCAAGTGGAAAAGGCTTTTGACCGACCCTCAATGGTTGGAATCTTCAGCACAGTTGAAAAGATGTGGCCATAAGACAGAATGACAGAAATACAGCAGAAAACCACAAAGCCAAATCCAATAGCTATATTCACATGAACTGCAATGTGGTTTTCAGAGCAGGAGATCCTGAGTAAAGAAGGGACATCACAGAAAAACTGATGGATCTCCTTAGGGCCACAGAAAGGCAAAGAAAATGTACTAGCTGAGTACATGGCCCCAACTACACTTCCACTGAACCAGGAAGCAACTGCCATCCTCACACAAGACTCTTTGATCATGATGGTTTCATAGTACAGGGGCTGGCAGATGGCTACATATTGGTCATAAGACATCACTGTGAGAAGTGAAATCTCTGATCCTGCAAACAAAATTACTAAAAAGACCTGTAATACACACCCCAAGTAGGAAATGGAACAACTGCAGCTCAGGGAGTTTACAATGGATTTGGGGACTGTGACAGAAATGAAGCAAAGATCCAAAAAAGACAAATTCTTCAGGAAGAAATACATGGGAGAGTGGAGGTGTCCATCAAGAGAGATGAGAGTGAAGATGAGCAAGTTCCCTGTCAGAGCCATCAGGTAGATCAATAAGAAGAGCATGGCATGTAAAATCTGTAGTTCCCAGATATTAGAAAAGCCCATGAGGAGGAATCCTGTCACTGTAGTAAAGTTACCCATGATCTGAGAAGTTCTCAGATCTATCTGTAACTATCTGTAGAGAAAAAAAAACATAAATAATAAGGTCCCAAATAATAAGATTGCACCATAATCTGGGTTTCAGGAGATCTGAACTCTAGAACTGACTTTCCTGCTTTGTAACTTTAAGCAATTCACTATCTTTCTGTCAATCTTAGTTTTCTCATTTGCAAAAAGGGATTATTGGATGAAATAATTTTTTATAATTCACATAGTATATGTAGAATTCAGCATAGCATTCTGAACTGTCCCTCAAAAAATCAAAATCATCTCTGGCTAGGTTTATCATTTTATGGTGTACAAAGTATATGCCTGACAAAACCCTATGAAGTAGAGCGTTTGAGTTATCATTCCCAATCTATGGATAACTTATTGGTGTTCAAGATTAGTGTTCCCATATCTGATATAAAAGCCTGAAACAGGTGTTTTGATTTCAATTCTATTTTAGCTTATCCAGCCTCCTTTCCAAACTTGAGGCAAATCTCTACTTAATCTTCATAGAAGAATATCTATCTTTCCTAGTCTCAAAATTGATAGGGATGGAATTTCTTTAAAGTTTTTTTTCAGTAGTCCAAATACCTCAAAATGCCAAAATCTTTAGCTCAAGACTAGAATTGTCATATGAATGAGACCAAGAGTATAGATTTGAACTTTATGCAATTTATTTGTTATCTTCTTGTTTCTGGTCCATAAACAGTCATTTCTATTCCAGACTGCTCTTCTTGCCATAATAATCAACTATCAATCAAAAAGTAACTTTCTAAACATTCTCACTAGTCTATCCACAATTTTCTTTTCCTGTAGAGAGAGAATAGTTAGTGAATATTCTGGGTAACTAAGTTACTTTCCCTATGTTGAAATCTATATCTATATCTATATCTATATAAAACAACCTAGGATGAAATAAAGGTATAGTATATATAAAAAAGTTTGGGTAGCTGTGAGAGAATGTATTGCTAAATTCTGTTTTGGATCCTTTTATATATTCTTTTTTTCTTATGGGTTTAACTTTCATCATTTGTCTTATCTGGGAGGAAGCTCACAAACCCTATCTCTCTGCTTGGTTCCAAGAGATCTTGCAGCTTTGTCTTTGGCTTCTGCCTCTGCTTTCCTCCAGCCAGCACCAAGTTGGAAGATGCAATGAATCTCTTGCCTCGAAGATAGTGTTTGTGGGCTTTCTTGCAGCGTGCTCCTTTCGGACTCCTGGGAATGCTGTCAAGAAAAACTCCATCAAGTGGCTTACTGGAGCTGTATTTATGCTACTTCTCCGAGAGTGGGATTGCGGGATATCTCCCAGCATGCTCTCTGGCCCTAAGGGAGGTGTTAATTCAGATATATCTTTCTAAACCCTGAACTCTTCCAAACATGTGAACTCCATTGAGTACTTAGATACTTATGAGCTCTCTAAAGGTGTGAACACAAGCATCATTTCCATCAGTTTTACTTAGTACCTTGTTTCAAGTTCTGGCCCAAAATATCTCTTTCTAAGATCAAATCAATCATATTGAACCATGCCAAATGTCTCTATCAACTCCAAAGGCTTAACAGTTTGTAAAGATTCCAAAAGTCTTATATTTCCCATATGAATGTATCTACTCCTACTATCTATCCCAAAGTCTTTTCATATATCACCAACTGAACATTGGTTATTTTAAATTTAAATGGCATTTAAAAAATTTCTGAAATAGAATCACTTATTTTGTATCCCCACCTCCTGATGCCTGCTTTTCTTCTAAATTTGCCATATTTCTGTCAAGGGAACAACCATGCTTCCTGTTGAGGACCACACATAGTGTGAAATCCAGAAAGTCTGTAAAGTCTTAGCAGGGAATTACACAAGGAGGTGTATTGCATTGGTTCTCACAGGCCCTGCAACTGTGTATTACAAAGTTAAGGAGTTGCAAATCAATCTCTACTGTTATCTTACTTTTAATTTGAGCTAGCAGATTTGCTGTAAACCAACATGACTGGCTATCAGAAATAAATGTCTGGAGGTCATAAAACATTGTTACAGATGTAGGTGTTGCTTGCAAAGGAATGTATGCTTTTCTTTAACCAATAATAACTTTGCCGTTCTTTGAAAATATTTATATTCTGCTTAGGGAATAGAATAAGTCAGAGATTTTCATTGATATACAGTTGCCTCTCGTCTCCATGTAGCATTTGTGTTTTCTTACATGATATGAGCTATTCTACTGGTCAGAATTAGATCCCAGCTGGTACTAACAAGTGGTCCCTAACACTTCCAATCACCCTGGTTCATGATTCCAATTTAAATATCATTTCACAATATACTCTGTTGTTAAATCTTGCTTTTCCCGTTTTAAAAATTATCCACTTTTTTCGATTTATGTAATCACTATCTAATTCAGGCTCTCATCCCTATTTCGAGGGAGTATTGTCATAACATCTTAATTGGTATCCATGCCTTGTTTCTCCTTACTACAATGTATTTACCACATTAGATACAAAATGATTTTAATGTACAAGTATGATCATGTCATATAATCTTTGCCCCTTAACCACTCAGTAAGACCTACTAGTTCCTTACTACCTCTGGAATCAAATATAAACTTTTTTTTTTGTTTTACATTTAAAACTCATGATATTTCTAAGTTTATATAACATGAATTCTCTTAGTGTATTCTAAATACCAGTCAAACTTTTTGCTATTTTTCACACATAAAACTCTTTCTCAGATGTTTAAATGAATGTCTTTCTCTTTCTATTGTCTATTCCCCATGCCTACAATACATTTCCTATTCTTTCTCTCTTAAAATCCCTGTTTTTTTAAAGACATATCTCATATTATCTTCTGTCATGAAATCTTTTTTTTATCCATGCAAGTTGCCAATATCACATAACCCTTTCTTGGATAAACTGCACTTGTTTTATATGAGTTTATCAATGTTGATAAAGATACCATAATTGACATCTATATAAATATTTTGTCTATTATATATATATATGTGTATATGTGTATGTCTATATATATATCTCTACACATACATACATATACATACAAATATATATATATAAGCAAATCATTTAAGCCTGTTTTCCTGTTTTCTCATCTGTAAAATGAGCAGAATTACTCCAGTATTTTTGCCAAGAATACTTCAAAAGGAGTCACAAAGAATCAGATCCAACTGAAAATGATTGGACAATATACACATAGATATACCCATACTCATATACATAGACACATTATCTTCCCTGTTAGGATGGAAGTTCTTGTTCTTATCACAATTGTGGGCACATGGTATGTATTTATTTTACAAAATGCTTGTTGACAGAGAATTTACCACTGATCAGCAAGACAAAACAAACTTTTGCACTTTATAAAAGAAATTTTACACTGTAAGTAGGATTTCAAAAGTCAAAAATATTGAACTCATGGAAGCAGGTGTTAATTGCATGGTACAAGAAAATGTGTTGGGAATGGGTAGGACAAGTTCTGGGAATAGAAATAATTATTTATTTTCTCAGTGTGGGGATCATATAAAGTTCCAGATATTATAACTTGATATCACTTAATGCACGAGTCATACTAATAATATAAAATATACACATGTTTTCTAGGGTCAAACTTTTGAATACAATTTAGGAGATTTATTTTAAGATGCAATAGTCTCTCCTTCCTGATAAAAATGTATTACCAACACTGCTTATAATTCTTTACATCAATCTGTGAAATTTTATCATAAATTTTTTAAAATTTTGGATTAATATGTCTGCTTTGTTTTAGAAGTCAAATGTAACTCAAAATTTATTATAAGCAGTGAAGAATCATTTTGAGTTAATTTAGTTAGATAGTTTCTTCTAACATTTACTTGATGTAAGTTGAGAGAATAAGAATTTTGAAGGAAAAGGTAAGAGAATAGAGAGGCAGCAAGAGAAAGAGGGAAGCAAGAACACACAAAATACAAAATTTAGTAAAGACTGCGATATCATGTGGTGACTACAATAAGAGATTGATGATAAAGATTAGATTCAAAGGGAAGAAGAAAGTAGAGGTGGAGAATGTAATTGTTAGATGTTACCTAAAATAATTTTTTTCTTCAGTTTTGCTTAAGGCCAGCAAGTATTTTCACAAATAAGTAACTATTTTCATACAAAGTTAGTAAAGACTATATGCATGGGATATAAATAACGTATTAAGCAACTGAATGTTAAGAGCATAAATATTACCCCTTTCTTCATATATTTACATTATTTTTCATGCTTAATATCCTACAAAAGTTATAGAAATATACTATGATCTATTTTTGCTTGGGGAAAAATGGACATCTGTATTTTGATATCAGAAAATAAAAATTCATACCTTATAACTAGTTAAATTCTTCAAGCCATTAATATAAGGTAAAACTATGAGATCTCCATCACGAAAACAAGTTTACATTGGGGTGGGGATATTTTTCACAAATGGTAGAAAGATCATGACCTGAAGAGGTAACAATATTTTGCTTTCTTTCCATCAGTTCCTGGGCTCAATATTATTCCGAACACATGGAGACTTCCTATAGTAGTACTGGGATGAAAGACTCAGGTCTCCTAAGCAATGGAAAGCACTTCACCATGTTGATTGTAGCATTTAAATTTTCTATAAATAATTGTATATCTTAGACAGTACTGTTCTCTATCATGAATGTTGAAATTCTTACCATATGATTGCATCATTCCCTTTTCTAGGATTCTTTGAGGCAGAATGATCTGGAATTTTGATAAACATTTCTAAAGCCCTTTAGCAACATTTCCCCCATTCCCCTGAATAGCTCAGACCCCAGAACCCTCAACTGGTTTATTAGCATTGCCACATCCAGGATGTCACTGGAGGACTTGCCATGCTAACAAGAGAAATACCCTAGTGTCCATTTGATGCCAATTTTTAATTGTTTTTAATTGGAAAAAGAAAATTTCCTATTGATAATTTTTGGTTTTAGCAGTAGATAAATATAAACAAATATAAAACATCAAGAAAGTGTAATTCTTTGTAAAAGTATTAAAACGTTCAGAATGCTGTTATTGACAGTACCCACAACATTTCACTTTTGTCATTTATTCTTCATTTAAACTTGCAGGAATGGGGAAACTTTTTTTTTTCTGCAAAGGGCCCATTTAGATACAAAATTAGCAACTTATAGAACTCAAGTCATATGAGATTGTTGTACCTAGCTTTCAACTCATCATCACTTGCAGTAGAGATAAAGAGAGATTTGATTGTAGACTTTGAGAGAGCCAATAAAAACTGAGACACAGGGTGTCAAATGTAAGGAAGAATAAGAGTTATAGTTTGTATTTATATAAAAGGCAACAAAGCATCCTAGCATCAAGGATAGTCATTGTTGAATTGTTGGGCAAATACTTTATGTAATTAAATGATAGATTATTATTGTTGACTGTTGCTTTATACACACACACACACACAAACACACACACACACACACATTCCTGGTGTCTGACTCTTTCCAAGAGAGCTATCTCTTATAGCATTTTTTAAAGGAAAAATACAAACATTGGTAAAATTGTTCAATATCATAAAAGCTGAAAATATGTGTCATATTCCATCCCTATAGACTCAAATGGGTGGGATTTTTTCCATCTTGAACATTCCCCTCTCAATTTGATTGGTATATGATGATTCCTTAGTTTTCAAAATGTACATTTCTCTGGTTACTAGTGATTTTGGACCTTTACATTTAAAAAAAAATCCTATCTTAATAATTTAAAAATCTGTTCAACAATATTAGTAATAATAAAAAATTAGTAATAGTCTTAAAAGCTATGTTCATATGCTTTGAAAAATTATCTTTTAAGAAGTGGATTTAAATCATCTTGATTTTTGACAATTCCCTGTAAATGTTGGTTATCATATATACATCAGAGAATTAAAATATAAACCATTTTTATTCTGTATCTTTTCTTGTTTTAGTTGTACTAATTTAATTTTTAAGAAAATTATTTATAACATAAATAGATTAAGTTGCATTTTTAATTCTATTGTATCAGCACGGCTCAACTATGAATAAAGATGAAAACAAAAACTGTCTCTAATCTGAGTTTACAATGTATTTAAGGAGACATTTATTTACAAATATATACAGAATTAAAACAAAATAAATACAGACTAGCAAATAAAAGATATTTTTCTTTAGGTGGTACTCATGAAATATTTCAGTGTTGGAAAAATTAAAATTTAATCTTATCCAAAAAGAAAATGAAAGGTATGTGACTAAGTTGCCATATGTACAAATGAAGACTTTCAAAGAGGAATTTTAATAAAAGATAACATCACAGAGATTTGTAACATGAAGCAATCTATTTGATTTTTAGGTAGACGCTCTTAATAATATAAAAAGAAGACTTAAACTTTCCTAAGCTTTTTATAATGCCTTGAATATTGTTTAAGGACTATATTTTATTAAATTATTTCTTTGCATTTATTTGTTCATAACATTTTAATGATGACATCAGTAGTTTGTTTATTATGTAATGTTTATTGTATTAATAATTTCCTAATAAGTATTAATAATCTAAATCCTACTTGGACATGATAAACTATATTGTATACATTGAAAAAGCTTTTAAAATATATTAGTTACTATTTATGTATCATTGTTCACTATAATCACTAGTCTCTTCCATTTCTCCATTATAGTTACCTGATTTAGGCATTACAATCACAACTATCTCTAAAAAATGCCTTGATAAAATATTTTCTTTATCTGAAAAGTTTAGGCAATATATTTTTAAAAAAATATTTGTCAGACTTTGTACACAATGCCTTTAAAGTACAGGTACAGGTAATTTTTTTTTTTTCTATTTGAGTTCATTTATGGTTTGCTTAATTTTTCTCAGATTTAAGTTATTTCCTTATCTGTTTAGTTTTAATCTGCTAACTTTTTATTTTGGTACATCTCAATGGATTCAGACACTTTTGTTTTTCTTGCCATATCATATCATTAGGTATAACATTTTGTAACATGCATTTTTTGTTTACTGTGAATTTTCTACAATTTTAATATTTCTCTATTTTTTAAAGTGAAAATTAATTTTAGTGATTGTTTCAATAAACAAGATTCCAGCATTTGTTTGTTTTTAAAATTTGAAATTTATCCTAACTTTCATTTTTGTGCTTACACTGGGATTATTTTGTAATTGTATGTTAAAATTGTGACTACTATACTTTTCTCTTTCTAAAATAAGTGTTCAGTAATATACATTTTTCTCTATTATTTACCTTTGATATATCTCATGAATTATGTTATATTACATCATTATTTTAGGTCTTTTAATAGATCTATTTTATCATTGACTTAGGCATTTCCTCTAATATGAAAATTATAATCAACACAAGCTTTTTTTATTATATGCAACTAGTTGGTATCCTACAATAAATTCTCAAGAGGATGTCTGTTCAATGTGTTATGGGTTTCAACATTGTATTAATATCAATGGAGAATATGTACTACCCTATGATGTTCACATTACTCCATGACTAGTCTTCTTTCAATTCTGGTCTCTACCACTATCCTTCATTGATAATATGTAGTTGCAACTAGGTCATGTACACTACACAGCCTTCTATTGTCCTTTTTGTTATCACTAATGTTTTGGAAGTATGTACTTTGCAGTCATATAGAAGTACTAAATAAAGTAATATTGAAAAAGTAAGCAAGCTTCAGGGAGAGGCTTAGGATGGTAATATCACTGGACATTTTCCAAAAGACAAACCACTTTGACCTTTCATTTATTTACTAAGGTCACTGACAACTTTGGTCACTGGCTGATAACATTACAAACATCATGTTGTTCAATTAAGGACTTCTTAAGCTTTTTCTTTTGGAATGACAGAATTAATTTAGGGTCCTTTTAATTTAATGCTATAATAATGATTATCAATATTAAATTATATCAAGCCTACTTGTAACCTAGGCCTATGTTCAATTATTCCAATGTTCAATTATTCAGAACATTTCATTTTCAGTCCCAAATGTCCCATACAATCATCTTGTCCCTAGAAACATCTTCCCTTGGACATTCTGGAATAGGTCTCATTCACAAAGCAGAGTGAAAGAAGACTCCTCCTAGAATATATAAGTATATTTAGTTACAATTTACTTGCAATGATTTCTAGGTAGTTCAGTAAATATTCCAGAAACCAGACTCAATACAATTTAGTACAACTTCCAAACATTTTTCTAGTAATTATTAATGTGGTGAAAACTCATTTGAACCTTATTGATCTAATCCTATTAGCAATAGAACTATAAGAAGAACAAAAATTTTAAAAGCCCTAATTCACCAGAAATTTCAGAGAATTTCAATTTTTGCATATCACTTGCTGGTTCTATCTTGACTTGAATCTATACCTGATAGTCACAATGCCATCAGCAGACTGAAGGAAGAACCTTAAAAAAGTATCATGGGGATCTGACTTTCAAAATAAGCCCTTCTTTCTCTTAATATTATCATACCAGGACATCAAAACAGGGAAGCAAGATTTAAAATTTCTTAAACATTGTTAATATAATTGTATACATAAATCTTTAATGCAATTTGGAAACTTTTTTTTTTTACTAAAACTTATTGAGAATCAGTTTATGGCCCCTTCTTTTTTTTCCTGAGGCATTTGGGATTAAGTTACTTGCCCAGGATCACACAACTAGGAAGTATTAAGTGTCTAAGTCCAGATTTGAACTCAGGTCTTCTTGACTTCAGGGCTGGTGTTTCATCCACAGAGTCACCTAGCTGCCCCCAAGTTTGCTTATCTTAGTAGAAGCAATAGGAAGCAATTTATATCTGTAAGTCGATTTCTATTCCTATCTCTAATAAGACAAAAGTGTAATATAAATGTTTTCTATCTAAATAGAAAAGTGAAATTTTTTTTAGTATATGATTGTGACAGAATTTTGCTATAAGGAACGATTACCAGGCAGACTTCAGAAAAACCTGGAAAGACCCACATGACCAATCTAAAGTGAAGTGAGCAGAACCCAGAAAAGTATATGTAATGACATAAATTCTTCACAATATTCAACTACAAATGATTTACTTATTCTTTTTTATTTTTGAGTGAATGAAAAAGCATTTATTAAGCATGATTCAGTTTCAGTACTTTGCAAACTATTGGGGATACAAATATGAAAGCAAGAAAGTCCTTGACCAAAAAGAAGCCTATATTTTTATGCATAAACATATTTATACAATTCTCTTGCTGCACAAGGAGAAAAAAAAACGGATCAAAGAAGGTAAATGAGCAAAAAAACAAAATGTAAGCAAAGAACAACAAAAAGAGTGAGAATGTTATGTTATATACCATATACAGCTCCCACATTCCTCTCTCTGGGTGTAGATGACCCTCTGTTGCAAGGTCATTGGAATTAACATCAGTCATCTCATTGATTGTCATATAATATTGTTGCTGTGTACAATGATCTCTTGGTTCTTCTCATTTCACTTAGCATCAGTTCATGCAAGTCTCTCCAGGCTTCCCTAAAATCATCCTCCTGATCACTTTTTATAGAACAATAACATTCCATAACATTCATATACCAAAACTTATTCAGCCATTCTCCAACTGATGTCATCCATTCAGTTTCCAGTTTCTTGCCACTACGAAAAAGGGGTTCCACAAATATTTTTGCACATGTGGGTCCCTTTTCTTCCTTTCAGATCTCCTTGGGATATCGGCCCAATAGAAACACTGCTGGATCAAAGGATATGCACAATCTGATAACTTTTTGAACATAATTCCAAATGGCTGGATCTGTTCAACCAACAATGTATTGGTGTCCCAGTTTTCGCACATCATCTCCAAAATTCATCATTATATTTTCCTGTTATCTTAGTCCCTGAGAGGTTTGTAGTGGTATCTCAGAGTTGTTTTAATCTGCATTTTTCAGAACAATAGTCATTTAGAGCACCTTCTCATATCAGAAATGGTTTTAATTTCTTCATCTGAAAATTGTCTGTTCCTATTCTTTGGCCATTTATCAATAGAAGAATAGCTTGAATTCTTATAAATTTGAGTCAGTTCTCTATATATTTTAGAAATTAGGCCTTTATCATAACCCTCAATTTATTGCTTCCCTTCTGAGCTTGTCTGCATTAGTTTTATTTGTACAAAAACTTTTGAAACTTAATATAATCAAAATTATCTGTTTGGTGTTCAATTATGAGTTCTATTTCTTCTTTGGATACACATTCCTTCCTTCTACAGATCTGAGAGAGAAGAAACTATCCTACATTCTTCTAATTTGCTTCTAATATCATTCTTTATGTCTAAATCATGAACCCATTTAGATCTTATGGGTGTATGTGGTGTTAGGTGTGGATCAAGCCCTAATTTCTTCCAAACTAGTTTCTAATTTTATTAGCAGTTTTTGTCAAATAGTGAGTTCTTATCCCAAAAGCTGGAATCTTTAGGTTTGTCAAACACTAGATTGCTATAGTTATTGACTATAGCTATAGGGATTGACTATTTTGTCCTGTGATCCTTACGTATTCCACTGATTGAATATTCTATTTCATAGTCAGTACGAAATGGTTTTTGATGACTACTGCTTTATAATACAGTTTGGGTTTGGCACAGGTAGACCACCTTCATTAGTATTTGTTTTCATTAATTCCCTTGAATTCTTTACTTTTGTTCTTCCAATTGAACTCTGTTATTATTTTTTCCTAGTTCTGTAAAATAATTTCTTGGGGGTTTGATTAGTATGGCACTAAATAAGTAGATTAATTTAGGTAGTATTCTCATTTTTATTATATTTGTTTGGCCTACCCATGACCACTTGATATTTTTCCAACTGATTAGATCTGATTTTTTTTCCTGTGGAAAGTGTTTTGTAGCTGTGTTCATATAGTTCTTGACTTTCCCTGGCAAATACATTCTCAAATATTTTATACTATCGACAGTTATTTTTAATGGAATTTCTTTTTGTATCTCTTGCTGCTCAACTTTGTTGATAAAATAGAAAAATGCTGATATTTTCTGTGCATTTATTTTGTATACTGCAAGTTTGGTAAAGTTGTGACTTGTTTGTACTAGTTTGTTAGTTGACTCTCCAGGGCTCTATAAGTATATCATCACATTATCTGTAAAGAGTGATAATTTGGTTTTCTCATGACCTATTCTAATTCTTTAATCTCTTTTTCTTCTCTTAATCCCAAAACTAACATTTTAAACATAAAACTGAATAGTGATGGTGATAGTGGGTAGCATTGTTTCACTCCTGATTTTGCTGGAAATGGTTTTAGTTTGTCCCTATTACATATGACGATTGCAGGTAGTTTAAAATAGATGCTATTGATTATTTATTCCTATACTCTGTAGTGCTTTTAATAAGAATGGATGTTGGAGTTTATCAAATGCCTTTTCTGTACCTAT
Source organism: Sarcophilus harrisii (assembly GCF_902635505.1). Classification (NCBI taxonomy): domain Eukaryota; kingdom Metazoa; phylum Chordata; class Mammalia; order Dasyuromorphia; family Dasyuridae; genus Sarcophilus; species Sarcophilus harrisii. The sequence continues at coordinate 229,932,656 of NC_045429.1, forward strand.
TGAGATAATCATATGATTTTTGTTAGTTTGGTTATTGATATAGTTGATTACACTGAAAGTTTTCCTAATATTGAAACAGTCCTGCATTCCTGGTATAAATCCTACTTGTTCATAGTGTATTATCCTGGGGATGACTTTCTGTAATCTCATTGCTAATACTGTATTCAAGATTTTTGCATCAATATTCATTAGGGGGATTGGTCTATAATTTTCTTTCTCTGTTTTCACCCAACCTGATTTAGCCTCAGCATTTATGTCTGTGTCATAAAAAGACTTCTTTCTTATTTTTTCAAATAGTTTATATACTATTGGAATTAATTGTTCTTGAATGTTTGGTAGAATTCACATGTAAAAACATCTGGTCCTAGAGATTTTTCTTAGGGAGTTGATTAATAGATGGTTCTATTTCTTTTTCTAAAATGGGGCTATTTAAATAATTTATTTCCTCTTCTGTTAACCTGGGCAATCTATATTTTTTATAGATATTTCTCCATTTTATTTAGATTATCAAATTTATTGGCATATAGTTAGGCAAAATAACTCCTAATTATTGCTCTAATTTCCTCTTCATTGTTGGAAAGTTCTCCCTTTTCATTTTTGAGACTAACAATTTGATTTTATTCTTTCCTTTTTCTAATCAAATTAATTAAAGCTTTATCTATTTTGTTGGTTTTTTCATAAAACGAACTCTTAGTTTCATTTATTAATTCAATAGTTTTCTTATTTCCAATTTTATTGATGTCCCCTTTTATTTTCAGAATTTTACATTTGGTATTTAATTGAGGATTTTAATTTGTTCCTTTTCTAGCTTTTTTAGTTCTAAGTCCAATTCACTGATCTTCTCTTTATTTTATGCAAATAAACATCTAGAGATATACATTTCCCCCTTATAACCACTTAGGTTGCATCCCACACATTTTGCTGTCCCATTATTGTCATTGTCTTGAATGAAATTATTTATTGTGTCTATAATTTGTTGTTTTACCCATTCATTCTTTAGGATTAGATTATTCAATTTCCAATTAATTTTTGTTCCATGTTTTCTTGGCCTTATATTGCATTTGATTTTTATTGCATTATGGTCTGAAAAAAAGGTATTTACTATTTTTGTCTTTCTGCAGTTGATTTTGAGGTTTTTGTGTCTTAATATATGGTCAGTCTTTGTATAGATTCCATAAACTGCTGAGAAAATGTAAAATCCTTTCTTTCTCCATTCAATTTTTTCCCCAAAGATCTATCATACTTGTTTTCTAACATTCTATTTGCCTCCTTAATTTCTTATTTATTTTGTGATTTAATTTATCTCGTTCTAAGACAGCAAGTTGAGATCTCTCTTGCAATATAGTTTTGCTGTTTATTGCTTCTTGCATCTCTCTTAACTTCTCCTGTAGGAATTTGGATGTTATACTATTTAGTGCATATATGTTTAGTATTGATATTGCTTCATCTATGGTACCCTTTGGTAAAATATAGTTCCCTTCCTTATCTATTTTAATTAGAGCTATTTTTGCTTTTACTTGATCTCAGATCAGGATTGTTACCTCTGCTTTTTTTACTTCACCTAAAGCATAATAGATTCTGCTCCAGCCCTTTACCTTCACTCTGTATGTATCACAATTCTTTAAATGTGTTTCTTGTAAACAACATATTGTAGGATTCTGGCTTTTAATCCAGTCTGCTATCCACTTTTGTTTTATGGGAGAGTTTATCCCATTCACATTCACAGTTAAAATAACTAATTCTGTATTTCCTGCCATCTTATTTACCCCAAGTTATGCTTTTCTCTTTCCTTTTCCCCTTTACTTTTCCCCAGTATTTTGATTTTGATGACTACCTCCCTCAAACAACCCTTCCTCTTTAGAACCCCTCCTCATTTTTTCTACCTTTCCCCTAATACTTCTGTTTTCCCTTCTCTTCATCTTTCTCTTTCTTTTCCCTTTTTCCTTCCCACTTCCTACTATAGGAGGTATTTTATATTTTCTTCTATTTTTTTCATTTTTATTTTTCTTTGACTGACTCAAAGTCTCATTGAGTCATTCACTCCCATTTGTTCAATTCTAATTTTAGTGTATTATTTTCTTCAGTTACCTTTTTTAGATCCTTTTGTATTTGCCCAATTGAATTATTTTATTCATTGTATTTTTTCCATTTCACAAATTTTGTTTTTCAATTAATTGATATCTTTTGCATATCTATTTTGTAGGGCATCATATTCTTTTTTCCATTCCTTCTTGCAATGATCTCATGTCCTTTCCCCATTTTTCTTTTTCTTTTTTAACATCCTTTATGCAATCTTCCAAGAAAGCCTTGTGAAATGGGTACCAGCTGATATCTCCCTTTGGGGTTTCATCTGGAATTGATTTGCCTTTAGGAACCTCAGGATTTGAGATCTGTTCTCTCACTCTATAAAAGCTTTCTATCATGAGAGTTCTTTTTGTTTTTTTGTGCATAATTTTTTTAGGTTGAGGTCTGCTCTTAATGGAAAGAAGCAACAGCTGCTTTAGCTTGCTCTGGAGCAGTTCTGGTGATTGACTTCCAGTGTTGGATAATCACAGCTAGGTCCAGCTTTCCTCTGGGGCTCAGTGGTTTACAATTTGCTTTTTGTAGCAAATCTGCCAAACTACCTGCTTGCAACCAGGACATTATAGCCTATGAGGCTCACAGAAGATTCTCATGTGGTGGAAGCTGCAGCACTGTGACTCCCCACCCCAGCTTCTTGCTTTGGTCTTCCTGTGCTGTGATTTGGGCTGGCTGACTGTCCCCCTGCCCATTTGAAACAAACCTGTTCTAAAGTTGTTCCAAAGTATCTTCTTGTGGGAATATGTTGTACTCCAAATATTTGTGTGTTCTTTGACTCCAAAATCAGTTTAGAGGCTTAATCTGTGTTGGTTTGAGAAAAGGACAGAGGTGGTCACAGAAAGTCATGTCTGCTCTCTGTCATCTTGGTTCGAGTAGTGAAATTTGAAAAAGAAAACAAGATCAAGCACTTTTCTCAAAGAATTATATCTATTTTTATCTATATATCTATGGTTATCTAGGTATCTAGAGATCATAGTCTGATCCTGTTGTCTTTTCTTTTCCTTTTTTTATAATTCAGAATATCTTTAATAATTTACAAATAAAAGCACTCTAACAATTTTTTTTTACAGAAAAAAATGTGACCTAATCTCTAAAACAAGTGTGGAAATAAGAAAAAAAAAAGAATCATAGTCTGATATGAAATTCAAAGTTAAGAATACACATGTAATCTTTGAAAAAAGAATAAAGTAATAAATCACTTCCCCCACATTATTCATTAAAGTCAACTAACATTTATCCCAGAAATGAGAATAACATTCAACATTAGGCTAATGATAATAATAATCACAACATCAACAAATAGCAAAAATAAATATACACAGAAAACCTTTGACAAATTATATCAATCACTTATAAAGGAGGAATACTGTAATAGAATCACTATATGATCAAAATTTTTATCTAAATTGCAAAGTTAGCATTATTTACAATAGTGATATACTAGGTCTTTCTAATAAATAAAGGAAAATAGCAAAAATACCCAATTTTCCTATTTAATAATGTAAACATGCAGAAATTCTAGTAATAGTAATAAAATACATATGAATAATTTAAAATTGAAGGAAAATAACTATTTTATATTTTGCTGTAGTTCATTAAGAATGTCTCTTCCCAATTTTTAAAATTAATTTTACCATTTCCCTTTTTTTTTGTTTTGGAATGTTAGAATGTGTTTAGACTATTAAATTGGTTTATTAGGCTTGAGTTAGGATCAAAGAGTAAACAATTTGAAAAAGATATAGGAAATTGCATTTTTATAGCATCACTAAATTTTTATAATTCCTATTTTGATATTTTCCCACATTACAATTAAGTGACTAGTAAAATCTCATTTGTAAAGAGATATAATTTTAGAACTATAAATTAAAAATTTTTATATTTTTCAGAAAACTGTAATTTTCATTCACTTGTCTTACAGTGCAGAAATGCTTTTCCAATTCCAAAAGATGTTTCAAAAAGTCACACAACTTTACCTTCTGGAAATTAAACTTTTATATTTTTTTCCTTGAAACTCACAGAAATTTTCTTGTATAATTAGTCTCCTGGTACTAGCAAAGCTTCTTCTTTTTATGACCCAAGGGTTCATTAAAAAATAAGAACCACAATATTTGAATATCTATTCTATCCCTCAATGTAAAATAAAATTTTGGGAATAATTACATCAAAAAACAAACATACTGCATTCTGTGAGATATCTTGACTCTGTGTCTTTGCTTCAGAACTCTATTCTCAATTTTTTTCACTTCCCTCTCTTTCTCTCTTTTTATGTTACTCTACAACACCCTTCATATTTGGTTCCTTTCTTCTCACAAATCAGTATCTTAGTTCTGGCTTTCATCATTTTTGCAATAACATGCTTATACTCTTCCCTACCACAAGTCTCTTCCCGTTTTAATTCTTTCTGTATTCAGTTGACAAAATAATATATCTAAAGAATGGGCTTTATATATCATTCTACTGCAAATATCATTGGTTTCTTATTACCCCTAAAATAAAATAGAATGCTTTTTTTTTGATACCTGGATCCAACTTACCTCTTCAACCCTAGTATACATTACTGAACTGGATGCTTTTTAGATCTACTCAAATGAACATTTTTTGTGTTCCTTACATACAACACTTCAAACTCCTATTTCTTTACCTTTATTCTGACTGTTTTCCATGCATGGAATGCAATTAGTCCTTACTTTAGACTCTTAGAATCACTAGTTTCCTTCAAGGTTTAGCTTATGTTTCTTCCTATGTGAAAACTTTTTCTGATCACTTCAGTTCTGATCAGTCTAGTAGTACATCTTCCCCAAATATCCTTAGTTATGTGAAACAAATTTTCTTGGTATTTATTTATGTACACACTTTATATTTTATTAAAATACAAGCCTGGATTATTTGGTTTGTTTTTTGTGCCTCCATAATAGATAAAGTTTTTGATAAATAGTAGATACTTTATTAAGCTAGCTGATTATCTCTGCTACTTTATTATTTTTATAACCCTATCAAAATCATAAATTTAATCTAGGAAGATTTGTTCTTAAGGAAACTATTGAGTCTTTGTAATATATATATATATACCATGAAGGGTATAGCACTCTCTAAAATATATAAAGAAATAAGGGTGGAGGAATGGGTGGACAGGAAGCAAAGTGTGAGGAATTCATAATTAAAAACAAAACAATTTAAGGAGCAGAATTAAACCAAAGTCAGCATATCTGGAAAAGATATATGTGTATGTATATGGGGAAGGAGAGTATGTATGTATGTGTATGTATGTGCATGTATATATATATATATATATATCCTTTCTTAACTATAGCCAGTTTAGGGGTGGTGGAGAGAATGAAAGGAGAAAAAATAAAGTAAAAAATCTGTGCAGCAGAGAACAAAAGAAAAGTGTACAAGGAAGTAAAAAAAAAAGACAAACACTCATGAATATAATTTCTACTTATATACATTCTAGAACTAGTAATTCCTCCCTGATATTTTGCTGGGCACATGATAGTGTTGTCTTTTGTTTTGTTTTGTATACCTTTTCTGTTTTTCTTTTTTCTTCTTTTTTTAAAATGCAATTTTAAAAATTAAATTAAATTAAAGAAGACATAATATTGATCACAATAAAGCAAAATTATATTCAATAAAGGGCTTTTGAAGAAAATTAAAGGGGTACCTAAAATGAAATGGAGTTCCTTATAGGAGGGTTTTTTATTCATTGGAGATGTTCAAGACAAGTTTCAATGACTACTAGATGGTTTCATCATAAAGATGATTCATTTTCAAAACCAAGGGAATCTATTATCTTCTCATATATGAATGTAAACAATTGTTAATATTTCTCCATGATCTTTAATTCTGCTTTTAGCCATCGATTTCCTTATTCATTGTGTCCAATGACTTGAGTTAACTTAAAAAGGTCAAGGTCTCCTACTGCATCCAGAACCATTTTCAGTTGTCCTGTTTTATATCTTGCTGCTGGACCCATATGGCTCTGAGGAGAGAATGAGGCTGGTGACTTTGCACAGCCCTCCCTCACTTAAATTCAATTCACTTGCAAATCATGGCATCATCTTCCTGATCAACCCATTCAGGAAAGTTAAAGAACAAGAATTCAAATAACTCTAGGACAATATATGAAAAAGTATAATATCCACTTGCTTCTAGAAGACAGAACAGAAGCTATTATGTAGAAGCTAAAGAAAAGCAAGTTTCAGTTGGATTGAAGAAAAACTTTGTAGCCATTAAAGCTGATAAAAAATGGATTGAATTGCTTTAAGAGATAATGAGAGTTCTCTGGAAAAGGAAAAGCTGGATGAACACTAAGTGATTATATTGTAAAGGGGCTTTTTGTTGATGTTCTGGCTTGATTAAATGATTTCTGAAGTCCCTTTCAGCTTTGTGTTTAAATAAACACATTTAATTCTGGTAAATGTGAGATTTCTTTCTAGAACTGCCTGCCATCAGACTTTTTTGACTTTTCATGATTCACTGTAAAAAAAATGCATGTATTTGGTTTATGTAAACAAATGCAAATAACATTTATGCTTTTGACTGCCCTTCCTTATCAAAACTGGTCTCCTATCTGTCATTCTCAGAGGGTACTGTTTTCTGCTAGGTGGCAGCATTACTCCAGAAACAGAGTGTTAGATGTGGAACGGGGTAGGTCTGATATATTCAAAATCTTGAATCTGTCTTGCCCTTGTTGGCTGTTTGATACTGGATAAAATTTGTTACTTTTTTGAGACTCAGTAAGTTGGAGATTACAATAAATTAATGCCTATTGTACTGTGTTGCTCTAATTAAAGTAAGAAATTGTGGGCAAAATATTTTATAAATCTTAACCGATTGTATGAGTATCAATTATTATGATTGTTACTTTCTGACAAATATCTATGTGTTGATATATGTGTTAATGTGCTTTCATTGTCAGTTACCACAAGTACATTTTAATAGAACAGAAAATGTGTTGTCACAAATTTACCAACATATCCTTCTACAGATACCTTTGAAAGTCTGATACAGTCCATAAATCCCTTCTTAGAACATGTTTTATCTATCTATCATCACAGAATATGTAATATATATGTGTGTGCACTTATACACACTTGTATAAATTTACAAACATGTATAATATGGATAGAATTTTAAGATCTAAGATCACTTGAAAAAAATTGTAGGCTAGGGGTTCTAAAGCTTATTTGTATAATGGACATCTTTGAAAATCTTGTGAAATCCACATACCCCTTCTAAACATAATGTTTTAAATAATATAATTGAATACATAGCATTAATGAAAACAAAAAGAAAATCATTACTTTGAATAGTTATCAAAATAATGAAAACAACAGGTATGTGGACCATTGTAGTTTTAGAATTTATAAATAGGCACATGAAATTTATGAGATCCTTTAAATTAAACTATCTAGACAGCTTCTTCTTTCACTCATGAGCAGGATTCTTATCTTAGAGTTTGGAATAATATTTATATTAATAAAAGGCATAGAGAAAGGACAAAAAGTGGGACATGAGAGGTAGTGTAGTTTAGTAGAAAGGGGGGTAATCTTGGAGTAAAAATAGTATAAGTTCAAGCCCTGCTCTTGCTACAGTTAGCTATGTAAATTTGAGGAAACTGCTTAACATTTCATTGTATAACTTTTACATAGCTTTCAGTTATACAATTATACATTGTTAATATATGTCCCTGGTGGGTGAGTTCCCCATACCAGTGAAATCAGAAATCCAACCCAAAACTTTCTGTGTTAAAGGTGGACTTTGGGATATTAGCATAAGAAGTGCAGGACGAGGCATAGACATGATTCTGGAAAAAGTGAATTAGCTATAGTCTAGCAGAGGTGCTAGAAGTTTTGGGAAATGCTCATTCTTGAAATCAAACCTTTCTGGAAGACTTATGCTGGAGTGAGTGGAGAAATATGTGAAGCCTTTCCATTAGAAACTATTTTAGAGTGGGGACGGCTTTTGTTCAGATGTTCTAATCCTTAACTAGCTGGACCCAAAAGCTCTGGAGGAAAAAAAAAAGTGAGACTGGTGACTCTGCACAGGCCACCCTCTCTTAAATTCAACTCACTTGAATGTTATGTCATCATCTCCCTGATTTTCAAGAACAAAGGACAACCTTTGTAAGTAGAGCTGCCCCAGTTGGAGCCCAATGAAACTGGTCAATTGTGCAATTCATCTTCTTTTCTTCCTTCTTTCCTTCCTTCCTTTCTTCCTTCCTTCCTTCCTTCCTTCCTTCCTTCCTTCCTTCCTTCCTTCCTTCCTTCACACAATCTGCTCTCACCTAAATACAATTCATTTGCATTTCATGACATTCCTTTCTGTGATATCATGGTCTTGAAGGACAAAAAATAATGAAAATTTTAACACTTTTCCACACAAAGATGGGACTAATCATGGTTTTAAGGGAGCAATTGGACTTAAAAGTCTCTCTCCTCCATATAAACCAACATATAACATCAGAGCAAGAGGTTGAAAAATAAGATAAGTGTTAGTGGCATGGAAAATTAAAACTAGAAACTCAAATACTCTCTGATATCAATTTTTCTTTTCTTTTCTCTTTAATTTTGTTTATTAATACCTCTTGTTTTTTACATTGACTTCATTTCCCCAACTATTTCTCCCATTCCCAACCCATCTCTTATAATATAGAAGAAAAAAGAAAGGGGAAAAATGTTCAGCAAAACTGAAAGTACATTAATCAAGTCATGTAGCACATTGGTGTCCCCCTATTTAGAATTTCTATTTTCTATCTGAATTTGAAATAACTGTTATGATATATGCTGTTATATCTCTATGAACTCCACTTCTGCAGAGAATGGAAGGAAACCTATCTTATTATCTCTTCTTTGCTATAAATCTAAAGAAGCATGTGTAAGTTGAGTTAGTTTCTAATGATGTGGGAGAGCATCGGGAATAGCTCCTAAAGCAGCATTAGAATTTCTAAAGATTCCTTCCCCTTCCCCATCCTTCCAGACATCTGATCCAACAGAAGATCATTTGGCCCAAGATTTACTTAAAGCATATATATATATATATATATATATATATATATATATATATATATTACTTAGTTAGTTTCATAGTTTCACTATCCTTCAAATGTTACTTTATAAGTATTGGGTCTCATTGTTTGCTGTCATCTATATTTTTTTAACCTGGCAGATAATTCACATACAGAGCTATGAGAAATTATTCAGGAACTGGACTGTGAAAAGCAATAAATTTGTGCAGTGAGCCAGCTGAAGGACACACTGTCAGCCTTAACATAGGATTTCTCACCTCTAGTCAATTCCTATCAAAATATAACTTTTTAATGAGGTTGTGTTATTTAAGGTGATCCATTTACTGCATATAGAGATAGAGGTAGACACAGAGATAAAAAGAGAAAAAGGAATGGGAGTAAGAAAAGAGAATTAGAACTTTAATATTCATCATACAGCAAAAGAAAAAAATTAGTGGTTATAGATTTTATTTTTGGAATATTGACTGTTTGAAATAAAATTTTATATTGAAGAAAATGATACTATTTTAAAAATATGGTTGTTTACTTTAATGAAGAAGATGGCATGGCATAGGAAAAAAGTTCATAGGCTATGAAGTCAAAATACCTAGTTTTTGTTATTTACTACCTCTGTGACTTTAGAAAGTTTTTGTCTCTCAATCTCAGTTTCCTTATCTGTAAGATGAGTAGTGGAATTAAATGACTTCTAGTATGCTTTTCATATCTAAAGGTTTTTATATACATGCAGGTAAATGAAAAGCTAATAATAGTTATGGATAGGAACAGATTTCAATCAGTGATGTGAAGGCTATCCACACTGAAGTTTTTCCATATTAACAGTCTGCTGCTGTGAAGACCCAGTTAGCATCCTGAATACCTTAGAATCAGCCGGAGTCAGGATAAGCAAAAGTCCTTGGTCATTATTCTTGGTCTTTAAGGGTAGAAGTGAATTGAATGGACGCAGGATTTCCATGATCTCTCTTCTTCATCTCTTGCCCAAAAATGACTCTGGCTAGTCTTACTCTACCCCCTAGTCTCTCCTACAATTCTCTGTATACACCAATTATCGAGCCAGCACAGAATATTGGGAAGGGCCATTTTCCAAGCATATGCTAATATTGTCTAATTGGTAATTAGCTTTAAGTGCTTGGTTGTCCGACCTCAGTGCATCAACTCAAGAGTTTCAGCCCTTTACAGTCTGCTTATATCAAAAGGACTTAGGTGGGATGTTTCTTTTTTTCTTTAATTAAAGCTTTTTATTTTCAAATTATATGCAAGGATAATTTTTCAACATTGACCCTTGCATAGCCTTGTGTTCCAAATTTCCCCATCTTTCCCCCAATGCCCTCTCCTAGATGACAAGCCATTCAACACATGTTATAATTATTTAAAAAAAGAAATTCAGCTTCTGATCTGTGCTGTGGCTAAAAGCCTCCAGCTACATTAACTGCATGATGCCTTTTCTGGGATCTTTTAAACAAATGAGAACTTTCCCAAAGTCATAAGTTATCTCAAGCTAGATAATCATTTCAACTGTTGTCTTTTTGTGGATTCTAAAACTCCAGGATCCATCTAGAACCTAGATTTAGTAGTGTTTCTGAGGGAAACTGGTGAGAACTCAGGCATCATTCTGACTTCTCTGTCATTATCAACTGCAGTAGGTCACATTCTTGAATATGTGTGAAACAACTTCACTATCCCTCAAGCCAGAAAAGCTTAAGAAACAGGTCCCACCCACATGTGCAAAAATGTGGCAGCTTTTTTCATAGTGGTAAGAAACTAGAAACTGAGTGGATGCCCATCATTTGGAGAATAGTTGAAAAAGTTGTGATATGTGAATGTTATGGGATATTATTATTCTATAAGAAACTATTAGCAGGATGATTTTAGAGAGCCCTAGAGAGACTTACATGAACTGATGCTAAATGTAATGAGTAGAACCAGGAGATTATTGTAGATAGCAACAGTAATATTATACAATGATCAATTCTGATGGACATGACTCTTTCCAACAATGAAATGATTGAGGCCAGTTCCAATGATCTTGTCATGAAGAGATTCATCTACATACAGAGAGAGGACTGTGGGAACTGAGTATCATAACATTCTCACTCTTTTTGTTTTTGTTCACTTGCATTTTGTTTACTTACTCATTTTCATTCCTTTTTGATCTTGTGCAGCAAAATAATTGTGGTGTTGTGAACAAATCCAACCATTCTGGAGAGCAATCTGGAATTATGCCCAAAAAAGTTATCAAACTGTGCATACCCTTTGATCCAGCAGTGCTACTACTGGGCTTATACCCCAAAGAGATACTAAAGAAGGGAAAGGGCCCTGTATGTGCCAAAATGTTTGTGGCAGCCTTGTTTGTAGTGGCTAGAAGCTGGAAAGTGAATGGATGCTCATCAATTGGAGAATGGTTGCGTAAATTGTGGTATACGAATGTTATGGAATATTATTGTTCTGTGAGAAATGACTAGCAGGATGAATACAGAGAGGATTGGCGAGACTTACATGAACTGATGCTAAGTGAAATGAATAGAACCAGGAGATCATTATATACTTCAGCAACAATACTGTATGAAGATGTATTCTGATGGAAGTGGATTTCTTTGACAAAGAGACCTAACTCAGTTTCAGTTGATCAATGATGGACAGAAGCAGTTACACCCAAAGAAAGAACACTGGGAAATGAATGTAAACTGGTTGCATTTTTGTTTTTCTTCATGGGTTATTTCTACCTTCTGAATCCAATTCTCCCTGTACAAGAAAACTGTTTGGTTCTGCACACATATATTGTATCTAGGATATACTGTGACATATTTAACATATATAGGATTGCTTGCCATCTAGGGGAGGGGGTAGAGAGAGAAAGGGGAAAAATCAGAACAGAAGTGAGTGCGAGGGATAATGTAAAAAATTACCCTGGCATGGGTTCTGTCAATAAAAAGTTATTATGATAAAAAAAGAAAAAAATAACTGAAAAAAAGATATAGTGACTATTCCAAGGTCACCCAAGTTATAAGCATCAGAAGCAAGGGTTGTTCCAAGACTTATCCTAAGAGCCGGTGTTTTCTCTCATGTACTTGCTCTGACAGTTTCTATCTCCCTGTTTGTCTCACTTGATGGCAATAATCAGAGGTTCATTGAGCAGAGGTTGCCTCTATCAAGGAATCTTGATATGATCTTAATATATGCATGAGGGGCTCCGTTGTGGAGGAAATACTTCAGGGCTGCATTTTGCTCTAACAAGTCAAATGCTTTGTTGTAATCAGCAAACAATAAACGCAGCAGGATCTTCTATTTTCTGTACCTTCTAGTCAATTGTGTGACTGTAACAGATCTGGTCAGCTATAAAGAATCATTTGCAAAAAAAAAAAATTTCAGAAATAATTGATAATTTCATCCAAGATGATGACAATAATGAGATGATATGCCAAATTTATGGGATGCTGCCAAAACAGTTCTTAAGGGGAAATTTCATATCTTTAGATGTTTATATGAATAAAGTAGAGAAGTGAAGTTCAGTGAACTGGGCATGCAATTAAAAAGCTAGTCAAAGAACAAATTGATACCTCCTCTCCAATTAAATACAAAATCTGAAGATCAAATGAGAGATTAATAAAATTGAAAGTAATAAAATTGAAAACTATTGAACTAATAAACAAAAGGGTTGATTTTATGAGAAAATCAAGAAAATAAATAAACCATTGGTTGTTTTGATTAGAAAAAGAATACCAAATTACCAGTATCAAAAATGAAAAGGATGAATTTACTACCAATGATGAGGAAATTGAATCAATAATGGAAAACTATTTTGCCCAATTGTATTCCAATGAACCTGTGAAGTGGATGAGTACATACAAAAGTATTGGTTATCCATATTAACAGAATAAGAAATAACTCAAATAGTTTCATTTTAGAAAAAAATGAATAAGCCATTAATGAACTCCCTAAGGAAAAAAAACTGAAGGTCAGGCAGATTTACAAAAGAAAACAATGTTTTCTATGAAACATTTAAAGAAAAATTAATTCTTAAACTATAAAGTATCTGGAAAAATAGGGGAAGAAATAGTTCTATCAAATTCCTTTTATGACACAGTATGGTGCTGATGCCTAAAGTGGAAAAGGCCAAAATGGAGAAAAAATTATAGACCAATTTCCCTAATGAATATTGATGCATAGATCTTAGATAAAATATTAGCAAAGTGATAACAACAACTTTCCACCATGGTATTATACTATGATCAAGTGGAATTTACACCAACAATTCAGGGCTGTTTCAATGTCAAGAAAACTATCAGTATCATTGATGATATCAATAACCAAACTAACAGAAATCATATGATTACCTCAATAGATACAGAAAAGGCATTTGACAAAAAAGCACCCATTTCCATTAAAAACACTAGAATGCATGGCAATAAATGGAATTGTCCTTAAAATGACAAGCAGCATCTGTCTAAAACCATCAGTAAGCATTATATATAATGGGGTTGAGCTAGAAGTATTGCTAATAAGATCAGGGGGTGAAACAAGTTTGCCAGTTGTCCCCACTATTATTCAATATGGTACTAGAAATCTAAGTTTTAGAAATAAAAGAAGAAAAGGAAATTGAAGGCATTAGAATAGATAATGAGATACCAAAATTATCACTCTTCACAGATGATATGATGGAATATTTAGAAAGTCCTAAACTACTAAACTAAACTATTAAAACCAATTAAACTAAAAACTACTAGAACCAATTAAAAAAATTAACAAAATTGTGGCATATGAAAGAAAACTCAGATAAACTCTTTGGCATTCTTATGTGTTACCAACAAAGCCCAACAGCAAGAATTAGAAAGAGAACTTCTATTTAAAATAACTGTAAACAATATAAAATATTTGACATATTACTTACCAAGAGAGAGCCAGGAACTGTATGAACACAATTACAAAATACTTTTCACATGAATAAAGTTAGATCTAAAAAAGTAGAAGAATATTAAGTGTTTATGGGAGGTTGAACTAATTTAATAAAAATTAAAATTCTACCTAAATTAATATACTTATTCAGTGCCACAATAATCAAACTACCAAGAAATTATACAACTAAAAAATAACAAAATTCACCTGTCAGAACAACAGATCAAGAATTTCAAGGAAATAATGAAAAAAAATGCAAAGGAATATGCCTGAGTGGTAGAAGGCATAAAATTATATTATAAAACAGTGGTCATCAAAACCATTTAGTAATGGCTAAGAAATAGAATAATGGATTACTGGAATAGGTTAAGTTCATAAGACACAATGGTTACTGAATGTAGTATTCTAGTGTTTGATGAACTCAAAGACCCCAGCTTCTGGGATAACAATTCACTAAATGACAAACACTATTGGGAAAATTGTAAAAAAAAATATGGAAAAATGAGAAAGAAAACAAAAAGTAAGCAAACAACAACAAAAAAGGTGAAAATACCATATTATAATTCATATTCACTCCCCACAGTTCATCCTATGTAGATGGTTCTCTCCATCACAAAAGAATTAGAATTGGCCTGAATCACTTCAATGTTGAAAAGAGCCATGTCCATCACAATTAATATTCACATATTTTAATGTTGCTGTGTACAAAGTTCACTTGGCTCTGTTCACTTCCCTAAGTATCAGTTCATGTAAGTCTCTCCAGGATTTTCTGAATTCATGCTACTGATTGTTTCTTATAAAACAATATTGTGTAATATGCATAACCCCAACTGATGGGCACCCATTCAATTTCAAATTCCTTGCAACTATAAAAAGTGCTGTTACAAACATTTTTGCATATGTAGGTCCTATTCCCTTTTTAAAGATCTCTTTGGCATACAAGCCCAATAGAGACACTTCTGAATCAAAGGGTATGCACAGTTTGATAGCCTTTGAACATAGATTCATATTGTTCCCCAGAATAGTTGCATAAGTTCACATACTCCACCAACAATTTTTATTGTTCCAGTTTTCTAATTCCTCCAGCATTCTTCATTCTTTTTCTTTCATCTAAGCCAATCTGAGAGGTGTGTAGTGATATATCAGAGTTGTCCTAACTTGCATTTTTCTGATCAATAGTGATTTAGAGCATTTTTTCATATGACTAGAAATGATTTTAATTTCATCTGAAAATTGATATTTGTCAATTGCATAAGGACTTATATTTTTATAAATTTGAGTCAGTTCTTTATATATTTTAGAAATAAAGCCTCTATCAGAACCCTGCTTCCCTTCTAATCTTACCTGCATTTGTTTTCCTGTACAAAATCTTTTTAACTTAATACAATTAAAATTATTTATTTTGCATTTAATAATGTACTTTAGTTCTTCTTTAGCCACAAAATTTTCCTTCTCCACAGATCTGAGAGATAAACTAACCTTAATTCTTCTAATTATAGCATCACTCTTTGTCTAAATCATGAACCAAATTCAAGCTTGGTATTCAGTGTTAGGTGTGGTCAATATCTAGTTTCTGCCATACTAATTTCCAATTTTCTCACCAATTTTTGTCAATTAGTAAATTCTTATCCTGGAAGCTGGGGTCATTGGGATTATCAAACACTAGATTACTATAGTAATTAATATTGTGTCTTGTGAACCTAACGTATTTGACTAATTAATTACTCTTATTTCTTAGCAAGTACCAAATGGTTTTGACGACCACTGCTTTACAACATAGTTTTGGTCTGGTAGAGCTAGGCCAGCTTCATTTGCATTTTTCATTAATTCCCTTGAAATAATCGACCTTTTGTTTTTCCAGATGAACCTTGTTGTGATTTTTTTCTAGCTTTGTAATTTCTTGACATTTTGATTGGTATGGCACTGAATACATAGATTAATTTAGGGAGAATTAATTGCCATTTTAATTATATTAGCTTGGCCTACTCATGAGCACTTGATATTCTTCTCATTGTTTAGATATGACTTTATTTGTGTGGAAAGTATTTTGTAATTGTATTCATTTAGTTACTGACTGTTTTAGCAGGTAGACTCCCAAATATATTATCTATAATTATTTTAAATGGTCATCTTTTTATCTCTTTCTGCTGAACTTTGTTGGTAATATATAAAAATGCTGATGATTTATGTGGATTTATTTTGTATCCTGCAACTTTACAAAGTTATGAATTTTTTTCTAATAGTTTTTAGTTGATTTTCTAGGATTATCTAAGTATACCATCATATTCTCTGTAAAGATGATAATTTCCCCCCTCATTAATTCCTTTAATTTCTTTTTCTTCTTTTATTACTAAAGATAATATTTCTAAGACAATATTGAGGAGTAATGGTGATAGTGGGCAACCTTGTTTCATCCCTGATCTATTAGGAATGCTTCTAATGTATTCCCATTACATGTGATACTTGCTGATAGTTTTCAACAGATGCTATTGATCATTTTAAGGACAACTTCTTATTCTTATGCTCTCTATGATTTTTAATAGGAATGGGTGTTGGATTTTGTCAAACGCTTTTTCTGCATCTATGGAGATAATCATATGATTTCTGTTAATATGGTTATTGGTATATTCAATTATGCTAATAGTTTTCCTAATATTGAAACAGCCTTGCATTTCTGGGATAAATCCTGCTTGATCATAATGCATTATTTTGGTGATAATGTGCTGTAATCTCTTTGGTTTTACATACACACACACACACACACACACACACACACATGCTCTATCCATTGTCCATTGTGCTATTTAGCTATTGATATGTTTTTAAAGACATTTGCATTTATATTCATTAGGGAAATTTGTCTATATTTCTTTCTCATTTTGACCTTACTTGGTTTAGCTATTAGCACCACATCAGAGTCATAAAAGGAATTTGGTAGGACAACTTCTTTCCCTATTATTCTACATAGTTTTCAACATGTTGGAATTAAATGTTTGGTACAATTCACTTGTAATTCACTTAATCTGTCCCTGGAGATTTTTTCTTAGGGAATTGATTAATAACTTGCTCAATTTTTTTTTTCTAAAATGGGACTATTTACGTAATTTATTTCCTCTTCTTGTAATCTGGGCAAACTATATTTTTGTTAAGTTTTCATCCATTTCATTTAGATTACCTGACTTATTGGCACACACTTGTGCAAAATAGCTCCTAATTATTGCTTTAATTTCCTCTTCACTGGGGAAAAGTTCATGCTTTTCATTTTTAATACTAGTAAGTTGATTTTTTTCTTTCATTTTTCTAATCAAATTAATTATAGGATTGTCTATTTTGTTTTTTTTCCCACAAATCCAACTCATAGTTTTGTTTATTAATTCAAATATTTTTGTTATTTTAAATTTTATTAAGCTCCCCTTAAATTTTCAGAATTTTAAATGTGGTATTTAATTTTTTTTTCTAATTTGTTCTTTCCCCAGCTTTTTTAGTTGTATGCACAATTCATTGATCTACCCTTTCTTTTTTTTTTATGCATTTAGAGATATAAAACTTCCCCTAAGGACTGCTTTGATTGCATCCCATAAATTTTGGTATGTGATCTAAGTATTCTTATTCTCTTAGAAGAAATTATCAATTATGTCTGTGATTTGTTATTTTATCTACTCATTCTTTTGTTTTCAATTAAAGCTTTTTATTTTCAAAATATATACATGGATAATTTTCAACAATCACTTTTACAAAGTCTTGTGTTCTAATTTTTCCCACCCTTCCCCCAACCCCCTGCCCTAGAGGATAAGTGATCCAATATATGTTAAATATGTGCAATTATTTGATACACATTTCCCTAAATATCATGCTGTACAAGAAAAATCAGATAAAAAATGAGAAAGAAAACAAAATGCAAGCAAATAATGACAAAAAGAGTGAAAATACTATGTTGTGGTCCACATTTAGTTCCTGTTATATTCTTTCTGGGTGCAGATGGCTTTCTTCATCACAAGACCATTGGAACTGTTCTGAATCATCTCATTATTGATGAGAGAGAGCCATGTCTATCAGAACTGATCGTAGTATAATTTTGCTGTTCTAATGTATAATGATCTCCTGGTTCTGCTCATTTTCACTTAGCATCAATTCATGTAAGTCTTTCTGGGCCACTCTGAAATCATCATACTGATTATTTCTTCTAGAATAATAATATTCCATAACATTGATATACCATAATTTGTTCAGCCTTTCTCCAACTAATGGGAATCTATTCAGTTTTCAATTCCTTGTAACTATAAAAAGGGCTGCCACAAACATTCACCCATTCATTCTTTAGGATTAGATTATTTGGTTTCCAATTAATTTTGATCAATTTTTCCTTGCCCCTTTATTATATGTAATTTTCATTGCGTCATGATCTGAAAAAATATGTATTTACAATATATGTCTTTCTGCATTTGACTATGAGATTTTTATGCCCTAATACATGGACAATTTTTATTTAGGTTCTATGTACTGCTGATAAAAAACAAAGAGACAAACAAAAAACTATATTGTTTGTTGTCTTCATTCAATTTTTTCCAAAGGTGTATCATACCTAACTTTTCTGAAATTATATTTATTGCCTTCACTTATTTTTTATTTAGATTTATCCAGATCTGATAAAGCAAGTTTGAGATCCCCGATATCATAGTTTTACTACCTAATTCTTCTTGCAACTCTTTTAACTTATCCTCTAAGAATTTGGATGCTTATACCACTTAGTGCATATGCATTTAGAATATTACTTCATTATCCATAGACCCTTTTGCAAAATCTGGTTTCATTCTTTATCTGTTTTAATTAGATGTAGTTTTGCTTTTTGCTTGATCTGAGATCAGTACCACTACCCTCGTTTTTTTTCCACTTCAGCTGAAACATAATAGATTATTCTCCAGCCTTTTACTTTTTCTCTGTATGTATTACTCTGTTTTAAATATGTTTCTTGTAAACAACATATTGTAGGATTCTGGGTTTTAATCAAGAATGTTTTCCATTTCCATTTTATGAAAAAATTCATCCATTTCACATTCACAGTTAAAATTACTAACTCTGCATTTCCCACCATTTTATTTTCCACAGGTTATAGTTGCTTCTTCACTTTTTCTCTTTTCCCTCTTCTCCAATGTTTTGCTTCTTATCACCACCTCCCTCAAACAACAATTTCCTTTCACAGCCCCTCTTCTTTTTCTTATTTCTTTCCTCTTGTACTTCTGTTCTCCCTTCTATTAGCCTCCATGTTTCCTTTCCCATTTCCTTTATTCCTTCCTCATAGAGTGAGACAAGTTTCTGTATCAAATTAAATATGTCTGATATTCTGTCTTTGAACCAAATACAATGATATTATAGTTCACACAATGTTTGTTCTCCCCCCTTCTTTCACTCAGTTATAATTGCTCTTTTTTTTTTTTTTGCTTCTTCATGCAATGTAATTTTCCCATTTACCTTCCACTTCTTTCAGTACAAGCCATTTCCATTGTTTATTTTTATATCATCACAATAAAATGAAATTATACTCTCTAAGTATAACCCTAACAAACATACAGTTCTCTATCTTTTTGAAAAATATTTATTTTAAATACACATTGTATTATGAATCAACTTGTGAGAGAAAAATCAGAACAAAAGGGGAAGGACATGGAACAGAAAAAACCCAGAAAAAAGAAGTGAACATAGCATGTGTTGACTTACATTCAATGTTCATAGTTCCTTTTCTGGACGCTAATTTCATTTTCTATCCAAAATCTTTTGGAATTGCTTTAGATCACTGAACCCCTGATAAGAACCAAATCTATCATAATTGATCATCACATATTCCTGTTGTTACTGTGTACATTGTATTCCTTCCCAGTTGTGTTTATTTTTCTCATCATCAATTCATGTAAATCTTTCTAAAGTCAGCTTGTTCACAATTTTTATAGAACCATAATATTCCATTTTTCAATATATCATAACATTAAGCCATTCCTCAATTGATGGGCATCTACTCATTTTTCAGTTCTTTGCTACCACAAAAAGAGCTGCTACAAACATTTTTGCACATATCACTCCTTTTCTCTTTATGATTTCCTTGGAATACAGACCCAGTAGTAGCATTGCTGGGCCAAAAGGCATGCACAGTTTCAAAGCCCTTTGAACATAATTCCAAATTTCTCTCCAGAACATTTAGATCATTCCACAATTCCACCACCAGTGCATTAGATCCCAGTTTTCCCATATGCCCTCCAACATTTGTAATTATTTTTTTCTTATCATCTTAGTCAATCTGAGAGATATGAGGTGGTATCTCAGAGTTGTTTTCATTTGTGTTTCTCTAACCAATAGTGATATACAGCTTTTTTCATATGATTATAGATGATTTTAATTTTATCATCTGAAAATTGTCTATTCATATGTTTTGAGCATATGGGCAACTGGGCAAGGAATAGTGTTCTTATAAATTTGACACAGTTCTTTGTATATTTCAGGAATGAAACCTTTATCAGAAACCTGACTAAAGATTTTTTCCATCTTTGTACTTCCCTTGAAACATTCTTTCTGTTGGTTTTGTTTGTGAAAAAAAACCTTTTAATTTAATGTAACAAAAGTTGTCCATTTAATCTTTTATAATATTCTCTAGTTCTACTTTGGTCATAAATTCCTCCCTTCTCCAAAGATCTGATAGATAAATTATCCCTTGCTCTCCTAATTTTTGTTTTTTATTTATGGATCATCCTTTATGCTCTATTATGTACCCATTTTCACTTTATTTTTTGTATGGGGTGTGAGATATAGGTCCATGCCAAGTTTCTGACATATTATTTTCCATGTTTTCCCAGTTTTATCAAATAGTGAGTTCTTATTTCAGAAGCTGGGGTTTAGAGGTTTATCAAATACTAAATTACTTGAATATTGTGGCATGTGTATATTTAATCTATTCCTTAGATCTACTACTCTATTTGTTAGCCAGTACCAAATGGATTTCATGACTACTGTTTTATAATCTAATTTTGAGTTTGATACTGCTAAGCTATCATCAATTTTTTTTATTAATTCCCTTGATATTCTTGAGTTTTTGTTCTTCCAGATGAATTTTGTTATTACTTTTTCTAGCTCTATAAAATAATGTTTTGGTGGTTTGATTGGTATGTCACAGAACAAACAGACCAATTTGGGCAGAATTTTCATTTTTACTATATTAACTCAGCCTACCCATGAGTAATTGTTATTTTTCTCATTGTTTAGACCTGACATTATTTGTGTGAGAAGTATTTTGTAATTTTATTTATATTGTTTTTGGGATGGTCTTGGCAAGTAGATATTCAAATATTTTATGTTGTCTATAGTTATTTTAAATGGAATTTCTCTTTCTATTTCTTACTGATGAGCTTTGTCAGTAATATATAGAAATACTGATGATTTGTGTGGGGTTTATCTTATATCCTGCAACTTTCACAAAGATGTGAATTGTTACCAGTAGGTTTTTGCATGATTTTCTAGGATTCTCTAAATAGACCATCATATGATCTGCAAAAATTGGTAGTTTTATTTCCTCATTACCCATTCTAATTCCTTTAATTTCTTCTTCTTTTCTTATTGTTAAAACCAACATTTCTAGTACAATCTTGAATAATAGTGGTGATAATGAACACACTTTTTTCATCCCTAATCTTATTGGGTATGCATCCAGCTTCTCTCTATTATAAATAATACATGCTGTTGGTTTTGAATAGATAGTACTTATTTAATATTTTAAGGAAAGCTCCATTTATCCCTATATACTCTAGTATTTTTTAATAGGCATGGGTGTTTTATTTCTTGAAAAAGTTTTTATGCATTTATTGAGATTATCATATGATTTTTGCTGGTTTTGTTATTGATATGGTCAATTATGGTAATTGATTTCCAGATATCAAACCAACATTCCTGATATAGATCCCATTTAGTCATAGTGTAGTATCCTGCTGGTTATCACATGATAATCTCAATAAACAAATAAAAACTTTTTCAAAAAATAGAACACCAAGGTTAGTTAATTCTTGGTTATAACCCTAGGCCTTTTGCTTTCCAGAACGTGGTATTCCAGGCCTTCTGATTTTTTATTGTAGGAGCTGACAAATCCAGGATAATATGCTGCTCCTTGAAATTTTAATTGTTTTTTCATGCAGATTGCATGGATGGGCTGTGGCTCATATCATTTAAAAAATACCTATATCAGATCTGTTGGGAGACTGGATTCCACTTCTATTTATATAATTATATATCAATACTTATAAGTGAAAGTAAACAGAATTTATCAAATTAAAAAATACAGAAATAAATTATATTGCCCTAAGCATCCAGGTGACAGTGGGTAGAATGTTAAGAGCTGAAAAGCCTAAATTCAAATCCTGTCCCAGACACTTATTAGCTCTGTGACCTTCACTAAGTCATTTAATTTCTCTCTCTCAGTTTATCAGCTCCAAAATGATGATAATATTATTTGCATATATTTCCATTTGTTGGATGATTCAAAAGGGATAATATATGTAAAGTTCTTTGTAAGCTTTAAAGTAATATATAAATGTTACATTAAGTCTTATCTCCTAGTTAATAAATATAAATAAGGATGATACTTTTACAATAGATTATATTTATCTTTTTTTTAAACTGTAAAATTAATGACTTCAGAAAAATATAATATGTTCTTTTTGTTTCACAAGAAAAGGATGAATGAATCCCTCAGGTTTATACTCGATGTTGGGTAGCTGACCCTTCATTTCATAATAATAAATATTCCCCATTTGATAAACCAGTCAATAATATTCCTCTTTTCTCTGGAATCTTTTTAAGAAAAATGTAGATGAGATTTCACAAGATCAATATAAGTAGTTGTCATCACTTGTCTACTATAGTAATATGTCATGGTTTATCAATATATTGTTGGGGAATGCAGACTTTAGGAAAGGTGTTTGCAAGGTATGTACATATATCTGTGTACCTATCCAAACATTTATCTTTATATATGTAATATGTTTTATATACATTTACGACTCAGAGGATTTTCTTAACCTACTGATATATTTAACTAGTTTTAGTGCAATTTATAATTCATTAATTAATTCAATAATAATTTTAGTGCAAATTATTGTTCCATAAATGGTCATTTACTTCAAAGTCTACCCTAAGCTATCTCTTTTAGTAATCTTGAGAGAGGGAGTCAGAAGGTCCTGGGGAGCCATGGCTCAATCTCAAATCAATCAATCAATCAATGAGAGGGTAGACTCCATGATAACCCATAATGTGGCTAATCTCCAACTCTACCATACTTGCATCCATTACTCAATCCTCTTGGATAATTATTCAAGCTCCTATTTGCCTCCTTTTGGAGCTGGAAAATAGTCCCTCAAGTTCATTAGCTGCTACATCTGGACTGCAGTTTCCTAAGTAATTCCTGGATATCATAGCAGAATTGCATAGTTGTCAATTTGAAAATATACTTCCCCCGTGATGCCCATCTCTTGCTTCTCAGATTACCTTGTATTTTGGCAGAAAGTGTTGAGTGGGAAGACTTTGCACTCTTGAGTAGTAAACAGTCTCTCCTCTTTTCATTTTGGGTGGGATAGAGTAAAGTTCACAGGACATATAGGCATGGATAGTTGCCAAATTTAACTATTTTTCCTTCCACATCTCTTTTGTCTCTTACCTTCTCTATTCACACAACCACAGTCTCCTTTAGGCCCTCATCACATCTTCTCTGGAATACTGTAACAATTTTCTAATTGGTCTCTCTTCCTTGTTTATCTATTCCAACCCATTATCCCCCAGCTACCAAAGTGATTTTCCTAAAATGCAGGTCTGTTCACTACATTCTATTGCTTCACTACTGATTTCTTGGTTAATGTATTTTATCTTTAACTTACTTTTACCTTTTGTTATTTTGTAAGTTCTATATTGTGCAGAATTAACTGCATAAAAATTTGTTTTTATTTTTAATTTTATGGACTTTTAAAAAACTTAAATTTTATTTATGGAATAAAATAAGCATTTCTATAACTGTAATATATAATTGCAATGAAATTATGAATCTGCTGTGTGCAACTTTCTATTCTTTTTAAATATGAATTGTTAAGGAAATTTATTTTTTTTTCCATCTTTCCATCCTTGTCTCCTGCCCTATAAATGGCTATCATTAGTCACAAATATGTATACATATATGTAAAATCATTCTATACATACTTCTATTTATCAGTTTTTTTTCCAGATGCAGATGGTATTTTTCTTCATATGTCTTATATAGTTTATTTGGGAATTTATAATAGTTAAAAATTGCTTATTTGATTAAATATATAATTTATAAATAAGTAAATATAATTTATGTAAATTTGAAATTAAGCAAACATAATTAGGGTGCATGCTTAAAAGTTTCTTACTGATAGCGGTTCATGATAAAAAAAAAATGGAGGCTATTTATTTATAGCACCAAGTATTAAATAAACAGTAACTCTGAGCATTTAGATAATATGTGTGGGTGTGTATGAATACATTAGTTTTTATATTGAAATGTAAATGCAATTTCATCCAGGGGTAAGTCAGTAACTATGTGGTAAATCTGCATATAAGGGATCCCTGATGCAACATATTTACTCTTTTGCTGGCAATGGGATGGTGTATATGTTTTGAGATCAGGAAAGAGCAATAAATAAAAAAATAGAGGTAGGAGTTTAGGATTGAGAAATCCTAAGAAAGCCC
Organism: Sarcophilus harrisii; assembly: GCF_902635505.1. Taxonomy (NCBI): domain Eukaryota; kingdom Metazoa; phylum Chordata; class Mammalia; order Dasyuromorphia; family Dasyuridae; genus Sarcophilus; species Sarcophilus harrisii. The sequence goes on from NC_045429.1 coordinate 229,957,386, forward strand.
ATTGAAAAAATGTCTGGGGGAGAACAAATTGGTAGATTTATTTAAGAAAAGTAGGAAAACTGAAGGAGACCTTGTTGTCTGAGTGCAGAAGAGTGGAAATTGGAATTCAGACATAAAAAATCAATATTGCAACTTATTAGCATCAATAGTTCCTCTAGATCTGCTATTAATCCCAGCTCTTAAAAAGTATTCAGTGATAATCAGTTTGTGATTTTTTTGTAGTTAGTTGAATTAGCTGCCATCTTTGTCTGCTCTGAAGACCACTGATCAGAAGGATAAAACAGCATTTTTCTTCATAGTAGGATGAGTCCATGGAATTAAGGTCTTTAAATAAACAAACCAAGTGAGTCATCCAAGCACATGAAAAGCATCTGGAAATTCTATGATGCATGAAAAATTGTTTTTCATACCTGGCTAGCTAAAAAGCCACCAGAAGAATTTACCCCAACTTTTCAAAAAAAAAAAAAAATGAACAAGTGACTAATCATTGGTGCTTTTCAAAGGCAGAAAAGTCTTAGAAATGTATAACAAAGTTTTTAGTAATGTTTTTACTTCAAATACAATTGTATATTCAGAAATTGCTAGTTCCAGAGTTCTTCAAATGACATAATTATATATACAATTGAAAATAGTTTTGAAAAACCCTTCTGTTTGGGCTTTAAAAATTCATATTGATCTCCAGCTTTGTTTGAAAATGGCTCTCTCTCCTTTTCATAAGTATACTTACTCTATTATATGGCTATTATCAAAGAGATATGTTAATGTTGATAGAAAGTTGGCCTATATTTGACAAAACCCGAATTCCTGTCCCAAGTTGTCCTACAAGTCTATTAGCCTCTCAATTCCTAGGGCAATTTTCTAAGGTCAAGAAATTTCAGAACAGTTGTGAATCTGTATTGGAGTGTATGTGTGTGTGTGTGTGTGTGTGTGTGTGTGTGTATACACACATATATATTTATACATATATAAAGTAAATGTGTGCATATATAATATGTATATATATATATATATATATGTTCATTAGGATAAGGCAATCAGATATTTTATAAGATTCTGCAAAGATGAAGATGCCAATAAAAATAAAATAAAGAAAGAAATAGAATGGGGACAAGGACTTTTTAAACTTTTCTGATAATTTGGATAAAGCTTTGATTGTAGTCAAAGAATCTTTGGTTTTAATACTACTTCTGACATCTACCCTGTATTTCATTTTCTTCATTTGTATAATGAGGAAACTAGACTAGACGCCTTTTGGGATCTTTATAGCTCTAAATCTATGATCATCAATATTCTTTCTTCAGAAATTTTGAAGATGGCAGTTATTCAGAGGCTTTTAAGTCTAGGAGCTTAAAAGAAAATCAATAATTATTTCATTTCAGTTTCTTTTAGAGCAGTAATAATTTCTGTATATCACCTATTTAATCAATAATCTGTATTAATCATCTTGGGCATATCAGAGACCAGTGACAAAGCATTTATTTAAAACATGAAAAGTTAAATAACATAGAAAAGAATAAAAAATCAAAATATCTGTATCTTTTTGCAAAGGGATATAGACTGATTTTCCTTCATTGCTTTTAACTTTGTGGAAAATTGAAAGAGCACAGTCAATTTGTGATTCATTGCTTGGATTATGGAATTTTAGAATGTGGTGCCATTTTTCCCCTTAATATATCACCTGGAAATCCCTTGGAATAAATTATGATAAAACAAACATTTTGCCTTTACTCAATATTCAACAATAACACTCAGGTAGAATTTCAAGGTTCAGAACTCCATGACCAATAATTATGCAATCATTTTTTTTTTCTCTGCCCTAATTTCTGTTCTGAATCCTAGTACTTCTATCTCCTTACTCTAAGGATTTTGCAGTCCCCACTTTTTAAAACTCCTACTAATCAGAATCCTTACTAATTAAAGTCCTCATCTAATGTTGGTTTTTTGGCCATAGGGCTTGTATATATCCTTTGGGGAGATGCCTCTTAACCCCAAGTGTTTTGGGAAATCAAGCCTTATATACATATCTCTTACACAGAATTATGTCTGTGTGTGTGTGTGTGTGTGTGTGTGTGTGTATACATACACATATATAATCAGGACTAATTACTAACCTTTATTTCAGATCATTTTATATCTTATGTTATTCTTGTGTGGCTCATGAAAGAAATCACAATTTAAGCTTATGTTTAAGCAAAAACATATTTTTTCATTTTTTTCCTAATTAAGTCTTGCTTTATCTCTGTAAGCATTATTCTAACCTCATTCTTTTTTTTAATCAAGTATTTATTTCCCTTCCTAACACCTATTTCACCCCAATTCTGGGATTAAAAAAAAAGAAAAGAAAAAGAAAACCATTACAATAAATAAGCATAGGTAAACAAAAACCCCCAACACTTCTACATTTGTTATGTCCAATAATGTATATCTTATTCTGAATATTAGTCCATAATCCCTTTGTCATGAGATGGGCAATATTATTCACCATCAATTCTTTAAAATCATGGAATGATTATTGTATTGATCCAAGATCTTTTGTGTGTTTATTTGTACAATGTTGATGCTGTAGTATGAAATACTTTTGTTGTTCTGATCACTTCATTTTCATCAGTTTAGAAACTCTTCTCAGGTCTCTCTTAAATTATCATATTTTTCTTGATCTTGTTTGTTTTCCTTCCACTTTTTGTTAATGCTGCAATTGTTTTTGTCTTATGGCTTTTCCCTTGCTCTTTCTCAGAACTTTTTGTTGTTCTACATGATCAGTCCTACCTTTTCTTTGTAACATAATTTTACTCGGTTCTTACTATAACATTTTGGGAACTTTTAAAATTGAGAGTTTGGACTCAAGTACTGTTGGAAGTGCTATTCCCTTACTTATAGCCATAAGCATGGGAAGTAGGATTAGGGTCATGCATTAGAACAAATATAATGCTGGGCAAGAAGTAATGCCAACAAATGCATTCAAGGATAACTATACCACTTCCAATAAGTTTCATTTCTTTATCACTTTCTTCCCTGTACTGAGTACAGTTTAGTGGACTCTGAAATAAATTAAGTAATTACCAAAAAATGCAAAGACCTCCCATCCCCCTGAATCTCTGTAATTATTATGAATTGGGTTCTCTCCTAAATCTTATATCTCTACATTTGAAGTATTAGGAACAATTCACTGCTAATTACCTTGTAATTTATTAATTATATATAAAGCATAGCAAGAAGAAAGCATAGTACATTGCTATATGCAATTGTGACTGAGTTTTCCATTTTTTCACACCTCTTCCCAGTTAGTTTGAGATGCCAAATGGATTGATGTTTAATCAATGGTTGTGATTTCCCTAGCGTTGTGCACATTTCCCCTCTCATTCCCTTTTAACTTCAATCTTATCACTCTGTGGAAACTGCTTTCTCCAAAATTTACAATGATCTTTTAATCATTAAATCCAATATACTTTACTCCATCCTTATTTTTCATGACTTTGTAGCTTCTGATTCTGTTAACCACCTTCATCTCCTTTGCAATATTTCTTCAACATTTCCTCTGCTACTTCTACAATTCTGGATTGCACTTCAGGTTTGGACACATTACCAAGTGTGAGGATATTTAGATTTTGCCCAGTAGCCTTCTGGTAGATCTTCCTTCCTCAAGTTTCTTTCCATTATAATCCTTTAAATCCCAACTAAAATATATTTACTATAGGAAACCTTTTTCAGCTTTTCCCAACTTTCCCAATTTTAGTGGCTTTCTTTTGTTAATTATTTCCCATTTAACCTTATTTTGCTTGTTTGTACATCTTGTTAGATGGTGAGAGTAAGACTTTATTTTATCTCTTTTTTTATAACCTCATCAAAATGCTTGATAAAAAGTAGAAACAATTAAAAACTTGTTGACTGACTTACAGACTGATTCTGAAAAAGTAGAAGAAAGGAGGCTGTTTTTTATTCTTTCTTGGCTAAGAATAATGAAAAGCCATGTACATATGTATATATGTTTATATTTATATATGTATGTGTGTGTATACATGTATTTTTGTCTTGCATTTACATATATATGTAACTATATATATATATACATATATATGCATAATGTATATGCATTTATATATATATGTATAAAGCTTTGTTGTCTTTCAATTTTTTCATTGGTATCCAACTCTTCATGACATCACTTTTGAGCCTTTATTGGCAAACATGTTTAAATGATTTTCCATTTTTGTTTCCAGCTCATTTTATAGATGAAACTGAAGCAAACAGGGTTAAGTGACTTACCTAAGGTCACACAATTTGTATTTTTAAAAATTTGTATCAGGGAAGAAAAGCAAGATAAAAGTAAGGAAAAGACCTTTCTCCCCTCATTTTGTTTCTTTTTTTCCCCTCTGGAGAAAAAAAAAAACATATTGTTTACATTAGAAATGATTGAAGCTATTCTCCAGTTGATAAATGGTCAAAAGATATGAACAGACAATTTTCAGATGAAGAAATTGAAACTATTTCTAGCCATATGAAAAGATACTCCAAGTCATTATTAATCAGAGAAATGCAAATTAAGACAACTCTGAGATACCACTACATACCACTACACAGCTCTTTGATTGGCTAGGAAGACAGGAAAAGATAATACTGAATGTTGGAGGGGATGTGGGAAAACTGGGACACTGATACATTGTTGGTAGAATTGTGAACACTTCCAGTCATTCTGGAGAGTGATTTGGAACTATGCTCAAAAAGTTATCAAACTGTGCATTCCCTTTGATCCAGCAGTGTTACTACTGGGCTTATATCCCAAAGAGATCTTAAAGAAGGGAAAGGGAGGGACCTGTATGTGCAAAAATGTTTGTGGCAGCCCTCTTTGTAGTGGCTAGAAACTGGAAATTGAATGGATGCCCATCAATTGGAGAATGGCTGAATAACCTGTGATATATGAATGCTATGGAATATTATTATTCTGTAAGAAATGACCAGCAGGATGATTTCAGAAAGGCCTGGAGAAACTTACATGAACTGATGCTGAGTGAAAAGAGAAGGACCAGGAGATCATTATATACTTCAACAATAATTCCATATGATGATCAATTCTGATGAATGTGACCCTCTTCAACAATGAAATGAACCAAATCAGTTTCATTGGCTCAATAATGAATAGAACCAACCACACCCAGTGAAAGAACTCTGGGAAATTAGTGTGAACCACTACATAGCTTTCCTATCCCTGTTTTTGTCCACTTACATTTTGATTTCCTTCACAGGTTAATTGTTCATTATTTCAAAGTCCAATTCTTCTTGTGCAGCAAAATTACTGTATGGATAGTATATGTTAAATACAACATATGGATATGTATACATATCCATATGTTGTATTTAACATATACTTTAACATATTTAACATGGATAGGTCTACCTGCCATCTGGGGGAGGGAGTAGGAGAAGGAGGGGAAAAATTGTAACAAAAGGCTTTGCAATTGTCAATGCTGAAAAATTACACATGCATATATCTTGTAAATAAAAAGCTATAATAATAAAAGGGAAAAAAAGAAATGATTGAAGAAAAAAATGAATAAAAGCAAATATATACCCAAGATAATAAGGAAATACAGAGTCCCTAGCCACTCTTGATGAATTCAAATCATCTAGTCAAGATGAGCTCAGGAACTGAAAGAATTGACAGATGTGATTTCAGAGCATTTGTCATCGCTATTGGAATAATCATTGTAAACGTAAATTATTCCAAAATTAAAGAAGGATAATATTGGCTTGATTTTCAAAAATGAAAAGAGAATAGAGTCTGTAAACTACAGGCAATTGAGTCTGTCTTTGAATGCTAAAAAATTCTTTAGAAGAGATATTTAATGACTTATTGACAAATATCTAGAAAGGAAAAAAATGATTAACAAGAGCCATTTTAAGTTTTACAAAAGCAGGTCATGTTAGACTAACTAATTTATCCTCTTCTTTTAGCAGGACTTGGTAGGTGAAGGGAATAATATAGATCTTTTAGCAAAGTTTCTGATACAATTTCTTATACTAGTCTTGTGGAGAAAATGGATTGGTATTACTTTTCATTTGTAGAGAATTTATGTTTGATTTTAATATATCCAAATAGGCTTCAAACTGTAAGGGTGGCCAGACTCAAAGTTGGAATGGATGAAAAAGTCAGAATCAAAAAAATACTTTAAAGACTGTAATGCTAAGTACTGAATTTAATAAATTTAAATTTATTGAGATAAAATGTAATTTTGCAATTAGGTTAGAAAAAAGCAACTTTGCAAACATAACACAGGAGAGGCATGGATATAAAGAAATTGTCCTGAAAAATTAATTAGACTATTAAGTGCAATATTAATTATACAATTCACATTAATATGAATCAGGTGATGAAAAAACTCCAATCAATCAACCATACAAACAAACAACAAACCAAAATAAAATCTCATGTTGCTTTAAGAGGAACACACCAGATAAAATTAGGGAGATAATATCATTAATTTCATACTCCATCTGGACTATAATGTTTATTTCCACAGTTTAAAAAAATCTAGAATATGTCCAAAGGAGAATAATCAGGATAGTGAAGGTCCTTGAGCCCATAACATATGATAATTGATTGAAGGAATTTGCTTGAATAAAAGAAAGACTAAGGGGATATATGAATCCTTTCTTGAAGTATTTTAAGGATCTTTATTTGAAGGAATTTCTGGATTCTGTTTGAACCCAGAGGGCTGAATCAGAAGTAATGAGTATTAATTGCAAAGAGGCCAATTTAGGTTTGATGAAAGGAAACACTTTCTTAAATACTGTGCTATCCAAAAGTAGAGTTAATGGTCTTCAGAAGTAATGCATTCTCCCTTCTTGAATTTAAATGGAAGCCAAACAATCATTTAATAGCCAGATTATAGTGGAATTCTTTTTATATATTAGTTAACTAGACTGCTAGAGTTTCTTTCAACTCTCCGATTATGTTATTCTGTAATTTCTTTAAAAGTTTTCAGGACAACATTGCTAGGTATAATAAGGTTATAATATATATATATATATATATAATATATATATATATATATAATATAATATAAGGTATAATAAGGGGTCATAGTAGTCCCAATTGGAGTTAAAAATTTGTTTTCTTTTATAAATGAATAAAATAGGAAGATATAACCAGATACACTAACAAGGAAGAACCCTGATTCTAAGTGATATACTCTGTTTCCAGATCACACAAATGGTAATAGTCTCTTTAGACTGGTTAGATAGCTAAAGTAGCTGTCTGACTGGGACACTTGTTCTGATTTCTGCAGAATACAGAGAAGATGAAAAATCTAAGTTTATGTATAATATTGAACTGAACTGGTAAGGAGAAAGGAGTTACTCTCTCCCTTTTATCAAAATGTCTTATTGTGTCACTCAATTTTTCATAGTTTAAAAAAATACATGTCACATATGTGCTAAAATAGCTTTTTCTATTCTTCTACATAAAACATATATTTATGTATTATGGAATTTCTTTAAGAAGTTTACCTCATTCTTTAATTATGTAGTTATCTAAGTTAGAATAGTGATGTTTATATTTTTCTTGAAATCTATTTTGATAAGAGAAATAGAATTTTGCAGGCTTTTTCACTTTTTACTTCTCTTTCCTTTGAGAATTTTTGACAACTAAAATTACTTATTTGCTCCTAGTAAATAAGACTTTAATTTCAATATAATTTAATTGTCTATCCTGGGGAGTACTAATTTATATTTCTGAGGGTACCAGGCAGATAATAAAAAAATTCAAATAAAGAGATTCAGGACTTTCTTATGTAGTATATTTATTTTTTGAAATCTGTTTTTAATTAAATTATTCTGCCACTTGAGAATGAATCATTTGCATATGCTGTACCACTACTATATCAAATGCAGCAATTTATTTTCTTAGGGGAAAACAGTTAGTAGTGTTTTTTTTCCCTTGATGAAAAGTGCAAATGCTAGGTTTAAACATTTTAAAGACATTGGTCTTTAAATTAGGAAATGATTAGGTTCACGCATGAAGTCCTTTTTATGGCATTCTTGCCTTTTGCTACTAATTGGATGTTACCAATTTAATGTGTACTAGAGAGAGTTATAAAAGTTGTTCCCAGTATAAAAGAAATTGTTTTTTTAATGTGACATCCACACTTACTATATGCCAAGAAAAGAAAGAAAATTATAGAATGCTAGTAGTGTGGTAAAATCATTGAATTGTTTAAGGCCACATTTTGGCTTGGTTTTCTTCACTGAAGTACTAGTTCCTATTCAATGATATTTTCAAATAGCAGACAAAGGAAAATAAATTATTCAGTGCATATAGTATGTGACTTTGACAATACTTTTCGACGATTTCAGATATTACTTTTTAAATAACAAATCAGACTGAAATTTCACTCCAGTTTGATCTTTATTGTATAGTTTTTTAAACTTGAGAAATTTGCCCATATAGAAGTCATTGCATTTTGAAATGTACTGATGTCCATTGGAGAATTCTTTTTGAAGTAATAATTTCAGCTGTGGAGGGTAAAATTTTCAGCTTGCAATTTTTACCTCATATTTTTCTTTTAGTTATTTCAGGGCAAAATTGATAGTTAAAAACTGGGGCATTCCAGTATATAGAACATATTGTGTTTGGAATAATGATGAAAATGCCCAAATTAGTACCTTACAAAAAGTACTAGTAACTCTCTGAGACCTCAAGTAGTTCATAACTTAGAATAAACATCTTCCCAATCAAGTTTAATTATAGCCAGGGAGACTACCCATGGGTAGAGGATGAATTTACTTAACTTATGGAAGCAGGCAGATGTTAAATTGTCATTCTCATCAGACACATAGTTCATAAATAAATCATATCTGATGTTTTTCACCATTACCATATACACTGGGAAACAACTTTTAATATTTCGGACCCTGCTTTGCTGTAAAAAAAAATCCTATTTCTTTCTCTCAGAACAGATAATCTTTTCTACCTTTTAATTTTTTTTCATGAAATGTTCATCACTAAAGACTATAACAGAGAAAAAGGGGTGAGGTATTCAAGCAAACAAAACTCTGAAACCTAGGCAATGTATCACATAAGCATAATGTAGGAATTGAGTACCTGTTCCTGTGAAATCTACAGCTGGGTGCTGTAATTACCTTATTTTTTTAACCTGGAGAAAAAGTGATTGAATGTGTGTGTGTATATATATATATATATATATATATATATATATATATATATATATATATAGTGAGGCTGGGGAAGCGCACATTACAAAGGGCAGTCTAATTAAAAATGTAATTATACTAGGAAATGAAATGGTCTAGCCTTTACTTATCTGAGTTAGGGAAGAAAATCTCACTTTATAATACAGAATTGGCCTAATACTAAGAGGCAAAGCAAATAGATGAAGGAAAGAAGTCCTTAAAAAAGAACAAAAGGCCAAATAGAAAAAAGATACATCCTTTAATTATTTAAAAATTTTAATTTGGCCAAATGGGAATTTCAAAGATTCTCTCATAGAGTCAATGGACCCTATGAGTTTTCAATAATCACTCAAATACAATTAAAATAATGGAAAAATAGAATAAAATATAAGCTATATCATTTGACAAACACTTGACTGGGAAAATAGAATCCTGAGAGAGAATTTAAGAATTATTCAACTATCTGAAGCCATGATTCTAAAAAATAGCCTAGATATCATATTTCAAGAAATTATAAAGGAAAAATAGCTGAATATATTAGGTCCAGAGGATAAAAATAGAAAGAATGATTTCCTAAAAGGGATCCCCAAATGAAAACTCCCAGGAATATCATACCCAAATGGAACAATTCCCCAGCTGAGAAGATAATTTAAATAGCCAGAAAGAAGCAATTTAAATATTGTGGAGTCACTATCAGGATCATAAAAGATTTAGTAGCTTCCTTATCAGAAGAACAGAAGACTATGATACTTCAGAGGACAGAGAAGATAGGATTATAACCAAAAATAACCCACCTAACAAAACAGAGAATAACCTGTAGGGAAAAGGGGATATTTAATGAAATAGATGATTTTCAAGTTTTTTTTTTTTGTTAAAGCTTTGTATTTTCTTTCTAAAAATATGTAAAAATATAATTAAATCCAATATATGCATGCATATTTATATAATTATCATGCTGCGTAAGGAGAATCAAATCAGAAAGGGAAAAAATGAGAAAGAAAGCAAAATGCAAGCAAACAACAATAAAAAGAGTGAGAATGCTATGTTGTGATCCACACTGAGTTTCCACAGTTCTCTCTCTGGGTATAGATGGTTCTTTTCATCACAAGATCATTGGAACTGCCCTCAATCATCTCATTGTTGAAAAGAACCATATCCATCAGAAGTAATCTTTGTATAATTGTGCTGTTGCCATATACACTGATCTCCTGGTCCTGCTCATTTCATTTAGCATGAGTTCACATAAGTCTCTTGAGGCCTCTCTGAAATCATCCTGCTGATTGTTTTTTATAGAACAATAATATCCCTTAACATTTATATACTATAACTTATTCAGACATTCTCCAACTGATAATAACTCACTCAGTTTTCAGTTTCTTGCCACTACAAAAAAGGCTGCCACAAACATTTTTTGCACATGTGGATATTTTTCCCTGTGATACAAACCCAGTAGAAACACTGCTCAATCAAAAAGTATGTACAATTTGATAGTCCTTTGGGCATAGTTCCAAATTGTTCTCCAGAATAGTTAAATCAGTTCACAACTCCACCAACAATGTATTAGTGCTCCAGTTTTCCCACATCCCCTCCAAAATTCACCATCTTATCCTATCATCTTAGCCAATCTGAGAGGTTTGTAGTGTTATCTCAAAGTTGTCTTACTATGCATATGAGCAGAAATGATTTCAATTTCTTTATTTGACAATTGTTTGGTCATATCCTTTAACCATTAATCAACTGGAGAAAGGCTTGAATTTTTATAAATTTTAATCAATTTTCTATATATTTTAGAAATGAGGCTTTTATCAGTCTTCTAGCAGTAAGTAACTTTCTTAACATGAATTGAACAAAAAATGCTTGACTAAAAACAATTCTGAGAAGGATCCAATATTGTAGGCTTATATGGCCTCCTACAACCATTTGCCAAAGCAGTGAAACTATTCATCAAAGAACCCTAAAATGTAATTTTTCCCCAGTTTATTTCTTTCCTTCTAGTCCTGTCTGTATTAATTTGTTTGTACAAAATCTTTTAAATTTAATATAATAAAAAATTTACACTTTGTATTCAATAATAATCTGTAGTTCTTCTTTGGTCACAAAGCCCTTCCTTTTCTACAGATCTGAAGGTAAACTACCCTTTGTTATTTTATTTTATTTTTTAAATATAACTCTTTATGCCTAAATCATGAACCCATTTCAGTCTTATATTGATATACCATGTTAGATGTGAGTCAACTTGTTTCTGCCATCCTAATCTCCAATTTTCCCAGCAGTTTTTGTTAAATAATGAGCTATTATCCCCAAAGCTAGAGTCTTTGCATTTGTCAAACACAAGATTGCTATAGTCATTGACTATTTGTTCCAAGCATTTTTTTTATCAAAGAAGCAGAGCTGAATAGAAAATTTTCCATTCAAACAAAAGTTGCAAGAAAAGAAAACACATTAAAAATAAAAAAGTAAAAAAAAACATTTCTGATGAAAAGACAAGAGTTGAATAGACAATTTCACATTCACATAGTAGATTCAAGAGAAGGATGAAAACATAATGAAAGAGGACTAAGAAAAGGAGGAAGAGGTAGGATTGAGCAAATTTTCCCACATAAAAGAGGCATGCAAGGAAGAACTTTTATTTGTTCAGCTGTTTCAACTGTGTCTGATTGTTTGTTAGTCTATTTGGGGATTTCTTGTGTGAGAAATATTGGGGGCCTAAAACTTTAATGTAATATTTACTACTTGTTTATTAAGTTGTGAGCCTCATTTATGCATACATGAGAATGCTGACAAAAATGTTGCAATTCTGCTTTGCTCAAATTCCATGATCAATCTAAGCATTGATAGTGGCATGCTATAGAAAGTCTCTCTTTCCTTTCCCATATGTTCTTGGGATGTATTTATAGCTTGTATAATCTGTTATCTAACCTAAAAAGGAACCCATTTGTTTTGTGACCACTTCATAAGCAGGAACATTCCTTACTTCACTTCATCTAACTAGTAAACCTGTTGACATATCATTTTTGCTTATTTTAGCTTGTTTCAACATACGTTGACCAATTAAATTCTGTATTTTGTGTAGTCAATTTAGAATGTCTAGGTAATGGGGCAGAGCCAAGATGGCTGACAGTAGACATGGCTTTCCATAACCTCATCCAATCTTTTCTCAAAGCAACAGCAGATTAAGCCTCTGTACTGGTTTTGGAGTGAAAGAACCCACAGATATTTGGAGTACATTTCCATAAAAAGATTCTTTAGAAGAATGTCAGAAGGCTTCAATTCAGCAGTAGGGACAGGCTGCTGAACCCAGACGACAGCACTTAAGAGCAGACTTCAACCCTTAAAACAATGAGCAAAAAATCAAAAAGAACTCTGATCATAGACAGCTTTTATGGAGAGAGAAAAGAACAAACTTAAAATACAAAGGTTCCTAAAGGCAAATCAATGCAAGATGAAGCCTCAAAGGGAGATATGAGCTAGTTATCATTTCACAAGGCTTTCTTAAAAGATTTCAAAATGGACCTTAAAAGAGAGAAGAAAAATGGGGAAAGGAAATGAGATCTTTGAAAGAAAATAGAGAAAAGGCAAAAAGGAAATTATCTGAAGAAAGCTTCTTAAAATAGATATAATAAAATGGGAAAAGTATTTAACTCCCTAAAAATAAATTTGATGAAATGGAAAAAGCAGATAACTCCTTACAAAATATATATTCTTTTTTCATATGAATTCATTGAATTGAATTTATTGATTCTGATGTGTTCCTTTGCATTCATTGAATTCATTGAAAATTCATTGAATTCATTGAAAAACAGAATTTGTGAAATGGAAAACAAATTCAATGAATAAAATAACTTGTTTAAAAATTCAATTGGTGAAATACAAAAGGAGCTTAAAAAGGTAACTAAAGAAAATAATACACTAACAACTAGAGTATAACAAATGGGAGTGAATGATTCAATAAGACTTCAAGAATCAGTCAAACAAAAATTTTAAAAAATGAACAATATAGAAGAAAATGTGAAATACCTCATTGGGAAAACAAGTGATCTGGAAAATAGATCCAGGAGAGAGACAAAGTAAAGATTATTGAACTTCCTGAAAGCCATAATGAAAAAAAGAGCCTAGATATCATCTTTCAGGAAATCATCAATAAAAACTGCCCTGATGGCCAAGAACCAGAATGAAAGGTTGCATTGAAAGAATTCACTGATCACCTCCTGAAAGATACCCCAAAACCAAACCTCCGACAAATATAGTAGCTAAATTTCAGAATTATTAGATCAAGGAAACAATATTGCAAGCATTCAGAAAGAAACAATTCAAATATCCAGGAGCCACAATCAGATTACCAGGGCCTAGCAGTTTCCACCTTAAATGATTGAAGGGCCTGGAATCTCATATATCCTGAAAGGCAAAGGAATTTGAATTGTAGCCAAGAACAAATTATGCAACTAAGTTGAGCATTATCTTTCAGGTAAGAAGATGGGCATTCAATGACACAGGTTAATTTCATTTATTTCTGATGAAAATACCAGAGCTGAACAAAAAAACTGACTTCCAAATACAGAATTCAAGAGAAGCATAAAAAGGTAAAAGGAAAGAACTGTTGAGAACTATATTCCAGTTATGAATATACTTAGAGATTGTGGGTATAATTTAATTTAATTATGATAATATGAAAAAGAAACTACAGGTGATTGTACTAGAAAAAGAGGAAAATGGAGGTAAAATGAAGGAAATTACCTCTTATGAAGTGGAAAAGATGACATAATTGAGGGAAAGAAGGAAGGAGGATGAACATTTTGTGAATCTTACTCTCATCAGATTTGACACAAAGAGACACAAATATCACTCATATTTTGTTTCAAAGAGAAACTTGTGTCACCTTATAGAGAAGTGAGAAGGCAAAGGGGAAAGGAAAGTGGAAGACTAATAGAAGGAAAAACAGAAGTAGTAGGGAAAAGATATAAAAAAGAGGGAAAATCTATTTTTTAGTTTCAAAAATGAAAAGGGAGAGCTTTCCAGCAATGAAGAGGAAATTAAGGCAATAAATAGGAGTTATTTTGCCCAACTGGTCTGTCAATAAATTTGATAATCTAAGTAAAATGGAGGCATATTTTCTATTGGGCCTATATCCCAAAGAGTTCTTAAAGGAGGGAAAGGACCCACACATGCAATAATGTCTGTGTCAGCCCTTTTTGTAATGGCAAAAAAAAAAAACCCTAAAAACTGACTGGATGCCCATCAGTTAGGAATGGCTGAATAAGTTATGGTATATGAATGTTGTGGAATATTATTGTTCTATAAGAAATGATCAATGGGATGATTTTGGAAGGGCCTGGAATCACATCAACTGATGCTAAGTGAAATAAATGAGCACAACCAGTAATTCATTCTACACAGTAATGGCAAGATTATCTGATGATGAATTCTGATTGATGTGGTTCTTCTTAGAAAAGTGCCATTTACTCAAAGCTCTGTCTCTTTAATTGTACATTAGACAATTTTAATCTCTACATTAATGATACTTCAAGATGGGCTTGTAATGTATGACCACTATCTGCAAGGGACCCAAAAAGAGAGAGTACCTGAGGTTGAATATTTTTCTATAGCTCCCCAAAAGATATTAGCCCTGCAAGGTTGGACTTTCCTTGCTACCCCCACTGATATACTCTAAGCCTGAGGTAAATCTTTTCAATATTGCTAATTATACCTTGATTTACTCCAAATTATTTTAAAGTAAAGTTCTATAATCTATGAGGTGCTGTTTAAATTTATAAAACCTATCTAAATTTGTAAGCTCCAAACTTCACAAATTTTATTTTAATAAAATTATATGGTCACAAGTTTAATTTTTTATACACAGGCAACTGTTTTTATTCCTTTTTCCTCTATTTTCTTTACTTCCATTTTGTAAACATCAGGGAAATTCTGCAGTGGAATTGCTAATTCCTCATTTTTAGCCATTTAGCCATCTAACTAATTTTAAAACTTCCTGATAGCAGGTTTTTTCCCCTTTACATTCTTTTATCAAATTGTAATTAAATAATTTTGGTCATTAGTAGAGAAATCCCTTACAACAATTAGTTGAGGGGGGAACTTTCAATAACAATTAGTTGAGGGGGGAACTTTCAATAGTACACAATGGGCAAGGAATCCTTCTAGAGAATTCTATGGTCTGTTCAGGAGAGATGGGAATAGTCATAAGATGATAAATTTATCCTCCTAGAGTCCCATTAGAACAAGATGAATTCCTTGTGAAGGAAAGAGTAAAGATAGAGACATTAAGTTGTGTAAAGTTTGAGAATGGTTGGAGAATACAAAGAGCTTGGGGTATTATTTTGGTCAAAATATGAAACTTTTGTTTTCTTACGAAGTTACAGAATTTTGTTGAATTATCTCCCCAAAACAACTTATACCAAATGAGTTATTGATATAGCTAAATTCTTCATCATTCTCAGTTTTTCTTCCTGTGATTATACTTTGGCAAAAATTATAGAGAGATGGAATTAAGGCCTTTAAACCAATTCTAGCTACTAAGGATTTGTTCTAAATACAAAGTGCTTTAAATAGCTGAAGTCAATTGACAAATTATTCTAAAGTAATTTGTATTGTTACTAAATTACATGTTTTAGTGACAGGATTCTAAAAGCATTAACACAATTAGGAAACAAAATAATTATCTTAGGCTAAGAGCAGAACCCCATCTACACAATGGTCATAAATTCTATACTTAATAGAGCAGACAAGTAAGATGTTGACCTTAAAATCTCTTAGAGAAAAAAAATCAGTACTAAATATTATGTCTGCATAATATTATCTGTGTGTCTGTCTTTTAACCGATGGAAGTAAGTTTAGGAAGAGTGGGTTCTTTACTTCAAATAAAAACAAAAATTTTGCAATTTGGAAAATCTTTAAGAGAAAGGGAACGACATGTCAGTTTGTGTTACACTATTTGTGGTCGGTGCTAACTCATAATTAGCAGGTGTTTCACCTATGACTTTACTTTTAGTGTCATTAACCAACAGAAATAGGTTGGTGAAAAAGGAAAAACAAAAACAAAAAGAACAACACTTTAAAACAAAAGGCTTAAAACAGAATAATTCTCTTTTTCTCTATTTATATCATGGCCACATTGGAAACTGCTGAGATGAAAGACAATTACAGAAATTACAGAAAGAGTACTATTGCATATGGAAGCTTAAAAATTTAAGAATGAGCAAAAAAAGTAAAGAAATCTGGGTCTGTTTGCATTGACAATAAATACAGGGTTTAAAAGTAAAGGATTTGGAGTTTTGAAAAGGAGAGTTCAGAGAAGGTCTTAATCTCAATGATTTTTTTTAAAAAAAGGATTTAAGAATTTTTTAAAAGCAATGGTCTTTGATTGTTGCTTCATTTCCCCCAATCAATGTAATAATATAAAATAAGTTTCATAAAATGCATGTTAATTAATACATTGTTAGAGAAAGGATTATCTCTTTCTATGGTTTAAATAGTCATGCTAAAGGATTAATAATTTAGAAAATTTAAAGGAATTGGTTTGATTCTTTGGGTAACAAGCAGTAATGGGAATTTGGAAGTGTCACCATGATTTAAAAAAAATAAGCCAACTAAAAATAATGAAACCTTATACAAACTAAAGTTTAGTTATTGCTAATAGTCATTGTGTGGTTGAAAATACTGTAATGTTAGCAAGGTTGAGGTAGTAAGTAAGTTCAAACCAGTAATTCTATTTTCCAAGGAAACAAAAATATTTACACCTGTCTCCCAGGGTTATTGGGAGAAACACAAAGTTGTGAAGTGCTCAATAACACCTGGCTTTATGTAAAAGATGGACACTATGCTAACAAGACAATGGAGAAAATGCTATCCCATTTATAGGTACTTTTTCCCAACCAGTATGTAATAGTGACAAAATTGAGAAATTATAGAATAAAAGTTTTAAAGCATTCCTAAAAAGCAACTTGGTATCTGAGTGGATTTCCCTGAAGAGAAAACTGACCTTGTAGAATTATCTTCTACTGATAGTTACAATGTACAGACAGAGCTATCCTGTATCATTGCTTACTATTAGCACATGCATTCTGGAGGTTGAGTTATTGAAATCAACTTCTGATGCTATCTTGTATAAACAGGATGACAAAGATGAGACTACCTCTCTTCAACTCATAAGACTCCTCTTACTTTAATATTTTAATATAAGATTTCTTGTTTGTATTTATTCTGTGTCTGTGTCTCTACATTTGCAGAATACCTATGTCATATGTTTTTTTCTGGGAGCAAAATTCTCTTACCTTGAAAAAAATTTTTTTTATTATAGCTTTTTATTTACAAGATATATGCAGGGTGATTTTTCAGCACTGACAATTGCAAAACTTTTTGTTCCAATTTTTCTCCTCCTTCCCCCAACCCCCTCTCCCAGATGGCAGGTAAACCAATACATGTTAAATATGTTAAAGTATGTTAAATACAATATATGTATACATGTCCAAACAGTTATTTTGCTGCACAAGAAGAATCGGACTTCGAAAGAGTGTACAATTAACCTTTGAAGGAAATAAAAAATGAAGGCAGACAAAAATTGAGGGATTGGGAATTCTATGTAGTGGTTCACACTCATTTCCCAGAATTCTTTCATTGGGTGTAGCTGGTTCAATTCATTACTTTTCTATTGGAACTGATTTGGTTCATCTCATTGATGAAGAGGGTCACGTTCATCAGAATTGATCATCATATAGTATTATTGCTGAAGTATATAATAATCTCCCGGTCCTGCTCATTTCACTCAGCATCAGTTCATGTAAGTCTCTCCAGGCCTTTTTGAAATCATCCTGCTGGTCATTTCTTACAGAACAATAATATTCCATAACATTCATATATCACAATTTATTCAGTCATTCGTAAATTAATGGGCATCCACTTAGTTTCCATTTTCTGGCCACTACAAAGAGGGCTGCCACAAACATTCTTGCACATACAGGTCCTTTTCACTTCTTTAAGATCTCTTTGGGATATAAGCCCAGTAGTAACACTGCTGGATCAAAGGGTATGCACAGTTTTATAACTTTTTGAGCATAGTTCCAAATCGCTCTCTAGAATGGCTGGATGTGTTCACAATTCCACCAATAAAGTATCAGTGTCCCAGTTTTCCCACATCTCCTCCAACATTCAGTATTATCTTTTCCTGTCCTCCTAGCCAATCAAAGAGCTGTGTAGTGGTATGTAGTGGTATCTCAGAGTTGTCTTAATTTGCATTTCTCTGATTAATAATGACTTGGAGTATCTTTTCATATGGCTAGAAATAGTTTCAATTTCTTCATCTGAAAATTGTCTGCTTATATCCTTTGACCATTTATCAATTGGAGAATGACTTGATTTCTTATAAATTAGAGTCAATTCTCTATATATTTTGGAAATGAGGAATTCACCAGAACCTTTGACTGTAAAAATGTTTTCCCAGTTATTGCTTGCCTTCTAATCTTGTTTGTATTAGTTTTGTTTCTACAAAACCTTTTTAATTTGATATAATCGAAATTTTCTATTTTGTGATTAATAATGATCTCTAGATCTTCTTTGGTCATAAATTCCTTCCTGCTCCACAGATCTGAGAGATAAACTATTCTATGTTCTTCTAATTTATTTATAATCTCATTCTTTATGCCTGGGTCATGGATCCATTTTGACCTTATCTTGGTGTATGGTGTTAAGTGTGGGTCAATGCCTAGCTTCTGCCATAACAATTTCCATTTTTCCCAGCAGTTTTTGTCAAATAGTGAATTCTTATCCCAAAAGCTGGGGTCTTTGGGTTTGTCAGAACTAGATTATTAAAATTATTGACTATTTTGTCCTTTGAAACTAACCTATTCCCCTAATCAACTAGTCTATTTCTTAGCCAATACCAAATGGTTTTGGTAACCACTGCTTTATAATATAATTTTAGATCTGATACAGCTAGGCCACCTTCATTTGATTTTTTTTCATTAGTTGCCTTGAAATTTGTGACCTTTTGTTTTTCCATATGGACTTTGTCATTTTTTCTAGGTCATTAAAAATAGTTTTTTGGGAATCTGATTGGTAGTGTTAAATAAATAGATTAGTTAAGGTAGTATTGACATCTTTATTATATTTGCTCGCCCTATCTGAGAGCATTTAAAATTTTTTCAATTGGTTAGATCTGAATTTATATGTGTGGAAAGCATTTTGTAGTTTAGCTCACATAGTTCCTGATTTTGCCTTGGCAGATAGATTCCCAAATATTTTATACTATTGGTAGTTACTTTAAATGGAATTTCTCTTTGTAACTGTTCAATTTTGTAAATGATATATAAGAATGCTGATGACTTTTGTGGGTTTATTTTGTATCTTGCAACTTTGCTAAAGGTGTGGATTATTTCTAATAGCTTTATAGTAGAATCCCTGGGGTTCTCTAAGTATACCATCATATCATCAGCAAAGAGTGATAATTTGGTTTCTTCATTAACTACTCGAATTCCTTTAATCTCTTTCTCAACTCTTATTGCTGAAGCTAGCATTTTTAATACAATACTGAATCATAATAGTGAGCAACCTTATTTCACTCGATCTTATCGCGAATGGTTGCAGTTTATCCTCATTACATATGATGCTTACTGATTCTTTTAAATAGATGCTACTTTTTATTTTAAGGAAAAGTCCATTTATTCCTATACTCTCAAGTGTTTTTAATAGAAATGGATGTTGAATTTTATCAAATGCTTTTTCCTGCAATTATTGAGATGATCATATGGTTTTTGTTAATTTGATTATTGATATGGTCAATTATGCTAATAGTTTTTCTAATATTGAACCAGCCCTGTATTCCTGGTATCAATCCTACTTGGTGATGGTGTATTATTCTGGGGATGATTTTCTGTAGTCCTTTTGCTAATATCTTATTTAAGATTTTAGCATCAATATTTTTTAGGGAGGTTGGGCTATAATTTTCTTTCTCTGTTTTCAACCTATCTGGTTTAGGTATCTGTACTACCTCTGTGTCATAAAAGGAATTTGGTAGGAATTCTTCATTCCCTATTTTTTCAGGTAGTTTATATACAATTGGGCCTAATTGTACTTTAAATGTTTGGTAGATTCACATGTAAATCCATCTGGTCCTGGGGATTTTTTCCTATGATAGCTTGTTCTATTTCTTTTTCTGAAATGGGACTATTTAAGTAATTTACTTCATCCTCTGTTAATCTGGGAAGCCTATATTTTTGGAGGTAGTTATCCATTTCACTTAGGTTATCAAATTTATTGGCATAAATTGGGCAAAGTAACTCATTATTTCTCTTATTTCCTCTTCATTGGTCGAAAGTTCTCCCTTTTCATTTTTAAAACAAACAATTTGATTTTCTTTTCTTTTTCTAATCAGATTTACCAAATATTTATCTATTTTATTGTTTTTCATAAAACTAGCTTTTAGTTTTATTTATTAATTCAATAGCTTTTTTTTACTTTCAATATTATTAATTTCTCCTTCTAATTTTAGAATTTCAAGTTTAGTATTTTATTGAGGGTTTTTAATTTGGTCTTTTTCTATCTTTTTAAATTGCAAGCCCAATTCATTGATCTTCTCTTTCTCTATTTTATTCAAATAAGCCTCTAAAGATATAAAATTTTCCCTTATTACTGCTTTGACCACATCTGACAGATTTTAGTATGATGTCTCATTGTTGTCATTTTCTTGGGTGAAATTATTAATCATGTCTATAATTTGCTGTTTCACCCAATCATTCTTTAAGATGAGATTATTTAGTATCCAATTTTTTTTGGTCTATTTACTCCTAGCTTTTTGGTGAAAGTAGATTTTATTGCATCATGATCTGAAAAGAATGCATTTACTATTTCTGTCTTCCTCTATTTAATTTTGAGGTCTTTATATGATCAATTATATGATCATATTTTTGTATATATGATCAATTTTTATATAGGGTCCATGGACTTCTGAGAAGAAAGTATACTCCTTTCTGTCTCCATTGAGTTTTCTCCAAAGATCTATTATACCTATTTTTTTCTAATATTCTATTTCTCTCTTTAATTTCTTTCTTATTTGTTTTGTGGTTTGATTTATCAAATTCTGAGAATACAAGGTTGAGATCTCCCACTATTATAGTTTTGCTATCTATTTCTTCTTGAAACTCTCTTAACTTCTCCTTTAGGAAGTTAGATGCTATACCAGTTGGTGCATATATCTTTAGTATTGATATTGTTTCATTGTCTATGCTACCCTTTAGCAAGATATAGTTTCCTTCCTTATCTCTTTTAATTAGATCAATTTTTACTTTTGCTTGATCTGAAATAAGGATGGCTACCTCTGCTTTTTTGCCTTCACCTGAAGCATAATAGATTCTGCTCCAGTCTTTTACCTTTACTCTGTATGTATCTCCCTGCCTTAAATGTGTTTCCTGTAAACAACATATTGTAGGGTTCTGGCTTTTGGTCCAGTCTGCTATCTGTTTCTGCTTTATGGGAGAGTTCCTCCCATTCACATTTACAGTTAAAATTACTAATTCTGTATTTCCTGTCATCTTATTATCCCCAGATTATATTTTTCTTTTTCCTACCCTTACCTTCTACCCTTCCCCAGTATTAAACTTATGGGCACCGCTTGCTTCACACAGCTCTCCCTCTTTAGAATCCCTCCCACCCCCTTTGGATCCCTTCCCCTTTCTTGTACCTCTCCCTTATTACTCTTATATTTTTCCCTTTTCCTCTCCCATATTTTAATGAGGTAGGAGGTTTCTCTTTAAACAAAATATGTCAATTATTTTCTCTTTAAGCCAAATCTGATGAGAGTAAGTTTCACACAATGTTCCTCCCCCTCTCCAAATTCCCTCAGATATGATAGGTTTCCTTTGTCTCTTCATGCGATGTATCTGTTTTTATCTACTCTTTCCCCCTTTTTTGATACTACCCCCTTTCCATTTTTACTTCCCTTTTAATGTTATGTCAGTAAAATCAAATTATACATGTAGTCTATGTATACCCATAACAAAAATACATTTCTTAAGAGTTATTTTTATCTTTTTCTGCTTCTCTTGAGTCCTATCCTTAGAAACAAATGGAATTCATCTGTTTCATTAAATGTCCACCTTCTTCCCTGGAAGAAAATGCTCAGCTTAGCTGGGTAGTTTATTTTTGGCTGCATTCCAAGTTTTTTTGCCTTTTAGAATATCAGATTCCAGGCCCTTTGATCTTTTAATGTGGAAGCAACTAGATCTTGAATGATCCTTATTGTGGCTCCTTGGTATTTGAATTGTTTCTTCTGGCTGCTTGTATTATTTTTTGCTTAGTCTGATAGTTCTGAAATTTAGCCACAATATTCCTTGGAGTTTTTATTTTAGGGTCTTTTTTTTAGAAGGTGTTCATTGAATTCTTTCAATGCCTATTTTACCTTCTGATTCTATTACATATGGGCAGTTCTCTTTGATGATTTCCTGTAAAATAGTATCTAGGCTCTTTTTTTCTATCATAATTTTCAGGAAGCTCAATAATCCTCAGATTATTTCTCCTAGATCTATTTTCCAGTTTTGTTGTTTTTCCAAGTAAACATTTAACATTTTTTCTATTTTTCTTTTTTTTTTTTTTGTTTTGCTTGATTGATTCTTGATGTCTCAATGAATCATTGATTTCTATTTGTTCATTTCTGATTTCTAATGAGTTATTTCCTTTTTTTTCTACTTCTTTTTTGTATTTGTCCAATTGAGGTTTTAAATGATTTGTTTTGCTCTATGGGGTTTTTTCCATTTCACTAATTTTTTTTTTTACTGAGCTATTTTCTTTTTCCAATTCACAAATCCTACTTTATTTGTACTCTCAGAGACAGAAGTCCCATTGATTATCTGTTCAGACATAAGAAACCCATGCTACATGATGGAAACATTCAGTTTGCTGGATGTTGATAGTTATTTCTTCTGTATAATCTTCCTGTTTTTTTTTTTTTTTTTTTTTGTTGTTAAATGAGAGATTGCAAGTTATAACAACTGTGGGTATGTCACCTTAATTAAAAAATACTTTGATAATTATATTATTATATCATTATATATATATACATAATATATATAATATATTGTATTTTATTTTATGCATTTTATATAATTCCAGGCACAGTCTCAGAAGTTTCATCTAACTTCTAAATGGACTTATCACACATAATATTAGTAATCTTTGATCTAGGGAGTCTATAAGATCTTTAGGATCTTCTCACCATATGGAAGGATTATTAGTGAATCTATTAACAGAATTATTAAATTGAAGAGGATGATAAAATGGATATAGGTTTATAAATGTGATATTTTTAGCATTATGAACTCATTTAACACAAGGAATCTGTGATGCAAGCAGATCAAGTAGTAGCATTGCCCTTTTACAGATACAATGCCATGGTTGAAGGCAGCTATGTAACTTTTAAGTGATCACATAAAGAGTGTCAGAACGCAGATTTGTAACTAGTAACCCTTGATTGCAAGACTGACATGAAAGCTCCTTGAGATTTTTGTGCTCAGGCAAATCTGAGTTTGTGGCTCATAAAAAAGATGATTGTCTTCATATTCTTCAATATTGATAATGATGTAAATTCTCTAGCAATTTCAAATGATATTTACTCCCCAATCTGAGAATCCAGTATGACATTTTATAAATCATGATTAGCTTAACAAGCTAGAATTGTTCTGCAAAGAAATCCAGTTGTATGTATTTCATAATCATCTATTTCACATAATTTCATGCTCTTCCTTGGTCACAGGTTTTGCCACTATGAACTGAAGAGTCAGACTGACAGACAAGCCATTCTTCAATAGAGAACTAATTCCAAGAATGGTAAAATTTATTGTGGGTAGCAGAAGGTAGCACGTTGGGATAATTCCATCCTCCTAAATTCTGATTCAATTTTCCTCAGTTCAAATATCCATCTCTCTTTATACTCTGACAAGTTACATCCCAAAACATAGATTTTTGATACATCTCTTTAAGGAAGACATCAGGCATAGGACAAAGGTGCTATAAAGAATAGATCAAAAATATACTTGACCAAACACTCAGCAGTTCTTGGCCCTGTGAAAACCTGGTTTTAGAATCCAGATAGTTTAAAAAAATATGAATGATCTCCAGTTATGGGAATCAAGAAGCTTTTATTCTTCAAAAGAGCTAAGAAATTTTTAAAAATAATTACAATGCAAAATTGAGAAGGAAAAATGCATAGGAGGAGAAACTGCTCAGAGAGATGTGTGAAAGAAATTTCACTCTTGATAGGCAAGATCAGGAATGGTTTGGGGCATTTTGAAAGTTGTAGAAAGGTTTTTAGATGGTGGGTAAGATTTCAACAGGCAGAAAATTATGTTTAGGGCTGCACTTATCTTATGTGTTATGTGAACAAATACATTAGGAGCAGAGCTTGACAGGACAAATTTGAGAAAAAACTTCCTCATGGGTTTTTTCTAACACCTGGGAACTACAGCTCTTACATGCCATATTCTTCTTGTTAATTTATCTGATGGCTCTGATAGGGAACCTGCTCATCTTCATACTCATCACTGTAGATGCCCACCTCAACACCCCCATGGACTTCTTCCTGAAGAATCTGTCCTGTTTAGATCTTTACTTTATTTCTGTCACTGTCCCTAAGGCTATTGAAAATGTCCTAAGCAGAAGTTGTTCCATCTCTTTCTTTGGGTGTGTGTTACAGATTTATTTTTTAGTAATTTTATTTGTAGGATCAGAAATTTTTCTCCTCACAATAGTGATGTCTTATGACTGCTATGTGGCCATCTGACAACCTTTGAACTATGAAACCATAATGAACAAAGGATTTTGTGTGAAAATAGAAACTCTTTCTTGGATCACTGGAGGAATTTTGGGCACCATGTATTTTAGCAGCACATTTTCTTTACCATTTTGTGGCTCCAAGGAGATCCCTCAGTTCTTCTGTGATATTCCTTTCTTACTAAGGATCTCTTGTGCTGAGAAACACATTGCAGTTGATGTGAGTGGGGTTATTGGGATTTGTTTAGGGGTTTTCTGTGTTATCTCCATAGCCATTTCTTATGGTCACATCCTCTTGACTGTATTGAAGATTTCCACTATAGAAGGTTGTCCAAAAGCTTTTTCTACTTCTTTGCCCCATCTCATTGTTCTCATGATTTTCATCACAACTGCAGCCATGTCTTATTTAAAGCCACCCTTAGACTCTGATTCAGCTTTGGATCTATTGTTATTATGTTCCATTCAGTGGTGCCTCCAACCTTGAACCCTATGATATGAACAGACAGTATTCAGATGAAGAAATTGAAACCATTTCTAGTCATATGAAAAGGCTTTTGAAATCACTATTGAGCAGAGAAATACAAATTAAGAAAACTTTGAGATATCACTACATACCTCTCAGATTGGTTAAGATGACAAGAAAATATAATGATGAACATTGGAGGGGATATGGGAAAACTGGGATACATACATTGTTGGTGGAATTGTGAACAGATCCAAGTATTCTGTAGAGCAATCTAGAACTATGCCCAAAGGGTTATCAAAGTGTGCATATGCTTTGATGTTGGAATACATGGGAGAGCTGCTGGAATACATGGGAGCCACCTGATAGTTGCTGCTGGAGGTCCAACCCAGAATGGCTCCTCTCTTGTGAGAGGATGATACAAGGAGACTGAGAGGCAGTTGCTATTCTCTGACCTCTCTGACTGAGAGGCCGCTGCATAGTCTGACCTCTCTCCTCTTCCCTCTGCCTCCAATTTATTTTGTTTCCCAGTCCGCAACACCTGTGTCAGCAAAGGCTGCCTTACAACCCCTTCTGATGTTATGCTTCACAGCTGTGGAGGCTCTCAGAGAATTGACCTGTCCCTTAACACTTTGACCCAGCAGTATTTCTATTGGGCCTATATCCCAAAGATATCTTAAAGGAGGGAAAGGGACCCACATGTGCCAAAATGTTTGTGGCAGCCTTTTTTGTAGTGATAAGAAACAAGAAACTGAATGGATGCCCATCAATTGGAGAATGGCTGAATAAGCTGTGGTATATGAATGTTATGGAATATTATTGTTCTATAAGAAATGATCTGAAGTATGATTTCAGAGATGTCTGAAGAGATTTATATGAACTGATATTAAGTGAAATGAGCAGAACCAGTAGATCATTGTACTTGACAACATCAATATTATACAATAATGAATTCTGGCAGATGTGATCTTTCCAACAATGATCGAGGTCAATTCTGATGATCTTGTGATGAAGAGAGTCATCCACACCCTGAGATAGGACTCTGGGAACTGAGTGTGGATTACAACATACTTTTTTGTTATGGTTTGCTTGAATTTTATTTTCTTCTCATTTTTTGATCTGATTTTTCTTGTTCAGCAAGATAATTATATAAATACATATACCTATTTTGGATTTAACATATTTTTACTATGATTAAAATATATTGAATTACATGCCATCTAGCTGAGGAGGTGGGAGGAAGGGGAGAAAATTGGAACACAAGTTTTTGCAAATATCAATGTTGAAAATTTTTTTCTTGCATGTGTTTTGAAAAAAAAAACTTCAATAAAAAAGAATACTGGATTTAAGAGAAAGTACACAATTTTTCCATTGGTAACATAAGGAACATTCTGATGTTCCGACATACTAGTTCTGACTAGTATGTCACCCCAGATATGCTTATGTTGACTTGTGTTTTCATGTTGCTTTTGCAATTTTGATGTTCATAAATATCATTCCTTTCTTCATTATTTATAGTGACAAATTCTATGGCATTGTTAATGATATTCACAACCTAGGATGTATACCCAAGAGTAGACTTTGATGTTTTATCAATATGAATAGCTCAGCTTCTTCAAATTGTCATATTGATATTAGTAGCACAGATTTAATAGGTTTCTGATAATTTAAATGAATGAATGTGCTTGCCATGCACAAAGTACTACAACTGGTGATAATGAAGAAAGTTCTTGCTTATCAGAGAGCTTAGATTCTAACAGCATACCTGAGAGTGCAGGAACAAAGAGAAGATAGTGCCAAAAATTTCATCATTCAATAGATAGTTTAATTAGATGTGCTTTTAAAATACCTTGTAGAGATTTGCTAGATTAAATGAGCATTTTGATGCAATAATATGAAGGATGAAAGTGTGATTTTTGGCTACTGGAAAAACTGCAATAAGAGAAGAACTGCTAAGACTGAATGCTGACAAGGTAGCTAAAAAGCATCACCAAAGGAACAGGAACTTAAAGAGGTGTTATAAAAACTTAGCTAAGAATATAATGAAGTAGGAGGTTACTTAAAGTAATTATCAACATCTCTTCAATTTTGCCCACATGTGGCCCTGCTTTTCTTACCCATTTAAATTTATAAAGTGACATACAATTTTTCTCTACACATGTTCACACTCTCTTTCATCACTGTGTTCCTTTCAAATTATGACACTTGTTTTGTAATCTTTGTCATTAATAAATTTATGCACCTATAGTTTGATATCAAAAATAAATTTATAATTTATAATGTCTATAAGAATAAATAGGGATAATCCCCAGATAGCCAATCATAACATTTTCCCCAAAGATCTCGAACCACATCTTCACTCACCTGTAGCATGTTTCTATCTAAATCATCTGCTACCATATGAAATTAAATGTAACTATATCTTTGATGCTTCTTTCTTCCTCAGTTTTCATGTTCAATTAGAACCTTAGTTGAAGGTTACAAAACCTTGTTACTTGTTCCACCTAAAACACCTCATCCTCATACTTATTTATATTATTATTATCCTAGTATGTGTTAAGCAATAAGCAATAATGTTAACATGTATGAATAAATACTTCAAGGTTTAGAAGATCTTTACCTTATTACAACTTTATTAGTGTTTTGTACAAATATATACACTGACCTAGATACACATAGATAAGAGAGATAGAGAGAGAAAGAGAAATAAAGAGATAGAAAGGAAAACCAAGACTCAGGAAAAAAAGCACTTTTTCAAGGATTACGCCATTATCAAGTAATAGAGTTACCTTCTTGGAGTATTAAAATAATCTCAATATCTCTTCTTTTTTTTTTTCCTTCCCATCATCCTTGGTTTTGCAACTAGATTGTACTTCCCTGTACATTCACTTGCTAATGTTATTCCTCTCTTTAACACATTTCAATAGTTCCATATCACCTACCATTTAAAGTTCATTTCTCCTTGTATTGAAATACTTTTCCATATCTTTGTATTTATCCCCATGTATTCTGTGTGTTAGGCCAAATTAACTACTAGCTTTTCTCTTTAAATTTCCTAAACTTGCTTTTTCTAATAATGTTCCCTATCCTTAGAATACACTGTCTTCCTAACCTAGCTACACTAAATTCCTAATCATCATTCTTTGAAAGACATTTCAAGTGTCACCTTCTCCACAGTTCTTCCCAGAATCTTTTCCCCTCACTCAATATATATTGACTTGTCATTCTTTAGACTTCACACATTATTTTGTTAGCTTCTCTCAGGGGAGGGAAATAAGTGTTTATATAATCCTTTACCACATGCCAGATACTGTGTTAAGTACCTTTTATTGATTAAATACTGTCTCACCTAATCTTTATAACAACCTCACAAAATAAGAACTATTATAAGTATCCCCACTTTACAGCTGAGATACTGAAGCACACAGAGCTTAAGTGACTTGCCCAGAGTCACACACTTGGTGAATTTCTGAGGCTAGATTTGAACTCAGGTCTTCTTGATTCAGAAAGCACTCTAATCACTGCACTACTAGTTGACTCTAAATATTGATGGGCATTTGCGACTTGTTCTAGATATCATTCCTTTTCACCCTGATTCACACAAACACAAACAGATTTAAGCTTATACTTTTCATTCAATTGGAATTCTGAGTATGTAATACATTTTATTTATAAGTGTTATATAAATGACAAGAACACTGACAGCAATGCCTGCTTGCAAGTCAATAAATGTGGCTGCTGCTACTTAGTCAATGTAAAAATCTAGTAAATGCAAGTTTACTATGGTTTAGACTTAAAGGGATCTACTGGGAATTTCATCAAAAAGACCAACTTAACTAAGTTTTATTTCCCAGTTAACCAAGGAAACAATGCTAACATAACAAACAAGAAATTACTCCCATTTAACTAATTACCTGAGGTGGCAAGGATATTTTGGAAATATTATTCTTACTACGATCACTGTTTTAAACTCTTGGTTGGGTCTGAATTTAATATTTTAAGTTTTTTTTTTTAATATTTGTGGCTGTTATATAATTTAATGAAGTTTTCATTTAAGTGGTAATATATAGAAATGATTTGCGTAGATTTATTTTATATCTTGCAACTTTGTGAAATTGTTAATGTTTCTACTGGTTTTTTAGTTGAATATAGGGTTCTCTAAATATGCTATCATATCATTGATAAAAGTGATAGTTTTGTTTCTTCCTTGCATAAACTTATTCTTTTAATTTCTTTTTCTTGCATTATTGTTATAATTAACCCATCTAGTACAATATTGAATAATAATGATGATAATGGACACCCTTACTTTACACGAACCTTTTTGGAAAGGCATCTAGTAGGGGCATCTAATAGAAAGGCAAGATGGTGAAGAGAAGACATGACTTTCTGTGACCTCTTCTGATCTTCTCTCAAACCAACATTAGATTAAGCTTCTAAACTGGTTTTGGAGTCAAAGAATCTACAAATATTTGGAGTACAACACATTCCCAAAACAAGATATCTTGGAAGAATTTCAAAACAGGTTTGTTTTAAACCTGCCGAGTCCAGACTGCAGCACATGGCGACTGGGACAAGGAGCTGGGGCAGGGAGTGAGCATTGAAGCTTCTATGTACCTGGGGATCTTCTGTGAGTCTCTTAGACTACTTAGACTTGATTGCAAGCAGATGTTTTGGCAGATATTCATTTTGGAAAAGGCAAATTGTGAACCATTGTGCCCCAGAAGAATGAGGGACCTAGCTGGGATTACCTAGTACCAGAAATAAATCAGCAGAAATGCCCCAGGGCAAACTAAAGCAGTTGTAGCTCCTTTGCATTGAGCAGACCTCTAGTTTAAAAAAAAATGAGTAAAAAACCAAAAAGAACTCTCACTATTTACAGCTTGTATGGAGAGAGAGAAGAACAGACTTCAAATCCTGAGTTTCCTAATGGCAAAGCAACTCAACATGAAGCCCCAATGAGAGATGAGCTAGTCCCTATTTCACAAGGCTTTTGTGGAAGAATGAATAAAGAATATTAAATGAGAATTAGAAGAAAAATGGGGAAAGGAAAGGAGATCATTGCAAGAAGGAATGAAAAAAGCATATAATGCTCTACAAAATAGATATGAGAAAGACACTGAAAAACAAAATTTGTGAAGTGGAAAAAAATGCAATGAACAAAACAATCCAATTAGCCAATTACAAAAGGAGCTAAAAAAGGTACCTGAAGAAAATAATACACTACAAATTAGAATTGAACAAATGGAAGTGAATGACTCAATGAGACTTCAAAAATCAGTCAAGCAAAAACAACAACAACAAAAAGAAAAAAATAGAAGAAAATATGAAATAACACCTAGGAAAAACAACTGATCTGGAAAATAGATCTAAAGTGGAAAAAAAAGAACCTACACATTTTCTTACAGGAAATCATAAAGGAAAACTGCTCTGATATTTTAGAATCAGAAAATAAAATAACCATTGAAAGAATGCACAGATCACCTCCTGAAAGAGACCCCTAAAATTAAATCCCCAAGGAATATCATGAACAAATTTCAGAACTATTGCACCAAGGAAAAGATATTGCAATCAGCCAGAAAGAAACAATTTAAATACCAAAGAGCTACAATTAGGATTACTCAGGACCTAGCAGCTTCCACTTTAAAGGATAAAAGGGCCTAGAATCTGATATTCTAAAAGGCAATCCTGGATTACAGTCAAGAATAAGCTATCCAGCTAAAATGAGCTATTATCTTTTAGGGAAGAAGATAAATATCCAATGATATAGGTGAATTTTACCTATTTGTAATGAAAAGACCAGAAATGAACAAAAATTTGATCTCTAAACATAGAATTCAAGAGAAGCATAAAAAATAAAAAGGAAATCTCTTGAGAACTATATTTCTCTTATAGGTATACTTAGAGAATGTGGGTATAATGTGGTTTTATTATGATAATATGAAAAATAAATTAGAGAAGGAAAGGGGATTATACTGGAAAAAGAAGAAAAAGGAGTTAAAATAAGAAAAAATACATATCACAAAGAGGCAAAGAAAGCCTATTATAATTGAGGGAAAGAGGGGAGTGGGGTAGCTTTGTGTGAATCTTACTCTCATCAGATTTGGCTCAATGAAAAATATGAGACAAATTTGGATTCACTGGGAAACTTCTCTTACCTTTTGGGAAGTGGGAGGTGAAAGGGGAAAAGAAAACAAAAGACTAATAGATGGAAAAACAGAAGTATTAGAGGAAAAATGTAAAAAAGAGAGAGGGGCTGTAAAGGGGCAAGACGGCTTGAAGGAGTTGGTCATCAAAAGCAAAATACTGTGGAGGAGGGAAAGGGGAAAGGAAGAACAAAAACATAACTTATGGTAAAGAAGATGGCAGGAAATACAAAATTAGTTATTTTAATTGTGAATGTGAATGGGATGAACTCTCCCATAAAATGGAAGTGGATAGCAGACTGGATTAAAAGCCAGAATCCTACAATATGTTGTTTGCAAGAAATACATTTAAAATAGTGACATATACAGAGTGAAGGTAAAAGGCTGGATCAGAGCCTATTATGCTTCAGGTGAAGTTAAAAAAAAAAAAAACAAGTGTAGCAATCCTGATCTCAGATCAAATAAAAGCAAAAATAGATTTAATTAAAAGAGATAAGGAAGAAAACTATATTTTACTAAAAGGTACCATAGATAATGAAGCAATATCAATATTAACATATATGCACCAAGTGGTATAGCATGCAGATTTCTAGAGAAGTTAAAAGAGATGCAAGAAGAAATAGAGTGCAAAACAATACTAGTGAGGGACCTCAAACTTGCTCTCTTAGAACTAGATAAATCAAATCACAAAATAAATAAGAAAGAAGTTAATGAGGTAAACAAAATGTTAGAAAATTTAGGTATGATAGATCTTTGGAGAAAATTGAATGGAGACAGAAAGGAGTTTGCTTTTTTCTCAGCAGTTCATGGAACTTATACAAAAATTCACTATATATTAGATCTTAAAAACCTCAAAATCAAATGCAGGAAGGCAGGAATAGTAAATGTATTTTTTTTTCAGATCATGATGCAATAAAAATCACATGCAATATAAGGCCAGGAGAAAATATACCAAAAGTTAATTGAAAATTAAATAGTCTAATTCTAAACAATGAATGGGTAAAATAGTGAATTATAGGCACAATCAATAATTTCATCCAAGATTGATGGATGATAATAATGAGATAATATATCAAAATTTGTGCGATGCATCCAATGTGGTTATAAGGAGAAATTTTATATCTCTAGATGCTTACTTGCCAAAAATAGAGAAAGAGAAGATCAATAAATTGGGCTTACAACAAAAAAAGCTAGAAAAAGAAGATATCAAAAACCCTCAATTAAATACCAAATTTGAAATTCTGAAAATAAAAGGGGAGATTAATAAAATTGAAATTAAGAAAACTATTGAATTAATAAATAAAACTAAGAGTTGGTTTTATGAAAAAAACAACAAAATAGATAAACATTTAGTTAATGTGATTAAAAAAGAAAAAAAAGAAAATCAAATTGTCTTATAAATAAAAAGGGAGAACTTTCCATCAATAAAGAAGAAATTAGAATAACTGGGAGTTATTTTGCTCAACAATATGTCAATTAATCTGATAATCTAAGTGAAATGGAACAATATCTACAAAAATATCATAGCCTAAATTAACAGAAAAGAAAATAAATTATTTCAGTAGTTCCATTTTAGAAAAAGAAACAGAACAATTTTTAATCAACTCCCTAAGAAAAAATCCCCAGCACGAGAAGGATTTACATATAAATTCTACCAAATATTCAAAGAACAATTAATTCTAATACTATATAAATTATTTGAAAAAATAGGAAAAGAAGGAGTCTTACTAAACTCCTTTTTTGACACAGATATGGTACTGATAGGTAAACCAGGTAGGGTGAAAATAGTGAAAGAAAATTATAAACCAATTTCCCTAATGAATATTGATACAAAAATCTTAAATAAAATATTACTAGTGATATTGCAGAAAGTCATCCCCAGGATAATGTACTATGACCAAGTAGAAATTATACCAGAAATACAGGGCTGGTTCAATATTAGGAAAACTATTAGAATAATCAACAATATCAATAACCAAACTAACAAAAACCATATGATTATCTCAATAGATGCAGGAAAAGCGTTTGATAAAATCCAACACTCATTCCTATTAAAAATACTACAGACTATAGGAATAGATGGATTTTTTCTTAAAATGATCAGCAGCATCTATTTAAAACCATCATCAAGCATCATATGTAATGGGGACAAACTAGAGCCACTTCCAGTAAGATTAGGAGTGAAACAAGGCTGCCCACTAACACATTTACTATTCAATATTATATTAGAAATGTTAGCTTTGGCATTAAGAGAAGAAAGAGAGATTAAATGAATTAGGGTAAATCATGAGGAAAGCAAATTATTACTTTTTGCAGATGATATAATGGTATACTTAGACAACCCTAGAGAATGAACTAAAAATCTACTAGAGACAATTTACAACTTTAGCAAAATTGTAAGATAAAAATTAAATCCACAGAAGTCATCAACATTTTATATATTACCAAGAAAGTTCAGCAGCAAAGACTTACAAAAAGAAATCCCATTCAAAATAATTGTCGATAGTATAAAATATTTGGGAATCTATCTGCCAAGGATAAGTCAGGAACTATATGAACACAACTACAAAACACTTTCCACATAAATAAAGTCAGATCTAATCAATTGGAAAAATATGAAGTGCTCATGAATAGGCTGAGCGAATATAATAAAAATGACAATATTTCCTAAATTAATGTACTTATTTAGTGCCATACCAATCAAATTCCCAAGAAATTACTTTATAGGTATAGGAAAAGTAGTAATAAAGTTCATCTAGAAGAACAGAAGTTCAAGTTTCAAGGGAATTAATGAAAAAATGCTAATTAATGTAACATAGCTTTGCCAGATCTAAAATTATATTATAAAGCATTGGTCATCAAAACCAAATGGTTTTGGTACTAGCTAAGAAATAGAGAAGTTGATCAGTGGAATAGGTTAGGATCACAGGACAAAATAGTCAATAACTACATCAATCTAGTGTTTGACAAACCCAAAGACCTCAGCTTTTGGGATAAGAAATCACTTTTTGACAAAAACTGCTGGGAAAATTGAAAATGAGTATGGAAGAAACTAGGCACTGATACACACCTAACACCACATACCAAAATAAGATCTAAATGGGTTCATGATTTAGACATAAAGAGTGATGTTATAAGCATATTAGAACAACATAAGATAATTTACCTCTCAGATCTGTGGACAAGGAAGGAATTTGTGTCCAAAAAATAACTGGCACTCATAATTAAGCACCAGATAGAATAATTTTGATTATATTAAGTTAAAAAAAGTTTTTGTAGAAATAAAAGTAATGCCAACAAGTTCAGAAGGGAAGCAATACATTGTACAATCAGATTTACATTTAAGTGTTCTGAGAAAGGCCTAATTTCTAAAATACATA
The DNA here is from genome assembly GCF_902635505.1 of Sarcophilus harrisii. Lineage (NCBI taxonomy): Eukaryota > Metazoa > Chordata > Mammalia > Dasyuromorphia > Dasyuridae > Sarcophilus > Sarcophilus harrisii. The sequence continues at coordinate 229,992,329 of NC_045429.1, forward strand.
GAGAATTGACTCAAATTTATAAAAATTCAAGCCATTCTCCAATTGATAAATGGTCAAAGAATATGAACAGACAATTTTCTAATGAAGAATTAAAAACCTTTCTAATTATATGAGAAAGTACTCTAAATCAATATTGATCAGAGAAATGCAAATTAACACAACTCTGAGATACCGCTACACACCTGTTAGATTGGCTAAGATGACAGGAAAAGACAAAAATGAATATTGGAGGGGATGTGGGAAAAGTGGGACACTACTACATTGTTGATGGAATTGTGAGTAGATCCAGACATTCTGAAGAGCAATTTGGAACTATGTTCAAAAAATTATAAAACTGTGCATACCTTTTGACCAAGTAGTATTTCTATTGGATCTATATCCAAAAGAGATCTTAAGGAAATGAAAAGGACCCACATGTGTAAAAATGTTTGTGGCAGCCCTTTTTATAGTGGCAAGAAACTGGAAACTTGGAGTTTCCAAGTTGGAGAATGGCTGAATAAGTTATAGTATATGAATGTTATGGAATATTATTGTTCTATATAAAATGATCAGGAGGATGATTTTAGAAAGGCTTGGAGAGACTTATATGAACTGAGGCTGAGCAAAATGAACAGAACCAGATCATTGTACATGGCAACATCAATATTATACAATGATCAATTCTGATGAATGTGATTCTTTCCAACAATGAGATGATTAATGCCAGTGCCAATGATCTTATGATGAAGAGAATCATCTGCACCTCGAGAGAGGACTGTCAGAACAGAATGTGGATCACACCATTCTCACTTTTTGTCGTTTGCTTGCATTTTGATTTCTTATTCATTTACTTTCTCTTTGTTATCTGATTTTTATTATGCTGCAAGAGAATTGCATAAATATGTTTATACATATTGGATTTAACATATTTTAACATGTTTAATATATATTGGATTGTCTGTCATCAAGGGAAGGTGATGGTGGGAAGGAGGAGATATTTTGAAACAGAAGACTATGCAACAGTCAATGTTGTCAAATTATCCATGCATATGTTTTGAAAATAAAAAGCTTTACAAAAAAAAGGAAAGGGAAAAAAAAGGAAAGGCATCTAGCTGTCCCTTCCCTGGTAAAAATCACATATGATCATAGTGTATATTGTTTGTGATGTGATGAATGAAAACCCCAAAGGACAGAGTTTCTGGATAATTAATAATGAATTTATTAATTAGAATAGCTAGCAATTAACAAATTGATTATTTTGAGGTTTTCTTGGTAACCAAATAGCCCAAGCAACCCACCTAAAATCCCTTTTGAATGGTATTTCCCCTGACAATTGAAAATCAATCCTCATTGGTGGACATTTAATGAGGAGCTGGACCAAAATTCTTCAGCTCATCCTATTGGGAACATTTGAAAGTCAAAATAAAAAAAAAGGTTTATAGTTGGTTAGGAATCTAGCTATTCAGGAAGATATGTGTTCAAGTCTCATTTCTGACAAATTGTGTGTGTTTTATCATAGGGAAGTCACATAACTTTTAGAATTCTAAATAATTTCTAAGACTATATGTCACAAAGTAGTCATCATTCTGCCCTGGAAGAGGGAATTGCTTCATTAGTGAATTCCCTTTTAAAATGAAATAGCAGGTAAGTGCCAATCACAGTTTTGCATGAGGAGGAGAGATTGCCAGGATAGGCAATGAAAGAACATAGCAAATGTGAGAAGATTTGTTATTTTGAGAAATTTTGAGAATAGTGTAGTTTCTTTCCCTAAAGATTTGTAGAAGTATTTTTTTTCTTTTTGGGTGTATGTAGGTGGAACTGATCAGAATCCATGTAGTGAGTATGTATATAGTCAGAAAACTATCAAATGAACACTGAGATATATTGACTTGTTTAGAATGAGTCATACATGTTCCCTTTCTACTTTCTGACATAATCCATGGATTGCTGACCTGAAGACAATACCACAGAATGACTTACAATATGTAATTTCATATTAAATTAATTAATTAATTAATTGAATTGTAGTTTGCTGCTCTACAAAATGCACAAATATGGGAAATGAGTTATGTTGTTGGTGGCTTTGTCTATAAGCAACATGATTTGTACACCTACCAACTAGAATGGAACATCTTGTACATACATCTACCAACATACATAATAATTTGGAGTTGGAAAAAGATAAAATACTAAAACATGGGGGAATAGAAAAGGCTTCTTAAAAAGATGGCACCTTAGTTGAATCTCAAAGAGAACTAGAAAAAGGAAGACATAGAAGTGAGAAACAAAATGTTGTGTTGCGACATTAATTAGCCTAATATATCTGAAGTGCATGTGTTGGAGACTTCCTTAAATGAAAACTGACATCTTAACTAACACAAACCAAATGTTTGAATTTCCATCCAGTAAGTTTTCCAGATTACCTAAACTGAATTACTGAGACTAAATGAAATTGAGATGTCAAGTTTTAATGATTTCCTTTTGAACTGTCAATAGAAAGGCTAAGAAAAGAAGTCACATTTTCTTTTTTTTTTTATTTCAGCACTCATTTAACCATTAAAAAATATCTGAAGACATAATAGAAATAAAAGACAGGAGAGAAAATCAACATATTGAAGCCTGGATAAAATGTATGGTATCTACCTAATTAGAGAGTGGATTGGAAGTGTGTTTTGCTTATTATGAGTTGGTGCTGAAATGAATTTTAGTTTTCATCAACTCCAAGTCAATAATGGAAGTGGCTTCACTACTCATAAGGGAATAAATATGTTTGTTTTGATGGCTTAAACCTTTAAATGGAATTTTTAGAAATACTTTATGTAGCATGGGATTGTTGGCTATTCATATGTCTCAAGTATAAGAAAAAATGTTAATATCCATTGTCCTGAAGCCGTATTTATGAAGTTTAACAGGCCTAATAAGTAACAATACTAGATAATTAAGGGCTTTTTTGTAGTTAAAAAAGGTAGTATCATGTAATAATATTGTTTCACATGTTGGATAAGATCCAGCAAAAAAACATTGTAAAACAAAAGTAATAAAATAAAGATTTTGATATATTGGATATATAGCTAGAATGAACCTTTAAAAGGTTTACTGACAACATAATTTATGTTCTATAAATCCAGATAGGAATCATCAGTCTGCCGAAAAGTAATTAACATTTTCTTTGTTGGAACATATACAACATGATGCTGATAGGGCCTTTTTATGAAAAGCAATACAGAAACTCTGTGAATGTGCTAGGTGAAAGAGAAAAAAGAGTTAATCTTTGTAGGAAAGCCAACATTGGAATTAGTTTGTTGTTGTTATTGCTGTTGGTAGAAGTGGTTGAGGATAAAATGTATTTTGTGTTTGTGACTCTATTGTGGAAAATGCCAATTTATCAATGAATAACTTCCAAATTTGTTGATGAGGGAAAACATGATTTTTGTTTTTCCTTTCCCCTAATTTTTTTCATTTTCCATTCTACTGAATTTAAGTATTTGTTGAGTATCTAATGGTATGCTACCCCTTAAACAGAGTATAGCACTGAATCTATCACCATTTTGCAGTCAGAGGAGATAAATCTCTTAAATATATGGATTGAATTATCAATTTGAGTTTGGGGGAAGCAGTTTTAAACTTCTAGAAAACTATAAGACTTTAGCTATTTATTTAGCTAAGGATTGCAAACTGTATTCTTTAGTAATTTAGTAATGCAAACTGTAATTAGAGTGTTAGGTGTTTTTAATCAGACTTTTAATGTGTATGTATATGATGAGCTTTTAAATGAACATGTTGGCCAATAAATGTTTATTATACCCCTATTATTTTCCAGGAATTATGCTAAGCACTGGGGATACAAAGAAAGATAAAAGGCAGATCCTGTTCTCAAAATGCTCACAATTTATGATGAGATCTAACATGATAGAACTTATTTCTATTCACATGATGATACCAAGAAGACATTTTCTGATTACTGTTATCTTGGTCAATAATTAAATGAGTCATGTATATTGAACATTTTACTAACTCATGACACTATATAAAAGTGGTCTACATTATGAATGGTGGTGACAGGAATTTATTGTTCATTGATAATTACATTATCAAAACTGTTTCATTCTGAAGCTTCTGAAGTCTCTTCTTGAAACCTACTGTGGTATAGGGGGATGGAGAAGTGTGAACATGTGAACAAGAGGAAGCCTTCCCTATATTTTTTTTGTGCTCCTAAAAACATCCTGTGTATATATTCAGTGTTTTAGTGCTTCACAATTGGTATGTTTCTTTGAGATTACCTTCCATTTACACTTTATCTTATATTCATAATGGTAGACTGAGCAATAGATCCCTAGTCTGAGGCTTATAGTAGTCCTTGACTTGATTCTTGTAGAGGGGGGAGGGGGGAAAGAGAGACAGACAGAAAGACAGAGACAGAGAGAGGCAGAGAGAGACAGAGAGACAGAGCCTTAGCCCAAACTACAGAAACTTTAACCTCCTAGACAACATGTCTAGTGGGGTAAGGGGAAGGAGCAATCTGAATCCTGGAAGAGTAAGTGAACCTTGGCTGATTAGGAATGGCAGGACCAATTCTGGGCAGAGCCACAGTCCTAGGTGAGAAGGAACCAGCAAACCCGAATGCAGAGGCAGTGGGGCAAGGACATTGCAGGCTGTGGGCACTTACTGGAGAGCAAAGCTTGTGGTTTGGGGTTTCAGGTCAGAGGGGAGAGCTGAAGTGAAGCTAATGGCACCATTTCCCCAAATCCAATCATTAGAGGAGCTTTAATACTTCTCATTAAAAAAATGAACCTAATCATAGAAACTTATTTTGGAAATAGGAAAGACCAAGTTTCATTTTCAGAGAATACTGAAGTTAAAAAAAAAACATGTTCTACATCAAAGAATAACATTAAATGACTCCCTGACCAGAGAGAATTTATAAAACTCAAAAAAGAATTTTAAAATCAAATGAAAGGCAATGAGGAAAAACTAAAAAAAAATACCCAAGAAAAACAGGATTATAAAAAAAAAGTTAATCAACTAGCACAGAATACACAGAGTTTTAAAGCTGAAAATAACTCTTTAAAAATGAGAGTTGGGCAAGAATAAACCAGCATGAGACCAAGAAATGACAAAACAGAATATAAAGAATGAAAAAAATAGAACAGAATGTGAAACAACTTTTAAGAAAAAAACAACAGATATGGAGAACAAACCACAAAAAGAAAACATAAGAATAATTGGACTATCTGAAATAATGCAAGAAATGCAAGAAATAATCCAAGAAAAATGGCCTGGAGTGATAGAACATGAGTTGAAATTAGAAATAGAAAAATATGGGACTTCTGGCCAAGATGGCAGAGAGGCGCAAGCATCTATTTAAGCTCCATCTTTCCTCTCAGAATAATTTATTTTATGACAAGTCTTGGAATTAATGCTTGACTGAAAAAACCACAAATAATTACCAAAAGAAGATACTCTTGAAATTCACCAGAAAGGGGGTCATTTTTGCTCACGATTGGGGACGGTTAGATCAGGTGCAAATTGAAGATAGGCAGCGACAGCACAGCAGACAGTGAGAGTAAGGTAGGCAGCTCGCACTGGGTAGACTGGAGGAGAGTGAATTATTATCTCAGCTATTTCTGCAGGGAGAGCTTTATCACAGTGTTGGCCACTTTGCCCTGGTAGCAAGCCACTAGACAAGCAGAGAAGCTAAAAATACAGGGCATAAAGACTGTAACCCAAAAAAAGCTAGGGTCTTTTGGGACCTGGACACACTGATGAATCTCAGAGCTCAGATGCAGTGCAGCCATTGCTGTCCTGCTAGTGCTTTACTGCTGCCCCTGCACTCTGTAAAGAAAGCTCAGTAACACCATCCAGCTCCCCCTTCCCCCAAAAAATAAAGCAGTTTGCAATGTTTTTTGTTTTCTTTGATTCTTTCACAAAATGAGCAAAAAATTAAAATGGACTTTAACTATTGATAGTTTCTATATGGATAGAGAGCAGACTTTAAACCCTGAGGAGACTAAAAACAGACTGTCTCCAGATGAATCCCCAAAGGGAGATATCATCTGGTCTTCAACACACAAAACTCTAATAGAAGAAATTAAAAAGGCTCTCACAAGAGAACTAGAACAAAAATAGGGAAAAGGAAAGGGAAGCTTGGCAAGAGAGTCTGGATAAGTCATCCCACTCATTTAAATGAGATAGGATAGATAAAGAAATCAAATCACTGAAAAACAGAATTAGTAAATTGGAAAAATAAAATAGCTCTTTAAAAAATAAAATTGACGAAATGGAAAAAAATTCCATAGAACAAAACAACTTACTTAAAAGCACAATTGGACAATTAGAAAAAGATATTAAAAAATGAGTGAAGAAAATAACTTATTAAAAATCAGAATCAAACAAATGGAAATGAATGACTTGAGGAGACATCAAGAATCAAACAAAACCAAAAAAAAAAAATGAAACAATGGAAAAAAATGTGAAATACCTTCTTGGGAAAATAACAGACCTGGAAAATAGATCTAGAAGAAATAATCTGAGAATTATTGGACTTACTGAAAATATGATGAAAAAAGAGCCTGGACACTATTTTCCAGGAAATTACTCCAGAGAGTAAAATAGACATTGAAAGAATTCATCAATCACCTACTGAAAGGGATCCTAAAATCAAACCCCCCTCAAATTCCAGAACTATCTGATGAAGGAAAAATGCTGCAAGCTGCTAGAGAAAATCAATTCAAATATAGAGGAGCCACAATAAGGATTACTCAAGATCTAGCAGCATACACATTAAAGGAGTGAAGAGCCTGGAATGTGATATTCCAAAAGGCTAAGGAACTTGGCATGCAGCCAAAAATAGCTTACGCAGCCAAAATGAGCATCTTTTTTTCAGGGAAGAAGATGGACATTCAACGAAATAAGTGAATTTCATCTATTTTTGATGAAAAAACCGGAACTAAACAAAAAGTTTGATCTACAAATATCGAACTCAAGAGAAACCTAAAAAGGTAAAAAGAAATCTTGAGAACTATATTTCTGCTGTAAAGATATATAAAGAACACATGTATACATTGTTCTAGAAACTAGAGGTGGGAAGGAAATTGTACCTGGAAAAGGGTAAAGTGAGGGTACTATATCTCATGACAAGGCAAAGGAAACCTATTATATCTGAAAGAATGAAGGGGGATAAACATAGTGTGTATCTTACTGACGTCAGAGTTGACGTAAAGAGAAAAATATTAGACATATTCGATTTATGGTAACACTTCTCCCACCTCACTGAAAAGTGGGAGCAGAAAAGTGAAAAGGAAAGGAGTAAGCTAAGCAGAAGGGGATATAGAAATTTTGAGGAAAGAAGTAAGCTAAGTGGAAGGGAATATAGAAATTGTGAGGAAAGGGGGTAAGATGGGGGAGAAACTCTAAGATGGGGGAAGGATACTAAAAAGGGAGGGCAGTGAAAAGCAAGTGGTGCTCAAATGTTTAATACTGGGGAGGGGAGTAAGGGGGAAAGGAAGGAGAAAAGCATAAGTAGGGGTTAACAAGATGGCAAATAATACAGAATTAATTTTAACCATAAATGTGAATGGGGTAACCCCCCCTCCCAAAAGAGGAAGTGCTTAGCAGAATGGATTAAAAGCCAGAATCCTATAATATGTTGTTTACAGGAAACACACCTGAAGCAGGGTGGTACATACAGGGGTAAAGGTAAAAGGACGGAGCAGAATCTACTGTTTCAGGTGAAGTAAAAAAAAGCAGGGGTAGCCATCCTAATCTCAGATCAACAAAAGCAAAATTTGATCTAATTAAGAGAAATAAGGAAGGGCACTATATCTTGCTTAAGGGTAGCATAGATACTGAAGCAATATCAATATTAAGCATATATGCACCAATTGGTGCAGCATTTAAATTCTTAAAAGAGAAATTAAGAGAGCTGCAAGAAGAAATAGACAGCAAAACTATAATAGTGGGAGATCTCAACTGTGCCCTCTCATAATTAGATAAATCAAAATAAATAAGAAAGACGTCAAAGAGTAAATAGAATACTAGAAAAGTTAGATATGATAGATCTTTGGAGAAAACTAAATGGAGACAGACAGGAGTACGCTTTCTTCTCAGCAGTTCATGGAACCTATACAAAAATTGACCATATATTAGGACAGAAAAACCTCAAACTCAAATGCAGTGAGGCAGAAATAGTAAATTCATCCTTTTCAGACCATGTTGCAATGAAAATTACATTCAATAAAAAGCCAGGGGAAAACAGACCAAAAAAATAATTGGAAACTAAATAATCTCATACTAAAGAATGATTGGGTGAAACAGCAAATCACATACATAATTAATAACTTCACCCAAGAAAATGACAATAATGAGCTATCATACCAAAATGTGTGGGATGCAGCCAAAGCAGTAATAAGGGGAAATTTTATATCTCTACAGGCCTACTTGCATAAAATAGAGAAAGAGAAAGTCAATGAATTGGGCTTGCAACTAAGAATCTAGAAAAGGAACAAATTAAAAATCCCAAGTCAAACACTAAACTTGAAATTCTAAAAATAAAAGGAGACATTAATAAAATTAAAGGAAAGAGGGAAGGGAAAAGTCAGAACAGAAGTGAGTGCAAGGGATAATGTTGTAAAAAATTACCCAGACATATATATTGTCAATAAAAAGTTATAACAAAAAAAAGAAATAGAAAAACATTCACCAATCACCACCTCTAAGAGATCCCTTGTAGAAAACACATAGAAATATTATTACTAAATTTTGAAATCCTCAAATCAAAGAAAATTCTACAAGAAACAAGAAAAAATAATTCAAATATGTTTGAGCTACAATTAGAATAGTAGAGTGCTTATCAGAAGTCACAATAAAAATCTCCAGATCCTGAAATCTCATATATCAGCAATCAAAAGAACTAGGCCTGTGGCCAAAAATATCATATCCAGCAAAATTATTCTTATTATTGAATGAAAAAAAAAAAGGACATTTAAAGAACTTGCAGATTTTCAGGACTTTCTTTCAACAAACCTGAACTTAATAGAAAATTTAACACATAATTTAACATGGACAAATAACTAACAAATAATTTGGCATATAAATTAACAGGGCAAATTGTTTATTTTTATATGGAAATATATACCATATGTTTATGATTGACATCAATTTTTGGGTAGCTCAAAAGAAAGATACTCAGAATTGAGTATGATCTGACACTAAAAAACAAAACCAGCTGGAAAAAAGGCAAAACAATTAGTAATTATGTTATACAAATGAGATACAGTGGAAGAATAGACACAGAAGCTTTAGAAGGGGGAAGAGGACCCATAGTTCAGAATACCTACTCATATTGGAAGTTGGTTAAATAGGTAACACTACATATATACCATGAAAGATGGTACTTTCCAACACCTATCAAGAAATGAAGTGGGGAAGAATGGGTATAGGGGGAAGCCAAGGATGGGGGAAAAATAAGGGAGGGATCCATGGATTGGGAGGAAGTTAAATAATAGCAAGGCAAGTTAAGGATTAGAATTAAAGCAGAAGAATTAGCAGGAATATGAAAGAACAAGATATATACAAATACTGCAATCTGGGTCCAGAGCTGAATTTATTCAGAAAAAAGTATAGCTAATAATAATTTATTTTAGACAAAGTCAAATTTAAAGATTCAATGAAGAGAGAAAACTACATTATATGTCAGCAATATTATTATTGTTTTAGACACATATTTACATATGGATAAATGTGTGCGTATATATATATATATGTGTGTGTATGTGATTAAATGTAGATATGTATATATATATTGCTCTATGTATGTATGTATGTATATAACTATATGTATATGTGATTGGGTCTGTGGGTGAGTGTGAAGAAATTATATTTATGAGTATATGTGTATATGCACACACACATATGCTCATGAATATAAATTCTCCTAACATTATATATCCTTTCTTGAACTGGTAATTTATTGTTACATATTTTGAATGTTTCCTGATGTTCTGTTGGATACTTGACAATGTTCTGTTTTGTTTTGTTTTTCTTGTTTTCTATTCTTTTAAAAAATAAAATAACTTAAAAAAGAAAAGAATATTTGAGTTCTTTCAGTATAGGAACAGTGTTGTGTGTGTATGTGTGTGTGTGTATGTGTGTGTGTGTTTTAACTGTCTTTGCATCCTCAGGACTTAATAAAGTTTATATCAAATAGTTCAAAACAATGATTATTAAATTCACTTTGCTCATTAATTATTGAACAAGTATTTAAATTGACATCAATATTCTTTCCAAAAACATTGAAATCTAGTGCAAAGAGTGCAGTGTAAAGAGTATGACATACTTGGCCCAGATATTTTAGCTCCCAAGTAGTAATTGGATATTGAGGCAGGTGGTTTGCCTTTTATAGATGGCTGCACAATTTAAGTAATTCCAGAGAGACATTTTTTGAAAGGTCTATCTTTTTTTTTCTTTAGATGACTAATCAAATTTTTGCTGTATGGTATCAAGCTAAATTCATTACCCCACTCCTTTCAAATGATCTTCTCTTTTTCTCATTCCCATTTATTGTCTGTCTGTTTTTCAAGAAGTGCCAACAGTATTACAGGTGATGTTTTGACTTGCATGTAAATTAGATTTTAAGAAAGGCAGAGCTGTACAATGTTTTCCCCCTCATCTCTCTTCTAGCTTCATTAAAGTCTAATAGAAGGAAAAAGTGAAGATGACTAGTAATGGTCCAGGATGAAGTAGATAATCTTGGTGTTTTTAATGACTGACCCAACTCTAAGGACATTGAAACAAATTGTACTCATTCATCTATTCTTCTGGGGAAAGTCTTCATATGCTTGGAGTAGACACTCCATACTTACTGACAGATTTGAGGTTTATTGGTTACCATCAACCTAGTTTAGCTAGTCTTCTAAGATAGTTTACCAGAGTATGACTGCCATGCTACTACAGCTTCTTGGAGCCACAGATGAGACTTGGGTGAAGATGGCTATGCAACCCTGAAAAGCATTTGGCAAGCCCTCACACCAGAGAGGCTCATCTTCCCTGAATACCTTATACACTGGATCTTTCTAATTACTCTGAGGGCAACACCATCCTCCTAGTCACCCAGGTATAAAATATAGCTATCATATTTAACTCCTCACTTTTTCAGAGTTCCATCATCCCTATATCCAAGTCCTGTCATTTTCCTTAATATTACTTCTAAATGCCATCTTCTCTCCTTTGACATTAATACAACTATAGTACATGTGCTCATCATTACAATTACATTATTCTTAGACTATTGCTGTAGCCTTCTAATTGATCTCTTTATTGAGGAAAACTTGTTTCATATTTTTTCCCACTACAATTCACCTTCTACCAAGCCATCAAAGTGATCTTCCTAAAGTCCATGTGTGATCATGTTACCTCTCCTTTTCCCAGTCAGTAATATCTAGAAGTTATCTATTACCTTCATTATTAAAAATAAAATCTTCTTTTTGGTTTTTAAAGAATTTCATATTATAGCTCCGTCTCTACCTATACAGGTTTTTTTTTTGTATTTTTATCCCTCTCCATATGCCTTGTGATCCAATGATATTGATAACCTTGCTGTTCCTTGAACACAGCATTCTATCTCCTGATTCCAAGCATTTCCATGTGCTATTTCCCAGGCCTAAAGTGGTTTCTCTTCTCATCTGTGGAAGATTAGTGTGGAACATGCCACAGAATGCAGCTTTAATAAGTAAATAAATCCAAACATCCTTTGGTCCTGAAAAATTCAGCAACTGATTTGGAGGCATTCAAATATTTATTGTGTGCTGACTATGTGCAAGGAACTCTACTAAGAGTCAAAAGACAATGCTTACCTTTAAAGAGCTCACAATTTAATGGGGAAGACAAGGAACAAGCAAATATGAATAAACAAGTCATCACTTCATTGCTCTATCTAGCTATAGATCAAAAGAAATAAGGTATGGGAATTAAGAGAGTTAGAAAATGGCTTTTATAGAATATAGGATGTTAGTTGGGACTTAAAGGAAGCAAGGGAAGCCAGTAGGCATAGATAATGAAGCAGAGCATTATGGCTATGGGAGACCATTAGAGGAAAATGTCTAGAGCTAAGAAATAGAATATCCTCTTTATGGAACATTAAGGAGTCCAGTTTTTTTTTTTTTTTTTTGAACTGGAGATTTTGAGGTGGAAGTAAGATGGGAAGAAGATTGAAAATTAGAAGAAGGCTAGCTTATAAAGGACTTCTAATATAAAAACAGGATTTTGTAGTTGATCCTAAAAGTTATAGGGAGTCAGTGTAATTTATTAAGTATTTATTTTGGAGGTATGACACAATTAAATTTACATTTTAGGTAAATCACTTTGGGGATTAAAGGTGACATGTATTGTAAGCCTGAGGGACTGAGAAGGATATTACCTTTTTTAATAATAAAAAAGGGATGAGAGGGGAGGAGGCTTTAGGGAAAATGATAATTATTTCTGTTCTGGACAGTTGAGTATTAAATTTTTACTGGAAATCTGGTTGAAGATGTCTAAAAGTCACTTGGAGATGTGAGATTGGACAATTGCAGAGAAGTTGGCATGGAAAATCATTTGCCTCCAGATATTAAATCTCTGGCAGGTGATTAGATCACCAAATAAAGTAATGGAGAGGGAAAAGAAAAGAGGGCCCAGGACAGAGACCTGATAGACATGTATGTTTAGAGAGCAAAACTAGATGAGGAACCATCAAAGTAGACAGAGAAAGAGTACTCAGATAGGCAGAAGGAGAACTAGAGGAGAACACTGCTCCAAAAACCTAGATAGAAGAAGATATCAAGGAGGAAATGGTGATCAACAATCTCAGGAGTTCCATAGATGTCAAGGACAATAAGATTGATAAAAGAATAATTTACTGGTCTCCACAGATCTCTATAACAGAAGATATACAGTCTAATTCCTTTACTACTTTCTACTTGCATCAATTTTTAGCAGGTCACTTTTTAACTTTAGGTTTGTTTCGTCATCTAGAAAATAAGGTATTAGAATTCATGATATGCAACTTTCTTTGTAGGGCTAAGTTCTATGATTCTCTGACTATGATTTTTCTGAATAAGGCAACTAGAAGGATATCAAAAATGATTACAACATGAAAAAACTACTAATTCCCAAGCATAATTAAGAAAAGTTGGATCAGTGGCGATATTTTATGATATATTGTAACTACAAAATATATATGACTTAAGTCTCCAATAAAGAAACTTGCCTTCTTTGAGTTTTATTCTTAGACTGAAAGGTAGAGATCCTTCATTAGAAATACTGTACTGTGGTTCTGAAACCTTACACTGCAAAAGTTTTTTTTAGCCTTCTCCAGGGATTGAACTCTAAGGTTGAGAGAAAAGACAAACAACACTAATGCATTTTTCTTGTTCAGTTTTTAGATTATCACTGTTTTTAGTATAGTCATTTGGTTTTGGAACCATTGTCCCCCATGGAATTTCTCTGTGTTCCTTAAATCTTACTTTTTGATTTGATCCCATGGATAATTCATTTTTTTAAAATTTGACAAATAAGAGGACTATTTAAATACAATTCCACTTTCTATTTATGAAATAATTTCAAAACCATTGTCTGATTAGGCAAAATATTTTACTAGCATATTTTAAAAAAGGTCTTTATAATTTCAATTTATTGAAAAGTATTAATAATGCTGTCTTATTTAAATGTGTTTTATTATTTATTATTTATGTTATCATTATTTAAAGGACAATACATTTTGTTTGCAATGAAAACACATAAAGAGTAAAAACTTTTCCAATCAATTGAAGAATAAAACAAATAGCTTTTTTTCCAACAATTATTTGATATAATGAAAGAAATGTTAGCAGAAGCAGCAAACTTAGAAAATAAAATTAATGTCAGAAAGATAGGCAAACATTAGAGGAAACTATCTCCATTTACTGATGATACAATAGCTTACTAAGAAAATCCCTGGAAATCAGGGGTGGGGGGAAACAATAACTAACAACTCATGAGTAATAGTTTCAGGATAAAGGAAGAATACATATAGTTTACATAAATCAATAACAAATTCAGAAAGGAATAACAGAAAGGGAAGCATCATTCACAATAATTTTAAATGTATAAAATATGTGTAAGTTAATATTCCAGAGGACACTGAAAATGACATTTAAAAAAATTTATTTAATATTTTTCCCTAGCTACATTTAAAACATTTGTTTTTAAGATTTTTTTAGTTCTAAGTTCTCTCTCTTATCCCCACCCATAATTAAAAAACCATATATGAAATTATATAAAACATTTCCATAACAGTCAGGTTATGAAAGAAAACGTAGATCTCTCACCCTAATGAAAATAAAAACCTTCAAGAAAATTGAGTTCAAAATAAAAAGAGAGAGTGGGTAATAGAGAATGTTTCAATCAGTCTATATTCAGACTTGATCAGTTTCTTCTCTGAGTATGAATAGGACTTGTCATTATAAATCCTTCAGACTAAGTGGATAATTGGACTACTGAAAATAATAAAGTCATTTGTAGCTAATCATCCCAGAACATTGCTGTTACTTTATATACAATACATTTCACTTTGTTCATGGAGGACTTTTTTTTCCTCCCGAGAGCCTCCTAGTCATCATTTCCCAGAGAACAATAATATTCCATAAGAGCAACTTGCTTTGCGTTTTTTACAATGATTATTGCTTATTGTATCACCCCTCCATGTATTCTCTCTCTCCTTTCACCTTGTCCCTCCTCAAAAGTGTTTTGCTACTCATCTATTTAAAACCATCAGTAAGCATCATATGTAATGGGGATAAACTGGAACCATTCCCAATAAGATCAGGAGTGAAACAAGGTTGCCTACTATCACAATAGTACTATTCAATATTGTATTAAAAATGCTAGCTTTGGCAATAAGAATTGAGAAAGTGATTAAAGGAATTAGAGTAGGCAATGAGGAAACTAAATGATCACTCTTTGCAGATGATATGATGGTGTACTTAGAGAACCCCAGAGATTCTACTAAAAAGCTATTAGAAATAATCCACACCTTTAGCAAAGTTGCAGGATACAAAATAAACCACATAAGTCATCAGCATTCTTATATATCACTAACAAAATCCAACAGTTAGTTAGAAAGAGAAATTCCATTTAAAGTAACTACTGATAGTATAAAATATTTGGGAATCGAACTGCTAAGGGAAAATCAGGAACTATATGATCAAAACTATAAAACACTTTCCACACAAATAAAGTCAGATCTAACCAATTGGAAAAATATTAAATGTTCTTGGATAGGGAGAGCAAATATAATAAAGATGACAATACAACCTAAACTAATCTATTTATTTAGCACTATACCAATCAGATTCCCAAAAAACTATTTTAATGACATAGAAAAAATAATGACAAAGTTCATATGGAAAAACAAAAGATCAAGAATTTCAAGGGAACTAATGGAAAAAAAAATCAAATTAAGGTGGCCTAGCTGTACCAGATCTAAAATTATATTATAAAGCAGTGGTTACCAAAACCATTTGTTATTGATTAAAAAATAGACTAGTTGATCATTGGAATAGGTTTGGTTTAAAGGACAAAACAGTCAATAACTTTAAAAATCTAATGTTTGACAAACCCAAAGATCCCAGCTTTGGGGATAAGAACTCACTGTTTGACAAAAACTGCTGGGAAAAACTGGAAATAAGTATGGCAGAAATTAGCAATACTAGGCTAAAGTAGGCATGGGCCCACACTTAACACCATATACCAAGATAAGGTCAAAATGGGTTCATGACTTAGGCATAAAGAATGAGATTATAAATAAATTAGAAGAACACAGGATAGTTTACCTCTCAGACCTGTGGAAGAGGAAGGAATTTATGACCAAAGAAGAACTAGAGATCATTATTGATCACAAAATAGAAAATTTTGATTATATCAAATTGAAAAGATTTTGTACAGATAGAACTAATGCAAACAAGATTAGAAGGGAAACAATAAACTGGAAAAACATTTTTATAGTCAAAGGTTCTGATAAAGACCTCCTTTCCAAAATATATCGAGAATTGACTCTAATTTATAAGAAATCAAGCCATTCTCCAATTGATAAATGGTCAAAGGATTTTAATAGACAATTCTCAGACAAAGAAATTACAACTATTTCTAGCCATATGAAAAGATGCTCCAATTCATTATTAATCAGAGAAATGCAAATTAAGACAACTCTGAGATACTACTACACATCTGTCAGATTGGCTAGAATGACCGGGAAAGATAATGTGGAATGCTAGAGGGGATGTAGGAAAACTGGGACACTGATACATTGTTGATAGAGTGTGAATACATCCAGCCATTCTGGAGAGTGATTTGGAACTATGCTGAAAAAGTTATCAAACTGTGCATACCCTTTGATCCAGCAGTGTTACTACTGGGCTTATATCCCAAAGAGATCTTAAAGAAGGGAAAGGGACCTGTATGTGCAAGAATGTTTGTGGCAGCCCTCTTTGTAGTGGCTAGAGGCTGGAACCTGGATGGATGCCCATCAATTGGAGAATGGCTGAATAAATTGTTTTATATGAATATAATGGAATATTATTTTTCTGCAAGAAATGATCAGCAGGATGATTTCTATTTTTTGAAGGAATATTTTCCTCAATGAGCTTTTGTGCCTCTTTTTTCTAATGACTAATTTTGCTTTTTTAAAGCTTTTTCACGTTTTCTATATTTCCGTTTGCACCATTCTCAATCCTTTCCCCAAATTTTCCTCTATCTCTCTTACTTGATTTTCAAAGTCCCTTTTGAACTCTTCTAAGGCTTGAGCCAATTCTTATTTTTTTTTGGAGGCTTTGGATGTTGGAGCTTTGCCTTTGTTGCCTTTTGAATGTGTGTTTTGATCCTTCTTGTCATCATAATAATATTCAATGTTCAGAATATTTTTTTTGTTTTCTGTTCATTTTCCTAGTCTATTACTTCATTTTAAATTCTGTTAAAGTAGGGCTCTGTTTCCAGGACAGGGGATGCACTGTCCCAAGCTTCAGGGGTTTTGTGCAGATGTTTTTACTAGTCCTTTTAGGAATCTAACCACAAGTATTCTTTTCTGTCCTGGAGCTGTTAGGAGTGTCTCTATCTTACTGTAGGTGTAAGACCTACTGCAGTGGTTTGGGCTGAGGCTCCACTAACATGGGCTGCACTGGGACTGCACACCAGACTCTCACCATTTTGCCACAAATTCTTCTTCACTGATCTTCTAAGTCCTCCCTTGTGTCTCCTGGCTGAGAGGTCCAGACATCTCCAGCACTGCTGATGATTCAGAGGTCCTTCCTTGCTGATGCTGTGGTCCAGGATGGTTCTATAGCCCTTTTGTGCTGACCTTCCATGTCCTCTTTGGTGTCTCTGAGTTGAGAAGTCTGGAAGCCATCACTATTGCGACAGATTCAGAGGTCTAGTCTGGGCCAGTGTGTCCTGCCCTGGGACTCCCATCCTGGTGTTAGAGACCTTTTCTGCTGAGCATCTAAGTTTCCTTCAGCTGCAAAATGCTCTATTCCATCTTTTTCTGTATTTGGATGCTCTAAAATTTGTGTAGAGTCATTATCTAAAGGAATGTGAAGTACTTTTGGAGAGAGAATGGACAAGTTCCTGCTTCTACTCAGCCATCTTGGTTCTGCCTTTCTGAAAATTCTTAAACATAACTTTTAAATTGAAACTTGAAATAAAGAGTAACTGAAAAAAAAACCTTGAGAGACATGATTAGGTTGTGCCAATATAATAAAATAAAAATATTATATGTTTGTTTAGAGATTTGTTACTCTACCAACTAAAATACTGAAAGAGAATAGTACTTCCAGACTCTTAAATTATATTAAAAATCAGTAATCATCAAAACATTTGGTCTCATAAATATACATACATACACATATTTATGCAATATATACATTCATGTGTGCATATATATGTGTGTATATCCACATGTATGTATATGCATGTATTTCTATCTAGATAGTTTGTCCTTCACTTATTAAGAAGACCAATAACATAATGGGGTGATAGGAATTGGAGCATGAATTGGATGTAACTGAGGATGAGTTGTACAAAGTCAGTAATTCCACTCTCTTTCAGAGTATCAAAATTCAGTTACAATAAAAGAAACCCAGTTACTATATTTACATGCTTAGTCTATTTAGACTATGTGTGTGTCCATAACATGAAAACTATTTAGTTTTGTTTATATATATAAGATTATCTATCTACACACATATGGAGTTATACACATATGTATTAATAGCTTAGTATTATCAGAAATGCTTTATGTATGTGTGTGTATGTGTGATTTTAAAAATTATACATTATGGGAACTACAAGGGGAAAACTTAAACTCAGCAATCTAAGGGTTCAATAAACTTAAAAGCACAAAATGCCTAAGAAAGAGCTCTCTATTTGACAAGAAGCATTGTGAAAATCGAAGTTAATTAAGCAGCAATTAGACTTACATTAACACCTCCTAGCACATATAACAAAACAGTTGTGAAGCTACACTTGAATATTCAAGAATATACCATAGCATCAAAATAAAGAAAACCCAATTTGGTACCTTTCAAAGTTAAGTATAGGAATGAATTTTTACCCAATAATGGATAGAAGCAATTATAAAACAAAATACTTAATTTTGATTACATGAAATTGAAAAGATTTTTTCATGAACAAAATTAAATCCATTAAGAAAATTGGGGTGTGAGTGGGACTTTTGCAGCAAATATTGCTGGTACATGTCTAAAGTTTAAGACACATAGATAACTAAAAGTTATATATATATATATATATATATATATATATATATATATATAGTCATAGTCCAAAATCCATTAGATAATTCCAATAGATAAGTTGATAATGGCACTAACAAAGAGCTCTCAAAAAGAAAATTACAAATGCTTTTAACAACCACACAAAATACTATCTTCAGTCACTAATAAAAGAGAAATGTAAAAGTATTATAGAGGTTTTAATTAATAATCAGGAAATTGACAAAGATAGAAAAGACAAAAATAATCAATATATATTGGATACTGGAAAAGTAAGCTAAAACATTTGTAATAGAACCATCCATTTTGAGAAGCAATTTGGAATTGCAAAAAAGAAATTCATAAAAATGTCCATTGGACATTAGTAGACCCATACAGACCAATAGAAGCATTTTCCCCCCAGTGACAAAAATGTGGATCTAAAATTGAAATCAATTAGAGAATAACCAAATAAGTTGTAGTAAATAAATATAATGGAATACTAATATGGATAAAAAATAATGAATGTGATGAATACAGATATAATGGGCACAGTCAATATACCTAAAAATAGTTGATTTCCCTTCCTTCCTTCTCAGCTCAGGGGAGGTTTGTGATCTGGAGATTTAGGAACTCAGAGATTAGTTTCTAACCTGTAGCACTATCTGCTCTACAAGATTTGGTCTTGAGCATAGGACAAATGTGAAGGAAAAGCTTATTGAGAGGATGCTACATAGAAAAGCATGGGCTTCACATTTGAATTGGTGTGAAGAAGAGACAATGAAGAAAACAACATGTATAATTAGTACAATAGCAACAACAAAATTTAAAACAAATAAATAAATAAAACTAAATTCTGGGAAATTAAAATGGTCAATTTTGGTTCCAAAAAAAGAAAAAAGAAATATAAGAAGAAATTTTTCTTCTTTCTCTACAGAGCTATAGGTATAATGGCTATGGTTGATGTATAACAACAGGATTTTAAAATGTCCTGGTTTATTTTGTTGAACTTGTCTATTTTTTACACTTTTTTATTCTTTGAAAAAATGGCTTCTTAAGAGGAAGAAAGGAGAGCTACACAATTAAATGCAAGTGGTAAAAAGATATCAACATATTTATCTTAAAAATAAAATGTATGTTATAGTGGCAAGAAACTGGAAATTGTGTGGATGCCTATCAGTTTGGAGAATGGCTGAATAAGATATGGTACATAAATGTTATACAAACAATCAATAGAATGATTTCAGAGAGGCCTGGAGAGACTTACATAAACAGATACTAAGTGAATGAGCAGAACCAGGAGATCACTGTATATGGCAACAACAAGATTATATGAAGATTAATTCTGATGGACGTGGCTATTTTCAACAATGAGATGATTTAAGCTATTTCCCATGATCTTGTGATGAAGAGAACCATCTACATTCAAAGAGAGGATTGTGGGAACATTGTATGGATCACAACATAGCATTTTCACTTTTTTGTTGTTGTTGTTTGCTTGCCTTTTGTTTTCTTCTCATTTTTTTTCTTTTTTGATCTTATTTTTTCTTGTGCAATATGATAATTGTAGAAATACATATAGAAGGATTTTAACATATTTAAGGTTTTTCAAGGGTCAATGCTGAAATATTATCCATGGATATGTTTTGAAAATAAAATAAAAAGTTTTAATAAAATAAAAATAAAGAAGATGTATTATGTATGTTTTATTTAAAGTTTTAATTTTATTATTTACTGATTATTATTTTATTCTTGATACTTCTTTTTCCTATTTAGAATTTAATTATTCATCAGTTACAGTACTACTTAATTTAAAGCAAAGATTTAAAGTATAATTATAATGAATAAATCCTTCTTATGAAATAAATATTACTTCATAGTTTAAAAATTCTTCATTTAAATGTATAGTTGCGTTTTACAACTAACAAAATGTAAGGCTCTACATCCAAGGAAAGTATAAAAAGATGAATATTTCTATGATAACCACATATTTTAAAATCAGCCAGAGTCAGGAATTCAGGTTAAGGGAAAATCCTCGATCTTTATTCCTTGTGGAGGTGAAGGGGGATGGCGATAGAAAGTGAGAGCAGCCAGGACACCAACCTGACCAGAAGTCTCTCTGACTCTCTCTCCACCCCTCTCTCTCCACCTACCAAAATCATCCCTATGTCATTTCCCATACAACACCTCAAAACTTGCACAAAGAGTTGGTGGGGGCCTTTCTTTCTCCAAGCATATATTAATAAAGTATGGTCCAATTACTATTTAGCCTCATGTGCTTGGGACCTCAGTGCATCAACTCAAGCTTCAGCCCATTACATATTTCCTTATCAAAAAGAAGATTGATATATTTTTTCAGAGCACACAATATACAAATTAAAAATTTATAGAAATTCTTTAGGAGCAAGCAGACTTAACTAGATAAAGCAATATAGCAAAATCTGATTCAGCTTGAATAAATCCCCTGAAGTAGCTGCATTATTCAAAATGATACAGTATGTATTTTTTTGAATGGAACCAGTGGCCATATTTTGCATAATTATCATTATAAATTGTAAGAATTCAAATACATGGAGTTCATTTGATTCATTTTTTGCAGGACTTAATCTCTGCCAATAAGAATATGCAAATGGAGTTTAAGCCATAATTTTACAGACATACACATACTATACACACACACACACACACACACACGCACATATATAGATAGATAGATAGTTAGGGTTTCTTGAAGGAAGGGATTGCTTCATTTTTATCTTTGTATGCCTATCAGACACTAGCATGTAACATGCTTAATAGTACTTAATTCAAAAGTCTTCCATTGACATAAAGAGAGAAAATACACCATTTATAGATAACATATAGGATATAGGAAAAAAAAAAGAAGTCAAATCTAAAGCACCGTTGCATATATTTTTTGTTTGTTTTGTTTGTTTGTTTGCCTTTTGCTCCTAGAGTCTCTTCATAAGTGGAGCACTATTGATAGTCTACAAAATGAACATTAATTTGGCCTTCTATTTACTTGGATTTATCTGTGAGCTTTTTAGGAAGTGTTAAGACTTTTGCTGCTCTGATTTTTCATTCTTATGATTAAGAAAAAATTCCGTAATTCTCCTTTAAAGGATCCATTAGAGGGCTTTCTCTGCTTCTCATTTTGTGCTTACATAAAGCCATTTTATTGAAGCAAAGAAGAGATTCAGATAAATTGTTGTAGGAAAATTTGAGGAGGAAGAGAATACTTTTGTTGTGATGAATGAGGGAAGGCTCCATGGGGGAGGTGGTAGTATTTAAATTGTACCTCCAAAGAAAAGGATTTTGGTGTGCATAGCTGAAAAAAAAGCATATTCCAAGAATGAGGGATAGCCTATTTAAATGAATTTAAAATTATGCTTATTCCTCACTGAATATATGAGTGATTTTATCTTCCTTTTCAGTCTCATATGTCTTCAATTATATCTATATAACATTTCTTATATGTAAGTCATCATTGGTAATATGACGTAAGTTACTTGTCCATATCACATATTTTGTCCATTGCCCTCAAACATGATGTAGTAGAGAAAGCACTCAATTTAAAGTCAGAAAAACCTGAGTTCAAACCTTTTTCACATAGATAATATCTGGTCAAGTCACTTAATCTCAAATCAACTCTGATAACAAATGAGCAAAGAATCACAGAGATTTTGTGATGTCATTTCAATTCCATTATGGAGGAAATTAGATGTATGTATTGGGCTTCCTCTAGCAGGAGATCCAAGGAGGTGGTATTATACATTGATTTATATATTTATGACTGGACTAAGAATCAAACAATATAATGCAGCAACAGTGATGAGGCATAACAGCAACAATGAGTGTCTACTGACAAAAATGTCCATTTATAGCAAGCTTGTTGATGCTTATCCAAGCTCAAGGACCATCAATTCTGTGATTTTGTTGCAGCAGTGTTCATCCACATGGTGAGCACAAGATTTATTGTTATTGACAAACTTAGGGTACTGCTTGCTTGTTGGGCCTTAGTTCTGGAAAACAGGGTGTCTCTTAATAGTTAAAAAAAATTAAAGCAGTATAGAGGGGAGGTCTTGACATGGATCCTGACATTTACCAGTTTTCTGTTCTGTAAAATTAGTATGTTGGATGAGATAGCTTTGAAAAGGTCTTTGTCAGCTCTAAATACATGCTCCTATGATAATTTAATTTATCTGAAATCATAGTATTCCAAAACATTACAGCTATACAAAGGTAATGAAAAATCTAAATGTTTGGGGTGACAGATGTAGTAAGTCATAGTCAATAGAAAGCTGGCCTCAAAGCCAGCAAGATCTTGTTTAAGAACCTGTAGTCACTTAAACTATTAATGATCTCTGCAACTTTCTGAAAAAAATAAATTGCAGAGAAATACTGATTCACTATTGGTTGAAGAAATTTTCTTACTTGAGAGTTTCCTATAGTAGTAAAATATTTTGGGTACTAGAGCCAAATTTTTTTTATTTTTTATTTTATTATTATTATTAATTTTTTTTTGGAGACAAACACAAAGACAGAGACAGATAGAGAGACAGAGACAGAGATAGAGAGATAGAGACCAACAGACATGGATACAGAGAGAGAAATGGACAGAGACAGAAACAGAGAAAGAAAAGAGACAGAGACAGAGACATTGACAGAAACTGAGATAGACAGCAACAAAGAATTAGAGACAGAGAACCATAGAATGGAATATAGAGATAGGATTAAAGAGACAGATAAATAGATTTTGAGATAAGAAACAAAGAGTAAAGGTACTGTGCTAAACTCTGGGGGTAAAAACGCAAGTAAACAAGATAGTGCTTGCCCTGAAGGCGTGGTATCCAATGGCAGAAATAGAATTAAATAATCTAAGAACCTTAATTGATTAAATGACTTAAATTCAATGTTCAAAAACCCCTTTGCTACCTCCCTGATGGCTTCTACTTAAGCAGATCATTGTATTTATGAATAAAATGAACTAATTAATTTTTAATCACCTCAAAGTATATTAGTTACATTAACATTTTTTTCAAGGGAATGACACCAATTTATTTAAACAACTTATTTTTTGGATAATTTTTCTTAGAATTCTAGAATTCTGATCTTTTGAAAACAATTTTGCTTGAAAGAATTTAGAAGAATTATTTCCATCCCCCTCCAGGACTGACTTCTGAGTTATCCTTTTCAGCTAACTTGAATACTTTTGTCTTCTAGCTTAGAAACCTTGATTTTTCTTTTATGAATAATAATAATATTAGCTATACTTAAAAAAAGCATTTTAAATACTTTATCTGAGCTTCTAAGGCAATGAGGTAAGTATTCCAAATATTATTATTTTAATTTTACAGATTGTCTCTATATCCAGTGTCAGGAATAGGATTTGTACTCAAGTCTTACTCAAGCATTCTATCAATCTATTAGGCTAGGCTATCTTAGAATAATAATGTTTATTACTAATATTCTTATTTGATTAGTGGAGTAGCATTGTTCAGGATATCATACTTTCAGCAATTTTATTTTGAGAAGAAATGTTACTTTAGAAAGTGACTGTACTCTTCTCCAGCTTTAATAAAAATAATGTATCTTCCACCTGCCCTCCTCTTCTTACTGTAGTAAGGCTTTTAGTTTGAATCAGTCTCAAATAACGTGATATGAGGATATTAATCACACAGGTTACTTTCACCAAGTCATTACAACTATCATTCATTTTGTCGAACATTCTCATGAAGCTTTAGAGCTTTTTAAAAAATTGTTTGCTGTGGTGAAAAATATTAGCAAGAATCAATTCAAGCTTTGCCAACTCAGTGAAATTCTCTCCTGAGGTCCCAACTAATAATTGAAAAAACTATTAAATTGATTTTATAGTACCTGAGGGTACCTTTGATCTTTTCAAATGATTCAGGCACCCAAATGTTCTGTCATTCCATGGATCATTTTTTTCCCCCACTCGTGGTTAGCTCCATTTTTACATTTGAAGTCAGAATTTAAAAGGACCTTTGAGTCAGTGAAGCTCAGAAAGTCTTCCTTTATTTTCATGACTTATATCTACTTTCACTTTTTTAATATTTGGAGGTGGCCATAGAATCACAGGTTTAGGGTCATAAAGATTGTTAAAGATTATATAATTCAACAGATTTGTGAACTAGATAGGACAAGCAATAGTAGGAATCAATTAAGCCTACTTGGGAGAAGCAGCAGAGCACACTGAGGAAAAGTCAGAGGCCAGTATATGCTAGTCTCAAACCCTGATGAAGGCAGCCCAACACCCTGAACCTAAGCTTGGAAATAATATTCTGACCTACCAATATCCTGGAAAGTAGTTCATTTGTATATGCAACTTGGCAATTGTTCCTGAAGGTGTTCTAGCTCTAGCTATCAAAGACTCAGACAATAAATTTATTGCCACCAAAATCTTTGATATTCTCAAATAGTTCAACATCAAAAACTGATATATTATTTTGTTGGTAGAAATGACATTAAATGCATTATTGGTAGAGTTGTGAACTGATCCAAGCATTTTGGAAAGCAATTTGGAGCTGTGCCTAAAGGCCTATATAACCGTGCACTTTCTTTGATCCAGCAATATTACAACTAGGTTTGTATCCAAAAGAAATTTTCAAAAAGTATATGCTTGTGTGTGTGTGTGTGTGTGTGTGTGTGTGTGTGAAATGATCTATTTGCACAAAGATATTGATAACAGCTCTTTTTGTGGTGGCAAAGAATTGGAAATTGAGGGGATGTCTATAAATTGATCAATGGCTGAATAACTTATGCTATATTCTATAATAAGTAGGATGATTACTGAGAAACCTGGAAAGAATTGTACAAACTGATGGAAAGTAAAGTAAACAGAACTAGGAGAATATTCACATAGTAACAGCAATATTGTGTGATGAGATGAATGAAAACTCCAAGTTTCTGGATAATTAATAACCAATTATAATAATAAATTAGTCTAGCCAGAAATCAATGAGTTAAAAATCAGTGGTTTCTCTCAGTAACCTAAAAATGCCAAGGGAGACCCTGAAATGCCTTAAATACTTTCTAAAGGGAAACTCCCTTGAGAAGTAAATGACAACCATGATTGGTGGACATTTAATGGGGTTAAAAATCTTCAGCTCCTACTAAGAACTTGGCTTGATCATGAAACTCAACAGTCTCAACGCATCTAGGAAGGGGAAGCCATCTCTATCCAAGACCTCTCTGGATCAATGTCTCCTTGAACTGGACTCTAATGGAGGGAATCAAGGGAGGGAAGTTCCTCCTTCAGTCAAAGGCTTGCTTGGATGGTCTAAATAGAAGTTGTTTCCTATTCGGTGGGATACATATCTTTGAGACTAGGAACAAATCTTATCATTTAACGATAATCTTTAGAGACTGACATCTTTCCAAGAATTAGGCTTTGACAGAAATGAAAGGAAAAAATGGATCACCAATTAATAATTAGTGA
Source organism: Sarcophilus harrisii (assembly GCF_902635505.1). Taxonomy (NCBI): domain Eukaryota; kingdom Metazoa; phylum Chordata; class Mammalia; order Dasyuromorphia; family Dasyuridae; genus Sarcophilus; species Sarcophilus harrisii. The sequence continues at coordinate 230,018,537 of NC_045429.1, forward strand.
TGTAATAGTGTAATAGTAATTTCTCTCAATGATGATCAATTCTAAATGACTTAGTTATTCTCAAAGATACAAAGATCCAAGACAATTTCAAAGGACTTATGGTGAAAAATATCAAAGAAAGAACTGATGGAGTCTGAATGCAAATAGAAGCATACTATTTTTTATTAAACTTTTCTTTTTATTTTTGGGAGGTAAAGTCTGTTTTCTTTTACAACATGCCTAATATGAAAATACGTTTTACATGATTTCACTGGTATAATCTATATCTATTTGTTTACTATCTGAGGTGGGGGAAGGACCAAGAGAATTTGGAATTAGCTCATTTTACAGATATAGGAACTTAAATCAAATAGAGTTTAGTGACTTGACCATAGTCACACAGCTAGTACTTGTCTGAAGCCAGATTTGAACTCAGGAAACCTGGTATTCTAGCCTAGCTGGACCACCGAAGTGTCATTTGTGAAATTTTTATATGACCCTGGGTATATAAGTATATTAAATAGGTATGCAAATCAAACATTTACTGATAATAAATTATAAATTATTTGAAAAAATTCTTTCACATATATATATATATATATATAATTTTGCCACTTATTAAAAATGAAAGGAAATTTGCATGCTAATAAGATGGATATACTTGTTTATTTTTACATAAAGATTTAAATCTTGGCAAAATATTTGATACATTTTATTATTTCCAGATTTTTCATGATATCCACATTAAGTTATGTGATCCCATGTAGAGTTGTGACCCACAGTTTAAGAAGCCTTGTCTTAAAGTATGTTGGAGAAAGGGCAACTTGGATGATGAAAGGACTGAAGCCAATTTCATGTGAGGAAAAATAGAAGAAAATGGGGATATTTCTCTTGAAGAAGAAATTACATAGGGAGCAGCTATTACTGATAGCTCTCATTTGTTATGATTTTTACCACTTGGAAGCAAAATTTGACTTTTTCTACTTGGCTCTAGAAGGCAGGAGTAAGGAGTATGTGTGCGTGTGGCAGGGTGAGAGAAAATTATAGAGAAGCAGATGTTATAAGCTTGACTACAGGAGAAAAAAAAAATCTTCCTGATGATTAGATGTATTTCAAAGTGAAATGGGTTGTCTGTCTTCTTCCATGGGAAAAAAAATGCTCAGCTTAGCTGGATAGTTCATTCTTGGCTGCATTCCAAATTCTTTTGCCTTTTGGAATATCAGATTCCAGGCCCTTTGATCCTTTAATGTTGAGGCAGCCCAATCTTGAGTGACCCTTATTATGGCACCTCGGTATTTGAATTGTTTTTTCCTGGCTGCTTGTAATATTTTTTCTTTAGTCTGAAAATTCTGAAATTTGGCCACAATATTCCTTGGAGTTTTCATTTTAGGGTCTTTTTCAGAAGGTGTTCGATGAATTCTTTCAACACCTATTTTACCTTCTGGTAAATACTTTACTTCTGGGCAGTTCCCTTTGATGATTTCCTGTAAAATTGTATCTAGCCTCTTTTTTTATCATAATTTTCGGGAAGTCCAATGATCCTCAGGTTCTCTCTTCTAGATCTATTTTCCAGGTCTGTTGTTTTTCCAAGTAAATATTTGACATTTTTTTCCAATCTTTCATTTTTTTGGTTTTGCTTGACTGATTCTTGTGTCTCAATGAGTCATTGGTTTCTGTTTGTTCAGTTCTGATTTTTAATGAGTTATTTTCTTCATTAGCTTTTTTTTTTTTACTTCTTTTTGTATATGTCCAATTGAGTTTTTAAATGAGTTGTTTTGCTCTATGGAATTTTTTTTCCATTTCACTTTTTTTTTTTAGTGAGTTATTTTATTTTTCCAATTCACAAATTCTTTTTCTCTGCACTTCTTGGGAGTTTTTTTTAACCTTTTTTCAATTCACATTTCAGGAAGTTATTGCTTTCTTGCATAGCTTCGATTTCTTTTCCCCATTTTTCTTCTAGTTCTCTTTTAAAGTTTTTAATAGTCTCTTCAAGGAGAGCCTTTTGTGTTGGGGATCAACAGTTGTCTGGAGACTGTCTGCTATTAGTCTCCTGGGGTTGAAAAGCTGCTCTCTTTCTGTATAGAAGCTATTGATTATCCTTTTGATTTTTTTTAACTAATTTTTTAAAGCCTGTAGGGTCAGCCTTCAGGGCTAGGAGGTTACCAGCTTCCTCTGAAGAGCAGTGATAAGTGTATGGGGGTAGCTGTCCTGCCAACCAGCTACAAAGAGCAGTGAGGTAAGGGAGTGCTCTGGGAAAGAGTTCCCCACCCAGAAGTAACTCAGGCCTGCAGGGCTGAGCTGGGAAAGTGCCCTGCAAAGAACCTTGGCTGTGTGGGATAACGACTGCCCTGGGGCTAGACGCTGAGCAATGAGAGTTTCACTATCCCAAGCCAAAGCCCACCCTGGGGCTGTGGGTATTAGTGGCAGAGCAGTGAATAGCCCTGCAGGGACCAGAAGTGTCTCTGCCCCAGAAAGCACAGTCTTCTGGGGAAATTCTATTGCCCCAGGCTGAGCCCCACACTGTGCAGATTACACACTGCCCAGGCTGTGCCCCACTGCTGTGCAGATTTGTAACTGCCCCACCCACTCCGCAAAAGCCCTGTACTGCAGGATGTGGCTGCAGGGCTATGTTATGGGTCTGCCTGAGTCACTTCTGGGTTTGGGTGTTTAAAGCCAGATCTTGTTAGATTCTGGCGTTTTTTAGAGTACCCTCTGTTTTAGGCTTTAATTTCCCTGCCAGTTTACTGCTTTGTAATCAAGCAGAGTCATCCCTATAACTTCTCTAGCCACAAAGATCACCCCCGCCCCTAGTCTGCTCAGGACCCTAGTCTCTCCCTGCCTGTGCTGGTCTGTTCCTCACTTCTCAGGACAAACCTTTCCTGGCGATCTTCCAGATTATCTTTGGCTGATAAATTGTGTGCTTCTAATTTTCATGAATTTTAGCAGTCAAGGGCTATTTTTGAGGCTGAACTTAATAGTTGGTTGTTAGGAGTGAAAGGTGCTTAGAAAGTCACATGTGCTTTCTCTGCCATCTTGGCCAAAAAAAAAAGCATTTTGTATAATTTTTAAAAATGTATTACATTTGAGCATTAAAATGAAGTGATTTCAAGGAGACAGTATCAACCAACAGAGTTAGAGGAGGAAAGATTTAGGGGTGACACCTAAGTGACATGTTTCAGTGGATCTGAGTTCAAATGTGGTTCAAATACTATCTGTGTAACTCTGGGCAATTTACTTAATTTCCATTTGTCCCAGTTTCCTCAAGTGTAAAATAATAATAATGAGAGTACTTAACCCCACAAGATTGTACTGAGGATTAAATACTTGGCACGTAATTTGTAATCTTTGAAGGATGCTTTGGAATCTATAGAAGACAGGTAAGGAGGGAATGTATTCCAGTTATGGTAGACCACCTGTGCAAAGCTACGGAGTCCAGAGATAGATTATTAAATATGGAAAACCAACGGTGATTTGGCTAGTTTGACTGTAAATGAGAACTATTTATTTATTTAATTTTTTTCTTTTTCTTTTTAAAACATATGTACAGATAATTTTTCAGCATTGACCCTTGCATAGCCTTGTAATTCAGATTTTGCCCTTCTTCCTCCACCCCTCCCCTAGATGGCAAGCAATCCAATATATGTTATATGTGTTGGAATATATGTTAAATCCAATACATGTAAGCATATTTATACAATTCTCTTGTTGCACAAGAAAAATCATCTCAAAAAGGAAAGAAAATGGGTAAGAAAAAAAATTCAAGCAAACAACATTGAAAAGAGTGGGAATATTATGTTTTGATCCACATTTAGTTTCCACAGTTCTCTTTCTGGGTGTAGATGGCTCTCTTTATCACAAAATCATTGGAATTGTCATTAATCATCTAAATGAGATGTATTTTAAGAGCAGTAATTGCTTCTGATCTTTCCACATTTGTTTTATCTTATTACCCATTGCATAAATTTATAAGATGGCTGGCCAGGGTTCCTTGAAAAGAGTATATCTAACTGTTTTTATGAGTACAGTGGCAGGAAGAATTAGGTTCAAGCCCAGCCTCTGACATTGGTTATGTGCCATAATGAAATCATTTCAACTTTTAATTGTTTTAGCCAATTCTTTAATACCTGTATTTGTACAAAGAACTGTCATATAACATATACACATATATATTTAAATACATATACACATATTCACACACATATTGTATAATGTGCATATATGTATATATATTTACAAAAATATACACATATCTTGATACCAGGGCTAGATCTTAAACTAGATTGACTTACTTTAGATTGAGTGTTTTATATTGAGGGACAGGAGGAATTTGCTCATTTGTGCTCATTAAACTACTACTTTCAGAAAATAGAATTATCCAAAATTAAAACAAACAAAAGACCTCCTGGGATTTTATCCAGGTGTCAATATCAATGGAGGGGTTTTCTTCCTTTTGTAGACTGAGCTATTGCTTCTTGTAGATACCAGTGTCCCCATTTCTCATCTTAGAATATTTGTGATAATCTTGTAGAAATAGTGTTAAACAGCACTCCAAGGGGCCTCTCACTGAGATACTACTCTCCTGGTACCATGCTTCTTTTTAACAACTTCAGGGATAGGTACTATCTTTTCTATTCCTAAGAGAGAAATACATTTTTTTTTTTTTTACTACTATTGGGGTTGCATATATATATATATATATATATATATATATATATATATATATAGATAAATCTATATATCTCTTGATATATTTTATACCCTAACCCCCCAATCTCCCTCAAAATGCATGTTTACCCTATCAAGTCTCAGATGAAATCATACCTAGTTATGGCTTTGGGATATCTGAGGGATAAAAGGATATGATCTTGATGGCCTGAAAATCTGAGGAAATAAGGATAATGCTTCTTTACTCAAGCTCAGGATTAAAATTCTGATTGTGCCACTTACTACATATGGGACACTGCACCTAACTTCTCTGGGTCTTAGTTTCCTTGTCTGTAAAATTAGTGGGGAATTGAAGAAGAAGGGTATTTTTTTGTATCTTTATATAGCTTCCTAGCTCTCTATCTATGATGCTACAAAAGTATTAACTCCTTTTTTGCCTAATTTTCTTTTCCCTGCAAACCCATCCTTCTCAGGTCACATAGTTTTATAGCTTCTTCAAGTTCTTTTTCAACTTCAATTTACATTTCTATTGAGTTGACAGATTTTCTCTTCTCTCTTTCTAGCTTTCCTATACCACCTTTACTCTCCACTCATCCTCTACCACTTTGGTTCAAGTTTTAATTCTCTCTCATCTGGGTTCTCAACTGGCCTTCAAATTTGTTTCCAAGTCTTAACTCTCTCCCTGATTTAATCTAACCTCCAAATAAGCATCAAAATTATTTCCCTAAAGTGAAAACCTAACCACATCAGCTATAATCCCACTATGAAAATTTATATCTCTATTACTTTGAAAATTAAATATGAAGACTTTTATGGATATGTTTTGCTTAACTTCACATGTGCCCTTTCAATAAGCGGGGAATTGGGGAGGAAGGAAGGAGGAGAATCTGGAACTCAAAGTTTTAAAATAAAATGGTAAAATTATTTTACATATAACTAGGAAAAATAAAACAGTAAATACATAGCAAAATGAAAATTAAAAATGAACTCCTCTATTTGTTATTCAAAGAACCTTATAGCATGCCCTCTTCTTATCTCTCTTTTCTATTTATAGTCTAGCTATTGACTTAATGTGCTGTTTCTCACAAATGACTCCATCTCTCCTCTCCAGATCTTTGCATTGGCTGTCCTTCATGCCTGGATAGTCCTCCCTACTTCCATCTTTTAGAAATGGTTTCTCCCTATTTCTTTTAAGACTCTGCTCAAGTGCCAAGTTTTGCAAGAGACCTTTTCTAGTGCCCCCCAAATGCCAGTACTTTTCCTTCAAAGGTTACCTTTTACTTACTTATATTGTATATATTTTGAAGTAACTAGATGGTATAGTATATAAGTGTTCACAACCTTGTATCAGGATGTACTGACTTTAAAGACTGTCCATATACTTATTAGTTGTGTGACCCTGTGAAAATCACCTAATATGTCTTGATCTCAATTTTCTCATCTGTAAAACAATCATATGAGGATATCATTGATATGAGGATAAAATAACATTTGTAAAATACTTTATAAACCTCAAAGTGCTGCTAGCTTATTATCTTGTATATACCTATACATGTACATTATCTCCCTCATTAAAAGGTAAATTACTTGAGAAGATGGACTTTTTTTCTTTTTTCTTTGTATCAGAGCTCAACACAGTACCTATAGCATCATACATTTAATAGGTTCTTGTTGACTGATTACTTGGAGTCTTAGGTTGAGGAAAAATATCACCATCCATGGCATAATTCTGGCCACTGTTTAAATTAGAAGTGGCCAGGTAAGTAGTGAGAAATATTAAGGCTCCAAAATTTAACCTTCAGGCACCTTGAATTGGAGGCTTCCCTCAGCCTTAAAAAAAGGGGAAAAAAGCTAAAGCAATCGAATAGAGCTTTTGAATGTTAGACATTTTCAGGCTGATAGCTAGGCAAATTGACATCTCTTAAGATTCCAAAGTATTATTTCTAAAGTCTTAGTCATCCCTTCATATATCAGAAAAACTTTAAAATTCCTTGGAGAAAAAAATTTCCCCAGTAAACACTTAGAAATTTGCAAAGAAAATCAGACAAGCTGATTCTGATGGTAGACTTAGTCATCCCTTCATATATCAGAAAAACTTTAAAATTCCTTGGAGAAAAAAATTTCCCCAGTAAACACTTTGAAATTTGCAAAGAAAATCAGACAAGCTGATTCTGATGGTAGAAAGGGCCACCAATCAGCACTTAAAGGCCACTGCCCACTTGAAGAGCAATAAGAGTCTAATCCTTAGCTCTATTTTGTATAGGCACTTAGTAAATGTTAGGCATAATTGTGATAATAAAGACAAGAACACTTTAACAATCTATATTCCTGGAAAGACCCTGTCCATCTTCACTTTTTGAAAAATTTATCTTTCAATTACCCTGCTTTCCTCTACTTCCCTCTTTATGTCAAATGTTAGTCTCTTTGACTTGTTTATATCTTGTTATATTTTGCCTTCTTAATTTTTTCTGTCACTGTCTCTAAATTTCCTTATACTGATTTTTCTTTCTGTTTTTCTTCCTCTAAATTTAGCTAAAATAATCATAAAAATTAAATATTTAAAGTTATAATGGATAACATTTATAACCACCTCATTTTACAAATGAAGAAATTGAGATTGGATGATTTATCCAATATCACAGAACTAGCAATAAGTAGACTACTTATTATGCATATAGAATATAGTTTTATATTATCTATTCTCAATTACTAAAGTAGAAAGTTTGTATTTCTCTTTTTTCTACTTTAAAAATCTAAATTATTGCTTTTTATTTGTATGTGATTCTATATGATTCCCCAGTCCCATGCTATCTACTGAGTTAATGATTCTGAGACAGTGATGAGAAGAATTGATTCTTATAATTTCTAGCTTGTCTAACTTTTTGAAAGTCCTCTTTTTCCTCAGGAAGAATGGAAAAAAATAGAATTTATCTATTAGGAAAGAGGAACTTCAAGGCACATTAGATAAGAGAGCTGGGATGGAGAGGAGAGCTATGGAAATTTTGTGGAGGGATGATAAGTTTTGGAATAGTCATATTGGTGAGTAGGATAGTGAATCAATTTAAAAAGTATAAAAAGTGGGGCATCTAGAAAGCTGCTCAACCTTTCCAGTTTCCCTCAAAAAGCACATGAAATCAAGCTTTTGAATAGTCCAACCAAAGAGCCTACAAAGAGTTGCAATGAAACTGTTCTCCAGCTCAAAATAGACTGAAAGGAATTCGAGAAATATCAGTCTCCCTGTGGTGAAAGGGGTACTCAGATCAGGTCAGATGATGTCCAGGAAACCCAATGAGAGGATTTAATAACAACAGATCAACAACTGAAACCCTCTGTTTTAATCAGTAGCAAAACAGACCAGGAGGGTAGTCTCCAGTCCTAGCACAGAAAGCATGTCAAGTAGGAATGTCAGTTTATCCCCTATTGTGAGCAAGACACCAAACACAAGAAGCTCCTATGCTCAAAGATAAGGCTCAAAGCTGCACAAGAAGATTGGGACAAAGTCCCCTGTACCCCAAGAGAAGAACTTGACTTTAAAAGTCACAAAATAGGAAAAAAGAAAGGAAGGAAAGAAAGAAGGAATGGAGAAAGAAAGGGAAGGAGGAAGGAAGAAATGGAGGGAGAGGGGGAGAAAGGGAGAGAAAAAGGAAGGAAGGAATGGATGGAAGAAGGTAGGGAGAAAGGAAAAAATGATCTTGAAACAAAAAGCATCTTAACCATAGAAGGTCACAGGGAGGACCAAAATACCAATTCAGAAGAGGACAAAATGTTCTCAAGCTCAAAGAGCCTTCTTGGAAGCACTCATTAAAGATTTTGAAAATAAAATAAGAGGGATAGAAGGAAAATTTGAAAAAAGAAATGAGAGTTATGCAAGAGCCAATAGCTTGAAAAAGGAAGGACACAAATTGACTGAAGAAAACAATTCCTTAAAAAATAAAATTGGCTAAATGCAAAGGATTCCATTTGAAGATATCAATTAAAAAACACAGTTGGCTAAGTGCAAAAAAAATCTATTGAAGAAAACATCTTAAATGTAGAATTCATCAAATGTAAAAGGAGATTGTTAGTGAATCTAATTAATATTGTCTTGGGATTTTCTCTCCAGCTCCATTGAGCAACATATGAGGAGAGCTAAGGAGATGGATATTAAAACTAATCCAAGGTTGGATTGGGATTGAATTGTGGCAAGGTATGACCAGCTATAGGGTCAAGATGCAAAGGGATTTTCATATAGAGGATAGTATATTGTTGAACTGATTTAACCTGGGGTGAGAGAAGAGTAGAATCGGTGATGAATTTCATCTTTTATCTGCTGAGTCTTCTTTTTCAAAGACATTATTTTCTGACTCTGCCTCTGTTTATCTCAGACTATCGATGCATCTATGGTTAATCAATACATGTTCAGCTCCTTGTTTTAGTCAATATCTCATTTCCTTCCCAAATTCTTCTACTCCAATTGAATAAAATATTCTACTCAGCCTTCTCTCTGTTCTTCCCTCCTCTTTTGCCCCCATCAGCTGAAGAACTTACCTAATACTTTACCCAAGTAAACAAACAAACAAATAGGGGACTTTGTATGATATACATAAATATAAAAATGAATAAATGAATAAGTAAATAAATTCATCAAATAATCAATTTAAATAAGTACACAAAAATTTGAAACCTTTCCTCCTCTCATCCATAACAAATGACATTCTTCCCTCTTATCTCCTCTGCTACTTCTCTCTTTCTTCTAAACTACAGTATCAAATCACAAACTCTATTTTGGATATCTCAAGTTGGAAGTGCCATAGGCATCTAAGACTCTGTATACCCAAAATGAATCAATAATACTCCCCTTCCCCTCAAATTCTCTTCTCAATATTCCTATTACTGTTGAAGATGACATCATTCTCCCAGTCACTTAGTCTAACAATTTAAGTGTCATTCTTGACTTTTATCTCATCACCCTCCTATATCCAAACTGTTGTAATATCTTTCATTTCCACTTTTGTTATATCTTTCATATTTATCCTCTTCTTTGTACTCATGAAATCATCCTTAAACTCTTATTATCTGTTTCTCAAACTATTAATATATCCTTTTAATTAGTATCCTTGACCCAAATCCTTTTTTACATGATTTCCTTAAGTTTCAGGTCAGATCATGTCATCTCCCACCCTACTTCCTACTCAATAAACTCTATTGGTTTCCTATTACCTCCACAAGCAAATATAAAATCCTTTTTGACTTTTAATGGCACTCACAACTGGGTTTTTTCTTAACTTCCCACTCTTATGATTTATTCTTCTTCACATACTCAAATATTAGCAACACTTGATTGCTATTCCTTACACATGCCATTGCATCCCCTCACATTATTGGCCTCAAATGTCTGGAATGGTCGACTTCTTCACTACTTCTTCCTTTCTTCCCTGGCTTCCTTTAACCTAAAATTCTATTTTCTGCTGGCAATTTTCCAGATGCCTTCAGCTGATAATTGCTTTTCTTATTTGTATTATAACTATCTTGTATGTGTATAGTTAATTGCATATCATCTCCCCCTCCTCACATTTACAAAATACATTGGTTGAAAGGGACTGTCCTTTTGCTTTTTTTTTGTCTTCAGTTCTTTGTACAATGCTAGAAATATAAGAAGTTCTCGATAAATACTTGTTGATTGACTGAATGAAGTCATGTCATGAGATCGCTAAGTGCCACAGTGAATAGTGTTCTGGATATGATATCAAGAAAATTTGAGTTATGCTTGCTAGCTTTGTGACCCTGAGTATTTTCCCTAGTTTCCTTATATGTAAACTGGGGATAATAATATCTGTCTCCTAGGGTTGTGATAAGTATTAAATGAGACAATTCTGGAGTATTTTGCAAATCTTAAAAGATTATACAAACTCTAGCTATAATTATTTCAGACTAATATAATTTTCTTTTTTTCACAGGCAGACTAAACTTGTAGACAGGAGAATGACATGGATGTTCTTTACTTAGGTTTTAGCAAAACTTTCGATAAAGTATCTCTTGCTAGTCTGGAGACGACTGAGAGATATGAACTAGGTTCTAATGCAATTACTGAAATTCATAAATGTTCTTTTTTTTTGGGAGGGGTGGAGGGATGGTGACAAACCCAAAGAGGGTATGTTGACAGTTAAGTAGTCATCAATGAAATATTCTGAGAACATGTATTGAGCCCTTTCTCAATAATTTAAATAAAGGTGTAGACAGCAAATTTATCAAATTTGTAGATGACAAAGCTTGAAGAAATGACTAACACACCTATAACTAACAACATCAAGAATCAAAAAACCTTTGCTAAGCTAAATCACTGGGCTGAATGTAGAGTAACATTTAATAAGTATGAATAGAAAGTTTTGTATATACTTGGGTAAAAAAATCAACTTCACAAGTACCATGATAAATAAAGATGTATTATTAAAAAACACACAAGATTTTGCAAGGGTGAAAGTTAAAAACTATCTATGCATATATTTTGAAGATAAGAGGCTTTATTAAAAATAAAAAATAAGCAATTCTTGTTAAGTGGGGGGAATTCCCCTTTGTTATTTAAATTTATTCAATCCTAATTAAAAGCTTTTTTTCTTAATTATGATGGAAGTTATATTAGGGGCTAAAAGCAGAGAGAAAGAAAGAAAGAAAGAAAGGCACACAACAGGCTCGCCAGTTCCCCTAGCACAAAGGATCCTCCAGAGTGAAAGCAACAAGTCTGGCCTTTAACTGGGGAACGCCCGGGAATTCTCTGAGGCCTGCTGTCTACCTGGTTAGCTCCACCACTCCGAGTCATACATGCCATGTGTTCTCAAGTCACCATCCACGGTATTTCTTAAATGCCTAAATCTGGGGTTACAAGGAATTTCACAGTTTTTTAGCAAGACTCAATTTTATTGAAAAGTTCAAAGAATTGAGAATTTCTGGTTATAAATCAGTGATAGGCTAACAACAATAAAGTATTGAATTTTCTTTAGTGGCATGTGATGAGCAAAGTGTTCAAGACTTGTAATAGTTGTCTGCTTTTAGGTCATCATGAAGAAGATTTGGGCATGATCTGAAAACTGTCAAAAGGGGAATGACATAAGAGATACTGTGATTTTGAGATACTGAATTGTATGGGAAAGGCTCAGTGGCTTAATTTGAATCTTTTCATGAAAAAAAGTTAAATTGAAATGTATTAATTAAATTGAAAAAAGAGAGGAAAAGTGCATTTATTAAGCATGTGCTTTGTGATGAGCTTTACAAATATTGTCCCATTTGTTCTGCATAGCAACTCTTCATAAAAATAGATGTCAATATTATCCTTATTTCATGGTTGAGAAAATTGAGACAATTTGCAATAAGTGATTTGCACAAGATCCTATCACTCATAAGTATCTGAGTCCAGTTTTGAACTCAAACCTTTCTGAATCAAGGTCTGTGGCTCAGTGCCTTATATTACTCAATTGTCTTTACATAGAGAGAAGGCAGAGTTATTTCTCCATTTATATATCACAATGCTCTGAAACTTCAATTCACAAAAAAACTTAGTAATTCTGATTATTAAGGATTTCTGGGTAACTTTTATAACCTGAGTAGAAGGTCCATTTTATCTCCTTCCTGTAATGTCCTTCAGGTAAATGACAGTGGAACCCCTCATGCATGTCAAAAGCTGATCTGTGCCTGGTGAATTAGTCAGCATCTTCCAGATTTATTTCTAGGCTTCTATGAATGTAAAATGAGTGGGCTCAGCACATCCAACACACTTTGGTGCCAGAGTGAATGACGTCTTACCTCAGCAGAAGAAAAAGGAGTGTTTGACTTGGAAGAACTTTTTCAGAAGCAAAGAACTTTCAAGTCACTGATAGATTTGGACAAATAATATTAGAATCTTGTCTTTTAATCAGAAACTTGCTTTATATATTAAAAAAAAAGAATTCTCTGAGTCTTCCTAAAACTTTAAGAATCCTTTTGGAATTCTGATGCTTTTCATTTGCAAGATACTGGATGAAAAAAGAAAGCTATGGAGATCTTGCAGTATTATTGTATTACTATTTTTGAAGAAAGAAAAACAGAGCTGTAGGATCTTAGATCCTATGACACATATTTTGTTTATTTTGAGTACTAATTATTTATTTTTGTATTAATATAATTATATCTTGACATTTCAGAGATAGAAATGTAAAATGTATGTTTCATAAGAGTTATGATTGTTTTGTTCATTATATATTCTTTATATTTGTTCTCTAAGTGCCCAACATAATAAATATTTGTTGTTATTTGATTGATTGGTTATTAAATAATTATTTAATCCAATAATTCATTTTACAAATTAGGAAATTGAGGTACAAAGAGGTAAGAGACTTGGTAAAAATGACATAGATAATTAGCAAAAGTCATTAGCAGAATCCTGGCCTTCTGACCAGTAATTATGGCCTTGGTCCAGTAATTATGGCAGTGAACTGTAGAACTTTTTTCACTATTCATACTTTTTTTTGAAATTCATCTTTGTTTGTTTTTTTTTTTTTTGAAATCTTCTTGTTCATAAATTTTATTGTACAATAGTATTTCATTATGTTTATATACCACAATCTGTTCTGTCATTGTCTAATTGATGGGGATCTCCTCATTTTTCAATATTCTTCCATCATAAATAGGGCTGCTATAAATATTTTTGCACATATAATTTTTTTCCTTTTTTATAGTCTCTTTAGTATATACACCTAATACTGATACTGCTATGCACAGTTTGGTTGCACTGGGGAAAGTTCTAAATTGCTGTTCAAAATGGTTAGCATGGAAGTTTTAAATTGAGGTTCATGAATAGATTGCAGGAGCTTCACAAACTTGAATGGGGAAAAATTCATTTTCATTAATCTTTAGCTGAAATCTAGCATTCCTACAACTATGAATTGAAAAAGTAAATTATTCTGCAAAGGAGTTTTACCAGACTTCCAAAAGGCTCCATGACACACAAATAAATTAAAGGCCTCTCATCTGGCAACTAAAAAATCTCTTTTCAATTTAGTTTGTATAGTATCTAACAAACTTAATAAACTGTGATAAAATTATTTTTAAAATATTATTTAATAATGAATATTTTACTCATTATTATGCAGGAACTCTATGCATATTAGAAATTAGAAAAATAATAAGAATTCCTTGAAAACTTTTGAAAATATAGGGTTAAAATGAAGAACTGAGTCTGACAATATGATTAGGCACTAAATTTTTATCATTGAGCTGCCTGAGTCAGGAGATACAGTGTATCGAGCGCTGGACTTGAAGTCAGGAAGACCTGAGTAAGATGCTCTTTATCTGTGTGATCCTGAATATTCTCTTACTCTGTCAGTTTCTTCACCTGTAAAATAGGTATAATAATATTATTTACCTCCTAGTGTTGTTGTGAAAATAAAATGAGATGATATTTATGAAGTCCTTAGAAGACCTTAATGCTATATATACTTATTTAAGTAATTATCTATGTGTATATGCATGCATTTATGTATTCTTCAGTCTCATAAAATCTCTTGGAATATCTCTTTGAGTGCCTCTGACTTCTGACTTTAAGGGAGAAGTTGCTGAAGGGAAAATAAGATTTTCCTAAGAAATGAACATGAGAGGAACTAGAAGTCATTACAATATCCCTCTCAACAGCTTGCTGCAATAGAGACTTTGGATATTTTTGCACTTGGGTAAGATCTGAAGTACTTCCTTTCACCTAATCTGAGTCATCTTGTCCTCAATGGGAGAGTTCCTTCACTTTGTAATGTCTGATATCTATCTGCAAATATACGTATATATTATATATTCATATACAAGAGTCCATATATATCATAACACACACATACACATACACACACACCCATATATATATATATATATATATATATATATATTTCCCTATGCATTCTTTCTTTGATATGTTTTGTTTTCCATTTGGATAAATTGATATCTGCTATTTATTATGTGTGTTCACTGTGGAACTGTCATTTGGGAGAAAAGAGATCAAGTTTTGGATATAGAAATTGGAATTCTCCTTTCCCCTTCAGTGAACAACAATAAAACGTTCAACTTGAACTTGAAAATTACATCTCTTCAACTAATAATCAGTTTAGCTGAGAACAGCTAGATGGTGCAGTGAATAAAACACAGACTCTGAAGTCATTGATTTCAAATCTAGCCTCAGATATTTAATACTTATTAGCTGTGTGACCCTGGGTAAGTCACTTAACCCAATTGCCTTACTAAAAATAAATAGATAAAATAATCTTTAAGTGAGCAGTTAGTTCTACTATTAACCTGGTATGTCTTCTCTCTGAAGAGCAAAAATTCAACCTCTGAACTCAGTTTTCTCTTTTTCCTCTGTTATGACTGAAGTTAAAATAACTTGAGACACAAAGTTTCAGGCATGATTAATTTATTAATAATTACAAATTTACCAATAAAATCTTTGCTTTCCTAGCAAAGCTAATATCCCAAATGTGGGAAACCACTCTATTTTATACTTTGAGGAGAACAGACAAAGGACAGAACTTTTTAGGCAGGGAACTAGTTAAAATTGGTTCCAACAGTTTGGCATCATAAATGGTGAAATCAATATGACTGCTTACATAGCTGAAGCATGTGGGAAAGTATAATTAATTGGAAATTGTGAATAAAGGACTGGCAACAATCTTCCTCTTTCTTCCTGTGACTAAGAAATATTCATTGTCTGAATCCATCTGAAAGGTTAGAGATAGTTCTTTGGATGGCAAAACAGCTATCTAAAGTTAGCTTAGTGCTATTTAGATACTAGATCAGGGAAATGTCCTCCCTCATCTCTCAAGGATAATGACTTTCCTCGAGGTAAAAACAGAATAGTGATTAGCAGGCAAGCTAGACTTCTAAACTTTCTAGATCTCATGACACCTGGATGTTTCAACTAATTTTAGAGATAAAGAATCATTACTTAGTTACAGTTTGACTTTACTGTAAGGATATAAAAAAAGAAAATAGGTGTGGAAAAGAAATTGTACTAGAAAAGGAATGGGGAGATGAAATGGAGTAAATTATCACATGAAGAGGTAAAAAAAATACCTGTTACAATTGAGGGAAAGAAGGGAGGAGCATTTATTTGAATCTCAATCTCATCAGATTTGGCTCAAAGAGAGAATATCAGACATGTTTAGTTTGACATAGAAACTTATCTTACCATATAGGGAAATAATAGGAAAAAGGGAAAAGAAAAGGGGGAAGGTAATAGAAGGGAGAACAGAAGTAGAAGAGAAAAGGGATAAGAAAAAGGAGAAGAGTTGAACAAGAGGTAAACAGATTGAGGAAGGTGGTGGTCAGAAGCAAAATATTGGTGAGGAGGGAAAAGGGAAAAGGAAAAACAAAAGTATAACTTGGGGGAAATAAGATGACAAAAAATGTGAGTTAGAAATTTTAATTGTGAATGTGAAAGGGATGAATTCTCCCATAAAAGGGAAGCAGAAAGCAGAATGAATTAAAAGTCAGAATCCAACAATATGTTGTTGAAAGAAACACATTTAAAGCCGAGTGATACATACAGAGTATAGGTAAAAGGCTGGAGCAGAATTTGTTATGCTTCAGTTGAAATAAAAACAAAAAGCAGGGGACAGCAATCCTGATCTCAGATCAAACAAAAGTAAAAATACTTCTAATAAAAAAGATAAGGAAAGAAACTACATTTTTCTAAAGGATAAGTAATATTAATAATAATATCATTATAGATAAGGAAGTAATATCAATACTAAACATATATGAACCAAGTAGTATAGCATCCAGATTCCTAGAAAAGTTAAGAGAGTTCTAAGAAGAAATAGGCAGCAAACCTATACTAGTGGGGGAATCTCAACCTTGCTCTATCAGGACTAGATAAATAAAACTACAAAATAAATAAGAAAATTAAGGTGGTAAATAGAATTTTGACTTTGGAGAAAGTTGCATGGAGACAGAAAGGAATATACTTTTATCTTGGCAGTATATGAAACGACACAAAAATTGAACATATTAGTATACAAAACCCTCAAAATTAAATGTAGAAGGGTAGAAATAGAAAATACATATTTTTAAGTGCAATAAAAATTACATGTCATAAAGGGCCAGGAAAAATAGACCAAAAATTAATTAGAAACTAAATAATCTAATCCTAAAGAATGAGTGAGTGAATAACAAATCATAGACACATATGATAATTTCATCTAAGAGAATGACAATAATGAGACAATATGCCAAAATTTATGGTATGCAGTCAAAGAAGTTCATAGGGGAAATTTAATATCTTTAGATGCTTACTTGATAATAAAGAGAAGCTCAATGAATTGGACATGTAATTAAAAAAGCTCAAAAAGAAAGGCTCTTAACAGGAAAAAATCAATTAATTGTAAATAGGATAAATTTATAAAAAGGCATACCAAAATTAATATGTCTTTGGAGAAAGGTTCAGAAAGAAGAGTTAAAGATGTTTATTTTGCTTCTCTTCAAGCGACACAATGACACCTCTATGCTACATGTGAGGGACAAACTTGCTGCATAATTTTAATAGATGAATCATATAATTAGGGATGAGAAGGAACTCAGATATTTGCTAATTCAACTTGACTTGTTCTACTAATGACACAACTGAAGTCAAGATGAAGTCTTTGCAATTTATGTACCTAGGATCATACAAATATATTAATTGGCAAACCCAGCATATGAATCCAAATTTTCCTATTCCATATACAGTGTTCTTTCCACAGCATCATGAAGTCATATTTGTAATGAATGATGAATAAAAGTATTCTTCTGATAAAAATCAATCCAAAATACTAGATGTGCATGGAATTGAAAAGAATACTAGAGGTCATCTAGTCCAATTTTCTTTTTTAATTTTCTAGAGAAAAAACAATTGAGACACGGATAGGTGAAATTATTTGCCTAAACAAACACAGTTGGATACAGTACTAGACTCAGATGCCCTGAACCTTAGTCCAATTTTTTGTCCAAATAGTGTCAAACTCCATGAGGTAAAAAAACAAAACAAAACAAAACAAAAAAACAAACAAAACTATATATGTTAGCCTATGTGTGGGTCAAATATTGCCATAGAAAATCACATTAATTTTGTTTTTGTTTTATTGTATGTTGCCCATCTCACATTTTTTCTTGTTACTTCAATTTTGCTTCTTCATAGAACACAGCACCTTTTCTGATGAGGATATCTTAAGAGAGATGTGGGGAGTACCTTTTGTATTGCATTTCCTGTTCACTACATGAATTCTTGCCCTAGGTGAGTTTTCCATAAAAATAGTCTTTTTGGCAAGTATATATTTGGCATTTGAACAATGTGATCAATCTAATGGAGTTGTACACTTTGCAGCAGAGTTTAGTGTTTAGTTTGAGAAAGGACCTCCCAGGTATTCTTCAGAATATTCCTAAAACAATTTAAATGAAAATAAGTCAATTATCTGCCATGTTGCTGTCACACTGTCCAGTTTTCACAGGTATACAATAATGGAGTCACCACAATGGCTCTTTAGAACTAGAATTTAGTAATTAATCTAATTTTTTCTTCTGTCCCACATTTTCCTTCAGATCCTCCCAAACATCAAGCTAACACAGGCAAAGAGTGTGTCAACCTCTTTATCAGTGTGTATATCCCTGGGAAGTACACTGCTAAGGCAAGTGAACTTATTCACAGAATTCAAAACTTTTCCATTTACTGCTGATTGATAGACCACCTGTGTTTTCTTGGTGTTAATTGTTAAGCCAAAATTAGCACAAGCAGCAATAGAGCCAGACTTTGTTGCCCCTCAGCTTCAGAAGGTTCATTGAGTGCACAGTCATCAGCAAAGAAACAAAAAAAAATCATGCACCAATACTCCCTCCACTTAACTTTTAGCGTGTAACCTTTTTAAGTTGAAAATTTTGCCATCAGTGTGGTAGCTGACTTTAATACCATGTTCATTGTCATTGAAGGCATTTGACAGTATGCCATTCCAAAAAAGCATGGAAGCAAATATACAGACTTCTTTTACTCCAGTTTTGTCTGGGAAAAAGCAAGAACATTATTCATTATCCAGAACCCAGGCAAGCATGCCATCATGAAATTGATGTACAATACTAAACTTTTCAAGACAATCAAATTTTGACATGAATTACAACATGAAAATCTTTGATCAGATCTATAAATGTGTTATCTTTGTTCTGTTCCTATTATTCCTTCTAGAGGTGTCAGGCAGCAAACAGCTTATTGAACACTTCCTGGCTCTTTCTGAAACTACATTGGCTCTCAGGCAAATGACCATTTTGCAGGTGAAGCATCAGCCTATTAAGGAAGACTCTGGCAAAATTTTGCCAACAATGACTAAGAGATCATCATTCCCTCTTTACCCTATGATTGTCACAGGACAATTCTCTTTAGTTTTACAGAAATAAACAATGGAAATATCCTCATTCACCTGGGTAATAGCATACTCTTAGCACACAAACCATAAAATTTCAGTCAGTTTTTGTATGAGTATGGACCCATCATCTTGTAAATCTCAGCTGCAATAGAAGTGGCACCAAGTGCTTTACCACATAAAGGGAACTTAATGACATTCAAAATCTCTTATTCAGTTGGAAATTCAACTATGGAAGGACTGACTTGAGCCTTAGATAAATCTTAGACTTCAGCATTACTTGTTGATTGTCTGTTGAGAACACTATGGAAGTGTTCAACCTATCTCTCCAAGATCATGTCTTTATGACTAATCAATGTGGCTTTATCTTTTTGAGTGAATGAGATGCTCCATAGATTTTTGGCCAACAAATAGCCTTCAGGGCATCATAAAAGTGCTTTGGATTGTTATTATCAGCATAAAACTGAATTTCAGCTATCTTTTTACAGAGCTACGAATTCTGCATCTCTTCATGCTTTGCCCATCCTTTACTTTTGATGTAATTAAATGCTTTCTTAAAGATGGATGAATTATCCTGTGGGTATAGCCTGTGGAGTTCAGCTTTTCAATTAGCAGCTTCTTAATTTCAAACCATTATGGAAATTTCTGTGGGTTCTGACCCAGCTGTATGAATAAGGTACTGAATACCAAATTTCTGAAAGCTGTCTATCCCTTTTCTTTTCCACTGTTACCAAATCTGTATTGGTTTAACTTTCCCTCCAAATTAATGTACTTTTTAACTCAAAAAAGTACTCTAATCTGTTGACATTATTTCTTCTGGTAGTCATTTTGTCTTGAAGATGCCCATTTTATTGAATATGAATATTTAATTTGTGCTCAAAGTGGACCAAAATGACATCCTTATTTTGGAGTCAAGGGATAATGTGTCCGTCCAACTGTAGCTGATTAGACCAATATAATCTCATTTGGCTTTACCACAAGTTGAGAACAAATAGAACATGTGGTATGGAGATTTCTCTAAATTTGTGCATCTTGTGTTTCTTTTGGTCTATTGCAATTCTGTTTTGCTTATAGAACACAACACATTTTTTGATGTGAGCATTGAATACTGGGTAGTCCTGAGCCATGTATCACAATCAATTTTAGTTTTAGAGAGACCTTGAGAGATCTCATAGTGTTTATTCTGACCTCTGTGTGAGCACTTTCTATGTGTAAGTTCTCTCTAAAACAGGTTTTTTTAAGGAAACAAACTTTTGGCATTCAAATACCCCATCAGTGTTTCATTCTCTTCAGTAGAATTTGAATGCTTGGAAATTCACCTCAAGAAAGGACCTTATCTTCTAGTACCTTGTCTTCCCAGGTGATTTTCAGAATTTTTGTAAGACAATAAAAATAAAAGCAATGCAATTTCCTCATAAGACACTGCTATACTATCTAGGTTTTACAGATAAAATAATGAGATCAATATAATGGCTTTATAGGCCTTTCTGTTTGGTAAGTAGTTTACTACCTCTTCTCTCCCACATTTTCCTTCAGAACCTCTAAAATACTAAGCTAAGTCTAGTAACCCAATCATCTATTGCATACATCCTTAGAAAGTATACTATCAAAGTATGGACAGCGCACAAAATTTTTCCATTTGTTGTAACCAATGTTTAAACATATGGATGCTGAAGTGTTAATCTGTGGAGAAATATCTGTTTTCTTGATGGTAATTGACAGGGTATAATTAAGCACAAGTGGCAGAGACCCAGTTTATAATCTGTTTCACCTCAATTTCAAAGGCTGTCTTGAGTGTCCTATCATCTGTGAACAAAAAGTTGTGTGCCAATCCTTTCTTCATGTTATTCTTGGCTTGTAGCTTTTTCAAAAATTAACTTCCCACCAGTGTGGTAACTGACCTTGATGCCATTTTCATCTTTGTTCAAGGCATTTGTAAATGCCTCAAATGACACACTATCTAAATATTTAAAAAGAAACTTACATGAGTTATTAGAAGAAAATAGTCAAGCTAAAATACTGAAACACCTCAGTGTAACACTTTTAGACACAGATACATCTAACTAATATATTAACAAAAAACTTAAGGATCTGAATAGTTGTAGGAAAAACATCTTTTTATCTATGGAGGAAATTTTGAGAAAATGGTAGAATAAGGCAAAAAATTACCTGGTTCTTCCAAATTCCCCAAAAGTAATTTAAAGTAATTCCTCAAAGTGAACTTTAGAACAGCAGAAATAATTAAAAGTCAAGGTAATAGAGTTTTCCAAGCTGATAATTTGGGAGGATATTAGGAAAGATCTGACTTCTCAAAGTGGTGATTTGGCCTGATTGAAATGCAAGTACCTTTTGGCAGATATCAATAAATCAACAAACAATAAATCAAAGTCAATCCCACTTGCCATATGGAAAAATTGCAAACAAAAGAACAAAATTGTAATTTATCTTTTCATGTTATGCAGCATTCCTCTTCTTGCCACTTTCATTGAGTATGGATATGATAAAAGGACCACTCAGGTTTTGCCATGTCCTGCTAAAGCCAAAGTCCTTTCAGCAATAACTGATATATGGTTGAAAGCAATCACCTTTTAGGACTTTTGCAAAGATTGTGAAGCCAAAAGTAAAGACTAAGTGATCTTTTAGATTCCTCCCAATTGTAATCATTTATGACATTAAGGTTAACTCTTTAGTTTTTTCATAGGAGAAAGTCAAGTATAGATGTTTCAGGTTGTGGATCGTTTGTATATTGAGGAACTACTGCTTTGAATGAGCGATTTTACATTTCTCTCCTTATTAAATGACAAGCAAACACAGACATAATACTGATGCCTTTTTGAATTAGTCTTTTTGAATGGTTGCTTTGCTTTTGGCTTACTCCTTGGAAGACATCTGTTATTCAAGTTAAGTAGAATGTTTAACAATTTTTTTGGATTTTTTTTCAGTTTAGTACTCCATCTTTTAAATCTGTACAGACAGAAAAAAATAGAGGGGAAAAGTTGCTTTCATATTATTTGAATCACAAAAATTCAAGTATTTAAAGTCTGTTACTTTTTTTCCCCTCAATGCACTCTATGAATAGAAACACTGATGAAGCTTAAGATGAAAAGATTAGGTCACTTGGGAAAATGGCACAGTCTTTCACTCCTTTACACATCGCTTTTTCATGCCCACTGTTCAGCTGCTTAAAAGTTACCTCCAGACCTTCCCTCTCCAGAATTAAAATTGAGAATATCACTTCTGTTTTTATCTACACAACATGTGACTGACTAAAATTACATCTATGTAGTCATTTTTTTTTTTTACTAATCCATTAGGAGAGCTATATATAACTTGCCAATTTTCATCAAATGGTTTCTCTGTGGCAGTATTCTTCATTTAGTGAGAAACCACAGAAGTAGAATTCTTCTGTTTTTAATTGCAGAGGAAGCAGACACTGTTTTTAGCCTCTTGGAGGAGCAGACATTCCATAAAAGGAAAATGTGAAAAATCTCATTGACTAACTACCAGAATTTCTGAGTATGGGAACAACTCTGGAGTAAAATGCTTTTTTGGAAGTTGGTATTTGTTAGCCTTTTCAAGACAGAACCACTTTGAATAAAATTTGTAGAGAAGATAAACATCCACTTTAAAAGCATTCATGAAGGCTACTATCACAATCACTATTAAGAGTGTTTCCCTCATCTTCTTTAGGGGAGGGAGAAGATAATAAACATTTTTATAGTGTCTACTATGTGACAGGCAACATGCTAAATTCTTCTTTTCTTTTCAAACTTCATTTTTATCGTACACAATCCTGAGAGGTATGTTCTATCATCATCACCATTTTATAATCAGGAAGTAATTTTTCTAGTGTTACAAATTTAGTAAGTGCCTAAGGCTGGATTTAGAATTAGGTTTCCTACTCCTGGCCCAATAGGGCATGATGTGGTGATATAGGTGGTCATAAGACAAAATCCACCAAATCTGATGGGCCATGATCTTGGTAGGAGGATATTTTCAGACTTTTAGATAATTAAGAAACTGTTTCAATAGTCAGATACTATCAAGATGCTGTGTCAGGAGGAGGTACAACTTGATCCTGGGACACAAAGGCAAATCATCCTGGAAGAAGCTTTGTTGCTTTCTGACAAAACTAGCCTAGTGGCTGTTAGGATAGAGGAAGAGAGAGGGGAATGTTGGTAGCTATTGGTCCTATCACACTTTCAGTTTTCTTGAAGTTTAGCTATTTCAAGGATATTATTGTAGAAATTTGCAAAGCACTTTTTCACACATCATTTCATTTTATCTTCAGAAACCATAAGAAGTTAGTGCTATAGGTATTAGGATTCTCATTTCATGGCTAACTAGTTTACTTACTTTTCTCTGATATTATGTCTTTCATCTACATGTGTTGTTTAGTTTTTATTTTTCACAGACTGATTTCCATGCCTGGAATGAATTAACTCCTCATCTTTGTTGTTTAGAATCCCTAGTGTTCATCAAGGTTCAATTCAAGTTCTATCTAGTTATGAGACTTATCTGAACCCATTTGTTGCTGGTATTTCCCTCTCACTCCACCCCACCCCAATAGTAGTTTCTATTTATGTTGAATATATTTTCTATGTACTGTTTTCAAATAAATATATGTACATTATTCATGAATTTAGATATAAATACATATATGTGTGTTCTGGGTATATATCTATAGCTATATATGTAATTTTTACCACAATGAGTACAATATGTAGCCATTTAATAAATAATTGTTGATTGACTTGTTTCTGTATAATCAAATGCCACCTGGTTGAGGACCAATTTCTTTTTATTTTAATTTTTGTTCTTTTAAATTTTATTTTATATTTAGTTATTTAGTTTATTTTACATTTATTTTTATTTTAGTTTATTTTATGTTATTGTTTCAATACTTAACATGTAATAGACATTTTAAAATTCTTCAAGAAGAAATGAACAAGACTCAGAAGTTCAATAAATTAGTCATAGTCACACTGGGAATAGGTTTTATTGGTGGTTAAGTGTAGACTCTCCTAACACCAAGCCAAATGATAATTCCCCTTCATAATGCTTCTCTCGTCCCTGAAGTCAGTTACAAAAGTGACCAATGAATGCCAGAATCTTATCATTGCAATATGAATAATTATTGAGGTAAAGGTGTATTTTGCCTAGACAATACTTATATTTTTCAGCCATAGTAAGGAAGTCTCATTTTAATAAATAGGAAATTAGTGAACAATTTCTTCTATAACCTTCAAATGTGCATATTTGAATACTACTGACTTGTGCAGGCAGAGAGTCGGTAAAGATTTTAAAGTACTTAATTTTATAACTCAATAAATATAGAAGATGTTTTTGATAATGTGAGGGGAGACAAGTGATGAGATGGTCATTACTTATAAGATGCTTATATAAGTTAAATGAAAAATTATATGCATAACGGATAATATTTTGTATATTTGAATAAGTTTCTATTATAAAACAGGGAGCAACCTGTAGAATCTAGTGTCTATTAGAATTGGGTTTAAGGGACGCTGCAAAGTTTATGAGGGCTTGGAAAATCAAAGTATCTTCTATTGGATTATGAATTAAGGGTGGTCCAGAAGAAAATTATTGGGTCAAGTGAAGGGTACTCTTGTCAAAGGAAATCTAAAAAGATGAATCAGCTCATGAAATTCTTTATTCAATATTATGCTTAATTTTTCTGGATATAATGTTTTTGGTTACAGGCCTAGTTTTTTTGATTGCTGATATATAATGTTCTAGAATCTGTGGTCTTTTATTATAGCTGCTTATAGATCCTGTGCAATTCCTATTGTAGCTCCAGCATATTTAGTTTTTTTGTTTGTTTGTCTGCTTTGTTTCTTGTAAAGTTTTTTGCTTTGAGATATGGATTTTTTCAAAATTTAGCAATAATGTTCCTATGTGTCTTTCTTGTAGAATCTATCTGATGTGGTGATTTTTTTTCTATTTCTATTTTTCTCTCTTGTTCTATCACTTCAGGGCAATTTTCTTAATTATTTCTTTTATTATTATTATTATGCCAAGAATCTTTTTGGTCATATTTTTAGGTAGTCCAATTATCCTTATGTTGTCTCTCCTTAATATGTCTTCTTCTTAATATGAATCACATTCTCTTCAATTTTTCATTTTTTATATTTTCTTTTGTTATTTCTTGGTCTCTTATATCTTCCCCAGCTTCTCTTTGCCAAATTCTAATTTTTCAGAAGAATATTTTCTTCTTTAAGACTGGATCCCCTATTCTAGTTGGTTGACTTTCTTTTTAATAATCTTCTTGTTTTTCTTAAATGGGTCCTTATTTTATCTTTAGTTTTTCCTCAATCTTTCTTTTATTATACAAGTCTTTTTTGAGTTTTTCTACAAATTCCTTCTGACCAACTCTCCATTTAATGCTACTCTTTATAGTAGGAGGTTTTTGCTTTTATTTTTTATTTCAGTACATACCCTGAAGATGAACCCTGGTCTTTCTTATTCCCATAGTAAGTTTCTATGACTGGCTTCTCTCTCTTTTGCCTGCTAACTTTTAAAAATGAGAAGTTATTAGTTAACCTAGTCCTGGGAGAGGGTAGTTACCTCTAGTTTCATTTCACTCTGACCTGGAACTTCAAATCAAAATAATTAATTAATTTACTTGCTAATTGGGAAGGAAAGAAAGAAGGAAGGAAGGAAGAAAGGAAGGAAGGAAGGAAGGAAGGAAGGAAGGAAGGAAGGAAGGAAGGAGGGAGGGAAGGAAGGAAGGAAGGAAGAAAAAAGAAACAGATTTTTGTCTTGCATATTGTTGTTATATAATGGGCAGCTTTCTCCAAGTTCTGTGAGAAAATGGATAATAATAAAGTTGACAAGAATTCTTAACTTTTCCTAACAATTATTTATTATTATAATATTGGTGATATAGCATAATGTTCCAGTCTTTCTATGATTTCTTCAACTCTCTCCTTCTTCATTGTTTATATAATAGTACTCTATTGCAATACAATTATATACACATGAATATATGTGCATATGTGTATACACATATATTAAGTATACATGATACTTATATAATAGTATTTGTCTTCATTCATAGATCACAATTTTTTCAGTCATTCTCTAATTTTATTGACACTTCCTTAGTTTCTAAATTATTGCCACACCCAAAAAAGAGTTGTTATAAATAAATATTTTTGTACACATAAACTCTTTTCCTATTTATTTGATCTCTTTGGGATATAGGTCTGCCAGTCAATATGTAGTGAGTATTTAGTGACTTTGCTAGCTTAATTCCAAGTTGCTTTTCAGAATTTTTTTAATAGGTCTACCAGCAGTGCTTCAGTGTTCTTATTTTTCTGCAGTCCTTCCAATATTTGCTGCATTCTTTTTACATCAATTTTGCCAATTTGATAGAAAGCTTCTGAAAAAAAAAAAGCTAAAAAAAATGGCAGAAACTAGACTTAGACCAACCCCTCATCTCCTTTAATAAGATAAGATAAAAAAGAATATGCCACCTAGATATAACAAATTAGAGGAATGAGGAAAGAACTACCTTTCAGATGTATAGACAGGTACTATTCGTTACCAAATAAGGTATAAACCAGATCACAAAAAATAAAACATTTTCACTAAATTAAAGTTTTATTTCTACTTCTATACTTTTAACCATATTAAGCAAGCAACAAATAACACTGACATAGACTTTTTGATTCTTAAAATATTAAAGCTTAAATATCATCTAGTTCACTTGTCTCCATTTTACAAATGATAATTGAAATGCAGGGGAGGGAGTTTTCTTTTTCAATTTGATATAATATGATAGACTAGGAAGAGTGGTACCTCCTCTCAAGATGAAATTATTAAAATTATATTCTGAGCATTTTAATCTCATAAAGAGCAATTTGCCTAAAATCAGGGATTAAGAATTTTGATTGTGTATACTTAAAGTGATGGATAAAAAGTATTAGAAAGGAGAGAGAGAGAGAGAGAGAGAGAGAGAGAGAGAGAGGAGATATTTAATTCTCTGAGCTCTTTGTAGCTACAAAGTGTTTTACCTATCAGCTCAGTATTGAAAGGCAGTTGTGACATCACTCCGGGATTCTTGGATGACCTGGAGGAGAATATATGTTTTGACACAATAAAAATCTTTTTTTGTGAGTGTTTTGTGAGTGTCCCATTTTATTTCAAATACCTTCATCCAAAAGTAAAATAGAGACTGACTATACCACCATCTGCTATATTTCATAATTTCTCATATACATTCAAGGTTGGATTGTTGAGGCCATTAAGCCTTCTTAATATTTATTAGAATAATCAACTTGTATTAATCATAGTGTACCTTTCACTTTCTAGGATTTTTCAAACTTATTATAAAAATAATTATATTCTTTTATTCCTCTTATAGAGCTTCACTTCAAAACCTTAAATTTCTTGACTTAAACTTTTACATGAGAAGTGCAGGTATTACAAAAAGTTGTGTTATTTTCAGTTGCTTGTGTAGATATGTAGAACCTGAAGGAGAAAATCTAGCAAGTCAAGAACTTTCAGTATGTATCTGACTCAAAGGAAAAAAGATCTATACATTTCTGACCAGAAATTGGTTTTATTTAATAATGTAATTGTGACAATGGAACAAATGTTTAATGTCATTTGCTAATATATAAATGACTAAGTATTTCACAATCCTCATTTTCTTACCCTCTCTAGGAAATTTTATATTGTTGACCTTCCTCTCTTCCAAAATACTTTTCTCTCTGGGTTTGGATAAAATTATACACTCCTGGTTCTTCTCCTACATGATTGATGACTGTTATTCAATATCCTTTGCTTACTTCTTATTGCTGTCATACCATCTAGCTGTGGAATACCTCTGCTTTGATTCTGCTTTGAGTTTTGTCTCTATTCTTTCTCATTTAAAGATCTCACCAAGTTTTTTGCATTTAATTATCATCCCTATGTATATAATTCACACAACATATGTCTAGCTCCAATCTTTCTCCTCACTTTTATACCCACGATACCAATTGCTTATTAGATATTTCAAACTAGAAAATACATAGACATTTCAAATTAAACATAACCAAACTCAAATATGTGTATCTCATCCCAATTCCCTTATTTCTATGTAAAGAACCATCATCCTTTTGGTTTTTTACCTCTTTCTGCTTTTTACAATCTTAAGTTTCAACCTTAACTATCCCTCACCTCAGATATCCAACTATATGTCAAATCTTACCATATTTTTAGATAAGTTTTTTCCTTTCTTTTTACTCACAGCATTTACCTTAGTTTAGAATCTTGGTTCCTTTTGCTTGGATTATAAAAGTGGTCCTTTAATTGGTTTCCTTACTTCAGGTCTCTCCTTATTTAATCTTTCTTCTCCATACATCCTGCCAAAGTGATTTTCCTTAAGCACCAGTCTACTTCACTCAAGCAAGTATCCCATAAAATCCATTGACTTCTTATTGCCTCTAGGATAAAATGTAATTTCTGCTGTTTGGTTTTTAAAGCTCATCCACAATCTGGTCCCCACTTACTTTTATAGCAAAATAATGCATACTACATTTAAAAAAAAAAACTTCATATAATCTAATCAAACTGGCTTTCCTGCTTTCTCTAATGGTACTTTCTTTCTCATTGTCTATTTCTTTGCTTTTGTACTGGCCCGTCCCCAATGGAAAAAATACATTCTTTTGTTATCTGTATCCCCACAGAATCTTGTAACTTTCTTTGAGAATCAACTCAATCACTTTCTTCCTTGTTTCCTGCTACTCTTAGGGCTATACTGAATGCAGTGTTCTTGTTTAACATATGATTAATGGAGAAGGAAACCATTTTTGTCCTTTTATTAGATTAGGCTATGTGGACACTCAGCTATCCAAAGTAAGGGGCTGTTCTGACTCTCTGGTTCACAAATTTTCTTTCTCATCTTTTAGAAGAGGAAAAAAATAGAATTTCATGGAATCCTAGAATTTTCAGGTAGGAAAGGTAAGAATGGTCCTTAAAGTTTAATTAATACAGCCTATTCCAAAAACATGAATTCCAAAAATACTGGATAGTATCTCCCACCTGTATAGTATCTACCAACCTGTCTCTGCTCAGAGCCCTGAATCCATGAAAAACTCATTATTTTCTGAAGCAACCCATTCCACTTTTTATATTAAGTTCTTAGGATGTTTTTCCATATACTGAATTGGAATCTACTTTTTCTGGAGTTTTTCCCTTTGTCCTATTGCTCTTTGTTCTGCAGGAAAAAATATTTTTCTTCCAAATTACAATTTTCATATATTTAAAGACAGTTTTCATGTGCTCTAGCAATACCTGCACACATATCCGGAGCCATCTCTCCAGGTAAAATATCCATTCACTTCTTTTAGCAATTCTGATTTTCTTTCACATTCTTTTTAGTTGTCTCTCCATCCTGATTTCTATCCTTTGGATCTTTTTCTATCAATCAATGTTCTTCTAAAAAATGCCATGTGAAGAAATAAACACTACTTTGGATGTGTTTTGATCATCACAGAATACAAACAAATTATAATCTTCTTTAATTCTGGATATAGCTATTTTTTAATTTTGCAAAATAGTCCATTAGTTTTTGTAGTCTGTGTATTCACTGGTATTCCTAGACACTCATAATTGTTATGTTGGTGACAGTCATCAGGGTCTCTTGCTAACAAAACATATGTGATATATGTTTGATCCAGTTCAGAGCTCAGGGTCTGGGAATTTCTGAGTTTGGTTTGTTGTAGTTCTTACCACAGAAATTCAATTTCTCTTTCAGGGACCACTTTTTATAAATTTTTGAAAATAGAGAAAATTTATTGTGAGGTGTGTACAGAACAGAAAATTGATTCACTTCTGAACTTAGCTAGCAGAGTAACAGAATCACTTCCATCTTCTCTCCTTCAGAAGGACAGTCCCTTTCCCCATATAAAAAAGCTCATAAAATCAAGAAGTCTTAATAATGTGTTTAAAGTAGAGGAATTTCAGTGAAGGCAGAATATTTGGCTCAACCCTTTTTCTTTCTTCAGTGGAGGAATACATCATGCAGTCCCAGACCCTAGCCCCAGACCAGCAGGGGTCAACCTCTGAATCAGCTTTCAGACCTCTCAGCTCAGACATAGAGTCTGATGTGCAATGGTCAGATTCCCAGAAGGATTTCTAAAAACTGTTGCACAAATTCCCCTTAAGCTTGGGACAGTGCACCATCCTCCCTGAAAACAGAGCCCTACTTTAAAGAAAGAGTTAAAAGCAGAGTAATAGGCTAGGAAAATGAATAGAAAATAAATTTAAAAAGTTTCTGATCATGAAAGTAAAATGAGACTCTACTAGATTGCTAAAGCCCCTTGGCATTCTAAATCTATGCTGCATTGTTTTCTGAAGAGAGTCAGGGAAGAAGGATAGATACTGCTAATTTTGAGTTGATTGTGGCAGAAAGAAAAATGTCAATAATAGGATTTGACAATCAAATGTTTTTTCCATCAAACCAACCTGATTTAACCCAAGCAAATGGAGCCATCATTGTGCTTTCTCTCAGGTATATTATAGAAGATTTTATAATCTCTGGGAAAGGAGGGATATTCCCCTGAGAAAATAGATTGCTTTTAAAGGTGCAAAGCTCTTGGAAATACTCAGATTGGAAGCTGCTACAAGCATGAAATATTAAACTGAAAGTAACTAAATGGCAAGTCCAAGTCTCCTGAGCCTAAGGCAAATTACTGAATTTATCTTTCTAGGCAGAGGCAGTCTGGTATGGTGAAAAGTGTCAGGAGACCCGGATTCAAAATATTCATCTCATACACTTAGTAGCTGTGTAACCTTGGAAAAGTTGTTAACTTCTGAGAGTTCCAGTTTCCTCAACTAGAAAATATAAAATAAAAACACATACCCTAACCTCACAGAGTTGTTATGAGGAGAGGGCAGTCTATGATAAAACTACTCTACGAAGATACATTTTTAGTTCTACTCACTAGTTAATATATTTATTTTGAATTAGATCTGTGATTTTGTTGGTATAAGGAAATCCTAGTGAAGAAATTTATTCTACCAATTTATATAAACATTTATTCTATCATTTATACTTTAATGTTCTCAAAGGGCCTGAATCACAACTGCCAGGTCTGTCATGAATCATGAAGTACAGATTTTCAATAACACACATAAATCTGCTGTCCTCCTATAGGGTGCCCAGATTCTCACAACAAACAAAGACTAATGCTATGCCATGGGAAAAATTGGGAACTATGTAAATAATAGTCTTTTTTTTAAAATAGCCTTTTATTTACAGGATATATGCATGGGTAACTTTACAGCATTAACAATTGCCAAACCTCTTGTTCCAATTTTTCACCTCTTACCCCCCCCACCCTCTCCCCCAGATGGCAGGATGACCAGTAGATGTTAAGTACATTAAAATATAAATTAGATACACAATAAGTATACATGACCAAAATGTTATTTTGCTGTACAAAAAAGAATCAGACTCTGAAATATTGTACAATTAGCTTGTGAAGGAAATCAAAAATGCATGTGGGCATAAATATAGGGATTGGGAATTCAATGTAATGGTTTTTAGTCATCTCCCAGAGTTTTCTCTGGGCGTAGCTGGTTCAGTTCATTACTGCTCCATTGGAAATGATTTGGTTGATCTTGTTGCTGAGGATGGCCAGGTCCATCAGAACTGTTCATCATATAATATTGTTGTTGAAGTATATAATGATCTCCTGGTCCTGCTCATTTCACTCAGCATCAGTTCGTGTAAGTCTCTCCAGGCCTTTCTGAAATCATCCTGTTGGTCATTTCTTACAGAATAGTAATGTAAATAATAGTCTTAAAGAAATGAGTACCATGAAGTTAAATCACTTGTTGAAGGTAACTCAACTAGTATAATCTAGAGACAGTCCTTGAACACAGATCTTCTTGATTTTATCTAGCTATCTACTTTATTACATTGCCTATCCTATTTTTCTCTCTCTTTGTTTATATATTTGATCACACCAGTTATTTTATCACTTTCCTGGAATTTTCATGAGGTACTATTACTAATACATATCAGCAACTTCTCTGAAACTTATAGTCTTAAAAACAGGCTCAGAGGAATAAAAATAAAGTGAATTTTCCCAAATCACTTTGGGACTTAAGACTTAAAGACCTTCTTTTTATTCACTTTTGCATGCTGCCTTTACTGAGTTTTTGCTTTTTTAAAAAAAATTCTATTATTTTATTTT
Source organism: Sarcophilus harrisii (assembly GCF_902635505.1). Taxonomy (NCBI): domain Eukaryota; kingdom Metazoa; phylum Chordata; class Mammalia; order Dasyuromorphia; family Dasyuridae; genus Sarcophilus; species Sarcophilus harrisii. The sequence continues at coordinate 230,050,764 of NC_045429.1, forward strand.
TCCACTTACATGTAAGAACAATTTTAACTTTCTTTTAAAAATATTTGTTTCAAATTTTCTCCCTCTTCTCCATCTCTTTTTATTGAGAAGGCAAGCAATTTGATATGGGTTATGCATGTGCAGTCTTACAATGCATATTTCTATCTCAGTCATATTCTAAAAGGAAACAGACAAAAAAAATAGAAAGAAAATCAGGAAAAATAAAGTTTTTTTAAAGTATGCTTTAATCTGAATTCTGATTCTATCAGTTTTTATTCTGGAATTGGATAGCATTTTCCATTGTGAATGCTTCCGAATCATCTTGGGTCACTGTACTATTGAGAATAGCTAAGTCATTCTGAGCTGATCATTGTACAATATTTTTGTCACTGTGTATATTGTTCTCTTGGTCCTGATCAATTCATTTTGCATATGTTCATATAAGTCTTTCCATGTCTTCCTGAAAGTATCCTGTTTTCATTTCTGATAGCATATGATATTCCCTTATAGTCATATCAACACCAACAGATGGGCATCCCATTAATTTCCAATTCTTTTGCATCTACAAAAAGTGCTGCTATAAAACTTTGTGCATATTTCCTCTCCCCACCTTTCTACTGAAATTTCTCTACTCAGTTAAGTGGTTCATTGGATAGGGAAATGAACTTAGTATCAGGAGGACCTCAACTTAAAACCTTCCTCAGACACATACTAGCTATTTGATTCTGAGCAGATCATTTAAATTGATTCAGCCTCAATTTAGTCCTCTGTCAAATGGGGAATAATATAGTCAGTGATCTTACATGGTTTTTGTGAAGATCAAGTAAAATAGCACATGTAAAGCATGTTCCAAACATTAAAGCATCATTTAAATAGTTTACACTTATATATAATATATTTTCAGTGAGTGAGAGACACCTAGTTTAGGAGGATATTAGAAGGGTTAAATTACAAATTACAAATAGCAAATTACATAGAAAATCACCTTTTCTAACTTTTAAACATATTCCCTAGATGGGAGCTAAAACAATTGTTAGAAGCTTAATCGTAATACTATAAGCTGATTAGACTGCATGGTAGGCTAGGCAATTTACCTGCATAGAAAAATTCCTCAGTGATAGAGTGTCTACAAAACCAGCATTGGAACAAGGAAAACTGAACTTCAAATTTAGCCTCTAGCTCTGATTGTATGACCTTGGCCAAATCCCAGTGTTGTCTGCAACTCTCTAAGTAGCAGAGGAGACATTGAGCTCTTTCACTTGGGAGTTCCCTATAATGGTGAAATCACAGACCCCATCTCAAACTATAATTCTAATGTGTAAAGTAATGTGCTAGGTACTAGGGATACAAAGATAGACAAAGATACACAAAACAAATCTTTGTTCACAAGCTTACAGTCTAACTTATAGTCTAATGTCGGTAACACAACTATCATTTAAAGGAGAGGACTAATAAGGGGAGAGCCAGATAAAATGCTATGGGGAATTAAAGAAATTTGTCTATGATACAGATTCATTTCAATTAACTGAAGATTTGTTTTATGCCTACTATCAAAAGAATCATTTGATGACCTAGGAATATAAGGATGAAGGCTAAAATAATTTCTGTTCTTTAAATTAAAAAAATTAATAAATTTTCTGGTTACATTTTAAATAGTAAAGGGTATCCCTTCCTTCTCCCCGCACACAATATACAAAGCCATCATTTTTCACTGACATATACACATCTATATCTATAAAACCATATTATGCATGTTTCTATTTATCAGTTCTTTCTCTACAAGCAGATAGCAATTTCCTTCATACAGTTGATTTGAGTATTTGTTATATGCAGAATAACAATAATTCACAGTTTTTCTTTGAACAATATTGCTTTCACTATATATGATTTTCTCTTGGTTCTGTTTGTTTCACTTTTCATTGTATCATTCAAATTCTATGTTTTTTCTAAAACCAGCCTGCTCATTATTTCTTTTTCCCTCTTTTTATATTTATTTTTTTCAGTTACATGTAAAACATTTTTTAATATTTGTTTTTAAAAACTGAGTTCCAGATTCTTTCACTTCCTGCTTTTCTACCCCACCTCTATCTATAAAAGTGATGTTGCAAAAGAAAACATAGATTTTCCTCACCAAATGAAAAACCCTTAAGAAAAATAAAGTTAAAAACATATGCTTTAGTTTTTATTTAGTTAAAGTAATTTCTTTCTCTGAGTATAAGTTCTTCAGAGTAGTCTTGGATCATTGTATTGATGAAAGTAGCAAAATCATTAACAACTGATCACCTCACAGCATTGCCACTTACTTTGTACACAAGAATATTTTACTTTGCATGAGCTCATAGAAGTTTTTCCAGGTTTTTCTTAGATCACGCTACTCATAATTTCTTTGTTAATAATTGATTTATTTGTTTTTGGTTACATATGTATATTAATATTTTAATACACATTTCTTCAGGAATCACGTTAGAAGAGAAAAATCTGAACAAAAGGGAAAAATCAAGAGAAAGGAAAAAATAGAAAAAAGAAGTGAAATAGCATGTGTTGATTTATATTCAATCTCTATAATTCTCTTTCTGAAGGCAGATGGCGTTTTCTATCCAAAGGTCTTTGGTATTGCCTTGGATCTTTGAATCGCTCAGAAGAACCAAGTCTTTCATAGTTGATCATTGTACAATCTTGTTACTGTGTATAATGTATTCCTTGTTTTGCTTGTTTCAGTCAGCATTAGGTCATGTAAATCTTTCAAGGTCTGTCTAAAATCAGCTTCATTATTTTTATAAAACAATAATTAATGGAATTAATGGAATAATAATATTTCATTACATTTCATATATCACAACTTATTCAGCCATTCCACAATTGATGGAATTTCCCTGTTCTTTGCCACCACAAAAAGAAACTACAAACATTTTTGCATGTGTGGGTTCTTTTCCCTCCTTTATGATTTCCTTTTGATACAGACATAGAAATTGCACTGCTAGGTCAAAGGCTATGGACAGTTTTACAATCCTTCAGGCATAATTCCAAATTGCTCACCAGAATGATTGGATCATTTCATAACTCCACTAACAAAGCATTAGTGTCCCATTTTTCTTACATGCCCTCCAACTTTGATTATTATATTTTCCTGTTATCTTAGCCAATCTTTAGTGGTAGCTCAGAGTTCTCTTCATTTACATTTCTCATTTTAGAGCAATTTTTCATATGATTGTAGATGGCTTTAATTTCATCATCTAAAAATTGTTTGTTCATATCCTATGATCCTTTATCAATTGGAATGCTGTGTGTTCATGCATGTTCTTTGAGAGTCATTAAACTATAAATGATAGAATGAATGTTTATCTAAATTGGTAGAATACACATTTCTCAGATTGGATAACAGGAAACATTAATGATAAGTGTTGGAGGGGACACTAATACATTGTTGGTGGAGTTGTGAAATAATCCCAACACTCTGGAGAGCAATTTGGTATTATGCCCAAAGGGCCATAAAAAGGCATATCTCTTAATCCAGCAGTACTATTACTGGGTGTGTATCCCAACGAAATCATAAAAGAGGGAAAAGGACCCACATGTGCAAAAATGTAGTAGCAACTGTTTTTGTGGTGGCACAGATTTAGAAATGAGTAGGTGCTCATCAACTGAAAAATAGCTGAATACAAATTATGGTATATGAAAGTAATGGAATATTATTGTTCTATAAAAATGAGGACAGGGTGATTTCAGAAAGTCCTGGAAAAATTTACATGGACTGATGCTGAGCAAAGCAATCAGAACCAGGGAAACATTGTACATAGCAACAATGATTATGTGATGATCAAATATGAAACAGTTGGTTCTTCTCAGTAGTTCAGTAATCCAAGAACAATTTCAATAAACTTTGGTTTGAAAACACCATCTGCAACCAGAGAGAGGACTATGGAGACTGAATGTAAATCAACACATATTATGTTCACTTCCTCCCCCCACTTTTGCTTCTGTTTTTTTTCCTCTTGTAGTTTTCCCCTTTTGTTCTGATTTCCCCTCTACATGATTAAAAAGGAAATATGTATAAACATTGATGTACATTTGTAACCAGAAAAAATAAAACTATAAAATATTAATTCCCAATCTATAAAAGTTTTTTTTGATAGATTTTTTTTTGATAGGTTTGTATTAAGCTAGATATTTTCATTAAAGTATCTATGGTTACTGTGATCCCTTCATTAAATATCCTCTTGTACTTTTTTTAAAAAAGAATATGATCACTTTTTATAATTCTTGTAGGAAATGTCTATTGGCTATGGCTAAAAGATTTAATAAAGATTCAAAATGTTAATGTGTTAAATGTTAAGGAAGGACACAGAGAAGAAGGCCTGAGAAAAGGTCATCAGGTTTAGCATATAAGAAATCATTGGTGACCTTAGAGGAACAGTTTTGATAGACTAGTAGAAAATGAAATCAGGCTGGAGAAGGGTGAGGATTGAATGAGTACAAAGGAATTGTAGATAAGTATGACATAACTTTTCTAGAAGAATGAAAATGATGATGAGCAATAAAATGATAATAAATGGAAGAATGGATATGTATAATGTATTTTATATGCATATTGTATAAATGCAAATACATATGTGGGTATATCTGCATATGTGTATAAATGCATATTCATAAATGGGTACGTGTTTTTCATTTAGGATGAGAACTGAACAATTTTGTAAGTAAGTACAAGGCACTGGTAGAAAGGAAGAGATTGAAAATATGTAGAGGGAGAGGAACCAATTAAAGGAGCAAGAGAAGACAAGAGGAGTTGGGGTCAAAGTTATAAGTGGAGAGATTATCTTTGATTTGGAACCAAGATGGTTCCACCTAGGTATTCTCACCTAAACACACTTGAGATCATTTCCAAACCTCTCCAAATAATTTTAAATAATGACTCCAAACAAATTTTAGAGTAGCATAATCCAGAAAAAAATAGAAACAATTTTCCAGTCAGGACTACTTAGAAGATCAGCAGAAAAGAATGATTGTACTTGGGTAAAAGTGGAACAATGTGCAGACAAAACAAGTTCAGATCTGTCCACAGCATATTAGGAGTATCTTGGGAGACATTTAATCATCAACAGCAGAGGAAATTTCAAGAGTTCTCAGCCAACAGGTGGTAAGAGGGTGGAACAACTGGTCATAAGAAAACTATAAGGGTCTCTTTTCTAGAACTCAGACAGAATTTTGTTGCTTTGCTATACTTGGATCTTAGTCAGAACAAACAAAACAAAATTAAAAAACCCTACTATAAATATTTTTGTACAAATTGGCTCTTTACTTTTTTTTTTGATGTCTTTGGGATATAGATCTAATAATAATAGATCACATAGTTCCAAATTGCTCTCTGGAACAGTTGGATAAGTTCACAACTCCACTAACAGTATGTTAAGGTCCCAGTTTTCCCACATCCCTTCCAGCATACAATATTTTTGTCATATTTGCCAATCTGATAGGTGTGAGGTGATACCCCAGAATTGTTTTAATTTGTAATTCTCTAATCAGTAGTGATGTAAAGCATTTTCTCATATGACTGTAGATATCTTTGATTTTTTCATCCTTTGACCATTTACCAATTGGAAAATGACTTGTATTTTTCTAAATTTGACTTAGTTGTCTAATGATTTTTTTGCAAAAAATTCCTCCAGTTTTTGGATTTCCTCACAATTTTCTGCATTGCTTTTTTTGTGTAAAACCTTTTTAAAATTTTCTTAATAAAAATTAACTATTTTACATTTTAATGGTCTGCATATATTCTTTGGTCCTAAATTGTTCACTTATATATAAATCTAACAGATCAACTATCCCCTGATTTTTTAATTAGCTCATGATATCACCCTTTATGTATGAATTATGTACCTATTTTGAATTTATCTTGATTTATAGTGTGAGATATTGGTGTATATTTAGTTTCTGCCATTATGTTTTTCAATTTCCCTAGCAGTTTTTTTTTAATCAAATAATGAGTTTTAGTTTCAAAATTTTGGATATCTGGGTTTATCATGTTAGATAATTAATGTGATATGGCTAGACCAACTTCCTTTGAATTTTTTTATTAATGCCGTTGATATTCGTGACATTTTGTTCTTCCAAATACATGTTAATATTATTTTTTCTAGCTCCAAAAATAAATTTTTGGTACTTTGGTATAGTGCTGAGCAAATTAATTTAGGCAGAATTGCCTTTTTTATTATATTAGCTGGGCCTTCCCAAGAGCTGTTGGTATTTTTTTCATTTGTTTAGATCTGATTTTACTTGTTTGAAGTGGGCTTTGTAATGAAATCTTCATATAACACCCAAGTTTGTCTTGGCAAGTAGTTTCCCAAATATCTTAAATTGTCTACAGTTATATGAAATGGGGTTTCTCTTCTATTCTACAGTTTTGCTAACATTGTTTCAAATAATTTAAATTTATTTCCTAAGATTCTTTAAGTATCATATTGTGATAGTCTTGTATCCTCAATGCTTCCTTTAGTCCCTTCAATTACTTTTTCTTCTCTTACTGCTGAAGCTAACATTTCTAGTGGTGATAATACACATTCTTTTTTTAGCATAGATATTGCTTATCATTTCAAGAAACACTCCTTTTATTCCTATGATTTTTTTATGTTTTAATAGGAATGAGAGCTATATTTTGTTAAAAGCTTTTTTATACATCTTGAGAAAATCATCTTGTTATGGGCTAGAACTCTAAAGCAAGGATTATTACAAAGTGTTAAGTCCGTGGAATTGATAAAGACAGTGGTTGTTGTCTAGTTTAACATGGTGCTTAATAGTTCTCTGAGTTCAGTATGATTGATTTAATCTTAAAAGAAATAATGGTTTCCTGGTGATATAATGATTGGTTTATACTCAGTGTAGAGAATATAAGCTGAGACAAACTCAGCCAAGGGAGGCAGAGACAGATTCATTCCATTATCCACTTTAGCACAAACCCTTGGACTCAGAATCACTTCATCTCACACCACCATGGTGGCTTATTCTACTGCATTTTCTCCACTGAAACCAAGTCCTCTCTGAAGGTCACAAGAAAGCTAGCTGAGCACCAGGTGAAAGAGACAATAAAAACTTTTGGACTTTAATACTTGGTTATTCTTGTGGTGATTACTCTCCTGAAAAGAAGACTTCCCCAGAGACTGCCAGAAAACATACAAGAACATTACATTTTCTGATTTCTGTTAATTTTGTTAATGACATAGTCAATTATGGTGCTTTCCTTGTATTAAATTATATAATCCTTATATTAAAATATTAAATTTCTGGAATGAATTCCACCTATGTATTATCCTCATGATATATTGCTGTAATTTATTTGCTAACATTTTATTTAAAAATTTTGGGATCAATATTCACTAGGGAAATTAGTCTACACTTTACTTTCTCTGTTTTGACTCTTCTTGGTTTAGGTATCAGCACCATATTTGCATCATAAAAGGAAAAGACTCCTGCTTTGCCTATTTTCCTAAATAATTTATATATTATTGGAATTGAATGTTCTTTAAGTTTTGGGTAAAATTCACTTGTAAATCCTTCTGCCTTTGGATAGTTTTTCTTGGGTAGTTCTTTTATGGCTTGTTCCATTTCTTTTTCTAAAATGGAGTTATTTAAGTAACCTCTTTTTTGTTTCCTATTCTGTTAATCTGGGAAATTTATATTTTTTGTAAATATTCATCTATTTGTGCTGCTGCTGCTGCTATTGTTCTTGAAATTCATTCCCCTTCCACTCTAGGGAGACTGATCTTTCATGTAAGGCTGGTAAGCTGTTTCCCCTATTGCAAGATCAAACATGAGGGGGTTTTCAACTTTTTTGAAGCTGAATTTAGGAGGGCTTCAGAAGATTCCTTCTTCTTCCATTTTGGCACTGGAAGTTCTACTGAGTATGTCTTTGAGAAATGAGCCCATTAACTATGTAAAACTTGTTGATTTCACATCCATGTTTCTTTTTTAGCAAAAGGTAGCTTTCCTCATTATCCCTTCTAATTAAATCTATTTTTTGCTTTTTTATTGGTTGAGATCATGATTACTACCCTTGCCTATTAAAAAAAACATACATTCAACAAAAAGTTAGGGGTAAATAGACCAAAAAGTAATTGGAAACTAAATAATCTCATCTTAAAGAATGATTGGGTGAAACAGCAAATTATAGACACAATTAATAATTTCACTCAAGATAATGACAATGATGAGATATCATACCAAAATTTGTGGGATGCAGCCAAAGCAGTAATAAGGGGAAATTTTATATCTTTAGAGGCTTCACTTGAATAAAATAGAGAAAAAGAAGATCAATGAATTGGGCTTGCAACTTAAAAAGCTAGAAAAAGACCAAATTAAAAAACTCCAATCAAATACTAAACTTGAAATTCTAAAATTAAAAGGAGAAACTAATAATATTGAAAGTAAAGAAAATTATTGAATTAATAAATAAAACTAAGAGTTGGTCTTATGAAAAACCCAACAAAATAGATGAACTTTTGATAAATCTGATTAGAAAAAGGAAAGTGGAAAATCAAATTGTTAGTTTTAAAAATGAAAAGGGAGAACTTTCCACCAATGAAGAGGACATTAGAGAAATAATGAGTTACTTTGCCCAAGTTTATGCCAATAAATTTGATAACTTAAGTGAAATGGATGACTACCTCCAAAAATATAGGCTTCCCAGATTAACAGAGGAAGAAGTAAATAGACTAAACAGTCCCATTTTAGAAAAAGAAATAGAACAAGCTATTAACCAACTCCCTAAGAAAAAATCACCAGGACCAGCTGGATTTACATGTGAATTCTACCAAACCTTTAAAGAACAATTAACTCCATTGTTAATAAACTATTTGAAAAATATTGAAGGAGTCCTACCAAATTCCTTTTATGACACAGACATGGTACTGATACCTAAACCAGGTAGGTTGAAAATAGAGAAAGAAAATTATAGATCAATCACCCTAATGAATACCGATGTTAAAATCTTAAATAAGATATTAGCAAGAACTACAGAAAATCATGCCCAGGATAATACACTATGATCAAATAGGATTTATACCAGGAATGCAGGGCTGGTTCAATATTAGGAAAACTAATAGTATAATTGACCATATTGATAACCAAATTAACAAAAACCATATGATCATCTCAATAGATGCAAAAAAGCATTTGATAAAATCCAACATCCATTCCTATTAAAAACACTTGAGAATATAGGAATGAATGGTCTTTTCCTTAAAATAATCAGTAGTATCTATTTAAAACCATCAGTAAACATCATATGTAATGGAGATAAACCGGAACCATTCCCAATAAGATCAGAAGTGAAACAAGGTTGCCCTCTATCACCCTTACTATTTAATATTGTATTAGAAATGCTACTTTGACTTTGGCAATAAGACCTGAGATAGAACTTAAAGGAATTAGAGTAGGTAATGAGGAAACCAAATTATCACTCTTTGCTGATGATATGATAGTATAATTAAAGAACCCCAGAGATACTACTAATAAGCTATTAGAAATAATCTACATCTTTAGCAAAGTTGCAGGATACAAAATAAACCCACATAAGTAATCAGCATTCTTATATCACTAACAAAATTCATCAGTTAGAGATACAAAGAGAAATTCCATTTAAAGTAACTACTGACAGTATAAAATATTTAGGAATCTATCTGCCAAGGGAAAATCAGAAACTATAGGAGCAAAATACAAAACTCTTTCCACACAAATAAAGTCGCATCTAACCAATTGGAAAAATATTAAATGCTCTTGGATTGGGTAAGCAAATATAATAAAGATGACCATACTACCTAAACTAATCTATTTACTTAGCGTTATACCAATCAGACTCCCAAAAAACTATTTGAATGACCTAGAAAAAATAACAACAAAGTTCATATGGAAAAAACAAAAGGTTAAGAATTTCAAGGGAATTAATGAAAAAAAAATCAAATGAAGATGGCCTAGATGTACCAGATCTAAAATTATATTATAAAGCAACAGTTACCAAAACCATTTGGTATTGGCTAAGAAATAGGCTAATTAATCCATGGAATAGGTTAAGTTCAAAGGACAAAACAGCCAATAAGTTTAATAATCTAGTGTTTGACACCTGAAAGGCCCCAGCTTTTGGGATAAGAACTCACTATTTGATAAAAATTGGTGGGAAAATTGGAAATTAGTATGGCAGAAACAAGGCATGGACCCACACTTAACACCATACACCAAGGTAAGGTCAAAATGGGTTCATGACCTAGGCATAAAGAATGAAATTATAAATAAATTAGAGGTACAGAGGATAGTTTACCTCTCAGACCTGTGGAAGAGGAAGGAATTTATGACCAAAGAACTAGAGATCATTATTGATCACAAAATAGAAAAATTTAATTATATCAAATTGAAAAGTTTTTGTACAAACAAAACTAATGCAGACAAGATTAGAAGGGAAGCGATAAACTGGGAAAACATTTTTACAGTCAAAGGTTCTGATAAAGGCCTTATTTCCAAAATATACAGAGAATTGACTCTAATTTATAAGAAATCAAGCCATTCTCCAGTTGGTAAATGGTCAAGGGATATGAGCAGACAATTCTCAGACAAAGAAATAGAAACTATTTCTAGCCATATGAAAAGTTGCTCCAAGTCATTATTAATCAGAGAAATGAAAATTAAGACAACTCTGAGAAATCATTACACACCTCTCAGATTGACTAGAATGATGGAAAGATAATGCAGAATGCTGGAAGGAATGCGAGAAAACTGGGACACTGATACATTTTTGGTGAAATGCACACATATATACTCTTCTCTCTTTATAGAAATTCTGATGACAATGAAGTATAAGTATTGCTTGCCCCTCCCCCATTTTCTCATCCACTTCTCTTTCATATTTCTCTAATGTCAGAAAATTATCCCATTCTATCTCTCCCTTTCCCATTTTCTCAGTTCATCTTTCTTACCCATGCATTTTTGGAGGTCATCTCAACTTGATCAACTCATACCTAAGGCCTTTGTCTATGTAAACATCTCTTAACTGCCCTAAGAATTATAACTCTTTCATATTTAATTGTCATGCCTATGAATTTAACATATCTACAGAGATGGCTGCTAAATCTGAATTTCTATTACTAATTTCTTGAAACCCAGTCCTACATCTCTAACTTTTTTTTTTCGCCTCTACCTGAAAGATTTCTCTGATCCCAGTATCTCAAACTCAATGTGTCCTTTTTAAAACTCATCTTTTCCTTCTAAGGAAAAAACTCCCTCCCTCTCTCTTTCCCTCCTTCTTTTATCCCTCTGTGTGTATTCTCTGTCTTCCTCTGGCCCCATCTCTCTTCCTCTATGTCTCCCTCAGTCTCTTTCTCTCTCCAATGTCACCCTTATTGTAATAATATTCCTATAAAATCATAGATTTAGAGCTTGAAGATGGGGCAGCTAGTTAGTGGAATGGATAGAGCACCAGCCCTGATATCAGATGGACCTGAGTTCATATCTGGCCTCAGACACTTAACACTCCTAGCTGTGTGACCCTGGGCAAATCACTTACCCCCAATTGCCTCAGCAAGAAAAAGAACTTGAAGAGTTTTATAAGTCATGGACTCAATTTTACAATTGAGAAAACGTAGTTACAGAAAAGTGAATTGCCCAGGGTGACTCAGCTCCTAAATATATGAGGTAGAATTTGAACCCACTTTTTTTCTTAACTTTAATTCTATTTCTTTGTTCATCACACTAGTCTCTTTCTTTCATATCTTTCTCGAAAATCAGGTCTATTATTTGTGAATCATCTCTGACACCTCTCTCCCAGCTCCCCCCCATAAGATTTTAAACCTTATCATTTCTTTCTGAAACATTTCAAAAATCAGTTCTCTCCTTATTTCTGTTACCCCCACTCTAATTTATTTTTTTTCCTTTTGAGGCAATTGAGGTTAAATGATTTGTTCAGGGTGACATAATAAGTGTGTGAGGCCAGATTTCAACTCAAGTCTTTTTGACACTAGAGTGGTTTTCTATTCACTCCATTACCTAATTGCCCTTTTAGCTAAGATTTTTTAATCAACTCTTATAGTTTTTATTCCAATAGTTTTCTGACTCTCTGTCACCATTTTCCTCCTCTTCAACAAATCTTTGACATAATTGCCAAAGAAATTCTCCTTCCTTGATTGAAAATCTGTAGCACCAGGTCTGCTGAGAGTTAAATGCTTAGGTTGTTCAAAGTCTAACCTCATGACAGTTTGTGATGCCATGTGCTGGATGTCCTGTCTCATAACAGATAGACAATGATGAAAACATTAAAGATAGAAATCCTCTTAGGAGTCAGACAATATAAATGTGAAATTGAAGAAATGAGGTGAGAAACTTGGTCTGATTGGGATTTAACCTCTGCAGTCGGACAAAAACTCTTTCAAAATTTTGTAGCTATAACAAAATACTAGGACATTGAGGAGACTCTAGACCCCTTGATTCCACTGTACCAGGCTTACAAGCATTTATGGTGCTAGACATAATAGGTAGCATTCAGTGATGAACTTATTTGGGAAACAAGAGTATTTTCATGTATGTGTGGTAGGACATAGCATCATAGATTTATAAATGGAAAGGCTTTTTGAGGGAAAGAAAGGAATCAGCAATTTTTAAATATCGGCTCTGTGCTAGACACTATGTAAAACACTCTCTGCACTGTTTCCAAACTACCAATTCTATAGATGAAAAAACTAAGATGCAAAGACTCAAGTGTCCTATCTGGGTCCCACAGCTAATAAAAATCTGAATAATGATTCAACCCAGGTCTTCCAAACTTAGCATTTTAATGAGTAAACCACACAGACTCATCTGTCAAATGGAAGAAATTACATGAATGTATTCAGTCAGAATGTGATTAAAAAGTGGTCTGAACAATACCTCTGCTAGATCTGTACCCCAAAGACATCATAAAAAGAGAAAAAAAGGATCACATGTACAAAAATATTTTTAGAGCTTCTTTTTGTGGTGACAGAATTAGAAATCAAAGGAACACCTATAAGTTGGGAATGGTTCATGGTGGGTTTCTGAAAATCTGGAAAGACTTTTATGAACTGATGCTAAGTGAAGTGAGCAGAACCAGGGGAATACTGTATAGTAATAGCAACACTGTGTGATGATCAACTATGATTGACTTAGATCTTCTCAGCAATTTAATCAAAATAATTTCAAAAAACTCATTGCAGAAAATGCTATCCATATGCAGAGAAAGAATGATGGAGTCTTAATCTCAGAACAAAAACATAACTATTTTCACCTTTTTTTTTCTTTCATAGATGGTTTTTCCCTTTTCTTCTGTTATTTTTTTTTTTTTTTATCTCTGAAGCAATTGGAGTTAAGTGACTTACCCAGGATCACACAAAGTTAGGAATTGTTAAGTGTCTGAGATCAGATTTGAACTCAGGTCCTCCTAATTTGGGAACTGGTACTCTATCCACTACCTGTTCCTTTTCTATTTCTTTCTATTTCTAATGTGATAATGGGGAAATAAGTGTAACATGATTGCAAAATCTTATTAAAATGAATGTTGAAATCTACTTTTGTATGTAATTGGAAATTTTTTTAAAATTACTAAAAAAAAAAAAAAAAAAAAAGGGTCAGCTAAGTGGTGCAATAGATTGAGTACTACTAGCCCTAAAGTCAGGAGGACCTGAGTTCAAATTTGATCTCAGGCACTTAACATTTCCTAAATGTGGGCCCCGGGCAAATCGCTAAACCCCAATTGCCTCAGCAAAAGTAACTAATTAACTAAATAGAAATAAAAAAAACAATTACTAAAAAATGTGGCTTGTAAAGTCACTATTTTGGGATAAACTTAACCCATTAAATTGCTCTCAGCCTTACTCTCAAAATTTTTAAAGAAAAAGAGAAGGGCTAAAATTTCCTGCCCAATTTCTACATTATTCAGGATAAGGCAAAGGAATACAGTTCTCAAGGCATTGATTTTTCCTGCAGGGCTCTCAGCAGAAGCAAAGATTACAGGGATTAAATTTGTTCTGTGTGATCCCAGAGGGTAGAATACAGGGCAAGAGGTAGCAGGCATAAAGGAATAGTGAATATCAAGAAATAGAACTTGCTAACTCTTAAAGCTATCCAAAAGTTGAAAGGACTGCTTTAGGAGGTGAAGGAAGATTACTTTTCTCATAAGTTCTAGGGGTTCTTCTAGGGGAAACTTTTATCAGTGTAACTAGCACTATGATCAGTGAGGCCCTTTCTAACTCTTAAAAACTTTTTTTTTTTCATTCAGTGGATTCTTAGTAGAGATTACAGGATAAAGGATTTCAGAATCATTCCTACAGAGGACTTCACTTATAACCTATGTTTCTTTCAGCATTAATTTAATACTTTTATTCTTGAATATGTGTGTCCCTGGATAATTTTTTAAAAAAAATATCACAAGCGTCTAATCACTAAAGCTTATAGCATCTTCCCATGATTGAACTGGGGGTAGTTCCTAAATAGTAGCCACTTCTTAATGAAAAATAAAATTTTGGGAAATGTTGAATTTAGCAACTTTACCATTGTACAGGAAGTTTCCAGATGAGAAAGTGAATCCCAAGGTTTCATTCTTTTGTGCTGGGATGTATTTTATTGAATTGAGATTATTTCTTTCCTCAAGCAGAACTTGGGAAACTCAGAATCCAGAGGGTGAATAAACCAACCACCAGTATACAGTAAGATATTAAGAATGAAAATTGAGAATGTCCTTTGTGAATGTCTGAATCTAAATACTTCCTGTCTCTGTACAGTATCTACAAGAATAAGTAATTACCATAAGCACAAAAAACACTCATGTCCTCTCATTGCCCCAGCACTGCTTACCATCAAGAAAGAAATAGAATACTTTTCATATCACCTTACTTTGCATAGTCATATTCCTTGAAGTAAGGAAAAACTTCTTTTAGATGCATATTGAATCATTCATTTTAATGTATTTTTAATTTATTTTGTTAAATATTTCCCAACTATATTAAATAGCATTCATTCTTTTTGAAATTTTGAGGTTCACTATGCACAAATAGGTAAGAAACGGTGATCCTGTAATGTTTCTACTGGGCTTATATCCCAGAGAGATCTTAAAAGAGGGAAAGGGACCATATGTGCAAAAATGTTTGTGGTAGCCCTTTCTCTAGTGACAAGAAAGTGGAAAATGAGTGGCTGCCCATCAGTTGGAGAATGGCTGAATAAGTTATGGTATATGAATGTTATGAAATATTATTGTTGTATAAGAAATGATCAACGGGATGATTTTAGAGATACTTGGGGAGACTTACATGAATTGATGGTAAGTGAAATGAGCAGAACCAAGAGATTATTGTACAAGGCAACTATACGATTATATGATCAGTTCTGATGGATGTGGCTCTTTCTAACAATGAGATGTTTCAGATCAGTTCCAATAATCTTGTGATAAAGAGAGCCATCCACAAACAGAGAGAGGACTGTGGGAACTGAGTGTGGACTACAACATAGCATTTCACTCTTTCTGTTGTTTTCTTGCATTTTGTTTTCCTTCTTGGTTTTTTTTTTTTCCCTTCTTGACCTGATTTTTCTTGTGTAGCAAGATAACTATAAATATGAATGGACAATATTTGTTGTTGTTGTTGTTGCTGCTCTTCTTCTTCTTCTTCTTCTTCTTCTTCTTCTTCTTCTTCTTCTTCTTCTTCTTCTTCTCCTTTTCCCTTCCTCCTAGTATTCCTCCTCCTCCATTTTATGCTTTAATTTTTATTAACAAAAGAGATTTTATATATAATACTTTTTGTTATGTATTTCAAGAAATCATGGATAATTTTGACCTATGAATAGGAGATACCTTCATATCCTTTAAGGCAGTATTTCAGTATACTAAGTCATAAGTTTATGGTCAATGAGCAATAAATAGGTAGAAAGATCTTTTTTCACTAATTTTTCTGTCAAAATGTATTCTGTAAAATATATTTTATAATATAAATAAAATATGTTCAGTGACATTCAATCTGTTCCTTCCTAATGATATTCTTTTTAAAGATATCTTCACTTCATTTATATCATTCTCACAAATATCTTATAAAAAGAGAAGTAATTATGGAAGTTATTAATTACTAGAATCCTCTCAATCGTCTCCAATACCACTCCAAAATTTCCCTTGTACCTCTATTATCCCCCCCTCTTTCAGATGACTTGAGAAATGGTTCTTCAAAATCAGAACTGTGTTATCTCTAGCACAAATTTCCTCAGGATATTTTTTTTCTTTTCTCTTCCTTCCTTTCCTCCTTCCTCCCTCTCTTCCTTCCTTCCTCCCTCCCTTCCTCCTTTCCTTCCTCCCTCCTTTCCTCCCTTCCTTCCTCCCTCCCTTCTTCCCTTCCTTCCTTCCCTTCTTCCCTTTCTCTCTCTCTCTCCTCTCTCAGACACTTTGTTTTCTTCACTGTTTCCATTTACAAAAATAAGGAGTGTGAAATCAATGTGGCCTTTAAATTTTTTTATGTTTTACCATTTTATGAACCAATAATCTTATAATCTAGAATTGTCTTGATTATGATTGGTATATTTATAAAAATGTAGGGATTCACTCATGTACACTGAGTGTATTTGTAGAAGTCTGTCTAAGTAGTTTATTTTGTCCTGGATTTAAAATAACTCAACCTTTTGCATTTTTATTCAGATATGTCTGAAGTTCTAGCTAGTTCCTGAATTGGATGTTACACAGAATGAATAAGGATCCAGGGCCAGTACAAGCTAGGATTTTGAAGCTGATAACTACTGACATTTTCTCTTTTTTTCTGTGTCTGGCTTTCTGTTTCTGTTTCTCTCTGTCTCCCTTTTTTCTTTCTTTAAACATATATTTAATATCTATTTATATAAATTAAATACATATGTATGTTCATAATGCATATATAAATATGTAATATATATATACACACATATATGATAGAGAACTGGCCACAAATCTAGGAGAACCTGTCTTCAAGTTCTATGTCTGAATAAATTCTACCTCTGCATAAGCTACTTAATTTCTTATGCTCTGGGAAGCTCTTTAAAGTTATAAATTGTAGAAAAAAAGTTTTCTTATCTTTGCTGCTCCATTGGTGAAGGTATTTCCTCAATCAGGAACTCCTTATGTCAAAGAAATCATAAGTTTCTATCTGTATCCCCTGCTCCCTCCTCTAGTCACAGAAACACAGATTTCTCTCTCTCTCTCTCTCTCTCTCTCTCTCTCTCTCTCTCTCTTTCTCTGTGTGTGTGTGTGTGTGTGTGAATACACAACTGATATCTATGTACATTGCTTAATAAATTTCCTTGCTATCACTTTTTTTTCATTCTGGATGCATTTTGGTAGCAGAACATTGACAGGTTAGATGGGTATGAACATTTTATCTTTTCC
The DNA here is from genome assembly GCF_902635505.1 of Sarcophilus harrisii. NCBI lineage: Eukaryota > Metazoa > Chordata > Mammalia > Dasyuromorphia > Dasyuridae > Sarcophilus > Sarcophilus harrisii. Next base: position 230,068,123 of record NC_045429.1, read on the forward strand.
CTGAATGCTCAATTATAGCAGAGCAGTAACATTTCTGGATCTTTCCCATATCAGTTATTTCCACTGTTTGAGAATATATTCACCTGTTTTTCTTGGCACATTTCATGCTAAATAACACTAGATTCTCAAGCATCCATCTGTCTTTGGCTTGTTTGTTGGTTCTATCACAGATTTTCTGTTCTTCTCTAGCTATGTCCCATACTATGCTGTGCCGGCTCTTTTGTTGAGCTTCCAAATGAATTCATGCTAAGTCAGAGATTTTCAGGAAGTTTAGAAAGAGCCTTTCTTATGTCTGTTTATTTTTTTTAATCTGGAACTGTGACTTCCTTAGTATAGGGAACTCCCAGAAGCGGAAAATCTCTCTACCAATCAATGCCAATACTTTTTCTGCAATTTGTAGAATTCCCTAGAGCCCTATGACATCAAGTGTGTGTTTAAAGTCATAAACTTAGACTTAGATCTTACTAACTCTAATGCTGACTTTTTTATTCCTTATGCCACACTGACTCTGTATATTTATAATAAATTTAAATTTTTCCTTCAATAGAAAGACACTACATCTTAATTTTATTCATTGTCTTTACAAAAGTTGAAAAAAAAGTTAATCATTATCATTAGTTCCTGTCCTTCCATTCCTCTCCCATTTATTCCTTTTTGAGCAACATGTTTCTAACTTGATATAAAATATGGTATTTGATAATACAGAAGTGATTTTTTAAACCTAGTTAAATTATGACCTATTTTGCTTAGTGAATAAATTTACTATTTTTGTTGGTTGTGAACTTTACCGTTTTGTTAACAGAGCCAAACATGTTTGAAAAACAAATGAACAACGATAATGCCAGGCAACTTCCAGCCAAGATAGCGGAGAGGACACACACATCTACTTAAGCTCCGTGTTTTCTCTCAGAATTTACTTCATGACAAGCCTCAGAATTAGCACTTGACTGAAAAAACCCTGAAAATAATTACTAACAGAAGGCATCCTTGGAATTCGCCAGAAAAGGTCTGTTTTTGTTCAAGGGCAGGGGCAGTTAGACTGGGTACAGACTGAGGACAAGCAGTGGCAGCAAGAGCACAGCAGGCAGCTCACACTGAGCAGACTGGAGAGGGGTGAGGTGTGATCTCAGTCATCTCTGTGGGAAGAGATTTATTACAGTATTGATTACTTTGCCCTGGCAGCAAGCCAGTAGAGAAGTAGAGAAGCTAAAAACACAGCAGGTGAAGACTATAACCCTGAAAAGCTAGGGTCTCTCAGGACCTGGCCACATCCACCCACAGTGTCTCACCATGCTCTCAGAGTCTCAGAGTCACTGAGTGCAGACGCAGCACAGGCATTGCTGGTCTGCTAGTGTCTTGCTGCTATCCCCTGCAGTCTGTAGCAGAAGGTTGGTAACACCATCCAGCCCCCCCCCCCCCCCAAAGCAGATTGCATTTGTTTGTTTTTTTCTGCTAGTTTGTCTTCTTTGATTCTTCTTTGACAAAATGGGCCTTAACAACTGATAGCTTCTATATGGATAGAGAACAGACTTTAAACGCTGAGGAGACTAAAAACAGACAGTCTCCAGATGAATCGCCAAAGGGGGATATGATCTGGTCCTCAACACACAAGACTCTCATAGAAGAAATTAAAAAGGCTCTCACAAGAGAGCTAGAAGAAAAATGGGAAAAGGAAAGGAAAGCTTGGCAAGAGAGCCTGGATAAGTCATCCCACTTATTTAAAGATAGAATGGATAAAGAAATCAAATCCTTGAAAAACAGAATTAGTGAGTTGGAAAAAGAAAATAACTCTCTAAAAAATAAAATTGCTGAAATGGAAAAAAAATTCCATAGAACAAAACAACTGACTTAAAAACTCAATTAGACAATTAGAAAAAGATATAAAAAAGTGAGTGAAGAAAATACTTTATTGAAAATCAGAATCGAACAAAAGGAATTGAAGGACTGGGAGAGAAACCAAGAAGCAGTTAAGCAAAACCAAAAAAATGAAACAATGGAAAAAATGTCAAATAGCTTCTTGGGAAAACAATAGACCTGGAAAATAGATCTACAAGAGACAACCTGAGAATTACTGGACTCCCTGAAAAATATGATGAAAAAAAGAGCCTGGACACTATTTTCCAGGTAATTATCAAAGAGAACTGCCCACAAGTTACAGAAACAGAGGGTAAATAGACATTGAAAGAATACATTGATCATCTACTGAAAGGGACCCTAAAATCAAAACAGGAAGAAATATAGTGGTCAAATGCCAGAACTATCAGATGAAGGAAAAAATACTGCAAGCTGCTAGAAAAAATCAATTCAAATATAGAGGAGCCACAATAAGGATTACTCAGATCTAGCAGTGTCCACATTAAAGGATCAAAGGGCCTGGAATATGATATTCCAAAAGGCTAAGGAACTTGGTATGCAGCCAAAAATAACTTACTCAGCCAACATGAGCATCTTTTTCCAGGGAAGAAGATGAACATTCAATGAAATAAGTGAATTTCATTGATTTTTGATGAAAAAACCAGAACTAAACAAAAAGCTTGATCTACAAATATAGAACTCAAAAGAAACCTAAAAAGGCAAAAAGAAATCTTGGGAAGTATATTTCTGCTATAGAGATATATAAAGAGCACGTGTATACTTTGTTCTAGAAACTACAGGGAGAAAGGAAATTGTTCTTGAAAAAGAATAAAGTAGGGGTACTACATCTCACAAGGAAGCAAAGGAAACCTATTATATCTGAGAGAAAGAATGGAGGGGGATGAACATAGTGTGTATCTTACTGCCATCAGAATTGGCTTAAAGAGAAAAATATTAGGCATATTCGATTTATGTTGAAACTTCTCCCACCTCATTGAAAAATGGGAGGGGAAAAGAGAAAAGGGAAGGTCAAGAATTACAAGGGAATTAATGAAAAAAAAATCAAATGAAGGCCTAGCTGTACCTGATCTAAAATTATATTATAAAGTAGCAGTTACCAAAATACCATTTGGTATTGGCTAAGAAATAGATTAGTTGATCAGTATAAGGTTCACAAGACAAAATAGTCAATAACTATAGCAATGTAGTCTTTGACAAACCCAAAGATCCCAACTTTTGGGATAATAATTCATTATTTAACGAAAACTGCTGGGAAAACTGGAAATTCATATGGCAGCAATTAGGCATGAACCCACACTTAACATCACATAACAAGATAAAATCAAAATGGGTCCATGATTTAGGCATAAAGAAAGAGATCATAAATAAATTAGAGGAACACAGGATAGTTTACCTTTCAGACTTGTGGAAGAGGAAGGAATTTGTGGCCAAAGAAGAACTAGAGATCATTATTGATCACGAAATAGAAAATTTTGATCACATCAAATTAAAAAGCCTTTGTACAAACAAAACTAATGCAAACAGGATTAGAAGGGAAGCAACAAACTGGGTAAACATTTTCACAGTTAAAGGTTCTGATAAAGGCCTCATTTCCGAAATATATAGAGAATTGACTCTAATTTATAAGAAATCAAGCCATTCTCCAATTGATAAATTGTCAAAGGATATGAACAGACAATTTTCAGATGATGAAATTGAAACTATTTCTACTCATATGAAAGAGTGTTCCAAATCACTATTGATTGGAGAAATGCAAATTAAGACAATTATGAGATATACACCTGTCAGATTGGCTAAAATGACAGGAAAAAACAATGATGAATATTGGAGGAGATGTGGGATAACTGGGACACTGATGCATTGTTGGTGGAATTGTGAACGAATCCAATCATTCTGGAGAGCAATGTAGAATTATGCCCCCAAAATTATCAAACTGTGCCTACCCTTTGATCCAGCAATGCTACTTTTGGGCTTATATCCCAAAGAGATACTAAAGAAGGGAAAGGGACCTGTATGTGCCAAAATGTTTGTGGCAGCCCTGTTTGTAGTAGCTAGAAACTAGAAAATGAATGGATGGCCATCAATTGGAGAATAGTTGAGTAAATTGTGGTATATGAATGTTATGGAATATTATCGTTCTGTAAGAAATGACCAGCAGGATGAATACAGAGAGGCTTGGAGAGACTTACATGAACTGATGCTTAGTGAAATGAGCAGGACTAGGGGATCATTATATACTTCAACAACTATACTGATGGATGTGGATATCTCTGACACAGAGAAGTTCTCATTCAGTTCCAGTTGGTCAATGATGGACAGAAGGAGCTAAACCCAAAGAAAGAACACTGGGAAATGCGTGTAAATTGTTTGCATTTTTGTTTTTCTCCTGGGGTTATTTTTACCTTCTGAATGCAATTCTTCCTGTGAAACAAGGGAACTGTTCGGTTCTGCACACATATATTGTTTCTAGGATACACTATAACATATTTAACATGTATAAGACTGCTTGCCATCGAGGGGAGGGAGTGGAGGGAGGGAAGAGAAAAGTTGGAGCAGAAGTGAGTGCAAGGGATTATGTTGTAAAAAATTACCCAGGCATAGATTCTGTCAATAAAAAGTTACAATTTAAAAAAAAAATATTAAACAAATTCTAAAATATTAAAACCCCCCCAATAATATCAGGCACTGTGCTAAGTTCTGATGTTAAAAACAAAAGACAAAAATAGTCCCTGATCTCCAAGAATTCACATTCTAAGGTGTTAGATAGCATACAAACAATGTATACACATGCAAAAAGTTGACTACTTCATCTATCACTACCTTGCAGGTGAGACCCCAGCTATCTATTTCTCCCTTCTTTTCATGATCTGTGAAACTGTTCCCCAAAAGGAAGTAGGCAGTAATAGACTCAGGCAGAGGCAGGGCATAAAGTAAAGGAAAGCAATTCCATTCCTCACATTCCCATTAACCCAGTTAAAAGAATGGGTGGTGAATGAAGCACTCCTCAGAGATGCTCATGTCTTGGCTGTCCTCTTTTTCTTGTGTGATATTTCTACACATGGACTCATGAATTCTTCTCCCAATTAGACAACCTGTCAATTTGTCTATATCAAGGGCAAAGTTCTATTTGCTTTATTTCATTTATGGCTCTGTCTAACCAACTGAGTGACTGTAGTGACCAGACTTTCCATCAAATTTTAAGCCTTCAAGTCTGGTTGAAATTTTTTTTTTCATTAAATGATTCTTTCCTTGTGAAATCATATATGTATAGTAGTTACCTAATTTATTCATAGGGCTGACTTTGAAGCTTGTCATGGAGAATAGATATTAAAGAAGAAAACAAAGCACCTTAATTGGAGCAAATCTCATATTGATTGTCCCTAGTCCAAATGCATAATTCAATCAGATGTGCCAATTTCTGCTCCCTTTGTTAGCTAAATAAAAATCTCTTCCTTCTTGCTGTAGACACTCTTCAAATATTTATAGCTCATTACCAAGGCCCAGTATCTATATTATTCCTTAGTCAAGGCCTAAGTGGTGAGCTTCCTTAATCTATAATTATAAATCAATTCCTATTTTCCCCTAATTACTTTTTCCATTTTCTATGAATCCCTCCAGTTTAATTATATCTCAGTAGAACCAAGGTTTTTTTTTTTTTTTTTTGTTTTGTTTTTTTGTTTTTTTTTTTTTAATTGAATGCAGCCTTCTAAACTTTTGCTACAGGTGACAATTATATTGCTGCCCTATACTATGTTGGTTCTCCATGTTGATTCTAGCATTGACCTTTGGGTCATTGCTATAGCTCACTAAAATTTAATTTACTTAGTTGTCCAAGATCACCTCTAGGTTTCTTTCACATCACTGATTCTCTTATTCTCCCTGCCCTTGCCATACTTGTTTTTCAAAATTCTTTTCCCCACCCACCTCTACCTAAATAGAGGTATTCCTCTCTCTTTTACCTTTCAAATTTCCAAAACTTTGCTCAGTTGAGCTCTTCCTCAATTTCTAGTTTCTTAAGGTCTTTTGCTAAACTTTTCCCTTCTGTAAGATTCTGGTATTTCTCTTAATGTAGCATTATCAGATCATTGATGAAGATGTTTATAAAATTACAGTTAATGTTTAAGCCCTGAATTAATTTTACATGTATAATTGATATCATTTTGTTTGTCTTCCAGGTGAATGAGACAGGAGAAGAGGAAAAGAATTTAGAACTAAATATTTAAAAGAAGAGGATGTTGAAAATAAATATTTTTAAAAGATATGCATTGCTACTTCAAGGAATCATAGGATTATAAGTCTAGAGATGGAAGGTTCTTCTGAGACTTTTTAGCTAAAACTTTTTTTTTTTTTTTTTTTTTAATGGCTGACAAAGTAATGTTCCAAGCAAATTCACTGAATTGCCCAAGGTCACATAGGGAGTAGTATAAGAAGGAGATTTGACTCTGTGTCTTATGTCTCCCAAAGCTTATACTTTCTCTGTTGGATTTAAGATTTTTATCTTTCAGTCCCTAACTTTTATTAACCCTTTCTGGTTAGACTCAAGACTTATAGAGCCTTTCCCTGCAGGATACTTTACTGTATCATTTATTTGCCCAAAGACTTCCATTAATCTCTTATTGCAGTTCTCATCATATTCCATTTGGGTCCAAGACCTTTGTGGGTCAAATTCGTATGTTAAATAACAAGGTGTCAGAAGAAAGGATTTCAAGCCCTCATCATGAAAGTAACTTGAGAAACTCTCTGAATCTCAGTTTCCTCATTCATAAAATGAAGAGGAGTTGACTTAATGAACTCAATGATCTCTTCTAGTTATACCATTATACTATTTTATGGGTAATCTGGGACCCTCTTGGTTTCCACAAACTCCTACTGCAAGGACATTGACCTATTTCTTCTCTGGCTGCCCTGTGACACTTCTTTCTTAACTTTTAAGCCTTCCAGGAAACTCATATATCCAACTGTCCAAATGCTTGAAAGAGATCTATGGAGTTAACTATTATGAAAGAATACCTTCTATGGCATGATTTTGGTAGTCAGAATTAACTATATCAAGGTGCTTCCATGTGACTCTATTCTCTTTCATATCTGGCAGTCCAAGGAATGTGTCACAATGTTTTGCCACTTTTTAGGATTGCAGCAAACTTTCCATGCTACCGCTGTTGATGTCATCAGTCCAAAAAAAAAAAAAAAAGAAAAAAGAAAAAACAGAAATGTGGCTAAAAACTCTACCCTCATGGCAGGATCTGCATCTGTTTTAAAACTATCATTTTAAAAGCTTTGTATAATGCTGATGAAAAAAGGGAAAGACCAAGGAAAATGATGAAGCTTTTTAATATCCCTTTTATTTTTATTACTCTATGATTTTTTTTGAAAGGGAGGGGGAAAAGATCACAGAATTTAAATCAAAAAACAGATTTACATAAATACTTTTTTGTTATTTTTCAGTTATTTCAGTTGCATCTGACTCTTTATGACCATTTTGGGGATTTTCCTGGCAAAGATATTGGAGTGATTTACCATTTGCTTCTCTAGCTATTTTTACAGATAGGAAAATGAGGCAAATAGGATTAAGTGACTGGCTTAGGATAAAACATCTAGTAAGTGGGACCAGATTTGAATTCAGTAAGATGAGTCATCCTAACTCCAGGCTCAGCACCCTATCTGCACTACCTAGCTTATAAAGTTAACTAAAAATACAATTTTTGGTAAAACCATCAAAACTAGAGTCAGGTCTAGTGCTATACTTCTAAGTAGCACATTTTCTTTAAAAACAATGAGGAAGTTCATTCATATTAATATTTAGGGCTTTTCCTAACTCTGTCATTAATGAATTGGTATGTAAAGGCCTTTAGGAATGCAAAAAATATGTTTTTCTCAGCAATATAATGATTCATGAGTACTCTGAAGAACTTATGATGAAAAATCCTCTCCATATCCAGAGAAAAACTGATTGTATATGAATATAGATTGACGCATTCTCTGTCATTCCTCCTCTCTCTTTCTTTCCTTTTTTGCCTTTCTCCCTTCCTCCCTTTTCTCTATCCCTTTTGCTTTCTCTCAGTCTCTCTGTCTCTCTTTCTCTTTTTGTCTCTGTCATTGTCTCTCTGTGTCTTTACCCTTTATTTATTTTGAGTCTTTTTTCGGGGGGAGGAAGATCTGATTTTTTTCACAATATGACTTTTATGAAAATATTTTACATAACTCTTAATGTTCTTTCTTAATGGGGGCTTGGGATGAGGATAAGGGACAGAATCTAGAATTCAAAGTTTTAAAAACAAATGTAAAAATTCTTTTAAATTTAACTGGGGAAAATAAAAAAAAAACATATTTTAAAAAAAGAAAAAAAAAAAAAAGAAGGAAAGCAAATAGCATTGTGGATTAATACCAAAGAAATTTTTTTAATGTATCCACCAGAGGGCATCCATATTATTTAAAGTAACACATATGTGTTAAAAATATCTTGTTGCCATAGAATCATACAATCTTAGAGTTGGAAGAAACTTTAAAAAAAATCTATTTGTTCAATTCCCTCATGTCCTATTAGGGTGAAAAAATAGTTCTTGCAAGAGCCCTGATAGAGTAAATCAGCTTAGGTTGAGAGTTGTGTTTCATTTTCTAATCCTAGTTTTGTCTTTGTTTTACCTTTTAACTCTGGACTAACTAGGATTTTTAAATGAAAAGGATCTTATGAATGTAAATCTTTTTTTACAATATTAAAAATACCAGCTAGAGTTTATGCAGTACTTTGAAGTTTACAAGGTGCTTTACAAATCTTTACTCTCCTCCCCCAATAACCCTTAGTGGTAGGTGTACTATAATAATTTAAAGATGAAAAACTGAAGTACTGAGGGATTAAATGATCCCTCTAGGTTCAAAAGGAGAGAAGATTTAGACTTGGGTCTTTTAATTATTCCATCTCCAACTCTTTACCAAATTGAGAATACTGATTCTCCAACAAGTTAAGTGACAGAAATGGGATTCGAATTCAGGTTCTTTGACTCCAAATAAGATATTCTTTGTACCAAATCATTATTTTTTCTGTGTCCTAGAATTTCCAGTTGTAAAATGGAGATTGCAATGTCTGTCTTTTCCTCTTCTATCTAGTTCACATTTGAGGGATAGACCTTGGATTTAAGAAAACCCAAATTCAAATCCTGCTTCAAACACTTCTTACCAACAGGAGCCCTGCAAGCCATTCAGTCAAAATCTAAAGAGGTTAAATGACTTAGCCATTGTGACAGTGTTATTAATTATAATTGATATGTGGTAGATCTTGGATTTGGTCCTTTTGTTTTTTCATCTAGAAAGTTTCCTACTATTACCACTTAACCTTCTAGCTACCATTATTATTTTTTCCCCCTTTCCTTTATAGGCAAACAATTGCACAAGTTGCTGATATACAATACTTAGATTATCTCAGCAGCTGTTCAATTCTCAATTCCTTGGCAATCTATTTTCTATCCTCATTGATTCTGTTCATCACTTTTTGAGAAGTTGTCAATACCTTTGCATGTCCAGATGAAATAAGTATTTTTGGTTTTGTTTCTATTTTAGTTGTTTTCTTTCTTGAGCTGTAGTTTTTGACTTTCTTTGCCACTCTGTAATGTTGATTTCTTTGATTTTCAAAACACTATACTTTCCTAGTTTTTTCTTATCTATTACTCCTCTTTTGCTTATTCTTCTTTTTTTCCTGAATCTTAAGATCCTTGAGATTCTATCCTGAATCTTCTTCATTATTGTCACTCTCTTCAGTGGCTTTGTGTTTCCCCAACTTCCAAATATGGCTTCAACAATCATTTCAGTGCAGATTCCAATCCTGTTCTTTTTCTTGAATATAATAGTTTTCTATAGGATATATATGTATATGTATACATATATATATATCTGAATATTTTTCTAAACCTTAAAATAGACATATGCCAAACAAACTTTCCCAGTTGTTTAATTTATAAATGAAGAAAGTGACATAAATGAGTTCTTTTGTAGGAGGCCTTTCCTTTTCCCCCCAGAATCTAATATCTCCTTTTAAATTACCTTCCTCTACTCTGTATATATTTTATATACATTTAGTTTTTACATCAGGTTTCTTCTATTAGTGTATCAATCCTTTTAGTGCATGGACTGTTTTTGCCTTCCCTTACATCTCCAGGATCTAAAAACAGAATCTACTAGCTACTCGATGCATAATACATCCTTACTGATGGACTGATTCTTTTTTTGAGTAGGTCAACTACTTAGTGGAAGAAAAACCAGGAGCTCAGGTATGCTAATTGTCCATTGTGTTTTTCAGTACATTATCTCTTCACTAGTTCAAGCCCCATTCTCCTGTCCCCTACAGTTAGAGTAACCATCTTTTTTTAATTAAAAATCAAGATACAGTTCTGGTGCCAATATGGTATGTTCCAAGGACAGCCCTTTTCCAAAACAGAAGAGTGCAAGAAAGAGGCAATTGGAGGAAATAGCAATCAGGACTGCAGTTAGGAAAACAAAAGAGCAAATTGAAACAATAAGAAGTGAGATAGTGATAGTAAAATTTGAGCTGGAGTTGGAAATAGAAAAAAAGGAGTGATGTATTCAGATCATTGTCACAATCCAAAGGCCTGGAGAAATAGGCCAATGCATGTCCTGAAAATATTGTGAAATTCTTTCATTCCAAATGAATATTTAGTAGTTAGTTAGAGTTTTTTGTTTATGTTAACATTAAGACTCACCTCTACCCAATGGAATTGTAATCTGTCTAGGAATGTCAGTTTGGGGCACAGATTAGAAATAGCCTGTTTTGAGTTGTTCTCTACAAGGGCAGACCCTTCCTTTGAAAAATCACAGTTATTTTGTTTTCAATTTTCTTGTGGCAATTTTCTCACAGAACTCATGAAATAATCTTTTTTTAATGCATTCCTCTCATGGATACAGCTGTGGTTCCTCATAAATTACATACATTTTCTACTTTCCTCTACCCAGAGGAAACCAATAATCTAGGTGAAGAACTCTTATTATCTGGTCCATAATTGCTTCCTTTATTTGAAGCCTCCAACATACCTAACAATGACCTATTAGGTTGACCCAATAAGTTTAAATGTAGCTGTATCTCTGAAATATAAGAGAGGCTCTGAGCTCTTCATCCATATTACCATATACTCCCTTTTCATCCTTTCCCTTCTGAAGCATGCTTTATATTTATGGCATGAGGGTGTTGGTGTCTCTCTGTTTTATATCTTGGAAAGAATACATATTTAGAATTTGGAGAATATGACTTGATATCTCACTGAAGAAGCTACCTCTTAACCATGATAAGCTTCAATTTTCTTTTTTGTAAAATGAGAGGTTTAGACTAAATTTCCTCTGTGGTCCCTTCTAACTCTAGAATCCTATGACTTTATGCCATGTCTTAATTGATGATTCTCTGCTATGTGTCATAGATCTATGTCCATATGTGAGTTTATTGTAGGAGATATAGAATCAGAAAACTTGGTCTAAATTTCAATTCTGCTATCTAATATCTGTATGACCTTGGAAAGGACATCTTACCCCTCTTTGTCTTAATTTTTCTCATCTGTTCCCAAATGAGAATTTGACTATGTAACATCTGTAACATTTCCCAGCTCAAAATCTTTGGTGCCATGATGATCTGAGTTTAAACAGTGTGACATCATAAAGTCTATGCTTTGAATATGCTGAATGCTTCATCATCAAAATTGGCAGTGTGTAAGTACCAATGGTTGTTAAACACACCGTTTTATTCATTTGCAGCCCAAAGTAAATTGCAGTTGAAATATGTAGTTTATTTCTTTAAAATGTCTCAATGATTCTGCACTACATGCCATTATATTAGGCCAGTTAGATCTGATTCCTTTTTTTTCTACAATTTTTTTTCATTTTTTCATTTTTATACATTAATGTTTTATTCATAAATGCAGTGTGAGTCCATAGAGAATGGCATTTTCCAAATAAGGGATGTTTCTAGGACTAGACTATTGCATGAACTACTAAACTCTCTTCAGTCAGATTTGTTGTCATTTTATGAAAATGATAATTTATACTTTCCATTTCATGCTCCTATGAATTATCTAGCTTCTATTCCAATTGAACTTTTCTATTTATTTTTTTAATTTCAATTAGGGGTTGTATCCTTAGTCTGGCTTTAGTCTGAATAATTACAAAGAGATTTAATAGTCAAGATCTAGAGCAGAAGCTCCTGTTTTATGTATGTGTGTGTGTGTGTATAACCCTAGGAAATTTTGATTTGTTCATATTTCCCTGTCATATATCAAACTGGATGATAGGAATAATTACTTTTTTATTATAGTTTTTTTATTGACAGAACATATGCATGGGTAATTTTTCAACATTGATCCTTGCAATCACTTCTGCTCTAATTTTCCCTTCCTTCCCTCCATTCCATTTCCTAGATATAGGCAGTCTCATACATGTTAAACATGTTAAAATATATCTAAAATGCAATATATGTGTACAAATTTATTCAGTTCCCTTGTTGCACAAGAAAAATTGGATTTAGAAAGGTAAAAATAACCTGGGAAGAAAAACAAAAATGCAAGCAGTTCACACTCATTTCCCAGTGTTCTTTCGCTAGGTGTAGTTGGTTCTGTTCATCACTGATCAATTGGATCTGAATTGGATACTCTCATTGCTGAAGATAGCCACTTCAATCAGAATTGATCCTCATATAGTATTGTTGTTTAAGTATATAATGATCTCCTGGTTCTGCTCATTTCACTTAGCATCAGTTCATGTAAGTCTCTCCAAGCCTCTCTGTATTTATCCTGCTGGTCATTTCTTACAGAACAACAATGGAATAAATACTTTCAAAGTCAATTGTCAGTTCAAGTTTAGTCTTGTGGAAAATTTAATTTGTGGACTTATTCATCATCTTTATGTTTATATATATATAAAATCAGTATAGACTTATTTTTAATCCACATTGCAGTTTTTATTTAGATCAGTAAGACATTGTTTTGAGATTTGTTTAAAATATATACACTTATTTGTTTTTTTGAAGGTACTTTATAAAATAAATGTTCTCAACCAGCATATAATTATACCATCTAGTTGTTAAAGATAGCAATTTTTTTAAGTGACTGTTTAATAAAATTGGCAATGCATTGTTATACTTTTGTTTTGCTTACCTTGTAGGTTGAGGGTGATTATTTTTATTTGCCCTGAAAACATGCCATTATTTCCATGCATAAGTAGTTCCATAATATGGAAAATGGTCTTCTCTTGACATTTCAATTATCAGGGTTTAGCCTCTCTCTCAATATTGTCCCATCCCCATTTCAAAGATCAACTTAGTTAAATGTCAATGAAAATGAGCAGTTAACTTTTTGTTCTCAGTTTTGCATGGCTTACTCAAATTCTGGAAATCAAAATGTTGATTTTCAGAGTCTTAGAAAATTTCCAAAATTATTTAAATAAACTTTTTTGATAGCATTAATAACTTAAAATTTGTTAAAGTTTTACACACAGTACTTCATTTGATCTTTACATTCTACCCATTTCTCCCATTTTATCATCAACTCTTAAATTCTTTGGTCACAAATCATATTGTTGCTCTTTCCTTTCCAACCCTCAACCCCAGTCATTTAGCTTCCCTATTTCTACCTCTGATGCTCTTTGCTATATGATCCTCAATCAACTAATCAATCCATAAACATATATTAAGTACCTACTTTGTGCTAACTACTGTACAAAGAGACATAATTTTTATGAACCTTAGTTTCCTTTTCTGTAAAATGGTAATAATGATGCTAGTTGTTTTATAAAGTTGTTGTGAACATCAGATAAGTCATCATGTAATGTTTGGTAAAATTTGAACTGCTATAAAAATACAACATCTCCCTAACCTATCCTTTAAATTTCTCCATTGTTGTTGAGAATAGCATTTTTCTTCCAGTCATCCATGTATGCAACGTTGGAACTACTAACAACTTTTACTTCACATCTCATTTTTAATCAATTTCCAAATTTTATTGATTTTATCTTAGACTACTCCAGATATTAGTCTAAGCACTGGAACAAATTGAAACACTATTAGACCATCTAACATTTAACAAAATAAATTTACTTTATAATAATATGGAAAAGATAATAGTTAAGACACAGTATTTATTCAGTAACATATAGATGTCCTGGACTTCATGTTTGCTAAAATAGTGTTTCTAGTCAAAAGTTTATTTTGATTTACAAGTTAGTGGATTATCCATTAAGCTTGAAGATTAGTGATTACTGTTGCACTGGACTTTTGTATCTTCATTGCTTGGTAAGCTTATATCAATATTTGGAACCTTCTAATTTTGAATGAAATTAAGACTTTAATGTAGTTATGATACCTTTTTTTGGGGAAAGTAAAAACAACTATCCTAAGTTTTCCTAAGACTAGAGGACTTCTAATCTTCCTGCCATAAATACTACCAGGTTAGTAATAGAGCACTTATAACAGCCTTTTAACTAAATATTTATCTTTTAAACTTTATTTTCTCCAATTTATCCCTCATGCAATTATCAAATTTTAATTCTTAAACCACAGTAAAACCACATTATTCCCTTGGTCAAGAAGCTTAAGTGTTTATCTATTATTTGTACACATTAAAAATTCCCCAATAGAATAGATAAATAAACCCCTTTACAATTTGCATCCTATCTATCTCCTAATAACTCTCATATTCAGTCTAAATTCCAACCATATTGATTTTCTTGTTTTTTCCCCGAGTATGGAATTCTTACTCCTGCTTCTCTGTACTTTTGCCAGACTTTGTTCTGCTTCTAGGATGGACTCCCTCTTAAAATCTCTAATTTCCTTTGAGACTCAACTTATGTGCCTACTCCTGTAGGAACTCTTTATTTATCTCTTTGGTTGTTAGTGTTATTTCTTTCATTCTTCTTTGGAAAATAACCATGTATATACATATTTCTTCTGTCTCCCAACATGTAAGTTCCTTGAGGACCCAGACTATTATTCTTTTGACTTTTTTATTGGTAATATCCAGTACAGTTCCTTGTTAGATATTTATTACATGCTTGTTGATTTGGATAAAGTAGTAGCCACAATTTTTAATTTTCCTCTTCTTACAAATGTGGAAACTGAGTATGAGGGACTTTGAAGGACTTTGACTTTATTCACACAAATCAAATATCAGAATCTGGATTCATACTCAGGGATGTATTAATTCCAAGTTCATTACACATTCCATTATTCCAGATATCCTCCTTTAAAAAAGAAAAATTCCACAAAATATTTATGGTAGATCAAACTTTAACAAAGAAACTTACTTGAAAGAATAGGCAAAATATTTTCAATAGGGTAAACCATGAGCTGATATTATTAAATTAGCAAGAAATTTGTATTGATTTCCTATATTACCTTGGAAGAATAAAAAAAAAAAAAAACTTCCTCAGCTATTCTATGATATAAATAATTAACTTCACTAGTCATTAAGTAATGACTTAGTGATCTATGTTCTGCTTTACTTGTATACAAAGTCAAAGAATGATTATTTGGATGACCTATATTTGGTATCTTGGAATGCATTCTCAAATAGATTGTTTTGAAAAGTAATTATCTTCACATATCTGACAGGAGTCCACATGGCAGGATTCAAGGAGGTTGCAAATAATGCCAGTAATGCTAAAAAAGGGATCCTTATATGCAAAGTTTTGCTTATTAATAACAATAAAGATGAGGATGATGACAATAAATAACACAGTCATGGAATTCTATAAACTTCCAAGTATTTTAATATATATTAATTCATTGATTCTCAAAACAATCTTATCCAGTGAGCATGATACTATTATCTTCAGTATTGTTATGATCATGTACATTTTTTCTTGTTTCGGTTTTCTGAACTCTGCAACAGATATGTAGTATTTTGCTTATTTCTGTTTCCATCATTCATAATTTATTTGAATATAAAAATAGTGTATTACATTCATGTGTCATAATTTATTTAGAGATTCCTTAATGTAGCTCAACTTGGCTATTGATTTTCTGCTATCACAAAAAAGTTTGCTATAAATATTTTGGTGTGCTTCTTTTGTTCATGTCCACTCATAAATGATGATTTACAGAATATAGGGAGAGAGTATTCTTTTGAAATCAGTGAGTTAGTAATCATTTATTAAGCATCTATTAAATGCCAGGAACTGTGATGAACTCTGGAAACAAAAAGAAAGGCAAATAATAGTCTGCTCTGAAGGAGGTCAAATAGTAAAGAAGAAGAAAACAACAACAACAACAACAACAACAACAACAAAAAACAAGATATAATGTATAAAGAATAAACTGGAGATAATTGTAGAGGCAAGGTACCAATATTAAAGAAGATTAGAAGACTGCCTGTAGAAGGTAATATTTTAACAGAGAAATAGGAGAAAGTGAGGGAAATGCAGAAGGAGAGATGAGGAGGAAGAGAGTTTGAAGCATAGTGATTTGCCAGTAAAAATGAGGAAAAGTGAAATGATGACTTGGTCAAGGAACAGAAAGAAGGCAAGACTAACTTGTTTACAAAGTATGTGGGAGTAAGAGTATAAAGTGAAAGATTGTGTTTGGGTAATTTATGTATTTTTTGAGCACTAAACAGAGATTTTATTTTGATTTTGGTAGTGATAGAGGACAATGGGAGTATTTTTTAAGGAGAACATGCTTGTATGATCAGACCTGTGCTGAAGGAAGATTGTTTTGGTGGCTGAGGGAAAGAATAGATTGGATTGAGCAAAGATAAGAAACAGACTATTGCAATTGTCCGAGATTAAGTGGTGAGGACTGAACCAGGATTGTGGTAATATCAGTGAAGAGAAAGAGTAAACAAAGTAATGTACAAAGTAAATTTGACAAACATTTTAACAGATTGTATAAGAGAAATGAGAGAAGAAAAAATTTAGAATAATGCCTAGGTTGTGAGGCTGGATCATTGGCATGATAATAGTGCCTTAAATAAAAATGGGGAAGTTGTGTACAAGGAACAAATTTGGAGGGAACCATAAGTTCAATTTTGGACACTTTGAGTTAGAGATGTTTATGGGACATCCAATTTTTTTTATTATAGCTTTTTATTGACAATCCAATTTAATTTTTTATTGCCATCCAATTTTAAATGTCAAAGATTAGAGGTGCAATATTTGAGACAAGTAAATTGGAGAGTTACTGGTGTAGATATGGTAATTGAATCCATGGGAGCTAATTAGATCATCAAGTGAAATTGAAGAGAGTCAAAAGAGATGAGGAGTAAAGACAGAAACCTCGGGAACACTAATGGTTAGCAGGTGTAATCTAAATAAAGATCCAATAAAGAAAATGGAGAAAAAGTGATTTTGATGTTATATATTATTTCTTTTTATCTATTATATAATCTTGATATTATGTAGATATCAGTGGAACTGTCGGTTAACCAAAGGTGATTTCACTTTTATTGCATGACTAACCTACTTCTTCCAGTCATACTTATTACTCTTAATAGCATACATATCTCATTTGTACTTACTAGATTGTAATGACTGAAACCTATTTATGAACTCCATATCTTACTCCACTGCACTTTAGGAGATATATAACTTTATATCATTAATAATTGAATTATTTCATGGCTTACAAAACCACAATAGAATATTATTTAGTATTATTATTTTAAATCAAATTGTATTAATTCTTTGAAGGAGGTAGATCCAATATGATAAAGTAAAAACTGGACCTCAACTGAGCCCTCACAAATTCCCCTACAAAAACTAAAATTTAAAATAACACCTCAAATCTGGAGTGAAAGATCTAATGAAAGGTCAGAATGAAACAATATTTAAGCTCAGGACAACGTAGTAGGTCTATCTTAGAGGAGTGATGATCAGGCCTAGAGAGCCACAACAGTTTATGTGGGAGAATTATTATTCAAAACAAATGGGACCAACAAAAGATCTAAATAAAGGACTTTTTTGGAAGAGTTTGGGAGTAGTCATGGATGTTGGGATGTAGAATTAAAGTAGAAACTGTAATGGAATCATTCTCTCAATAAGGTACTGAAGAGTGGGCTTAAAATCTAAGAAGAAATTGAACAAATTTTAGAAGGAGGCTAAAGAAGTGAAACAGTCATCTCAGGAAATATCCAAATAGGGGGCCTTAGAATAATCTCAAGAATGTACTAAACTGTATCAAGCTAGTTTAAGTCACATGACTGTGCACCTGTAAGATGTATTTTCTTGTATGAGTTATGACTCATATTGGGGAATGACTGCTTTGGAGCTATGAAAACCATTTAACTCCTTTATAGTCATATATTATATGTGTTTTGTAACCTGACTTTCCCACAAGCAATAAGAAAATAATTTGGACTTCTATAATAGCTTGGGCTGTACAGAAAACCTCAAGGAAAGGCCAAGATCTCACAGAGCCCTATAGTAGTCATAAGATAAACATCTGAGTTTTTATGTGGCAACAATGGAAAGTGACCAGTGTGGAACTCTGGCCAGCCTTGATTTTTGCAGATCATGATTTCATTTTCTGTCAAGACCAACAGAAAATTCTAATTTAAAAAATAATGTACCATACACCTCCTATTTCATTTCCTTCCCTTTTAATTGCTTTTCCTGAGAATGGGTAACTATATACCAACATAATGTAAATTTCAAGATGATCCTTTTTTGTCCTTAGTTTAACATTGTGCATTAAGGTCAGAGCTAATATATATTTGGGGCTTTTAAAACATCTTAGAAACATGTTTAAATTAGTCTATGTTTTTCTAAACATTTTAGATTCAACCAATGGAACCTTTCCCATGTATTTGTCTGGTTTGCTGAGGAAACCATCACTAGAATGCAAGTTGATGCTTAGAACACTGAGAAGCTAAGTGATTTAACCAATTTTATAGCAAGTATGTGTTACAGATGGAACTTGAACTCAGGTTTTCTGTCTTCTTGCTGTCTAGATCTTTCATTAGTATACTGGATCACACAGTGGAAACTCTTTCTAACAATATAAATCTACAACTTAAGATTCTCATAGAGATACTAGGAGATACCACATGTATCACATGTATTGTAGCCAAGTATGGGGTATAGTAAGAGCTCTTAATTTTATTTGTGTCATGGATCCCTGTCACAGTGTGGTAAAGCCTATGAACTATTTCTCAGAATAATGTTGTTTAATGAATAAATTAAATTGTATAAGAATTTATGTTTTTATATACATGATATGTAAAATTAAAAAGGAAGCCAAACACAGTGAAATACAATTACTAATATGTTAAACAACAACATCCAATTTCATCAATCCCAAGTTTAGAACCCCTGGGTTAGAGGTAGACTTGAACATGATTTATTTTGACCAGTCTGGCTCTTTCTCCATTATACTTCTCTTAAAAATCTATAACAGCTATGATACCATTAAGAGGAGGAAGCAGTCTGGTCACAGAGATAGTTCTTAAAATGAAGCAATGACTTATGTTAGTGAATGATGATGACTGCCTATTTCTTTGTGATTTATATATGCTCTTTCTGCTTCCTTGAAGGGTTTGGGGTGATTAACTTTGATGGCTATGTTACCCTTGCCCCCAAACAATAAAATATACAGTAAAAATGAACATATTTGAATGGAATTCATAAACCTGTGATGGATTTTATGGAAAAACATTAAGTTTCATTTTGCTTTGTCATTCATAGAGAAGCTCTTGAACTAGATAAGAGCCTGAGGACAGATAGGTTACAGTAAGTAAAATCTGACCTAAAGGGAAGAAAATACCCAGCTCATGCCTCATATGCACAATTTAATTCAGTTTACCCTGTATAAATTACATGCTGTTAACTTGCTCCATTTCTCAATCCATGGAATCTGGGAACATTACCATAGCATGAAAAAACAAGGGAACTCCAATTCAGGAAAAAGGAAAGTGAACATTTTCTCATGCTCATTTTAGGGTGATTTTACATGGGTATTTCAAAACGGGTGACTTTACATATAGCTCTCAGAGGAGTCAGTAGTTATTGGTTGTTTACAATAAAACAATACAATTTATTCAGAATATTTTTTTAAAAAAATTCTGGGTGGCCTCAAAGAACTTCTTTGTTGATGAAAAGTTCAAATATATAATAAGAAATGGAGGTCAAATTTAAAATTTTTTCTAGGAGAAAAAAGAAAAATAATTGAGCAGAGGAGAAATGCTAAGCTGGTATTCTCAGAAACTCTATTCAAAATCTCCTTTTCCAGCTGGTTACAACAGATGGAATCAGGTATATTTTGCGTTCAATACTTCATCAGTACATGACTACCAAATTTGTGGGATATCAGGTTTTTCTTCTATTTCTCGGAATTTGTGATTCAAAGAATACTATATTCAGAAGCAGAAGATTTGGATTTCAGTTCTGCCTTTCATACTCATTTCACTCAGCAGGATTCACTTTCCTCATTTGTAGCATTAAAAGCTACTATTCAGATCTGGAGTTAGGCTTTTCTCAAGTTCTAGCTCCTAGCAAAGTACCTGTCATGTTGAAAGCACTTAATAAATGTTTCTTGATTGCTAAATTAATAGATTGCTTATCTCATTGTCTGGAATATACTCTACTGGATAGAAGGGCTTTCTATGTTTCAGAGCTAAGGATCTCCTCCAGTTCTCTCTCTATAAGGAACCACCAATTAGTTGTCAAAGGAAATGTAGTTTTATAGAATTAAATAAATAAAACATATCAAAGAATCTCCATCCAGTGGTGTCCTGCTACTTTTTAAACTTGTATTTTAATGACCCCCCTTAAATACTACTCACTGACATTGGCAAAATGGAATTAACTCTCCATAAACGCAGATGTATATGCAACACTATTACTATAACATTTACTATTGGAGTCACAGAAGGAGAGCTGGAAGGGACCTCAGATGTCACAGAATTTAATCTCCTTATTTTATTAAATGTAGAAACTGTTCTGACTTGCCCAAAGCTGCAAAGATAAAAAGTATCAAAGCAGGGATTTAAACCCAGGTCTCCTGCTTGCCAGTTCTTCACTTTTCCTGTCATAATAAGTATATAAATAGTTCGACATTATCTACCAAGTGCCATTGAAATGAGGCTTTTCTAAACCCTAGAAAATATCTAACAAATGCCTTTGAAATGAGGTTTTTCTAAACAACAGAAGTCCCCTAGACATAGGAATGAATTGCATCCAAGAGTTCTAGACAACATACAGTTACCACTCTTCATGCAGGCAAAGGATTGTAAACTTAATAATTAATTGATTAAATGAAGAGTCAGGCTCTGAGGAGGCACTTTGATTCTGGCACTCATGTTGCAGGGAATGAACTCAAGTTCCAGGTTCTTTCAAGAGGACACTGAAGCTCTTAGTTGATGATATTCTTTTTGTAAAAGCACAAATATGATGGTATTGCTCTTATCATCTCTAGGATGGAATGCAAATTCTGCTTTCTGGCTTTTCAAGCCCTTTACATTCTGGCTTTTGTCATTTTTTTTCCCCAGACTTACTACATACCATCCCTTTTCCTGATTCCTATGATCCAGTCCAAATGATCTTCATCCTGTTTCTCATAAATGATGTACCTACCATTTTTGAGCTTTTTTAGGCTTGTCCCTCATTTTGAGCACAGAGTTCCTCCTCATTTTGATCTATAAGAATATTGGAAGAAGACACAATAGGTGGAATGCTTGGGTTGGAATCAGTTCCAAGTCAAACTGCATTAGTATACTTAATAGATGTTGACCCTTAAGTCACTTAAATTCTTTCAACATCAATTTCTTTATTTGTAAAAATGAGAGATTAGACCTGGTGATTTCTATCTCCCTATCTATAAACATGAAATTCTATGATACTATATAGGCATTTGGGTGGCAGAGCAGTTAAAGTGCTGGGCCTTGAGTTATGAAAACCTGACCTCAAATATGGTTTCAAACAGTTACTAGCTGTGTGACACTAAAGAAGTCACCTAGTCTTTGTTGGTATGTTTCCTCATCTGTAAAATGGGAATAATAATGACAATAACTTCCCTAGATTATTATGAGGATCAAATGAGATAATATTTGTAAAGTGTTCAACACAATAGCTGGAATGTGGTAGGTGTTGTACAAATGCTTAATCTTTTCCCCTTCCTCTGTGTGAAAATTTTCTCTGTAAGGAAGAGAATATTTTCACTATGAAATAAATTATAATAAAATGGTGAATGATAGTAATAAAATAGTAATAATGATAACCATAAAAGCACCTTTCTCACAGTACTATTATGAGGATCAAATGAATTATTATAATATGCACTTTGTGATTCTTAAAGGACAATTCAAAATGCTAAATGTAATGATAGAATACTTAAATTCTTTCAGAATTCAGCTCATATTCACCTAGTGATACTTTTTCTGAATTGTTAGCTTGTTAGTCAGTTAATCATTGCATAAAATAATAGTCAATTTTTATTAAAATATTTTTAAAATATTAAGGTTAGTGCTTAACTTGACACATTCAGGGACTAGAGAGATTAAATAAAGATAAGAGTCAAGTTAAATATATAATTAGATTTTAATTATTGGAGTGTGAAGTCATTGGTCCTGAAGTATGGTGACCTTCAAACCACAGCAGGGGAGTGGGAGTTTTCATGAGGATTTTATCAGAATTGAATTTTGGAGATGGAATATGAAAGTTATGCCATACTCTTATACCAGCTACTTTCTTCCTCTACATTAGGTCAACTCAAAAATAATGTGAAAATGCTATTTTTATTAAAGTTTTTGTTTACAAAACTTATGCATGGGTAATTTTCGAACATTGACCTTTGCAAAGCCTTCTTTTCCAAACTGTCCCCTCCTTCCACCCATCCCCCCACTAGAAAAATCCAATCAAAAAGGAAGAAAAAAAAACTGAGAAAGAAAACAAAATCCAAGCATACAACAACAGAAAGAGTGAGAATGTTATGTTGTGGTCCATGCTTGGTTCTCTAAGTCCTCTCTCTGGGTGCAGATGGCTCTTTTCATCACTGAACAATTGGAATCTCATTGCTGAAGAATGTCCATCAGAATTGATTGTTGTATAGTCTTCTTGTTGCTGTATATAATGATCTCCTGGTTCTGTTCATTTCACTTAGCATCAGTTCATGTAAATCTCTCCAGCCTCTCTGAAATCATCCTGATGGTCATTTCTTACAGAACAATAATATTCCATAACATACATATACCATAATTTATTTAGCCATTTTCCAATTTGGGGACATTGTAACCTCCCTCCCAGGCTATGAATTGCCAGGGTCATACATACCATTCTTCCCCAGAAACACATGAAGACGAGCCAATGTTAAAGTGCCAAACAGCCTTTCTTTATTGATAATCTCAGCAGGGGTTAGCAGGAAGCAAGAGAAAGTATATGTATGTCTCTGCATCTCTCTTTCTGCATCTCTGAATCTCTCTACATCTCCGCCTCTCTCTGCTTCTCTCCTAATCCTTCTTCACCCATGGACTCAGAGCTGGTTATTTATATTTACTGTCCTCTGGGATTATCTCCTGCCTAACCCACTCAGCACTGTGTAGGTGGATC
This sequence comes from Sarcophilus harrisii, assembly GCF_902635505.1. Taxonomy (NCBI): domain Eukaryota; kingdom Metazoa; phylum Chordata; class Mammalia; order Dasyuromorphia; family Dasyuridae; genus Sarcophilus; species Sarcophilus harrisii. The sequence goes on from NC_045429.1 coordinate 230,091,517, forward strand.
TGCAAAAGGGAGATGCCTGGAGTTAGTGCTAAATCCTAAGAAAAGATCTAGCAACAGGGCGCACCCCTCGACTTCTCAAGGAAACACCTGTAAGACACAACATCATGCCTCAAAGACCAAGCCTCTTTTTGACCTCCTGGGTCAATCCTACCAGCTGACATGGCATACATGGCAATTCACAGAAGGAAAGTCCTTAACAGGGCATCCATTCAGTTTCCAGTTTCTTACCAATACAAAGAGGGCTGCCACAAACATTTTTGCATGTGGGTCCCTTTCCTTCCTTTAAGATCTCTTTGGGATATAAGCCCAGTAGAGGCATTACTGAGTCAAAGGGTTTGCACAGTTTAATAACTTTTTGAGCATAGTTCCAAATAGCTCTCCAGAATAGTTGGATTCATTCACAGTTCCACCAACAATGTATCAGTGTCCCAGTTTTCCCATATCCCCTCCTGTGGGGAATTTTCTTTTTCTGTCATTTTAGTCAATCTGAGAGGTATGTAGTGGTATCTTAGAGGAGTCCTAATTTGCATTTCTCTGATCAATCATGATTTGGAGCACCTTTTCATATGACTATAAAGAGTTTCATTTTCTTCATCTGAAAATTGTCTGTTTGTTATGGGCTAGAACTCTGTACTTAAAACAAGGATTTTTTACAAGGTGCTAACTAAGTGGAATTAATAAGACAATAGTTATCTAGTTTAGCATGGTGATTAATAGTTTTCTGACATGTACTTAGTACTTAAAATAGTTCTACAAAATTCACACCTACTGTAATTATAACAGAGTATATAACAGTCAGCAGGGACCCAGAGACAGATTCATTCCATCATCCACCTTTGTGGAGGCTGGAGACTGAAGCACAAACCCTCTGACTCAGAGCCAGATTCATTCATTCCATCTTACACCACGGTGGTGGCAGGCCTATCCTCCTGCTTCCCCCACTGAGAACAAGGCTGGTCTGAAAGGCTCTCCAGAAAGCTAGCCTGGCTCCAGGCATGGAAACTAGATGTGAAGGAAAAATAAAGAATTTGGACTTTAACACCTGGCTATTCTTGTGGTGATTACTCTGCTGAAACTAAAGCTGCTCAGAGACCTCAAGAAAACCAACCAAAAAGAACACTACATCTGTTCATATCCTTTGACCATTTATCAATTGGGGAAAGGCTTGAATTCTTTGAAATTTGAATCAATTCTCTCTATATTTTTAGAAATGAGGCCTTATCAGAATCTTTGAATGTAAAAATGTTTTCCCAGTTTATTACTTCCTTGCTAATCTTGTTTGCATTAGATTTGTTTGTACAAAAACATTTGAACTTAATATAATCAAAATTATCTATTTTGTGATCAATAATAATCTCTAGTTCTTCTTTGGTCACACATATATATATGGGCATGTTTGTAAGCACATGCATAAATATATGTTTTTGTTTATGTATATAGCCATGCATATCTATTTTTATGGAACATATATGTCCTTATTGTCTTTCTAACTATTTGCCTATTCATTTAGACATATCTATAACTATTCATAACTCTTTATATGGTCATGCATATATATATGCATATAATTTTTCTATCTGTAGAAATATAGAGATATATTAACCTATATATCTTCCTATTTAATCAAGGAAGTAAATAATGAATTTCATTGCCTTAGAGTCAGATAATTTATAACTGTCTCAGTCCAACATAATTTGTTTGAACAAATTATACATGGTTTTATGAGTCAGAGAAATAATAGGACATGCCAGTGGATCCATTGCTTTCAAATATTCTTTCTGTAGAGGTACCTGATATATTTATAGAATTGATGACGAGATGCTTCAAGATATTGTACTTGCTTAGTGTTAAAGTTTATTTTAGTTATATTTATGGAACATATGTCTTAAAGAGTATTTACAAAGTTACAGGGTACATAAAAGTTGTCTGTCAGCATCATATTGCAACTGAAGTACCCCTTCTCAAGATTATTTAAGGACAATAAAGTTATTGGAAACATTTTATGAAGATTTATCTAGTATTTATTTTATTTTCTATACTTTCTAAGGGCTCAATATGACTAAGCAAAGAAATTCATCTTCTTCTTTGATTAGCACAAAATGTAATATGGAATTTCTATATCCACAAATACAAGACAAATACAGCCTTTAAAAAGTGTTAAAGATTGAAAACTCAGAGCAAATAGTGTTAATCATATATGCCATTGGGGATTGTGGCACAATGTGTGTCTTTTCTTTTTGGATTTCCTATTAGCATTTGTTTCCTATAAAATCCCCCTAACTATATGATACTGAGATTGCTAAATTTCCTATTACTGAAAATGCTTTTGGAGCAATGAAATAATATTAACTATACCTGCTTATTCCTTGATTGTTTGCTAATATACAAACAACAAAGACGATGGGAACATGTCAAATGAATATTTTTTTTAATTTAAGAAATTTTAGCTATGTAAGTCATGTTTAACATGATATTTTAACATAATATTGTGCTTGTCTTTAGGTTTTTAAGGCTGCATAACAAGATCCCATGATCTTAAGGTTCCAATCAAAGTTAGATATATTGATATTGATAAAATATTGTGTGTTTTTTATCTGAAGAGCAATAAAGTTTAATTTATGAAGTCTCATCACTAAAAGTCTGACCACTTGGGGATGAACATTCTTATCCACAGAAATCCATGAATACTATATATTAGAGTGTCGAAGTATTTATGACTAATAAAAGCAGAGAAAATGAGTTTTCAAGTTAATATTATTATAGCATTTTTGACATAAGTAGATTTTTTAATACATGTAGTCAAATAATATTATATTATTATTCAAATAATATTATATGATTTGAAATGCAGTAGATATAAAGATTTGCATACAACTTGGATATTAAGGAAAGTAGAATATTTGTATATTTGTCCTGAGTTTTCAGTTTCATTACTTAATAATTTCCTTCACAATCTTGTTAGATAATGTTATCCCCTTTCTTTCAATTAGTAGCTCTCACTTTATTTTTTTTTTAATTATAGCTTTTTATTTACAAGATATATGCGTAGGTAATTTTTCCTCATTGACAGTTGCAAATCCTTTTGTTCCAACTTTTTCCCTCTTTCCCCCCACCCCTTCCCTCAAACGGCAGGTTGACAAATACATGTTAAATATGTTAAAGTATAATTTAAATACAATATATGTATACATGTCCAAACAGTTATTTGGCTGTACAAAAAGAGTCGGACTTTGAAATAGTGTACAATTAGCCTGTGAAGGAAATCAAAAATGCAGGCAGACAAAAATAGAAGGGATTGGGAATTCTATATATTGGTTCATAGTCATCTCCCAGAGTTCTTTCCCTGGGTGTAGCTAGCTGGTTCACTTCATTACTGCTCTATTGGAACTGATTTGGTTCATCTCATTGTTGAAGAGGGAAATGTCCATCAGAATTGATCATCATATAGTATTGTTGTTGACGTATATAATGATCTTCTGGTCCTGCTCATCAGTTCATGTAAGTCTCTCCAGGCCTTTATGAAATCATCCTGCTGGTCATTTCTTACAGAACAATAATATTCCATAATATTCATATACCACAATTTATTCAGCCATTCTCCATTTGGTGGACATCCACTCAGTTTTCAGTTTCTGGACACTATACAGAGAGCTGCCACAAACATTCTTGCACATACAGGTCCCTTTCCCTTGTTTAAGATCTCTTTGGGATATAAGCCCAGCAGAAACACTGCTGAATCAAAGTGTATGCACAGTTTGATAACTTTTTGAGCATAGTTCCAAATTGCCCCTCAGAATGGCTGGATGTCTTCATGATTCCACCAACAATGTATCAGTGTCCCAGTTTTCCCACATCCCCTCCAATATTCCACATTATCTTTCCTTGTCATTCTAGCCAATCTGACAAGTGAGTAGTGATATCTCAGAGTTGTCTTAATTTGCATTTCTCTGATTAATAATGACTGGGTAGCTCTCACTTTCTAATTCAGTTAAAGAACAATATTTAGTGTAATGAACATGGGAAGCAGCACTTCCTCAAATTAGTCATAAGCTATATATAAATATAAATGTAATATTTTTTAAAAAATTATACAGTTTTTTAAAATCATTGTTTTAAATTTTGGATCCCTCTAAATTTTATTCCCAATTTTGTTGACTTAGATCTCTCCATGCATCATAAGAAGGCTATTTTGATTCAAGGTTATGACAATTGCTCAAAAACAAGTAGGGATAACAATGGAAATTGGAAATGCCCAAACTCCCTTATTTAGTCTTTTTTGTTTGTTATTCATAGTTATGATTTTGTAGTAGTAGTACCCTGTTGTTCTTAACAAATATGTCATAAAGATTTCTGATCAATTTTTTAAAAAATTCTTATTTTTAATGGTACCTAAGCAAAATTTCTACCTCTCTTTGGAATAATCTTACAAGGTATATTCTGTTTGTTCAGTCAAGTTGAGATCATCTTAAAGGGGGTGTTAAAATTGTAAAAATTGTCCATGGACGAAAACATTTTTGAGAATACTATTTTAATTTGTTATGGACTAGATATTGCATTGTCTAGCATAGGAAGGTAGGGAAGAGAAGTTTGCCTGTGGTTAGGGAAAGAAAAGTTTTGCTCTTACATATATTCATAAATCCAAGTTTCTTTTTTAATCATTCCTGCCAAGGGCCACGTTATCTGTATAATGAAGCATAATTCTGGGTTGAGCAAGGCTATATGCACCCACTATATCCCTGAGTATTTACTTATGTTCTTTCATGGCTGGGGAGCAATTATGTCTTCACCCAAGTGCCAGCTCAGTCAAATTTTCCTCTGTGTCAAAATGGATTAATACCATTAAGTTCACACATTAACTTAAAAAAACTTATTTTTAAATTTAAATTTCTTTTTCTCAATAAAAATATGAACATTTTCATATATGTAGATTAGGAATGAGTATTACTCTTAAAACCACATGTATAAGTTTCTTGAGTAAGCTGGAATTTTTAAAATAATTTTTAAAATGTAACATGTCATTGTCAAGGCTGCCCTTGACTGTGCTGAGACTGCCTTCTGATTCTCCTTCCACCCTCTACTGTTCATTTTAAACGTATGCTACAAAAACTATTTTTATGTTTTGCATCTCCATCATGAATTTTTACTTTCCCATTAAAAATGAAGAAACCAAAAACAATCTTGTAAAAAAAATAATCAGATTGAGCAAAGAAAATCCATATATTGATTATATTAAAATATGTATATCCCAATGTCTTGGAACACTTTGCAAAAATGCAATCATTACTAGATTTATTTTATCTTAGACACATACAGTAATAGTATAGCTCAGATTCAATGATAGAGGGAAACAATTTGTTTGCTATGAGAGCTTCAACAAGAGATTTGGAAATTGGATGGTATTATGTTTCAGAAATTGTTATCCCTACTTGTTTTTGAACAATTGTCATAACCTTGAATCAAAATAGGATGCTTCACTTTTTTCTCTCTCCCTAGGTACATCAGGAAACTCAGCATGCTTCTGTTAAGAGACAAATCCAGAAGGCAGTAGGTTACAGTGACAGTCAGGATATCTCTTGGCCTGTCAGAATTTACAAGGTAAAAGAGACTGTATTGCTGGAAACAAAGGGATTTTAAAGATAATATCAGAAGGTGACATCAAGGTTGAATTTGTAGCACTTCTGAGAACAAATAAACACAGAGTTTAGGTCTCTTTTGGAATGCAAGGAAATTCAGATACAGACTTCCACAGAATGAAGGAATGATGATTTGACCTGTGGGTGTCTTGACTTACCTGATGGGAAAAGAATGGCTAATTTCTGTTCATGCTTTCTTTCGTCATGGATTTGACTTAGTGAAAGCTGGAAATGAAAAATAGCGCTTATGTAAGGGGGGGAAAAGGACATTAGGTAGGGGAATATGAGTGTTCTGTTCTGTTACACTTGTATAGCATTGCCATAAACCTTCTGAATGCACATGGGAGACATATGTTTCTTTAGGCTGGAGGAATTCTGTTAGAGAATAAAAATTAGGCAATGATAGAGGGAGGATCAAAATTCTGTTGCCTGCAGTGTTAGTAATCTATGAGGACTTTGAACCTTTTAGGGTTCTCTCCTGAGTCTCTGGTGGTGTGATTAAATGGGCAAACAACACATTAGCTTTTTGAGTTGTGCTGAAGGGAAATATTTCAAGTTTTGAAACACTTTAAAAGACTTTAAAACAAAAAGACATTTTTAATGCTTGATTAAAGCTTAACAATGTACAGATAAAAGTACTTTAGCAACTATTATTTGATCATACCAAAAAACTTGTATTTGTACAGTGTAAAACTGAATTTTAAAACTGAGAGAGGTTAACCATTCATTCAAATGAAATGGAATAACATTAATAAACAAAGCCAAATTATTGTAGGAAAATAATTAGATGTAGTTGTAATATACAGGTAATCTATAAATCAGTTAAGATAATTGAATTAGGTGTTGAGTTAGAAACTGAACTAAGACTGAACATGTAAAGGGCACTGAAACAACCTGACATACAATAGGCCAATTAAATAAATGTTGCACAAATTTCAAATCTGAATTGTTTTCTATTACTATGATTATGATTATTAATGATGAAGCATCTGTGATGGATGCTAGGCATACAGAGTCTCCTGGGTGTATTCTATTTGGGAACATAATAAGTTAAAATAGAATTGTTAGCAAGGTACTGGATATACAATAACACAAATGTGCTATAATTATCCCCATTTTACAAATGAGGAAAAACAAAGTTATTTTACTGAGCATTGTAAAATATCAGTGATGATGAATGGAAAGATCAGTTAAATATATAGGAAGTGGACTAGAGGAGAGTTTTGGAGAGAGGAGCCAAGGATATAATTATCTCTAAGAATATAATCTTAGGATGTAATCATCCAGGATCTTTGCTACTATTGTCATTAATATCATCACTTATCTAGCAATATATTCATAATTTAATCAATGTGTAGGCATTATACCTGTACAAATTCAAACCTATTTCATTCATGATTTCTCTTCCTTTGAAAGGATAAGGAGATTCTATTGTTAGAGGGAACTACAATATGAGGAGTTTTTGATGGAAATTCCAAACTCTTATGTATTTTATAGTCTTTTTGATATGTTTGTATCACTGAGACATTAAATTATTTGTATTTGTGGGTATAAACAAAGTTAGAGATGGGATTTGAGATCAAATACAGGATCCTGGCTTTCACACTGGTTCTCTCTCTGCTATACTATATTGCCTCTCTTCATTTTATATAAATTTTTAAAAATATGGGAATGACATTTGGACTGTTATCCTTGTCTTTTTCTTACAACAGATTCTCTTCATATCCTTTTTAGGTTATACACATTCTCTGTGATACCTCTTATATTACTGATTATATTCCAGGCATCATTGTTGATATGCTATAGAATCTTTACCACCAAGTCTAATACATTGTCTTTCAGTTCACTAACTGAAGATGGAAATGAAGTCCTTGCTGGTTGTTATATACTCCATTATCATAGGTATGAATCTTGTGGAACTATATTAATTACTAAGTACATGTACTGAACTAGAGAACTATTAACACCATGCTAATCTAGATAACCATTGTATTTATCAATTTTACTGAGTTAACACCTTGTAAGAATCCTTTTTTCAAGTTCAGAGTTCTGGCCCATAACATTTTCTGCTTTCTTTGTTTTAGGGAATCAAAACAGATTAGCAGGTTTCTGAAGGGTCTCACATGAAACAGGTATACATAAATCCATCAACATGGGAGGTATTACAAACAAACAACATGAATTAATAAGAAGAATTATACATGTCCATAAGTAGAAATAGTCCAAAACCAATCTATTGTTCATTACATCATGTGTCAGGAAATCCAATAATTCCTTCAAGTTTTGAAGTCCTGCATTAGACTTATCATGTCTCAGGGAATCCAATGATTTCTGCAAATTCTGAAGTCCTGCATCAGTCTTATCATGGCTCAGGGAATCCAATGATTCGTGCTGGTTTTGAAGTTCTGCAACAATCTTATCAACAATTTTTCATCTCAGGGAATCCAATGATTCTTGCAGGTTTTGAAGTTTTACAACAGTTTTATCAAGAATGTTTCATCTTAGGGAATCCAATGATTCCTGTTGATATTAAAGTTCTGCAATAGTTTTATTGTCAGCCATGTTCTTTCAGTGTCAGATGTTTCTTAGGTCTTCTCCTTTGTTTTGAGGTTTTTCTCTTTTTCTGTCTCTCTCAAGGTGTTTGTTGCCACCCATCTGATTCCCTTTCCATATGTAGAGATACAAGCAATTCTTTCTTCCAAGCAGTTAACCTATCCAGTCCCTTCCATTCGCCACTTTCTAGATCTCTCCTCATCACCTGGAAATTACATTGAAGCTGCTTGCACTGGACACTGCTCTTCTGTTGGGTTAAAAAGCCTGTATTCTCCCCAATTGCAATCCCTTTCTGCCATCTCATTACTTTTTGGCTGATTGATCATGTAATCCCTTTCTCCCATATGATTGCTTCTATGCTGATTGATCATATCAGAGTATTGAGCTTCTAAAGACTCTCTGGGTGTAACTCTGCTGCCATCATGCCCCACCTGTTTTTTGTTTGAGGTCTTGGATCTGGGATCCACCTCTCCTTTCCCTGGGCCAATCTACAGTCTGAGGCCCAATGAAAGCCCTTGATGCATTTTGAACATAGGATTTGGGGTTTTTTCCTCACTCTAGCTCTATGCCTACATTGAACTTTCAGATGCCCTAATTTACCACACTGAAAGCATTGATGAGTCTCTCTGGAAGTCCCTTGTCAAGAGGGACCCTGTCTTCCCTTGTTCTGCATCATAACCTAGGTGTAAAAGGTATTTGTGCCCACTGTGGCACAGTGTCTTATGATCTACTATCTTTGTGTAGTTCCCATATAATTCTTTTACAAACCTCATTAGCATTTTCCTTAGCAAGTTGTTTGATCATTATTCCTGTTTCTGAATTTTCTCCAATCATTCATATGACAGCTGTTTGAAGACATCCCACAAAATCAGCAAAGGAATCATTTGGACCTTAATTTATTTTCATGAAGGATTCCCTTTTATTTTGTTTTGCTGGGAGGGAGCACCATGCTTTGATAGCAGCAGCAGCAATTTTCTCATATGCTATCAAAGGGAAATTAATCTGTACTGAAGTGTCTGCATACTGACCTTTACCTGCTAGTTGGTCAAAGGTTATTTGTATATTAACTCCGGTTTACCTATTTTGTTGGGCTTGTATTCTACATAGTTCACTTAATCTGAAAGCCACAAAAAGTTTTGTCCAGGTTCTAAACATGTGCTTGCTATAGATTTCCAATTACTAGGGGTTAAAATTTCATAAGCTAAATTCTCTAATACCATCTTAACATAAGCCAATGTAGCCCAATAAAGAGTGCAACCCTTTTTCAAATCCTTGATTTTTCCAGATCAAAAGGAGTATATCTTCTCCTTTGTTGACCTGAAGAGTCAAACTCTTCAATAACAGGGTTTATTTTAAACATTTATTTTAAAATCAGATATATCCTGTCCTTTATTATTAGCTTTAACTAGTGCCTTTTGTAATTTTGTTATGGGCTGCTTCATAGGTGGTGCTAATTGTGTTACTGCCCCTCCCCTCCTCCTTCTCCCTCCACCCATGAAGGGTAAATTGAGGGCAGTAGGTCAGGGGATGGGGAATGCTATAATGGCTTCTGCAGAGAAGCACCACACTCCTTAATTTCATCAGAATTATATTTAATGCCTTTCTTGTCTAATTCTTCATCCTTTTCACCTAGTTTGTCAGTATCCCCCCTCTCTTGTTCTTTCTTCTTTTTTCCTTATTTTATAACATATAATTTCCTAAAACCAATTGTATTAAGTTATATGTGTAGAGTGTTTCTTTAGGAATTGAATCAGGGCCATTATCATTGTAGTATCAATATAGTTGCTCTCCTACTAATTTCCACTTGTCTGGATCTAATTCTTTTTCCTTAGAGAACTAAGGAGTTGTGTATTTTAATATTTCAAAGAATTCAATGATCTGCATCCAAGTTATAATAAAACCTTGTTTTTTTAATGGGTTTAACTAAACTTCTCCAGAGGCCTATCATATCTAGAATTTCTAGGATCCTATTAATTTCCCTCATTTCTTTCCTGTTCATTTTGTGATAAGATCTGTCTGATTCTGAAAGAGAAAGGTTGAGGTCACCACTAGAATAATTTTCCTGTCTATTTCTTCCTGTAACGGGCTTAAAATCATTTCTAGGAATTTGCCTGCTCTACCATTTGGTGCATGCACATTTAGTATCTTTATTATTTCATTAATTATGGTACCATTTATCAAAATGTATTTTCCTTTTTTGTCTCTTTTAATAAGATCTACTTTTATTTTTGCTTTACCTGAGATCCAAAAAGTAGCAACAAGCTTTGAGGAGGATTAATTAAGCAGATGCAAAAATGGCTCCCACAGAACTCCTTAACTGATAAACTGTCAAAAGATATGACTTGGCAATTTTCCAATGAAGTAATCAAAGCTGTCTTTAATAAAGTCATATTTTAAAATGCTCTGAATCACCATTAATTAGAAAAATGAAAATTTGAAAACAAAACAACAAGAACAAAAAAAGGGGGAAAAAACCCTGGAAATGTGGAGTTACCACTAGATACTTATGAAATTGGCTAATATGACTAAAAGTAAAATGGCAAATGTTGGTGAGGATGTGGGAAAATTAAAACATTAATGTACTGTTAGTTAAATTGAATACTGCTTCAGCCTTTCTCAAGGGCAATTTGAAACCACGCCCAAAAGACTATAAAACCATGCATAGTAAACATAAGTAAATCAAAGATGTAAAGGGAATCAATGTATATCTACAAAAACATTTATAGCGGTTCTTTTAAAAATATATAACAGCTAACATTTAAGGAGCCCTTGAAAAAATTTTAAATGCATATTTCTTTATGAATCATGTTGAGAAAGAAAAATCAAAACAAAAGGGGAAAAAACATAGGAGAGCAAAAAAAAAAAAAAAAAAACACATCCACACAACAACAACAAAAATAAATGAATATTGCTTGTGTTGATTTACATTCAATCTCCATAGTTTTCTTTCTGAAGTTAGAAGACATTTTCTTTCCAAAATTTATTGGGATTTCCTTGGATTACTGAATCTTGAGGATAAGAGTCAAATCTTTCATAGTTGATCATAGCACTATACTGCTGGATCTGTGTACAATATATTTCTGATTCTGCTTGTTTCATTCAGGATCAGTTCATCTAAGTCTTTCCAGGCCATTCTAAAATCAGCTTATTCATCTTTTTTTTTTATAGGACAATAATCTTCCATTGCCTTAATATTCCACAACTTATTCATCTATTCCCCAACTGGTGTCTACTCATTTTCCAATTCTTTACTATCAAAAAGATCTGCTATAAACATACTTGTACATGTGAGTCCTTTTCCCTCCTTTATGATTTCCCTGGATATAGCAGTTCTTTTTAGTAGTGGCAAAGAATTGGAAATTGAGAGGTTAATCATCAGTTGAGGGGAATGACTGAACAAACTGTATATGATTGTAATGGAATACTACTAAGTTACAAGAAATAACAAACAAGATGGTCTCAAAAAAACAAACAAACCTGGAAAGACTTACATGAATTGATACAAAATGATGTGAGCAGAACAGAAGAACATTTATATCTATCTATCTATCTATCTATCTATCTATATATATATATATATATATATATAAAACAATCTACTTTGAATAGCATAGCCAGTCTCAGGAATGACTTAGGACTTACAATGAAATTTTAAAGAATTTATGTTGAAAGGTGCTGTCTAACTCCAGAGAAGTGGGGGAGCCTGAATGCATAATGCAGATAAAAGGTACTTAAAATGTTTTTCTTCATTTTTCTTGGTGGTATTTTTTGTCTTTCTTTTCTTCCACAATAAGACTAATATGGAAATGAGTTTTGCATGACTGTACATGTATAACTTATATAATAAATTCCTCATCTTCTCTGTGAAGAGAATGGAGAGGGAGAGGAAGAATTTAGAACAGAGAAATTTTATAAGGAATGTTAGCATTATTTTTATGTCACTGCAGAAAAATTAAAAATTAATATTTATATATATGCATGCATATACATATAAACACATATACATATATGTATTTATGTATGTATTTTAGGGAAAATAGAGAGTTTAACAGTACTCCTCTGAGAATATGATAAGGAATTAATAAATGATAATAAAATTTTGGAATCTAAATAAACTCAATAATATGATTAGGTAATAAGAGTTTATAGCAAGCCCTAAAAGCATATATTCTGTATGACTTTCTCTAGCAGTTGATTGAGTAATTTATATTTTTAATTTTTATTTCAATTTCAAATTTCCCCCACCATTCACCTCTACTCCAATCATCGAAGAGGCAAAAACTATGAAACTTTTTGTACATGTGAAGTGATGAAAATATGTTTCATTATTATCCATTTTATGATGAAGAGGGGGAAGATAACAAGAAAAATAAAAAGAAAAAATAGATTTCAAATTTCATTTAGAGTTCATCATCTACACTATAATAATATTTTTCATCATTAGTACTTTGGAATTATCATGGATCACTGCATTGATAAGTTTCCAAATCTTTAACATTTGATTAACTTTATAATATTGCTGTTACTTTGTACATTGTTCTCATTCTACTTATTTTAATTTGTATAAGTTCCTATGTTTTCTCAGGTTTCTTCTTTTCTTTTCTTAAAACCATTATTCATCATTTCTTTAAAGCACAATAGTATTCCATCACAATAAAATACCATAACTTGTTCAGCCCTTCCACAATGAACAGGCATCCTTTCTGTTTTTAATTATTTGACACAGAAAACAAAATAAATAAATAAATAAACTTCTATAAATATTTTGCACATGTGGATTTTTCTTTTCTACAAAGGTCCATAGACCTAAGTAATAATGTCACTAGATAAAAGGATATGCACCATTCTATAACCACTGAATATAGTTCCAAATTGTTCTCCATAATGGTTGGGCTAATTTACAATTCCACCAATTAATGTTTTAGTGTGCTTGTTTTACCACATTCCTTCCAACAATAGTCACTTTTTTTTTTCATATTTTAGTCAATTTGGTCTGCTTAGGTGGTAATTCAGAGTTATTTTAATTCATATATTAAGCTTCATGTTTATAATTATGTACTTGTTTTAAGTTTATCTTCATATACAAAGTGAGATGTTGGAATAGGTCTAATTCTTGCTCAGACTACTAATAAAAGCTTAATAAACCATTTGTAGATTGACAGATTAGTTTATTCTCTTTGATTCCTTCCCTGCTATAGTTCTTCTCGTGCATTTCCGAGATACAACTTTATTTCTCAAACTTCTCACAAAAAAATATTTTGTGGGCTGACTACAGAGAATGCTCAAAATCTGTCTGTGTACTTTTTATTGATAAGCACTCTAGGGATTTTGATAATTTAAGGTAAAAATATTTCTGTTTTCTTTTTGGAGAAAAACTAAGGAAATAATTTTAGAATGCTTCTTTTTTTCCAACTTATATCCTTCAAATCAATAATGGTATGAAGGCTCTCTGGAAATCTGAGCTTTTGTATAAAAAGACTGAATGTCAGTTGAGATATCAAGAAAAGTCACAGTGAGTCATTTTTCTTTTTTTCTTAAGTGAAAATGCTATGTTGTCTTCCATACTCAGTTCCCACATACATCTCTCTGGGTATAGATGGCTCTCAGCATCATGAGATCATTGGAACTGGCCTGAATCGTCTCATTGTTCAATAGAACCACATACATCAGAATAGATGATCATATAATCCTGCTGTTGCCATATACAATGATCTCCTGCTTCTGTTCATTTCACATAGTATCAGTTCATGTAAGTCTCTCCAGGCATCTCTGAAATCATCCGACTGATCATTTCTTATAAAACAATATTATTCCATAGCATTCATGTACCATAGCTTAGTTGGCCATTCTCCAACACTAACTTTCCAGTTTCTTACTATTACAAAAAGGGCTGCCACAGATATTTTTGCACATATGGGTCTCTTTCCCACCTTTAAGATCTCTTTGAGATATAAGCCCAGTGAGAAATGTGACTGAATCAAAGGTTTTGTATAGTTTGATAAAGTTTGATAACTCTTTGATCATAGTTCCAAATTGCTCTCCAAAATGGATGAATCAGTTCACAATTCCACCAACAATGTATTAATGTCCCAATTTTCTTACATCCCTCCAACATTCATCATTATCTTTTCCTGTCATCTTAACCAATCTGAGAGGTGTGTAGTGGTACCTCAGAGTTGTCTTAATTTGCATTTCTCTGGTCAATAGTGATTTAGAGTACCTTTTCATATGACTGGAAATGGTTTTCATTGTCTTCATCTGAAATTTATCTGTTCATATCCTTTGACCATTTATCATTTGGAGAATGGCTTGAATTCTTATAAATTTGAGTCAGTTTCCTAAATATTTTAGAAATGAGGCCTTTATCAGAATCCTTGAGTGTAAAAGTGTTCCCAATTTATTGCTTCTTTTCTAATCTTGTCTGCATTAGTTTGGTTTATACAAAAACTTTTTGACTTAATATAATCAGAATTATCTATTTGGTGTTCAATAACGAGCTCCAGTTCTTCTTTGTTCATATGTTCCTTACTTTTCCACAAATCTGAGAGGTAAACTATCCTGTTTTTCTAATTTGATTATAATATTACTCTTTGTGTCTAAATCATGAACCCATTTTGACTTTATCTTGGTATATGGTATTAGGTTTCAGGCCCAGTTTCTGTCATACTAGTTTCCAATTTTCCTAGAAGTTTTTGTCAAATAGTTCTTATGCCAAAAGTTGGGGTTTTTAGAGTTTCTCAAACAGTAGATTGCTATAGTCATTGACTGTTTTGTCCTATGAATCTAACCTATTTCACTGATTGACTACTCTATTTCTTAGTCAGTACCAAATGGTTTTGATGACTGCTGCTTTGTAATATAGTTTTAGGTTTGGTACAGCTAGACCATCTTAATGTCCTTTTTTTTTTCATTAATTCCCTTGAAATTCTTGACTTTTTGTTCTTTCAGATGAACTTTGTTATTTTTTCTAGATCTGCAAAATAATTTCTTAGGAGTTTGATTGGTATGGCAGTAAATAAGTAGATTAACTTAGATAGTATTGTCATTTTTATTATATTCACTTGGTCTACCCATTAGAATTTGATATTTTTCCAATTGATTAGATATCTCTTTATTTGTGGGGAAATTGATTTGTAGTTGTGTTAATATAGTTCCTGACTTTCCCTTGGCTAGATTTGCCAAATATTTTATACTATTGACTATTAAACGAAATTTCCCTTTGTATCTCTTGTTGTTGGACTTTGCTGGTAATATATAAAATGCTGATGATTTATGTGATTTATTTTGTATCCTGCAACTCTTTTAAAGTTTCTAATTGTTTCTAGCAGTTTTTTTGTTGTTGTTAATTCTCTAGGGTTATGTAAGTATATCATCATATCATCTGCAAAGAATGATAATTTGGTTTCCTCATCACCTACTCTAACTCCTTTAGTTTCTTTTCCTTCTCTTATTGCCAAATCTAGCATTTCTAATACAAGGGTTATAGTGGGCAATCTTGTTTTATCCTTCATCTTATTAGGAACCATTCTAGTTTATCCCCATTACATATGATGCTTGCTGATGGTTTTAAATAGATGCTACTGATCATTTTAAGGAAAAGTCCATTTATTACTATACTCTCTATTTTTTTTTAATAGGAATGAATGTTGGATTTTATCAAACGCTTTTTCTGCATCTATTGAGATAATCATATGATTTTTGTTAGTTTGGTTATTGATATAGTCAATTATGTAAATAGTTTTCCTAATATTGAACTAGCCATGCATTCCTGGTATAAATCCTACTTGATCATGGTGTATTATCCTGAGAATGACTTTCTGTAATCTCTTTGTTAATATTTTATTTAATATTTTTTGCACCATATTCATTAGGGCAAGTGGTCTATAATTTTCTTTCTCTGTCTTTCCCCTACCTTGTTTAGGTATCAGCACCATATCTGTGCCATAAAAAGAATTTGATAGGACTCCTTTCATTATTTTTTCAAATACTTTGTATAGTATTGGAATTAATTGTTCTTTAAATGTTTGATGGAATTCACATGTAAATCCAACTGGTCCTGGGAATTTTTTTAAGGAGTTGATTAACAAGTTATTCTTTTTGTTTTTCTAAAGTGTGACTTATAAAATAATTAATTTCTAAAAAATTTTAAAAATAAATAATTTATTTCTTCTTTTGTTAACCTAGGCAATCTATATTTTTGTAGGTATTCCTCTATTTCACTTCATGTCACTAAAATTGTCTAATTTATTGACATATAATTCCTGATTATTGTTTTAGTTTCCTCTTCATTGGTGGAAAGTTCTTCCTTTTCATTTTCAAGACTGTCAATTTGATTTTCTTTCCTTTTTCTAATCAAATTAAAGATTTATCTATTTTGTGTTTTTTTCATAAAACCAACTCTTAGTTTTATTTACTAATTCAATAATTTTTTACTTTCAATTTTATTAATCTTTTATTTTATTTTTAGAATTTCAAATTATTTATTTTGGGGCAGTGAATCATTTTTCAAATTCAGGTGACTTAGTAAAACAAACAGAAGGATCCATGGATACTGCAGATAAAGTCTGGTTAGAAGACCATTGTTGCTGTGGGAGTATTCAAGTGTCCAGGGGATGAAAGCAGACTAAAACCAAACATCAGGATAGGAGGAGACCACAGGACAACTTGGAGCTAGTGCAGAGCTCAGAAATGGGTGCCATTTGGTATCTTTGTCATTCAACACCTAGTTTTAGGTTAGAGCTCCAAGATGGATTATGAAAGGGACTGAGATCTGGAGTAGCAGAGAAGACATTGGGCTTCTTCTTGTGTACTGAGCAAGAAATTATTTCAGAAGTAAATAGTAACTATTTGGCTCTGATCCCAGTAGCAGAGCAGGAACTCTGTTCTACCCTCCAGCTCAGGGTTGGAGTGAAATTTCACTTGCATTGAAATAACCAAGCTAAGAATCCTAGACAAAAGATGAGCCTGTACGACATTCACTTTGAGAGCCACCCATTGACTGAATTCAGCAATAGTTTACTAAAACTTCTGATTAAAAACAAACTAACAGCTCCAGATAAGGATTAGGAATTTGCAAGATTCAGAGGAAAAAGGGAGTGTTCTTCACCCCATATTACATCACTTTGGGAGCACTGAAACCTTGCAAATCCCAAAACTGAATTGTAAAAGCAGCTAAAGGAAATCAGAAAGCACAAGCCTAGTCTATAACTTCCTCTTAGAAATGGGAAGAACCTAGGCCTGACTTAGATTCCAAAATTAAGAAGTAGGCTGCAAGGAAAAAGTAAGAGGGAGAAAATTTAAAGCTGAAATTGAAACAGAATTACGCAAAAGAATATATTCTTGGACCAAGATGGTGCTTATTACATATCAATTCACTACATCCTGCTGGTCTAAGTAATATCTTGACTGCTCACATTTTTAGTTGTCTAAAAAAAGTATATTTAACCATTGCTACTTCTAATATTTTACTTGTCCAAATGATATTTGGTCATTTTACCAGGTCCTATGAATATTCTTATGACAACTGAAATAATAGCAAATAAAGAAGTTGCAGTTAAATTCAGATGCATAACAAAAAAAGAAAGGATGGGAAATTTATTTTCTTTTGGAAGGAAAATAAAATACTTGATAAAATGGTTTTGTTGCCCATCCAAAGGCAACAATAAAACATTATTTAAAGAGACATTTGATCACATTGTTTCACAGAGCTTACAGAGCCTAGATTTTGTAATATATGTACTGATATCTGCTTCAATGGATCAAGAAATAAAGAAATTCCATGAAATTGTTGACAAGAGTCTCTATGTCAAGCTAACATCTAACCTGATATTCAGTGACTTCAGTGTGAAAGTGGAGGGAGAGATGTTGAAAAATATGCTGTAAAATATAATTTAGAATAAAATGAAAGATGCCAGAAGTGTTCGGAGTACTGTGAAACTTTTCAAGATTATATGTAGATAAAACTGGAGGAACAACTAGACATGAAATGAAATGGATGTGTCAGTGTTGGAATCTATTTTTATTGGCAATGATAGGAAGTAATAGGAAATGAATGTCATTTGAACACCATTAACATAGCATCTAGTGACCCTTAGGAAATAAAACTGGCAAAAAGGATAAATCTAAGTATGTGTATGCATATATATATAAAACAAATCTTTCCTAGAGACAAAACAAATGCATTGAGGGATCAATTTTTACGATATTTCAGAGAGAAAGATTCCAAGGATGAAAAAAATCATGAACCTTACCAAAAATAAAATAAAAGTAACCATGGAGGTATTTATTATGTAATGGATATGGATATATCCTAGAGCTCTGTCATGGGCCCTGTCCCCTTTTCTTTTTTTCCTCTTCTCTAATCTTTTTTTCACATTTGATGATCTTGCCAATTCACACAGATTTAACAATCACATCTACACATATGAATCAAAGATCTGTATATCCAAATTCAGAACTCCTCCCCCCCATATCATCAAATACCTATTACACATTTATCTCTTTGAGAGATCTCAAATTCAACATATCCAAAATTCATTGCACATTTTCACCAAACCCAGCCCTCCTAACTTCCCAGTGTTTTTTGAGGGTTGATAATCTACTTTCTGGCCTGGAGAGACTTACACGAACTGATGCTGAGTGAAATGAGCAGGACCAGGAGATCATTATATACTTCAACAACAATACTATATGATGACCAGTTCTGATGGACCTGGCCATCCTCAGCAATGAGATCAACCAAATCATTTCCAATGGAGCAGTAATGAACTGAACCAGCAACGCCCAGAGAAAGTACTCTGGGTGATGACTAAAAACCATTACATTGAATTCCCAATCCCTATATTTATGGCCACCTGCATTTTTGATTTCCTTCACAAGCTAATTTTACAATATTTCAGAGTTTGATTCTTTTTGTACAGCAAAATAACGGTTTGGTCATGTATACTTATTGTGTATCTAATTTATATTTAATATATTTAACATCTACTGGTCATCCTGCCATCTGGGGGAGGGGGTGGGGGGTAAGAGGTGAAAAATTGGAACAAGAGGTTTGGCAATTGTTAATGCTGTAAAGTTACCCATACATTTAACCTGTAAATAAAAGGCTATTAAAAAAACAAAACATTAAAAAAAAAGATAATCTACCTTTCTAGTCACTATATTCATTACATAGGAGTTATCCTTAAGTCTTCTCTCTACCTTACCCCTCTTCTCCACTCAATTTACAAGTCTTCATCCAGAAAAGGACCTTGTTCCCTTTTAGTCACAAGTTCTATGCTTCTTTTGACCCTGAAACTGTGAGCAAGTTTCCTACTCTCCTGCAACCATATATGTTAGTTCGCCTTTCTGCATGGGAACTGAGACTAGGATCCCTATTCATTTAAGAGCAACCAAAAGCACACTTATCTACCTTGGAACTCTGACCAGGACTTTTGATCCTCTGTGGTCACAAATTGCTGTCACTTCTTTTGACCCTGGAGTTGTATGTCAGGCTCCTGATGTCCTGTGCCTGCAAGTGCTAATGGTCCTTTTTGCTTTGGACTAGAAACAAGGGTACCTACTCCTTTATGAGTTATTACAATCACTGTTCTTTATCATGCAACTATGACCAGAATCTATGTATGACTACAAACTCATGCTTCTCTTCTCATTAGAAATGTGACCCAGAATTATGTATGGGCAATGCAACAGAATCCTGCTCCCAATATCAACATAGGATCCCTTGTAATTTCTTTCTTACCAGTTGTCTGACCCTTTTTCTGTCCATGGACTGAGATTTCCTGAAGCTGCTGCTGCCACTGTGTCATCTACCTCCAAGACCTATAGCTGACATTATCTTAGCTTTGGCATGACTGTCATCCTGTTGTGATGAATATTTCCTGCCAATCTCCTAAATTATCTTGAGCTGAAAAGAATATTTCACTCCCCCTTTTTGTTGCTTCTGCCACTCCAGAATTCTATTTGAAGTGGCACTTTAAAAGTTGTTTGGAAGAGAATGTTTGGAGAATTTGGTTTGTGGCAGCCCTCTTTGTAGTGGCTAGAAACTGAAAACTGAGTGGATGCCCATCAGTTGGAGAATGGCTGAATAAAGGTGTGGTATATGAATATTATGGAATATTATTGTTCTGTAAGAAATGACCAACAGGATGATTTCAGAAAGACCTGGAGAGACTTACACGAACTGATGCTGAGTGAAATGAGCAGGACCAGGAGATCATAATATCCTTCAACAACAATACTATATGATGACCAGTTCTGATGGACCTGGTCATCCTCAGCAATGAGATCAACCAAATCTTTTCCAATGGAGCAGTAATGAACTGAACCAGCTATGTCCAGAGAAAGAACTCTGGGAGATGACTAAAAACCATTACATTGAATTCCCAATCCCCATATTTATGCCCACCTGCATTTTTAATTTCCTTCACAAGCTAATTGTACAACATTTCAGAGTCTGATTCTTTTTGTACAGCAAAATAACGGTTTGGTCATGTATAAAAATAAATAAATAAATAAATATATAAATAAAAGTAAAAAATAAAAAAATAAAACAAGTCCTAAAAAAAAAAAAAAGAGAGAGAGAGAGAGAGAGAGAGAGAATTTGGGTGCGTTTGCTCATCTACTTCATAATTTTAAGTGCTATCCTTTTAAAGCTCCACTTACTATACAGAAAACTTGAATTCAAATACAGTTTTAGAAACTTATTACTCCTGGATTTTTGGGTGAGTTATTTATTCCCTTTCTTCCTTAATTCCCCTACTTATAAAATGGGAGTAATAATAGCAAATACCTCTATACCTTCCAAGACTGTCATGAGGGTGAAATGAGGCAATATTTGTAAAGAGATTTTCTTAGTGCCTGGCACATAGCATGTACTTAATAAATGTCCCTTTCTTTCTTCCTCCCCTTTTATAGTAAAAATGTTCATTGATTTATTTTCCTCAAGATAGTCCTAGAATTACCACCAAACAAACCAGATTTAGGCATAAATCTCAAACTTGGTTAAGTAGCCAATACAGACTCCTTGGATATAATATATGATAAAGTAAGAACTCCCAAGGTTCCTATGATCCAGATTCATTCCTTGAACTTAGAATTGGATAGATACAGCTATCTCAAGAGAGAGTGGATTTGGGAACATGTACTGGGGAGTCACAGTATACTAATTCTTGTCAACCTAACATTAAATCTTATCTCTTTTCGGAAGAAAATTTATTTTTGATCTTTTTTTTGGAAAGTAAAGCCAGAATTTCTGTTTTTACCAACTATAACTCTTTTGAAAAAGAAGTATGCAGAGGCAAACACTAGCAACATATGCTACACATCCTAAAAAGAGGAATTCTAATTAAGAATACTTGTTGACTTTTATTCCATATTGATTTGATGAATTAAATGAAAATGCATTAGGAATCTATTGTTTCTCCCCATAAAGTTTTCATACATTATGGAAATGAAGGATAAATGCTTTGAGCTAGTTTACATGTTTTAAACTTTTTTCCTGAACCCAGTTATTTTTTAAATCATGAATCCCTCAAACATCTGATTTAGGTAATCTTTACTAGGATGGTAAGAGGATAGGTGATTTAAAAAAATCCTGCTGATTGATTCATGAGCTGAGGATCAGTTGATGAAGACACTTTATTGAAATAAAACTTTTCAACAGTCATTTCATAGTTTTGATAAGGAAATTGAATTGAAATTGAACTCTCAATGATCCATGTGTACATAATTCAATAGGAAATTCTGTGCATCACAACATTTTTGTAAAAAATTGTGCCAAAACATAAATCTATTCACTGATTAATTGATGTACTAATGATTCTATACTTAAATCAGTAGGAAGAAACAAACAAAAAAAGACAAAAAATAGAAAACAATAGAACAAAGGATTCCAAGATTGTTGCTATAGCAAGTGTGAGGGTTAACAAATGAATGGACAGAAAAACTAGTTGACTATCACCTGCAGTGAAAAAATTAGAGGAAGGTCTCTCCTGCCCTTTGGGTAAACCTTCTGTGGAGGATTTGTGGGACAGCTTAGCCAAAACTACTACACAGTGAGAAAAAATGGATATGATACACTTTGCAATGCTATAGGAAGTTACATTAAGAATGTAGTCATAAAAGTTCTATTGGAGGGTTAAATTTTCCATTATAAATGATTCCTGGAGCATTTACCCCAATCATGTAGTGGTAAAACAAAGCGGACTTAACATTGTTCAAGAATTAGAAGCAAATAAAGAAATCACAATTATTTATCATAGAGAAATGAAGTCTTGGGGCAATAAAAGAGAGGGATTTCTAGTGTGTGCAGATATTAATAGAAATCTGGGAGGGAATACATGCTATTTATGTATTGATTCACATATTAAAAATACAGAGAAGATGGAAATTGTATAATTGACACTACTACTGAAGGCAGATTAAGCAGACATTGTCTTAAATTAAGTCAAAGTTGAGTTGTAGAGGTAGCTAGGTAGTGCAGTAGAAAGATTAATGGCTCAAGAGTCAGGAAGACCTGAGTTCAAATTCAGCCTTAGACATGTGATCCTGCCTAGCTGTGTGATGCTAGGAAAGTTACTTAATACTCACCACTAAAAAAGAAAGAAAGAAAGAAAGGAAGGAAGGAAGGAAGGAAGGAAGGAAGGAAGGAAGGAAGGAAGAAAGAAAGAAAGAAAGAAAGAAAGAAAGAAAGAAAGAAAGAAAGAAAGAAAGAAAGAAAGAAAAAGAAAAAAAGTCAAGACGAATTTATTCTAGATCTAAACATATGCCTTCAGGTTATAAAAACAACAACAACAATAACAACAACAACAACAACAAAAACATATTGCCAAGCAATAAGAGGCAGCACAGTATATAGTGGGAAAAATGGAAACTTCAATGTCAGTAGAACTGCATTCAAATCCCGCTTGCCTCACTAACTCCTTGTATTTACTCTGGGGATTTAGTTTCCTCTTCTACAAAGTGAAGTAGTTGAATTAGTTAACTTTTAAGGTCCCTTACCCTTTTATAATGATGATTCAATCAAAGTCATGAATTACTCCTCATTGAAAATTTTAGATAAGATGAATGACTATTTCTTTGGAATATTTATATAGCATAAATTTTAAAAGAAAAAAAAAGGACAAGAGCATATGTTTGTATTTACATGGCATTATTTGTTTTACAATATGATTTTAAAAAGTCCTAGTCTCCTTTATATATCATCAATAAATATTTAAAAATGACAAAGCATAATTTTGTGGGAAGATTATTTAGACAATTAAAACATTATAATTTCATCTCTTGGCATCTGATGTCAACTTCTCAAGTATTATTCATTAGGTTCATATACTTAGTGTTAGTTAACTTTAAAATTCATTTGAGACCCCCTTAATTGTATCTGATTCATTTGTAGATCCTCTTTAAGCATATAACCATTGGGAAACTCTTTAGGGAATTACCTATTTGTATCCAAATTTTGATTATTTAAAATTAAATATTGTGCAAAAAAACCCATGTTTTTACTTTTTATGAATTCTTTGATATCTTGAATACTATATAGCATCTCCATATTTTCAAAGCTTCTTCAATAAATTGGATTTTTCATTTTCTTTTTATAAGGAAAATATTTGATAGACTTTTTTTGATCTTTAGCTATATATGCACATAGGGGAATTTGTTGAACATTCCAATAAACAGAAATATAACTTGACCTTCATTGAAATTAATGAGGTATACTTGAGGACAGTTCGTTCCAAGAAAACATGTTAATCAGAACAACTGAGACAGATAAACCATGAAGCCTTTGATTTTGCTTAGGCAAGTTTGATGAATTTTTCTGTCTTCAGTGTCATTTGTTTTGAAGGAAGCATATTTTTAAATTGAGACACCTGAATCTGAAGTCATTCCATGATGGTAAGAATTTAAAATCAGTAACAAAAGATAGAGGAACCTAAAGTCTAAAAGAAGTCCTTAGATCATCATTTTCCTATTGCCATTTTTTCATTCTTAGCTATTATTATTTATCACTGTTAACTTCCTTTATCTCAATTCTTGTGCAAGGTCAACCAAAAATCTTCTGGCTCCAAGAGATCTAATAACTAATCAATACCTAATAGCATACTTGTAATTAGGAAGCCTCTGCTCCCTGTCCTGAAATACAATACAGTTCCCTAAAATCCAATGCCTTTTTTGAACCTTTCATGGCACTCTCTTTACTGTATAAAATTTTATATGCTCTGACTCCACTTTCTCAAGGTCAAACCTTCTGTGTTTCTCTACTGTGTAGTATAAAAAGTTCTAGAGACATTTTCTGAGTAATTAATCTGATCAATAATAAAAGGGGTCAGTGACACTGTGAATGCCAAAAACCTCTCATGGCATCCATTTAATGTTTGTTCTTGTTTGTTTTATTTCTCAATTAGGACAAACATACAAACTTTTTCTCTCACACCTGTGGGGCATACTCTCCCCTACTACTTTCTTGGGCCAAGAGGAAGAGAAAAGTATCAATTGAATCTAGTTCTATTTTTATATAATATTGATCCCACCAAATTCATGTCCAAAGATGGTATTTCTTCCAGGTGAGTCTTGTATTAACTTCCACTGAATGGGGAAACAAGAACTCCAAAAAAATTGTTCCTTGTTTCTCAGGGCAATGATCATTGGTTGACTGGCCCATTCCAGCTAGTTACTCCTGTGGCTTGCTCTTCCTAACTTTCAATACTCCCAAAGTCACAAAATCTAATTTCTTCATCAAATATTATAATTGCAGGACTTACCAAAGTTTCCCCAAAAGCAAATAAGGGATAAAGACCTCTGTTCAAGCAGACACATTTTTTTTTTTAATTATAGCTTTTTATTTACAAGATATATGCATAGGTAATTTTTCCACATTGACAGTTGCAAATCCTTTTGTTCCAACTTTTTCCCTCCTTCCCCTCATCCCTTCCCCTAGATGGCAGGTTGACCAATACATGTTAAATATGTTAAAGTATAAGTTAAATACAATATATGTATACATGTCCAGTTATTTTGCTGTACAAAAAGAGTCGGACTTTGAAATAGTGTACAATTAGCCTGTGAAGGAAATCAAAAATGCAGGCAGAAAAAATAGAGGGATTGGGAATTCTATGTAGTGGTTCATAGTCATCTCCCAGAGTTCTTTCCCTGGATTTATCTGGTCCAGTTCATTACTGCTCTATTGGGACTGATTTGGTTCATCTCATTGTTGAAGAGGGCCATGTCCATCACAAGTGATCATCATATAGTATTGTTGTTGAAGTATATAATGATCCCCTAATCTTGCTCATTTCACTCAGCATCAGTTCATTTAAGTCTCTCCAGGCTTTTCTGAAATCATCCTGTTGGTCATTTCTTACAGAACAATAATATTCCATAATATTCATATACCAGAATTTATTCAGCCATTCTCCAATTGATGGGCATCCACTCAGTTTCCAGTTTCTGGCCATTACAAAGAAGGCTGCCACAAACATTCTTGCACATACAGGACCCTTTCCCTTCTTTAAAACCTCTCTGGGTCAGTAGAACACTGCTGGGTCAAAGGGTATGCACAGTTTGATAGCTTTTTGAGCATAGTTCCAAATTGCTCTCCAGAATGGCTGAATGTATTCACAGTTCCACCAAGAATGTATTAGTGTCCAAGTTTTCCCACATCCCCTCCAACATTCCATATTATCTTTCCTGTCATTCTAGCCAATCTGACAGGTGTGTAGTGGTATCTCAGAGTTGTCTTAATTTGCATTTCTTTGATTAATAATGACTTGGAGCATCTTTTCATATGGCTAGAAATAGTTTCAATTTCTTCATCTGAGAATTGTTCGTTCATATCCTTTGACCATTTATCAATTGGAGAATGGCTTGATTTCTTATAAATTAGAGTCAATTCTCTATATATTTTGGAAATGAAGCCTTTATCAGAACCTTTGACTATAAAAATGTTTTCCCAGTTTATTGCTTCCCTTCTAATCTTGTCTGCATTAGTTTTGTATGTACAAGAACTTTTCAATTTGATATAATCAAATTTTTCTATTTTGGGATTTAGATTAGATTTAAGTGAGGCAAAGTTGCACAAATAATCAGCTTCACTCTCTCTTCCAATGGCAAAACAAAAGTCTGAACAATCAGTTATGTCCTCTTGCCATCCTGTAGTGGATGACTCTGGCATCTTTTTTGTCTGAACTCTTATTTTTACACAGAACTTGCTTCATCCTGATCCTTGTAATACATTGTTCTTGGTCATCCATTCCACCAAGAGAAGTCTTCCCATGGTACAGGTAGACATTTCTCTAATTCACCAATGGTTTTAAAGCCATCTGGCTACCCTCAATCTGCTTTAGCCCATCTACCAAGCACCATAGGATTGTGGTTGCTGCATATGTTGAAGCTTCTTGGAGCCACAGATAAGAGTTGAGTATACAAGTAGACATCAAAGGTGATTAAGGAGGCCTGGAATTATCTTGGCAAGTCTTCAAACAAGAGATCCTGGTAGTCCCTGAATATTACTTGTATTGTTTCTTGATTCTTAAATCCCTGCAAGATACATCCTTGTGCTTTATAGCTATGCAAAAAAAGAGAGAAATTACATTGAGAAAATGATCATAGAAAAATAAAACATTTAATACATTAGCAAATTCTTGAGCACCAAATGTTTTGTGCTAATTTCCAAATAATTTAAAATTCAAATACTTTAGTATTAAAAATAGATAAGAAGCAGTTGCCACAACACTTCCTCTAATATATCATCTTTTAATGGGGATTACAAAATAATTGAAGGACTGATATCACTAATTTCCATATATCAGGTAGAGAGAAATTGAAGTACATTGAAATTAAGTGGTTTCTTTTGGCATCAAAATATCCGATAGTTTGGGATTGTTTGAAGGGTAAGAAACTCAAAAATATGCATTTAAAACTTCTTTTTTGTGTGATGATAGATAAGTCATTTCACCTCTCTCGGTCTCAATTTATTCATATGCAAAATGGAAGCAATTACACCTGCAATGTTCATATCTCAGGGGTGTTATGTGGTTCAAATGATACAATGCATATAAAGTGCTTTGAAAACATTAAAGCACCACATAAATGTAAGCAGTTATTACAGTTTTCCCCTAAGCCCAAGGAGGTTAAATGGTTCTGATTCAGTACAATTCAGAATGTCAGCAATGATTTAAATGAAGAACTTTAAGACATTATTTTCTTTCATTATTAAAGGAAAGCTACTCAAATATTTATTAGGATGTGTAGTATTCAGGAGAGAAAACAATGAGTCACAAGAAGAAATGGATCTGAAGGAGAAAAACCTAATGAAAAAAGTTGATTGTTTGCCTTTTGATTTGTTTTCTCAGCCTGAACATCAGCTCTGTTCCCAATGTGACTCTTGCAGTATTCTTTGATGTTTCAGTTAGAGATGCTACTACCTGAATGTAGTTGGGAAAATCCAGACCTTTATGATAAAATAAGTTTAATAAGATCTGCATTCCAGTACCCTATTCTATACTTCAGTCAATTTGGGTTCAGCACCAGGTGTGGCATGAATATTTCAACACTCAAGGAAAAATCAAGTCTTGAATTTCCTTTTTGTTTTTTTAAAGTCAATCTATATTTGTTGGATGAGCTTTAATCATATTTAAGAAGAACCAAAACAACTGAGAGCAGAATTGATCTTTGATAGCATCACAATATAAGCAAAATTAATCTATGGTGGACCTTGCCATTTAAAAAAAATGTTATTCCTTTGATACACTATATATATACACATACACACACACACACACACACATCATTCTAAGGCTATTCTAGGTATCCCCTGTCCTGTAGTAAGGTAAGCTAATAAACCACTTCAGAGTAATTTTTTGTGATTGTGAAATTATAGATTGTTATAGCTGCAAGGTGCCTTTGAATAGAATGAAATATAATCTTTGATACATAAAATAAAAATTGAAATATCAACTCAAACACTTGCTTTGTAACTTTGGACAAGTCAGTTAACTTTTCTGAGTCTCAGTTTCTTCATTTGTAAAATGGGAATGATAGTATTTGCATTTCCTGCCTCATGTTGTGATTAACCCAATACCTACTTAAAGAAGGTATTAAGCAAGTCATTGTTATTTTAAAATGACATATACTATTGCATAAATACTAAGTGATAGGTTAACATTAGAATTTAGGTCTCTGTTCCTGTCCATTTTTCTTACTTCTATTCTATATCTACTTTTCAGTCCATATTTTTTTTTGGAAAACCTTAGCTTAAAAATGCTAAGGTATCCCATTTCATTCAGGGCCATTTCCAGTTATCTTGATATATAACTTTTTTTTTTTTTTACTTAAGTATCATTATACACAGAACACTATACTGTGTTGTATATATGAAAATGAAGAATATATCCTATATTAAAAATAGTCAACATTTATGATGCTTTCTAGTTTGCAAAGCAATATATTCGCGCACACACTCATATGTTTACATATATGTGCACATGTATGTGCTCTATGTGTACATGTATGTGCACATACATATGTGTATATTTATGTGTGTGCATATATGTGTGTATGAACATACATATATACAATGTATATATTCTCTGTGTGTATGTGTGTGTGTGTTTGTTTAAGTGATTCTCAGGAAAAAAAAATCTGTGAAGTATTATTATGATTCTCTATTTATTGATGAGGAAACTGAGACTGAGAGATGCTAAGTGACTTATCCAGAATCATAGGACTACTAATATCAGAGATATGATTTAAATTAATTTTTTATTTACTAAAGTTAAATGCTAGTTGTATTGTGGAAGCTCATTGCTTTAAGGAGATTACAATCCAACAAGGGAAATGAAATGTACACAAACACAATTATAATACAGGTTAGAAAATGAGTAAGTGTGTAAATTTAGTGAAAGACAATTAGTTAAAAGAATCAGGGAGGGAGAAATCAATTCTAATTGGAAAAGAAGAGATTAAGTGCTGATGAAGCTCTTAAACTGGGATTAGGAAGCCAATCAGGTTTTATCTCTTCAATAAACAGGCAAAAGGTAGTGAGAAGGCTCTCAATATGGCATAAAGAGACTATTTCAGATGTGAAGAATGATGTGGGGGCAGAGAGAGTTCAGGAAACTATGAATAGCCCACTTTGGAGTATGGAATTCAGTTTGATTAGATGCTACATAAATTGCAGAATGAAGAATTCATTATAACCATGAAATAAATTGCTTGAACTGATTAATAAACCAAATATTTTCTGGGCACATATTAACTCTTTATCAAGTAGAAGTGTTGTGCCATAGTTGCCTTTTAATGTCCTGACCCAGTTTCATTAATTGTCTTATTTAGTTACTCTGCCTCAGGTTATAACCTTTCCCTCTTAATGTTTGATGAGATAAAGGCTATAATCATTCCTTTTTAATGTTTGACAGGATATAGGTCTATCCATTTTAGAGATCATTAGAATATCAGTAACCTCTCCAGTACCTGTCTCCATTATGTCATCCTAAGTGCCTCTCCCTATTAGGTTATCCCCATCCAGGAATAGGATCTTGTTATCCTATAAAAAAGTCTTGCTGTCTGATATTCAGTGCTGGATTCTTTGAGATGATAGTCTCATTCAGCCCTGATCACTTGGTTCCAGTAAATCTCTCCATTTAATAAACTATTAAATTGTTCTCTAATCTCTGTCTTGCTCAGTTTATCTGGCATTACAGAAGACAGTAAACTATTGAAAATAAAAAAAAAAATGGAAAAAAATTACTTTTTCTTCTCAGAATTCTATTCTTCTCTACCTTACCTAGACTGTATCATAATTGCATTCAAATACTAGTTTAATTTGATTAAAATCCTAAATCTTCCATTTAATAACTTGTCCAAAATGCTTCACTTTCCTAAACTTTAATTTTGTAATCTATAGAATGAAGGGTTGGACTAGATGATCTCTATTATTCCTTCTAGTTCTAAATCTGTAATCCTATAATTCCCTTTAATAGGTGGAATAATCCAATAAATTGTAGTACAAATCCTTAGAATAACAAATTGCATTTTGAAACACATTAAACCATGTTAATTTTCTTATTTGAGTTGTGATCTTTCTCCATTTTGGAAAGATAGGCCAAAAAAGAGGGACCTTGACTAAAAAATTCTGAAAAGACTTGTAGTCTTTTGTTTATTTTTGCCATGTACTGATATACTTTTTGCACTGATGTTTTTTGCCATGAGTGAGCATCTTCAATTTCTATTTTAGAAAGTAGAATAAATTGAAAATGGCAGGCATGAATATGCAGTATATTAATAAATAGCATGAAATTATTATGCTTCCCGATGTCCTCAATTTAGAAAACTCCATTTGAAATATGACCTTCCAATCCTTAGATCCTTATGGTCCATATCTCATCTTACATTGGTCCTCCAAAAAAAGCCTTTAACATAATCATAAAGAAAGAAAGATAATGTGGTAGGAAGCCAATCAGGTTTTATCTCTTCAAAAAACAGGCAAAAGATAGGGTAGAGTTTCCATAATGATTAAGTAGATTTGAATAGGTTATGATTGGGAACAATGTTTTACCTTATTTTCATCCATATTCATCTTTCTTATAATGATGGCTTACAAAGTCAAAGAGGAACAATAGAATGTGTGGATAGAGAACTAGTCTGAGTTACAAGAAGACCCAAATACAAATGCAATTTGTAATGGATATTGCAGTTTTCCATATTCTTTCTCTTCCTTCCTCCTTTCTCCACAGCATCATTCTTTTTCACTTATTCATATTTTTAAAAATCATCACACCCTAATCAATTTGCTCCAATACTGACTTTTTACATAAATGCTAACTACCTTAATAATGCTAAAGTTAATAGAAAATGTTTCATCTTTATAGAGAAAGTTTCACTTTATTGAATCTCATGATTTATCTTTCATGTTTCCATTTTCAAGCTTCTCCAGAGACCTGTATTTGAAAGTCATATTTTCTTTATCTATCTATCTATCTACACATATATAAATTATATCTTTGGAATATTTCTTTGTGAATCATGTTTGGGAAGAAAAATCAGAGTAAATGGAAAAAAAAACACAAGGAAAAAAACAGAAGAAAAAGAAAATAAAAAGTGAACATAGCATGAGTTGAATTAAATTCAGTCTCCATCATTGTCCTTCTAATTGTAAATGGAGTTTTCTGCCCAAAGTTTATTGGGGTTGCCTTGGATCACTGAAGCACTGAGAATAAACAGGTCTGAAAGTCATATTTTCTATTCATCTCTTCTCTCTTGATTAGAGAAAATTGAAAAGTCTCTTTTTCACTAAATATCAATATTTTTCCCTTGAAGCAAAACTCAGTTTTGCTAGGAAAGCTATTCTAGGTTTTTATCACATCTCTTTTGCCTTCCAGTGTCATGCCAGAGAAACTGAGCAAGACAGAGGTTAGAGAGCAATTTAATAATTTATTAAATAGAGAGATATACTGGGACCAAATGGATCTTAATTCCAGGGCTGGAGGAGACTATCATCTCGAAGAGTCCAGCCATTAAGTATCAGAGGACAAGCTTTTTACAGGATAACAAGAATAATGACATAATGGGGGAGGTATCTGGGTGGGGATAACATAATGTGGGGGAAGGCCCCTAGGATGACACAATGGAGGGAGGTTACTGATATTCTAATGACATCTAAAATGGATAAACCTTTATCCTGTCAAACCTAATGATATAAAACCTTTAATTCATCACCATTTAAGAGGGAATAATTATAGTCTAGGGTTTTGGGGCAGAGCAACCTTTATCTCATCAAACATTAAGAGGGAAAGGTTATAACCTGAGGCAGAAAACTAAGTAGGACAATGGGAAAACTAAGTCAGGACATCAAAAAGGAACTTTGGCACAACACCAGAATATCATATTCAAAGCCCCCCATTTCCTTAAGGTATTAAATGATAAATCTTTTGTGATCCTGCATATGGTTCCATCGTATTTGAATGGTTTCTTCTTGTTTGAACTGAGAACTCTAAAATTTTGCTTTCATATTCCTGGAGAAGTTTTATTTGAGGATGTTTTTCAGGTAGTGATTAGTAAATTGTTTCCATTTCTATTTTATACTTTGATTATGGAAACAGTTTGAGACAGTTTCCCTTGATAATTTTTTGAAAAATTATGTCTAGACTTTTTCCTTGATCATGGCTTTCAGATAGTCCAATAATTATTAAATTACCTCTTCTTGCCATATTTTCCAGATTAGTTGTTTTAAGTATGAAGCACTTCATGTTTTCTTTCTTTTTTCACTTTTAAAATTGTTTTTTGATGTTTCATGGAATCATTAGTTTCCAGTTGTCCAATTTCAGTATTTAGGGAATTATTTTCTTCAGAAAGCTTTTGTACTTTCCCCACCCCATTTGACCAACTCTGTATTATAAGGAGTTTTTTTTTGGGAGGGAAGGGGAGGAAAGAAGGGATTTATTTATTCATTCATTCATTCATTTATTTATTTAATATTTATTTTCCCAGTTCCATGCAAAATGATTTCTTACATTTGCTTTTAAAACTTACATGAACTGATGCTGAGTGAAATAAGCAATACCAAGAATACATTATAAAACTTTAAAGCAATCTTGTGTGATGATCAATTTTGATAGATTTTGATCTTTCAGCAATACAGTGATTTAAGACAATTTCAAAAAAAATCATCATGGAAAATGTTATCCATATCTTGGTAAAGAAATATGGAATCTGAAAAGAAGTTGAAGCATACTATTTTTCCTTTTTTTTTTCTTTCTTGTGGTTTTCACCTTTTGTTCTGATTCTTCTTTCACAACATGATTAATGTAGAAATATGTTGCATAATGTATAACATTTATCAGATTTCTTATCGTTTTGAGGAGAGTGGAGAGGTGAGATGGAAGGAGAAAAGTATTTGAAACTCAAACTTTATAAAAAGTGAATTTTGAAAACTATTTTTACACATATTGAAACAAAATAAAATACTAAGTGAGAAAGAATATCTTAACTAAAGCCAAAAAAATTCATGGATCCCACCTTCCTCCATAATAAGAATTTCTGTCCTAGATGATATTGAAATCTTGAGGTCAAAATTGATAAATAATTGACAATCAATATATACCAAATCTGTTGAACGAATGGGTGAAAAAGGATTCATTAAAAACTGTTATTCTCTTGGTTCTATTTATTAAACATTATTTTGTATTTGTTGGACAGTTTCTCTGAATCTCTTTTCATTTCTTATAACCTAATAATATTATTAGTCATCTACTACATTTTCTCCAGCTTTTTTCTAAGTTTTCTGATGTTTTCTTTTTTAACGCAATAATATAAAGTGCTAATATAAATATTTTTGTACATGAATCATTTTTATTTTTCAATTAAAACAATCTCTTTGGAATATATTCATAGTGCATATATCACTATATAAAGAGTAGAGAAAGCTTAGTGACTTGGGATGTGGAGCTCCAAATTCCTTCCTTGGATGGTAGACAACTATATTCTCATGTTTAAAATAAAATGTTGGATTAAGTGAGCTAAAAGATCCTTTGTATGGTTAATTATTGACCCTCACTTTGTACTCATTCTGATCTTCACTTGGTTAAGATTTCTTTATTTATAAAGAGAGTATCTGAAATATCTTAAAACACATTTCTTTGGGTCTAGTGGTTAGTGATTTATGAATGAAAGTCCATGGGTAGATAAAAGGTAATCCTCTTTTTTGGAAAGAGGAATGAGATCTGAATATAATATGGACAAGTGTGGACCAAAAAAAAATCAGGCTATTTGTGGAAGATTTTCTTCAAAATGCAGAAATCTAAGAGGCTTTGATCAAAGGGAAACAAATTGTGGTAGAGAAGATTCAGACTGGCTGGACAGTATTGGATCAAGATGAAATATGTGAAACCTTTGTGAAAAAAAAAACTGATTCTCTAATTCAACACTAACATACTCTACATATGTCATAACTGTCTAGTTCCTCTCTATACTAATTCTCCATTCTAGTTTCTAAAGCTTCTTCACTACAGATCCACAGTCAAAGCAGAAGAAACTATTCCTTATGATGCACATTTTTTTTAAAAGGCTGAACTGAACAAAAACCAAATGAAATATAAATTCATAAACAGAGGAATAGGAAAAGAACATTATGTATGAAATTGTAAATCTCTGTTATATACAGATTATTTTTATTTTAAAATATATAATGAATCCAACAACAACTCTGCTTGATTGTTATTATGCATACAAAACTTTCAGGTTTTCATAGAACAGTGCATTTGATTGCTACTTTGTGACCTATAAATTCTACTTCTGGTTAGTTTCTTTTTAGTACTTTAATTTCTTATTTTTCTTTTTCTTCTTTCTTTTTCCTTCTAAAAACCAGTATGCTCTAATCTCAGATTACTGATAATCATTTCCCAGAGTTTTGTCTCCTTTCATTGCAGTAAAGTGTTGGGAAAATAATGGAAGAAGAAGGGAGGACAAAAAAAAGCTCTCATATCTTTCTTTAAGCCAATTTACATGATCAGATTTTATGTCTTTAAATCTGAATTGGTTATTATTTCAGGCCCACTTTGTATTTCTTAGAAACAGATCCTCATGATTTCAGAGAGACCTGAGAGACATACATGAACTGATGCTAAAACAGGTGAGTAGAACCAGAAGCCAGTACATGGCAACAGCCAGATTACATGATGATCAATTCTGATGGATGTGGGTCTTTTCAACAATGAGATGATTCAGTTTAATACCAATGGTCTTGTGATGATGAGAGCCACATACGGCCAGTGAGAGGACTGTGGGAACTGAGGGTGGTCCACAGTATCATAACAGTTTCACTCTTTTTTGTTGTTTGCTTGCATTTGTTTTCTTTCTCATTTTTTTCCTTTGTTATCTGATTTTTCTTGTGCAGTGTGATAATAGTAGAAATACATATAGAAGAATTGTATATGTTTATATATAATTGATTACTTGCTGTGTGGGGGAGGGGATGGGGAAGGGAAAAAATTTGGAACACAAGGTTTTGTAAGGATTAATGTTAAAAATTATCTATGCATATATTTTGAAAAGAAAAAAGCTGTGATAATAAAAAAAATAAAATAAAAATTCTTTTATCAAAAAAAGAAAAATCTTCAAAGTGTGAAGGAATTTCTGAAATTTCTTAGTTTCTTAATTGAAAAAAAAAAACTCCTACTCTATTGCATGACTAAAAATGAAATCTCCACATTTTCTTGAAGACTTCCAAGGAGCGAAATGTCAACACTACAGGGAACTTAATTCTATTTTAGTATAACCCTAATTAGTGGAGACTATTTACTTAAAATATCTAACAACCAAAATGTGTCTTTGTAATTTCCTCCCATTGTTCTTTATTCTACTTTTTGGAACTAAGCAGAATAAAATAATTTACTCTTCTATATAGAAATTCTTAAAATACATGAAAGCTGAAATAATATTCTGTTGAAATCTTCTCTCATGTAATTTGGTAATCTTCAAAATTTTATGAAATCATATAATTTCTTAAGCCAGTTCCTTTCCCTCTCTGGATATAGCAAAAAGTAGGCACTTAATAAATGCTCATTTCTTTTTTCCCTTTCATTCCTTCCTGATTACCTTGTATTTGCTTAATAGTTGTCTTGTAAATAAACACCTACATATATGTTTTGTATATTCCTCTTTATATTTTTCTCTCTCTCATTTGACCATAAACTCCTTGAGGACAAGAACTGTTTTGCTTTTGTCTTTATATCCCCAGTGCCTACTAGAGTCTAGCTAATAGAAAAATTAAATATATGATTGGCTGATTAATTGACTTACTTAAAACTTAAGGTTATGAACATGCCAATGGAGTGTGTGAATAGGTTGCAACAAATTACAAATGAAAAAAAAAAAACATATAGGAACAACAGGGTAAAGGGTGAAATGTGACAAAAATAAGCTCAACAAACCAGCCATGTAGTCTCTGTGGTCTACCAGTACTAATCTCTGCCTCTGGGCTTTCCTGTCTGTCTTCCTGTCTCATCAACTCTATTTTCTTAGGAAAAGTAATAAAACATTTATATAATACCTACTATATAATAGGCTCTCTGCTAAGCACTTTATACATAATATCTTATTTGATCCTCATTAACAATTGGAATAAAGAGGTTGTTAGCTCTCAAGGCATGTGTTCTCATTTGGGAAGGATTCCATCCAGCTGGAAGACCTAATTTCTATTTAGACAAGTAACAGAATATAGTCAGGGAAAACCTTTATCTGGAACAGAAATCTCAAGTAGAGGTTCCTTGGTCATTTCCATTATGGTTTAGATAATTTTAACTCATAAGAGGGAAGACTAGCCAGAGAGGTCTGAATGAAGATGGTTTCCCCAGCTCAACTGACTCAAGGCTGCTGAATCACATCTTCAAGTCAGATTCTCAACAGCAGGAGTAGACTTTTAGCCCATGTCCTCATTAAATGTCCACCAATTAGGATTAATTTTCACTTGTTAGGATAATTCTCTTTCAGAAGGGATTTCAGCATCTCTTTAGGTGTTTTTGGTTACTAAGAGAAATTACCAACCATCAGTTTATTGATTCTCAGGTAGCCTAATTAATAAATTGATGGTTAATTATCCAGAAACTATCCTTGAGAGTTTTCATTCATTTCTAGTGCTACTACCACTCCTACTGCTTCTTCTGCTATTGCTACTATAGCTATGAAGGAGATGAGGTGAGATCTTTCAAGACAATTGTGAAAATCGAGTAAGGCTTCATCTACTTCAGAGTTTGAGTAGGCCTGAAGGACTTTGAAGATTGAGTTAAGGGCATACCTAAGTCCTCTTCCTGCTATCCTCCCATGACATCAGCGTCTCCCTATTTCAGACAAATATGGGCAACTATGTACTTATTGGTCAAGTTCAATTTCTTGGGTAGTTTCCGCATTTAGAATGTAAGATCCTCAGCCAATGGGGATGAGGATCAGTGGTGGGAGGGGGTATTTGCATTAGGGATTAAAAGTGTTGACCCTGCCCCCTATGGTGCTTCCTCCCTTGGATTGTCTGCTCTATGGGTGGGACGCCCTTCTTGCAAGAATGTAGAATAAACTTTGCTGCTTTGCTTCTAAAGTTCTCCAGCTTTTTTATTAAAATGGTAATTCCTCACCATTTCTGAACCACACAGCTACAATTACTACATATAACTGGTGGAGTTCAGGTCCAGTGAAAACCGAGGTCAAATGGAAGATGTACTTTTGCAGTCTTCATTTTATTAATCTAAATGCCATCTTAATATATCTTTTAGGCTAGTGTAACAACATTACTAGCTAGCTTCAGTTGACATCATTATCTCTCCAGAGTTAATACACCTTACATACTTTGACATTTCAGAATCCACCTCAAACTGCAATACCAAGATACTTATCAATACAGCACTCTAAATAGCCTAGTTGTGATGCCCATCAACATCAACAGAATTGTAAATACCTGCAATGTTTTATCAATACCAAGGTACTTGTGGGAATAGTAGTAAATAACAGAAATTACCATGCTAATGTATTTACATCAATTATGTCCTTAATTCATTATTAGGGGGTATACTTTAAATGCCTTATTTCTATTGCATGCGTTCTCTATCAAGATTATCCTGAGTTTTACCCAATAAGACTTTACAATTATTAGGGAGATGGATAATAAGCCAACATGGACATGGATCTAGTGGCCCTCTACATCTGTTAGATATGGTGAGCTGGTATGGGCATGGACCTGCTGGCCTTCTACATGTATCCCTAAACTGTCCAAAAGCAATGTATTAAGTAAACAGAAGAAAGCCTAGAACAGTTTCTTGCACAGAATAAATGGTTAATAAATGTTTACAACTTGATTGATTTGAGTAAGTAAAAGTGATGGAAATTTAGTTAGCTAAGTATTAAATTAAGAATTTGGATTCTAATTGAATATGAGGAACATCTCAGGAACTGGTTGTTTATTTTCTTGACTTGATTGCCCAAAATTTCCATCTTTTGTGGCAGAAATTTATAAAGGTGTCACAATTATGCCCTTTTCTTACCCTGGCCAGAACTCTGAACTTGAAACAAGGATTATTACAAGTAACAAGTGGAATTGATGAGACAATGGTTATCTAGTTTAACATGGTGCTTAATAGTTCTCTAAGTTCAGTATGATTGATTTAATCTTACAACAAATATGGTTCAGTATGATTGATTTAATCTTACAACAAATATGGTTTCCTAGTGATATAATTATTGGTTTATACTCATTGTAGAGCCTATAAGCTAGGAACCTGAGCTAGGTTCATTCAGATTCAGAGATTCAGAGGCAGAGAAGACAAGAGAACTGGAGGAGGAGCTTAAGCTCTCAGAGGCTTGGAGAGAGAGCTAGAGAAGACAAGCAGACAGAGGCTGCTCCAGACAGAGCTCTGGAGGCTGGAGCACAAGCCCTTGGACTCAGATTCATTTATCCCATCTCACACCATTCTGGTGGCAGGTTCTCCTCCTGCATTTTCTCCAGTGAAACCAAGATTCCAGGAGGGCCTCTAAGAAAGCTGCTCAGCCCCAGGCAAGGAGACAATAAAGAATTTGGACTTTAACCTCTGGCTGTTCTCCTGGTGATTACTTAACTGAAAGGAAGGCTGCTCCCAAAGACCCCCTGGAAAACCAAACCAGAGAACATTACATTACCCTGCAACAATGTATTTACTTGGGACTTATTGGGGACAGGCTAAGTCCCATTGTCTCCTAATGGCTTCTTTGTGCCAGTGAAGATATGGGTTTAGGCATTATTGATTAAAACTATAAGAATACTAGACAATTTTGACAATAAGATTTATGAAATGAGGGAGAGAGAAAAAAATCATAAAGCTCAAGGCATTCCATTTATAAAATTGTTTTTGGACTTTTCTTACCTCCTTGTTTTATTTTCTGTCTATGTCATTTCCCTTGTCAATGCCACCTCAACGTGTCCTGAAACAAATTGTGCTGCCTGTGGCTATGGTATGCAGCACTTAGTTTTTCTCTAGCTGCATTCTTTTTCCTGTCCAAATTCAAGCTTTGAGGAGAAATGAAAATGCTCAGATAGTGTACAGTCTGCTAAATAGCAATTATTTTCCCTTCTCATTTTCAACAAAGAAAATATTGGTCTTATAAAAGCTTTTCAACTAACAGTTGCATGTAGTTTGAATGTGAATCATAGGAAAACTTAGAAGAAAATGTCATCTTCAATCTATTAAACACATCAGTAGTCATAGAAGATGCTAACAGAATATTGATATATGTTGCAGTTTTTAATGGTTTTCTGAAATATGAGAGGCAGTGAAAACAAAAAGAAGTAAAAAACAGTATGACATAATAGGGAAAGTAATATACTTCAAAGCAGTATATATCTGGGTTATAAATCAGGCTCTGACTTTACCTGTAGAAATCTATGCATATCATTTGTTGATTTGATGATCACTGCTTTACTGCTTTTATCATTTCTAAAATGAGATTAGTAATGCTTACAGAGCAACTCTTTTGAGATACTACCACAACTCATATTTGAACTGGTAGAGTGGGACCCTAATGGATAGCTTCTAGAGACAATTCTAGAGTACTTTATAAGGTTAAAGTAATAGATAACCAGCCCCCTCCTGGTATGCTAAACTCTTTGAATCTAGAGACAGATTGCTTCTCTGCTGCCATGAGTAGCATTCCTTGAAGAATCCTCCTCTTTTAGGTGACTGGATTTATCTATGTATATCTCTTCTTCTTCAACCAATCGAAAATTCTCTTCAATTGACTTTTCAATGGCTAGACAGAATGTCCAGTTTGAGTGAATTTTCTGCTAGATGCTATGGGTTACCTAAGAGCAAGAGAAGGAGAAGAATCCCATCCTCCCCACTTCAGAGGTCTTACTGATGAGGTTTAGATTTTGGAGTTCTCTTTTGTCCGGGTCTAAATTTAGGGAACCAAAATGAGATTGGGGTTTCTGGTGGTAAGGGAGTTAAATGATGAAGTCTAGTGGCAGATTTGAAGTTCAGAGAACCAAATGGAGAGGTTAGACTCTCTTACACCCCCTTGGGATTCGGCACAAAGGTAGGGAGTTTTGGGGAACCCCCTCTGGTGGTGCAGAGATTTTCTGTAAAGGAATTTACAAACTCTAAAAATCTAGACTGAAAAAAGAGGTTTATTATTCGCAGAAAAATCCTGACACAGAGGCATAAAGAAATTTTGAGAGAAAGGCATAAAGTCTCATTAGAGAAGTAGGTGACAAAGGCATAAAGTCTCATTAGGAAAATAGGTGAGGATAAAGAGAGGGTAACCCTGGAAGAGAATATCATCCCAGTGGGCAAAGTTTCCTTTGCTTGTCAAGGCATGGCATGTTAGGATCTCTACAAGGATTGAGCCCCAAGTTGGCTCTTTTTATAATAGAATTCTTTGGCTACAAGCCAAGGGGGATAGTGGGTGGAGTTCCAAGTTGGCTCTTTTTATCTACAAGATGGATTTCAGCTTGAGCTGGAACTGGGATAATCTTAGAATTGAATGGATGTTTCTCTATTTCAATAGGATTGGTATCTCCAACTCTGGACTCAGCTATGGACCCAGTCTGGACCCAGACAACAGAATGAAGCTGCTTGTCCTTGGGTGGGGCCCCCACAGTGATAGGATTCAAGGAGAATTTGTCCTTCAGGGAGTTTATTCTACAATTAATTTAGTTTTAGAATGCTTCCTATTCTAGCACTACTAGATTACCTGCTACATATGCATGTATATATACATTCAAGTATACACACACACACACACACACACATATATATATATATATATATATATATATATATATATATATATAAATGCATGTGCTTAGGCATCAATGCATAATACACATATGGCCACAAGGCATGACTAGTTTTCTCAGCTAATCACTAGATTTTTTTTTCCAGTTCTAGGCTTTATAATTATTTCAAAAAAATTAAGAAACTTTTTTACATTTTCTTGTAGGATTATAAATACACTTCTTAATATTTCCTTGTACTTTGCAACAAAGGCAGACTAGTGTAGGGGATGAAAAACAAACTTTAGAATATGGCAAATCATAGTTCTTTCTGGCTTCATATCTCTGGTCAAGAAACTTGATTTTTTCATTGCCTGATCCAATTATAAGATTGTTATCTGAAAAATAGATATTGATCGGTATTAATAGAGGAAATTTCCTTTGCTAATATTTCTAAAACAAATGAAATCATATTTATAATACATTCCAAAGGTACAAAGATACAGTAAAAACTTTAAAGGATCCTTTGGAAGCCTTGATAGACTTATGTAAATACTGCATTATTATAAAAGATCATAAAAGACAATAAAACATATTTGCCCTATCAGCTGAACAATAATGATACTATAATATATATATATATATATATATATTGTATAGATCCATAATTTCATCAGTGTGCATACTCCTTTGCCAATCTCATACTTTCTCATACAGTGTGATTCCTACTCATGTCCACTAGTAATAACTCCACTGAATCCAGTCAATGTAGTAGAAGTTTTCCCCTAGATTTCTTTACATAACATAAGTAGTAATCCCTTGTCCTCAAAATGTGACTGTTTCAAATGTTTTGGCATGTACTTTTGGCATATCTTTAATGATATCTTTGATGACATTTTATGTTTGATTATTTTTAATATGGTGGAGGGTTCAGGTTGAATTGGGATTGTGAATTCATCAATATAGGGAGTTTTGCATGAAGAACCTAGTTGGCTAGTTCAAATTACCTTTCCTCAATTATATTGCCTTAGATAATTGGTTGGACCACTGAGAGATTAAGTTACAAGTGCATATTAACAGTCAGTTTATATCAGAGACAGCATTTAAAGGTTTTCTTGATTCCAAGGTCATCTCTATATCTATTATATCATATAGTCTGTTTTGATAAGGTGCTGCACCTTACATATTTCTATCATATTCTTTTGTATTATCCTTTGCAGAACACACAGTTTTGATTCAATTAAAGCACTGTTTTTTTTTTTTTTTTCATAATAACAATTTTCATGTCACTGGGAGGATATTGATTTTAAAAAATGTAGACTTTTGCCTCAGAAAGTTTTGGCTCATTAATGGTTTTTCACAATTTCCCAAATGAATTCTTGCATTTTTTCTTTGTTCTGTTCAGTCCTGCATCTAATTTACTGTCTACTGTCAGCATCCAAGATCTACTTTTCCCTTTTATTTCAAGGTCTTACCACTTTTAGTATGAATAGTTTCAATAACTTTCTAATTGGACTTATTGAATCTTCTTTTCCTTCTAATTAATTTTTCACATGGTCACCATTTTCCCCCTAAAAATCATATATATATATTCATAGTGAAACTTACCAGTGGTATCCTATTACCTCTTTAACATCAATTGCATAGATCTGTATTTGGCATTTAAAGTTCTTTACAACTTGACTCCAGTCTTTTTTTACAATATCCCTTTCCCTATATGGTCCAGCCATTTTTGACTACTTGTATCTCTTTACACATAATGTTCCAGTCCTGCTGTTGATGTTTTTTGTTTTGTTTTGTTTTTTGTTTTTCTTGTTGGCTACCTTCCCCACCAGAGTTCAAACTTCATTCATTCTGGAATGCTTATACTCTTCCCCTTTATCTGCTATTAGAATTCTTGCCTCCCGTTATAAGTCAGGTTCAGGGCATCTTGTAAGGAAAGCCTTTAATAGTCTTATTTTGTAGCACATTCACAATCCAAGTTGGTCAAATGTTTACTTTCTATATGTCTTGTACTTAAAATTGTATGTATATGTTGCCTATTAAATCTAACTTCCTTTATGTCAGGTATGATGGAACTAATATCTACTAGTATTTCCTCACAACATGGTTTAGGTCTATCTGCTTTCCTTTTTCCTATGCCAAAGATTAATTGTATTTAAAAGGAGAAAAACAGTTCTGGGATTTGAGTACCCCTAGATTACCTGAAATAACTTCTTTCTTCTTTATCCTTGTCTGCATTATCAATATTAGGTAGGACCAGGACACTCCTTCTTTGTTCTTGTGAAAGGGTTTAGCTTTCCTAAAGGATAAAATCTATCCCTTGTAATGCCTGATTACCTTAGTATTCCTGAGGAAGTTTCTTGGTTAACTAAGGGCATGAAAAATCCCAGCTATTGGAGTGTGAACCTTTCATTGTGTTTAAATAATGGGTGGGGCTGAGATCACTTCTTCCAGACTTCACTGCATACACACATGTACATATACATTGTGTATGTATTTATGCACACACATAAGTTTTTATGTGCACATATAAATATAAAATGCATGTGTGGAAGCAAGTTTACACAATGATCAACACTTATTGCATGTACACACATGCACAATATCCATATATCTATACACAATATACATCCATAGATTTCCCCTGTCTTGAACTTGTGGGCAATCATAACTCTCAATTAAGAGAAATTGTTACGTTCCAGGGTTTGATGCAATTAGTACCATATCACCCACTAACAGAAGCATATGGAAGTCCTCATCATTACTGAGAATTTTCTGCCCATTGTACACACCTTTAGGGAACATATTTCCTTGTTTTGTATTTTTCTTGAAAGTTACAGAGAAGTACCACACACAAATTCCTGTGTTCTTACATCTGTTAAGGAATATTTTGTAAACTTAACCTACTTATTTGAAATGCTACATTGGAACAGTGATTTTTAAGATTACATTTTTCATTACCTAATCAAATATTTAATAATATAAGCTATTAATGGTAGCTCACATTATCTAAAACTTTATATTTTACAAAGTGTTTCCTTACCATAACCCTTAAAAGTAGATAATATAATTATAACCATCTTATAGATGTGGTGCCAGAACTTAGAGGAGTCATGTGTCCCCATGGTATTAT
The DNA here is from genome assembly GCF_902635505.1 of Sarcophilus harrisii. Taxonomy (NCBI): domain Eukaryota; kingdom Metazoa; phylum Chordata; class Mammalia; order Dasyuromorphia; family Dasyuridae; genus Sarcophilus; species Sarcophilus harrisii. The sequence continues at coordinate 230,135,561 of NC_045429.1, forward strand.
GTGTCAGGTTTATTGTGAATACAAGGTTCTAATCCAAATCCTCTTATTTGGAGTCTAGGGCTTTTCCTCACCATGCTACTACAATACATTTTTTTTTCTCTTTTTGTATTGCTATTTGCCAGCTGTTTAATGATTTGTGTCATAGTGTGAACAGCAGAGCTACAGACTAAGTTCTTGTGCATCCATCCTTATCTATTTCTAATGCTGCTTGAAAAGTGGTTACAGAGAAAAAGGTTCTGTAGTTATAAATCAAATGCCAAGCTTAGCAATAAACGGACTTTACTGTTAACATGTAGTATGGTCATGAAATCTAATACTATTTTGTTAGACAGGCTTGCTCACTCAATAAGAACTCAAAATATGGGTGATATTCTTCAAACCAACTTAAAGCTGAGATTTAGACTAGGTCACACTTATCTCTATACTCCCCTCCTTGCTTATCTAAGTCTTTCCTATAATTTAAAGATCAGTTCAAGTCTTGATTTACCTGCCTTCATAAACCCTCAGTGAGCTCTTCCTGTATTATCACAACCTGCTCTATGCTGTTAACTTTTTATGTACTGTATAGGTACTCTCCCACAGACCAGATTGTAATTCAATTTATTTCAACAAACCTTTATTAACTATGATGTTTCACATTCTCTTTTAGTTGCTGTGATTTGAAAAGGCAAAAAAATAAAATAAAATAAAATAAAGAACAAATCTGTGAAGGTTTTCCTGGAGGCAGCCTTAGTGTCAGTTGAAATAAATAATTACTCCAAAATCGCAGCCAGCTGGTAAAAATGCAAACGTTTATTTCTCCTTCCAAAATTGCCCGGTTAGTTGAGGCCTAACCCTCTGCTTGAGCTCTTGCGGCTTTGTCCTTGGCTTCTGCCTCTGCTTTCTTCAGCCTCCAGCCAGCTCCTACTCGTGGCTTCTCAATCTCCAACTGAGGCGAGTAGGCTTCTGTATCTCCCAGAGTGCTCTGTCTCCTACCCCAGTCGAAGTTTCCCAGATCTCTCTCGAGTGGCTCATAAGGAACTGAATTTATGCTACTTCTCTGAGAGTGGGATTGTGGGATATCTCCCAGCATGCTCTCTGAAATCTCCCAAACATGTGAACTCCATTGAGTTCTTAGATACTTATGAGCTCTCTAAAGGTGTGAACACAAGCATTGTTTCCATCAGTTGTACTTCGTACCTAGTTCAAGTTCTGGCCCAAAATAACTCTTTCTAAGATTAAATTAACTCTAATGGCTTAACACTTTGTAAAGATTCCAAAACAAATCTGTATCCACAAGGGGCTTAGATTCTAGCAGAAAGGCTACATGTAGAAATTAAGACAAACTAAGCTTAAAAAATGGTATGAATTCTGAGAAGTGGAAATAAAACATTATAAATTCCATGAAGGAAGTTACCACATTTTATGCTTCTTGATATCTCTCACAGAATAAAGTAGAATGACATTTGTGGCAAAAATTATGTATATAGTATTTTATACTTGCCAAAATATTTCATATACATTATCTCATCTATTCACTAGCACAACTTTTTAGGTTGGTAGGGAAAATAATATTATTTCACTAGAGAGATGAAGAAAGAGACTTGGGGGATTGTGACTTTTCAGAATCACACGCAAAATAATAATCTTTACTACAAAGCATCCTCAACAATATAATGTATTTTCAGAATGTTTTTTGGTAATTCTATTCTCTATTAAATTTACTGCTTTAGAAATTTCCTTCCTGACTAGTGCTTGAGCCTTACACTCTCTTGAGTTCTTAAATTCAGAATGACCTTCAGGGTAAATCAAGTGAAAACAAAAAACAGTTATTAAGTGTTTACTATTTGTCAGATCCTATACCACGCTCAAGGAACAAGTGGAATATATCATTGAATGTAGTTAGTTGTTGATCTGTGCTCAGAAAATAGAAAGAAAAAGCAGATGTATACAGGGGACTTCTATCTAAATTTGAAGATAAGTGACTATAAGTCCTTTCACTACACTAATTTGGAAGTCCAAAAGAGAAAATACAGAAAAAGTTCCATATCAGATATAGAATTTGCAGAGGAGTTTATAAAGACCAGGTGAACCAAAGGGTCTCTCTAGATTTCAGTTCATAAATACACAAACAAAATACACATATATACCTACAAATCCATAATGTATATAAATAGGCACTGTTCCAGTGTCCTCAACATGCTTGTTGAATGAATGAATGAATAAATGAATGAATTCTGATAATGTATGTGAGGGAAAATTCTTATCCATATAATAGGTGTATATGAAATACATATGGATACTAACTATGTATGTGTTTTCAAAATATATGCTACATGATATGATAAAGTTTGGAGTTATCTTTGATCCACTAAATGTAATTAAGCACACAAGATAGAGGGGGATCTTTTTACATTTGAATCAATCTTTCTGATTAGTTTATGATTATGTATATTTCTTCCATCAACACCTCTTGCAAAGCTTCCACAACTCTCTGAATTGCTCTGACCAAAAAAAATATATATTTTTATGACCAAATTTATGCAGCCTTTTTTAGTGTAGTGTAGACTTAAGACAACAGAAATCAGTGTCATCTTTGAGTCCATCCTATAGACCAGGTTAGGGCAATCATTTGCATTAAGATGAGGCTTCACAGTAATATCTTATTAGAGAACTCCAAAAAATTGTAAATGTTTACTTCTGAAGTTGAAAACCTCAGCTTTGCTCCCAAGTAAATATTTCTGTCTCTATGTATGAATCAGCATTAAGAGAGGTTAGCTGGTCATGAATGAATCAATTTTTAAAATGAGCAAATTTATCAACTTGGGGTAATAGAGAAGTTTCATATGTACAAACCGGAAAATTATTTCATTCAGAGATTTAAGTCTTTAAATAAGCCTTTTAAAAAAGTGTACAAATAAGTCTTTAACATTTCTTTAACATATCTTTTCAGTATAATTGACTTGATTGTAAAGTATTTGATAGATCTCTTTAATAAAGGTCATTGAAAGAAACAAAACCAGAAAAAAAACACCAGTTCTGATTTTTTTGCTAACCAGCATCATATACCTCATTTTACCTTTACTTTATGAGGACTACATTGATAATAAGTGGGCAGATTTGAAAGATGAAATATGTCAGAAAATGTAAGAATTTCAGGGCTTAAAAGCTTTTGAATCCCAACTGAAACCTTTAGGCTTTTTCATTTCCTTGAACTATTTCCCTTTTATTTATGAGCATGAAAGCATTGATTAAGGCCTATATTCTCAATATTTGAGAATGGTTTGGGTGCTCAGTAGATAATAACAACACAAGCTCTCCATCTATAAGACCATTGCCATGGTTTCAATAGGTCAGTGCTGCATTAGAATGAATGGGATGTTGGGAGGTAAGATTTCATTACAAGCCTCAATAAGATGGATGATGTAGGAACTCTTATATGATGAAAACTTTCAAGTTTTAGTCTCTGGCTTCTAAAAAAAATAAAGTTTCTGATAAAGGCATATCATAGAGGCTAAAACAGAATACCTTGATTTATATTTTGCAACAGAAATGTCAGGAAAAAGTAATTTTTAAAGTGAGCAAAACCTTAGATCTTCTCAAGTAAGGATAAGAAGAATCAAATTGTCATTAAATAAATAGGTTTTACAATTTTTTTTTTGTTTTTTTCCTCTCTGTTCCATTTCTTTTCACTCCTATACATATAGAATACTCCAAATTGCTCTTATTTTTTATAAATTTCTATAGTAGACACATCTATGGATTCTTAATAATACCAGGAATAGTGGGAAAGGAGACAGCTGTAATTTCTTTTTAGTATTGTGCAGACATCTTAAATATTAGTATATAACTAGAGAGCCTAATAAGTATGTGATTCTCCTCCAGGGCTTAGTACATGAAGGACTTAAGAAAGGATGAATTTGCCTTGATGTTTCAAACCTCAGAATTTGCATTTCCCTTTTGATTCTGTGGCTGCTTTGTATTTTGATTAATTAAAGCAGCAACTTAAATTTTGAATCATGCTTGTTATCTAATGTGACAGGTATTCACTGGTACCGGTGCTGCAGTGCTGTGACAAGAAGGCAGGTTTCTGCATAAGAGTTGTCCCTGTTCACCTTTGTTTCAGGAGTGACCAGCTGAACAATGCAGGGTGAACCAAATTGATTGGCTCTGGGAATTACTTTCTCTCTCTCACCTTTGGATGGGAAAATGCTGTAGTGGCAATTTTATTCAAGCCCAAAGCAGCTGATTTCAGAGTGATATGTGGCCAATACTTTTAGGGTCTGCTAGTCAGCCACCTGTCCCTCCAACTGTTCCTCTTTAGACAGTATATAAATGACTGAAATGGGTTGGCATCTATTTTTAAGCGGAAAAACAGTCAGTGTATTTCACAAATGGAGTCTTTTTGAAAACCATACTTAATGCTATTTCTGGGTTTTATGGAATAGAAAACCTGCCCAAGAGTTAAAACCCTTAATGGAAAATGTATTGCTCTATTAGTACCTAAATAGAATGATTATGAATAAAGCACCTGGCCTCTTGGATTTAAGATTTTTCAGATTTGTAATAAGTTGTTAACAATATTTGCCTTATCATTATTATTTTTTTAAATTGTAAATACATGAGAATTACAAAGGATTTAGACAAAATCCTATTGAAAAGAAAATAAGACACACCATAGTTTTTTCAGTGAAGTTCACTTCAGATCTATTCTGGAAGTCAATATGGTTAAAGTCAATTTGATTCAACAAAACTTTATTACTTATTATATCCAGAGCCACACATCACAAAGGAGCTAAATCATCTCCTTCAAATTGTCCATTTATTTCCTTTGGAGAATTAGAGCTGGAAAATGCATAGAGGTTATTTAGTCTAATTTTTCTACTTTTACATGTGAAAAAACTTGAGCTGAAGAGGGTTAGTGATTTGGTCATGGTGACACTGTTAATGATTTAGTAGGATTAACTTTAATATCCATAGGATTCAGCCAAAGGTTATCAGAATCCTTTTCAGAAATCCCAAGTTAATGGTGGGGAGGCTAGTGATATTCAAAGAAAAAAAAAGATGTTTTCAAATTTCATAGGGACTAAAAAATAGTCCTATTTACTTTAAGAGGATTGTTAAAAAAAATATTTTCCCCTTAAACCTTAAAATATAGTTTTGAAAAAAAAAGTTTTACAATTGTATATTTATATGTAAAGACCTTATGTTGTGCTGAATTTTCAAAGTATATTTCCTATGTTAATTTACATGTTTTCATATTTGAAGCAAACTTCTTAAATCAACAAGTCTATGACACTGTGGGAAATACAGTGCACCTGGCAAAAGCTGATGAAGAAGTTTCTTCCAGGTGGGTAAGTTATGGTTACTGAGTATGCCACTATAGATCACAGAAAGTCATAAGTAGCCAAAATCATTTCACAAGCAGAATTTGAATCTAGGTCTTCTTGAATCCAAGCTCTTCATACTCTGCATTACATCATGCTGTTTGCCTATGATCATTTACCTTTAACAAATGTTTTAAAAACTTCCAACAAAAAGAAAACACTAAATGAGAGCAAAATGTCTTTAAATAGCAATCTGACAGGATGCCAAAATTTAAAATAGATTTAAATAAAGAAATTAAATCAGAAAAATTGGAGGGTGTAGCCTTCTAGCACAAGCTCAAAGTGGCTTGTGAGAGCAGACTATTAAATTTTCACTATGAAAACAGAAATTAGAAAATTAATGCTTGATTTATAATTTTATTTATTGGCAACTTTAGAAAGTGATGGAGAAAATATTAAGAATGTATATTAAACTTAAAATTATGTCAGTCTTTGTTGAGAGAGCTGTTGACTTTTCATTTTGTTGTACTTTTATTCATTTTGTAAAATATTTCCCAATTATATTTTAAAGTTTTTATTTATTTATACTTAACATACATTTTCAAAAAATTTCGAGATGCCAATTCTTTCTTGTCCCTCTGCCTCATATTCACCCAATGAGAAGGTAAGCAATATGTTGTCAATTATAAATGTAAAATCATGTAAAACACATTCATATTTGGACCCTTCTCTGTGATGTCATGACCTATATCAGTTAAACATCCATTTCGCTCAATTGCTTTTTGCTCCATGTAGAATAACTGCCTAGAAGGTAGAAAAGAAAATTATCTTTGAATCCTTGCAAAATGATTGGTAGATGTTTAATGCTTATTGATTAACTGAAGGGCTCAGGCCTCAGAATGTATGATAATTTATCTTATTCTTCATTTCTTTTTTTTTGTTTGTTTGTTTGTTTGTTAGTTTTTTATTATAGTAACTTTTTATTGACAGAATCTTATTTTTCATTAAAAACATTTAATTTATATTAGCATTTAACTTATACTATGAATATTGTAAAGTAATTTAGGGCCAAATGTTTGATGGAAAAATGAAAATTCAGCCTGGGATTTTGGTCCCTAAAACACTATAGTAAAAATAAGAAAAAAAAATGAAAGAAGGGAGAAAGAACCTGACTATTTCCTCATCATTTGCCAAAGGAAATACAGAAAGGTGCTTTGAATTTAAAATGTAGATATTTTGTGTTTCAGTGTATATCCCCTACATTTAGTTAAGGAACACAAAGATAATAATGCTTATCTCCATCCCTCATAGTATTTTCATGAGGAAAGTGATTTGTATACTTTAAAGTACTACATAAATGAATTAAAGAAGAAAAAAAAAACATTTATTGAACACTTAATATGTTGCAAACTCTGTGCTAAGCACTGGTTATGGGAATAGAAAATTAAAACAATCCTTGCTCTCAAGGAATTTAGATTTTAATGGAGGAGACCACATATGTAAAATGCTTATCTACTTGTATCATCCTTAGCAATTACAAACAATGCAGTAGTAGGGTGTTATTGAATATGAAGAGATAAGACACTATAGGGACTATAAAGAGTTATGTGGGTAGAGGGAAAGTATAACTATAATGATGCCTCAAAAAATTAAGTGAGGGAAATGCCGATCACATGGGCATCTACTTCAATTGTTTCAGTTATATAGTTGGGGGAAAAGATAAGGATTTTTATTCAACTTAGTGGTGTTTCTGGGGTTATCCTGAATTTTCCAAATACTTTTGCAGTGAACATTTTCTCATATCTGCATACAGAGAAAGACATGATATAGAAGTTTGTATAGAATAATTTTACATATAAATATATATGTATTTACCTATGTGTCTAATAGTAATCATTTTTGGGTTGCAAATGTATGGAAAAAAGAAAAATAATATATAATAACTGTTATATATTCAAAAGGAAAAGGAAATTATACATGATAGATTTGCGTGTACAATCATATTTTTATTGCATCATTTAATAGAAATGCTTGTTTTATTTTCTAAATAAAAAATAAAGTAAATGTGAAAAAAGCCCCAAACACCTAATTTTTAGAATCTGGGAGGATATTCTGAAGACATTCCAGAAATTCTTAGCTTCTGAGATAACCTGATTAGACTAAGGAATTTATGAACTAGAGAATATTTCCTGCTAACAGACTATTTCTTGGTAAAAATAAAACATTATTTCACTTATGATATTAGACCTGGGATGCTCAAATATGACCTGAGAGACTGGAGATCAGATGTTCAGGAAGCTTCCCTTCCAGAATACTTGCTGAAATGAATCTGAATCAACTAGTCATCAAAGGAAACCTAGAGAGCTTCAAGTACAGGGTTTCTTTGCACCAAGAATCTTGGACATTTGAATTGGTCCCTGAATTCTGGATATTCTTCAAAGACAATTTGCATATTCTTCTTTTGACTCAACTTTATGATGATTTCATTAATTTTATTCCAGTATTAGAAGATTCTTAATAAAGATCATTTTAATGTGCTCAGTTTAGAAATAATTAGAAAAAAGCTCAATCTATATAGAAGAAACAGTAGAATGTTGCATGGAGGATGAAAAGTCAAACTGCTGAATAGGATATACAGGAAAATGAATGAGCTTAGCCAACACCCAAACAAATTCAATCCATACCTGAGCAGAAGCTCTTCCCAAGATAAAATACAAGAGTAAGCAAAGTGCAAAATGTTTGTGCCCATTATGGTTGTTAGCAAATGAACAATCCTTCAGTAGGGTATGGAAGCATCAGCAATTCTGTAGGGAAAAGACAACATTGTTAAATCTTGCTTTCACAAAATGATCTTTTTTCCCCCTCTTCTATTCACTCCTTCTGTTTTAGCCAATAAATTTAATGTTAGAACACTGACAACTAATAGAAGAATATACATTCTATGTAAGGGTGCAATTTCTTGACACTTTTGTGAGCATTCTGTTTTAAGAAAAATAGTACATGGGGAATATTGCTTATTTTAATCAAAGATATATTCCTGCATTGCAGAAACCTTTTCTAATGAGAAGTACATTCTTTTTCCTTTTTCTCAGTTTTAACTCCTGCCACAGGAGATCAAATGGGTGTGAATAGAAATTTTGGAATATCAGTAATTACAAGGTTCACTCATCCTAAGGTAAAAAAATATATGTCTTAAGTTATGCCTCCATAATACTGGACTAAAGGCTTGCCCAGGGCACCTCATTATCTGTGACCCTCCACATCTCAACCTTTTTTTAGCTTCTTTAGTTGTAAGCCCAATTCATTGAACTTCTCTTTCTCTATTTTATGCACATAAGCATATATAGAGAAAAAATTTCCCCTTATTACCACTTTAGCTGCATCCCACAAATTTTGGTATGTTGTCTCATTATTGTAATTTTCTTGGATGAAATTATTGATTGTGTCTATAATTTGCTGTTTCATCTATTCATTCTTTAGGATTAGATTATTTAATTTCTAATTAACTTTTGGCATATTTTCTCCTGCTTTTTACTGCATGTAATTTTTATTACATCATGATCTGAAAAATGCATTTATTATTTCTTCCTTTCTGCATTTGATTTTGAGGTTTTTTTTATGTCCTAACATATGGTCAATTTTTGTATAAATTCCATGTATGGATAAGAAAAAAGTAAACTTCTTTCCGTTTCCATTCAGTTTTCTCCAAAGATCTATAATAGTTTACTTTTCTAACCTTTTATTTATCTCATTAACTTTTTTCCTTATTTATTTTGTGATTCAATTTATCTAGTTCTGAGAAAGCAAGTTTGAGATTCCCCACTAGTATAGTTTTGCTGTCTATTTCTTCCTGCATATCTCTCACTTTCTCCTCTAGGAATCTGGATGCTATACCACTTGGTGCATATATGCTTATTATTGATATTGCTATATTATCTATGATACTCTTTAGTAAAATATATTTTCTTCCTCATCTCATCTCATTAGGTCGATTTTTGCTTTTACTTGATCTGAAATCAGAACTGCTATCCCTGCTTTTTTTTTTTTTTACTTCACCTGAGGCATAACAGATTCTTCTCCAGCCCTTTACCTTCACTCTGTATGTATCACTATGCTTTAAATGTATTTCTTGTAAGCAATGTATTGCAGGATTTGGGCTTTTGATCCAGTCTGCTATGCTCTTCCATTTTATGGGAGAGTTCATCCTATGAAGATTCATAGTTAAAATAACTAATTCATCATTTTCTGCTATCTTATTTTCTCTGTTATGTTTTTCTCTTTCTTTTCCCTTTGCTCCTCCTCTGTATTTTGCTTTTGATGACTACCTCCCTCAAATTGTCCTTTCCTTTTTTTACACCTTTCCCTTTTTACTTCTGTTTTTCCCTTCTATTAGTTTTTCCCCTTTCTTTTCCCCCTTTCCCTCTCATTTCTCTAGGTGAGACAAGTTTCTCTGTGAAACCAAATATGTCTGATATTCTCTCATAGAACCATATTTAATGAAGGTAAGATTCATAGAATGTTCATCCCCCTTCCTTCTTTCCCTCAATTATAATAGGTTTTCTTTTTCTCTTCCTGAGATGTAATTTCCCTTTTTAAACCTCATTTTTCCTCTTTTTCCAGTATGATCCCCTTTCCACTTCTAGTTTCTTTTACCTATCATCATAATAAAATCAAAGGATACCCAAATTCTCTAAGAATAGCCACAACAGAAATATAGTTCTTGAGTTCTTTCATTTTTACCTTTTTATGCTTCTCTTGAGTTCTGTGTTTGGAGATCATGTTTTTTGTTCAGTTCTGGTCTTTTCATTAGAAATAGGTGAAATTTACAAATATCATTGAATATCCATCTTCTTCCCTGAAAGATAATGTTCATTTTTTCTGGATAGCTTATTCTTTACTGTAATCCAAGTTCCTTTGCCTTTAGGAATATCAGATTCCAGGGCTTTCCATCCTTTAAAGTGGAAGTTGCTAGGTAATCTAATTGTGGTTCCTTGATATTTAAATTGTTTCTTTCTGACTGCTTGCAATATCTTTTCCTTACTGTAATAGTTCTGAAATTTAGCCATGATATTCTTTGGGAATTTAATTTTGGGGTCTCTTTCAGGAGATAAATGGTGAATTCTTTTGATGGCTATTTTGCCTTCTGATTCTAAAATATCAGGGCAGTTTTCTTTTATGATTTCCTGTAAGATAATGTCTAGGTTCTTTTTTTTTTTAATCACAGCTTTTAGGAAGTCTAATAATCCTTAGATTGTCTCTCCTAAATCTATTTTCCAGGTCGGTTGTTTTTCCTAGGAGATATTTCATATTTTCTTCTATTTTTTTCATTTTTTTGTTTTTGTTTGACTGATTCTTGAAGTCTTATTGAGTTATTCACTTCCATTTGTTTAATTCTAATTTTTAGTGCATTACTTTCTTTAGTTACCTTTTTAAACTCCTTTTGTAATTGGCCAATTGGATTTTTTCATTCCATTACACAAATCTTGCTTTTTAGTGAATTGGTGTCTTTTTCATATCTCTTTTTGTAGGGCATTATATGCTTTTTCATTCCTTCTTAGATCTCATTTCATTTCCCCCATTTTCTTCTAACTCTCTTTTAAGATCCTTTATGTAACCTTCCAAGAAAGCCTGAGGAAATGGGGACCAGCTCATATCTCCCTTTGGGGCTTTATCTGGAGTTGCTTTGCCTTTAGGAATCTCAGGATTTGAGGTCTGTTCTTCTCTCTCTTCATAAAGCTGTCTATGGTAAGAGTTCTTTTTGTTTTTGTGTTTTTTAATTCATTTTTTAAGGCTTGAGGTCTATTCAATGCAAAGGAGTTACAATGGCTTTAATTTTTCTTGGGGCAGTCCTGCTGATTGACTTCTAGTTCTGGGTAATGGTAGCTAGGTCCAGTGTTCTTCCAGGGCTCAATGGTTTACAATTTGCCTTTTGTAGCTTATTTGCCAAACCATCTGCTTGGAACCAGGACAGAATTGCCTAAGATGTTCACAGAAGATTCCCAGGTGTGTGAAAGCTGCAATTCTCTGACTCCCTGCCCCACCTCCTTGCCCAAGTCTCTCTGTGCTGTGGTCTGGGTTTGGCAGACTTTCCCCCTGCCTGTTTGAAATAGACCAGTTCTAAAAGTCTTTCAAGGTATCTTGTTTTGGGAATGTGTTATACTCCAAATATTTGTGGATTCTTTGACTCCAAAACCAGTTTAGAGTCTTAATCTACTGTTGGTTTGAGAAGGTCAGAGGAAGTCACAGAAATCATGACTGCTCTCTGCCATTTTGGTTCAGCCTCTCAAACCTAACTCTTAATACATATTAGGAAGAAAAGTCAGTTTCCCTTGATTCTTAAGTATTGATTTTTTTGAAAGTAGCCTCAGTAATTGGGGACCAATCAGAAAAATCCTCCACACCCTCCCATCAAAATGTAGAACTATTGGAAGTTCCTTTTGAAACTCCATTGGAAGTATCTTTTCTGACAAAAGTCCAATCTCTATAATCTCATCAAATTGATGGGGAAGGGGTATTTATCAAATTGATTTGGTCTTCCATTGTATAGAATGATGAATGTAGTCAGGGACTCCTGAATTATAATCTTTCCTGAGAAGAAAACTCTCATTCTAGATAAGTCACTTAAATTCTCTATCTTAGTTTCTTTATCTGTACAATGGAGATTATAGTTGCAGGTTTATTGTGAGGATCAAATGAAATAATTTATGCCTAGCACTTTGCAGACCTTAAATATCTATGTAACTACTAATTATCAACCCCCATTAAATTTAGAATAATTAGATTTTAGATGTAGAGCTGAAGAGTTTCTACTCAACCTCCTTAAATTTGTAGATAATATAAACACTCAGAGATATTGATTTGTCCAAAGTCACACTGGTCATAACTGAAAGAGGCAGTATTAAAATATATGTCTTTCCATTTCAGGAGTAGTGCATTTGTAATTGAAGCAGTGAATCATTAAGTGAAGAATAAAGATAAAGACATTCCTATTTTTCCCTTTAAAAATAACAATGGCAACAGCAGCAGCAACAATGAAAAATGAATAACATTAATTAAACCAAGTTTAATTAAAATGAGTAAATTGAAGTGATAAACAACTTAGTAAATAGGTTGAGTCATTGCAGTAGAGCTAGACTTTGTACTTTTGATTAAAATATAGACAGATAGCATCTTAGAGACCATCTAGTCTTTGATTATTTCTTACAAATGAAGAAACCAAGGTCAGAGAGGTAGTATGAGTTGTTTAAGGACACAGAGGTAGTAAATAAGTCAAGATTTAAACTATATCATATGACTTAAATGTCTATGCTTTCTCCACTTTGTCAGGCAACCTTTTTCATTAAGTCTAACCTATTTGTTGCTTCCCACATTATTCTCCCTAAAACATTGCTTTCAGTGTTTCACTTTTGCTTCAAAATGTTCAAATGTTTCATCCCTTGACAAAATAAATACAAAACACTGATATTCAGGGTTTTTTTTAAACCTAACCACAGCCTATCTTTCCAATATAATCTTTTATTATTTCCCAACATACTCCTTGTATTCTAAATCAAACTGATGTAATCACTTTCTACTGAATATACATTGCATTATCCCTTATTAGCCCTAACCTTTATTCACATTATTTCTCTTTTCAGAAAATCTATAAATCTGTTCTGCCTACTCAAATTCTATCCATCCTTCAAAGTTCTATCAAATTCCTTCTTAGAACCTTATTAGAATCATTTCTGATCACTTCATCTCACAATTTCTTTTTTCTTTCAATTTTTTTACCTGTTCAGACAGAAAACATCAAATTAACAGTGAATTATATTGCTCTGAGATTTTTTTGTTGTTTAATGTTTATGTACTATTGTTTTATGTGTAATGTTATTCATTATTATATTATAGTATATCATTTCATATGATTTTAATGTATTTATATCTTTCCAAATAGAATATAAAGCACAAAAAGAATATCTGTTTATGCTTATGTTTCCTATATTGTTTAGTAAAATGCCTTGCCAATACTAGGAATTTAATATTTGTTCTTTTAGAATGTTAAATAAGTATTTTTAAAAAGTTGTTTCAACAAATAAAACTAATGCAAACAAGATTAGAAGGGAAGCAACAAACTGGGAAAACATCTTCAGTTAAACGTTCTGATAAAGGCCTCATTTCCAAAATATATAGAGAATTGACTCTAATTTATAAGAAATCAAGCCATTCTCCAATTGATAAATGATCAAAGGATATGAACAGATAATTTTCAGATGATGAAATTGAAACTATTACCACTCATATGAAAGAGTGCTCCAAATCACTATTGATCAGAGAAATGCAAATTAAGACAACTCTGAGATACCACTACACATGTAACAGATTGGCTAAGATGACAGGAAAAAATAATGATGAATGTTGGAGGGGTTGCGGGAAAACTGGGACACTGATGCACTGTTGGTGGAGTTGTGAACGAATCCAACCACTCTGGAGAGCAATCTGGAATTATGCCCAAAAAGTGATCAAACTGTGCATACCCTTTGACCCAGCAGTGCTACTACTGGACTTATACCCCAAAGAGATACTAAAGAAGGGAAAGGGACCTGTATGTGCCAAAATGTTTGTGGCAGCCCTGTTTGTAGTGGCTAGAAACTGGAAAATGAATGGATGCCCATCAATTGGAGAATGGTTGGGTAAATTGTGGTATATGAATGTTATGGAATATTATTGTTCTGTAAGAAATGACCAGCAGGATGAATACAGAGAAGCTTAGAGAGAATTACATGAACTGATGCTAAGTGAAATGAGCAGAACCAGGAGATCATTATATACTTCAACAACGATACTGTATGAAGATATATTCTGATGGACGTGGATTTCCTTGACAAAGAGACCTAATTCAGTTTCAATTGATCAATGATGGAGAGAAGCAGCTATACCCAAAGAAAGAACACTAGGAAATGAATGTAAATTGTTTGCATTTTTGTTTTTCTTCCCGAGTTATTTTTACCTTCTGAATCCAATTCTCCCTGTGCAACAAGAGAATTGTTTGGTTCTGCACACATATATTGTATCTAGGATATACTACGACATATTTAACATATATAGGACTGCTTGCCATCTAGGGGAAGGGGGGTGGAGGGAGGGAGGGGGAAAATCGGAACAGAAGTGAGTGCAAGGGAAAATTATCCTTGTAAAATTGTTGTAAAAAATTATCCTGGCATGGGTTCTGTCAATAAAAAGTTATAAAAAAAAAAAGTTGTTTCAGTTCTAATGTTAGAAAATTATAAATTTTAGTTGTTGCTAAATCTTTTAATTAGATTATGTAATATCTTTTTATTAAAACTTTTTATTATCAAAACATATGCAGGGATAATTTTTCAACATTAACACTTACAGAACGTTGTGTTCCAATTCCCCCACCCCTACTTCCCCTACCATCTCCCCTAGATGGCAACTAATCCAATATGTGTTTTTTTTTTAAAATTATATAGCTTTTTATATACAAGATATATGCATGGGTAATTTTTCAGCAATGACAATTGCAAAACTCCAATTTTTCAATTTTTATTGAACAAATGGAAATGATTTGTTTCATCTTGTTGTTGAAGAGAGACCATGTCCATCAGAATTGATGATCATATAGTATTGCTGTTGAAGTATATAATGATCTCCTGATCCTGCTCATTTCACTCACCATCAGTTCATCTAAGTCTCTCAAGGCCTTTCTAAAATCCTCCTGCTGGTCATTTCTTTCAAAACAATAATATTCCATAACATTCATATATCATAATTTATTCAGCCACTCACCAATTGAAGGACATCCACTCAGTTTCCATTTTGTGGCCACTACAAAGATGGCTGCCACAAACATTTTTGCACATACAGGTCCCATTCCCTTTTTAAAGATCTCTTTAGGATATAAGCCCAGTAGTAACACTGCTGGGTCAAAGAGTATGCACAGTTTGATAATTTTTTGAGCATTGCTCCAAATCACTCTCCAAATGGCTGGATGTATTCACAACTCCACCAACAATGCATCAGTGTCCCAATTTTCCCGCATATGTAGTGGTATCTCAGAGTTGTCTTAATTTGCATTTCTCTGATTAATAAAGACTTGTAGCATCTTTTCATATGGCTAGAAATAATTTCAATTTCTTCATCTGAAAATTGTTCATATCCTTTGACCATTTATCAATTGAAGAATGGCTTGATTTCTTATAAATTAGATTCAATTCTCTATATATTTTGGAAATGATGCCTAAAAATCAAACAGAAATATTTTTTCATTTATTTTATCCATACAATGATTCTATCTCATTTCGATCAGGACTTAATTTGTTGGGCTTGTGGTTCTCATGAATATTCCTAGCAATTAATACCTTATGGAGATGTAATGGATATACCATAACCAAAATCAGACTTAAGACTTCTAAAAATTATTTATCATGTGAAGTGTGATATTTGCATAGTTAGAATTCATGGTTTCCTGGAAATAATTTTGATCTGCAGATGACATTGCACCATTGATAATTTTAATTTTCTTACATTAAGATCTTTGAATGTATTCAAATACCTGTATTCTTCATCTGCAGTTCACCTTTACTCTGAAAAATATGGACCATATATATATCAGACTATACATATCATACAGCTACCTTTGAATTTTTTTTAGTATGATGTCTCTTCAAATAGATTATAAATTCCTTTAGAGAAGGGACTGTCTTTTGCCTCTTTGTACAGCAAAGTACCTGGTACATAGTAAGTAACTGCTTAATGTTATTGAATTGAATTAATTTGAATTATCCTATATGTGTATTTAAACATAGAGATAAAGCATAATGTAGTTGATAAAGTTGATCTCTGGGTCAGAAGTAACTGAGTTCAAATGCTCTATCCTTGACATTTTGTGACTCCATAACCATGGCTAATTCATTTACTCAGTGCTACAAAGAAGGTTCTAACTCTGTAAGATGAAGAGCAACAGGATGAAGAGCAAAACTATCTGTTTTGATAGTACAGATGTCCTTGTTGAGAGATCCAGCATCAATAAAATAGTTCTGGTTCAATATACACATGTTCATTTTTAAGTCAATGCCTGAGGCTCTATTTAAAAAATTCCCACTATGGAAATTCCTTCCACAAATTCATATCAGCAATTTATCTGTAACTTAGTCTTAGAGAATTACCAAGAGAGAGCACTGACAGTTAAGTAACTTTCCTATTATTATACAGATGGTATATTAATAACTGACACTTTTATGTACTTGAAAATTTTTCAGTGAGCTTTTGTTACTTATGTCAGAAAACAAAACTTGAACTTCAGTTTTCCTGACAGCATAGCTGACCTGTTGTTCAATGTGCCATATTCTTTTCTTACTTAGCTTTATCTTTCTTTACAAAATATTAAAAATACCCAAAATCTTTAAAACACTAATTGAAGAGAGATAAATATATGCATGCATATATAATATGGATCTTCATGGAAATTTTTTTTTTTTGCATAAGCATGCATTACATTTAAATTTCCCAGATTTCTTTGAATCTCTGGCCCTCTCCTTTCCTCTCAGCTTCTTTTTTCTTGGATCATCCAACAGGAAATAGAGGGAAAAAATTGTCCTCCCCCTCTCTTCTTTTGTGAGTGTTCAATAAAATATAGGTTTTAAAGACCTTCAAATAGCCAGGGAAGAAAAGGAAATGTCTGGGCTATAAGAAATAAAAAGAGAACAAGCTTTCTAAAGGTTAAGTCATATTCACAAAAAACAATTAGAAAGTAACTAAGGGTTCCATTATTCTGTCATGTCATTATTCTGTCAATGTTCCTGAGTCCTACTTTACTCCCACATCTTCCTGAAATTGCTGAACATTGTCAGATTTCTAAGGCAAAAACTAGAATTATATGTCATGAAACAAAACCTTTTCACTCATAAGACCAGGGCAAATTGCTAATGGGACAAAATACATTTACTTTTAGGATTGAAATCCTTTAACATTTTGTCAGTGGGTACAAGGCCTATTTGTTAAATAACACTCCCTTAAGAATCTAGAGTGATGTAGCAGGAGGAACAGAGATAGAACATAATGAGAAAAATCAATATATGCTTTAGATAATGCCAGATGTATTCATATTATATCTCTGAGAATATTTGCTGAAATCTACAGAGAAGGTGGAACTTCAATGACATTAGGTCATCTTCACATTATGACTAATTACCTAAGGACACAAAATGGAGAGGAAACCTTATTCAATAAAGACAAGAAACCTGATTGATTTGCATATATATACACTCCATCAAATTCAGATGCTGGTGTGTGTGGCTTATGTGTCTATAAAAATACCTGAATCTTCCATTTCACTTGATCATTTAAAATGCATGCTTGCTAGGGCAATTGCTTTTAGGTTTTCATTTTGGAAATCAATATGTTGCCTTCCCAGAAATACTTTTAGCCATAGCTTACATGCACTAGGATGTTAATATTGTTTTCAGTTCCTTAGCTATTTTAGTAAATAATATTCAAGTCTTGAGGAACTATTTTATCTTTGTCATTCTAAATTTTTTCAATGAGTTTGAGAAAAAAAAAAGCATGAAACTGGAATCTGAAAGAACATTTCAAATATCAAACATGCTTTTTTTTTTTTTAACAATGATAAAGAGTTTAAACAATTTTGTTTCTTTAATAAGGAGTTGGAAACAAAATGGAATTTTAGATTTATTACTATAGAATTATAATTCTCTATTATTTTATTATAGAAACATATATTTAATTCAACACTGTCATTTTCTAGACTAAAAATATGAGGCACAGAAATATTAAATGTCTTGTATAGGCATATGTAACTAGTAAATATTTGTTGGCAAGCATTGACTACAAGTGTTCTTGACTCCAAGGTGAATTCCCTATGCCCTCCTTTAAAGGGCCATATTTCCTTCTAAAAGCACTTCACTTCAGACAATTCAATGAACAATCCTGATCAATACTGGCAGGAGAAATTATTCATTTGAAACTCTCTCACAATGAAATCAAATGTCACATTTTAATAATATATAATGTTTACTTTTCTAAGTTCCACTACATTACAGATACTGTATTAAAACTGGGAAACAACAATATCAAGAAACAGTGTCATCCTCATAAAGTCACTCAGAATTTATTTGATTCAATTCTATTTGAATAACATTTTGTAAATTTATTAAGCGCCTAAGAGATGCTTAGTTTTTGTTGTTATACATACAAGGGGTGCAGATCTGGATCTGTGATTTTATTTGCATAGGAACACACAATGTGGAAACACTTTCTATAAACACACATTGGTAGCTTGTCTATAACATATAATCATAGGGATTATAACTTGAGATACTGAGAGATTAAGTGATTTTTCCCAGAATGATACATCTTGCATTTGTCCCAGTCAGAGGACATGAATTCAAGTCTTTATGGTTTGTACAAGCACACACATATTCATACACACACACACAAACACATATATACACACATACATATACATATACTCATATATATATTTAGCATAACCATAGAAAAATGAGAAAATAATAAAAATAAAAGTAATATTCACCAATACCTTGTTAATATTAAAAACTAGATCTACATCTAGGTGACTATAATGTGTACATTAAGATAGAGTTTTTATGTTATTATCTATGCAGTATCTCAGTTAAACAATTAGGGAGCTGTTATTCAGTACTGTATTAGAAATGGTAAGCATAGCAACGAAGCAAAAAGAAACAAGAAATCGAAGGGATAAGAATAGATAATAGGAATCAAAACAATCAATCACTCTTTGCAGGTAGTATAATAATATATTTGGAGTATCCTAGAAAATCAATTAGAAAAACAGATCACTCCCTTCCTAAAAAGAGAGAGAGAGAGAGGAAATGACAAATGATGGAATTTGTTTGCCCCGATGATGCAAATTTTACTTAGGTTTTATTTTTTATTTTTTCACATAGAGGAGAGAAGATAAATATTTGTTAATTAAGAAAAATATTAATGGAAATTTTAAAAAAACTAGCTGAGCACCAAAGTTTCTTGGATGCTCTCAGCCACCATGGAATAACATTTATGTTTGTCCCATGGCTGCTGCTAAAATAATCTCAGTTACTGTCATACTTCAAGGATAAACCAGTGGTTCCCAAGCAGTAATTATACATTTTACTAATATTTTATATTTAAGAAATTTGGATTTCAGAATACTAAAGATATTAATTTAGTCTTTGTTTTTCTATTTCAATACAATTTTTAAAGTATTTCCCAATTACATTAAAATGTTCAATTCTAAATTTTCTCCCTCCCCCATACCATGAGAAGACAAGCAATATATTAATTATAGATGTGAAGTCAACTAAAACATAACTTCCATAATTCCAAATTATCCATGCTGCAAAAAAAAATCCCCAAGAAAAAAGAAAAGTATTTTTTTTAATATGCTTCAAATTGGCACTCAAAGGTCATCAGTGGAATTAAATAGTCTTTTATTAGGGATTCTTACCTCAGGGTTGCTTTAATTTTTGTTTTTCTAATCCATAATGATTTAGAGCAATTTTGTATGTAACTTTTGATTCCTTTGAGTTCTTTTGAAACTGCCTGTTCATATGCTTTGATCAACTATCAATTAGGGAATGGCTCTTATTTTTATAAATTTGACCTAGTTCCTCATATCTCTCTATATAAAAAAAGTCCTTTATCAAAGAAATATATAAAAACTTTTCCAGTTTCCTGTTGTTCCTCTAATTTTGGTAGCATTAGGTTTTTGTTGTTGTTCAAACTTTTCTAATTTCATGCAATTAAATAATAAGTTTTATATGCTATTCTCTCTCTTCTTTGGCAATACCTCTTTCCCCATACACATAATTTTTTTTTTGTTATACTCTAATTTACTTATGGAGTATGTAGGACTAGAGGAGGACTAGAACCTCTGGTGTGAGTGCTTGTCAAGTATTTTCAGAGGTGTTCATCTACTTTGGTGACCATCTAGTATTCTTCATCACCATGACAGAAAAAGAGCCCTATTGAAACATAAAATTAGAAAATAAACCTGCTGGAAAATGAGAAAGTAACAAAAAAGGATCTGGCCATAAATAATTACTATGGTGAAAAGGAAGACTAAGACACAAACTCAAGTGTGTTTTTGTAAAAATGATTTTATTTTAAATTTAAAAACAAAATGAGAAAAGAAAAAATGTTGTCATGTACACAGCATACAATAACAGAGAATTCAATATAACAGAATAAATTTCCATGTCAAGTACAAATATGCAATAAATATTCTAAATTGTAAAGAATTTGTAGAAGTTATTTGCAGAATACTGTGATTTTTTGATGGCAGATAAGGCCTTAGGAATAAAGGAAAGATAACATAGAGCCATATGGGAATATCAAATTTGTGTCCCTTCTGGGAATTATATGGTTTCATCATACAACTCTTAGTTATTATTATTTTATTTCAGATCTTCATAGTGTTTATTTAGCGGAGGGGCATAAAGGAGAGAAAACAATATCCCTTATCTTCTCCCCAAAACTTATCACTTTGCCCTCTTATTTATTTCTGAATTTAGAAGTTTTTCATACCATCGTAGATATGTATTTTGTTTCTTTTTAAACTTATTTTCAATTAGACTGTTTCAACACACCCTCCCCCACTAGCTTCTTCCAATTTTTCCTTTTACGCCTCATTTTATGAAATAATCATTCCTTTTTATCTCTCCCTACAGTTTTCCCCCAGAATAACTCTGGCAGAGTTAACTCATCCCATGCCTTCCTTTCGAAGTACCCAAGTAATGATGACAACCATAACAGTACAAGCAATGTTTTCACATATAGACATTAATCAATTTGCTCTTACTGAATCCTTTACAGTTGGCCTTTAATATTTACTTTCTATTTTCTGGATGTTATAAATCACATTTTTTCCTACAATTTAAGGGCAGGAGGTTTTGCTTATGATTTATCATAAAAGCCTGAAAGTCTTTGAGCTCATTGAATATCCTTTTTTTCATTCAAAATTATAATTAACTTTTCTGAATAAGTTACTTTGGCCATAAGTGAACTCTTTTGCTCTACAGAAAATAGAATTCTAAACCTATGATTCTTCAACATGGCAGCTGCTGGAAATATAATAAAGATGACTGTACTCACCTAAACTAATCTATTTATTTAGCATTATACAAATCAGACTCCCAAAAAACTATTTAATGATCTAGAAAAAATAACAATAAAGTTCATATGAAAAAACAAAAGGTCAAGGATCTCAAGAGAACTAATGAAAAAAAAAATCAAATGAAGGTGGCCTAGCTGTACCAGATCTAAAATTATATTATAAAGTAGTGGTTACCAAAACCATTTGGTATTGGCTAAGAAATAGACAAGTTGATCAGTGGAATAGGTTAGGTTCAAAGGACAACATAGTCAATAATTTTAATAATCTAGTGATTGACAAACCCAAAGACCCCATCTTTTGGTATAAGAATTCACTGTTTGATAAAAACTGCTGGGAAAATTGGAAATTAGTATGGCAGAAACTAGGCATTGACCTACACGTAGCACCGCACACCAAGATAAGATCAAAATGGGTTCATGACCTGGGCATAAAGAATGAATTTATAAATACATTAGAGGAACATAGGATAGTTTACCTCTCAGACCTGTGAAGGAGGAAGGAATTTGTGACCAAAAATGAACTAGAGATCATTATTGATCACAAAATAGGAAATTTTGATTATATCAAATTGAAAAGTTTTTGCACAAACAAAACTAATGCAGACAAGATTAGAAGGGAAGCCATGAACTTGGAAAACATTTTTTACAGTCAAAGGTTCTAATAAAGGCCTCATTTCCAAAATATATAGAGAATTGACTCTGATTTATAAGAAATCAAGCCATTCTCCAACTGATAAATGGTCAAATGATATGAACAGACAATTCTCAGACGAAGAAATTGAAATGTTTGGATGGATGGAATGGATGGAATGTTTGGATGTTTGGATGGAAAGTTTGGATGGAATGTTATGGAATATTATTGTTCTGTAAGAAATGACCAGCAGGAAGATTTCAGAAAGACCTGGAGAGATTTAGATGAACTGATACTGAGTGAAATGAGCAAGATCTCCTGGACCATGAGATCATTATATACTTCAACAACAAAATTATATGATGATGAATTCTGATGGACATGGCCATCTTCAACAATGAGATGAACCAAATGAGTTCCAATAGAGCAATAATGAATTGAACCAGCTACACCCAGTGATAGAATCCTGGGAAATGACTATGAACTACTCTGTAGAATTCCCAATCCGTCTATTTTTGTCCACCTGCATTTTTTATTTTCTTCACATGTTAATTGTATACTGTTTCAAAGTCTGATTCTTCTTGTGCAGCAAATTGACTATATTGATATGTATACATATATTGTATTTAACATATACTTTAACATATTTAACATGTATTGGTCTACCTGCCATCTGGGGGAAGGTGTGGGGGGAAGGAGGGGAAAAATTGGCACAAAAGGTTTTGTAATTGTCAATGCTGAAAAATTACCCATGCATATATCTTGTAAATAAAAAGGTATATTAAAAAAAACATGGTAGTTGCTGGGTGTTATACAATCCTTATTGTAGCTCCATGATATTAAATTGTTATTTTTTCTTATTTCTAATACTTTGTCATAAACTTGGCTATGATATTCCTGTAAATTTTATTCCTGGAATCTTATTGACAGGATGATCAGCAGATTTTTCCCCTATTTCTTGTTTGCCTTCTTGTTCTAAAATGTCACAAAAAATTTCCTTGGCAATTTATAGTAATGTCTTATCAAGATTATTTTTATATTAATTTTTATACACTCTGTTCTTATATTATTTCTCCTTGACTTGTCCTCCAGATTGGTTATATTTCTGTTGAGGTATTTCATTTTCCATTTTTTATTCTTTTAATTTTGTTTTATAATTTCTTTGTGTTTTAGAACATCATTAGTTTCTCCTCGCACAATTCTAGTTTTCAAGGAATTATTTTCTTAAATTTTTCATTACCTAAATCCATTTGGTTGATTTTAATTTCATAATTGTCTTTATTTTCTTGGATTGCTCTTAGTTGTTTCTAATTTTTCCTTGATATCTTTGATTTGATTTTGAAATCCTTTTTAAGTTCATCCAAGAACTCCTTTTGTGTTTGGAACCATTATTTTTAACATTAAAATTGGATTTTGAACTCCCTTATTTTTCTCTGAATATGAATCCAAATCTTTTCTAACCCCATAGAAGATCTCTATTCTTGTATTCTTTCTCCTTTCCTTACTCATTTTTATTTTTTAAATTTGTTTTTAGCAGCTATTAATGTAACCAAATTGTACTCCCGTGGTATGCGGAATGATATCCTGTGCCCCAAGTCATTGTTATTGTTATTTTCCCTCTCCTTTCCATTCCTAAGCCACAGCTAAAGCCCTATGCCACACTATCCTGTAAATGATGTTGTAGTTGATAGCTACAAACTGGAGCTGTCCTTTTTGATCTGGAACTGAAACCAGGGACTTTACTCTCCTGTAAGTGTCCATAGTCAACAGGTTCCTTATCCTATGTTAATACACTAATCAAGTAGGTGCTAGCTCCTTCTCTCTGTCACCACAGCCTGGAACAAAGCTGGTTAGTACAGTTCTGATTGGTGTTCCTTGATGATGGCATGTGCTTCAATATTCTTCATGTAGTCTTTGAGTTGAGAATTTCTAAGGCTGGAACTACCTTTCAATCCAGCTGCCTTTAGGGCTCATTATCTGTTGATTGTACAGAGTTGGCCTGGAACTATTTGTACTATATTCAAGTTAAACTTTGTCCCCGGAGGCCCAGGATTTTCTTGGGGTCTTCTCAAATTGTTTTAGGAGGATAATTGCTGTGTTTATTTCTGCTGTTCTGAGATGATGTTATGTTTGTATTTGGTGAAGGAAATTTAGTGGCTCCAAAATCTTACCTACACCACATTCTCAGAATTCTCTGAAGAAAAAAATTTCCTGAAAAGAATAAATAAGCTTTGTGGTTAGTTGGACATGAATAATATTTAAAGGGTATTGTTAAGATATTATGTAAAGAAAGAGAGAGATGAAGACGTGGTGAGCAGGAGAAAAAGAAGTTGCAATTCTTTGGCAATTTAGAACACAGAAATAAAACATGTATGACAGTTTAAAATTTTATTTGAGAGACCTATTGGCACACATAATTTCTGTAGAGATAAAAATAGAATGTATAAAATAAAAAACAAATGTTTTATGACTTATGGTTTAAAAATAAGTTCAATGGTTAGTAAGTATTCAGTTCTTCTCACTGACAAGTTTATGAGATTTCAAAAGGAAGTTAAATGTTCCATAAAGGAAAATTATGCATTAGGAAATGAGAGAGATTATTACAAGAAACATTTTCCTTGTGAAGACTGCCATTGAAAAATAAAAAAGCTAAAAGGTAGTGCTCTCTCCAGCCATGTGATACATTAACAAGGTTGAATGCCATTGTAGTAACTCTAGGGATATCAATTTGTGTTCATAGTAGTATTTTAGAAATTCTATCTTCTTAGCAGAAAGTAGTAAAAGAAAGAATTATTTATAATAAATAGTGAAAGAACTAGAAGGAAAAGAGCATTATAGATTTTTAAAAGATAAGGACAGAAGGCATAGTAAAATCCTTTCATAAATTGCATTTTTATCTTTCACCTTCCTATAGTTTTCTGAAGTTATAACATGTGTGCTCTGTGTGTGTGTGTGTGTGTGTGTGTGTGTATGTTTGTATCTGTAGAAGTTTAAGAACTTTTAAATGGAATAGATAGGGGAAAATGTTTGAGGTTGAGAGAAACAATGGAGAGACTCGAAAGATATTTTCTTGCTTAATTTAAGAAAATTTTACTAAACATATATTGCATTCATGAGACTAATACACACTAAGAATACAAAGACAAAAACAGTTTTGATTTCACAGATCTTGCATTCTAAATGTTGAATACAGTATTTAAACTGATAAGTAAATACAATACAGTTTGAGAATAAAAAAGAATACTTGTAACTGATATGGATGGAGTTGTCAGGAAAGTGTTTTTTTTTTTTTTTTGTTTTTTTTTTAGAAAGCAAATACGAGTCTTGAAGAAAGCAAAAGATTCTAACAAATGGGTGTAAAGACAAAAGACTCTATTTTAGGCAGAGACTTAGGCTTTGAAAATATAAGGAGGTGCTAGATGGAATTTGGCGCTTTAGATGCCACAAAAATTGAGATTCCTATAGAATAACCAGATGGAGGTGACCAGCAAACATTTGTTGAGAGAGAGTAAGGCTGCCTAGAAGACCAAAATTGCTACAAAAAGTTCATCAGAAGTTTGATATTCCAGTTGAACTTTAATAGTGAATTAGTAAATGATAAAAGTTCAGAAAACAAAGTACAAAATATTTTTCTCTCTAGGCTGTGATATTGATTATCTTGCTTTTTCTACCGTTTTAGAGAAACCTCAGCACTCTGAAAGGTCTCTCCTGTTTTAGATTTTAGATATTAGAAGTACCATCAATTCTTTGGACCTCTCCCTCAGAATGTTTTTTTTTTCCTCCAAAAGTCTCCATTTTGATGAGGACACTTGTCAACTATATCTCTATTCTTCTTCAGCTTGAATTCCTTACTTTATTAACTTTCTTTACTATATCAGTGGGAAGAGACAAAATGGCAGAGTAACAACAGGGACTAACCTGAGCTTTTCCCAAATTCTTTTCTAAGCAACTTTAAGGTAATACCTCAAAATTAATCCTAGAGTCACAGAATCAAGAAAAGAATGAAATAAACCACTTTTCATTAGAACAACTTAGGTTGATAAGAAAAATCTGTCCCACTGAAGTAAGAATGGAACACAGTCCAAAGCAGGTAGCGCCAATGCAAACTATGTTCCAGCAAGCCAGGTAGTGGCACGTCAGTCAGGGAGTGACTGAATTGGTATTAGTGACTTCAAAATGCTCAACCCACAAATGGTAAGGGGTTTGAAACAACTTAATGCTGGCATTAAGAGCAGGATTCTTTTGCATTGTTTTTATGCAGCTTGAGGTCACAGTCCCAGGTGACAAAGAGCTCTAGGAAAGTAAAAACTTTGTTCACATTTGCTAGAAGGAAAAATATGCTTATAGTCACTAACAGACAAGAGCACATGATAAGAGAGCACCTCTCTCAAATCATATTCCTTTAAACTAAAAACTCACAGATATCCAGAACTAGCTCTGAAAATAGCTGCACAAAACCTAAAACTTTCAAGAGTTTTCATTCTATCCCAGAAGCAGACTATAACTTGAACATAATGTTAATAGTCAAGAAATAAATTGGGAAGATGAATATGTTTCAAGAAAATCATGAAATAGCTAGGCAAGGAAGACATATAATTATCCTGAAGAAAATGACACTTTAAAAACAGTATAGGTCAAATAGTAAAAAGAGGCACAAAACTCCACGACAAAAACTCCTTAAAAAGCATAATTCTTCAATGAAAAAACAGGTATAAAAATTACTGAAGAAAGCACATCTTCAAAAAGTAGAGTTAGCCTATTAGAAAAGGAGTCATAAACCTCCATGAAGAAAATAATTCCTTGAAAAATGGAATTGGGTTGGTGGAAGTTAATGATTCCAGGGGAAATCAAGAAACAACAAAACAAAATCAAAAGGAGAAAAAGTGAAGAAAATTTAAAATATCTTATCAGAAAATGTGGAAAACAGATCAAGAAGAGATTATTTTATTACTCAAAATCTGTCTGTGAGCTACAAAAGGATATAGACATCATATTTCAAGATATTATCAAGGAAACTGCTCAGAAATTCTAGGACAGAGGGTAAAATAGAAATTCAAAGAATTCATCATCTTTTGAAATAGATCCAAAACAGAAAATTTCCAGGAATATTAGAAACAAATTGCAGAACTCCTAAAAAAGAGAAAATTTTCAAGCAGTAAGAAAAAAGTATTTAATCCCATGGATGCATAGTTAGAATAATATAAAACCCAGCCATTTATACATTAAAGAATTGAAAGGCTTGGGATATGATATTCCACAGGGAAAAGTAGCTAGGCTTATAAGTAAGAATCAAATATCAACGAAACTCACTATAATGCTTCAAGGCAAAAAAAAAATTATTTGACAGAGGACTTCCAAACATTTCCGATGAAAATTTAGAGCTGAATAGAAAAGCTAAAAAGAAAAGTATTAAAAAGATAATCAGGAAGGAAAAACATCATACAGAATTCAATAAGGTTAAACTTTTTACATTCCTAAAGCAAAGATGATACTTGGAAGTCCCAAGAACTTTGTTATTATTAGGGTAATTAAAAGGAGTACACATAGCCAGAGAGCTTGGGTATGAATCAACTGGATGGGATAATACGAATAAGAATGAAGAATGCACTTGGAGAAAGGGGAATAATGAGGTAGAATAGTTAAATTATCCTACATAAAAGAGGTAGGATATGACGGATGAGAGTAACAAATCAAAATTCTATCCCAAAGAAGGAAAGCCACTACAGTAGAGTACAGTCTGCAACCCAACTGAACTCTCTCAATATTCCTCCTCAAATAAATTTAAAACAATGTCTGAAATCAAATT
Source organism: Sarcophilus harrisii (assembly GCF_902635505.1). Lineage (NCBI taxonomy): Eukaryota > Metazoa > Chordata > Mammalia > Dasyuromorphia > Dasyuridae > Sarcophilus > Sarcophilus harrisii. The sequence goes on from NC_045429.1 coordinate 230,163,459, forward strand.
GTGGAGAGACTCTCAGGCAGCTGGTTAGGACCCCAGGTGACCACTTGCAACTGTTACTGGGGGCAGGTTGTGATTGCCAACTTTATTGATTATATGCAGTTTTAGGACACAGATCCTATGTGGAGAGGAATACTTGTGGTGAGTTAAAAGGAAAGCAGATTCCTGGTCATAGTTATAAGCAGAAACTGAATAGAAACCACCAAGAATACTTACAACTTTAAGAAAGTAGAAGACCTGGTCACAGTTTTAGAGCTAAGGATAACACTAATGCTAACAATTATAGAAAAGCAGTGGCCCTTTCTGGGTAAAGACAGAATCCAGAACAGGAGGGCATTGAACACACTTCTTTCCAGATCATACCACACTGAAAGCATTGAAAATTTGCTGAAGGATTAGCTCCAAAATTAGCAACATGGAAAAAAAATTGAAGCTTTGCACAGTATCTCCCAATCCCAAATAAACAGAGCCAACTTTAATATAAAATTCAAGGTCAAGTTGTATGCTAGAAAAATGACCCCAAAAATAAGAACTTAACTTTAAAAACTTTAAAAAGTTGTGATGGTAGAGAAAACTAAACCAAAAACTCAGTAAAAAAAAAAAAGTAAAAATATCTACAATCAAAATCTCAAAAAGAAATTGGATTTAAGACTAACAAGTATTTCTAGAAAATTTAATGAAAGATATAAGAAATGACAAAAAATGGGGGGGGAATGAGATGAGGTAAGAAAATTATGAAAAGAGAATTAATAACTTTGTAAAAGAACAACAAAAATACTGAAGAAAAGGAGGTAAAAACTCACTAAAGAAAATAATTCCTTAAAAATTACAACTGAGCAAGTGAAAGAAAATGATTTCATGAGATTTCAAGAAATGATAAAACAGTCAAAAGAATAAAATGAAGTGTGAAATACCTCACCAGAATGATAACTGACTTGGAAAATAGATTAAGGAGACATAACTTAAGATATTAAAATTTCTTAGTTTCTTATGTTCAAATGAAAATCTCTAATTTCTTTTGCTCAACACATTTTGTGAAGAAATCAACCCTGCCTTTAGATTTTTGTCTCAAAATTCAGGAAATAGTGCTGACAATTCTAGTGCTATGTGCCATTCATCTTTAATTTTATGCTGTCATTCTGATACTTATGCTCCAGTATTTGGTTCTTCAGAGCTTTTATTTAGCTGGAATATTCCTATATCAATTTGCTCAGCTAATCCACTGAAAGATCATTTCTGGTTGGTTCCATAATTTATTTTATTATAGCTTTTTATTGACAAAACATGTGCATGGGTAATTTTTCATTATTGACCCCTGTAAAAACTTCTATTCCAACTTTTCCCCTCTTTCCCCCCATCTCCTCTCCTAGATGTCAGGTAGTCCCATACATGTTAAATATGTTAAATAAAACATATGTATACATATTTTTACAGTTGTCTTGCCACACAAGAAAAATCGAATTTAGAAAGAAGGTAAAAATAACCCGGGAAGAAAAACAAAAATGCAAGCAAACAATACCAGAAAGAGTGTAAATGCTATGTTGTGGTTCACACTCATCTCCCAGCGATCTTTCACTGAGTGCAGCTGGTTCTGTTCATTACTGATCAATTAGAGCTGATTTGGATCCTCTCATTGTTGAAGATAGCCACTTCCATCAGAATTGATCCTCATCTAATATTGTTGTTGAAGTATATAATGATTTCCTGGCTCTGCTCATTTCATTTAGCATCAGTTAATATAAGTCTCTCCAAGCCTTTGTGTATTCATTGTGCTGGTCATTTCTTACAGAACAATAATATTCCATAACATTCATATTCCACAATTTACTCAGCCATTCTGCAATGATGGGCATCCATTCAATTTCCAATTTCTAGCCACTACAAAAAGGGCTGCCACAAATATTTTTTGTCTATACAGGTCCCTTTCCCTTCTTTAATAACTCTTTGGAAGGGGGTGCAGCCAAGATGGCAGAGAAGGAACACGTGACTTTTTTTAAGCTCCTCTCATGCCCTCATGACCAATTATTAAATTCAGCCTCAAAAATAGTGCTTGACTGCTAAAATTCCTCTTTCCTCTTTCTAATCAAATTTACCAAGGGTTTATCTATTTTATTAGATTTTTCATAGAACCAGCTCTTAGTTTTATTTATTAATTCAATAATTTTTTTTTACTTTCAATTTAATTAATCTTGCCTTCTATTTTTTGAATTTCAAATTTAGCTTTTGATTGGGGGGGTTAATTTGATGTTTTTCTAGCTTTTTAGTTGCAAACCTAATTCATTGATTTTCTCTTTCTCTATTTTATGCAAATAGGCCTCTAGAGATATAAAATATTCCCTCATTACTGCTTTGGCTGCATTCCACACATTTTGGTATGCTGTCTCATTATTGTCATTCTCTTGGGTGAAATTAGTAATTATGTCTATGATTTGCTATTTCACCCATTCATTCTTTAGAATGAGATTATTTAATTTCCAATAACATTTTAGCTTATTTTCCCCTGGCTTTTTATTGAATGTACCATTTATTGCATTGTAATCTGAAAAGGATGCATTTACTATCTTTGCCCTTCTGTATTTGAATTTGAGGTCTTTGTATCCTAATAAATGATCAATTTTTGTATAGGTTCTTTTGACTGCCAAAGAAAACTTTTTTCTTTTCTGTTGCCATTTATTTTTCTACATAGAGCTATAATACCTAACTTTCCCAGTGGTCTATTGACCTCTTTTAACTTCTTTCTTATTTATTTTGTGCTTTGATTTATCTAGTTCTGAGAGTGCAGGGAGATCTCCCACTATTATAGTTTTGCAGTCTATTTCTTCTTGGAGCTCTCTTAACTTCTTTAGGAACTTGGTGCATATATGTTTAGTATCTATGTTGCTTCATTACCTATGGTATCATTTAGCAAGATATAGTTTTCTTCCTTATCTCTTTTAATTACATTTATTTTTGCTTTTGCTTGATCTGATATCATGATGGCTCTCCCTGCTTTTTTGACTTTACCTGAAGCATGGTATATTCTGCTTCAACCTTTTACCTTTATTCTTTATGTATTGCCCTGATTCAAGTATGTTTCCTGTAAACAACATATTGTAGGATTCTGGCTTTTAATCCAGTCTGCTATCTGCCTCCACTTTATGGGGGAGTTTGACCCATTCACATTTATGGTTAAAATTACTAATTCTGTATTGCCTGCCATCTTGTTATTGCCAGATTATGCTTTTCTCTCTCCTTTTCCCCTTACCCCTCTCCCCAGTATTAAACTTATGAGCACTACTTACTTCATGTAGCCCTCCCTCTTTAAGATCCCTCCCTCCCCCTTAGCATCCCTCCCCTTTTCTTAAGCCTTTCCCTTTCAATTTTCATCTTCCTTTCTATTGATCCTAGCCCTTCCCTTTTTGCTTTTCCCCTCCCACTTTTCACTGAGGTGGGAGAAGTTTCTCTGTAAACGGAATATGTCTAATAATTTCTCTTTGAGCCAATTCTGATGAGAGTAAAATTCACACTATGATCACCCCCCTCCCTTCTTTCCCTCAGACATAATAGGTTTCCTTTGCCTCTTTGTGAGATGTAGTTTCCCTTTTTTTACCTTTACTTTTCCCTTTTTCTGCTACAGTTTTTTTCCACCTCTATATCTTTTTTTAATATTATAACAATAAACCAGATTATACATGTACTCTTTATGAATACCCATCACCAAAATACAGTTCTCAAGAGTTCCCAAGAGTTCTTTTTACCTTTTTATGCTTCTCTTGAGCCCATTTGCAGGTCAAACTTTTTGTTTAGTTCTGGTGTTTTCATCAGAAATATATGGAATTCACCTATTTCATTAAATGTCCATCTTCTTCCTTAGAAGAAAAGGCTCAGTTTAGCAAGGTAGTTCATTCTTGGCTACATGCCAAGTTCCTTTGCTTTTTGGAATATCAGATTCCAGGCCTTTGATCCTTTAATATGGAAGCTGATAGATCCTGAGTGATCCTTATTGTGGCTCCTTGGTATTTGAATTTGTTTTTCCTGACTGCTTGTAGTATTTTGTCTTGGTCTGATAGCTCTGGAATTTAGCCACAATATTTCTTGGAGTTTTAATTTTGGGATGTCTTTCTATAGATTATTGATGAATTCTTTCAATGTTTATTTTACCTTCCGTTTCTATGACATCTGGGCAATTCTCTTTGATGATTTCCTGAAAAATAGTGTCTAGGTTCTTTTTTTCATCATGTATTTCAGGGAGTGCAATAATCCTTAGATTGTCTCTCCTAGATCTATTTTCTAGGTCAGTTGTTTTCCCCATTAGATGTTTTATACGTTTTTCTATTTTTTATTTTTTATTTTTTTTGGTTTTGCTTGACTGATTCTTGTTCACTTATTGACTCATTCATTTCCATTTGTTCAATTCTGAATTTTAGTGTATTATTTTAATTTACTTTTTTTTACTTCTTTTTGTATTTGTCCAATTGAATTCTGCTTGAGGTGTTTTGTTCTATAGATTTTTTTTTTCCATTTCACAAATTCTATTTTTAGGGAGTTATTTTCTTTTTCCATATCATAAATTTTGTTTTTCTGGGAGTTTTTTTTCCCAGTTTATCAAATCTATCTTTTAATAAGTTATATGCTTTTCCCATATGTCTATTTTGTGTTGCCTTTTGCAGACTCTCTTGCAAGGGTTTCATTTTCTTTCCTCATTTTTCCTCTAGTTCTCTTTTAAGATCTTTTCTAAGTTCTTCTAGGAGAGCCTTGTGTGATGGGGATCAGGTTATTTCACCCCTTGGAGCTTCATCTGAAGACAATCTTCCTTTATTCTCCTCAGGATTTGAAATCTGTTCTTCTCTTTCCATAAAAGCTGTCAATTATTAGAGTCCTCTTTACTTTTTTACTCATTTTTAAAGTTAAGTTAAGGTCTGCTGGGTCAATGGTGATTCACTCCTGGTGCTGGCTCTGCCACATGAAGTCATCAGCAAAGTCCCAGGGTACTGTGCTGTCTGCCCTGGTGTTTGTGGTTGTCTGCTCAGCCACCCTGAGACTGTACAACTCCCAGACTCTGAATGGTCTGTGCTGGCTTTTGTGGTCATCTGCCTGGGCCTTGTGGCCTCTCTCTCACTTCCAACTTGAAGCAGACCTTCTCTGGTCCACTTACTCCCACAAATTGTGGTCCACAGAAGTTGGGAAATTGCACCTCCATACTGAGACTATTCTGTCCTGGGGCCCTGCTCTGTCAGGGCTGGCATTTGTAGTCAGCTGTTTGTGCTTCATTTCCTCTCTCCCATTTTGATTGAAACAGATCTTTTCTAGTCTGTTTCCTCCCTCAAATTCTCTGCCCCAGGACACTGAGTTATCTGTGCTAGCATTTGTGCTCAGCTGCTTGCACTGGCTGCCTCCCTCCAGTTTCTGATTGAAACAGACCTTTTTTGGTGATTTTTGAAATTATCTTCTGTTGATAATTTGTTACACTCCCAATATTTGTGGGTTCTACCCATCCAGAGCTAATTCAGAGGCTGGATTTCATAATTATTGTGAGGGTTGTAAAGGTCAGAGAGAAATGTGTGTTGTCTCCTCCATCTTGGCTCCACACCCTGAAGTCCCATTGGTTCCATAATTTGTAACCACATGTTATGTCTGTCATATGTATCAGTTCTACTTTCTTCTAAGGACTATTTAATTTGCTCTCCTCATGTTAATACTTTGAATCACAATTATATGACCATATAAAAGTATTCAGAATGTCCATTACTCTGACCCTGGTGATGTAAAGTTCCATGGAGAAATGTATGTTGTTTTTTTTTAAAATCTTGATTTTGATCCTATAAACATAAAATTCCAGAATGGGAAGGGACTTCTAAGTAATAGAAGGAAAAAGAATAAACATTTAATAAGTACCTACTATGTGCCAGATCCTATGCTAACATTTTCTCATTTGATTAACAAATATTATTTTACAATAATCCTGTGAGGTAGATGCTATTATGATCCCTATTTAGAAGTTGATCAAATTGAGCCAAAATTTAAGTGACTTGGTGTGAATCACACATCTAGTAAGTCTTTGAGGTTTCATTCAGTCATCTTTCAGACTTCAGGTCCAGAGCCCTATCCACTGTCTCCTCATCTGCTTCTAAATCTGAAATGGAAACTTTAAAAGCCCATGAAAATAATGAACATAACTAAATCTCTTCGTGCTTGACAGGCAGCAGGTATTTGTACTTTGCAATTGATGTTTTTAATACTAAGACAGGTAACTGAGTTAACCAACAGACATCAAAATTTTTCTTAAGAGTATTCTTCTTGTAAAGAAACCACAAAATCCTAAAGGAGGGTATGAAGGAGGAGGCGCTTAATAGTGTCAAATGCTACAGAGAGGTTGAGAAGGATGGAGTTTGAGACGAGTTCATTAGATTGTTGTGCCTCATCAAAGTAAGGCTGTAATTCTCTGCTCTCAAAAGTGGCAACATTATCATGACTGGTTATATTAGCCTACTATAGCTTCTATGAGTTCAATTGATTCTACTATCCAAGGACCATTTTATTTTTTACTTGGAAAGGTTCATCATGAGTAGGACTCAAATTCTGAATTCTTTGTTTATGAAAATTCTCAAATATTATTTCTTTAGGTTACAAAGGGATTTTTATCTACAGGACTGGGGGAGGGGGTTGCTCATACTGAGCAGCCTCTAGATCCTTCATATGAATACATTTAAATGACTTTTCTGGCTGTTTCAGGCTTATTGTTTATCTACCCAATTAGAGAAGATAATTTTGTAATCTCCTTGAAGTCAGTAGTCGTGTTTCCTATTTCTTTTTATTACAAAACAACATCTTTACATGGATTTAATACATAATAATTAATAATATCATTATAACATACTTATAGTTAATACCATTAAAACTAACCTAAGTTATAACTTATCTGACCAAATCACAGAATTTTTCTGTTCTCCTTACTTTCAATAAACCCATCAATAAACATTCATGAACTATTCACAATTTCAGGTACAGTGTGACCACTGAGATACAAAAAAAAAAAAAAAAAAAAGGCAGTACTTGCCTTCAGGATATTCATCATTTGAATATAGTTCCATGTCTATTCCTCTTTTCTGCTAATATGCAGAACTTTTCTTTGGCATCAAGACTGCAGTAGTGTGGTGTCTCAAGCCTGAGTCATTCACAGTCAGCTCTGAGTTTCAGAGTGAGTGTCATTTGAACTTTTCAGATCTGTTCAGGCAAATTTAAAAACTGCTGTCTGTAGAAGAAAAAGTTGAATCAGAACTTTTTTTAGTCATATAACTTTATCAGGAACTTTTCTTTTAAAGAAAAATTTTAGACTTGCCTCAGGGTGAATCCAACAATTATTTTCACTCTTAGAAGCCCAGAGCATTCATTTTCTCTGCATTCTAAGGTGTCAAACTTGTGGAAAAGGGAATGAAACAGGCAGAACAAAAATTAAAACAAGGCTTCAGGTGCTTAAACTCATTGGCTTTCCATACTGCAGTCCCTCATCTTTGCATACCTTATTATAACAACATAGAATCTTATTTTGTAAATTAAAAACTTTATTACCAAAAAAATTGCATTTTATATAGTTATTTTTGAGGCAATGAGGTATTTTTTTCCTCTTTAGATTTGGAATTCATCACTTATTTTTCTAAAGTGTAAGACGTAGGACTTCATAAGACATTAAGCTCTCTGGCCAATGACTACCAACCAATTTCCTCTTGACACAATGTAGAATCAGCTTTAGTTTTAGTCTGATCACTTTCAGTCTTGTCTTCTGCCTCTCCCAGTTAGTCTTATAAATGTTTACAAGTGAATTCTTTGAGTTACAGAATAATAATATCTGAGACTTGTAATGAAACTGTGGTCATATAGTCTAAAACTTAATTGAAAATTGAACCTACTCTATAGCAAATAATCATCAAGTCTTTGCTTGATGATCTCTAAAGAAGGATAACTCACCACTTCCCTAAGCCATCTGTTTTCCTTTGAGACATCTCTAATTTTGAACACAAAGCATGAATTGACCTTTTTTCAACTTGCACCCATTGCTTCTTATTTTCCTTGCTGGAATCAATTTGGAAAAAAAAGAAGTCTGATCCCTTTCCCCCTTAGATACTTGGAGAAAATTGTCTTCTCTCTTCTGATTTTCCTCTTATTTTTCTCAGTCTATATATGCCCAGCTCCTTGAGTTAATACTCATTCAACATGACCTTAACATTTTCTATTATTCTGGTATCCTTCCTGTAGACATTTTGTAATGTTCTCCTTAAACCTTTATTCAAGGGCAGCTAGATGGCACAGTGGGTAGAGTACAGTTCCTGGAGTCAGGAGAACCTGAATTCAAATCCATTGGCATGAAGAAGTGAAGACAATATTTTATATCAATTCTGATGAAGACAGGGTAGAGGGGCACTTCTTGCCTCCTTATATTTAGGACCTGTATTTCTTTTAAGATAACCAGGTACTACATTAACATTTTTAGCTATAAAATCACACTGAATCTGGATCTTCTAGTACATAAAAGACTCAGAATGTTTTCAGGACAGGTTAAATATAACCATATATTTTACTATTTTGTTGTGAAGTTCATTTTCATGCTCAAGTATAATTCTTTCCATTTATTTCTATTGGATTTATATCATTAGATTCAATACCATACTGCAGATAAAAACAACAACAACAACAAACTCGATCAATGAAAAATTAGCTATCTTTCTTATTCTTTGTTATTTGAAAATGGGATAAACTGTTAGTGTCGTTCTTTGATAAAATCTTAAGCAGAACAGAGCTATGAACAGGTCCCTGGAGTGTTCTACTAAGGCCCTCTCTTCCATGTTGACATGGAACAATTATCTGAAATTCCATTGTTTTCATGTCTGTTCCACATATTCCCATATTTTCCTTAAGAATAGTGGACCATACTTTATAAAAAATGTTTTGCTAAAACCTAGATCAATAAATCTCCACCATTTTGCTAATCCACTATTTTAGAATTCTTATTAAAAAAGGAGTCTGATACGATAGTATCTTGAGGAAATTATGGTTTTTTGATATCTTTGTTTCTTTTTTTTTAATAACTTTTTATTGACAGAACCCATGTCAGGATAATTTTCTACAACATTATCCCTTGCACTCGCTTCTGTTCCGATTTTTCCCCTCCCTCCCTCCACCCTCTCCCCCAGATGGCAAGCAGTCCTATACATGTTAAATAGGTTACAGTAGATCTTGGATACAATATATGTGTGCAGAACCGAACAGTCCTCTTCTTGCTCAGGGAGAATAGGATTTAGAAGGCATAAATAACCCAGGAAGAAGAACAAAAATGCAAGCAGTTTACATTCATTTCCTAGTGTTCTTTCTTTGGGTGTAGCTGCTTCTGTCCATCTTTGATCAATTGAAACTAAGTTAGATCTTCTCTTTGTTGAAGAAATCCACTTCCATCAGAATACATCCTCATACAGTATCGTTGTTAAGGTATATAATGATCTCCTGGTTCTGCTCATTTCGCTCAGCATCAGTTCATGTGAGTCTCACCAATCCTCTCTGTATTCGTCCTACTGGTCATTTCTTACAGAACAATAATATTCCATAACATTCATATACCACAATTTACCCAACCATTCTCCAATTGATGGCAATCCATTCATTTTCCAGCTTCTGGCCACTACAAACAGGGCTGAAATCTTTGTTTCCTTTTAGCATGGCAGAAATTAGGCATCGACCCACACTTAACAATGCACACCAAGATAAGATCAAAATGGGTCCATGATTTAAGCATAAAGAATGAGATTATAAATAAATTAGAGGAACATAGGATAGTTTACCTCTCAGACTTGTGGAGGAGGAAGGAATTTGTGATCAAAGAAGAACTGGGGATCATTATTGATCACAAAATAGAAAATTTTGATTATCTCAAATTAAAAAGCCTTTGTACAAACAAAACAATGCAAACAAGATTAGAAGGGAAGCAACAAACTGGGAAAATATTTTTACAGTTAAAGGTTCTGATAAAGGTTTCATTTCCAAAATATATAGGGAATTAACTCTATAAGAAATCAAGCCATTCTCCAATTAATAAATGGTCAAAGGATATGAATAATTTTCACATGATGAAATTGAAACTATTTACACTCATATGAAAAAGTGTTCCAAATCACTATTGATCAGAGAAATGCAAATTAAGAAAACTCTGAGATACCACTACACACCTGTCAGATTGGCTAAGATGACAGGAAAAAATAATGATGAATGTGTAGATGGGGATGCAGGAAAACTGGGACACCGATGCATTGTTGGTGGAATTGTGAACAAATCCAAACATTCTGGACAGCAATCTGGAATTATGCCCCCAAAATTATCAAATTGTGCATATCCTTTGATCCATCAGTGTTACTACTGGGCTTATATGCCAAAGAGATACTAAAGAAGGGGAAGGGACCTGTATACACCAAAATGTTTGTGGCAGCCCTTTTTGTGGTGGCTAGAAACTGGAAAATGAATGGATGCCCATCAGTTGATGTATGGTTGGGTAAATTGTGGTATATGAATGTTATAGAATATTATTGTTCTGTAAGAAATGACCAGCAGGATAATACAGAGAGGCTTGGAAAGACTTACATGAACTGATGCTGAGTGAAATGAGTAGAACCAGGAGATCATTATATACCTCAACAACGAGGTTGTATACAATACATACACTTCAATAACAATACTGTATGAGGATGTATTCTGATGGAAGTGGTTATCTCCAAGAAAGAGAAGATCTAATTCAGTTCCAATTGATAAATGATGGACAGAATCAGCCACAGATAGAGAAGAAACACTGGCAAATGAGTGTGAACTGTTTACATTTTTGTTGTTCTTCTCAAATTATTTTTTACATTCTGAATCCAATTCTTTCTGTGCAACAAGAAAACTATACGGTTCTGCACACATATATTGTAGCTAAGACATACTATAACATATTTAACATGTATAAGACTGCCTGCCATCTAGCAGGGGGGGTGGAGGGAGGGAAGAGAAAAGTTGGAACAGAAGTGAGTGCAAGGGATAATGCTGTAAAAAAATTACCCATGCATATGTACTGTCAATAAAAAGTTATAATAAAAAGAATTGGAAAAACAAGAAACCTTTGTTTCCTGTTCTAAATATTAAAAGGTAAAAGTCAAAATAAATAATGATTTTAGCTTTTTTGTTATCATAATTCCAAATTACTTTCTGATATGATTATAACAATTTAGACTTTGACCAATAGAATATTAACATATCTTTTCACAACATTAATTATTTCTATTGTAATTTGTGACAAAATGTATTCTTAATAAAGTAATGCTGATTCTTTGTGATTATTGTTTACTTCTCTACTTGGGGACTCATCATACTTTAATAATACTCTCGAATATTATTTAAAATTGAATTAAACTTACTTAGAGTTCAGAACTGAGAATTATGATTCAGTATTTGTAATCAAATTTCATGGTCACACCTGTCTTTCAAATCTTATTTTATATTACTCTTCTTCATGTATTCTATAACCAAACAGTTGTATTAGTGATTTCCTAAATTCAACATTCCATAACTTTTATATTATTCATTTACTCAGATTGTCTTCCAAGCTGAATTCACTTATTTACTTTATCTTAGTATTTTTAACTTTCTTTAAAATTTGATTTAGGTTCCATGCCCTTCATGTGAGCTTTTCTGATTCATCATTATTTTGTAAAACTTTATTGTATTTGTATGGATTGATATGTGCATCTGCTGTGTCTCTAATAGAATATATGTTTCCTAAGGCCTTGGGACCTTTTGTAATTTGTGCCTTTGAATTTTAAACTAGGGTTATTATTTAGTTTTTAGATATTGCTTCCTGATTCATCTCATAGGCACAAAGCACCATAATATAGAAAGTGGTTTTATTTATGTAATTATTTGATTTTTTTGCAAGAAAATAGGTTACTGGCCCAGGATCACATAGCTAGTGGTCAAGTTTCTGAGGCTAGGTTTGAACTCAAATCCTACTCCACAGTCAGGACTCTATCCATTGTGCTACATAACTACTGCAATAATGTGTTTGCTTGTTGTTAAATCCCTGTATAAATATTAATTTGTTAATATTCTTACAGCACATTTCAGACTCTGGAGACAGTTCAGAGACAGTTAAGTCTGGAGATTTAAGGGTTGTCATAAATTCAAAACATGAATAGACAATTATATGTTTGTTCTTATGGTTAACAATGCCTTCCTTGAGCTTTTAAGACCACTATATAATAAATAGCTTATTGTTTTGTCTTTGAAGAGGTGAGTCTTTGAGTTTTGGTAAACTTAGGGACAAATGTTTCATAGAACAAAGTATAGTGTATGAGGACTGGCCCAGTAAATCTTTTTTTTTTTTTTCCCTGAGGCAATTGGGATTAAGTGACTTGCCCTGGGTTACACAGCTAGGATGTGTTAAGTGCTTGAGACCAAATTTGAACTCAGGGTCTCCTGACTTCAAGGCTGGTGCTCTATCCACTGTGCCATCTAGCTGCTCATCCCAGTAAAAAAAAAAAAAAGTGAGTCACTGGATGAATCAGACTATTCTCTCTTTTTACCTCAACCAAAAGTAATAGTAAGAGATCCCAAAGCATAGATGTAGAAGCAGAGGTAAAAGGCAATAGTGAGATTCCCAAAGAATCAGTTAATCTGCCAATAGGAAACTAATAAATATATACCATGTTCCAGATACTGTATTAAACATGGAAGATAAAATGAAAGGCAAATAAATGCTCTTTGCCCTGGAGATGTTTACATTCTAATGTAACCACTTGTATGTATAAAAGAAATATACAGAATAGAGAGTTGATAATATAAGAATAAAAAAAGCAGTGGTGGTAAGAAAGACTAGGAAAGGAATTCAGCCCAAGGTATGATTTGAGCTGATTTTTTTAAAGGACATCAGTGAAGCCATTAGACCAAAGTGCCTAGATGTGCAACAGAATCACTGAGACATATCAGAAATAAATTTTTCTCACTTGAAAAAAAGTAGAGAACTAGAACTTCATCTATGGGGCTACAATCTTTACAAGCTACTCAGTAAGTCAACATTGCCATGAATTCATCTAACACTACAGGTAACTGTACTGATAGAAGTTACCTCTACTTGAGGCATACATATAAAAACTAGTAGCAACCCTGTTGCTGTTGTGCTGTTATCATCTATTCAGAACTTCCCTGAATTAAGAACAAAGTGTTCTGACATCTCCTTTCAGTATTTTTGACTCATGCTAGTGTTTCTGATTCATTCCATCAAGTTTCCATTTCTTTAGTATTTTGCTCTAAGCTAGAACACATTTGGGAAAATACTAGTTTGGGAGTTAAAAGAATATAATCTATACCTTTCATTGTGCAGATAAATGGACTTTGAAGAAAATTTCCTAATACTTACCCTTACAGATAGAAAATGGTTCCTGTTAACAGCTCAGCTTTTTAATATAATGTCTTATGTGTAGTAAATGCCTAATAAAAAAATTTGGATTAAATTGGAGGCAAAAAGAACACCAAACTGTGAAATACAAATAAGAAATACAAACGATCAAATCCTCAAACTTCTGGATCTGCTTTAGAAAGGAGATATATTTAAAGAGGGAAATACTTTATTAAAATTCCTAAACAACTATTTTGTCCCTTTTAATAATTAAAAATTATGCACTATATGTATAAATATGTGTAATAAGTATATATATATATATATATATATATATATATATATATATGGGTGTGTGTATATATTTATGTGCACATACATATATGCATATAAATTAAGCAAAAGCATAATACCAAATTGGCCTCAATAATTTATTTATATTAAATATTTGTAGGACATAAAAATTTCAAACTGGAATAATTTCATTATTTTATTAAATTCTTACTTGCACAAGAGACATCTAGTAGTCTCGAGTCAGAAAGACCTGAGTTCAAAACTCCTGCATATACCAATTAGTTGACTCTAATGAATATACTAAAACTTTCAGTACCCTGGTTAACTCTCTTAGAGAGGAAACTGCAGAAAATTTGCAGATTTGTATTGATAGTTTCTTTACTTGAAGCTCCTCATACCAAATTAAATTAAATGACAAGTACAAAAAGAAAACATAAATACAGGTAAAAAGAAATTGTTCTAGCTGTTATTTCTTCTCAGAAAAAAGGAAGGGAATAGGTAAGGAGAAATGTAGGAAAAGGAGAAAGAGATCAATATAAATCACAGGAGGGGAATGACAGAGAGAGAGAGAGAGAGAGAGAGAGAGAGTGAGAGACAAAGAGAGAGAGAGAGAGAGACAGAGAGAGAGAGAAACAGAGAGAATATTCAGGTAGAGGAAATTGTTGTGGTCCAAAAAGACTGTAATATAAACTGCTCAAGCAAGAACTTTAAGAAGAAATATTCATGAATTCATTGATTTAAAGTTAGAAAAGACACAAGAGGGGACTTGTTTCTTTTTTAATCAGTTTTGATCTCTAGAAAGTAAAAGAAGAACTAAATATTAATATAGCACTTCAAAGTTTTCAAAACATTTACAATAATTATTTCATTTTTAGCCTTAAAATAACATTAAAGGGTGAGTAGACATTATTATTTTCACCATTTTACAGGTGAGGAAATTGAGGTAGGGATAGAATTAAATTACATGCCAGTGTCACATATCTTATAAGTAACAGCCTAGATTTCAACCGAAGATGTGAATCCAAAGGTCTAGAACTATATGAATTGCATCACCTAGATGTCTCAGAACGTATGAGAAATGAATAGTATTGTGTTTTGCCTATTGTCAATCCAATGGTACCTCAGTAAACTCACCTAGTTCTAATGGAGCTTTTGATATCTCCAAAAGTGGAACTTATCTTGCCTTGGAATTATATGCTTCCAGAAGATCAACAAGGAAAATTTTAGAATTTTTATAAGAATTTTAGATGCTCAGCAATGATATTCAAACACTAGAGTCTCTGTTAATACATGGCTCATTAATGCCTCTAAATTCTAATTCCACTCAATTATTAATTTTGAGGTACTTTAATAAAAACAAAAAATATGATTGTTTGTGTTATTAGTCATTTCAACATAATGAGCCCATATCACAAGAGCAAAAGAAATCTGAAATTAATTAGCACATGATCATGACAGCTTATTATGACAGTGTACTTTCTATTATCACCTACCCTTGTTAGTTTAGAAGCCATGAATGAAAAAAAAAAGCATATTGATTTTTGAAAAACTAGTAGACTATCAGGAATAGAAAGGAAATAATCAATAAAAATATATTATTTACTAAGGCAAACAAAACAATTTACTAATGCAAAAGTGCTAATTCTTGAAAATATATATATAATAATACTTGCAACTGACATATTATTGTGCATCCAAATTTGAAAAACACCATATGCACCCAATCTCATGAGTCACAATATCTCTATGAGATAGATCATATGGATGAGACTAAGCTTCAGAAGTGAAATAAGGAGCTTCTAGTCAAATTAGTAAATCACAGAATATTTCAAAGACTTTTTGATTGACTTGTTTGTCAGTAATGGGTAAAGTTTAATGGATTTGAGTAACATTGAACATGTGAAAAAGCAGACTTAATCCCTACCTTCGAGGAGATAATCTAAATAAGGTAACTATTCATGCAATTCATATTATTGGAACTATGTTGGAGAAATCATTTTATTGAAATAGGACTTCCACAACTAAACTGGATAATGAACTCTGCATCAAGGACTTCATATTCTGCTAATGTAAAAAACCTCTTCAATACAAATTGCAGCCCTGCACACCTGAAAAGGCATAACCATTACTTGTGGGCTAAATATCCATATCTTTCTGTTACAGTAACATTTTTAAGTAAATTTTTTTTAAGTAAATTTGAGATTACCTAGACTGATTTGTCTAGATCATGTTAGCTGAGATCATACTAAAAATCTTTCCATCTCAGTAGGATTTTCAATAACTTATGTTATTAGATGTTGTCTTCAATATCCCAGGGTCATTATGAAGTGATAATGCAACACTACAATAGGACTTCGCTAGATAGAATTGTATAATACAATATTTTTTAAGTCCCTGTTATGTACGGAGCACTATTGTTCCATCTTAGCTTAAGTTCTCATCATTCTCACTTGGATTGTGGCAACAATCTGCTAAATAGTACCCCCTTCTGTGAAGTGCATCCTCATCTTTGTTAATCCTACATAACCCTTAATCCAAAATACTTTTTCTAAGCCTAACTGTGATTTTATTCATCCATTTCCAATAAATCCCTATTTCCTCTAGGATAAAGTATAAATGCTTCTTATACTTTGCTTTTAAATTCTATACAATCTGGTCCTAAGTAATCTTCCCAAAGTTATTGGACTTCACTTCACTTTTTGTTCTGTAGAATGTGGTCAAGCTGGCTATTTTTCTGGGCAATATATTTTCTTCACAACATTACCTCCATTTCATAAAGTACCTCTTTTTCTTTAAAAGGCAGACAGAAACCACCTTTTCATTAAGGTTATCCTGATCTCCACAAAACTAGTGCTATATCTCTCACAAGCTGTTTTGTAATTAATTAGAGTGCTTAAAATAGAATGCATCAGCTTTAAATTTGTGTTAGTTATTCTCTTAAAAATAATTTTGTTGATCTTTTCCAAGAGGGCAAAAATAAAATCAATAACAAGAGTGAATGGTTCTGAGAAAAAAATATCACTGATTCAGTTACTTCTAACCACTAACAACATTAGATGTAATCAAGGGTGAGAAGGAAGAAGAATGGTGATTTTAGTTGTTATTATCAATAATGGAATCTTTTAAGACAAGAAAGCTCATTTTCAAATAAGCACTGATATAAATTACACACTCATGTATAAATGTGTATATATTTTTGTCTGTCTGATGTGTGTGACCTCTTTGGGCTTTTCTTGGAAAAGATACTGGCCATTTTCTTCTCCATATCATTTTACAAATGAAGAAATTGTGGTAAGCAGAATTAAGAGACTTGCTTAGGATCACAAAGCTGAAGTATAAGATCGAATTTTAACTCACATTTTTCTTATTCCAGGCCTAATTCATAATCCATTGTGCCTCCTCACATCTTTCTATCTATCTATCATCTATCTAGTTTTAGATAGATATATTTCTATATACATACATAGCAATATATTATATATATGCACATAGAAGGGTATCTTCATGTGTGTATGCATAGCCCTGATATACACATTTTCAGAGAGGCAGATTCTAGGCACAGACAAGATATAAATATTTTTGAGCATGTAACAAACAAGAGAAGCAATGATGAATACTTTTAGATATTTTTTAAATTAAAGTTTATGGTTTTATACCAAAAAATTCTGCTTTTCATGGAATTTAAGTATTTATTTTGTTATTTCATATTGAATGTGATGAAGTACAGATTTCCCATCTCCAACAAACACAGAGGATCAAGCATCAATATTTAGTCTCATTGATAGTCACTACCCTGGCTCTATTCAGTAGGATGGTATCTGAGTAGTCCCACGCTAAGTCTGGTGAACTTTATGTACTTCTCTGTTGGGCAGATGAACTGAGCAAGTGCCAAACATTCCATGCTTTCCAAAGAGTGGATGACATTATCTCTCTCCATTTCACCTTTCTCTGATAGGGATTCACCATCTAGTGATCTGTGATTGTGGATTTTCCCAATAAGAACATCTTTGAATCCTTGCTTTAGGTAAACAATCTCTTTTTTGAACTAATGAAATATTTCACTAAAACACAGTCACATCTACTTAAAGTCCTTCATGCCAGGTAAAAAAAAACCACACAGATACTCTTGGATATTGTATCTGTTTATCTTTTGCATAAACTCAATCACCCAGCATTTATTTAATGACTAATATGTATCAAGCACAACAAAGGAAATAAACAATGCATAATATGAATTATCAAAGTGTCTTCAAGGATGTGGTTCTTATAGATTCAGCTAGTTTGCAGTCTCTAAATAAGTTGCTCCAAAACCAAAAACTCTGAGAAAGATAGCATTTATTCTTTTACCTCCCCATGGAATCTCTTGCAAACACTAAAAGGAATATAGGAAACAAGAGAATGTCCAAATACAGTTTGATCTATACATGGAGATATCTTTTAAGTAAGACTTGGAGAATGGACAGAATTTCATTAAGCTGAGATGTAGAAAGGGTCTGATGGGAAATGTGTGCTCCATTAGTGGATGTGAAAGAAATGGCAAGTATTTCATTTTGACTAGAACATAAACTACATCAAGGTCAATCATATAAATTGAGATGGAAAAGGTAATGTAGTCCATAGAATTGACATTCCAAAAGAGTTACTATATGGAGAGAAAGGCATTTATTTTGTGCTTACTATGTACCATATCTACAGCAAGTGTTCATATGACTATTAGTAGAGCCTTTATCAGCCATAGCTGGTGACACTATATCTTGACCTCAGCATAATGATGTTATTTTGATTCTCTTTGAGAATAAAGGACAACAACTAACAACTATGTGCTAATTATGAATGAAGAGAAAAAGAACTTTAGACCTAAAACAATTTGAAAATAAAGAAATGACATTTTTTATATACATAGCATAGTAGGTAGAATGACAGCTAAATAGCACAGTGGAACTGGAGACAGGACAATCAGTTGCTAGCTGTTCCCTGAGTTATATAACCTTTTCCTGAGTTTCTATATCTGTAAAATGGAAAAAATAATAGCACTCATCTACTAGGGTTATTGTGAGAATAAAAGTGCTTTGCATATTTTAAAGCAAAACATAAATATTATTTATTATTTTTAGGGGACTAGGTTTAGAATTAGAAAGATCTTTATCTAAATCTCTCTCTGCCACTGGTTGTTGTATGATCCTGAACATGTCACTCAACATTCCTGACCTCAGTTTTCTCACCTATATAGTTCAAGTATTGACTTGACTAAATAGCCTCATAGATCCTTTTTATAATTATGATTCTATTACTATGGCTTTGAAGTTTTACTTCAACTCTAAATATATGAAGAACATCATTACCAATACAACACCAATATCAGTGACATGGGCAGCAGCAACTATTAGCAGAATATAGTTGTGAAAAGAACAATTCTCCAATGAACTACTCAACCAAATTCAAAATAAAACAAAGCTTTGCAAAAGAATCTCATATGCTGTAGCAAATAGGAAATAATTGAACAAAGTTCTATGAAACAAATAACTGAATGAGGATACTAATTAATATAACACACTTTCCATAGTCACCAAGGCTGTGGATTTAGGTATGTTTCCTTGGCTTGAGAAAACTTTGTTAATATCTTCTATTAGTGAATTGATATAGGTGAAAGAAACTCTCATTCGCTAGTCCTTTGTTTCTACATTTCTCCCCTAGTATCAGAGCAGAATACTTCTATGTAGTAAAGCACATTCCTGGCTTCTGGACTTTGCTGCATCATTATGTAGAAATTTATTTGGAAGCTGTTATGGTAAGTAATAAAAATGATGCTTAAAGAAACAAAAGTTAGCATTGGGAGAGAGAAAAATAGTATTGCCCATAAGACTCATGACCCTGATGATCAATTTAGTTCTAAGTCTGATTTACAAATTTGCTTTTTTTTTCTGCTATGTGAATTCTATAAATTATTGGGAAACTATTGATAACGGAAATCTATTGTTCTTAATTTTAATGTGAAATTAAAAAAAATTCTGCTAGATCTATGTCTGGCTAATAAGCTCTTTCTGAAACATGTTGCTTGTTAGTCTTTCAGTGTTTGTGATGAATAATATAGAGATTGAACTCATACCCCACAGAGAGGTCTCTTTTTCTCTTTCCCTCTTTCTCTATGTCTTTGCCTTTCTGCTTTTCTTTCCACCCCACTAAGATATGAACCTTCTGGGAAATGTATTTTGAAAATTTCTAGCTTGGTTGGGTACATTTAATGAGTAACATACTTTTCTTTCAAAACTTTTGTAGCTAGCCTGTTGGAAGGCAACAAAGAATATCAAATCTAAATGCATAAAAATGTCATCACAAGTTATGGATATTTATAATTTTGAAAATCTGAACTTAAAAAAATTATTTCTACTTATCAGCTAATTATAAGATATGGATATGCCTAGATGACTACATCACAGATAAGGGTAACTTCAGATAATAGTGAATACATTTTGTTGGAATACATAGAAGAGCTGTTGGAATACATGGGAGCCACCTGACAGTGGCTGCTGGAGATCCAACCGAGAATGGATCTCCTCTTGTGAGAGGATGTTACAAGGAAAGTGAGAGGCAGTTGCTGTTCTCTGACCTCTCTGACTGAGAGGCTGTTGTGTTTTCTGACCTCTCTCCTCTTCCCTCTTCCTCCAATTTATCTCATTCCCAGTCTGCAACACCTGTGTCAGCAAAGGCTGCATGCAACAACTTCAGATGTTATGATCCACAGGTATGGAGACTCTCAGAGATATACATATACATATACATATACATATACATATACATATACATATACATACACACACACACACTGCCTGAACTCATTCAGCAACAAAAATAACTTTAAAAATTTATAAATAGATTATTGTACATAGTTATTTTAGTTTAGTCCCCATTACCTTTCCTTTTTATCCCCAGAACTTAGTACTATGCCTGGCACATAGTAGGCATTTAATATTATTGTTTCTTTCTCGAAGAGGACCATGATATCAGGAAGATGATGTCCTGACATACAAGTGAATTGGATTTAAGTGAAGGAAGGCTGTGCAAGGCCACCTGCCTCACTTCCCCCACCCCCACCCCCAGAGCCATCTGAGTGGCAAAATATAGATGAGGAAAAACTGGAGAAGGCCCTGGATTAAATGGGAGACCTTGGTTTTTATAAACTAAAGTCTTCAACAGGTCTCAGTTTGACTGAAACTGTACCCATACATTAAAGGTAGGTAGCAATTAAGGCAAAAGGTCTGCTCTTTCACCTGCCCTCTCCAAAAAAAAATCTAAACAAACAAATTAATTAATAAATGAATGAATGGATGGATAGATAGATAGATAGAAGGATGGATAAATGAGCTCTGGAAGGGAAGACCCTCAGGGTTTCTGGCAAAGCAGAAATAACTGCTATTTACATTCAATCTGAGTTATATGTAGACAGAGGGAGGAAAGCAGGGACAGAGGGATGGAGAGAGAAAGGAAGGAAGGAAGGAAGGAAGGAAGGAAGGAAGGAAGGAAGGAAGGAAGGAAGGAAGGAAGGAAGGAAGGAAGGAAGGAAGGAAGGAAAGAAGAGATGACTCATATTGAATATAAATAGAGGTCATTTCTGTTTTGGCCAGAAATCCTGAGAGTCTTCCCCTCTGAAATTAATTCTCATTCATTCATTTATTTAGAATGTTTGGGATTAGGTGAAAGAGGAGTTTCTTTGCTTTAATCACTACTTAGCCTTAATCACTGATTAATAATCATTAATAAAATTTTGTTGAATAACTGATTATCTTGGTCCAAAGTAGAAGTTCTAAAACTGAGGACATTAATTCCTCTAAGGACTAGTGAGATATTTCTAGTGGTCTGATCAAGCAATGCTATTCTAAGTAGGAGAAATCAGGGCATCAATAAGAATGTTTGGTCAAATAAAATTACTGAAATATGGTCTATGGTGTATGGTGAATAATACTTAGCATAATTTTTGTATTCACTCCCAAACTACTAATTATTTAAAGAGATTGCATTCTCCACACTCTTGTAATCAATATCATTCAACAAATCTTTAATGAGTAACTGGTATGCACAAGGCATTGAGCTGCATTCTGTGAAGAGATAAAAACAGGCTCCTTCTCTCAAAGAATTTGCCATCTGGTTATGGAGGCAGGAATATATATATATATATACATACATAAAGTAAATAATAATAATAATAAGCAGCATATGGGATGGGTATGCATAGTTTGAGGGCCAAGCCCAATTTCTTTTCAAGGTCTATATCTATCTTGCAAATGAGAACAAAAAAAAAATTCTATCACTACATTTGTAAAAAAACCAGATTGCTCTGTTTCTAAGAAACATGTCTTTAGGATAATAAATTAAATCAGTGTTCTTAGCTGCTCATTTGACATAAATTATTCCTCACCAAGACTCTGGACACATTGTAAAATGTTTATTTAGTCAGTTTCTTCTGTAGTCTAACTAAAATCCTACCTTTTACAGAAAACCTTGTCTAACCCAGTGTTTTCCCTCTTTTAATTATTTCCAATTTGTTCTATGAGTAGCTTGCTTTGTATATATTTGCTTGAATGTTTCCTTCCTCATTAAATTGTAAGCTCTTCAAGACCATGGACTATTATTTGACTCTTTTTGTATTCACAGTGCTTAACAAAGTATCTGATAAATAGTAGGCACATAATTAATATTTAATAGATTAAATGAAGCATTCTATATCTTAGTATGTGCCTGTTATAAGTTTGTCTTGTTAAAAACATACTCATATCCTTTGAGCTGGCCTTTCTGCACTTTCTGAGATGATGTGTTCATGGTGTACATGGTTTGAGATTATGTGACAGATTCTGTTCACATTTCCTTTTAAAACAAAGGTCACCTTCACATTATACAAGGCATCAAAGGATTGGTGAGAATCATTGTCAGTACCATTCTAATAATCAGAAAAAAATAAAGCTGGCTTCCTCAGTATATGTGATTTGTCTGTTTGGTAACTTATCCTTTGAATTATAGTTACTCCATCTCCAGATGATATGTTGTGTAAATAATTCTGAAATTAATGGAATTCTCATTAATATCTCCACAAATAGGATTTAATTTGGCTTTCTGTGAGTGTTCCCAGTGTATTATTTATTTTATGCCCTCTTTTTAGAATTCTGGTCATAACATAACATAACATAAATTGAAGAATGCCATGAAGAATGCAAGTCAAATCATGTAGATTATATGCTATAGTATAATTACTAAATACCAAGTATCCATAAATGAAAAGAGAAATGAAAAAACATGGATTATAATTATGTCCATTTAGGCCAAAATGAGGCATCTTCAATGAAGTTGTAAACTATGAAAAAAGGGAATCAAGACTAATTTTATTTTTAAATATCTAGAAGCTGTTGTTTGTTTTTTGTTCTTGAAGGGCTCGTGACATCAGGGAGTTATCTCCCTAGTCATTTTGACCTAGAGGCAGTTAGATTATATAGGTGAGTAAAGTATGGGACATGTATTCATAAAGATGGAAGTTTGAACCCTGCCTCACAAATCTCTAGCTTTTAAAATAATTGAAACTCAGTTTCCTCATCTGTAAAAGAGGGTATAATAGAGTCTACCTGACAGGTTGTTGTGAAAACTAGTTGAGATGAGGCATATAAAAACCTTTTTACAAACATTGAAATGCAATATAAATATGAACTATGATTGTTAACAAGATAATATATTTGGGACTAAAAGTGATTTTAGAAGTCACTTAATTCAACCTTCTAAATTTACAGATAAGAAATCCAAAACTAAGAGGTTTAGAGATGTGCCCATGGTCACTTGGGAAGTAAGTTCTAGAGCTTGTATTTTAACCCAGACCCTATCACTGCAAATTCACTTGTCATTCCACTACATTACTTTTTGTAACTTTTAAAATCTTATGATGTTTTAAAGTTTTTAAAGCATTTTTTGTATTACTTCTTCCATGTGATTCCCACAAGTAACCCAGTAATATTGGTGGGGCAGGGAATATAGTTACCATTTTTTATATTGTTAAAATGAATCGAGTATCTCAAAAAATACTTGGGATGGGTCACAAAATGAGAATTTGTAGAGAAGGACTGAGATATTTTGTTTGAATTCAATTCTCTTCCCACTATTCTAGGCAAATGCATATTTATTTAAGTTTGTGACTCTTTAATAAATACTAACCTACCACTTAATTCAGTGGTCTCCAAAGTGGAAGCTTTGTTTACCTTGTTATGGTGTCATGTTCTGAAAGGATGTAGAATCAACCAAATGGAGAGTGAAATAGTGAATCTTATTCTATGTTCTCTATATTAGCCAATCCTAGCATTGTCTTTAAAAAAACTTAACAAGCTTCCACCAGTAACTCCAAATACTCCCTAATTTCTTTGCTTATGACCTTAAATATATCTCTCAGTGTAGTTATCACCTAAACTCACTCTATATTCCTCAAGCAGTAGAAAATTCCTACCTCTAACATATTCACATCTTACCCTTTAGATCATTTTGTGGAAACAACTCTCCTCAGCTTGTTTTAAACTTATTGGCTGACTCTCAGATTCAAAACATTTGCCAATGAGCTGGAGTCCTACAATCATCTCTCTATCTCTGTCTCTCTCTGTCTTTGTTTCTGTATCTGTCTGCTGAAACATCTTGCCATTTCTTCCTCCAAAATAGCTCTTTTTTATTCTTTCTACTTATGTAGCTACTACCAAAGTACAGGCTCTCATCACCTCACCATTAACCTAGTCTATTTTATTCATTAAATCTTTGGTTTCCCTAGCTCATCAGTCAATAAACATTTATCGAATACCTACTACATTCCAGTGTGAGAGTTACAAGAAGTGAAACACATTTTTTTTTCCCTCAAGGAACTCGTAGTTTAATGGAGGTAACAACATTTAAATACACATGTACAAACAAATCACACTACATTATGTAAGAAATAAATAATATGGAAGGGCCTTGAATAAATAGCAATTATGAAAGACTTCCTGTAAAAAACAACAGCTAAATTTTTCTTTGAACAGTAAATGGAGTTGAGTAGGGATAGTGGGGACAACCAGAATGTACCCAGAGACAAGAGAGGGAATTCTTCCTGTCTTTAGAACTGCCAGTGTATGACTAAGGCATGAAAGAGCATGTCATTTGTTTACTCAATAAAGTCAACAAACTCCAGTGGCTAATTGTTTACTCTAAAATGAAATATTATTTCATATTTATTTAATTATTTTAATTTATATTTTATTTTATATACATAATCTTTAATATAATACAATGCATATATGTTACAAGTTAGAAACATATATTTATTTGGAGAGATCTCAAAATTATTTACTCCTGGGTAGGGTGTGGGATCCAAAATATTTAGAGATTCTTAGATTAATTGATTAGTATTAAATAAACAAGTAGGTGATGAAAAGGAACTCAGAATTGTATTCATTATCTGATTTTCTCTGAGCACAAGCAGGTGGTGAAATACCATTTTTCACTATGGTGTCCTAAAACCTTGGAAATTTTTGATGAATATATTTCCAAATATTTTCACTTTCAACTTCTTTCATCTCCCACAGGACCTACATTTCTGCATTGCTTAATAGAAACAAGTGTTTAAAAGGAATTATTGAATGAATATGTGGATGGATGGATTCCCTGGTAGTTAGAATGATAGCATCTGACTTCATAATAAAGTGTAAAAGTTGAAGTTGACTCTAACTCGTATTCAAAATCTCATACCAGTTTTATATGCTTAGTATAGTATTGCATTGTTGTATTTTGATTTTTATTTTAGGGCATGAAATACTTTGGAAACTCATTAAAAATTATGGTAAAATGGAATGTTCATATGCACAATGGTCAAAAATTCTGAACTCTAATCCCAGGTCTAAAATTCCTGCTATCTATACAACCTTGGGCAAATTAACTTTCTCTTACATAAAATATACATAGTAAAACTTTGCCATAATACTTGCCTTTTTATTATTTTTATATGTATATTATATTCATATCACAGGATGAGATCCAAATAATATAAAAAGAGCTATTTATTTTACATGAAATTGTTATATAAAAACATAAGATGATATTATTAAAAGAGTAACATCATAATATTTAGTTAGAATCAGTCCTTTTACCCTCTCCCTATTTAAAGAACAAGAAATGCAGCTGTTATGTCTAGGTTATCAGAAATGAGTGCCAAATTATTTATTTATCTTCACTGGGATTTTATTTAATATGAGAAAGAGGGAATCAAAAAGTATGGTTAATTTTCTTTTTCTTTATACAAACAGTATTTGCCATGTATCGCTTCATATGCTTGGAAATTAGATGCTTATAGTCTCTGCAAAAACAAATTGGTATCATTTTGTTATATTTATGAAATTAATGATTTTGAGCATGTGAGGGTGGGTACAGAGCTGATATCAGAAGCAGGATAGATTAAGATTCACCTCTGACACATACTGATAATATTAGTATTGAAAGAAGAAGCTTCCTCATCTCAGAATTATTTTTTTACAAATAAAATCATCTTTTTTTTTCTTTCCAATAATCATGGAATCCTTTTCTATCAGCATTTATAGAGTATCTGCTATGGACAAGAAAAGAGGAAGCAAGGGAAAGTAGATAAAATATCAATCTTTAATCATGTAGCTTTAAATTCAAGTCCTACCTCTGACATATTATAGCTATGGTAAGTTTAGCATTTATCACCTAAGCATGTAAGTAAGTAAACATTGGTAATTTATTTAACTGCTCAGTGCTCTCTCAAGAATCTCTATCAGCTCTAAGGTATAGAAAATTTCCCAAACAGCAGTAATAAAGAAAGTTTTCATATAAAAATCCCCACTATGGAGGAAATCACAGATGGGCCTTTAAAATGCATACAAATACATGGACACACACAAAACCAAGAAACAAACTCCTTGAACTACATTCCTTGCTACTTATCTTTCATCATTTTTTTTATTAATGCAAGGTAGAACATCCAAGCTGGAAACTTGTTTATTTATTAATTTTTATTAATTGGTCATTTCTTTCAAGATATTTCAGAGGAAGCAAATGATTCTTTTTGACATTACAAGAAAGTAAAGGTTCCAGCTACAGTTTCATGTTAACATTTGAAAGTACAGAAATATGCCAAGTGGAGCTATAGTTTATCACTTTTCACTTCTTTTTTTTTCAATTTTTTTTCAACAATTTCTCATACTTGTTTTCCCAGGGAATTCATGCCCTACCCTAGAAAGTTGCCGATAGTTAATTTAATTCAACCATTTAGAATTGTTTTTTAAGTAAATCCATTTAGAAAAGAATCAAGGGACTGTGTCAGAAGTAGAGATAATCAAGATGATTTTTTAAAATGGAAAATGGAAGTTTTTTAAATTAATGGACTATTTATTTTAAGGTTTCCTTTTTGAATCTCTTCAAGGACAGATGTTTCATTTTGTATTTAGAGATTCAGAAACTGGTAAGCAAATATTGGATTTAACACTAAGAAATTTCATTGAAATTCTATCCTAGGGTCATGTTGTAGGACACTGAATAGTTCTGAATTATTTTTTTTAAAACAGGTAAGTTTTACAAATTCATCATAGGCTTAGAGGTACACACTAAAAAAGGAAAAAAAAAACTCATTCTGAGTTCCTTTCATAAGACATCATTCTGATTCCTTTCATAAGACAACTCAAGGAGTTGCTGAGATGGCATGCAGGCAGAATGGGCAAAATTAGAGGAAATTCAAGAATATTCTGTTTCTGAAGTCAAGATATGGGCAAAATAAACAAAATTCAAAGTAAAATGTTATTCTTCCTACTTAAAGTAGTTTTGGACAATCACTGAATCTCAGAGGATCTTAAAGGTATTTCTTTATTAAGAGCAGTGTAGTTACTGTAACAGGGTTAATGTGTAAGAAAAAACTTGTTAGCAGTGATAGCTGTAATATCTGATTGGGAATGATAGCTACAGATTTAGTGATACTTAATATTAATAAATAGAAGTGGGTAATTAGGAATATTAAAAAAAGAATACAAACAAGTGATTCTTCAGGAATTTCAGGAGAGACAAACTTTTTTGAGAGGATCATTGCACATGCTTGATTCCTTACATTTTTCTTAGTCACTGTACACTGCAAAGGATTAAGTTAACAAATATGTAACTAGGCAATTAGGGTACCTGCCCTCCTATGTATGTAGGGAAAGGGAAAAGTCATTTATATGTACTATGTTGCAGACATTGTGCTAGAGTGTTTTATAAATATATTACTTGGTTCTCACAACCCTAGGAGGTAGACACTACTATGCTTCTCATTTCACAGTTGAGAATAATAGAAAGAGGTTAAGTTGGCCAAGAACATACTTCTGAGGGCCTGAGGACAGTTTAATTTATGCTTTCTAGACTTCAGATGCATTCACTGCTTCAGGAATATTTTTTTTTAATTTTACTAAAACTTTTTTATTTACAAAACATATGCATGGGTAATTTTTCAACATTGACATTTGTAAAACCTTCTGTTCTAAATTTTCCCCTTCTTCCCCCCACCCATTCCCTAGATGGCAGGTAGTCCAATGAATGTTAATTATGTTAAAATATATGTTAAATCCTATATATATATATATATATATATATATATACATACATATTTATACAGTTATCTTGTAACACAAGAAAAATCAGATCAAGAAGGAAAAAAAAACTGAGAAAGAAAATAAAATACAAGCAGACAACAGAAAGAGTGAAAATCCTATGCTGTGGTCCACACTCAGTTCCCATAGTCCCCTCTCTGGGTGTAGATGGCACTGTTCATCACTGAAAAATTGGAATTGGTTTGAATCATCTCATGGTATAGTCTTATTGTTGTTGTGCATAATGATCTCCTGGTTCTGCTCATTTCACTTAGCAACATTTCATGTAAGTCTCTTCAGGCCTCTCTGAAATCATCCTGTTGGTCGTTTCTTACAGAACGATAATATTCCATAATATTCATATATCATAACTTATTCAACCACTCTCCAATTGATGGGCATCCTCTCAGCTTCCAGTTTTTGGCCACTACAAAAAGGGCTGCCACAAAAATTTTGGCACATGTGGGTCCCTTTTCCTTCTTTAAGATCTCTTTGGGATATAAGCCCAGTAGAAACACTGCTGAGTCAAAGGGTATGCACAGTTTGATAACTTTTTGAACATAGTTCCAAATTGTTCTCCAGAAAGGTTGGATTCATTCACAGTTCCACCAACAATGTATCAGTGTCCCAATTTTCACATATCCTCTTCAACATTTGTCATTATCTTTTCCTAGCCAATCTGAGAGGTGTTCCACCAATATTAATAAGGAAATGTAGACACCTACCTAGGCCAATATTTTCTATCTGAGTTTGCCAATATGCAAATGTTACCAATTTTATGAAGGACTATCACTAAATTCTTACGATAGAATTTCTTTACATATTTGTTATAAGGGAAGATTTGGGGGCTGGGACAGGGAAATCAGATAGTATTGATAATTATACAATAAAAATAACATCAATAAATTTTATTTGTAAATGCTCAGAGGAAAAAGAATTGCAAAAGAAGACACAAAACATTCTTTGCTAAATGTTATTTATATGTATATAGTTATATATATATATAATATGTTTATTTATGCATATGTACTTATGTTTATTATAAAAAACTAAATAATATAAATTCAAAATTTCATTTTTTTCTGTCTTATTAAAATACTTGTTTTTCTTAATGATTAAGATGATAAAAATATTTTAAAGTGGAAAATATAAAAAAAAAAAACAAATAAACATACACAACTTTCTCAGATTGATTTCATTTTTAAATTGCCATTCAGGACCTTAGGAGAAGGGGTATGCATGACTAAGTGTGTGTGTGTGTGTGTGTGTGTGTATGCGCACGTGCATGTGTGTGTGTGTGTGTGTATGTGTGTGTGTGTGTGTGTGTGTGTGTAGTTCAGATAATATTAAAATTAAGGTTGTCTGACTTCAAATATGGCATCATATCAGATAAGATGTCTCATGGAGAAAAACAGGAAAGTCTTGATGAACTTGCTTGGCTTCATATACATTTATTCTGTGTTTCATGAAGGTATCCCCTCAGCAGTGTTTTGACAATCATTAATATCTACTTTCATTTGACACATTATTACAAACAAACATCATGTTCATCCTTTACTTGTCACAATCCTGCTAAAGTCTCTACCTCTATGACCAAAGGGTAGGACTAATTATGTTTGTCAAGCTATTTTAAGTAGAATAATTGCTTTAAAAATCAGTGTGTTATTTGGGCAATAGGGTTCCTGATGAAACAAATAAAATAAAGAAAAATATATACTTGTAAAGTTTGTTGTCCTTTTCAAAGAATGGATAAATAAAGAAATAGACTTGCTTTAATTCTGTTTCAGAAGGAAATTGAAATGAAGAGAAGGGGCTGCCTATTGATGAGCCAAGAGATAAAATGGTGAGTTGGGGAAACTGAAAAGAGTATGACTTTGTAGAATATTGTAACTCTCATTAAAAAACATATTGGTGATCTGGGCTTGGAGATTACTTTCGATAGTGTAGTCTACAAGGAGAGGCATTTAAAGACCTAGATATCTATATGAAATCTATCAAACAATTTGACTGCTCTAGACATTGTTCATGGACAGTGATAATCCATATCCTATGTACTACTTAATATAATTCAGAGGCGGGGGGGTGGAGCCAAGATGGCGGAGAAGACACACGCGACTTTCTAAGCTCTTCTCTTACCCTCTTTATCAATATTATATCGAGCCTCAAAATAGTCTTGACTGCTACAATTCGTAAAGATAAGAAGTAGAACAACTCACCGGCCGAAGAAAATCTGCAGTCTTGCCAAAAAAGGTTGGTTCCGGGGCCAGGGGGGAGATCGGCGCAGATGGGGAGAGAAATTAGGTTCCGAGGAGAGTCTCAAACCGAGGGTGAAGGCACAGATCTCAGCACAAGCGCACAGCCCCAACCTGTAGTACGGCTTTTCCTTGGGGCAGTTGTGATCCTGCACTGCAGGAGGATGCAGCCCAGGTTAGCCTCCAATCTGCGCAGTGGTGAGCACGGCTTGGGGCCATAGAGCTTTTCCAGGGCCGATTTGCATTGGGCAGAGACACTGGGGCAGAGTTCCAGGCGGTCTGCGGTCTGTGGTCTGTGGTCAGCTGCTAATACTCACAGTCCCACAAGAGGCTCCGGCCTGGGGCAGTGACACTTTCACCCCTTAGTCTCTAGCCGAGGGCAATCGCTAACCCACTCAGCCCTACTAAGCAGTTTGATAGCTTGGCCAGTGCTGAATCCACTTCCTGTTGGGGGAAGGGAAAACTCTCACTCAGAGCACTCCCATACCTCAGAGCCCGAAATAGGTTTACATCTTTCCCTGCTCTGCAGAGGAAGCTGGTAACCCCCTTGCCTAGGAGACCTACCCTAAAAGCTTTAAAACATGAATAAAAAGATGAAAAGAACGATGGACAGCTTCTATGCAGAAAAAGAGCAGGTCAGCAAACCTGAAGAGACCTCAAACAGCAAAAATGCATCAGACTGTCCTCCTTTACATGATGCTCTCATAGAAGAGACCATTAAAAGTCTCAAAAGAGAGTTAGAAGATAAATGGGGAAAGGAAAGAGAAGCCTTACAAGAGAGCAACAACTTCCTGAAATACGAATTGGAAAAAGTAAAAAATCTCAGGAAAGTAAGAATTGTGAACTGAAAAATAAAGAATTCACTAGAAAGTAGGATTTGTGGAATTGAAAAGACAAAGAACTCTGCAAGAAAGTAGGATCCGTGAATTGAAAAGACAAAAAACACAAGAAAGTAGGATCTGTGAATTGAAAAAAAAAATAATTCACTAAAAAAAAAAAAAAAATTAGTGAAATGGAAAAAAATTCCACAGACCAAAACAATACATTCAAAAACTCAATTGGACATATACAGAAAGAAGTAAAAAAAAAGCTAATGAAGAAAATAATTTTAAAAATTAGAACTGAACAAATAGAAACTAATGATTCATTGAGACAGCAAGAATCAGTCACACAAAACAAAAAATGACAAACTGAAAACCATGAATTATCTACTTGCAAAAATGACAGACTTGGAAAATAGATCTAGGAGAGATAATCTGAGGATTATTGGACTTTCTGAAAACTATGATGAAAAAAGAGCCTAGATACTATTTTTACAAGAAATCATCAAAGAGAACTGCCCAGATGTAATAGAATCAGAAGGTAAAATAGGCATTGAAAGAATTCATCGAACACCTTCTGAAAGAAACCCTAAAATAAAAACCCCAAGGAATATTGAGGCAAAAATTTCAGAACTATCAGATTAAGGAAAAAATTTTACAAGCAGCCAAAAAACCCATTTAAATACCGAGGTGCCACAATAAGAATCACCCAAGATCTGGCTGCCTCTACATTAAAGGAAAGAAGGGCCTGGAATATGACATTCCGAAAGGCACAAGAACTTGAGATGCAGCCAATAATAAACTACCCAGCTAAGCTGAGCATTTTCTTCCAGGGAAGAAGATGGACATTTAATGAAACAAATGAATTCCATTTGTTTCTGAAGAAAACCAGAACTAAACAAAAAATTTGATCTCCAAGCATAGAACTCAAGAGATGCAGAAAAGGTAAAAATAACTCTTGAGAATTGTATTTCTGTTGTGGATATACAAAAAGAATACATGTATAATTTGATTGTACTGATATAACATAAAAAAGGGAAGTAGATATAGAAAAGGGATGATGGCAGAATAAGGTGGGAAGGAGGGATAAAAAGAGGGAAACCCCATCCCACAAAGAGGCTAAGGAAACTTATCATATCTAAGGGAATTTAGAGAGGGGGAGGAACATTGTGTGAATCTTACTCTCATCAGAGTTGGCTCAAAGAAAAAATAATTGACATTTGTTTTAGAGAAAATTCTCTCTCGCCTCATTAAAAACGGGGGAGAGGAAAAGGGAAAAGAAAAGAGTAATAAGGGAAGGAAGTGGGAAAGACTCAAAGGGGGGGAGGGAGGGATTATAAAGAGGATAAGTATCGTGATACAAGAGGGGTACATAAGTTTAAAAGGGAGAAAGAGGGTTGGGGGAGGCAAGAATAAGTAAAGCACAATCTGGGGTTATTAGGATGGCAGGAAATACAGATTCAGTAATTCTAACCATAAATGTGAATGGGATGAACTCCCCATAAAGAGGAGGCAGATAGCAGACTGGATCAAAGTCAGAACCCCTACAATATGTTGTTTACAAGAAACACATTTAAAGCAGGGGGATACATATAGAGTAAAGGTAAAAGGCTGAGCAAAATCTATTATGCTTCAGGTGAAGTCAAAAAGTAGGGTAGCCTATCCTTATCTCAGATCAAGCAAAAGTAAAAATTGATCTAATTAAAAGAGATAAGGAAGGAAACTACATCCTGCTAAAGGGTAGCATAAACAACGAAGCAATATCAATATTAAACATATATGCATCAAGTGGTATGGCACTCAACTTCCTAAAGGAGAAGTTAAGAGAGTTGCAAGAAGAAATAGACAACAAAACTGTAATAGTAGATCTCAACCTTGCACTCTCAGGATTAGACAAATCAAACCGCAAAACAAATAAGAAAGAAATTAAAGAAGTAAATAGAATATTAGAAAAATTAGGTATGTTGGATCTTTGGAGAAAATTGAATGGAGATAGAAAGGAATATACTTTCTTTTCAGCAGTTCATGGAACCTATTCAAAAATTGACCATATATTAGGACATAAAGACCTCAAAATTAAATGCAAGAAAGCAGAAATAGTAAATGCTTTTTCAGATCATGATGCAATAAAAACTACATTCAACAAAAAGTTAGGGGGAAATAGACCAAAAAGTAATTGGAAATTAAAAAATCTCATCTTAAAGAATGATTGGGTGAAGCAGCAAATCATAGATACAATTAATAATTTCACCCAAGATAATGACAATGATGAGACATCATACCAAAATTTGTGGGATGCAGCCAAAGTGGTAATAAGAGGGAATTTTATATCCTTAGAGGCTTACTTGAATAAAACAGAGAAAGAAAAGATTAATGAATTGGGCTTGCAACTAAAAAAAACTAAAAAAAGACCAAATTAAAAACCCCAATCAAATACTAAATTGGAAATTCTAAAATTAAAAGGAGAAATTAAAAATATTGAAAATAAAAAAACTATTGAACTAATTAATAAAACTAAGAGTTGGTTCTATGAAAAAGCCAATAAAATAGATAAGCCTTTGGTAAATCTGATTAGAAAAAGGAGGGAGGAAATGAAATTAGTAGTCTTAAAAATGAAAAGGGAGAACTTTCCACCAATGAAGAGGAAATTAGAGAAATAATGAGTTATTTTGCTCTACTTTATGCCAATAA
Organism: Sarcophilus harrisii; assembly: GCF_902635505.1. Taxonomy (NCBI): domain Eukaryota; kingdom Metazoa; phylum Chordata; class Mammalia; order Dasyuromorphia; family Dasyuridae; genus Sarcophilus; species Sarcophilus harrisii. Next base: position 230,197,522 of record NC_045429.1, read on the forward strand.
ATTTGATAACCTTAGTGAAATGGATGACTACCTCCAAAAATACAGACTTCCCAGACTAACAGAGGAGGAAGTAAATTGCTTGACTAGTCCCATTTCAGAAAAAGAAATAGAACAGGCAATTAAACAACTCCCTAAGAAAAAATCCCCAGGACCAGATGGATTTACATGTGAATTTTACCAAACATTTAAAGAACAATTGGCCCCAATGCTATATGAATTATTTGATAAAATAGGGAATGAAGGAGTCCTACCAAATTCCTTCTATGACACAGTCATGGTACTGATACCTAAACCAGGTAGGCTGAAAACAGAGAAAGAAAATTATAGACCAATCTCCCTAATGAATATTGATGCTAAAATCTTAAATAAGATATTAGCAAAAAGACTACAGAAAATCATCTCCAAGATAATACACTATGATCAAGTAGGATTTATACCAGGAATGCAGGGCTAGTTCAATATTAGGAAAACTATCAATATAATTGGCCATGTTAATAACCAAATTACCAAAAACCATATGATCATCTCAATAGATGCAGAAAAGCATTTGATAAAATCCAACATCCATTCCTATTAAAAACACTTGAGAGTATAGGAATAAATGGACTTTTCCTTAAAATAATCAGCAGCATCTATTTAAAACCATCAGTAAGCATCATATGTAATGGAGACAAACTGCAACCATTCCCAATAAGATTTGGAGTGAAACAAGGTTGCCCACTACACCATTACTATTTAATATTGTATTAGAAACGCTAGCTATAGCAATAAGAGCTGAGAAAGAGATTAAAGGAATAAGAATAGGCAATGAGGAAGCCAAATTATCACTCTTTGCCGATGACATGATGGTATACTTAGATAACCCCAGAGATTCTGCTAAAAAGTTATTAGAAATAATCCACAACTTTAGCAAAGTTGCTGGTTATAAAATAAACCCACATAAGTCATCAGCATTCTTATATATCACTAACAAAATCCAACAGTCAGAGTTACAAAGAGAAATTCCATTTAAAGTAACTACTGATAATATAAAATATTTAGGAATCTATCTGCCAAGAGAAAATCAGAAACTTTATGAGCAAAATTACAGACCACTTTTCACACAAATTAAGTCTGATCTAACCAATTGGAAAAATATTAAATGCTCTTGGATAGGGCGAGCAAATATAATAAAGATGACAATATTACCTAAACTAATCTATTTATTTAGCGCTATACCAATCAGACTCCCAAACAACTATTTTAATGACCTAGAAAAAATAACAACAAAGTTCATATGGAAAAACAAAAGGTCAAGAATTTCAAGGGAATTAATGAAAAAAAAATCAAATGATGGTGACTTAGATGTACCAGATCTAAAATTATATTATAGAGCAGCAGTTACCAAACTATTTGGTATTGGCTAAGGAATAGATTAGTTGATCAGTGGAATAGATTAGGTCTCAAGGATAAAACAGTCAACAAATATAGCAACCTAGTCTTTGAAAACCCAAAGATCCCAGCTTTGGGATAAGAACTTACTGTTTGATAAAAATTGCTGGGAAAATTGGAAACTAATATGGCAGAAACTAGGCATTGATCCATACTTAACGCTGTACACGAAGATAAGGTCAAAATGGGTTCATGACCTAGGCATAAAGAATGAAATTATTAATAAATTAGAGGAACACAGGATAGTTTACCTCTCAGACCTGTGGAAGGGGAAGGTTCTTTATGACCAAAGCAGAACTAGAGATCATTACTGATCACAAAATAGAAAATTTCTGATTATACTCAAACTGAAAAGTTTTTGTACAAACAAAACTAATGCAGACAAGATTAGAAGGGAAGCAATAAACTGGGAAAATATTTTTACAGTCAAAGGTTCTGATAAAGGCCTCATTTCCAAAATATATAGAGAATTAACTCTAATTTATAAAAATCGCTTCATTCTCCAATTGAAAATGGTCAAAGGATATGAACAGACAATTCTCAGATGAAGAAATTGAAACAATTTCTAGTCATATGTAAAGATGCTCCAAGTCATTATTAATCAGAGAAATGCAAATTAAGACAACTCCAAGATACTACTACACACCTGTCAGATTGGCTAAGATGACAGGAAAAATAATGATGATTGTTGGAGGGGATGCTGGAAACCTGGGACATTGATGCATTGTTGGTGGAGTTGTGAACGAATCCAACCATTTTGGAGAGAGTTTGAACTATGCTCAAAAAGTTATCAAACTGTGCATACCCTTTGATCCAGCAGTGTTACATACTGGGATTATATCCCAAAGAGATTATAAAGAAGGAAAGGACCTGTATGTGCACGAATGTTTGTGGCAGCCCTTTTGTAGTGGTTAAAACTGGAAACTGAATGGATGTCCATCAGTTGGAGAATGGTTGAATAAATTGTGATATATGAAAATTATGGAATATTACTGTTCTGTAAGAAATGACCAACAGGATAATTTCAGAAAGGCCTGGAGAGACTTACATGAACTGATGCTGAGTGAAATGAGCAGGAACAGGAGGTCATTATATACTTCAACAACAATACTATATGATGACCAGTTCTGATGGACCAGGCCATCCTCAGCAACGAGATCAATGAAATCATTTCCAATGGAGCAGTAATGAACTGAACCAGCTATGCCCAGAAAAGAACTCTGGGAGATGACTAAAAACCATTACATTGAATTCCCAATCCCTATATTTATGCACACCTGCATTTTTGATTTCCTTCACAAGCTAATTGTGCAATATTTCAGAGTCTGATTCTTTTTCTACAGCAAAATAACATTTTGGTCAGGTATACTTATTGTGTATCTAATTTATATTTTAATATATTTAACATCTACTGGTCATCCTGCCATCTAGGGGTGGGGGGGGGGGGGGTAAGAGGTGAAAATTGGAACAAGAGGTTTGGCAATTGTTAATGCTGTAAAGTTACCCATGTATATATCCTGTAAATAAAAGGCTATTAAATAAAAAAAAAATATATATATATATATAATTCAGAGGCATGTTAAACTGTTTTTTTCCTGTCATTATCAAGATATCTTGTGTGATTCAAAAATTGATTGGAGACAACAAATTATAGTATTTAAAAGCAGAAATGTTCTCTACTGAATTTCACATTTTGTTGTTTCTGTTACTTAGAATGAACAAAATAAGCTTAAAGAGATCTTATATTCTTAATCATTTAAGTCATGATGAAGCTGTGGTATGTTGTTAAATATTGTATGGGAAACCTTGCCTTTTCCTTTCTTTAAGAGTTTCTTGAACAGTTCTTTATATTTTTTTCTGAAAGTGGTTTTGCATAGATGAGAAAGGAAGCACTTGAGTCAATAGTTATAGATGCCCTCTAGATCAATGACAGGTTAGGATCTATAGCAGTAGGAAAGTTAATTATACTTTCTGAGTCTCATATGAAAGTGAATTCCTGCAAAGGTAAAAATACATTTGAAAGCTCTATGGTGGAACTAGGTAATTGTAATTTGCTCCTTTTAACTATCTGATAATAACAACTGACATTTATATAGCACTTTACAATTTGTGAATTATTTTGCATATGCCATCTCTTCAGTTGCACAATACTGTGACGGATGCTAGTTATTATTATTCCATTATTACAGATTTGAAAACTGAAACTGAGGTGTTATAATGTGTTTAGTCATGGAGATAATAAAGCAAGATTTAAAGTCAAGTTTTTCTGTTTTCAAGTCTAGACCTCTATACAATGACACCTAGCTGCTGCTAATTTAAGAATGTAACACTTTCTACCTATGTTTCCTAGCAATTTTTTTAATTTTTAGGATAAATGCCTAAATATATTTCTCCAAATATAGGTGTGGAGATTAGAAGACAGTTCTCTGTCTCTCTGAGTTGATCTTTCTCTGAGTTCTCTGAGATGATCTTTCAAACCATAAAGGTTGTAGGAAATGTTTCTTTGACATTTTACAGTTCACTCTGTAGAGATATGGGGTACTGCTGAAGATCCATAGGCCCAAGTTTCTCTGTCTATTTGTAAGAAAGCTCAGATAAAGTGTGGCTTTGGGGATGGCAAATGATCTTGAATCAATGGAATGAGGCATGCATAGTAGTCTCAACATTCTAAACTAGAAAGTATTGTGAATGAAGTCATGGTCAGTAGTTAGTCTTCACTGAGCAGAGAATTTGGTGCTATGTAAGATCTGTATGGCAATAATTATAATGGTTGTATTTGGCTCTAAGTTATGTGTGTTTGTGTGTGTTCAAATGAAAGTAAATGTGGTTTTTAGGAATTTTGATAACTGGGGAAGATATTGGGGACCTCAAAACACTGTATTTGGGGAAGAGCAATGGAAAGTATAAATATTGAGGGATAAGATATAATGGGCATGTTTCATTCAGTCATTTAAATTCACTGTTTTGAAGAGGAATGGTCTGCTTAACATTTTATACTAATAAGTGACACCTTAAATGCTACTGACCATGAAATTGTTAGAAGGGTAGAAACTAGGCTAGTTTCAGTTATAAGATACAATAAGGGGAAGAATAGTTTGGATCATGGACTCTGTAACAGCAATTGTTAAAAAGAAGGTACATGGTATCTTTGAACAGATGTTACAGCAGAATCCTGCTGCCCTTAAATAGATATTATCCAAATGAATGGAAGTGAACATTTGGTGCTAGAGTTCAGTGGGAATTCTAATGGATTGTATGCTGTTATTATTTTTTTTTTTTTACAAAATTCTTCTTAATTAAAAGAGCTCCCACTGACCCCAGTTGTCTTAATTACTTTGTGCTAGGAAGTTAACATTAGTAGTTTGAATCAAGCCATAGCAAAATTCACTGAAGAAAATCAAATGGGAACCAATATGACCAGTAAGCAAGCTGATATGTTTAAATTACCCATAGCCCACAGCATTATGCAGCAGAGCTAAGTATATTTTCCTAGTACTTTGCGGTTTCATTTGAAGAAGAATTCCTTTATCTTTTTGACAGGTGTCTTCATTAATGGTATGTATAATTCAGTCTTTAGATATTAGTGAGATTCTTTGACATTCAACAGAGGGAACTTTGGGAGGTCAAATGTATATTTATAATAGGTCAAAACTGACAGAATTTTATAAAACAGGACTACAGATTTTGAGAAAGATCAAACTTCTGATTCCCATATATTATATTCTTGGATATTAACCAGGGCCCATTAAATAAAGAAAGACAATGCTTTGTAGACAGATAAATAGATAAATATAACCTATGTAGCCATATATATATATATATATATATATATATATATATATATAATCACAACTGTGTATAGAAATATATATATATATATATATGTATGTATATAGTTCTTCAGAATATCAGAGTTGGAAGAGACCTCAGAGGTTATCAAATCCAAATTTTACCTGAACAGGAATTTCCTGTTATTTGACTTCAACCCTTTGATATCAGTAATGGGAAATATAATACTTTTTTACATCAGACAATTCCACTTTGATGTAGTTTTAAATCGTTAGGAAATTTTTATTCATACCAAGCTTTTCTCACATGAATCTCTTCCACTCTTCTATTTTTAGTTCTGCCTTCTACAGCCAATTTAACTTCATTAATTATAAGATACAATTTGTCACTACTCCATTCTTTAAAATAACATGTTGCAGTGGAGAATGGGGAGTGTTAGTCTTCTGATGTAACTATGTTTCCCACCTCTAAAAGGGAACATAATACTGGGAGGCTCTTAGACAAAATATTGATGCATTGGTCTACTCTGTCCTGTTACAAGCAAGTGGATCAGCAGATTAGGTGTAAGACATCCAGCACAAATGTAAAAGGCAAATAGCGAGTCGCTCAAGCCCAGAATAATGCAGGACCTGGTCCTACATGCCCTGAATTGGAAGTCAGTCAGCACACTGGCCCAGGGCAAAATATAGCAGTTGTCACCTGTAGAGGAAATTTGGGAAAATCTCCCCTTTGCCCTAAGAGCAGACCTCAACCTTTAAAAAAATATAAGCAAAAAAAGCACAAAGAAGTCTGACCATAGATAGCTTTTAGGGAGAAAGAAAAGAAGAGATTTCAAACCTTGAGTATCCTAAAGGCAAGTCTTCTCCAGATAAAGCCCCATATCATGGTATGAGTTGGTCCCCTTCTCACAAGTTTCTCTTGGAAGAATTCAAAAAAGATCTTAGAGAGTTAAAAGAAAAATAGGGAAAATAAATGAAAACTTGACAAGACAGTTTGGGAAAAGAAACAAAGAAATTATCTGAAGGAAATTCCTTTTAAAATGATTTACTGAAATGAAAAAAATTCATATAATTCTTTACAAAATAGATTTGATGAAATGCAAAGTGCATATAACTCCTTACAAAATAGATATGAAAAAGAAACCAATTCATTGAAAAACAGAATTCACAAAATGGGGGAAAAATCATATGAACAAAAGAACACATTTAAAAGTTAAATTGAACAAACACAAAAGGAGAGAAAAAAAAAGCTAACTAAAGAAAATTCACTAAAAATTAGAATTAAACAAATGGAAGTGAATTATTCAAAAAGACTTCAAGAATCAGTCAAACAAAAAAAGAAATAAAAAACTGAAGAAAATGAAAAATACCTTTGGAAAAACAACTGATTTACAAAATAGTTCTAGGAGAGACAATCTAACAATTATTGTACTTCCTGAAAACCATGATGAAAAAAAGAAAGCAGATATCATCTTTCTGGATATCATCAAAGAAAACTGACCTGATGTCTTAGAACCAAAGGGTAAAATAGCCATTGAAAGAATTCACTTATCACCTTTTGAAAGACATCCCAAATAAAAACTTTAAGAAACATCATAGCTTAATTTCAGAATTATCTAATCAAGGGGAAAATATTGTAAGGAAGCAGGAGGAAACAGTTTGAATACTGAGGAGGCACAAGCAGGATTACCCATAACCTAGCAGTTTCTACTTTAAAGGATCAAAGGACATGAAATCTGATATTTTGGAAGGCAAAGGAATTTGGATTGCAGCCAAAAATCAACTATCCAGAAAAATTGAGTATTATCTTTCAGGGGAAAAGATACATTCAATGAAACAGATGAAGTCATTTATTTCTGGTGAAAAAAAAAAAAACAGAGCTGAATAGGAAATTTGATCTTCAAATGCAGAACTCAAGAGAAGCATAAAAAGGTAAAAAGAAAAAAAAATATAACTTTCTTTTAAATGTTCAAAAGCTAATATTCCTATATGGGAGGATGGCCTGTTTAATTCTTGAGATCTATTATACTTAGAGATATTCTTATACCTCTTACTTAAAGGGTATACTTAGAGGGTTCACGTATAATTTGATACTGTTGTGATGATTAAAAAAACTAGAGAAGGAAAGGTGATTCTACTTGAAGAAGAGGAAAATGAAATTAAAATGTTGTAAATTAGATCACATGAAGAGACAAAAATGATCTATTGCAATTGAGGGAAGGAAGAGAATGGGAATGAGCATTATGTGAATCTTACTCTCATCAGATATAATTAAAAAGAGAGAATATCAGACACATTTAACTTCACAGAAAAGCTTTTTTCACCCTATAGGGAAGTAGGAGGGAATGGGTAAAGGAAAGAAAAAAGTTTAACTGGGGGAAAACAAGATAGCAGAAAATACAGAGTTAGTCATTTTAACTATGAATGTGAATGAGATGAACTCTCCCATTAAAAGGAAGCAGATAGCAAATTGGAATAAAAGCCAGAATCCTGCAATATGTTGTTTTCAAAGAAACACATTTGAAGCAGAGTGATACATTCAGAGTAAAGGTAAAAGGCTGGAGCAGAATCTATTATGCTTCAGGGGAAATGAAAAAAGCAGGGGTAGTGATCCTAATCTCAAATAAAGCAAAAGAAAAAATAGATCTAATTAAAAGAGATAAGAAAGAAAACTACATCGTATTTAAAATATCATGGATCAAAGGTTCTGATAAAGGCCTCATTTCCAAAATATATAGAGAATTAACTCTAATTTATAAAAAATCAAGCCATTCTCCAATTGAAAAATGGTCAAAGGATATGAACAGACAATTCTCAGATGAAGAAATTGAAACTATTTCTAGTCATATGAAAAGATGATCCAAGTCATTATTAATCAGAAAAATGCAAATTAAGACAACTCTAAGATACCACTACACATCTGTCAGATTGGCTAAGATGACAGGAAAAAAATAATGATGATTGTTGGAGGGGATGCGGGAAAACTGGGACATTGATGCATTGTTGGTGGAGTTGTGAACGAATCCAACCATTCTGGAGAGTAGTTTGGAACTATGCTCAAAAAGTCATCAAACTGTGCATACCCTTTGATCCAGCAGTGTTACTACTGGGCTTATATCCCAAAGAGATCATAAAGAATGGAAAGGGACCTGTATGTGCATGAATGTTTGTGGCAGCCCTTTTTGTAGTGGCTAAAAACTGGAAACTGAATGGATGTCCATCAGTTGGAGAATGGCTGAATAAATTGTGGTATATGAATATTATGGAATATTACTGTTCTGTAAGAAATGACCAACAGGATAATTTCAGAAAGGTCTGGAGAGACTTACACGAACTGATGCTGAGTGAAATGAGCAGGACCAGGAGATCATTATATACTTCAACAACAATACTAGATGATGACCAGTTCTGATGGATCAGGCCATCCTCAGCAACGAGATCAACCAAATCATTTCTAATGGAGCAGTAATGAACTGAACTAGCTATGCCCAGAAAAAGAACTCTGGGAGATGACTAAAAACCATTACATTGAATTCCCAATCCCTATATTTATGCACACCTGCATTTTTGATTTCCTTCACAAGCTAATTGTACAATATTTCAGAGTCTGATTCTTTTTGTACAGCAAAATAACGTTTTGGTCATGTATACTTATTGTGTATCTAATTTATATTTTAATATATTTAACATCTACTGGTCATCCTGCCATCTAGGGGAGGGGGTGGGGGGGGTAAAAGGTGAAAAATTGGAACAAGAGGTTTGGCAATTGTTAATGCTGTAAAGTTACCCATGCATATATCCTGTAAATAAAAGGCTATTAAATAAAAAAAAAATATCATGGATAGTGAAGTTATCTCAATACTAAACATACATGCACCAAGTGGTATAGCATCCAGATTCCTAAAGGAGAAGTTAAGTGAACTGCAAGAATAATTAGACAGCAGGATTATAATAATGGGGAATCTCAATTTTGCTCTCTCAGAACTAGATAAATCAAACCACAAAATAAGTTAAAAAAGAAGATAAAGAGGTAAATAGAATTCTAGAAAAGTTAGATATGAAAGATCATTGAAGAAAATTGAATGGATACAGATTAGAATATACTTCATTTCTTGGCAGTACATTGAACCTCTATAAAATTGACTATATAATAGGTGCAAAAACTTTAAAATCAAAGGCAGAAAGGCAGAAATAATAAATGCATTTTTTCACATCATGATGCAATAAAAATACATGCAATAAAAGGCCAGGGGAAAGTAGACCGAAAATAATTGGAAACTATATAATCTAATCCTAAAAAATGAGTGGATGAAACAATAAATCATAGACACAATCAAGAAATTCATCTAGCAGAATGATAATAATGAAGCTACTTAACAATTTTTTATTTTTTATTAAAGATTTGTATTTACAAAGCATATGCATGGGTAATTTTCCCAACACTGACCCTTGGAAAATCTTGTGTTCCCTCCTTTCCCCACCCTCTCCCCTAGGTGACAGGTAGTCCAATACATATTAAATATGTTGAAATACATGTTAAATACAATATACATATTTATTATTGTTGCATATTAAACATACAATTGATTACACAGTTATCTTACTGTACAAGAAAAATCAGATCAAGAAGGAAGAAAAAGAAAAACTGAGAAAGAAAACAAAATGCAAGTGTATAACAACAGAAAGAGTGAAAATGTTTATTGAGTTCCACACTCTGTTCCCATGGTTACTAAATGACTTAAATAGTGCCATTTTTGGGTGTAGATGGTTTTCTTCATAACTGAACAAGTGGAATTGATTTAAATCATCTCAATATTGAAGAGAGCCATGTCCATCAGAATTGATTTTCATATAGTCTTATTGCAGGGTATAATCTCCTGGTTCTGATCACTTAGTTCATGTAGGTCTCTCCAAGCCTCTCTGAAATCATCTTGTTGGTTGTTTCTTACAGAATAATACTATTCCATAGCATTCATATACTATAATTTATTCAGCCATTCTTCAAATGATGGACATATTGGAAATAATCATTCCTTAAATGTTTAGCAGAATTCACATGGAAATCCATGTGATTCCATGTTTCCATTTTCTTGCCACTAAAAAGAGGGCTGCTAGAAACAGTTTTACACATGTGTGTACCTTTCTCTCCTTTAAGATATCTTTGGGATATAATCCTAATAGAAACACTGCTGGATGAAAGCAATCTACCAAAATTTATGGAATGCTGCCAGAGCAGTTCTTAGGGGATATTTTATATCTCTTGATGCTTACTTGAATGAAATAGAGAAAGAGAAGATCAGTGAATTGAGTTTGCAACTAAAGTAGCAAGAAAAAAAGAATAAAAAAAATTAACACCAAATTTGTAATTCTGAAAAAAGGAGAGAGTAATAAAATTAAATATTAGTAAACTATTGAATTAATAAACAAAGCTAAGAGTTGGTTTTATGAAAAAACAAAATAGATAAACTTTTAGTTAATTTGATTAGAAAAAGAAAAGAAGAAAATCAAACTGTTAGTATCAAAAATGAAAGAGGAGAGTTTTCTACCAATGAAGTGGAAATTAGAGCAATAGTTAAGTGTTATTTGGCCCAAATCTATGTTAATGAATCTGATAATCTTACAAAAATATAGATTTTCCAGGTCAACAGAAGAAAAAATAAATTACTTAAATAGTGCCATTTGACAATAGATAAATAAACAAATAACAAGCTATTGATCAACTCACTAAGAAAAAAATTCTAGGGATGGATGGATTTCCATGTGAATTCTGCTAAACATTTAAGGAATGATTATTTCCAATATTATGCAAAATTTTGAAAAAAAATAAGGAAAGAGGACTCTTATCAAATTCCTTTTATGATATAGATATGGTGCTGATAATTAAACCAGGAAAGGTTAAAACAGAAAAAGAAAATTATATGCCAATTTCTCTAATCAATATTGATGGAAAAATCTTAAATAAAATATTAGCAAACAGTTTACAGAAAGTCATCTCCAGGATAATATATTATGACCAAGTAGGATTTATACAAGAAATGCAGGGGCTGGTTCAATGTTGGGAAAACTGTTAGCATCATCGATTGTATCAATAACCAAAGTAACAAAAAACACCCATGATTATCTCAATAGATTCAGAAAAAGCATTTGATGAAATCCAACTCCCATTCCTATTGAAAACACTAAAGATTATAGGAATAAATGTTTTTCTTAAAATGATCAAAGGCATCTAATTAAAACCATCAGCAAGCATCATATGAAATGGGGATCAACTAGAACTATTCCAAATAAGATCAAGCATGAAACAAGATTGCCCACCATCATCACTGCTATTCAGTATTGTGTTAGAAATGTTTGCTTGGGCAGTGACAAAATAAAATAAGATTAAAGGAATTAGAGTTTGTAATGAAGAAACCAAATTATGTGCTCTTTGTAGATGATATGATGGCACACTTAGAGAATCCTAGAGAATCAACTAAAAAGTTACTAGAAACAATTCACAACTTTAGCAAAGTTGCAAAAGAAAAATAAATTCACAAAAATCATCAGCATTTTTATATGCTACCAACAAAGTCCAACAGCAAAAGATACAAAGAGAAATTGCGTTTAATTAACTGTAGATTTTATAGTTACATTATAAAACATTACAAAAATATGAAATTACAAAACACTCTCCACACAAATAAAGTCAGATCTAATCCATTGGAAAAATGTCGTGTTCATGGGTAGGCCATGTGAATATAATTAAAAATATTAATACTACCTAAATTAATCTACTTATTCAGTGCCATACCAATCACACTCCCAAGAAATTATTTTACAGATCTAGAAAAATAATAACAAAATTCATCTGGAAGAACACAATCTCAAGAATTTCAAGGGAATTAATGAAAAAATGCAAAGGAAAGTGGCCTAGCTGTAGACGTAAATATAGATTTAAAACTGTATTATAAAAAATCAGTACTGGTTTGGCACTGGTTAAGAAATTGAGTAGTTGGAGCAGCTAGGTGGCACAGTGGATAGAGCACCAGCCCTGAACTAAGGAGATCTTGAGTTCAAATCTAACCTCAGAGCTTAACACTGTCTAGCTGTGTGACCCTGGGCAAGTCGTTTAACCCCAATTGCCTCAGCAAAAAATTAAAAAAAAATTGAGTAGTCCATCAATGAATAGGTTAAGTTTATGGAATAAAACAGTGAATGACTATAATAATCTAGTGTTTGACAAGCCCAAAGAACCTGGCTTTTGCTATAAGAATTCACTATTTGACAAAAACTTATGAAAACATTGCTGGTTAGTATAGCAGAAACTAGCCATTGATCTATACCTAACAATGTATAACAAGATAAGGTTAAAATGGATTCATGATTTTCACATAAAGAGTATTATAGGCAAATTAGAAGAATATAGGACAGTTTATTTCTCAGATCTGTGGAGAAAGAAGTAATTTTTGGCTAAAAAGGAACAGGAGTACATAACTGAACACAAAATAGATAGTTTTGATTATATTAAATTAAAAAGTTTTTGTACAAACAAAACAAATGCAGACAAGATTAGAAGGGAACTAATAAACTGGGAAAACATTTTTACATTCAAGGGTTCTGATAATATGTATTAGTGTTCTAAAATATACAAATAAAATATATAAAGGATTCTAAAATATATAGCAAATTTACTCAAATTTATAAGAATCCAAGCCATTCTCCAATTGATAGTCAAAGAAAACTAACAGAAAATTTTCAGATGAAGAAATTGAAAACATTTCTTGTCATATAAAACAGTGTTCTAAATCACTGATCAGAGAAATGCAAATCAAGTCAACTTTGAGATATTACTACACACCTCTCAGATTGACTATGATGACAGGAAAAGATAATGACAAATGTTGGAGGGGATGTGAGAAAACTAGAACATTAATACATTGTTGTTGGAGTTGTGAACCATTGTAAATAGTTCAATGTAAACCATTCTGGAGAACAATTTAGAACTATGCCCAAAGGGCATCAAACTGTGCATATCCTTCTATCCTGCAGTTTTTCTACTGGACTTTTATCCCAAAGAGATCATAAAGGAGGGAAAGGGACCCGCATGTGCAAAAATGTTTCTGGTAGCCCTTTCTGTTGTAAGAAACTGGAAACTGAGTAAATACACACCAGTTGGAGTATGGCTGAATAAATTATGTTATATGAATGTTATGGAATATTAATTTTTTATAAGAAATGATCAGCAGGATGATTTCGGAGAAACCCGGAAAGACTTGCATGAACTGATGCTAAATGGCATGAATAGAACCAGGAGATCATTGTACATCGTAACAACAAGATTATATGATGATCAATTCTGATGGGTGTGGTCTTGTGATGAAGAGGGCCATCTATACTGTAGAGAAGACTGTGAGAATTGACTATAGATTATAGAATATTTTTTTCACTTTTTTGTTGTTTGCTTGCATTTTGTTTTCTTTCTCATTTCCCCCGTTTTGATCTGATTTTTCTTTTGCAACATGAAAACTGTAGAAATGTATATATAAGAATTGTACAACTTTAACATATGTTGGATTACCTGCCCTCGAGTGGTGGGTGTGGGAGTAAGGGGCCAGAACATACCAGACCTCTGGATTCAGGGTTAAAACAGTCTGAATTTGGATATTGACTTTGTACTTTTGAGAATCAATTACTTAAATCTTTCTAGGATGCAGATACAAGACAACAAAACTAGAAGAGCATTCATGTGTTCCAGAAGTAAAAGTAGGTGTGTTAGGGAATGATCAAACTTTCACAATTTTCTTTAAAATTTAGTTTAAACTGATGTCTTCTTGTGAAAGCTTTTTGAAGGTTTAAGGAGGGTCCATTTGAAATTGTATTAAAAACAAAACAAAACAAAAAAAAAAAACACGGGCAAAACTCCGGCAAATTACTTAGATCAATTGAATTGAAATGCTACTAAGATATTCCACTGACAACATAAGTTCAGCAGTTCAACTCCATTCATTAACTCCCCTAGTTTGCTACTTTCTGACTTCCCTTTCTTTTTTTAAAAAACAACATTCTATAAGTCTACTTGCTTACCCGTTAGCCAGCTGTCACTCTTACTAATTCCAGCTATTCACTAAATTTCTAGCTTCTCCATTCTATTCTCTCTACCAGAATATATGTATCTAATGGATTTTAACACACACACACACACAGAGTATTGTGTACAGTGATAAGATAATTGCTTTTAAAATTAGAGACTTAGGTACAAATTATGGCAATATCACTTACTACTTATGTAATCTTGGGCTAATAATTTTCTAGGCCTTGGTCTGTCTCATCAATTAGAAAATGAGGACATTTGACCAGATAGACCTGTAGTTTCCCTTTTAGTTCTACATCTATGAAAACTGACCAAAGTATGTTTGAGGATCTTTCTAGCTCTAAATATGCTCCTAGTACCCTCTTCTTTTATTCCTGCCACTCTCCAGTGGCTAGATGAGAATTTTATATGTATATATCCAATCATATCACTCATCAGTTTATAAATCTCTATGGGCTTCCCACTGCCTATCTACTTACCATGAATTAGTTTAATAGTCAAGACTTTCCAAAATTTGGTTCCAGGTCCAACATGTCTCCTCCACAGTATGGCATATGATATGTTTCTTGAAATTATATGATCACTGAAAAATAGATGTAGAGATGTATTTTATATAACGTATAGTGAATTAGATCTAATTATAGCTAGTTGGAGAGAGACTTAATCATTGATTTTCTTACCTAGGGAAAAAGCATCAAACATACATATATCAACATATACATACATATTAAAATTTTTCCCCTGAGGCAGTTGGGGTTAAGTGACTTGTCCAGGGTCATACAGCTAGGAAGTGTAAAATGTCTGAGGTCAGATTTGAACTTAGGTCCTCCTGATTTCAGGGCTAGTGCTCTATCCACTGTGCCACCCAGCTGTCCATACATATTAACTTTTAAAACTAAATTTAGTTGGGGGGTGGAGCCAAGATGACAGAGAAAGCACATGCGACTTTGTAGGCTCTCTAATAACCTCATGACCAACATTTAATTCAGCGTCAAAAAATAGTGATTGACTGGCAAAAGTCATGAAGACTTGAAGTACAACTCACCAGCTGAAGATAATCTGGCATTTCATCAGAAAAGGGTTTGTCCTGAGGAGCTGAGGAAAAGATGAGCACAAGTAGGGAGAGAACTAGAGGCAAGCATATTGTGCAGACCAGGCAGGAAGGATCTCTGTGGTTAGAAAATTACAGAGACTACACTAGCATAGATTGATTTCTCTGCCCTGTTTACAAAACAGCAGATCAACAGAGAATTCAAAGCCACTCTAAAAAAATACCAGATCCTAACAGGATCTGGCTTTACCCACCCAAAACCAACCAGAAGCACAGATCGCAGCACAATCTTCAGCCCCAACCCGCAGTATGGAGCTTTTCCTTGGAGCAGTTACAAACCTGCACAGCAGTGGGGCACAGCCCCAGGAAGCCTATAATCTGCACAGTGGGGAGCTCGGGCAATAGAACTTTCGCAGGGCGATTTGCTTCCGGGCAGAGACACTTCGTGTTTGAGCGGGGCTATTCAGTGGTCAGCTGCTAACACCCACAGCCCCAAGGTGGGCTTTGGCCTGGGGTAGTGACACTTTCACTGCTTAGTCTCTAGCTTTAGGACAGTCGCTAAAACACACAGCGGGGTTCTCCACTAGGCACTGGCATAGCTCAACAGTGCTGAATCACTTCTGGTTGGGGGGAGGGAGGAACTTTTGCCAAGAGCACTCCCATACCTCGCTGCCTGAAGCCTGCTTACATCTTTCCCTGCTTTGCAGAGGAAGCTGGTAACCCCCTTGCCCTGAAGGCAGACCCTAAAGGTTTTTTAAAATGAGTAAAAAAATTAAAAGGATAATTGATAGCTTCTATACAGAAAAAGAACAAGTTTGCAACCCAAGGAGACTAATAGCAGTCTCCAGACAATATCCCAAAGTGGAATGCTACCTGTCCCCTTTTACATAACGCTCTCCTAGAAGAGACCATTAAAAGTCTCAAAAGAGAGTTAGAAGAAAAATGGGGAAAGGAAAGAGAAGATTTGCAAGAAAGTAATAACTTGCTGAAATATGAATTGGAAAAGATAAAAAATTCCCAGGAAGTGCAGGAAAACAGAATTTGTGAATTGGAAAAAGTAAAAAAATTCAAGAAAGTAAGAATTATGAATTGGAAAAGATAAAGAATTCACTAGAAAGTAGGATTTGTGAACTGGAAAAAGAAAATAATTCACTAAAAAAAAAAAAATTAGTGAAATGGAAAAAAATTCCATAGAGCAAAATAATTCATTTAAAAACTCAATTGGACATATACAAAAAGTTTAAAAAGCTAATGAAGAAAATAACTCATTAAAAATCAGAACTGAACAAGTAGAAACCAATGATTCATTGAGACAGCAAGAATCAGTAAAGCAAAACCAAAAAAAAAAATGATAAATTGGAAAAACAAAACCATGAAATATATACTTGGAAAAATGATAGACCTGGAAAATAGATCTAGGAGAGATAATCTATTATTGGTCTTTCTGAAAATTATGATGAAAAAAGGAGCCTAGATACTATTTTACAGGAAATCATCAAAGAGAATTGTCCAGAGGTGATATAATCAAGAAGGTAAAATAGGCATTGAAAGAATTCATCAAACACCTTCTGAAAAAGACCCTAAAATAAAAACTCCAAGGAATATTGTGGCCAAATTTCAGAACTATCAGATTAAGGAAAAAATATTACAAGCAGCCAGAAAAAAACAATTCAAATACTGAGGTGCCACAATAAGGATCACCCACAATCTGGCTGCCTCCACATTAAAGGATCAAAGGGCCTGGAATATGATATTCCAAAAAGCAAAAGAACTTGGAATGCAGCCAAGAATAAACTACCCAGCTAAGCTGAGAATTTTCTTCCAGGGAAGAAGATAGACATTTAATGAAACAGATGAATTCCTTTTGTTTCTAAGGAAAAAAACCAGAACTAAACAAAAAAATTGATATCCAACCACAGGACTCAAGAGAAGCAGAAAAGATAAAAGGAACTCTTGAGAATTTTATTTCTATTTTGGATATACAAAAAGACTAGATATATATTCTGATTTTACTGATATGACATAAAAAAGGGGAAGTAGAAATGGAAAAGGGATAATGTCAAAAAAGGGAGAAAGGGGGTATAAAAAAGGAAACTACATTCCCATGAAGAGGCAAAGGAAACTTATCATATCCAAGGTTATTTAGAGAGGGGGAGGAACATTGTGTGAAAAATATTAGAACAATGAAACCTATGATTCACTATCACTATGGATATTGGAGTTGGGGCACATTTGGGTTGGGGTGTGATGGGGACAACAATCAGAATCACATCAATACCATAAGCGAATTAGGAGAGAAGGAATAGTTTGTCTGTCAGATCAATGGAGAATGGAGGAATTTATAACCAAGCAAGATATAAAACATTATGAAATGCAAAATCCCACTTTCACCTTTCCTTTGAATTTTGATTTCATTGACTTTGCCCGTGCAAAACCTTTCTAATTCAACATATTTATAACAACTCTTTTTGTGGTAGCAAAGAATTGTAACTTAAAAGAATGCCCATCAATTGGGGAATGACTGAACAAATTGTGCTATATGAATGTAATGGGATGCTATTGTGCTACAAAAAATGATGAGCATATTTCAGAAAAACCTAGAAAGATTTACATGAACTGATGCTAAGTGAAGTGAGCTAAATGAGATCACTCTACACAGTACAGTAACATTATGTAAAGGTCAACTATGATTGACTTAGCTCCTTCTCAGCAATACAACAATTTAATACATTTTCAATTGACTCATGAAGGAAAATGCTATCCATATCCAGGGAAAGAACTGTGGAGCTTGAATGCAGAATGAAATATACTATTTTCACATTTTTGTTGCCTTTTCCTTATCAAGGTTTTTCCCTTTTGTTTTGATTCTTCTTTTATAGTATAACTAATGTAGAAATATGTTTAGTATGATTGTACATGTATTGTCAATATCAAATTGCTTATCATCTTGGGAAGTAGGTGGAGAGGGAGAGAAGGAGGGAGAAAAAATTACAACTCAAAATCTTATAAAAGTGAATGTGGGAAACTATGTCTACATGTAACTGGAAAAAATGCTTTTAATGGATAAAAAGAAAATAAGTATGAGTAGGAAGAGTCGGATATTTAGAAGAACACTAAAGAGAGAAGAATCATTAAACAATGAGTGAAGAGAGACTATAAAGGAAGACTTGTCAATGTCAGAAATCAGAACAAAGTCACAAAACAATGAAGACTGATAAAAGTCTATAAAACTGGGCAATTTAAAGATCATTGGAAACTTCAGAGAGAGAAGTTTCAGTTGACTAATGAGGTCACAAGTCAAATTTAAAATGATTGAAAAGTGAAAGGAGAGGACTTGGAGGAAAAAGGTGTTAATAGCTTTTATTGACCTCTAAATAAAAACAATTGACTGGGAATTTTTCATTCATTGATTTATTCAATGAATAATCAAAACATTTTCAGTACCAGCTATGTTTAACAACTAGGGAGAGATGTAGTAGGAAGCACATTACAAAGCTGAATAAAGTCCCTGATCTAAAAGGCTTTTCAGTTAACTAGGCCAGCTAGGTAGTTCAGTCCATAGAGTTCCAGGCTGGAGTCAGGAAAATTCATCTTTCTAAGTCAAAATATGGCCTAAGACTATATTACCTTAAGCAAATCATTTAACCCTGTTCGTCTCCATTTCTTCATTTGTTAAACAAGCTAGAAAAGGAAATGATAAACTATTCCAGTTTATCTGCAAAGAAAACTGCAAATCTGGTAATGGAGAGTCAGGAAATATAAAACAATTGCAGCCATACAATTAATTAGAAGTGACTGTCATTCTTTTTATAAGAATATCTATTCTTATAATAGCTTAGAAAGCTAAGATCATTGGCAAACTGACTGACTATAGTTACTGTAATTCTAATCATGAAACAAAGCAGATCTAATCAGCATATGTGTTTCATTTAAATAGGTAGTTATCAGCTTCACTATCATATTATTCTCCTCTACCCCCAATTGTAGCTCTGGTGCACTCATGTTCCCTCTAGCCACTTCATGTTACCCTGGGGGTCTATGTCTCCCCAAGGGGTCTCATATCTCAAGGTCTGCCTTTTCTCTCCAACACTTCACCAAACCTAGTTAAATGATTTTTTCTTTAAGATTTGATTTGCATATCCTTCCCATAATTTTTTACTCAAGACTGGGTTAGTCGAAGCACCATTACTTCTTTTTAATGATAAGGACACATATAACTGGTACTAGGACCATGACAGTACTATGGAAGGAATCAGAACTGATTTTAGGTTGTTCTTCTTGGCATGTGCCCACATCTGCCAGGACCCTTTTGCTTCCCCACTTTGCTTTCCTATCCTATGTATTTTCCCAGTGACAACATGCATTTTATTCAAGCTATGATTTGACCTTGAAGCCTCATTTCCAATTTTCAGTGAGGTTTCAGTGCAGGCTAACAAACTGCAGTATTGGATCATGAGTTTTGAGCCAAATTGCACCATGAGGCTATTTCTCATGAAGATAAAGCTTGAGACCTTTTTTTGCCAGTAAATCTTTGTTGCCAAGAGCTAAATAGTTATTTGGAGGACTCCTAAAATAATGATTCTTGTCATTGTTCTGAGAAAGAGATTTATTTTTTTTAAAAATGGGTAATGTTATTCCCCAGTTTTCCTCCATTGTTCTTCTCTTTTCCATCTGACTGGGCTGGTAGCTTTTTTGTTTGCCTTATGAGTCAAAAACTGCTGTACACATAATCATATTCAGTTACACAGGTAGTGAGAATTTGACTGCAAGATAAATAAATAAATAAATATGGACTCAGAGTGAAGTAATTGGTTTTCTTTTTTTTTTTAGATCCAAATGAACTTTTGGTCCTCTACTCTGCATATAAAAGGCATTCTATTTAATTTAAAGGATATGTTGACCTTTTATAAAGTCATTGATATATATATATATATATTTCTACTTCTATAGACTCTGACACAATAAAGTATAGAACACTTATAAGAAAGCTTTAAAAGATCCTCAGAATTGCAGAATTTCAGAATTGAAAGAGAGCCAAGATGCCATGTAGTCTAACCTATATTTGAACAAAATTAATGCTGATGTAGAGCTTTTAACCAGACAACTCAAAACCTATAAAATATTATTTTAACCTTTTTAATGTTATGGATTTTTTTGGAATTTTGGTGAAATGATGGAGTCCATCTCAAATTTTAAAAGTGTAAAGTAAAACAAAACAATATTAAAATATTATATTGCAATAGTTAACCAAAATTTTAAAAAATATTTTTAGGAATCTCAGATCAGAAAAACAGAGTGTGAGATTATTTTTCCTTTACTGGGGATGTACTCTCATAAGACAGTGATTCTTGGCAATCACTTGACACTATTAATAATCAGGCTTTCCCACACCATCCTTCTGAGGTAGGTTTGAGTAAGCACCTAAGAAGTGAAATGGATGTAATGCTGAACTTGGAATCAGGAAGATGTGAGTTCAAATCTAATCTTAGATATTTACTAGCAGTGTGACTCTGAGCAAATAATTTAGCCTCTTTCTATATCAGTTTCCTCAATTAAAAAAAGATGATAATGGCACCAGATTCCCAGGTTTTTATGAGGATCAAATGAGATAATATTCATAAAAGGATTCCTCCAGCAGATACTTAATAGAACTGTTGTTATCTTTTCACCTCAAGAATCCCTGTCAGATAAGATCCTTGAGGTTAGAGATGACATTTTATTAGAATATTTTATTTATTCATATATTTTTTACAATCAATCAATAAGCATTTATTAAAGTTTATTATGTGTCAACCACTATGCTAAGCACTGAAGACCCCCCAAAAAGAAGAAGAAAGCAGTTCCTGCTCTCAAGAAGCTTATATTCAAATGGGGGAAACATTACTAAACAAAACTAAACTAAATATACATAAGATGCAGATAAAATGAAAGATATCAGGTATTGGTAGAGTATATAATACATAGATGTTTGAGAAATGTTTGCTGAACAAATAAAGAAAGCTTTGGGAGGGGGGGAGATTGACTTTAGAGATCATTAGATATGTACTCTCGCAAGCATATATGTGTGTTTATAAATAAGCTTTAATAGAACTAATTTTCTTTGCCCTTCAAATTTCTAAGTTTCATAAGAATCTCCCAATGAATGATAATATTTTTTCAATGATGTTTCTCAAAAACAGCTTAACTTTTGCATTGTTAATAAGACTTTTCCAGAATCTGTTAAAATACAGTGCTGATTTTTAAATAGATTTAAAATTTTCTCTGCATTTTATTAGTACAGTTTACCCAATTCTTAAACAGAGATTGCTATGCTACTGAGATGAGCCCCATGCTGTAGTTCATTCTTTATCATAGCACATGACAATTTTCACCTAAAACAAATTTTGGTGGAGCTCAGAACTCATAATTCAAATATTTGGTGAATCTGATGTAATAGCTTTTCCTCTCATTGATATAGATGGAGGATAGGGTGAGAGAATTCTGGAGTTTATATTACTTCTTTCAATTACCTGTAGTATCTTTTAAAATAAGTTATAATACACAATTAAGACTATGAAGATATCTGATGATGCAGTAAATCACACCCACTGAAATTACCGTTATGTCAAACTGACTTCCCAATTTCACTGCGATAATGCTTTTCTCAAATGAAACACTTTTAACACACTCTCTTGGATCCATACATCCTGTCTCTCCCACTGATCAAACACTAGCCCTGAAGCTACTTCTTAACAATATTGAGCAGATCCAGAATATTGTAGATAAGTAACTTCCTCTGTAATCTCAAGTGCCAAATGTAATGTTCTGGTTTAGCTTTCTGAAGGTTCTCCAAATGGACCTTGGTTTCAGCAGAGTAATCACCACGATAATAGTCAGGGATAATGTCTAAAGTCTTTATTATCTCCTTCATAGTCTGTTTACTTTACCTGGGGCTGGGCTAGCTTTCTGGAGGACATTCACTTGGGCCCTGGTCTTTTTTTTTGTTGTTGTTGTAGAATGTAACTTTATTTATTTATTTTTCTATTTTTCTATTTTTTTTTAAATTGTAACTTTTGATTGACAGAACATATGCCTGGGTAGGAATTTTTTTTTACAACATTATCCCTTGCACTCACTTCTGTTCCAACTTTTCGCTTCCCTCCCTCCACCTCCTCGCCTAGATGGCAAGCAGTCTTATACATGTTAAATATGTTATAGTATATCCTAGATACAATATATATGTGAAGAACCAAACATTTCTCTTCTTGAACAGGAAGAATTGGATTCAGAAGGTAGAAATAACCTGGGAAGAAAAACAAAAATGCAAATTGTTTACATTCATTTTCCAGTGTTCTTTCTTTGGGTGTAGCTGCTTCTGTCCATCATTGATTAACGGGAACTGAATTAGATCTTCTCTTTGTTGAAGATAACCATTCCATCAGAATCCATCCTCATACAGTATTGTAGTTGAAGTATATCATGATCTCCTGGTTCTGCTCATTTCACTTAGCATCAGTTCATGTAAGTCTCTCCAATCCTCTCTGTATTCATCCTGCTGGTCATTTCTTACAGAACAATAATATTCCATAACATTCATATACCACAAGTTACCCAGCCATTCTCCAATTCATGGGCATCCATTCATTTTCCAGTTTCTAGCCACTACAAACAGAGCACATACAAGTTCCTTTCCCTTCTTTAATATCTCTTTGGGGTATAAGCCCAGTAGTAGTACTGCTGGATCAAAGGGTATGCACAGGTTGATAACTTTTTGGGCATAATTCCAGATTGCTCTGCAGAATGGTTGGATTAGTTCACAACTCCACCAAAAATGCATCAGTGTTCCAGTTTTCCTGCATCCCGTCCAACATTCATCATTATTTTTTCCTGTCATCTTAGCCAATCTGACAGGTGTGTAGTGTTATCTCAAAGTTGTCTTAATTTGCATTTCGCTGATCAAAAGTGATTTGGAACACTTTCATATGAGTGGAAATAGTTTCAATTTCATCATCTGAAAATTGTCTGTTCATATCCTTTGACCATTTATCAGTTAGAGAATGGCTTGATTTCTTATAAATTAGAGTCAATTCTCTATATATTTTGGAAATGAGGCCTTTATCAGAACCTTTAACTGTAAAAATGTTTTCCCAGTTTGTTGCTTCCCTTCTAATCTTGTTTCCATTAGGTTTGTTTGTACAAAGGCTTTTTAATTTGATATAATAAAAATTTTCTATTTTGTGATCAATAATGTTCTCTAGTTTATCTTTGGTCACAAATTTCTTCCTCCTCCACAAGTCTGAGAGGTATACTATCCTATGTTCCTCTGATTTATTTATAATCTCGTTCTTTATGCCTAAATCATGGACCCATTTTGATTTTATCTTGATATATGGTGGTAAGTGTGGGTCCATGCCTAATTTCTGCCATACTAATTTCCAGTTTTCCCAGCAGTTTTTGTCAAATAATGAATTCTTATCCGAAAAGTTAGGATCTTTGGGTTTGTCAAACACTAGATTGCTATAGTTGACCATTTTGTCTTGTGAACCTAACCTATTCCACTGATCAACTAATATATTTCTTAGCCAATACCAAATAGTTTTGGTGACTGCTGCTTTATAATATAGTTTTAGATCAGGTACAGCTAGGCCACCCTCATTTGATTTTTTTTTTTATTAATTCCCTTGAGATTCTTGACCTTTTGTTCTTCCATATGAATTTTGTTGTTATGTTTTCTAGTTCATTAAAATATTTGCTTGGGAGTCTGATTGGTATAGCACTAAATAAATAGATTAGTTTAGGGAGTATTGTTGCCTTTATTATATTCGCTCGGCCTATCCAAGAACACTTAATATTTTTCCAATTATTTAAATCTGACTTTATTTGTGTGGAAAGTTTTTTGTAATTTTATTCATATAAATTCTGAATTTCCTTTGGTAGATAGATTCCCAAATATTTAAAGTATCGACAATTATTTTGAATGGAATTTTTCTTTGTATCTCTTGCTGTTGGATTTTGTCGGTGATGTATAAAAATGCTGAGGATTTATGGGGATTTATTTTGTATCCTGCAACATTGTTAAAGTTATGAATTATTTCTACTAGCTTTTTAGTAGAATCTCTGGGGTTCTCTAGGTATACCATCATATTATCTTCAAAGAGTGATAGTTTGGTTTCCTCATTACCTACTCTGATTCCTTTAATCACTTTCTCGACTTTTATTGCCAAGGCTAGCCTTGGCATTTCTAATACAATATTGAATAATAATGGTGATAGTGGACAACTTTGTTTCACTCCTGATCTTACTGGGAAAGGTTCCAGTTTTTCCCCATTTTACATATGATGCTTAGTGATGGTTTTAAATATATGTTCCTGACTATTTTAAGGAAAAGTCCATTTATTCCTATACTCTCAAGTGTTTTTATTAGGAGTGCATGTTGGATTTTATCCAATGCTTTTTCTACATCCATTCAGATGATTATATGGTTTTTGTTAATTTGGTTATTGATATAGTCAAATATGCTAATAGTTTTCCTAATATTGAACCAGCCCTGCATTCCTGGCATAAATCTTATTTGGTCATAGTGTATTATCCTAGGGATGGTTTTCTGTAATCTTTTTGCTACTATTTTATTTAAGATTTTTGCATCAATATTCACTAGGGAGATTGGTCTATGCTTTTCTTTCTCTGCTTTCAACCTTCCTGGTTTAGGTATCAGTACCATGTTTGTGTCATAAAAGTTATTTGATAGGACTCCTTCAATCCCTATTTTTTCAAATAGTTTATATTAGCATTGGAGTTAATTGTTCTTTAAATGTTTGGTAGAATTCACATATAAATCCATCTGGTCCTGGGGATTTTTTCTTAGAGAGTTGGTTAATAGCTTGTTCCATTTCTTTTTCTAAAATGGGACTGCTTAGTCTGTTTACTTCTTCTTCTGTTAATCTGGGCAAGCTATATTTTTGAAGGTATTCTTCCATTTCATCTAAGTTACCGAATTTATTAGATAAAAGTTATCAAAAATATTGGTAAAAAATTTATTGGTTGGGCAAAGTAACTCCTTATTATTTCTCTAATTTCCTTTTCATTGGTGGAAAATTCTCCCTTTTCATTTTGAAGACTAACAATTTGATTTTCCTCTTTTCTTTTTTAAATCAAATTTACTTAAGGTTTGTCTATTTTGTTGTTTTTTTAATAGAACCAACTCCTAATTTTATTAATTAATTCAATGTTTTTTAACTTTTAGTTTTATTGATTTCTCCTTTTATTTTTAGAGTTTCAAGTCTAGTGTTTGACTGGGGGTTTTTAATTTGTTCCTTTTCTAGCATTTTTAGTTTCAAGCCCAATTCATTGACCTTCTCTTTCTCTATTTTATGCAAGTAGGCCTCTAGAGATATGAAATTTCCCCTTATTACCACTTTGGCTGCATTCCATACATTTGGTATGATATCTAATTATTGTCATTTTCTTGGGTGAAATTATTAATTATGTCTGTGATTTGCTGTTTCACCCAATCATTCTTTAGTATGAGATTGTTTAGTTTCCAATTATTTTTTCATCTATTTTCCCCTGGCTTTTTATTGAATGTAATGTTCATTGCATTGTGGTCTGCAAAGGATGCATTTACTATTTCTGCCTTACTGCATTTGAGTTTGAGCTTTTTATGTCCCAATATATTGTCAGTTTTTTATAGGTTCCATGAACTGCTGAGAAGAAAGTGTACTCCTTTATATCTTCATTTAGTTTCCTCCAAAGATCTTTCATTTCTAACTTTTCTAGAATTCTATTTACCTCTTTGACTTCTTTCTTATTTATTTTGGGATTTAATTTATCTAATTCTGAGAGTGCAAGGTTGAGCTCTCCCACTATTATAATTTTGCTGTCTATTTCTTGTAGCTTTCTTAATTCCTTTTTTTAAGAATTTAAATGCTACACCATTTGGTGCATATATGTTTAATATTGATATGCTTCATTATC
The DNA here is from genome assembly GCF_902635505.1 of Sarcophilus harrisii. Lineage (NCBI taxonomy): Eukaryota > Metazoa > Chordata > Mammalia > Dasyuromorphia > Dasyuridae > Sarcophilus > Sarcophilus harrisii. Next base: position 230,223,815 of record NC_045429.1, read on the forward strand.
TGTGCTACCCTTTAGCAAGTTATATTGCCCTTCCTTTTCTCTTTTAATTAGATCAATTTTTGCTTTTGCTTGATCTGAGATCAGGATGGCTACCCCTGCTTTTTGACTTCACCTGAAGCATAGTAGATTCTGCTCCACTCTTTTACCTTTACTCTGTATGTATCACCCTGCTTCAGGTGTGTCTACTGTAAACAACATATTGTAGGATTCTGGCTTTTAATCCATTCTGCTAACTGCTTCCTCTTTATGGGAGAGTTTACCCCATTCATGTTTATGGTTAAAATTGCCAATTCTGTATTATTTGCCATTTATTAACCCCTGTTTATGCTTTTCTCCCTTCCTTTCCTCTTATCCCCCTCCCCGGTATTAAACTTATCAATACCACTTGCTTCTCATAGCCCTCCCTTTTTAATATTCCCCTCCCCACCTTAGAGTTCCTCCCCCTATCTTATTCCTTTTCCTCACTATTTTTGTATTTCCTTCCACTTAGCTTACTCCTTGTCTTTTCACTTTTCCTCTCCTACTTTTCAATGAGGTGAGAGAAGTTTCACCATAAATCGAATATGTCTAATATTTTTCTCTCCAAGCCAATTCTGATGGCAGTAAGATGCACACTATGTTCATCCCCCTCCATTCTATCCCTCAGATATAATAGGTTTCCTTTGCTTCCTCATAAGATGTAGTACCCCCACTTTACCCTTTTCTGGGTACAATTTCCTTTCTGCTTCTAGTTTCTAGAACAAAATATACATGTGTTCTTTATACATCTTTATAGCAGAAATATACTTCCCAATATTTCTTTTTACCTTTTTAGGTTTGTCTTGAGTTCTATATTTGTAGATCAAACTTTTTGTTTAGTTCCAGAGGCCATCTAGTCTCCCTAATGCATGTTTCAGATCAAGAAATTGAGATCCAGGGATGATAAATAGTTTAGCAAAGTTCATATAGGTAGTCAACATCACACATGGAATTTGAGCTTAAGTGAATTAAAAAGTATAAGTAATTAAATAGACTTATAATCACTAAAATCATCAAACAAAATTTTAAAATTATAAAATTATAAAATTACTATCAAGCATTTAATATCAATACACTCTCAATTCTTCTATAGACTTAACACATCACAAAATAAACTACATGGATGCCAGGTTCCAATAAATAGTTAAGCTAACCAATAACAAGAATTGTTTTTTGTTTTTTTTTTACTTGAATTGGATTAAAGGAGAATGATTATATGTATTCACCAAAGCCTTCAGCCCACAGTTTTCCCTCCTTCAGCAACCTCAATCTCACAGATAATCCTATGATTATAGCAGCAAAACATTCATGGAATTCTATACTGGCTAGAAAAGATTTTTCATAGTTTTCTATTTAGAAAAAAGTCCTGCTTTTTTCTTTCTTTCTTTCTTTGTTTGTTTCTTTGTTTGTTTGTTCATTTCTTTCTTTCTTTCTTTCATACAACAAACTAATTGGGAGCACGGTAACTTTTTCCTAATTACAAGTTTATAAGCTTGAATAACTAAACCTGTTTCCCTAAAAATGATCTAAAATTAATATGGTGCTAAGTCAAAATTGTCTATGAAAATTGCCATCAGCCTATTATAAACATGATATCCTATCTTCCCTTAAAATATATATCCATATGATGTACCAATGCATGTGTTTTTCTTTTGCATTTCATTTTTTATGATAATTATAGATTAGGGTTTTTCACTTTTTAAAACTAATTGTTAATATACCAGTTTTAATCATTAAGTGGTCTAAGTATGTTGACAATATTTCTTGCACTATTACTAAATATAATGATATTTAGGTTATGAACAATGATGGTTTTACAGATGCATAGGCAGAAATGATTGAAAGAGACTAATTATAGCTAATTAAGAAAATTAAGCTAATGAATTAATAAGGTGGAAGGAATCGATTTTTCATTTCTCTTCATACTTGGTTAGGTGGGGCAAAGCCTTTGATGAAAATGCTGTTCTTTATGCCAAATTATCTTAGGTTTAAAACTGACACATTCTTTAGAGATAATTCAATCCATTCTTTCTCATTTGTCAAATGAGAAACTGAGACTCAGAGATAAGAACACTTGTCTAAGTTTTTATAGACCACAAAGAGGAAAAGCTGAGGTTTGAAATCAGGTTCTCTGAGTGCCAAAAGTATTGCTTTTTTTTCACCATCTCATCTTGTTTTATCTACAGCAGAAGCACATACTGGGTTGGCTCATAGTGATGTAAAGCCCCCTTGAAGTCTTCATTCATTTGTATTTCAAAGTGACTGGCCAGAAACCAAATTACTTACATAAGAATCTACTCTTTTTGCTGGAGCTCTGCTTAAACAATTCACATGCCTCCACTGCAACATGATTTAATAAGCAAATAGGAATTGAGAAGAATAAAGCCTGGAGACTATATTTTTTTAGTTGAATGTGTGTAATGGAGAAAAGTTTCTCTTATTTAATTCAAATATTAAACTCATGCATTGGTAAATCATATGGATATATTTTTTAAGGGAAGGTAGATCATCATGTTTTATAATAGACTGATAGCAATTTTCATAGACAAATCTGACAGCACCACATTAATTTTAGATCATTTTTAGGGAAAAAGGTTTAGCTATTCAAGCTTATAAACTTGTTGCTTTTAGCTTGCTTCCATTTAGAAGGAGTTCAAGTCCAACTATTTGTTATCAACTTCATTCTTTGGATTCAAATCCATTATTATCATGGCCCTTGGAAAAATTTATTGCTAAGAAATCCATCATCCTAAAGACTGCATCCACTTTTTGTATTCTCCCCTCATCAATACCTTTAATAGTTTCTGTATACTGATGGAAGGGTGAACAACAATCAAAGATCCTCCCCAAATTTCCATTTAGAAAGGGCTCATAATCCATTCATTTCCTATCAGATGTACTTTTTGAATTCAACTTCACAATCATCATTGCACAAAATACCTTCTCTCCCCCAACACTCCAAGTCCTTTTTTTAGTTTCCTTTTCTGTGTTGTTTTCCTTCATTAAAATGTAAGCTCCTTGAGGCCAGGGAGTGTCTTCTTTTTTTCTTCTTTGTTTATTCAGCACTTAAGTGCCTAGCACAGAGCAGTAAGTTAATAAATGTTTATTATATTGCATTAAATTGTAGGTCTCTTAATTCTCATTTTCTCTTCCTGGATAAAATGAATTATATTATTATAGGAATCTAGACATTTTTTTTCAATGTCATTTAAAAGCATGTCCAGATAAAAAGAGGAAATATGTCAAGGAGAAGTCACATCTTTTTTTTTTTTGAAAGTTTTTTTTTTATTATTATTTTTTTTTATTGATGGGCAGCCATTCAGTTCCCAGTTTCTGGCCACTACAAAGAGGGCTGCCACAAGCATTCTTGCGCATACAGGTCCCTTTCCCTTCTTTAAGATCTCTTTGGGATATAAGCCTAGTAGAAACACTGCTGGGTCAAAGGGTATGCACAGTTTGATAACTTTTTGAGCATAGTTCCAAATTGCTCTCCAGAATGACTGGTTCTGTTCATAATTCAACCAACAATGTATTAATGTTTTAGTTTTCCCACATTCCCTCCAAAATTCATCACTATCTTTTCTTGTCATCTTAGCGAAACTGAGAGGGATGTAGTGGTAATTCAGATTTGTCTTCATTTGCATTTGTCTGATCAATAGTGATTTAAAGCATCTTTTCATATGACTAAAAGTAGTTTTAATTTTGTCATCTGAAAATTGTCTGTTTATAGCCTTTGAACATTTATAAAGTGGAGAATGGCTTGAATTCTTCTTATTTTGAGTCAATTCTCTCTATATTTTTAGAAATGACACCTTTATTTAATACAATCTAAAAATTAAGTGTAAATATGTTTTCTCAATTTATTCCTTCCCTTCCAATCTTGTATGCATTAGTTTTGTTTGTGTAAAGACTTTTTAACTTAATATAATCAAAATTATCTATTTGGTGTTCAATAATAAATTCTAGTTTTTGGGTCACAAATTCCTTCCTTCTCCACAGATCTGAGAGGTAAAGTATGTTCTAATTTGCTTATAATATCACTTTTTTTATTTTATTTAATAGACTTTTATTTACAGGTTATATGCATGGGTAACTTTACAGCATTAACAATTGCCAAACCTCTTGTTCCAATTTTTCAGCTCTTACCTCCCACCCCCTTCCCTAGATGGCAGGATGACCAGTAGATGTTAAATTTTTTTTTTTAAGCATAACTTCTTAGGAAATCTTTATTTTATTTTATTTTATTTTATTTAATAGCCTTTTATTTACAGGATATATGCATGGGTAACTTTACAGCATTAACAATTGCCAAACCTCTTGTTCCAATTTTTTACCTCTTACCCCCACCCTCCCTAGATGGCAGGATGACCAGTAGATGTTAAATATATTAAAATATAAATTAGATACCAATAAGTATACATGACCAAACTGTAATTTTGCTGTACAAAAAGAATCAGACTCTGAAATATTGTATAATTAGCGGAAGGAAATAAAAAATGCAGGTGTGGCATAAATATAGGGATTGGAATTCAATGTAATGGTTTTTAGTCATCACCCAGAGTTCTTTCTTAGCATAGCTGTTCAGTTCATTACTGCTCCATTGGAAATGATTTGGTTGATCTCGTTGCTGAGGATGGCCAGGTCCATCAGAACTGGTCATCATATAGTATTGTTGGAAGTATATAATGATCTCCTGGTCCTGCTCATTTCACTTAGCATAGTTCATGTAAGTCTCTGCAGGCTTTCTGAAATCATCCTGTTGGTCATTTCTTACAGAACAGTAATATTCCATAATATTCATATACCACAATTTATTCAATTCTCCAACTGATGGGCATCTCTCAGTTTCAGTTTCTAAGCCACTACAAAAGGGCTGCCACAAACATTCATGCACATACAGGTCCCTTTCCATTCTTTATGATCTCTTTGGGATATAAGCCCAGTAGTAACACTGCTGGCTCAAAGGGTATGCACAGTTTGATAACTTTTTGAGCATAGTTCCAAACTACTCTCCAGAATGGTTGGATTCATTCACAACTCCACCAACAATGCGTCAATGTTTCCGTTTTTCTGCATCCCTCAACAATCATCATTATTTTTTCCTTCATCTTAGAATCAACAGGTGTGTAGTGGTATCTTAGAGTTGTCTTAATTTGCATTTCTCTGATTAATAATGACTTGGAACATCTTTTCATATGACTAGAAATTGTTTCAATTTCTTCATCTGAGAATTGTCTGTTCATATCCTTTGACCAATTTTCAATTGGAGAATGGCTTGATGTTTTATAAATTAGAGTTAATTCTCTATATATTTTGGAAATGAGGCCTTTATCAGAACCTTTGACTGTAAAAATATTTTCCCAGTTTAGGCCCCTTCTAATCTTGTCTGCATTAGTTTTATTTGTACAAAAACTTTTCAGTTTGGTATAATCGAAATTTTCTATTTTGTGATCAGTAATGATCTCTAGTTCTTCTTTGGTCATAAAGTCCTTCCATTTCCACAGGTCTGAGAGGTAAACTATCCTGTATTCCTCTAATTTATTAATAATTTCATTCTTTATGCCTAGGTCATGAACCCATTTTGACCTTATCTTGGTGTACGGTGTTAAGTATGGATCAATGCCTCGTTTCTGCCATATTAGTTTCCAATTTTCCCAGCAATTTTTGTCAAATAGTAGTTCTTATCCCAAAGCTGGGGTCTTTGGGTTTTCAAACTAGGTTGCTATGGTTGTTGACTGTTTTGTCCCTGGAACCCTAAACTATTCCACTGATCAACTAATCATTGTAGCCAATACCAAATGGTTTTGGTAACTGCTGCTCTATAATATAATTTTAGATCTGGTACAGCTAACACCTTCATTTGATTTTTTTTCATTAATTCCTTAAATTCTTGACCTTTTATTTTGCATATGAATTTTGTTGTTATTTTTTTCTAGGTCATTAAAATAGTTTTTGGGAGTCTGATTGGTATGGCTAAATATATAGATTAGTTTAGGTAATATTGTCATCTTTATTATATTTGCTCGCTCTATCCAAGAGCATTTAATATTTTTTCCAATTGGTTAGATCAGACTTAATTTGTTGTGAAAAGTGGTCTGTAATTTTACTCATAAAGTTTCTGATTTTCCCTTGGCAGATAGATTTCCTAAATTTTTATATTATCAGTAGTTACTTTAAATGGAATTTCTTTTGTAACTCTGACTGTTGGATTTTTTAGTGATATATAAGAATGCTGATGACTTTTATGGGTTTATTTTATAACCACAACTTTGCTAAAGTTGTGGATTATTTCTAATAACTTTTTAGTAGAATCTCTGGGGTTCTCTAAGTATACCATCATATCGTCGGCAAAGAGTGATAATTTGGTTTCCTCATTGCCTATTCTTATTCCTTTAATCTCTTTCTCACCTCTTATTCCCGAAGCTAGCATTTCTAATACAATATTAAATAGTAACGGTGATAGTGGGCAACCTTGTTTCACTCCAGATCTTATTGGGAATGGTTGCAGTTTGTCCCCATTACATATGATGCTTACTGATGGTTTTAAATAGATGCTGCTGATTATTCCTATACTCTCAAGTGTTTTTAATAAGAATGGATGTTGGATTTTGTCAAATGCTTTTTCTCCATCTATTGAGATGATCATATGTTTTTGTTAATTTGGTTATTAATATGGCCAATTAATTAGATTAGATAGTTGTCCTAATATTGAACCAACCCTGCATTCCTGGTATAAATCCTACTTGATCATAGTGTATTATCCTGGGGATGATTTTCTATAGTCTTTTTGCTAATATTTTATTTAAGATTTTTTTTATTTATGTAAAAAATTTATTTTATTTATTTATTTAAGATTATTTAAGATTCATTAGGGAGATTGGTCTATAATTTTCTTTCTCTGTTTTCAACCTACCTGGTTTAGGTATCAGTACCACGTCTGTGTCATAGAAGGAATTTGGTAGGAGTCCTTCATTCTCTATTTGATCAAATAATTTATATAGCATTGGGACCAATTGTTCTTTAAATGTTTGGTAAAATTCACATATAAATCCATCTGTTCCTGGGATTTTTCTTAGGGAGTTGTTTAATTCCTGTTCTTTTTTTTCTGAAATGGGACTATTCAAGCAATTACATCCTCCCTCTTTAGTCTGGGAAGTCTATATTTTTGGAGGTAGTCATCCATTTCACTTAGGTTATCAAATTTATTGGCATAAAGTTGAGCAAAATAACTCCTTATTATTTCTCAATTTCCTCTTCATTGGTGAAGTTTCCCTTTTCATTTTAAGACTACTAATTTCATTTTCCTCCCTCTTTTCTAATCAGATTTACCAAAGGCTTATCTATTTTATTGGCTTTTCATAGAACCAACCTTAGTTTTTTAATTAGTTCAATAGTTTTTTTACTTTCAATATTTTTAATTTCTCCTTTTAATTTTAGAATTTCAATTTAGTATTTGATTGGGGGTTTTAATTTTGGTCTTCTTTTAGTTTTTTAGTTGCAAGCCAATTTATTAATCTTTTCTTTCTCTGTTTTATTCAAGTAAGCCTCTAAGGATATAAAATTCCCATTATTACCCTTTGGCTGCATCCACAAATTTTGGTATGACGTCTCATCATTGTCATTATCTTGAGTGAATTATTAATTTTATTTATAATTTGCTCTTCACCAATCATTCTTTAAGATGAGATTGTTTAGTTTCCAATTACTTTTTGGTCTATTTACCCTAACTTTTTGTTGAATGTGTTTTTATTGCATCATGATCTGAAAAGAAAGCATTTACTATTTCTGCTTTCTTTGCATTTTAATTTGAGTTCTTAATGTCCTAATATATGGTCAATTTTGAATAGGTTCCATGAACTGCTGAGAAGAAAGTATATTCCTTTCTATCTCCATTCAATTTCTCAAAGATCTAACATACCTAATTTTCAATATTCTATTTACTTCTTTAATTTCTTTCTTATTTGTTTTGTGTTTTGATTTTCAATTCACAGAGATTCAAGGTTGAGATCTCCCACTATTACAGTTTTGTTGTCTATTTCTTCTTGCAACTCTCTTAACTTTTCCTTTAGGAAGTTGGATGCCATACCACTTGGTGTATATATGTTTAATATTGATATTGCTTTGTTGTTTATGCTACCCTTTAGCAGGATGTAGTTTCCTTCCTTATCTCTTTTAATTAAATCAATTTTTGCTTTTGCTTGATCTAAAATAAGGATGGCTACCCCTGCTTTTTTTGACTACACCCGAAGCATAATAGATTTTGCTCCAGCCTTTTACCTTTACTCTATATGCATCTCCCTGCTTTAAATGTGTTTCTTGTAAACAACAAATTGTAGGGTTCTGACTTTTGATCCAGTCTGCTATCTGCCCCTCTTTATGGGGAAGTTCATCCATTCACATTTAGGTTGAATTATAAATCTGTATTTCCTGCCATCCTAATAACCACAGATTATGCTTTACTTTTTACCTCCCCAACCCTCTTTCCCTTTTGAACCTTTGTATCACGATGTTACCCTCTTTAGAATCCCTCCCTCCCCCCTTTGAATCTTTTCCCCTTCCTTCCCTCATTACTCTTTTTCTTTTCCCTTTTCCTCTCCCCCTTTTTAAATGAGGCGAGAGAATTTTCTCTAAAACAAATGTAAATCATTGTGTCTTTGAGCCAACACTGATGAGGGTAAGATGCACACAATGTTCCTCCCCCTCTCTAAATTCCCTCAGATATGATAAGTTTCCTGCCTCTTCGTGGGATGTGGTTTCCCTCTTTTATCCCCCCTTCCCACCTTATTCTGCCATCATCCCTTTTCCATATCTACTTCCCTTTTTATGTTATATCAGTAAGATCAAATTATACATGTATTCTTTTTGTATATCCACAACAGAAATATAGTTCTCAAGAGTTCTTTTTACCTTTTCTGCATCTCTTGAGTTCTATGCTTGGAGATCAAATTTTGTGTTTAGTTCTGGTTTTTTCCTTAGAAACAAATGGAATTCATTTGTTTCATTAAATGTCCATCTTCTTCCCTGGAAGAAAATGCTCAGCTTAGTTGGGTAGTTTATTCTTGGCTGCATCCCAAGTTCTTTTGCCTTTCGGAATATCATATTCCAGGCCCTTCGATCCTTTAATATGGAGGCAGCCAGATCTTGGGTGATCCTTATTGTGGCACCTCGGTATTTGAATTGTTTTTTTTTTTTTTGGCTGCTTGTAAAATTTTTTCCTTATTCTGAAAGTTCTGAAATTTGGCCACAATATTCCTTGGGGTTTTTTTCTTAGGGTCTCTTTCAGAAGGTGTTTGATGAATTCTTTCAATGCCTATTTTACCTTCTGATTCTATTACATCTAAGCAGTTCTCTTTGATGATTTCTTGTACAATAGTATCTAGGCTCTTTTTTTCATCATAATTTTCAGAAAGTCCAATAATCCTCAGATTATCTCTCCTAGATCTATTTTCCAAGTCTGTCATTTTTGAAAGTAGAAATATCATGGTTTTTTCCAGTTTGTCATTTTTTTGGTTTTGCTTGACTGATTCTTGCTGTCTCAATGAATCATTAGTTTCTTTTTGTTCAGTTCTAATTTTTAAAGAATTATTTTCTTCATTTGCTTTTTTTATTTCTTTCTGTACATGTCCAATTGAGTTTTTAAGTGAATTGTTTTGAACTATGGAATTTTTTTCCATTTCACTAATTTTTTTTTTTTTTTTAGTGAATTATTTTCTTTTTCCAATTCACAGATCCTACTTTCTTGCGAGCTCTTTGTCTTTTCCAATTCAGAAATCCTACTTTCTAGTGAATTCTTTATTTTTTCCAATTCACAATTCTTACTTTCCTGAGATTTTTTTACTTTTTCCAATTCACAAATTTTGTTTCCCTGCACTTCCCGGGAATTTTTTATCTTTTCCAATTTGTATTTCAGGAAGTTGTTGCTGTCTTGTAAGGCTTCTCTTTCCTTTCCCCATTTGTCTTCTAACTCTCTTTTGAGACTTTTAATGGTCTCTTCTATGAGAGCATCATTTAAAAGAGGACAGGTGACATTCCCCTTTGGGGTGTTGTCTGGTGCATATTTGCTATTAGTCTCTTCAGGTTTGCTGACCTGCTCTTTTTCTGCATAGAAGCTACCGATTATTCTTTTCATCCTTTTATTCATGTTTTAAAGCCTTTAGGGTATGCCTCCTAGGCCAGGCGGTTACCAGCTTCCTCTGCAGAGCAGGAGAGATGTAAACTGGTTTCTGGCTCCGAGGTATGGGAGTGCTCTGACCTAAAAGGAGGTAGATTCAGCACTGGCTGAGCTATCAAAGTGCTCGGTAGGGCTGTGTGGGTTAGCGACTGCCCTAGGCTAGAGACTAAGGGGTGAAAGTGTCACTGCCCCAGGCCAGAGCCTCTTGTGGGGCTGTATGTATTAGCAGTTGACTGCAGATCGCAGATTCTACTGGAGGTCTGCTCGGAACTCTGCCCCAATGTCTCTGTTCCAATGTCTCTGCCCAATTGCAACTCGACCCTGCGAAAGCTCTATGGCCCCAAGCCGAGCCCCACACTGTGCAGATTAGAGGCTAACCCGGGCTGTGCCCTCCTGCTGTGCAGGTTCGCAACCTTTTTCCCAAGGAAAAGCCCCGTACTGTGGGTTGGGGCTGGAAGCTTGTGCTGAGATCTGTGCTCTCACTTTCGGTTTGAGGCTCTCCTTGGAACCTAATTTCTCTCCCAGTCTAAGCTGATCTCCCCCCCAGCCCCAGAACAAACCTTTTTTGGTGAGACTGTAGATTTTCTTTGGCTGGTAAGTTGTTATACTTCTTATCTTTATGAATTGTAGCAGTCAAGACTATTTTTGAGGCTCGATATAATACTGATAAAGAGGGTAAGAGAAGAGCTTAGAAAGTCCTGTGTGCCTTCTCCACCATCTTGGCTCCACCCCCTATAATATCACTCTTAATGTCTAAATCATGAACCCATTTAGACCTTATTTTGTTACATGGTGTTAGGTGTGGGTCAAAGTCTGATTTCTGCAATACTGGTTTCCAATTTTCCTAGCAGTTTTTGTCAAATAGTAAATTCTTATCCCAAAAGCTGTTGTCTTTTGGGTTTAAACACTAGATTGCTGTAATGACTATTTTGTCCTGTGAACCTAACCCATTCTGCTGATTGACTATTGTATATCTTAGCTACTACCAAATGATTTTGATGACCACTGCTTTATAATATAATTTTAGTTCTGGCACAGCCAGGACATCTTCATTGGCATTTTTTTCATTAATTACCTTGAAATTCTTGACCTTTTTTTCTTTCAGATGAACTTTGTTATTATTTTTTCTAGATCTGTAAAATAATTTCTTGGGAGTTTGATTGGTATGGCACTAAATAAGTAGATTAATTTAGATAGCATTGTCATTTTTATTGTCTTTGGTCAGTCTACCCATCAGCATTTGATATATTTCCAATTTATTAGATATGATTTGCTTTTTGTAGAAAGTATAGTTGCATTCATATAGTTCCTGACTTTCCCTTGGCATATAGATTCCCAAATATTTTGCATTATTGACAGTTTTGGAATGGAATTTCTCTTTTTATGTCTTGCTGCTGGACTTTGTTGGTAATGTACAAAATATTGATGATTTATATGGATTTATTTTAGTATCTTGAAACTTTGCTAAAGTTGTCAATTTTTTCCAGTAGTTTTTTGGTTGATTCTCTAAGATTTGCTAAGAATACTATCATATAATCTGCAAAGAGTAATAATTTCATTTCCTCATGACCTACTCTAATTTCTTTAATCTCTTTTTCTTCTCTTATTGCCAAAGCTAGCATTTCTAATATTAATGGTGATAGTGGGCAAACTTGTTTCACTCCTGATCTTATTGGGAATGGTTTTAGTTTGTCCCCATTACATATGTTGCTTGCTGATGGTTTTTAAAAGATGCTACTGATCATTTTAAGGAAAAGTCTATTTATTCCTATACTCTCTAGTGTTTTTAATAGGAATGGGTGTTGGATTTTATCAAACACTTTTTCTGCTTCTATTGAGCTAATCATATGGTTTTTGTTAGTTTACTTCTTGATATAGTCAATCATGCTAATAGTTTCTTAATATTGAAGCAGCCCTGAATTCCTGGTATAAATTCTACTTGGTCATAATATATTATCCTGGGGATGACTTTCTGTAATCTCTTCACCAATATTTTACTTAAGATTTTTGCATCAATACTGGGGAATTGTTCTATAATTTTCTTTCTCTGTTTTCATCCCACCTGGTTTTGGTATCAGTACCAGGTCATTCTTTCCCTATTTTTTGCAAATATTTATATGGTATTGGAGATAATTGTTGTTTCAGTGTTTGGTAGAATTCACATGAAAATCCATCTGGCTCTGGAGATTTTTTCTTAGAGAGTTGATTAATAGATTATTCTATTTTTTTTTCTAAAATGGGACAATTTAAATAATTTATTTCATCTTCTGTTAGCCTGGGCAATCTATATTTTTGTAGATATTTTCCCATTTCACTTAGATTATCAAATTTATTGTCATATAGTTGGGCAAAATAGCTCCTAATTATTGCTCTAATTTCCTCTTCATTGGTGGAAAGTTCTCCCTTTTTGTTTTAGACGCTAACAATTTGATTTTTTTCTTTCCTTTTTCTAATCAAATTAACTAAAGATTTATTTCTTTTATTGTTTTTTTTTCATAAAACTAACTCAGTTTTATTAATTAATTCAATATTTTTCTCATTTTTAATTTTATTAATCTCCCCTTTTATTTTCAGAATTTCAAATTTGTTATTTAATTGAGAGTTGTTAATTTGTTATTTTTCTAGCTTTTTTTAGTTTTTAGCCCATTTCATTGATCTTCTTGTTCTCTATTTTATGCGAATAAGCATTTAGAGTTATACAAATTCCCCTAATAATCAATTTGGCTGCATCCCACAAATTTTAGTATGTTTTCTCAGTATTCTTATTCTCTTCAATGAAATTATTGATTGTGTCTATGATTTGTTGTTTTACTCATTCATTTGTTAGGATTAGTTTCCAATTAATTTTTGGTCTATTTTCCCCTGGTCGTTTTTTTTGTTTTTTGTTTTTTGTTTTTGTTTGTTTTTGGCATGTGATTTTTATTGCATCATGACCTGAGAAAAGTGCATTTACTATTTCTGCCTTTCTGCATTTGATTATGAGGCTTTTATGCCCTAATACATAATCAATTTTTGAATAGGTTCCATGTATGGCCAAGAAAAAAGCAATCTCCCTTCTGTCTCTATTCAATTTTCTCCAAAGATCTATCATATCTTACTTTTCTAATGTTCTATATAACTATTTAACTTCTTTCTTATTTATTTTTGATTCAATTTATCTAGTTCTGAGAGAGCAAGCCTGAGATCCCCCTGCTAGTATAACTTGCGGTCTATTTCTTCTTGTATCTCTCTTAACTTCTCCTCTAAGAATTTGCATTCTATAGCATTTGGTGCATATGTTTAGTATTGATATTGCTTCATTATCTATGGTATCCTTTAGCAAGATATAGCTTCCTTCCTTATCTCCTTTAATTAGATCTGTCTTTGCTTTTACTTGATCTGAGATCAGGATGGCTACCCCTGCTCATCAAAAACATATCAAGTTCTTCAACCTGGTCATATGAAATAAAAATAATAAGGGCTCTCAAATTCACCTTTGTAATTCCTTTCCCCCATTTGTAAAGTTTTGGTTACATGAGTAAGCCTGTGTCGAGGGTGGAGGGAGGGGGAAAATGAAAGGGGAAACAGATAAATATCTCTAAATTGGCCAGTCCTTGATAATTGTCACTTCTTCCTTGTGTTTTTTTTTTTTTTTTCTGATTTAGAGAAAACTTTATTTAAAAAAAGAAAGAAAATTTTTGGTAAGGGTATTGGGATATTATGTCTCAGGAAAAAGATTAAAAATCCAAAATAGTTGTTTTAATAAGCCAGTTACTCACTCACATCATCCAATAGGAAGAACAAAGAATCAGAATTAAAAGTTTTCAGCAACTCATTTTAATGAATAAACTCCTAAAACAGGAGTTAGAAAGATAAGATTTAGTATTTATTATTGTATCCAAAGGCCTCTTGCCATTCTTCATTTTGCATTCTAGAAGCTGATCAGTATTAATTCCCACAAATGGGAGGTGGAAATATTTGAAGAGCTAGCCCCTCTCTGTCTACCAATATAATAATTTTGCAATTTAAATGTTGACATCTTAAATCTCTGCTTCCGTAATAAGTAAATGCAATATAACATGAGCCTTAATGTAGCAAAATGTCTGAATAATGGATTGGTCTGACAAATGTTTTTTTCATTCAGTTCAATTGAACAAGTATTTATCAAATTCCTACCATATGGCAGGCACTATACTGGAACCTGGGGATACAAAAAAAAAATAGTGACAGTCCTTAAATTGCCTACATTTTAGTCCATATGTGTTTGTATTTTCATAATAAAGTTGTTACAACATAAATGGTTCTTCTGGTTTTGCCTACTTACTATATCAGTTCATACCAATCCTCCTAGAAAAACTGAAGAAATTTTGACAGTATAATGATCACTTTTGATTTTACAGATCCATTGAAGAATAATGCTACCCACCTCCTAAAAGAAATTGAGATATGAAGTATGCTAATTGAAACAATTTTTGCTTGAAAGGAAAATTTATTTTTCTTGATTTTGGAATTTTTTAATAAAAGTTTTGTTATTTTTTTCTTGTTTGTGAAGATGATAGAGAGGGATAAGGAGAGAAAAATTAAAGCTTGTTAATTGAAAAACAATTAAAATTATTTCTTATTCTTAAAGCATTATTATCTCTTATGAATTATGGAGATGAATGCTACTTTTTTCATGTATTATTTAAACTGTAAGCTTCATAAGGTCAATGATAACAAATTTTTAAACTTTTAAAAGTAAGTTTCCCCTAATTGCATGTCAATCCACTTTTTAGCATTAATTAAAACAAGGTTTTAAGTTCTACATTTTTCTCTCTTCTAGTCTTCAATTCCCTTTTCTGAAAATGGTCTTGATATAGGTCACACATGTTATAAAAATATACTTCTATATTAGTCACAATTGTGGAAGAAAGAGATCAAAAGAAAAATTATGAAAAATAATAAACTAAATGAAAAAATTACTTCAGTTTGCATTCAGAGTACATAAGTATATATCAAGATGTGAATTGAATTTTCCTTCTTGAGTCCCCTGTCTTTGTCTTAGATCATTATGGTTCTGAAAAGAGTCGGGTTATTTATGCCTGATCATCTTACAATTTTGCTAATACTGTGTATGATGTATTCCTGTTCCTGTTCATTTTACTTTGCATCACTTTTTTCACATCTTAAAAAAAGTGTTTTGTTTTGTTGGTGAAATTTGCCTGCTCATAATTTCTTATTGCACAGCAATCAAAATTTCCATTTGATGGGAATCCCCTCAGTTTCCAAAATTTTGCCAGTACATAAAAGGGCTGACATGAATATTTTTATTTTGTATGACCTCTTTGAGATACAGACCTAATAGTATTATTGATGGATCTAAGGATATGCACAGTTTGGTTTTTTTGGGGGGATAGTTCCAAATTGTTCTCAAAGATGTTTAGATCAGTTCACAATTCCCACAGTCCATTATTGTTCCAATTTTCCAGTGTCCTCTCCAACATTTATAAATTCTCTTTTATTTTCACATTTGTGAATTTGATAGGTATGAAGTGGTGCCACAGATTTGCTTTAACTTGCATTTCATTAATTAAAAGATATTCCTATGGGTAGCTTTGATTTTGTCATCTGAAAACTGCCATTTTATATCTTTTCATCATTTATAAATTGGGGAATGGCTAGTATTCTTATAAATTCAACTCAATTTCATATATATTTTTGAAATGAGAAATTTGCTATAAAGAATATTTCCCAGCTTTTTGTTTTTCTTTTAATTTTGGTTGCATTGATTTTGTTTGCATTTTCAAACTTTTAAAAATATTTTTCATATTATCAAATTATCTGTTTTATATTTTATAATGTTGTATATCTCTTATTTGGTCATGAATTCTTCACTTACCTATAGCTCTGGCAGGTGGACTACTCCTTGCTCTTCTGACTTGGTAATGGTGCATTTAATATTGGTTAGTTACTTTTAAATCATGCTTCAATTTTGAGCTTATCTTGGTATTCATTTGGAGATGTTGGTTTATATCTATATTGTGTCCTATTGTTTTCCAGTTTTCCAAGCAGTTTTTGTCAAATAATAAATTATTATTCCAAAGACTGAGGACTTTATGTTTATCAAACAGAAGGATTACAATGGAGATTGACTGTTGTGTCTTGTGTAGCTAATCTATTTCTTAGCCACTACCAAATAGTTTTGAGGATTGCAGCTTTATAATATAATTTGAGATTTGGTTTGCTTAGTCACCTTCCTCTGTTTTGTTTTTCATTAATTTCCTGGATAATCTTGAACTTTTGTTCTTCCAGATAAATTTTATTATATTTTTTTCTAACTCTGTCAAATAATATTTTGATGGTTTGAATGCTATGTCATTGAATAAGTAAATTAGGTTCATTAGAATTATCATTTTTATCATATTGGCTCAGCCTACCTATGAACGATTGATATTTTTTCTAGTTTTTAAAATGTCTTTATTTGCGTGAAAAATGTTTTTAAAATATTTCCATAAAGTTCCTGGGTTTATCTTAGCAGGTAGACTCCCAAGTATTTTATATTATGTATAACAATTTTAAATAGAATTTTCTTTCTGTCTCTTGTTGCTGGGCTTTGTTATATAGAAATACTGATGATAAATGTAGGTTTATTTTATATCCTACAACTTTCTAAAGTTGTTCATTTTTTCAAGTTGTTTTCAGTTGATTTTCCAGTTTTCTCTAAGTACACTATCATATCATCTACAAATAGTGATAGTTTTGTTTTCTTATTGCCTATTATACTTCAATTTTGTTTTCTGATTTTATTTTTATTGCTAATATCTTGACTACTATATTTAATAATAGTGATGATCTTATTGGTAGGCCTTCACTGCAGATAATGCTTTCTGATTATTTTAAATAGATACTGCATATCATTTTATTCTTTATTCCTATATTCTGTAGTGTTTTTAATAGGATTGGGTACTATACATTTTCAAAAACATTTTCAGCATTTATTGAGATTATCATATGAGTTCTATTGATTTTCTTATCAACATACTTCATTGTGTTGATAATTTTCCTAATAATGTTGGACCTATCCTGAATGCATGGTATAATTCCCATCTGGTCATTGTGTGTAATTCTTGTGATATATTGTTGTAATTGCTTTGCTAATATTTTGTTCAAAATGGTTCATGAATATTCATAAGGAAAATTGGTTTATGATTTTCTTTCTCTATTTTAGCTCTTCTTGCTTTTGGTGTCAGTAACATTTGTATCATAAAACAAATTTGGTAGAACTACTTTTTCATCTATTTTTCAACATAGTATTGGCATTAATTCTTTAAATGCTTGGCATAATTCACTTATCATCTATTTGGCCCTGGGGTTTTTTCTGAGGTGTTTCTTCAAAGATGGAATTATTTAGGCAGTGCATTTTCCTGAGTTATTGATCTAGATAATTTATATTTTCACAAAATATTAATTGTCTTTTCTCAGATTGTCAAATTTATTGGTGTATATGTAGGCCAAATATTTTTAATTACTGTTTTAATTTATTCTTCATTGGTGTTGATTTCAACCTTTTCCAGTTTAATACTGGATATTTCAGTTCCTTTTAAATGAAACTAATCAATGACATCTCTGATACTGTCTTTTTTCTTAACCCAGACCATAGATTTATTTTTAGCTCAATAGTTTCTTGTTTTTTTTAATAGCTTTCAACTTTAATAATCCCACCTTGATATTCAATTTTTAGAATTTATTTTTTTCTAGTTTTTTGTCATTAATCTGTTCTTTTTTTTTACATCATTGATGTAAGAATTGAGAGAAATAACTTGTTTCCCTAAATATTATTCCACATGGCTGCATCCCATAAATTTTGGTATGTCTCATTGTTGACCATATCTTTCATGAAATTGTTGATTATTTCTATAATTTGTTCTTTGAACTAATTGTTCTTTAAGATTAGATTGCTTAGGTAACCATTAATTTTAATCCTATCTTTCCAACTGCGTTTGTGGGATATACTTTTTATTGCATTATGAGAGAAATGAATACATTTAATATTTTGATCTTTCTACCTTTGATTTTGAAGATTTTGTTTTCTATTATATTATAAACTTTTTGTAGGTGTTGCTGCTGAGAAAAAGATAGATTTCCTTCAGTTCCCATTCATTTCCTTCCAAAGGTCTGTTATAGCTAAGTTTCTAATATTCTATCTATTGGCTTTGTTTCTTTTTTTTGATTATTTTTAGTTGCACTTATCAAATTCATAGAGGGGACACTTGAGGTCTCCCACTAGTATTGTTTTATTGTCTATTTCTTCCTTGTAACTCACTTAACTTCTTTTCTAAGAATTTGGATGCTATAACTCAGTACATGTATTTTTAATATTGTTATTGCTTCAATATATATAGTACCTTTAAGCAAGGTATAGTTTCCTTCATTATATCTTTTAATTACATCTACCTTTTACTTCTATTTTGTCTGAGATCAGGATTGCTACCCTTAATTCTTTCATCTCAACTGAAGCATAATATATTTTTCTCCACTCCCTTACCTTTATATGTGCCACTCTATTTCAAGTTTTTTTCTTATAAACAGCATATTGTGAGATTCTGGTTTTTGATTTCATGGGAAAATCCATCCCATTCACATTCACAGTTATAATCACTACATAAGTATTTCCCTTTACCATATTTTTCCTCCAGTTTGTTCTCTTTCACCTTTTACTCTTTCCTCATTAGTGCTTTGCTTCTGCCTACCACCTCCCCTTATCAGTCCTCCCTTTTATCATTATCCTTATTGACTTTCACTTTTACTTAATATCCTCCCCTCCTTCCTGGCTTCCCCTTTCTACACAACTGACTATGTATATTATTCCTTTTTTGAGCCAATGCAAAGGAGAGTAAGGTTCAATTAATGCTCATCATGCATTTTCCCATCTTCCTCTACTTTCACTTCATGTGAAATAATCTACATAATTTTATTCCCTTCCTTCCACATCCAGTGTACTTCTTGTCATGCTTTCATTATTTTTATATATTCCTTTAAATTGACCTTATAATTGTATCCTCTATCTCTATATAGGCTTTCTAGTTGTATTGAATCCTTTATGTTGTCTTTTCCCTTTTTACCTGTTTATGTCTCTTTTGGGTTTTGATATTAAAGATCAAATTTTTGATCTAAATCTAGACTTTTCCTTATGAAACTTCAAATCCTTCTATTTAATTGAGTGACCATTTTTCCCTTATTGGATTATGCTAATTTCAATGGGTAAATGATTCTTGGTTGAAGTCCTAGCTCCTTTGCCTTCTAGAATATTATGTTTCATGACCCCCAATCTTTTAATGTTGAAGTCATTAATGGTGCATAATCCTGAGTGAGTATCTCCCCAGTATTTAGATTGTTTATTTCTGGTCATTTGCTGTATTTTTCCTTTGACCTAGTAGTTCTGAAATTTGGCTATAATGTTCATTTGAATTTTCCTGAAGTTATCGCTAGAATCTTTTGATTGCTAGTTTGCCCTCTGGTTCCAGTATATCAGTGCAATTTTCCTGGATAATTTCTCGATTGATGCACAGGTTCTCCTTTTGGTTGTGATTTTTAGGTAGTCCAATGATTCTGACAGTTTCTTGCCTGGTTCTATTTTCCTGGTTAGTTGTTTATCCCATGCCTGATTAATTGTTTTTTTTCCCTGTGAATTCTAATACATTTTCTTGTTCTATTTTTCCCCCATTCAATTGAATTTGTGTGATTGATTCTTGATGTGTCATGGGATTATTAACTTTAACTTGCCCAATACTAACTTTTTAAGTTGTTGTTTTCCTCAATTTGGCCAATTGTATTTTTTTATGGAGTTGTTTTCCATAGTGGATTTTTGTGTCTCCTTTTCCACTTGGTTACCTACTTTTTAAAGCATCTTTTTCTTTTCCCAGGCCATTGACTCTTTTATCATAATTCCCTTGCATTACTTTTGTTTCTTTCCTAGTCTCTTATATGATTTTAATCTTTCTCTTGAGCTCTTCCATGAGTTTTTTCTTCGGTTGAAACCACTTCGCATTCTTTTCTCTCAAGGCATTATTATCCTTTTCTGAGTTTGTATCTTGATGTTCTCTGTCACCACAATAATTTTCTATAGTTAGAAATAGTTTTGCTCATCTTTTTTTAGCTTGTTTTCTTTCTTTGAAATTTATGCTCTTCTCCTGGGGTGGCAGGGGCACTGTCTCAGGCTTCTTATGCCTGAGACTAGAGTCCTTGGCTATTTAACTAGTGCTTCACTGATGTTGGCTTGAAGCAAATGGTGAACTCCCATGTCTGTTGTTGCATTGAGAGGGTGGGGTGGGATGTTGCTGGTACTGTTGAAGACTATAGGTGTTTGGAAGCTTACTTGGTGCTGAGCTGACACCCTAATGGTATTGCCTGTCTGTGTTGAGGACTGTGCACTGTTCTGCATTTTCTCTGGGGATACATTACAGCAAGAGGCAATCTAACCACTGAAGTTTGCCTGTTTACCAATGGATACACTGAAGCTCATGATGGTTCTCAGAGCAGGGAGTTGTTCATTCTTCTGATTATTCTGTGGCTTGTTTTGAGTCCTGGTATTGGAGTTTTGTAATGGGCTGAAGCTTTTGAGTCATTGCACTGAGGTCCCAGGCACGTGAGGCTAAATAGCAATTGGACAATACTCTATTAATATATGGTTGGAGAAAGAATGGCCCCGTCCACTCTCTGTGCAAGTTTTGATGTGTTGTATAGGAGATGACGTAGACACAATTTGGCGGGTGGAATGAAAGAGGTAGAGGCACTGCTGGCCAGTTATGTGTCGTGATTGCTCTCACTTTTTATCACCATTCGCGTTCACCTTCACAAAGAATAAAGATCAAGCATTTTCCCTTATTCTGACTTTGGCTGATTTTAATATAGTCTGGGTGGTAAATGCAGTCATCACAGAGTTTTCCTGCTCCATCACATGGGTGCTCAGACTCTACTTCAGGATTATTGTTTTGCTTCCCAGTCTTGGGCTATGCGCCTCTTTTATCCAAGTTAGAAACACATTTCTAGGTTTCTTAGGCTAAAAGATTGTTTTATCCCATCTTTTTGCTGGTTCTACTGTACCAGAATTAATTAGTTGCACTATTTCATAATTGTTTGGAAGTGACTGTGAAAGAGATATGATGATTTATTCTTTACTCTGCTATCTTGCCTTTCATAAATCCTTTATAATAACATCTTAACTAAATAGTCAATATTCTTCCAAGAATTTGGAACAATATTCTGCACAAAATAAGTACTTAATAAATGCTTGATCCCCCAATGCTATAAATTACTGATAATTAAAGGTCACAAATGTTATAAAGTTAAATCTGAGCATTGATTTTCCTTGTACTGAATTTTATATATATATAAGTGGTCAGTCAGAGATTCTGCTGAGTCCTTAATAATCCACATAATCTGTGATCTACTGCTGGTTTTGAGGCATTTCCACCTTAAACAAATAATTCTGTGATTTGGTTATATAGCCACTTACCCTATTTTTCTCATAGTTAAAGGAAAGAGGGGCAAGCCACCAAATATCAAATAAAAAGTGAAAATGAGGTAATTTTATGCTGCTGTAATATAAAAACATGATGAATCAAATTGTTCAATGTTCAAATAAGGAATAGGCATAGTTCCTGATCTTCAAATAACTTCACACCTACAAAAATCTACTTGTACTCCACATCCTTATGCTTATCCAACTCCACTGATTTCCTGCCAATTTCCAAGAAGCCTTAAATGGCTGATGTGAATCTGTCTATGCAGAATGTGCTTATTTTCTATACTTTGTGCTGCTACCCTTGTTTTTGCCCTTGTTAACATATCACCTAGACATAGAGTTTATCTCAATTACTTTTCCCACTTTGATTTTTTTCCCCTTTTCAATTCATCCCATACACTACCATGACAATCATATTCTAATAGTACTACTCTGTTCAAGTCACTCTCTTTCTTGTTAATATTGAATAAAGTAAATAAAATCATAAATTTCTAAATAGAAGGGATTTGAAAGAATCAAGTGCAGTCTTTAATTATACAGATGAGCAAAAAGAGACTCCAAGTGGTTACATTATTTGCCCAAGTTGTCATAATAATTATCTTAAGATTTATATATTATATGTAATATATATGTAATGATATATTATATATGTATACATATTAAGATTTGTATACAGATCTTCCTAACTCCACATCCAATAGTCTATGCATTATTTCACACTGAGTACTTATAATAGTGCTTGAAGCATCCATCATCTGTCTCTGTATTACTTTTCCAGTGTAACTTCCCATTTCTTCCACAATATAAAATCAAGTCTAGCCAAACTGAACTACTTTCCAGTCTCTGAAAATGCCCTATATTTTCATGCCTCTAGACTTCCTCTTATACCTTGACTGTATGGAATGCTAAACTTTTCTTCCCACTTTTATCTTGCAAATACAAAACTTCTCAGAAGTGTTAATTTTTAAAAAAAATAATACGGAATTATATTAACTTTTACTTTCAGGAAGCAAAACATTGAAGAAGATTCCCCTATACTGCTGTACTCTCAACAGAATCTTGTGAAAATTCTTTGACTTCCTGTTCATAAACATGAAATCACTGTTTAGTGATAAGGCATTTTACTGACCAGATCCACTATAGCTTAAGAACTCATATTGTTAAAGTGACTGTACATCTGTATTCTGAATAGAAAACATGTGATCTCAAATTAGAACTGACATAATATGAGAGAAACTGACAGATGTTACTCAGGAAGCTGCCTGACCCAGTCTTCAGATTCAAAATCCAGCTCCGTATTTCTTCACTCACTGTATTTCATCAGAACTATGTCAAAACCATTTGATCAATGTGTTCAGTGGAAAAGTGAAGTTAAAATAATGATTAAGCTCAACCATTTGTCCCTGCAATAAAGCTTGAAGCAGTCTCTGGGAGGGATAGTGAATGCCATAGAGAAGTCTCTTTTTCTTTACCAACAAATGGAGCAGCTGTGAAAAAGTTAATATTATAGTAAAATGCATTTCCTTCCTACCTTATGCTACTTTGTATCCTCTTGCAAAAAATACTGAAGTCCAGTCTTGGAGATATGAGGCATAATAACCTTCATTGTTTTCAAATCAGCACATTTATTAAATGCCTCATTTTACAAAGCAGTCTTCATGGCACTGAGGAATATGTAAATGTGAAGACATAACTTATTTGCAGCAGAGAGATACCTACATGGTAAAGGTAAAAGTTTGGAGTGGAATATATTTTTTCAGCTAAAGTAAAAATAAAAAAAAGCAGTGGTTGTGATCCTGAACTCAGACAAAGCAAAAGCAAATATATATAATTAGAAGAGGTAAGGAAGGAAACTGCATCTTGCTAAAAATGCCATAGACAATGAAATAATACCTATACTAAATATCTTTCTATCTAGATACACACACACACACACACACACTAAGGCGTACAGCATTCAAATTCTTAAAGGAGTTGTAAAATGATTTACATGAAGAAATAGACAGCAAAAGTATGCTAGTGGGGTATCTCAACCTTTCTTTCTTAGAACTACATAAATGTCACTACAAACAAGATAGAAGTTAAGGAAGTAAATGCAATTTTAGAAGTTAGATATGATAGACCTCTGGAGAAAATTGAATGGAAATAGAAATTATACTAATTCTCATAAGTATAAGGTACCTATACGAAACTGACCATGTATTAGGGCATAAAAACTGCACAATAGAATGCACAAGGGCAGAAATATTAAATGTATCCTTTTCAGATCATGATGTAAAAAAAAATTACATGTATTAAACGGCCATGAAAAGGTAGATTAAAAACTAATTTGGGTCATATAACCAATCAATAATTTTATTAAAGGGAATGACAATAATAAGAAAAATACCAAAATTCAAGGGATGCATCCAAAACAATTTTTAGGGAAATTTTCACATCTCAAACTATTCAAATAAATAAAATAGAAAAATTGGAGATCAATGAATTGGGTATACAGCTAAAAAATCTAGGAAAAGAATAAAGCAAAAATCCACAATTAAAAGTCAAATTAGAAATTCTGCAAATAAAAGGGAAGATTAATAAAATTGAAAGTAAGAAAATTATTGAACTCATAATTATATAAATATATTAATTTATGTATATATGATGTCTAATTTAAAATGTCCAATAAGCAGTTAGGGTTGCAGAATTGGAACTCAGGTGACAAAATGTGTTCTATATGTTTGTATATATTCTATATGTGCACACACACAGACACATACACACACACACAAACACACACACATATATATATGAAAATAAGTCAGTAGGTAGAAAATAAGTCCGTGAGTAGAAAATGTCAGTAGGTAGCTGAAAGGCTCAACTATTAGATATGTTTAGGGGCAATTCATAAGAGGTGATAAAAGAGGACAGTATGAAAAATCCAAGTGAAAGAATTGATTTGAGTGGGTACGAGTCATCTCTTTTAGGCATAAATGGCATTCTATAAAATTCAACTAAAAGAAGAGAAAACAGAAGGGAATTATGAGTGTGTGAGATGTAGAATGGGGTAGGAGAGGGGAGAACTCACTGGGAAAGTCTATTTTCTCCTTCAAGTAATAAATAAAGTCTTTTGTGGAAAGAGTGGGCAGAGAGACTTAATATGTATAATGAAGTTAGGTGAGTGTTACATTCATACCCAGAGTGAATAAAGGTGCTAGAGATATAAGAATAAAAAAAAAACCCATATTTTATAATTCTTAATCTGGAGTCTGTAAACATATGTTTCTAAGAAATGTATAGTTTATGAATATACATTTTAATATTCTTATGTTTTTATTTGATTGTAATTGGTTTATTTTGTACTCCTCTGTATTTTATGTTATTCAATTTAAAATTATTCTAAGAAGTTGATAAGCTTCAGCAGACTGTCACAAGGGTCTATGAAAGACATAAAAAAGGTTTAGTGCCCTGATTCAAAAGAAATAAGGCATAGAAAAAGAGAAAATGAAGAGAGATTGTCATCAGAAAAAGTAATTTCAGGGTTTACAATAATAAAAACACACATGTATAGACAAAGAGATCAAAAGATTGGCTTTTATGTACCAGAACTTGAAGCAAGGTGCTAAGTCAGTGGAGTTGATAGAGACAATGATTATTTAGCATGGTATTTAACAGTTCTCTAAGTCAGTGGAATTGATAGAGACAATGATTATTTAGCAAGATATTTAACAGTTCTCTAGTTCAGTACATGTACTTAGTACTTAATAGAGTTCTACAAGATTCACATTTTTAAGAGAGAATATATAAGCTAGGAACCTCAACCAGGATTCAGTCCAGGAGATTCAGAAACCAGAGAAGGCAGGTGGGAGTAGAAGCTCTTGGAACCAAGGAGAGAGATAGGCCTTGAGAAAAACTAGACGAGCCCCAAGTGAAGGAGACAAGACTTTGAAAGAGACAATAAAGGATTTGGACTGTAATACCTGGCTGCATTTGGGGTGATTACTGAATTGAAACTAAGGCTGCCTCCAGAGACCCCAAGGAAACCCCAACAAGAGAACATTAAATTTTAGAGAAGAATATTACAATGTGCCATTCTTATATGCAGCTGAGATGGACTAGAAGAGTAGATCACAAAACTGAAGATACTGAGGAAATGGGAGAGCAGGGTATTTGAAGGAACATAAAGATGAATATTGAAGTTCTTTTTCCAGTACAAGGACAGAAAATGGGGTAGAAAAAGACTCCAGAACAGGTTCTCAACTCCTTGAGAAAGAAGGGAGAACAATCTAAATATTGTTATCCAATTGTCAACAGGATCTTGATTCAGTAATACAACTATGTAGATTGAATCTCAAAGAGTGATTACTAAATAATATTGATAGAAGGAATGGAAGAGAAAAGTTACTGAAAATCATTGAGAGTGACAATGGAAAACAAAATTTATGCTGATTATTCAACTTGAACCAATATGCCTTCAAGGAAAGGGGTTAGCAGTGCTTTGAAGAATACCCAGGTTTCAATGTCTTTTGGGAGTTGTCAATTTTATATGCATATTTATGGTTATCTCTGTTTGGGTGCTTGTGTGTGGATGTGGATGTGTGTATTAAGTGTGTGTGTAGATGTGTGTGTGTGTGTGTGTGTGTGTGTGTATGCGCACATATATCAGTAGAAAAAGAGGTAAGGATTAGATCTTTTATTTCAGTGTGTAGCTATCTGATTGATGTAGTGGAGTACTGGACTTACAACCAGGAAGATAAATTCAAATCCTATTTCAGACATTTAATATTATGTGAACCTTGGAAAAGTCAATTGATCTCTCTCAGTATAATAAGATAATAATACCCTTTCTCACAGAGCAGTTGAGATATCTTAGGTAAAGCATTTTTCAAGTTTTAAAGTACTATGTAAATATTATTTTGATGATGATGATATAGTACAGGGAACTCCAAGATGACAGAACTCTCTGTACCAATATAAGTCTATACCTGTTTTGCAATTTATAAACTTAGTGAGTACTCTAGGACACTGAGATTTTAAATGATCTATCCAGCCAATATGCATCAGAAGGGGGAATTTAACTTAGATCTTCCTGACTTCAAGACCATTTCTCTACCTTGCTGCCAAACATGTGTATATAAGTAAGAATAATAAATGTTATTTATGAATAAGTAGGATTTTTTAAATATTTTTCTCCTTTTTGCATTAAGACCAAATGCATTGTGAGTCTAATGTTTTTCCATTGATGTATATTATCATCAGTGGTTTTGCCTTCATTTTACAATTTCTTTCCCTTATGTATCCAAAGCACTGCTATCACTTCTCAATGGTCAGAGAAATTTTAGCTCCTCTGAGAACATAACTTCCAGAACATTCCACTCAATTCCTCTCCTTATCTGAGCCTATCTGTTTCCAGAGGGACAGATAATATAGGGACTAAGGAGCCAACTCAGACAGCAGTTTATGCCTATAACATATCAGCAGTCTCCAACTTGAATTAAAGTACACTCATAATCAAGAGAACTCTTAAAATGAAGAATTTGACAGCCACCTCCACCCTCAGCAAATATCACCCAAGTGACAGTCATTTGGTTCATGAACCAGAACAAGGCTGGCAGCCAAAGCATTAACTATTTAAGGTATAAGATGAGTGTCAGAGAGATACTATTGGTCCCTTAGCAAAGTGATAAATTTCAAATAAATATGAGGAAAAGAGCTGAATGCTTTTGGATCAGCTAAAGAACAATTTCCCCAAAGGCAGCAATAAAATAGAATGAAATAATTAGGGATATGGTTCAGCATGGCACAACCTTGGCCTGTTAATAATTTTAAAATGTGCTATGTGGAGTGAGAGTTGCATAACTAGAATTTCAGCATGGTCATGGTGATACTTGAGTACTTTCAAGATATCTCTCATGCATGAATATTTCCTTGTGTTTCAAATATTCCTCCCATCTCAAGAAGCTCTTCAATTTTACTGATGCAGCCTTTGGAATATTTTCCCTTCCAAGGCAAATTCCTTTGTTCATCAAACCTCCAAATATTTCAAAGAAAGTTCACTGTTCATAAGCCAAATGATATGTAGAGAAAATTTTCTGCTCTTTTATGTGATAAATCTTTCTGTTAGATATGTTGGAGGACAGGAGAAAATGAAAAGGATGGATACATTTTTCTCTTCTCTCAGGCATATAAATTTCATCTGGAAGGCTCATTTAATTTAGTCAAAAATCCTGAGCAAGAGGGAAAATTCATGATTCATTTTCCTTTCTTTTGCTTAGTTTTCATTCTTTAAAAATAAATGCTGCTCTAGAATATAATTTTAGATCTGGTACAGCTAAGCCACCATCATTTGATTTTTTTTTCATTAATTCCCTTGAAATTCTTTACCTTTTGTTTTTCCATATGAACTTTGTTGTTATTTTTTCTAGGTCATTAAAATAGTTTTTTGGGAGTCTGATTGGTATAGCGCTAAATAAATAGATTAGTTTAGGTAATATTGTCATCTTTATTATATTTGCTCACCCTATCCGAGATCAACCAAATCATTTCTAATGGAGCAGTAATGAACTGAAATAGCTATGCCCAGAAAAAGAACTCTGGGAGATGACTAAAAACCATTACATTGAATTCCCAATCCCTATATTTATGCACACCTGCATTTTTGATTTCCTTCACAAGCTAATTGTACAATATTTCAGAGTCTGATTCTTTTTCTACAGCAAAATAACATTTTGGTCAGGTATACTTATTGTGTATCTAATTTATATTTTAATATATTTAACATCTACTGGTCATCCTGCCATCTAGGGGAAGGGGTGTGGGGGGGTAAGAGGTGAAAAATTGGAACAAGAGGTTTGGCAATTGTTAATGCTGTAAAGTTACCCATGTATATATCCTGTAAATAAAAGGCTATTAAATAAAAAAAATAAATAAATAAATAAATGAAAGAAGTAAGTATTCAGAAAGTGAATACTTTCTACCCTGAAAAGAAGGTGTATTTGGAGTTGTCTATGGGAAATATGACTAAGGCAAAGTATCTTTTGACTAAGCATCTCTTTTCACCAATTCATCTAATCATATTCATAAACCTCATTTTTTTTAAATCCTCACTTGAACTAAACCACGAAGATCTGTTTATAGAGGAAAGGTTATATATTTCAAACCTTTACTGTTACCTACCTCCATCAAAAATCCAATTCATAATAATATGCATAAAGGTATCAATTAATCAACCAAATACATTATACAAAACTGCTCCATATAGACTAGGCTAATCTCTGAGAATTTAAAGACAAAAATAGGTGGGAAGTTTTTACCCTTAAGGACTTTCATTATTATTGCTATAAAAATGATAATGATAGCAATAGTAGTAGTGGTAGTGTTGATTGCAGTACTAGTGGTAGTAGGTGTTTTTTTTTTTTTTTTTAATTGTTGAGTATTTTTAGTCATCTTCAATTCTTCATGTCCCCATTTGGGATTTTCTTGGTAATGATATAGGAGTGCTTTGCCATTTCCTTCTCCATCTCATTTTGCAGATAAGGAATTGAAGCAAGCAAGGTTAAATGTCATGCTCAGGGTAAAAAAGCTAGTAAGTGTCTGAGGCCAAAATGAAACTTACAAAAATGAGTCTTCCTGGCTTTAGGCTGAGACCTATATTCATTGGATCATCTAGTTGTCTACTACTAGTAGTAGTCATAGCAACTAACATTGACATTGTGCTTTCAAGTTTGCTAAACATTTTTTTTTTAATTTAATTCTCAGGAAAACTTCTGGAAGTTAAGTACTATTAGCATCCCTATTTTAAAGACAAAGGGGAAAAATGAAACTGAAAGAACTTAAGTGGGCTACATAGCTAAGTATATGAAGAAAATTTTGAACTCTGACCTTCCTGCTTCCAAGACTTATACTCTATCCATTGAGGGTGCTAATTTTCTTAAGGAAAGCAGCATGCACACATTGTCTCCAAATGGCTTAGTAAAAAAAAAAAAAGCACTAGACTTGGAGTCAGCAAGACTTGAGTTTGAATCTTACTTCAGACACAAATTATATGTGAGACCTTGTTTAAACACTTCATATCACTTAGCCCATATCTCCTTTTCTATAAAATGGGGGGTAATAATAGCACCTATGTCCCAAGGATAATGTGAGAAGCAATTGAAATTTTATTATATATGGAACTAGCCATCTCCTATAAAATAGTGCTACAGATATACAATTTCACAAATTTTAAAGTAGTAAATAAATGCTAGTTATTTTACTTATAATTATTATATTCAAAATCAATTAATAATAAGCACTGTCATGAGAAATTTACAATAAATGAGGAAGCAAAACATAAGTTATATGATTTATTAGTGAATCCCATATAACAAATTGGGTCGTTTCCTGCAAAAGCAGTATTTCAAGCACAAAGATTCTTAATACAAACTTTGCTCAGGTTTTATATGTTTAAAAAATAAGTTGCAAAACAGTATAGAGAATTACTTAATCTGATTTCTTAATGAAGGAAAAAAATAGGGACTTTCCAAGTTGATAGAATGAGATAGAAGGATTTCCTCAAATTAGATGATTTACATAAAAACAATAAAATATCTTATTCACAAAATGGAGTCAGTGTTCACAAAATGGAATGAATTTGGTTCTCACAATACATTAATATAAGATAACTCATTTTCCTTGAAAAATGCTAACAGATGAAATCAGAAAAAGCATTATATGCTAAAAATTAATGTTAACATTTTGATATAGAGTTAAAATTGTGGAGGAAGTCAGTTTCTTTTTAAATTTGATTTAGTATTTTTTCTTCTTCCCCCCCCCATTTCTTTTTCTGTTTCTCCATCATTTTTTAGGGATCCTTATTTTTACCGAGTCATTATTTTTTTTATATTAATTCTGATTTTTACCCAATTTGTTACTAAGGTTAAGTTTTGTACCTATTCTGTTAAACTATTGATCCTTTTCTGCCTCCCATTTCAAATAGCACTATATTCTTTTACACATTACTTTGAAAATATTTGTAGAAATGAGGCAGAGCACTTCTTTTAATCTTGTATGTTGGAATGTTATTGCATTTTTTTTTCTTTCACATACTTAGAAGAAAAATTTTATGCCTATCACACCACATATCTCATTGGCAGCAAAATATATGCAATTGGTTTTGTAAACCAAATAGTTGCTTTTTTAAATGAAAGTAAAAATAAATTCAAAAAGTAACAAATTGCATACAACCCAAAAAAGTTGGAATACAAAATGGCAGAGAGAAGTCAGGATGTTGCTCTAACTTCCTTAGTTTCCCTTGGAAACAACAACAAATCAAGTTTCTAAACAGAGAGTGACAGAATCCACAAAAAGACAGAATGAAAAAAATATTCACCTTAAGATAACTTCTAAGGACTTTAGGAAAGGTCTATCTCACTTGTGTAAAAATGGAACTCAGCCAAGTGAAGATGCAATGCAGGAAAATCTAATGTGAGTCTCTTAGTTATAACATATATTAGTAGCAGAGACTCCTCAGACCTGATTTAATGAATCAGTACCAGTGATTTAGCAGACCATCTGTGAGGTCTCCATCCCCATCACAGAAGTCACATTGCAAGCTTCAGAAATCTATAAAAACAGATGTAACTAGCTTAGGACAAACCAGTCTATTTGGAGAGCTGCTAGCACTTCTAACTCCAGCATGGAAGGTCAGTGATGAGGCTCCTATGCCAATACAAAAGAAGATTGGGGCTGTCTCCCCTGTGCTATAAAAGCAGAATTCAACTTTTTAAAATAAGCAATCAGAAAGAGCCCTAATTATATGGTGACAGAGAAGATCAGAACACAAAGTCAGATGAGGACCCCAACAGCAAAAACCTTACATTAAAGCCCCAAAGAAAATATGCTTAAATGAACTCTTTGAAGAGCAAAAAAAAAGATTTTTAAAATCAAGTAAGAGAGATAGAATAAAAATTGGGAAAAGAAGAGCAATGCAAGAGAATTATACAAACCAAAACAAAAAAAAAAAACCAAAAAACTTAACAGCCTGAAAAAGGAAATATAAAAATTGAATAAAGAAAGCTCCTTTAAAATTAAAATTGATCAGATGGAAAAGGAGGGGAAAAGCTAGCTGAAGAAAATAATTCATTAAAAATTAGAATTGGACAAGTGAAAGCAATGAGACATCAGGAATCATTCCAATAAAATTTTTAAAATGAAAAAAATAGAAGAAAATGTACAATACATCATGAGAAAAATGAGTTAACATGGAAAATATATCCAGGAGAGATAACTTTATTTGACTACCTGAAAACCATACTCAAATAGAGAGCCTTGAGCAATATCTTTCAAGACATAATCAAGGAAAATTTTCTTGATATTCTAGAACCAGAAGGTGAAATTGCAACAGAAAGAATTCACCAATCACCCCCTGAAAGAAACCCCAAAATGAATACTCCAAGGAAGATAAATTAAATTCCAGAATTATCAGATCAAGGACAAAATACTACAAACAGTCAGAAAGAAAAAAAAATGAATTATCAAGAAGCCACAATCAAGATTAATTAGGGACCCAACAGTTTTCCAATTAAAGGATCAGAGGACCTGGAATATGATATTCTGGAAGGCAAAGAAACTTGTATTACAATAAAAAAGTCAACTAACCAGTAAACCTGAACATAATTTCTCAGGGGAAAAGATAGACATTCAATGAAATCAGGGGCTTTCAATCATTTCTGATGAAAAGACCAGAACTAAAGAGAAAAATCGATCATCAGATACAAAACTCAAGAGAAGTATAAAAAAGTAAAGAAGAAAAAATAGTATTTAAAATTATACTATTTACATACTAACTCATGGAGATGATGCTAGTAACTCTTGAGAATTGTTCTTAGGGCAATTAGAAGGGATATCTCTAGCTCTCTCTCTCTCTCTCTCTCTCTCTCTCTCTCTCTCTCTATATATATATATATATATATATATATAGAGAGAGAGAGAGAGAGAGAGAGAGAGGGTGTACAGACAAGTTGGTTTTTAAGTAATACTATAAAAAAGGAATTAAGGGGTGTAGAAAAAGGATTGTACAGGAAGAAGAGAAAAGGGAAGATAAAATAAGGTATAATAGATCACATGAAGAGACAGAAAAAAACTTATTCAAACAGAAGAGGGGAAGGGTGAATATTGTTTAAACATTAATGTTATCAGATTATCTTATCAAAAACAAAATAGCATACATATTCATTTGGGCTTGGAACTTTATCTTATTCTATATGGAAGTAGGAGAAGGAAGGGGAAAGAAATTGGGGCTTGCTATAAGGGAGGACAGTTTGAAAGATGTGGGGAATACAGAGAAAAGATAAAAAACTGGAGCAGAATCTCATGCATTAGCTGAAGTTTTAATAAAAAAAAGCATGGATAGTGATTCTGTTCTCAAATAAAGGAAAAACAAAAATAAATCTAATTAAAAGAGAGAAGGAAGAAAAGTACATTTTATTAAAGGATACCATAGATAATTAAGTAGCATCAATATTAAACATATATATATATGTACATGTATATATAAACAAATGGTGTAGCATCCAAATTCTTAGAGGAAAAGTTAAGAGAATTACAGGAAGAATGGAAAGTAAAACAATAATAGTGGGAGATCTCATCCTCTTTCTCTCTCAGAACTAGATAAAAATAAAAATAAAATAAACACGAGGTTAATGAGATGAATAGAATTTTAGGAAAAAATATATATATGTGATAGATATTTGGAATGGAGATAAAAAGAAACGTATCTTCTCAGCAGTCCACCCACCTACAGATAAATTGACTATATATTAGGGGATAAAAGCCTCACAATCAAATGCAGAAAGGCTGAAATATTGAATGCATCCTTTTCAGTTCATGATATAATAAAAATTACATATAATAAATGACCATGGAAAAAGAACAAAATATTATTGGAAATAAAATAATCCAGTCTTAAAGATTTAACAACAAATCATAGAAGTAATAATTCCATTCAATTCTATGACAATGATGAAACAATATACCAAACTTTTGGAAGTTAGCTAAAGCAGGTTTTAGGGGAAAATTTATGACTCTAAAATTTTCATGAATAAAAAATGGAAAGGGGAGAAAAATGACTTGGGCATGAAACTAATAATATTACAAAAAGAACAAATGAAAAACCTACAGTTAAATGCCAAATTTGAAATTCTTAAACCCAAAGGTCAAATTAATAAAATGAAAAGTAACAAAATTATTGAGCTAATAATAAATCTAAGAATTGGCTTTATTGAAAAATAACAAAATAGATAAATCTTTGATTAATTTGATAAGAAAAAGGAAAGAAGAAAAATGAAAAAGGTAAATTCATTTCCAATGCATATATAACTAAAGTAAAAATTAGGAGCTATTTTGCCTAAATGTGTGTTAATAAATCTGACAACCTAGTTGAAAGGACTATTTCCAAAAATTTAAATTCCCCAGATAAACAGAGAAAATGAAATATTTGTCACTCCAATTTTAGAAAAAAAGTAAATTTAACAAGTCATCAATGAACTCCCAAAGAAAATAATCACAAGAGCCAGATGGATTTACAAATGAAATCTAACAAACATTTTAAAAACAATTAATTCAAATATTATATAAATTATTTGGAAAAAATAGGGGATGAAATCCTACTAAATTCCTGTTTTGTTATGGATAAGGTGCTGATATATAAAACTGGAATAGTCAAAACAGAGAAAGTAAATTACAGAACAATTTTTCTAATAAATATTAATGCAAAAGTTTTAAATAAAATATAAGCAAAAAGATTAAAGTAATTTATCACTAGGATAATTCCATATCACTAAGTTGGATTTATACTAGGAATACAAGGGTGATTCGGAATCAGGAAAACTACTGTCATAATTGATCATATAAATAACAAAATTAACAAAAATTGCATGATTATTATCTCAATACATATGGGAAAAAAAGCTTTGGACAAAATACAACCCATTCTTATTAAAAAAACACTGGAGAGCACAAGAATAAATGGGTATTTTCTTTTAAATGATAAGTAGTCTATCTAAAATCTTCAGCAAGCATTATATATAATAGAGATAAACTAAAAGCCATATTGTACTAGAAATGTTAGATTCAGCAATAAGAGAAGAAAAGAAAATTAAAGGAATTAGAGTAGGCATTAAGCAAACAAAACTATCACTCTCAGCAGATTATCATCTTAAAAGATGTTATATTAAAGTATTCTAGAGCACTAACTCAAAAAAAATTATTGAAACAATTAACAACTTTAGCAAATCTGCAGGATATAAAACAAATCCCACAAATCATCATTTCTATAGATTACCCACAAAGGCCAAGAGCAAAAGATAGAGAAATTTCATTTAAAATGACTGTGAATTTGAGAATCTACTTGCCAAGACAAATTCAGAAACCATAAGAACACAGTTATTAAATACTTTTCACACAAATAAAGTCAGATCTAAACAAACAGGAAATTTTTAATTGCTCATGGGCGAGTAAGCTAATATGATAAAAATTACAATTCTTCCTAAATTTATCTATTTTGTGCCATACCAAATTAACAAAAAACTACTTTGCAGAGCTAAAAAATAATAATAATAAATTTCATCTGAAAGAACAAAAAATGAAGAGTATCAAGGGAATCTTTCAAAAAGCTTCTAAGGAAGATAATATAGGCAAACCAGAATTTAAATTATATCATAAAGCTCCAATCTTCAAATTTCAATAAAATCATCTTCAAAACAATTTGGTACTGGATAAGAAATGAGTGATCAGTGGAATAGATTAGCTACACAAGACACAATATTCAATGAATCTAGTAAGCTAGTATTTCATAAATAAAAGATTCCAGATTCTAGGATAAGAACTCAATATCTGATAAAAAGTATTGGGAACAATGAAAAATAGTATAGCAGAAACTAAGCATCTACATCTCACATGCTATCTCAAGATAAGGTCTAAATGGTTTCTTGATTTAGATATGAAGGGTGATATATTAGCAAATTAATATAACAAGGTATATTTCACCTATCAGATCTTTGGAGAAGGGAGTAATTTATGGTTAAATAAGAACTAGAGAATATTATGAAATGCAAAATGAATAATTCTGATTACATGAAATTAAGAAGTTTTTGCACAAACTAAACCAATACAAAAAAGATTATAAAGGAAGAAGAAAGCTGAAGGGAAATTTATAGCCAGTATTTCTGATAAAGACTTCATTTTGAAAATATATAGAGAATGCATCAAATTTATTAGAATATAAGTAATGTACATGCTTGCTGATAGTTTTAAATAGATACTAGTCATAATTTAAAGGAAAACTACACTTATTCCGATGTTCTCTAGTGGTTTAATAGGAATTATTGTATTTGTAATACGGTGTTGTATTTTTTTCAAATTCTTTATTTGCATCTATTGATATAATCATGTGATTTCTGTTAGTTCATATATTGGTATGATCAATTATGCTGATATTTTTTCTGATATTGAACCAGTCCTCCTTTACTAGTGTAAAACCTACTTGATCATAATGTGTTATTTTGGTAATAAATTGCTGAGATCTCTTTGCTAATATTTTACCTAAGATTTTTGCATCAATATTCATTATGAAAATTGGTTTATAACTTTCTTTTTCTATTTTGAACCTTCTTGGTTTAGATATTGGCACCATATCTATGTCATAAAATAAATTTGGTAGGAATCCTTCTTCCCCTATTTTCCCAAATAATTTATATAGTATTGGAATTAATCATTCTTGAAATTTTTGGTAAAATTCACTTGTAAATCTATTTAGTCTTGGAGATTATTTTTTAGAGAGTCCATCAATGGCTTGTTCAATGTCTTTTTCTAAAACTGAACTATTTAAATAATTTATTTCCTCATCTGTTAATCTAGGCACTCTATAGTGCCTATTCACTATTCATTCATTTAACTTAGTTTATCAGATTTATTGGCATAGCATTGGGAAAAATACTTTTTGCTCTGTTTCCCTCTTTATTGCTGGTAAATTCACCCTTGGTATTTTTGATACTGGTAATTCATTTTTTTTCTTTATCAAGATTTTTTTCTAATCAAATTAACCAAAAATATTTCTACTTTGTTGACTTTTTTTCATAAAACCATTTCAAAGTTTTGCTTATTAACTCCATAGTTTTATCTTATTTTCAATTTTATTAATCTTTCCTTTTATTTTCAGAATTTTTAATTTTGTATTTAATTGTGGGTTTTTAATTTGTTCTCTTTCTAGATTTTTTAGTAGTATGATCAATTTATTAATCTACTCTTTCTCTATTTTATTCATGTAAGCATCTACAGATATAAAAATTTTCCTGAGAATTTCATTGGGTTCAACTCATAAGTTTTGGTATGTTGTC
Organism: Sarcophilus harrisii; assembly: GCF_902635505.1. NCBI lineage: Eukaryota > Metazoa > Chordata > Mammalia > Dasyuromorphia > Dasyuridae > Sarcophilus > Sarcophilus harrisii. The sequence goes on from NC_045429.1 coordinate 230,260,842, forward strand.
TCATTATTGTTATTTTCTTGAATGAATTCATCAATTGTATCTATGATTCATTGTTCTACCCCATCATTCTTTGGGATTTAATTATTTTGTTTCCGTTTTTGGTTTATTTTTCTTTGGCTCTTTATTAGATGTAAATTTTATTGCATCATGACATAAACAGAATACATTTACTATTTCTGCCTTTCTGCATTTCAAGGCATTGGTGCCTCAAAATATGGTCAGTTTTTGTGTAAATGCAATTTACTGCTTAGAAAAAAAAGTATATTTCTTTCTATTCTGTTTTCTCCAAGTCTATCATAGCTAACTTTTCTAAAATTCTGTTCACCTCCTTACCTTCTTTCTTGTTTATTTTGTGTTTACATTTATCTAGTTCTGATAGAGAATGGTTGGCTTTTGCTTTCTAATTCTTCTTGCAACTGACTTAATTTCTCTAAGAATTTGGATCCACCACTTAGTGCGTAAATATTTAGTACTGATAATAATTCATTATCTATACCACGCTTTAATAAGATGTAGTTTCCTTGCTTCCCTCTTTTAATTACATCTTTTTTTGTTTGTTTGTTTGCTTTTGCTTCATCTGAGGTCAGGATAGCTTTTTACTTCAGCTGAAGAAAAATAGGGTCTTCTCTAGCCTTTTATTTTTACTCTGTATGTATTTCTATGCTTTCAGTGTATTTCTTGTAAGCAACATATTATAGGACTCTGACTTTTAATCCATTCTATCTGCTTCTATTTTATGGGAGAGTTCACATTCACAGTTAAAATTACAAACTTTATATTTCCTGCCATTGTATTTTTTCCATTATACTTTTCTCTCTTTTTTCACTCTTTCCCTCCTCAACAGGAGGATGCTTCTGACCATCACCTCCCTCAGTCTGCTCTCCTTTTGTTCAGCTCTTCCCCTTTTTAATCCCTGTACCCTTTGAAATATATTTTTCTATTAACCTGTACTTTTTCTTTCCTTTTCCTTCTCTTACTAATGCCTAGGCTAATTTATTATTCAATGTAATATCAATTAAACTACCAAAATATTATATGATAGAGCTAGAAAAAATAATGAAATACATCTGGAAAAATAAAGGTCAAGAATATCAAGGGAATTAATGAAAAACAATACAAAGGAAGGTGGTCTTAGCAATACCAAATCTCAAACCATATTATAAATTAATAATCATCAAAACTATTTCATACTGGCTAAAAAATGCTGAATCAGTGGAATAAGATCAATAATCAGGGGTCCTCAAACTTTTTAAATAAGGAGACAGTTCACTGTCCCTCAGGCTGTTGGAGGGCTGGACTATAGTAAAAACAAAAAACTTTGTTTTGTGGACCTTTAAATAAAGAAACTTCATAGCCCTGGGTGAGGGGGATAAATGTCCTCAGCTGTCACATCTGGCCCACGGGCCACAGTCTGAGGACCCCTGCAACAGAATAGTCAATGACATTAATAGCTTAGGGTTTGATGAAACTAAAGATTCCAGTCTCACTATTTGGTAGCAAAAAAAAAAAAAAGAAAAACTGATAGGAAAACTGGAAAACAATAGGACACAAATGAGATATATACCAACATCTCATACCATATACTAAGACAAGGTCAAAATGATTGCATGATTTAGACAAAAAAGGGTGAATCATAAGCAAATTATAAGAATAAGGAATACCATTAGATTGATGGGGGATTGAGGAAGGTGGAATTCATGACCAAATAAAAGACAGTGAGCATTACAAAATGTAAAAGGGCTAATTTTGATTATTTTAAAATGAAAAAGCTTTTGTACAAACAAAACCAATACAAATGACCGAATTTAGAAGAAAAGTACAAAGTTGGGAAATAATCTTTACAGCAAGTGTGTCTGATAAAGGCTTAATTTCTCAAATATATAGAGAAGTCTAATTGGTAAAAATATCATCTATTCACAATTGATAAATAGTCAAAGAATATGTATAGGAAATTTTCAAATAGACATATGAAGAAGTGTTCTAAATCACTTTCTTTTGATGACAGCAATGCAAACTAAAACAACTCTGATAAACTATCTCACACCTAACAAATGTGATAATGTGACAAAAAGAGAATTTTTAAATGTTGGAAAAGATGTGGGAAAATTGGGATGCTACTACAGTGTTGGTAGAGTTGTGAATTGATCAAGTATTCTGAAGAATGTTTTGCAGCTATGCCCAAAGGGCACTAAAAGAGTGAGTGCAAAAGTATTTATAGCAGTCCCTTTGATGATAGCAAAACACTGTGGGAGTATGTGGGAATTAAATATTGACCACCATCAATTGGGGAATGGCTGAATAAGTTCTGGCATATGGTATGCTATGGAATGCTATGATGCAATGAGAAATTATAGACAGGCATATTTCAGAAAGTCTTGAAATATTTGTACAAACTGATACATACTGAAATTAGAAGAGCCAAGAAAGCACTGCACAGAGGATCAGGAACATTGTGAGAGCAATCATAATTGACTCAACTCTTCTCAGCAATACAGTGGTCCATGACAAGTACAAAGGAAAATACTATCCACATCCAGTTAAAAAAATGAGTGGACTGTGAATACAGATGAAACAATATTTTCACTTACTTTATTAATTTTCATTTTTCACTTTTGACTTCTTTCTTCATTTACAACTAAGACTAATATTGAAATATGTTTTAAATGATGTTACTGAGAGTAAAAAAAAAAACGTTTTGCAATATCCACATTGCTGATACATATGCTTTAGAAAGATTTGTTTTTCTTTTTGAGGAGTTTTCAAACATTGGATATTCCTATGCTCTTTTTTTATAAATAGCATTTTCCCACAATTACATGTAAAGACAGTTTTCAACATTCATTTTTAGTAAGATATTGAGTTCCCAAATTTTCTCCTTTCCTCTTTTTCTTCTTCTCTTCCAAGAGAACAAGCAATCTGATACAAGTTATAAATGTTCTTGCCATCTTCGTTCAGAGATATATGCCCATTTTTCAAACTTATTCATTTATGTAGTGCTGATGACTTGAGCTGTGAGCTCAAGTATTCCCTTTCCCTCAGCTTTGAGTTGTGTAATTTTGGGGAAGATAATCTATCTTTTGCAAAATGAAATGAGCAAGATCAGTGGAATAATTTATTGAATAACATCACTTTCATAAAGATAAACAGTACTGTAAGACTTAAAAACTCTGATCATTAAAAGGATTAACCATTATGCCAGAGGACAGATGAAAATGAAAATCCATGCTACCTACCACTGACACAAAGTTGATGAATTGAAGTTGTGTAATGAAATACACATTTCTGAATGGGTGAATAAGTTTTATTCCCCTGTGTTTACTGATGCTTCATTTTCCTTTTCTCCAGCTAGGATTTTAGGGATATGCACATATACACACACTCATCCTCACACACACACACACACACACACACACACACACATACACTCATTCACACGCATAGCTATAGAAAGAGATAGACAGGAGAAAGAAAAAAGAGAGTGACAGACAGGGAGATGAGAGAAAGATAGAGAGACAGAGAGAAAGAGATAGAGACAGATAGACAAAGATAAAGAGATAGGGAATGAACTTTTTGAATATGGGACTGAATGTCAACTCATCCATTCATGGACATGAATTTTTTATTTTTTTTAAATTAGCTATTAGGTGGCAGTTTAGTCTCTAAAGACATTCCTGCTTAATTTTATTCCTAAAACCAATGAGATTTAGTCAATTGTTACTACCATGGTTATCACTTACTACAATAACAATCAAGTAAAATAGATTAGTAGGGTTTTTTTAAGTGGTTTTCAGTCGTTAAGACCTCATTTTATAATTATACTCTACATCAGTTTCTGTTGGATACTCTTTCACAAGAAGTTGTTTAGAGTTAGCATAAAAAGGTATAAATTACTGGTTAATTTACTGAAAAGAAACTCATAAAACTGTCTTTTTAACTGACTTGAAAAATACTGGCAAGCAGTGTCTAGAATACATACTAATAAGGGATAGTGAGCAATTAACTTTTGTTTGCATGAAGAATTTTTTTTTTTTTGCTTTTTGATGCCAACATCTCTTTTTCTTTACTCTCCATAATTTGTGCCATAACTTCTACACTAACATAACTTATACACTAACATGCATAATATCCAAGCTAGGAATTTTAATGTATATAATACATTATTTTAAACCTCTTTTTCAATGCTCTTGTATGAGAGTATCTGAGATAAACTTGAATCAATACACAAAGTGAAGTAGAAAATTCACATTGATTATTAAACTCATTTTGTGTCTCTCATATGGGAATATTTCACTTATTAGTATCTTGGATGTGAATTAGTCAATTAGATCAATTCATCAATCCATTTTGTATTTACAATATGCTTTGTTCATATGTGTATATATACATTCTAGATATCCCTTTTTTGTTTCATTTCATTTTGTTTTGTTTTGTGGCCTTGTCAGTTTTTAATAATTTTAGAATGTTTATAGAGATGACATTATTAATAGGGCAGTAATTCAACTTTAAGGTAAGAGACATGGCTTCAAATCCTAAGTGGGACACTTACTAACCTTTTGTACTCCTGTGAGCTTTCACCAGTCACTTAACTACTGTGCACCTCAGTTTCTATAGGTCAAGGATAATATTTGCTCAGCTTGAAAAATTGCTCAGATTTATAGAAGATTCTATAGTAATCACAATATTTTACACACATTATTTCATTTAACATTGGTTGAGGGAGTACTATAGAAATGCTGTTTGTTATGAATAGTAAAGAAAATAATGGAAGAAAATTATTTTTGACAGAATTTTTTGATTGCTGATGACATACTGTCTCTACTTCATTTGGGGGTAAACAACTTGCCCCATGATTGTCATTCCCTATCTCCAGATTCTTGATTTAAAGTAATGTATGTTGATGCATTTGTTCTCACATTTATGCTATTTCTGGACTCATTTTCCTGAGATTCTTAGATGATGTTATTCCAAACACATTAAAATATAAGGTCAATAAATGAGGGGACAGACATTTTTGCAGCCAATTAAATATTATATGTCTTCAAGTTTTAACTTCAATGTGGTGTATCAAAGGATGTTCAAATACCAAGGATTCTGCAATATTTTAATATCTAGACACAAAAATTTTTCACTCATTTAAGGGACTCATCAACTCACTGGTATGAATAGTGCCTTTTTAAAAATCTAAGCAGATTATACTCACTACCCTATTCTTTAAAAATCATATTCATGTTGTTGAATATAAATAATGCAAAATATTTTGGAAATAAAGAGAAATGTTAAGTATAAAATGAGATACAGATTTGCTTGAGATATTATTTTTTTCCTAACATGAATTCCTATGAATTTAATGTAACAGGTAGCTTTAGGCATAGAAAACCTGTGCATTCAAAAGCACATTTTGTACCCTAATCTACAGTACATAAAAATGTACAAGTGAAATGTGGAAAATTCAGTTATTTGTGTTGCTATTCTATTATGTGTTGATGCATCTCTTGCTAAATATAATTCCATAGAAGTGAAAAGAATGTTTAAATATTCTATATTGGTATGTGACTATTTCTAAATATTAGGGTTAGGAGCATCAAAACACAATCAGAAGAATTAATTGAGTAAATTTTTAAAATTGTAACTTTTTCTGTTTTATTATCATATCTTAAATTTAGAATCAAGTTCAGACACTTTACTTATTTATGCAGAGTTTATATATAAGACAAGAAAGTCTGATCTGTAAAGACCAAAGCCATTCTCATAAATCTAGTTGCACCTAAGTGATAGCAATGGCTTTCGTCTTTACAGATCAGACCATGAAGGAATTTTCATTTTAAACTCTTCATATACTATTGAAGATTGACTACAGAATGTGCAAAGAAACTTTATAAACCTTCCCTCAATATTTCTAACTAGTGGCCATCCAACTTCTGTTTTTTTTTTTTTATTTTATTTTTAATCATGAAATAAAAGTTATTTTTATAACAATATAAGAAAAAGATAATTGTACACAAAACTACACATTCAATATGCACAACTTTCTATTTCTTTCAAAAATACAAAATAATTTAAATTCATTTTCCCCCCTATTTTTTCTTCTCCATCTTCTAGAAATGGCTATAATTAGACAAACAGATATGCACGTGTGCACGCACACAATTATTCTATATATCTATTTATCAGTTTTTTGTCTGAATGTAGCTAGTGTCTTTCTTCAGATGCAGAAATATTTTAAAGAAAACCCTAGGGGGTACAGGGATTTGAATTCAGATTTCACTAACACAGGTAACTTTCAGTCAAGAAAATGTTCTCTACCAATGCAGTCTGGCATCAACTAATCTTTTATTTTTTTATTTATTTATTTATTTTTATTTAATAGCCTTTTATTTACAGGATATATACATGGGTAACTTTACAGCATTAACAATTGCCAAACCTCTTGTTCCAATTTTTCACCTCTTACCCCCCCATCCCCTCCCCTAAATGGCAGGATGACAAGTAGATGTTAAATATATTAAAATATAACTTAGATACACAATAAGTATACATGACCAAAACATTATTTTGCTGTACAAAAAGAATCAGACTCTGAATTATTGTACAATTAGCTTGTGAAGGAAATCAAAAATGCAGGTGTGCATAAATATAGGGATTGGGAATTCAATGTAATGGTTTTTAGTCATCTCCCAGAGTTCTTTTTCTGGGTATAGCTAGTTCAGTTCATTACTGCTCCATTAGAAATGATTTGGTTGATCTCGTTGCTGAGGATGGCCTGATCCATCAGAACTGGTCATCATCTAGTATTGTTGTTGAAGTATATAATGATCTCCTGGTCCTGCTCATTTCACTCAGCATCAGTTCGTGTAAGTCTCTCCAGGCCTTTCTGAAATCATCCTGTTGGTCATTTCTTACAGAACAGTAATATTCCATAATTTTCATATACCACAATTTATTCAGCCATTCTCCAACTGATGGACATCCATTCAGTTTCCAGTTTCTAGCCACTACAAAAAGGGCTGCCACAAACATTCGTGCACATACAGGTCCCTTTCCCTTCTTTATAATCTCTTTGGGATATAATCCCAGTAGTAACACTGCTGGATCAAAGGGTATGCACAGTTTGATAACTTTTTGAGCATAGTTCCAAACTACTCTCCAAAATGGTTGGATTCGTTCACAACTCCACCAACAATGCATCAATGTCCCAGTTTTCCCGCATCCCCTCCAACAATCATCATTATTTTTTCCTGTCATCTTAGCCAATCTGACAGGTGTGTAGTGGTATCTTAGAGTTGTCTTAATTTGCATTTCTCTGATTAATAATGACTTGGAGCATCTTTTCATATGACTAGAAATAGTTTCAATTTCTTCATCTGAGAATTGTCTGTTCATATCCTTTGACCATTTTTCAATTGGAGAATGGCTTGATTTTTTATAAATTAGAGTTAATTCTCTATATATTTTGGAAATGAGGCCTTTATCAGAACCTTTGACTGTAAAAATATTTTCCCAGTTTATTGCTTCCCTTCTAATCTTGTCTGCATTAGTTTTGTTTGTACAAAAACTTTTCAGTTTGGTATAATCGAAATTTTCTATTTTGTGATCAGTAATGATCTCTAGTTCTGCTTTGGTCATAAAGACCTTCCCCTTCCACAGGTCTGAGAGGTAAACTATCCTATGTTCCTCTAATTTATTAATAATTTCATTCTTTATGCCTAGGTCATGAACCCATTTTGACCTTATCTTGGTGTACGGCGTTAAGTATGGATCAATGCCTAGTTTCTGCCATATTAGTTTCCAATTTTCCCAGCAATTTTTATCAAACAGTAAGTTCTTATCCCAAAAGCTGGGATCTTTGGGTTTGTCAAAGACTAGGTTGCTATATTTGTTGACTGTTTTATCCCTTGAACCTAATCTATTCCACTGATCAACTAATCTATTCCTTAGCCAATACCAAATAGTTTTGGTAACTGCTGCTCTATAATATAATTTTAGATCTGGTACAGCTAAGCCACCTTCATTTGATTTTTTTTTCATTAATTCCCTTGAAATTCTTGACCTTTTGTTTTTCCATATGAACTTTGTTGTTATTTTTTCTAGGTCATTAAAATAGTTTTTTGGGAGTCTGATTGGTATAGCGCTAAATAAATAGATTAGTTTAGGTAATATTGTCATCTTTATTATATTTGCTCGCCCTATCCAAGAGCATTTAATATTTTTCCAATTGGTTAGATCAGACTTAATTTGTGTGAAAAGTGGTCTGTAATTTTGCTCATAAAGTTTCTGATTTTCCCTTGGCAGATAGATTCCTAAATATTTTATATTATCAGTAGTTACTTTAAATGGAATTTCTCTTTGTAACTCTGACTGTTGGATTTTGTTAGTGATATATAAGAATGCTGATGACTTATGTGGGTTTATTTTATAACCAGCAACTTTGCTAAAGTTGTGGATTATTTCTAATAACTTTTTAGCAGAATCTCTGGGGTTCTCTAAGTATACCATCATGTCATCGGCAAAGAGTGATAATTTGGCTTCCTCATTGCCTATTCTTATTCCTTTAATCTCTTTCTCAGCTCTTATTGCTATAGCTAGCGTTTCTAATACAATATTAAATAGTAACGGTGATAGTGGGCAACCTTGTTTCACTCCAGATCTTATTGGGAATGGTTGCAGTTTGTCTCCATTACATATGATGCTTACTGATGGTTTTAAATAGATGCTGCTGATTATTTTAAGGAAAAGTCCATTTATTCCTATACTCTCAAGTGTTTTTAATAGGAATGGATGTTGGATTTTATCAAATGCTTTTTCTGCATCTATTGAGATGATCATATGGTTTTTGTTAATTTGGTTATTAACATGGCCAATTATATTGATAGTTTTCCTAATATTGAACCAGCCCTGCATTCCTGGTATAAATCCTACTTGATCATAGTGTATTATCTTGGAGATGATTTTCTGTAGTCTTTTTGCTAATATCTTATTTAAGATTTTAGCATCAATATTCATTAGGGAGATTGGTCTATAATTTTCTTTCTCTGTTTTCAGCCTACCTGGTTTAGGTATCAGTACCATGTCTGTGTCATAGAAGGAATTTGGTAGGACTCCTTCATTCCCTATTTTATCAAATAATTTATATAGCATTGGGGCCAATTGTTCTTTAAATGTTTGGTAAAATTCACATGTAAATCCATCTGGTCCTGGGGATTTTTTCTTAGGGAGTTGTTTAATTGCCTGTTCTATTTCTTTTTCTGAAATGGGACTATTCAAGCAATTTACTTCCTCCTCTGTTAGTCTGGGAAGTCTATATTTTTGGAGGTAGTCATCCGTTTCACTTAGATTATCAAATTTATTGGCATAAAGTTGAGCAAAATAACTCCTTATTATTTCTCTAATTAACTGTTCATTGGTGGAAAGTTCTCCTTTTCATTTTAAGACTACTAATTTCATTTCCTCCCTCCTTTCTAATCAGATTTACAAAGGCTTATCTATTTTATTGGCTTTTTCATAGAACCAACTCTTAGTTTTATTAATTAGTTCAATAGATTTTTTACTTTCAATATTTTTAATTTCTCCTTTTAATTTAAATTTCAATTTAGTATTTGATTGGGGTTTTTAATTTGTCTTTTTAGTTTTTTTTAATTAAAGCCCAATTCATTAATCTTTTCTTTCTCTGTTTTATTCAAGTAAGCCTCTAAGGATATAAAATTCCCTCTTATTACCGCTTTGGCTGCATCCCACAAATTTTGGTATGATGTCTCATCATTGTCATTATCTTGAGTGAAATTATTAATTGTATCTATAATTTGCTGCTTCACCCAATCATTCTTTAAGATGAGATTGTTTAGTTTCCAATTACTTTTTGGTCTATTTCCCCCTAACTTTTTGTTGAATGTAGTTTTTATTGCATCATGATCTGAAAAGAAAGCATTTACTATTTCTGCTTTCTTGCATTTAATTTTGAGGTCTTTATGTCCTAATATATGGTCAATTTTTGAATAGGTTCCATGAACTGCTGAAAAGAAAGTATATTCCCTTCTATCTCCATTCAATTTTCTCCAAAGATCCAACATACCTAATTTTTCTAATATTCTATTTACTTCTTTTATTTCTTTCTTATTTGTTTTGTGGTTTGATTTGTCTAATTCTGAGAGTGCAAGTTGAGATCTCCCTACTATTACAGTTTTGTTGTCTATTCTTCTTGCAACTCTCTTAACTTCTCCTTTAGGAAGCTGAGTGCCATACCACTTGGTGCATATATGTTTAATATTGACATTGCTTCGTTGTTTATGCTACCTTTAGCAGGATGTATTTCCTTCCTTATCTCTTTTAATTAGATCAATTTTACTTTGCTTGATCTGAGATAAGGATGGCTACCCTAACTTTTGACTTCACCTGAAGCATAATAGATTTTGCTCCAGCCTTTTACCTTTACTCTATATGTATCCCCTGCTTTAAATGTGTTTCTTGTAAACAACTATTGTAGGGTTCTGACTTTGATCCAGTCTGCTATCTGCCCCTCTTTATGGGGAGTTCATCCCATTCACATTTACAGTTAGATTACTAAATCTGTATTTCCTGCCATCCTAATAACCCAGTTTGCTTTACTTTTCTTGCCTCCCCCAACCCTCTTTCCCCTTTAAACTTATGTACCCCTCTTGTATCACGATACTTATCCTCTTTATAATCCCTCCCTCCCCCTTTGAGGTCTTTCCCCTTCCTTCCCTTATTACTCTTTTTCTTTTCCCTTTCCTCTCCCCGTTTTTTAATGAGCAGAAGAATTTTCTCTAAAACAAATGTCAATTATTTTGTCTTTGGCCAACTCTGATGAGAGTAAGATTACACAATGTTCCTCCCCTCTCTAAATTCCCCAGATATGATAAGTTTCCTTAGCCTCTTTGTGGGATGTGGTTTCCCTCTTTTTATCCCTCCTTCCACCTTATTCTGCCATCATCCCTTTTCCATATCTACTTCCCTTTTTATGTTATATCAGTACAATCAATTTTACATGTATTTTTTTGTATATCACAACAGAATACAATTCTCAAGAGTTATTTTTACCTTTTCTGCATCTCTTGGTTCTATTCTTGAGATCAAATTTTTGTTTTAATTCTGGTTTTCTTCAAAAAATGGAATTCATTTGTTTCATTAAATGTTCATCTTCTTCCCTGAAGAAAATGCTCAGCTAGCTGTAGTTTATTCTTGCTGCATCCCAATTCTTGTTGCCTTTCATTCAATTGGGCCCCTTTCCTTTAATGTAGGGCAGCCGTCTGGGTGATCCATTTGATCTTTAAATGGTTTTGGTCTGTAAGAATTTTTCTTATCGATAGTTTGAAATTTGCCAATATTCCTTGGTTTTTTGGGTTTTCTTTAGAAGGTGTTCGATGGTTCTTTCAATGCCTTTTTCCTTCTGATTCTATTACATCTGGGCAGTTCTCTTTGATGATTTCTTGTAAAATAGTATCTAGGCTCTATTTTTTCATCTAGTTTCGGAAAGTCCAATAATCTCAGATTATTTCTCCTAGATCTATTTTCCAATCTGTCGTTTTACAAGTAGATAATTCATGGTTTTCCAGTTTGTCATTTTTGTTTTGTTGACTGATTCTTGCTGTCTCCAATGCATCATTATTTCAATTTGTTCAGTTCTAATTTTAAAATTATTTTCTTATTAGCTTTTTTACTTCTTTCTTATATGTCCAATTGAGTTTTGAAAGTATTGTTTTGGTCTGTGATTTTTTTCCATTTCACTAATTTTTTTAGTGAATTATTTTCTTTTTCAATTCACAGATCCTACTTTTTTGCGTGTTCTTGTCTTTTCAATTCACGGATCCTACTTTCTAGTGAATTCTTTATTTTTCAATTCAATTCTTACTTTCCTGTGATTTTTATTTTTTCAATTCACCAATTTGCACTTCCTAGGAATTTTAACTTTTCAATTCTTATTTCAGGGAAGTTGTTGCTCTCTTGTAAGAGCTTCTCTTTCCTTTCCCAAATTTATCTTCAATCTTTTGAGACTTTTAATGGTCTGTTCTATGAGGAGCATTATGTGGAGGACATCTGATGCATTTTGCTGTTGAGTCTCTTCAGGGTTTGCGCCTGCCCTTTTCTGCATAAGAAGCTGTGGATCGTTCTTTTCATCTTTTATTCATGTTTTAAAGCCTTTGGTTGGGTCTCCCTAGGAAGGGGGTTCAGCTTCCTCTGCAGGCAGGGAAAGTCTTAAACTGATTTCCGGCTCTGAGGGTATGGGAGTGCTCTGGTGAGGATTTTCCCTTCCCCAACAGGAAGTGGATTCCACTGGCTGAGCTATCAAACGCTTAAGTAGGCTAGGGATTATTGCCTTCGGCTGAGACTAAGTGGTGAAATGTCACTGCCCCAGGCCGGCCTCTTGTGGGACTGTGGTTAGAGCTGACCACAGACCACAGACTCAGACCCAGAAGCCCGGAACTCTGCCCCAGTGTCTCTGCCCAGCTCAGCCCTGGAAAACTCTATGGCCCCAAGCCGAGGCCCCCACTGTGCAGGATTAGGCTAACCTGGGCTGCGTCCTCCTCCGTGCAGGATCACAACTCCCCAAGGAAGGCCTTAGAGGTTTGGGGCTGGGCCGTGCTGAATCTGTCTTTCCCCTCCGTTTGAGACTCCCTCGGCTAATTTCTCTCCCCATCTGCCATCTCCCCCTGGCCCCAAAACCTTTTTGGCGAGACCAGATTTTCTTGCCGGTGGTTGTTCCCTTATCTTTATGAATTGTAGCAGTCAAGACTATTTTTGAGGCTCGATATAATATTGATAAAGAGGGTAAGAGAAGAGCTTAGAAAGTCGCGTGTGTCTTCTCCGCCATCTTGGCTCCGCCCCCCATCGCCTAATCTTTTAAAAAGTACTAGAGCATCCCCCCCAAAAAAATGCTTGAGCAAGGTCAGACCATCACCATATATCTGAAACAGGACTTGCACCCAGATCTTAATAGAAAGTGTGGCTCTACCTTGCACCTTATATTTGCTTTCAATTACCAGGAGTTGTTAGCTAATATTTGCTAAAATGTCTTTACAGATTTCTGAATTTAGAATTATAATGGAACCTAGAAGTTATCTAGGCCAAAGCCCTAATTTTATGATGAGAAAATTAAGTACTTGAGGAGTGAAATACCAAATGGTCTTTATTCAATGTTTCATGAATAGTAATTATTAGAGTTCTTATTCAAAAGCAAAACCTCACAATCTAATGAGAGCATTCTATTACTTTGATTTATGAGATAATAATCTATTGTTGAATAATTTTAATTCTTAGAAGTTCTTTCCTTTTAAATTCCTTCTAATGTTAGATTCCTTATTTATCTCTTCTAGTACTAAGAAAAGCAAATTTACTCTCTCTTTCAAATGAAGGTCCTTCAAAAATTTAAAGATGTTTATCAGATTCATGTCTCCTATAAATTATTTCTTTTTCAGAATAAAGTCCCCACTTTCAATATTTGCATAAAATAGTTTCAAGACCTCTCACCATCCTTTTCCCAATCATTTTGATGGAGCTAAGATGTCAATCCAATTGACATTCTTTTAATTTGGCTCAGATGTAGTCCCTTATGACCTTTTCTCCCTTATAGTTCTAGACCACATAGATATGTGGTTGAGCTTGTTAGGCCACTGGTTTAATATGAGGTCTGAATTTTAGCCTATTAGGTTGTACATAGGTGTCTTATTTTGATTATTTATGAAATTAGTTTATTATGATTATTAGGGTTTTTTGTTTAGCTGATTTTAAAATCTGGGTTTTAGGTCAATAACATCTTATCTTATACCAATCCCATTTTGCTTCATATAAATTTTTTTAGTTCAACTTGGGGTGTTCACCTCAGACTATCTAGTCTTTGTTCAGCACTTTTATTTAAATCTATAAAATATTTCTATTTTATATTTAATAACAAAATAGTATATAAAGACAAAGATTTTTCATCTTTTCTCCTTCCTCTTCCAGAAACCAACAAATGTGAGAAATTTTTCTCAAAGACTTACCCAGGCTAAGAGCTAATCATGCAGTTTAAAAAATTAAGTATAGATTAATGATTGAATTCCTGTGTATTGTATTTGCTTAGGCAAATGGGTGAATGATAATTCTCCCTATTATCAAGGCAGATGATATAGAAGCCTGTATCTTTTTGGCCAAGATTTAAGTGAATTAAATCACATATCCCAAAATAGTTCAGATCCCATCATGTAAACCAATTAGATTTAAATAGTCATTCCCTGGAGAACACCTCTTCTTTGAAGACCATAGAAACTGTCCCTATCACATGTAGAGGTCTTTGGTCCAAGAGATATGGCCAAATGGCCATTCTTTAATTAATAACCTACTGGCCTCAATAATTATTAAATTAGCCAGAAACTATGTCTCTTGAACTTTTGTAATTGTCACAAATATCTATTTTGGTTTGCCAGGCATATATTCTCTTCATTTTTTTCTGTCATCATTAATGTCACTGTTCTTAAGACAGCTTAGAGGAGTCAAGGTGGTAAAGAGGAGACATTTCTTTATATGAACTCTCCCCTATCTCACTAAGATCAACACCGAATTAAACCTCTGAACTGGTTTTGGAGTGACAGAACCCACAAATATTTGGAGTGAAATAAATTTCCTGCTGAAGATATTTTGGAAGAACATCAAAAAAAGATCTGTTCCAGTTGGGTATGGAGGGAGGGAATAAACACAGGTCCAGTGCAGACCTAGGGTGGTGTGGTGTCCCATGTCCCCAAGAATATAACAGAGGAATCTACAGCAGGGCTGATTATTCTGTCCTAGTTGTAAGCCAGTAGATCAGCAGATTGTAAGATATCCAGCATAAATACAAAAGGCCAAATAGCCTCTGAACCCCAAAATAACATAGGACCTGGCTAAGTATAAAATATTTTGCAACCTATTTGCCAAGGGAAAGTCAGGAACTATATAAGCAAAACTACAAAACACTTTCCACACAAATAAAGTCAGATCTAAACAACTGGAAAATTGAGTGCTCTTGGATAGGTCCAGTGAATATAATAAAGATGGCAATACTATCTAAACTAATCTATTTATTTAGTGATATACCAATCAAACTCCCATGAAGCTGTTTTACTGACATAGAAAAATAACAACAAAATTCCTCAAGAAGAACAAAAGGTCAAGAATTTCAAAGGAATTAATGAAAAAAATCAAATGAAGGTGGTCTAGCTGTACCAGATTTCAGACTATATTATAAAGAAGTGGTCATCAAAATCATTTGATACTGGCTAAGAAACAGAGCATTTGATCAGTGGAATAGGTTAGGTTCACAGAACAAAATAGTCAATGACTACAGCAATCTATTGTTTGAGAAACCCAAAGACCCCAACTTTTGGGATAAGAATTTACTATTTGACAAAAACTGCTGGGAAAATTGGAAACTGGCATGCAGAAAGTATTCATTGGCCTACACATAACATCATATACCAAGATAAGGTTGAAATGGGTTCATGATCTAGGCATAAAGATTGATATGATAAACAAATCTGAAGAACATAAGATAGTTTACCTCTTAGCTCTGTGGAGGAGGAAAGAATTTGTGACCAAAGAAGAACTAGAGATCATTGTTAAGCACAAAATAGATAGTTTTAATGATATTAAGTTGAGTTTTGTACAAACAAAACTAATACAGACAAAATTATAAGGGAAGCAATAAACTGCAAAAACATTTTTACATTTAAGGATTCTGATAAAGGCCTCATTTCTAAAATATATAGAGAATTGACTTAAATTTATAAAACTTCGAGCCATTCTCCAATTGATAAATGGCCAAAGGTTATGAACAATTTTCAGATGAAGGAATTGAAACTATTTGTAGACATATGAAAAGGTTCTCTAAATAGCTATTGATCAGAAAAATGCAAATTAAGACAACTCTGAGATATCATTACACACCTCTCAGATTAGCTAAGATGACAGAAAAAGAAAAGAATGAATGTTAGAGAGGATGTGGGAAAACTGGCACACTGATACATTATTGTTGAAACTGTGAAGGGATCCAACTATTCTGGAGAGCAATTTGGATCTATGCTCAAAAAGTTATCAAACTGTGTGCATACCCTTTGACCCCAGCAGAGGTTTCTACTGGGCTTATATCCCAAAGTGATCTTAAAGGAGGGAAAGGGACCTTTATGTAAAAATATTTGTGGCAGCCCTTTTTGTAATTGCAAGAAAGTGGAAACTGAATGGATGCCCATCAATTGGAGAATGGGTGAATAAATTACGGTATATGAATGTTATGAACTATTATTGTTCTGTAAGAAATAAATAAAAGGATGATTTCACAGAGGCCTGGAGAAACTTACATGAACTAAGGCAAAGTGAAATGAGCAGAACCAGGAAAACACATGCCAAAAGAAGACTATATGATGGTCACTTTTAAGGACATGGCTCTTTTCAACATTGAGATGATTCAAATCAATTCCAATTGTTCAGTGATGAAGAGAGTCATCTGCACACAGAGAGCAAACCATGGGAACTGAGTGTGGACCACAACATTTTGTTTTCTTTCTCTGTTTTTTTCTTCTTGATGTGATTTTCTTGTGCATCAAAACAACTGTATAAATATGTATACATATATTGGATTTAACATATTTAACAGGCATTGGAGTATCTACCATCAAGGGGAGGTGAAGGATAGGATAGGATAATTTATAACAGAAGGCTTTGCATGACAGGGTCAATTTTGAAAAATTACCCATGTGCATCTTTTGTAAATTAAAAAGCTTTAATAAAAAAATTCTTCAAATGAATATGTTATAGCCATTTTGGAAATATGCTGTAGAAATGATTTTCAATCCTGTATTAGTTGAACTAGGTGAGATCTAAAAGGTCTTCCACCCTTCTTTGCTACTTCCCTGCTATTGACTATAGACTTTGGATCAAATATTCTTATTATGACATTGTTACTCTCTCTTTAGAGTCTGTCCTTCATGTTAAAAACCATATAGAATGTCTTTAGTAGACTGTGTATTATCTTTCCTAATGAATTGACCTAGATCTTCTCCTCTAGTTGCTATAAAAAGCTCTCTATTAAAACTTTGACATGAAATCAATAACTTTATCACTATATTAAGGGTACCATAACACTGGGGGAAAAGCATTGAATTTAAAATCAGGATAAATGGGTTCTTGTCAGTAAATACATATACAACTATATTAAACTTAATCTATTTTAGATTGATACCAAATATCTTTGGATCCATGCTTTTTCCTCCAAAGAAGTCATAGAAAGGCTTCCCTTAATCAAGCTACATGTTTCGTATGTGGAATTAAATAAAAGATACATAGTTTGCACTTAGCTAATTGTTTAGCATTAGTATAAACAAAAGGTCTAACAGTTTGTTACAGTAGGGTTAGTAAGGTAACTAGAAATCAAAAAAAGAAACAATGGCTAAAAGCAATGAATGGAGGAATAAAAGGGCAAGAATTTGATGCCAAATCAGATATATCAACTAAATGAGGGTACTTCAGTAGGAATGGTGATGTCTATATAATGTTTCCAAATGGGAAACATACTGGTTGTCATGTTTTGCTTACTATCATTTTTAGGATTTTGTTGTTTGTTTTCTAAAATGCTGAGCCTAACTGTTGGTTACAGACTCAAATTAATGTGGACCAGCTCTTCTGCAGTACTAGGTCTAGAAGATATAAGTTGTCCTAATACTAAGTTAGAACTAGAAGCAGTCACTGAAGTCATCTGGTCTAACATCCTCATTTACAGAACTGTGACTAAATAGCTTCCTCCAAATTACATAATGAGTGGCAACATGCGATTCAAACACATGCCCTCTTTCCTGAAATCCAGTAGTCTTTCTCCTATACTACAGGACAGCACAATGTCTGCTACAAAATAAATATTAAATAAATACTTTGTCTCTCCTCTGTCTTTCTCTTTTGTCTTTGTCTTTGCCTGTATGTTTCTCTCTCTCTCTTTTTTTTTTTTTTTTTTTTTTTTTTTTTTTACCTCTGAATCTCTCTTTTTGCTTTATATATCCTCACTGGACTTCTACCTCATTTAATAGAGTTGGGGTATTTCATAAATATATCTTCACTTTTGGAAAGGAGAATGAAAGGAGGGTTGGGAAAAACCCTCTTTAAGGTTATGGAATTAAATGAAAAATATAAGGATTCCTCCATTCAAGAAATATGCAGAATTCCAGGGAAACCTGAAATGAGATAAAAAATTAAGGTATAGCATTGCTACTGCCTCATGATATTTATAATAGCAAGATAAGACAAACTCAGAAAAATGATTTGTATATAAAAGCTTACATATCATCCCAATTGATTTCATGTTACTTCTCATTACTTTCTTTCATGCATTCTATCTTCCAGTCAAATTTGCCTACTCTCTCATTCCCATACAACATATTCCATTTCTTATCA
Organism: Sarcophilus harrisii; assembly: GCF_902635505.1. Lineage (NCBI taxonomy): Eukaryota > Metazoa > Chordata > Mammalia > Dasyuromorphia > Dasyuridae > Sarcophilus > Sarcophilus harrisii. The sequence continues at coordinate 230,279,244 of NC_045429.1, forward strand.
CTGTGCCTTTACATAGACTGCTTGTCATAGCTAGACTGCACTTCTTTATCAATATTGCTTCTTGGAACTCTCTTGTAACTGCTACCTCCTACAGTTACAGTTTCCTTCAACCCCATACAAAGTCTTGTGGATTTATATGCACATATCTAAGAGCATAATATTGATAAAAGCACATAACAGAAGTGCAGATCAAAATACTTTTCCAAAAAGTAAATTCATTTCTCCAGGGAAGGATTCATAGAAAACTTAGTATTTCCATTGAGATTCAGAGAGCAAATGGGAACTACACAACAGAATCACACAATCAAAACATCTGATAAATTCTCTCTCTCTCTCTCTCTCTCTCTCTTTGACTCTTTCATTCCATCTCTTTTTGTGTCTCGCTCTGTCTCTGTTACTCTCTCCTTCTCTCTCTCCTTCTCTCTCTCTCTGTGTCTCTCTCTCTGTCTCTCTCTCTCTCTCTCTCTCTCTCTCTCTCTCTCTCTCTCCATCTCTTGCACACACAGACACACACAGAGGCAAAGACTTAATCTCATACCAGCATCCCTCCAAATATGAAAAATCAGTCAGAAATGAACTTTCTGGCATGATCAGTTAGATAAGAGGGTAGTTGAACATCAACAATAGTAACACTTATATTAAGATTAGGAAACCAGCCAAAATTTTTTACAGGCTTTTCTAGGTTGAGACTCTGGCCTTTTAAAATGTCAGGAATGAAAGTCAGAGTGGAAATGCCATTTATCTGCTCAAGAAAAGCCCAACATCACATAAAAAAGCTCTTCTCTTCAATGCTTTACTAACAGACATTAACCAAGATGTACTAGAAAATACCATGGGAAACTTATTATGTATGGCATTGGAAAAAAATCCCTTAAACTTCATGAACTTTTGTCTCCTTACCATAAAATGACAATTATTGCACTTTATCAATGTCTCAGAATTGGTGTGAGAAAAGTGCCTTATAAACCTAAAAATATATATATATATATATATATATATATAAACATGCATGATTATTAGCTGAGTTACAAAGGACAAGATTTAATTTGAAACCAGAACAAACATTACAGAAAGCAGTAAGACGATTCTCTGTGGCAAAAGGACTTGTGAGTCTTGAGTGGAACATAAAATTTTAATGAAATGGGCATTTACAAATTACAATTAGAGTACATCATGTATTTTATGATTGAAACATTAAATTATTTTTCATAATAAACCAGGATAAATGAAAGACCTGGTATTAACAAAACACCAATTAAAGAGAGTCAATGAGTTTAAATTTGGTTATCAACACATTAGAATATAAAATATATAAATGAGTGTGATTATGAGTATCTATGTAATAAACATCAAGAAAGGAATCATTTGCAAATATCTACAAAGCATCAAAGGAAGTTATATCTTTGGAAAACAAGCATAACTATTGCTTCCACAGAGTACATTGCAAGAAGGGTAGATGGTTACTGATGGATACAGATCATAAGAATATTGGGTTGCATGTTTGGTGAGGGAGATGACTGCATTTAAGAATGAAGCACAATTTCTTACAAAGCATGTGTAATATAGAAATGATTTCTGACTCAACCTGAATTACAGGAAATAACATGATATTTACCAGGGGAAAAATCATGTTTAATTAGTATAAAATTTGAAAAAAACGAAGAGTTTAATTATTAAATTATGGTATACACATATGGTTGTAGAAGTAGCCCACTTAAGAATTAACTTGTGATATCTTCTCTCAAAAAATATCCCCTTTATCTTCATCATCCCTTACATGTATGCTTTCTATAAACCTCAAAGTAGCTATGAGCAGAACAGAAAAAAATGCTTAAATATGTTATAATTTTGAATGTTTAACCATCTAATAAAGTTAGAAACATTGAAGCATCATTAGTTTACTCACATAAAAATATATCTGTATTTGTCAATGAATCAATCGAACAAAAATTTGTAGTTCAAGAATAAATTAGCTTGTTAGTTCAACGAATATATCCATAGTACTGCATTATTATCAAGACTTTATTTTGCTTTGGCAATTTACATTTTAACAGAAAGAAATGTCTTAATCCAATATCTTAATCTCTAACCACACAGAAAAAAATATTTACCTTGCTTTGACTTTGTATATATTTCATATTTATATAAATATACATTCAACCTCTCCTGATAAAATGTAAGTCCCCAAGGATAAAAACTATTTTCATTTTTGATCTTTTTATCCCCACTCAGAGGACAGTTTCTGATATTTAGAAGATACTTTAAAAATATTTGATTGATTGTAAAAATTTGATTGATTTTAAACTTTAAAGGACCTAGAGACAGCCACTAGCAACATGAATAAAACACTAGGCCTGGAGTCAGAAAGACCCAAGTTTAAATTTAATCTCAGATATTTATTTGCTAGTTGTGTAACCCTGGACATAATGCTTAAAAACTGTTTTGCTTCAGCTTTCTCAACTGTAAAATGTGGGAAAGAACCTTATAAGATTGTTATAGGAATCAAATAAATTATTATTTTGAAGCACTTGACAAAAATAGTACTATAGCAGTGCTTGTTCCTTTCCTCTTTAAAATAATTCAATATTGAGGGGGGCGGAACCAAGATGGCGGAGAGGACACGCACAACTTCCTAAACTCTCTTTTCCCCTCTATTTTAGCGAAATTTAGCCTCTGAATTAGTGGTTGACTGTCAGAACCCACAGATATCGGGAGTACAACACATTATGTCCAACCAAAGATAATCTTGATATTCTCTAGAAAAGATCTGTTATGCTTGTGTTTGGGGACAAACCAAGTTAGACCAGGCACAGACCTCAGACAGGCAGTGAGAGCACAGAGAACAGTTAATACTGAGCAGACCAGAGGGGAGTGGGAGGTGGTCTCTGCTGGCAGAAAACCTGCAGGGAAAACTTTATCAGTGTCCAATACTCTGTCTTGGCAGCAAGCCAAGATCAGCAAAGAAGCTATAAACACAAGGGGTAAAGACTATAATCCCAAAACTCTTGAGTCTCTCTCTCTCTCACAGCTGGGTTTAGTAATATAATAAAAATGACAATTCAGCCTAAATTGATCTTTTGGTATCATAACAATCTACCAAGTCATTTTATAGAACTAGAAAAATAATAATAAAATTCATCTGGAAGAATAAAAGATCAAAAATATCAAGAGAATTAATGAAAAAAATTGTAAAGGATGGTGGCTTTGCTATACCAAACCTAAAACTATATTATAAAGCAGCAATCATCAAAACCATTTGGTACTTACAAAAAAATAGAGCAATGGATGAGGGTAATAAATTAGATATACATGATACAATAATTAAGGCCTATAGTAATCTAGTATTTGATAAACAACCAAACTCCAACTTCTGGAATAAGAATTCACTATTTGAAAAAAAAATGCTGAAAAAACAGTAAAATAATATATCAGAAACTCGGTATAGACCTACATCTCACACTTCATACCAAAATAAGGTTAAAATAGATACATGATTTGGACATAAAAGATAATACCATAGACAAAAATTGGATAAAAAGAGATAATTTGCTTGTCAGATTTTGGAGAAGGAAGGAATTTATGAGCAAAGAGAATTAGAGAACTTTATGAAAAGTTAAATGAACTGTGTTTACATTAAACTTAAAAAATGCACAAAGAAAACCAACAGAAACAAAATTAAAAGAGAATTATAAGACTTGGAAAAAATCTTTAAAGCCAATATTTCTGATAAAGGTTTCAATTCTAACATATATGAAGAATTGTTTTAAATTTATAAGAATACAAGTCATTCCACAATTGATAAATGGTCAAAGGATATGAATAATCTTCAGATGATGAAATTAAAATCTAGTTATATGAAAAAATGCTGTAAATCACTATTGATTAGAGAAATGAAAATTAAAACAACTCTGAGGTATTACCTCACACTTCTGAGATTAGCTAAGATGACAGGAAAAAGATAATGATAAATGTTGGAGGAGATGTGGGAAAACTCATACACTAATACATTGTTGTTGGAGTTGTGAACTGACCCAACCGTACTGGAGAGAAATTTGGAACTATGCCCAAATGGTTATTAAATGTGCATATCATTTGATTCAGCCATGTTTCTACTGGGCTTATATCCCAAAGAGACATTAAAGGAGGAAAACATATGCAAAAATGTTTGTGGCAGTCCTTTATGTAGTGAAAGAAACTGGAAACTGAGAGGCTGCCCATCAGTTGGAGAATGGATGAATAAATTTTGGTATTAAGAATATTATGTAATATTATTGTTCTACCAAAAAACAATCAGAAAGATGATTTCAGAGGGGCCTAGAAAGATTAATATGAACTGATCCTAAGTGAAGTGAGCAGAAGTAGATCATTGTACACAGCAAGAGCATGATGATAAGATGATCAATTCTGATGGATGTGGTTATCTTTAACAATGAGATAATTCAGGCCATTTCCAATGGTCTTGTAATGAAGAAATCCTTTTGCACCCAGAGATTGGACTGTGGAGCCTGAGTGTAGATCACAACATACTGTTTTCACTTTTTGTTATTTGCTTGCCTTGTGTTTTCTTTTTAATTTTTTTTCTTTTTGATCTGATTTTTTTTTGTGTGCAGCAAGATAATTATGGAAATATGCATAGGAGAATTGAACATGTTTATCATATATGGATTACTTGCTGTCTAGGTGGGGAGCAAGGTAAACACAAGGAAAATGTTTGGAACATAAAAGTTTTTCAAGGATGAATGTTGAAAATTAACTATGCATAAGCTTTGAAAATGAAAAGTTTAATAAAAAATTTGTTTCCAGCCAAATTTGTCCCTTTGTGATTTACACTCATGGAGATAGTTCTCCATGAAATAAAGTTACAGAAGAAAATTGAAGGGAAAAAGAAAGATAATTTCTCTATGATGACAGCTAAACATAAGAGAAGTGGAAAGTGCAGTAAAATACTCCTCCTAAAGTCTTTCTTTATAGAGGGATTAAAATTCCCAGCTATATCTTCATTTTCCATGAAGTTCACTGCTTGGTTTTAACTCCAACATGATCCTGTCACTATATCAGGTATCCTTTCCTCTCTAGTCTTTTTTTTTTTTTTTTTTTGGTTGAGGCAACTGGGGTTAAGTGACTTGCCCAGGGTCACACAACTAGGAAGTGTTAAGTGTCTGAGGACAGATTTCTGCTCAGGTCTTCCTAACTTCAGGGCTGGTGCTCTATCCACTGCACCACCTAGCTGTCCCTACTCTCTAGTCTTTTGTCTATTGTCTTCTGTTATTGGAGTATAAACTTCTTGAAGGTATGGGGCATCTTTATTTTTCTTTTGTGGAGACTCATTTCTTAGTACTGTGCCTAGTATATAGTAACAACTTAATAAATAAATGATTTTGTTTTGTTTAAGATTACTACACAAGAAGGTCTCTTTTTATTTTGTTAGCCTGTCCCCTTCCTCATTCATCTGTGTCTATACTACTGTGAGCCTAAAATCACACTATAGTTTGTCCATATAATATCTTGCCATAACTCCTATTCAGACTCATTGTTTATTGATCTTCTTGATCTTTCTTTGGATTCACTGCTGTTTGCTAGATATTAGAGGGAATCTAGATACCTCCATGACTCCAGTATTTCATGAACACATATTCTGATTGTTTATATCTAATTAGTGAGGTATGTAATTTGATTTCTTTTCACAAGAAGATCCAATAGAACCCAGCTAGAGACATAGTAAAGAATGGTAGTAACATTATCTTTGTTTGGGAAGTGACCTTTTTTCCTGACTGCCACTTTTTGGAAAATCTCATACAAATAAGAGTTTTATGAACTCAACTAAAGCTGATTTAGCATATCCAAGTCTTCCTAAAGGTTCAGAAGAATTCACTTTTACTTTTTCAATTTAAAAAAGTTTCCATTTGTAAATCAGTATGATAGCCCACTTTTTTTGGCCAGAAGACATAAAGACCTTTATTTATAACATTCATTTTTATAAAATTTTGAGTTAAAAATATTTTATCTTCCTTCCTCTCTTTTCTCCTCCTTAAGATAGTAAGCAGTGTGACACATACACATACACATAATATATATATATATATATATATATATATATATATATATATATATAAATTTGCATAATAGATATATGTAAAAAAAAGAAATAAAACTACAGGGAGACATTTTTTCCAATATACAATTTAGGAGGTCCAAAGAAATCTGTAATGTAAGAGAAGGCACAGTCCCAGGATATGGCAGGAGGATCAGCAGAAGTACTTGGAAGAGTTCATGACAGCAACAGATCAGCAAGTTTGGTAGCTCTCAGCCCACAATGTTAAAGGAACGAAGAAATGATTAGAGAGAGATGCCAAGGAACCCTTGCTGGTACTACATGCCAGCTGACATTGACAGGCAATTCTACACAACTCTAAGAGCTTCTTTGATAAGTCCCAAAGGGATCATGGATCCTGTTTTCAATTCCAAGGCCAAGAGGAGTACTAGCAATTTCAGAGGAACATGGTCTCTTCCTTGATACACAATGAAGACCAGGAAAGCAGTGACCGTACTTGTCACAGAATAACACTATCTTAGAACAGAAAAGATGCAGAATACTGGAACTAACTCTGAAAACAGTAGCACACATTTGCCATGCTTGAGGTAAATAGAGCCAAACTTCAATATAAAGTTGAAAGTAAAGACATAGGCTGGGAAAATGAGAAAATAACAAAATAAAGAAGAACTTTACAATAAAAAGATACTACAGTAGTGACAAAGATCAATTGCTAAACTTAAACAACATGGAAGCACCTACAAGCAAAGTCACAAAGAAAAAGATAAATTTAACATAAGGCCAGCAAAAATTCCTAGAAGAGATTTAAAAGGAGGATAATGGAAGTTGAATGGGAAAAAAAGAGAATTAACAGCTTGGTCAAAGTACAATTAAAGTGAAAAAATACACCTTAAGAAACAGAATGGCCTCAAAAAATTGATGTTCAAACAGAAGACTCTAATAGCATAAATAATAAATATGACAGATTAGGAAGGTAGTGTCAGAAGCAAAACAAACATTTGCGGAGGAACAGGATAAAAAAGAGGGAGAAGAATAAAACAGAAAAGTGGCTAGAGGGGAAATGCAGTTAATGATCATAATTGTGAATGTGAATTAGATTACCTAACTGATAGAATGGATTAGAAACAAAATTCCAAAATATATTATACATATGAGACATACTTGGGACAGGAAAACCCATAGAGATTTGAAATGAAATGCTGGGGCAGTTTCTATATTTCAGCTGAAAGAAAGAGGACAGGTTGGCACTCATGATTACAGAAAAAGTGAAAACAAAATTAGACTTAGCTGAAAGAGATAATCAGGAAAATAAATTTTGCTAAATGGTACCATAGAAACTGAAGTAATATAAAAATAATAGCAAGTTTCTCTGGTAAAAAGCCTCATCTTTCAAATATATAGGAAACTCAATCAAATTTATAAAACATAAAGAGCCATTCTTCAATTGATAAATGGTCAAGAAATATGAGCAGGCATTGTTCAGAAAAAAAAAAAACAATGCTATCTATAGTCATGAAAAAATTCTCTAAATCATTGGATAAATTAGCATATCTCTTAGGTACCACCTCACATGTATCAGAAATAACAAATGCTGAAGAGGCTAAGAGGAAATCAATACATTAATAAATTATTGGTGAAATAGTGAATAATCTGGAACTATGGCCAAAAGACTAAAAATGTGCATACCCTTTGATCCATTAATAATACAATTAAGTCTGTACCATAAGGATGTCACATAAAAGGGAAAGAGATCTTATTGTACAAAATATTTATAGCAGCTCTTTTTGGTGGCAAAGAATGGAAAATTGAGGAGATGCTCATTGATCGAGGAATGACTAAACAGGTTGTGTCACATTATTATGATATTACGGTCCTATTATTCTATAAGAACTGATGAGAAATATGGTTTCAGAAAAAATGCTAGATCTGTATGAACTGATGCAAAGTGAGAAAAAGTCAGAGTTAATTGTATATAGTAACACTGATGTAATAATGTTGATACACTCTGAAAGACTTGCTTGTTTTAAGACATTTCAAAGGATTTATGATGAAAAAATATGCTATCTACTTCCAGAGAAGAAATTATTGAACTCTGAATGGAAATTAAAGTATCATTTTCTTGATTTCTTTTTTCTGATATTGCTGTTATAGAAATATGTTTTACATGATTTTGCTTGTATAATTGATATCATATTGTTTGCCTTCTCAGTGGATGGGAAAGAAATTGGAGGGAGAGAATATGGAACTAAAAATTCAATAAGAAAAGAATGTTAAAATAAATAAATGAGAAAATAAATAAAAAGGTGTAGATACCAGAGGGATCAGTTTATTGGGGGAGACAGGATGTAATGGGATTGCTTGAATAAGTGGAGAAGTTATTCTTGGTAATAAATAAATAAATAAATAAATATGTCCACTTTATCATATAAAACAGGATTGAAGAAGGAGAAAGTATCAGAAGAGATTTGGGTGAAAGTAAATGAAGAGTGGAGGAGAGGGATTCCAAAGAATTTTAGTACTACAAAGGAAATGTGAAATGAACACATTTAGAAACATTTCCACTTCAAATATTAACATATATTTTTGTGTCCAACCTACGTTGAGATCACATTAATTCAATCAGCCACAATCAGAAACGCTGTATCTTGACTCCAACATAGTTATGTCATTTTGATCCTTACCTTGAGTATCTAGTTGTCAAGTCCCATCTTTTGTAAAATTTCTCAAATATTTCTCTTTTTTCTCCTTTCCCATTGACACCAACTACTTTGATACAGACCCTGATCTCTTGCTCAGACTATTGCAGTAGCCTTCTATTTGGTCTATCTGCATCAAATCCCTCCCCAGTCAATTCTTCATTCTGCTGCCAAATAGATCTTTATAAATTGCATATTCAGCTATGCCACCCTTCAATCAATAAACTCCACTGGTCTCCTATTACCTTGCGGATCTAATAAAAATCATCTCATTGACATTCATAACCTCCTACTCCTTCCCTTATCCAATCTTCTTATATTTTACCCCACCATTTCATCTAGTGACACTGGCCTCCTTATTGTTTTTTTAATAAGACATTTCATCTTTTCATGCTGGGCATTTCCATTAGCTGTCCCACATATTTTGAATACTATTCCTTCTCATCTTTGTTGCCTGGTTTCCCTGAATTTTTTTTAAGTCTCATGACTTCCATCATATCTCAACTAAAATTCCATCTTCTACAAAAAATGTTTCACAATTCCTCTTAATTGTAGTATTTTTCCTCTGTTTTCTATTTATATTGTATATAGTTTATCAGCACATAGTTATTTGCTCATTGCTTCCCCCTTAGATTATGAACTCTTTAAGGGTCTGTCACTTCTTTCTTTTTTTCTTTCTTTTTTCTGAATGTATGTATATATAGATGGTACTAATCACAGTGACTGTCTCTTAATAGTTACTTAATAAATATTTATTCAATGAAATGACTGAATGTCCTGCACCCTTGGTGCTGACCAATTAGTTACATTTAGCCTTACCAATATTGTGAAGATCGCATATTTTAAAATCAGCCAGAGTCAGGAATTCAGGTTAGGGGAAAATTGTCAGTCTTTATTCTTAGTGAAGAAAGATCAGAGGTGGAAGGGAATCGGTGATAGAAATGTGTACAGCTGAGTCAAGAAGCTAGCTAGACCAGCAGCCACACGACCAGCAGCTAGGAGTACTGAACCCAGGCCCAGTCTCTCCCAGCTTCTCTTCCTGCCTCTCTCTGCCTCCACCCACCCAAATCGTCATTTCCTATACAACACATCAGGACTTGCACAGAGAGTGAGGGACCATTCTTTATCCAATCATGTATATTAATAGAGTATAGCCCAATTACTATTTAGCCTCACGTACTTGGGACCTCAGTGCATCAACTCAAACCTCAGCCCATTACAAATATGACTATTTGAATGGCTCAAGTGCCTTTGATCATAAAAATGAATTGTCTAAGGTTTCATACCTGAGATGGTATCGAGATAAAATTTTTGAAACTTTAAGAAACCAGGAAAAAAGGAAGAGAGAAAAAAGAACTGTTAATAAGAACAAAAAGTGTTCATTAGAAATATTAAACAGGAAGGAATAAAAAATGACCATGATGCCAAGAACCTGAGCTCATTTTCCCTTTAGCTTTATGCTTTTTTATTTACCGTGTATGATTCTAACTTCTTTTGTAATTTAACCATTTATCAGCATTTATCATTTACCAGCAACCCATTTATGAAGTTAAAATTCTTGATAATCTCCAGGCTCTTATGATATTACCTCAAAAGAAAAGGTGATGTGGGGAATAGAAAAAAAATTAAAATATTTTATTACTTTTAATCAAGAGAGTAGTGAGGAATATATCTCCCAACATTCTTGGTTTATGTGACATAACTTTTTTAAAATGTTTATATTATCAACTCCTTATTGACTATGTGTTTATATCTGTGTGAGTGACCCTTGCTGATTTTCATAGAAAGCCATTCCCTTAAAAAGTGAAAATAAAAGAAAGTTTTTAAAATTTATTTTATTTTTTTTACATGACCAAACCATTATTTTGCTGTACAAAAAGAATTGGACTCTGAAATATTGTAAAATTAGCCTGTGAAGGAAATCCAAAATGCAGGTGGGCAAAAATATAGGGATTGGGAATTCAATGTAATGGTTTTTAGTCATCTCCCAGAGTTCTTTCACTGGGCATAGCTGGTTCAGTTCATTACTGATCCATTGGAAATGATTTGGTTGATCTCATTGCTAAGGATGGCCGGGTCCATCAGAATTGGTCATCATATAGTATTGTTGTTGAAGTATATAATGATCTCTTGGGCCTGCTCGTTTCACTCAGCATCAGTTCGTGTAAGTCTTTCCAGGCCTTTCTGAAATCATCTTGTTGGTCATTTCCTACAGAACAATAATATTCCGTAATATTCATATACCACAATTTACTCAGCGATCTCCAATTGATGGGCATCCATTCATTTTCCAGCTTCTAGCCACTACAAACAGGGCTGCCACAAACATTTTGGCACACACAAGTCCTTCTCCCTTCTTTAGTATCTCTTTGGGATATAAGCCCAGTAGTAGCACTGCTGGATCAAAAGGTATGCACAGTTTGATAACTATTTGAGCATAGTTCCAAATTGCTCTCCAGAATGGCTGGATGTGTTCATAATTCCACCAACAATCTATCAGTGTCCCTGTTTTCCCACATCCCCTCCAACATTCAGCATTATCTTTCCCTGTCATTCTAGCCAATCTGACAGATATGTAGTGGTATCTCAGAGTTGTCTTAATTTGCATTTCTCTGATTAATAATGACTTGGAGCATCTTTTCATATGGCTAGAAATAGTTTCAATTTCTTCATCTGAGAATTGTCTGTTCATATCCTTTGACCATTTATCAATTGGAGAATAGAAGAAAGTTTTTTTTTTTAAATCATCCTTCTGCTAATTAAATTAAATACTTAGTTGCTTTTGCTTACCCAAATCTATACCCAAGTATAAATCAATATAATATTATAAAAGTCCTTGCTGTCATTCTATGGGACCAATTTTTCTTAGAGTTCCTACCTAAAAAGTGGAGATGAGTTATTTATGAGAAGGATATTTGAGCATCTAGAGGAGTGGTGATTGATAAGTGAAGATGATAAGGGATACCATATTTCTCTTTTATTATTAAAGGTCCAGTGCTTCGCTAGACCTAAGACCCAATGCAGTTATTTTAGCATCTTTAAGCTATAATTTAACAACTCACAAGTGATTTCCCTAAATTTCTCAACACATAATTGAAGTATCTTCTTAAATAATTGATTTATAATATTTTGTTGTTTAGTCACTCTTTTCAGTTGTATATGACCCTTCATGCTCCTTTTTTGGGTTTTTCTTAGCAAAGATAATGAAGTATTTTGTCAGTTCTTTCTCCAGCTCATTTTACAGATAAGGAAACTGAGGCAAAAAAAGTTAAGCAATTCCCCAAGGATCACAAAGATCATCAATGTACCAAGAAAAATAAATAAATATAATTGACTTCCCTTCAATGATACTTTCAATAACAGATTTAAAGGAAATAAAGTTTTATATTTAGGGACAGAAAGTACTTTTCCTCAGAAATATATTGAAAATCAATAATAATAACAATAAACACTTGTTTTTAATATTGTCATTTGTAGTCAAATTTGTAGTTATTTAAAAAAGCTTGTCAAAGCTACCTGTTAGTTGTCATATTATGATAACTCCAAAAAGTAATTCTTGAATCAGGAATCCTTTCTTCTTACAACTTCTCTTTTCAGGTCACTATTAATCTTGTCTTAACATCAAACTTGACATTGACATAGTAAGAGATGATGTAGTGACTGTGATCAGTTGCTGAGGTTCTTGCATTCACAGTGATAATATTTTGCAGATGGAGAGAATCAGAGTACATTTTCTCTAAAGATTTTTTTTAAAAATCTGGAAAAACATCAAAGATGTTTAATGGGTACATTTCTGACAGAATCACTGCTAACAGTTTCAAGTAGAATATGACATACCTGCATGTTATTTCCTTTAATAATTCACATTTTTTCTCATAGTGACAGAATTCTAATAATCAATGGGCTCTATTTTATCTCCATTTATTTAGTAAAATGTATCTTTCTCTAATGACTTTAGGTAGTTTCACTAAAATAAATTCAAATTTTTTTATTTAGTGATTTTTCTTTGTTCTTGTAAGTTTAGTTTTCCTGAACGTCATTGACAATTCATTAGCTTTAACTTTATGTTGAACATAGATGAATTGTCAGTGTATTTGATATCTCATTTAATTAATTAAGGAAATTATTTATATATAGAAATGGGGAATGTCATTTTCTATAAACCATATACTTTATTGCTAAGCAAAGCTTATTAGTGAATCATTCTAAATATTGCCAAATAAGAAATTTCACATTTTGATGAACTACATTTGCTTGCTATTTTCCTATTTACTAAATTGGCACTAGGAAGATAAATGAGAATTATAGCTACTCTGTTCTTAGAATTTTGTCTAGACATGACAGTTTTTATTTCCTTTTTATTTTCCTTCTTCCTATTTAATCAAGGATGATGCTTTTTCTGGATGCTTCAACTGCTGCCCTGGAGAAGTATGGATTGTCTATATGGATTGTGAGTGGGTAGTGAATGCACTGAAACATTATTTCAATGTTGTTTACTAGTATTTCAGTGACATCAATTTGTGCAAGTTATTTTAAACACCATGAAATAAAAGGTATAGAGCCAGCATTGTAATCATATGAACTTGGACTTGTCTTACCTCTGATATGCATTTTACCACTGACTAATTGCTTAGCTTTTCAGGACCCAGAATGACTTTCCAAAGTCATAAATTGTAGCCAAGTTACTGATTTGCAATAGTAGATTAAGTTTGCATATAGGAAAATCTTTTCACTAAAGGGAACAAAAAAAGGTCTTGTCTGAGTATCTTGAAATCATTTAATCAAAATCGATTTAAACTAACCTTAAATCACTGAACAACTAAAAATGAAATCTCCATTTCAGCTTTAATAAATACTTTTTGCTTTGACTGCCTGTTGGCTATTAATAAATGTTTTTTGATTGATTGATTGACTGATAGTCTTATCCATTGTAAATTTAAACAGAGTTGACTGATTAAATTGAGCCTTTTTCTAAAGGACATCAAAATACACTTCAGGTTCAATTTTTAGATTGTTTTACCTTTCGAAGGAAAGCATTAGTCTATGTTTCATAATAGCACTGAGTCACTTTGGCAATTCATGGAACGACTGACATATCAAAACTCAAGAAGTTTAGGAATCATGAAATGTAGGACAAAACATATGCCCTTAATTCTTCCTCTTTCCAGACACTATTGGAGAGAAGCTGTAAATTTTGACTTCTAAGTTTGGGATATTGTAATGGTATTTATTATTGCCCTCTTTCACCTTTCTTCTCTCCATAAATCAGGTTTCATTGAAGGTTGAAAATTATTGAGTTTCTCAGATGGAATTATAGGCCTTAGTGATGACATTTTTAACACATAACTGTTTCATTCAATTCTAGATTATATAGGTTCAGGAGCTGTAAAAGTGGATACTAAGTCTAATTGTATTATATACAATTTAAAAATATATATTTTGCCAATTTGGACCTTTCAAAAGTTACTGGATTTGAATAAGAGGACAAGTATTAAAATTCTGATTACCACTTGTTATCCTGGAAAGTTTTTATTACCTCAGGGAGGGGAGGGAGGACAAATGAAAGGAGGAATAGAACTTGGAGTTCAAATTTTTTTTAAGAAAATTGCAAATTGTTTTAACATGTAATTGAGGAAAAATGAAATTCTGTTTTTTAAAAAAAATTATATGAAGAATATAGATGATGGATTAGATGATCTCTAATTTCCTTTCCTTCTTTACCTCTAAAAGTGCCTTATTTCCCATTTTTCTCAGTTTTTATTCCTTTATTTAAGTTTGAGCAGATTTATATTCTTCTTTATCAAGCCATTTTTTAAAAATCCATATCACTCCTGGAGAACAGTGGTTCAAAAAAGTATTAATTATCCTTATAACTGACATTTCTTAAATCATTTCTGATGATATAAGAGACTTTGCATATAAGAAAGATAATTTATTTTTGTTCTTGGAAGGGCAAAGTTTTCATTCTAGAAATTTTAACATTTATTTTTTCATTGATTAATCTGTAGGGGAAAAAGTCATTTGAAAAAAATAAGTGCAAAGGAAAAATTACAAACAAAAAGAAACATGAAACTTCCAGAACACTGTACTATACTTAAATAATCATATATTCAGTCCTCCTATTTAGCCTCAGGACTATTCTTGTTTCCTCTCTCTTATCTTCCATGTCAGAAATCATAACGGGGTAGGGAGAAAAGGCCCCTGAAACCTATACAGAATAAACCAGTCTTTGGGAAAGAGAAGCAAGTTTAATATTATTTTACTGGAATATTTTCCTCATGGTATTCTGTCAGCCCTTGACCTAAATCCTTTATATCACATGTTTATCCTTTTATATTATATCCTTTTCCCTTAGCTTAGAATTTACTTCAAAAAATACATCTTTCTATTAACTGAACTTGTACTGTGTCTTTCCTAAAAGTTCATTTTCATTTTGTCTATGTGAAAATAAACAGTTCACTCTAAATCCAATGGTAAAATAGGACTAACCATCCCTAGAAAAATGCGTAAAATGAAGTAGAGCAAAAAGGGTGATCTAAATATGCTCCTAAACTTGTAATAAAAGAATAATCCTATGTGTTGTTATATATGTGTTTTAGGCACATATATAAGTTGCTAGAAAAAATAAACAAAATAAGTACTTGTACTTGATATCTTGTACTGCTATCTTGATAACACGTTGGGGAAGCAGAAGTAGGGTGACTGTGGGAAAATGAAGATTATCAGAAAGTTGCAGAGTAAAGTGGCTTTTAAGCTAATATCTAAAGTAGAAATGAAGGTAAAGGGTAATGGTCCCTGTTTGGTTTTCTGGACTTTGGGGAAGCCTTCTTTTCAGTAGAGTAATCACCACAAGAATAGCCAGGTGTTAAAGTCCAAAAGTCTTTATGGTTTCCTTTGCCTAGTGCTCAGCTAACTTTCACGTGACCTTCAGATGGGGACTTGGTTTCAATGGAGAAAGTGCAAGAGGATAGGCCACCATGGGCGGTGTGAGATGAAGTGAGTCTGAATCCAAAGGTTTGTGCTTCAGCCTCCAGCCACTACAAAGGTGGATGATGGAATGACTCTGTCTTTCTCTCTCTTGGCTGGGTTTGTCTCAGTTTATATGCTCTACACTGAGCATAAACTGATCCTATCATTAGGAAACCATTATTTGTTGTAAGATTAAATCAATCAGACTGAACTAGAGAAATATTAAGAACCATGCTAAACTAGACAACCATTGTCTCATCAATTCCACTGACTGGAAGTGGAAGGTGTTAAGGTGTTAACCTTGTAAGAATCCTTCTTTCAAGTTCAAAGTTCTGGCCCATAACAATAAAGAATTTACATTCTAACTTTATGAGCAAAACTACAAAACATTTTCCACACAAATTAAGTCTGATCTAACCAAATGGAAAAATATTAAATGCTCTTGGGTTGGGCGAGAAAATATAATAAAGATGATAATACTACCTAAACTAATCTATTTATTTAGCGCTATACCAATCAGATTCCCAAAAAAACTATTTTGATGACCTAGAAAAAATAACAACAAAGTTCATATGGAAAAACAAAAGGTCAAGAATTTCAAGGGAATTAATGAAAAAAAAAAATCAAATGAAGGTGGCCTAGCTGTACCAGATCTAAAATTATATTATAAAGCAGTAGTTACTAAAACCATCTGGTATTGGCTAAGAAATAGACTAGTTGATCAATGGAATAGGCTAGATTCAAAGGACAAAACAGCCCAACTTTAATAATCTAGTGTTTGACAAACCCAAAGACCCTAGTTTTTGGGATAAGAAGGTATTACTTGACAAAAATTTCTGGGAAAATTGGAAATTAGTATGGTAGAAACTAGGCATTGACCCACACTTAACACCATACACCAAGATAAGGTCAAAATGGGTTCATGACCTAGGTATAAAGAATGAGATTATAAATAAATTGGAAGATCATAGGATAGTTTACCTCTCAGACCTGTGGAAAAGGAAGGAGTTTATGACCAAAGAAGAACTAGAGATCACTATTGATTACAAAATAGAAAATTTTGATTATATCAAATTGAAAAGTTTTTTTTTTACAAACAAAACTAATGCAGGCAAGATTAGAAGGGAAACAATAAACTGGGAAAACATTTTTACAGTCAAAGGTTCTGATAAAGGCCTCATTTCTAAAATATATAGAGAACTGACTCTAATTTATAAGAAATCAAGCCATTCTCCAGTTGATAAATGGTCAAAGGATATGAACAGACAATTCTCAGACAAAGAAATTAAAACTATATCTAGCCACATGAAAAGACGCTCCAAGTCATTATTGATCAGAGAAATGCAAATTAAGACAGCTCTGAGATACCACTACACACCTATCAGATTGGCTAGAATGACAGGGAAAGATAATGTGGAATGTTGGAGGGGATGTGGGAAAAAAGGGACACTGATACATTGTTGGTGGAATTGTGAACACATCCAGCCATTCTGGAGAGCAATTTGGAACTATGCTCAAAAAGTTATCAAACTCTGCATACCTTTTGATCCAACAGTGCTACTACTGGGCTTATATCCTAAAGAGATACTAAAGAAGGGAAAGGGACCTGTATGTGCAAGAATGTTTGTGGCAGCCCTCTTTGTAGTGGCCAGAAACTGGAAACTGAGTGGATGCCCATCAAGTGGAGAATGGCTGAATAAATTGTGGTATATGAATATTATGGAATATTATTGTTCTGTAAGAAATGACCAACAGGATGATTTCAGAAAGGTCTGGAGAGACTTACACGAACTGATGCTGAGTGAAATAAGCAGGGCCAGGAGATCATTATATATCTCAACAATGATACTGTATGAGGATGTATTCTGATGGAAGTGGATTTCTTCGACAAAAAGAAGATCTAACTCAGTTTCAATTGATCAAGGATGTACAGAAGCAGCTACACCCAAAGAAAGAACACTGGGAAATGAATGTAAACTGCTTGCATTTTTGTTTTTCTTCCCAGATTATTTATACCTTCTGAACCCAATTCTCCCTGTGCAACAAGAGAACTGTTCAGTTCTGCATACATATATTGTATCTAGGATATACTGTAACCTATTTAACATGTATTGGACTGCTTGCCATCTGGGGGAGGGGGTGGAGGGAGGGAGGGGAAAAATCGAAACAGAAGTGAGTGCAAGGGATAATTTTGTAAAAAATTACCCTGGCATGGGTTCTGCCAATAAAAAGTTATTAAATAAAAAAAAAAAAGAATTTACATTCTAAATGTTTGGGATACCCTGTGCCCAGTAACTGAGATGAAAAGTGGAATGTCTTTTTTGAGAAATGACAAGGACAGTTTAACTAAAATGCACAGTATGTGAGTAAGAGTAATGTGAAAGCAGAAAATCTGCAAAGGTATGCAGAATCCATTTTGTGAAGAATCCTAAATACCATACTTTAAATAATAAATTGCTAAGAAGTTTCCAGTGTGTGTTGTGGGAAGTGAGGTTGGGGAGTTAATTTAGATCTTAGAAAAACTGATCTGTCTGCAATATCATTTTGTCAGTTTGGAGTTTGGATTGGAATTATACTCATTTAATAGATGAGAAAACTGGGGGCTGAGGGAGATTAAGTAAGTAATTTTGTGTCTGAGATGGAATATGGACTTAGGAATTCTTGACTCAAATTCCAATGTTTTTGTATTGTGCCATTTAACTTTCTATATTTTTGATAAAAGAACTTTACTGTAATAATGTGATTTTCCCAAGGTCATGCAGTTAATATTCATTCTGTTAAGCACTTACTATGTGCCAGAGATAGTACTAAACACTGAAGAATCAAAGAAAGATAAAACCAATCCTTACTCTTAAGAAACTCAGAGTCTAATGGGGAAATAGCATATTTTCAAATATGTACAAATATGATAAGTTTGAAATAACCAAATGAGGAAAATTATTAGAATTAAGAAGGATCAGAACAGACAGGATTTTAACTGGAAGCCAAGCAGTAAGTAAATAAGCCAAGACTTAAATTTAGATTCTTTAACACCAAATCCATTGCTTTTGTTTTTGTTTTTTTCCCCAGTAGTACCATGCTGTATTCTGAATATGAATAGTGAATTTGAAAATATCTCATTAGTATTACAAAATGTGTGACAATGGTAACTTTCAAACATGGAAACATTGTTCCTCTCATTATTTTAGTTTTATGGAATATTGCTGGCATTTCCATTACTCCACATTAATTTACCATCTGGCTTGTAAGAACAAAAAAAAAGTATATCTTATTTGTCTGCACTGTTAGCAAACATAGCCTAGCAGTAATACACAATCAAAGGGGAAACATTTTATATCACAGCTGTCTTCTGATTGTCTCCTTTCTTATGTTTCCTTGTTGTCTGTAAAATCCATTGATTTTCTGATCTAATTCCCTTTTGTGCTTATTACATAGGGATATATGTATTAATACAACATTTAAATATTTGAAAAATTTTGTCATTTGTATTTATTAATAACTAAGTTCATATAATGGAAAGAACAGTATTTTTTTCAAAAAAATCTAGATTTGAATACTGCCTCTGACACTTACTAGGCCGATTGACCATGTATATATCACTTCACACCTCTCTATTTTCTTATCTGTAAAATATTTAAAATTATACTTACTGTACCTATTTCTAAAGATTGTTTTGAGATTAAGTTCAATTCAATTCAATAAGCATTTTAAAGTGTTCACTGTTTGCCAAACTTTGTAATAGACATTGGTCCACACAAAGAGAAAAAAAATGTTAAAAAACAAAACTAAATAGCATCTAGGTTGTGCAATGGTTAGATCACCAGCCCTGAAGTCAGGAGGACCTGAGTTTAAATCTGGTCTTTGACACTTAATACTTCCTGGCTGTGTGATCCTGAGCAACTCACTTAACCCCAATTGCCCCAGGGGAAAAAAAGTCAATACTAAATCAATTTAGTATTATATCTGTTAAAGCGTTTACAAATCATAAAGTGTCATATAAATGATGATAATAGTGATAATTATGACAGATACATACTAGATTTTTACCAGTAGATTTTACTTCTTTGATTGAGATATCTACCAAAAAACCTAGAAAATTAATGATAGTAGAAAACCTGATGCTTCCTATTTGTAACCATCATCTTTGTAATCATTATAATCAGTTAAATCTATGCATTATTTTGTATTTCACCAAGTATTTCCACATACATTCTATTTTTCAAATCACACGATATGCTTATGAAGCCAGTAGTTCAAATATTTTCTACGTTTTAGAGATTAAAATGATTAGATTTCAAATAGAGACATGACTTAACCAAGATCATATAGCTAGTAAGTAGAAGGCAAAATGGAATTCATATCTCCTGAATGCCAGTACAATGCTTTAAAAACTACAATCTATAGAATTTAACACCTATAAACCATCTATTTCTATTATGTATAATTCTGATATTCTTCAGTCTCAGGCTGATTTCCTGTATTTCTTTCTTTCTCTGTATGTTATGCCTCTTAACTCTATTAATTGATCATAATTAGAACCTCCAGTCTTTCCACTTTCTTTCCTTCCAAGACTTTTTCATCATTCCTACTCTGGTCTCACTTTTTTCCCTTCAAAATCTTAACCAGATAATTAAATAGTTCAAATTTACCCTATCCTAAGCCTTTGTTTTCTATGTTTTTTTGTTTGACAGGCTATGATCTCTTTCAAATGTTTAAATATAGATTACAGCCACTATATGCATTTTCTAATACTCTATCTATGATCCTGAACAGAGATAAAGAAGTTAAACAATTTTACTACCAGGTCAATTACATTTCTTCTTTTATCTAAATTGGGCCTTTTCCATTTCTCTAACATTTATTCCAAAACCTCTTTTTTCCCTCAAACTATCCATAGCAACTTTTCTCTTTTAGAAGAGAATCTCACCAAATTCTTCAGTGAAAAATTTGAGGTCAAAAACCCCAAATTCTGAGATAAGAACTCACTTTTTGACAAAAATTGCTAGGAAAATTGGAAAATAGTATGGCAGAAACTATGCATTGACCCACACCTAATAGTTTATCTTTAATTAGAAGACCAGACTGACCAGTTTTTTTATGGATTCATTTCCAGTAGGTTAGGGACCAAGTGAAGAATTCACTTTTGTTACAGCAACTCATGAAGACAGTGACATAAGGCATGTAGGGGATAGATCTACTTAAGTGTGAAAATGGAAAGAGTCTTTTTCCAGTTATTGGTTGTGGATCAGGATGTCATAGGAGTTTTTGAATGCATGAAAAGTGTTAGAAAATCTAATGTGGTAGGTGAGGTAGTGAGCCAATTAGGGAGATATATAAAAGGATTACCTTAACACAGTGATTACAAAGAGTAAAACAATTCTTATTGTCAAGGAAATTGAATTCTAATGAAGGAGGGAGGAGAGAAAGACAAACACATATGTAAAATATATTTCCAAAAACAAAATAAACGGAAGTATAAATAAAAATTAGATGATGTCTAGTCAGATATATAAAGCTGGACTTCTGATTCAGACAGTTTAAACTAGATGGTCACTAGAATTCCGCTTCTGTGGTTTTTTGACTGGAAGCAATTTCAGTAGAAAGTGAGAGTCATTAAGTAGTCTTATGAATTAAGACAGTCAGAAAGACTCCTTAGAAAGTAAAGCTTGCTTCCCCTCAGGGGCAAAATTACCCATCCTACACAGGATGTAATAATGTAATAAACATTTCCAAATCCTAGCAATTCATTCTTGTGAAAATTTTTCATGATAATTTGGAATAACTGGGGAAAAAAACCCTAAAAAACCTTTGAATCTTGTCTCAGATCTCACAAAGGACTTTGTTTTAAATCTAATTTGCTTAAAATGTATTAATTAGTATTATAATTATCTTGTACTGTGTATATGTAATAACTTCCTATCAGACTATAAAATTTATGTGTATATCTGAATTTATATTTCCTCCAGGGTCCAACGGACTGCTCTGCACACAGAAAAAGATTAATAAATGATTATTCAATGTATATGAATCATCCCCTTCTATTTTTATTTTCCTTAGTTTATGTTCAATTCTATAGATTTGAATTCTCCCTTTCACTATGGCAGCTAGGAGTATTGATTTCCTTCCAGATCTTACAAAACTTGGATCAGGATTTTTTTCTTAAGCCATCATCTTTTTTTTTTTTTTTTTTTTTTTTCATATAATTTGCATGCGTGCTCTAGTTGTCAGCCTACTTTTCCTTGCTCATTCATTCCCTATCTTGTCCTGTTTGGTGACTTTCACAAATTATTCAGTGCAAAGAGAACATACTTTCCAGGCTTTGACACATTCAATATATACCAAGTTTTTACAGTGAACTTTATTTTAACTCACCTTATAAATAATGTAAGGCTTGGGACTTTAACTGCAGAAAACAAACAAACAAACAAAAAATTCTTTTCCCAGAGAGAACAGGTTCTTCAAGTTATGTTATCTGGGCTATGAGGTAATGACAAGTACAACTGAATTTCTGAGATTGGTTTGGAAAGCTTGTTTTAGCAGAGACCCTAATACAAAGTCATGTGTAGAATGTAAAAATACAGAAGCAACTAAAATGAAAAAAGTTATTTTAACCATGTGTGTTTGGCTTAAAAAAGCTACCTTCAACATCATCAATTCTAAACCTTTTTTCTGCCACATATCCATAATAATGTGACTCAACAGAGCATGATAAGCTCAGAATACTGTTTCTAAGACATATTACAAGTAGATTTATAGAATGTGAAATTTCTACCAATTGTTCATGACATTGTATATGCTGTTTTTAATGGTGTTTTCATAAAAAAATGAATATACAAATAGTGTTTCCCTGATAAAAGGGATAGAAATTATTTTAAAAAAATCTAAAATTCAGCAGATATTGCTTATCTATTCACTAAAGTTAGGTAAAATAATAACTGAAAGTCTTAGAGAAT
Source organism: Sarcophilus harrisii (assembly GCF_902635505.1). Classification (NCBI taxonomy): domain Eukaryota; kingdom Metazoa; phylum Chordata; class Mammalia; order Dasyuromorphia; family Dasyuridae; genus Sarcophilus; species Sarcophilus harrisii. Next base: position 230,301,914 of record NC_045429.1, read on the forward strand.
ACCTAGTGACTTAGGGCATTGTTAATGCTTTTTGGCTATTAAAAGTAGAGAAGATTATTGGGTCAAAGACCCCAGTGAGTAGCTGTTTGCCTTCTTTGAAGTTTGTTGGCAATTGCTCTTTTAGATTTAACTTTCAGTTTACAAAGCAGCAGGGAAATCTAAATTATAGAATGTGCCCTATTTATATGAACTTCAGAAAATTCAGAAAAGCAGAGGATCTCAGGGTAACTTTCAGGCCCCTGAATGAACAGAGTATAATAATAGAAGAGAATTATATCAAGTTAACATCAAGCTGGTGAGAAATGCACTACAGCTAAAAATATACATCATTGTAGTATTATAGATTTACAGACAGAAAGCATGTTTAAATTATACTAGTACAAATTTATTGTAGAAATGAAGACTCTAGGTTTTAGAGAGTTAATATGTTTTGCTCAGGCTTACCCAAAAAAAAAGATTACATTCAAACCAAGGTCTCAAACTCCAGATCAGGTTCTCTTCCCATGATCAACATTTCATCTCACTTTACAGACTAGGAAACTGAGGCTCAGAATCAATGATTTATCCTTTGGTCATACAGCTAATTATAATCAAAAAGGCAAGATTAGAATCCTAGCCTTGCTCATGCCAGGCCTAGTAATTTATCCATTATGCTATGCTAGCTTTCTATAGCTTCCTTAATATAGCACTTTAAGGAACAAAACGTTTTCTTCATAACCATTATGTGAGGTAGGTCAGTCAGGTATTATGACTTTAATTATATAAAGAAAAAAAACTATTAACATAAATTTATGACATAATAATCTGGGCTTTTTGTGAAAGCTAACATGAATCCCAATGATAACTTGCTGGAATGGGTCCAATGTGAAAATTTCAAAGTAAGAAGACAAAAGCAATTTCACAAATCTTATGAAAGGATAGTAGGAAAGCAGATTATGACAGGAATATAAAGAATCTTCAAAAATCATGTAACTATTTTTAACCAGAGAAGTCTTTATCATCATTATCATTATATCTATTAGATAGTGGTTGAAATAAATTCAAGTGACAATTCATGTCAACATCAAAAAGGAAGGAGAGTCCCTATAAACTCTTGCACCCATTTGTTTTTCTTTTTTAATGTACAGAACCTGTTAACAAGTTTTCGATCTAGAGTCATAGAGGTTGATTATGCATGAACTACAACATCTAAGGCAAATCATTTGGGAAATATTTGACACAAGAAACTGGTAAATTCCATTTATTAGCTAGATAAATGTCTAGTGGATTAATTTTAGCCAATCATTAGTTTGGTTTGCTCAAGTACTGCTCTTCATGGAAATAATGAATCTTAAAAATTAATCCTCTTTTTTATATTTTTCTCAGTGTGCATAAAGACGTTTTTAATAGAAGCTGAATATAAAAATCATGTTATGAATAATAATTAGTATATTAATTCATCAAATAGTCACCTCTCACAGATATCATATTATTATTGTAATGTACTTGGCTACAATTGAATTTAAAGCTAATCTTGCTACTCTTTTGCAAAACCAAAAAGATTAAGTTAGGGCTCATTTTCCAAACTGAGTAAATTTCTTTTTTCAAAAGATTACAAAATTCTATTATTCTCTGGAAAATTAATTAGACTTATAATCCCTGAATAAAAGTAGATTTTAGTATTTATGAACTGAAAGCAGGTGGTCACTGAAGAAGTCATTAGACCATAAAAGAAGTTAATTTCTTGTCATTAGCTTGAACAAGAATATGCTTTTGATTTAGTTTGTAGCTCACTCATTATGAAAAACAATCTCTAAAGTCAAGTTGTTGTAGTAATAAGAGTAATAATCATGTTCAAAGTGCCATGTGTTATTAGAAAGATTGCTTTCTAAGGACGAAATAATAAATCAAAATTATTTTTCAATGTACCAATTTCTTTTGTTGTTGTTGTTATTGTTGAAAAATACATTTCAGAAATGTAGAAGGCATTTTACCTTAGACTAGCAGTATTTTTCAAACAAAAGTTCCAATGTAGGGATTCATTATCAAGATGAAATCGATATCTAGATTTTTTAAAGATGATTACTGGTGTAACAGAATTACAAAATCTTAATTAGGATTTGTACTCAGGTTAAAAGAACAAACTTATTCATTTTACTTTAATATTGTAAATTTCAGGAAGATTTTAAGATACTACCTGGTTCTAAAAAAATATGATTATAAATATGTACATATGCACACACATATATACATATGTGTGTATGTGTTTATGCAGTTGGGTGGCCTAGAGGATAGAGTTCTAGATCTATAGTTGGGATGACTCATCTTCCTGAGGAAAAATCTAGTTTCAGACATTTATTACTTGTATGACTCTGGTCAAGACACTTAACTCCATTTCTCTCAGTTTTCTCATATGTAAAATGATCTAGAAAGGAAATTGGAAAGCATTCTAGCATTTTTGCTAACAAAACCCTAAATGAGATCATGAAAATTTAGGCATGACTGAAACAATTGAAGAACAAAACAATATAATATATTTTAGATACATGGCTATATATACACATGTGTAAATGCTTAATAGCAAACTAAAATACTGTATTATAAAGCATTGATGATTTATATGTTTAAAAGGACCATATGAAATATGCATTTATGTGTATTATTTTAATTTTAATTATTTAGAATAAGAGAAGCTTATCATAACTTTCCAAATGGTAATGAATTATTGGGCCCTACCAACCCATCCATTTGTAAGAAGGGTGTTCATACTGAAGCTTAATTAATGTAAATCCACTTTCATAATGAAAAGACCAAAAGAACCTAAAAAGTCAGCAAAGTTTACTTTATCTGCTAAGCAATAAGATAAGTATACGAAAGCCAACACCAATTCAGTATATAAACTTCCTTGTAAAATTTTACAGAGAAAGATAGTGGATTGTTATATGCAGTATTGCCACATAAAACTGAGAGAAAGTCAAAAGGGGAAAAATACTTTAAAGAAAATAATAGAACTAAAAAGTGCACAATCAGCAGATGAAAGACTTGATAATCAGCTAGACATGATCAATACACATAGAGGAGCTTCATGCATTAGAAATCATAAGTTGATGGGACATTGATGCATTCTTGGTGGAGTTGTGAATGAATCCATCCATTCTGGAGAGTAGTTTGGAACTATGCTCAAAAAGTTATCAAACTGTGCATACCCTTTGATCCAGCAGTGTTACTACTGGGCTTATATCCCAAAGAGATTATAAAGAAGGGAAAGGGACCTGTATGTGCACGAATGTTTGTGGCAGCCCTCTTTGTAATGTCCAGAAACTGGAAACTGAGTGAATGCCCTTCACTTGGAGAACGGCAGAATAATTTATGGTATATGAATTTTATGGAATATTATTGGTCTATAAGAAATGACCAGGAGGATGATTTCAGAAAGACCTGGAGAGACTTATACGAATTGATGCTGAGCGAAACAAGCAGGACCAGGAGATCATTATATACTTCAATAACAATACTATATGATGACCAGTTCTGATGGACCTGGCCATCCTCAGCAATGAGATCAACCAAATCATTTCCAATGGAGCAGTAATGAACTGAACCAGCTACGCCCAGAGAAAGAACTCTGGGTGATGACTAAAAACCATTACATTGAATTCCCAATCCCTATATTTATGCCCACCTGCATTTTTGATTTCCTTCACAAGCTAATTGTACAATATTTCAGAGTCTGATTCTTTTTGTAAAGCAAAAAAACGGTTTGGTAATGTATACTTATTGTGTATCTAATTTATATTTTAATATATTTAAACATCTACTGGTCATCCTGCCATCTGGGGGAGGGGGTGGGGGGTAAGAGGTGAAAAATTGGAACAAGAGATTTGGCAATTGTTAATGCTGTAAAGTTACCCATGCTTATAACCTGTAAATAAAAGGCTATTAAATAAAAAAAATCATAAGTTGAGGGCACCAAAAAACTGATTTTCCAGGTATTTAAAGAAAAAAAAAGATGCAAAAAATGGGAGGGATAAACTAGAACCTTGATATTATCCATTGCCCTCTTGAATAGTGATTGAGAGAAAATCAGAAATTGCTGACTAACATTCCTACTTTCCTATCTAAATAAAACATTAGAGGGATAACTGACCCCTAAAATCAAAAGTACCCTTAGCAAAGGTAGCAGAAGACTTTGAAAATAAAATTTCATAATTGGCTATATCTTTACCATCATACAACTGACTACAAAAGGTAGAAAATGTACGACTCCACTATATTTACTGCTTTAATTAGGTATAGCAAATGCCTCTTTGGGCAACAGGTAACACAACAGATAAAGTGCTAACCATGAAGTCAGAAGAACCTGAATTCAAATTTTATCTCAGACACTTACTAGCTATGTGAACCTGCTTGCTTTCATTTACTCACTTGTAAAATGAGCTAGAGGAAAATGTCACCCCAATGCCTCTGCCAAGAAAACCCCTAATGGGGTCAAAAAAAGTTGAGCATTACTGATTTCAGACTTGTTGCTAAATCAAAGGCTGGCCTTCTTTAATATCAGTTGTCTTCTGTTATAGTAGCATACCATCAATTGCAGCATCTAAAGAATAAAACTGAATACCAATCTAAAGTAATGAAGTGACATTTGGTAGATGTGTTAACTGTCACAAATTACAAGTCTATTTCTTTTAAAGAGAACTGGAGTAGTAGTTTATATATATATATATATATATATATATATATACACACACACACACACACACACACATATATGTTTATATATGTGTGTCTATAATATATACACATATATAATAGACACACATATATAAACATATATATTTATATTTTAGTATATTTATTATATATATGTATGTATGTTAGTGGGTCTAGCCCTAGTTATTGTGTGTATTTGGTGTGTATTTGTAGGGTGGGAAACTAGATTTTTTTGTATTTTTTCATTAATGTGCTGATGTAGCACAGTGATTGTTAACAAAATAACTGCCTTCATTGGAAAGGTTACAGAGGACAACATAGAAAATGCAATTCTCCCCTTAAAATTGTTGGGCATTTGACCTGAAATTCATTATTTTGCTCTCCTTACCACAATTCTAGAAGCACAGAATGTGACAGAAATCTTACAAAAGAAAAACTAAAATGATAAAGTTTGGATGAATAGCTTCAAGAAACATCTACAATAGATGAATTAAGCCTTCACTTTGAAAAATAGAATATAAAAAAATCTACTCACTTAGGCTGAATATTATTGATTTTGTAAAATATTTCAAGTCAAGCAGTACAAGGAATAGCAAACTGACCTGAAAAGGAAGGCCAAGGCTCAATTCCTATTTCTGACTAAAATTGACTAAGTTGCTAGAACACCTCAAAAATATCTCAGTTCTCTAGACCCTAGCTTTTTAAACTTTGGGATACAATGCCATATAAAGTATCATAACTGAATAAGAAATTAAGATTTATTATTAGCAAATGTTTGATTTGTATACCTATTTTGTAAAAATGTCTTAGGTGAAAAGAGGTAATGAATGTAAAAAGTTTAAGAATCTTTGCTCTAGACAAGTCTCTAAGACTAGAACTTGAAGAGAAGTAGAGCATGATCATAGATGATAATTTGGTAAAGAAGACTAAAGCATTCAAAATTTGTAGGAGTCTGACCAATCAACTTTCACACACACACACACACACACACACATACACACACACAAACACACACACATATACACACATGCACACATGCACACACGCTTATACACACATATCCCTAAGGGAGGCAAAGAGTATGTAGCAAAAAGTATTTAATAGTGTTGAAAATTCAGAAAGGCTAATAAAGATGAAAACTGAGAAAATATAATTCAATTCAGAAATAAGTAGGTCATTAATAACATGGAAGACACAGTCATTAGTGAAATTGAAGCTAGATGACAAGGTGTTGGCAATAGGGAGCAAGCAAGAAAGCTGTATTTAGTTGACTTTTTACCTAATAATATGAAGTTGGAAATAAATATCTCATCATAAGCTAGATGACAAAGTGAGATGCTCAAAGGAAATATAGTAGTGGATAGGACCAATAAGACAATAGTTCAATTAAGTATAAAATCAGAAAAGTCAAAGAGAGGAATATTAGTAAGTGTCAAAGAGGCAACTTATTTTATCCTTGTTTCTGTTACCTTCTGTTTCACCCTGACAGGAGAAGAGCATCATAAGCTTTGGTAGAAAGGGTTGACTAATAGGCTATTGGCTTCTCTTTAGGGCACAGACTTATAAATTGCGACTCCTTCAGTAAATGGAGGACAGAGTAGCGGGTGGCTCTGAAGATGATAACTAAAGTACAAAAAGTATAATCCTAGAGATTTCTGAAGAAGCAGACAAATAGGATAACTGAAACAAAAATAACACAACTGCAAGAGAAGAGCAGACATGCAAGGTTTCCCTCAGAAATTACCTCCAATTTAAATCCTATATATCTTTATCTGCTTTATTCATGAATGCTTTCTCTGCCCAAAAATGTGACCTCCTTGAGTACAAGGATCTTGTTTTTGCCTTTCTTCGAATTCCTAGTTCTTTTTTTTAATAGTTTTTTTTTTTTATTGACAGAACATATGCATGAGTAATTTTTACATTATCCCTTGCACTCACTTCTGTTCCAACTTTTCCCTTCCCTCCCTCCACTCCTTCCCCTAGATGGCAGGCAGTCTCATGCATGTTAAACATGTTAAGTATATGCTAGATACAATATATGTGTACACATCCATACAGTTCTCTTGTTGCACAAGAAAAATTGGATTCAGAAGGTAAAAATAATCTGGAAAGAAAAACAAAAATGAAAGTAATCCACATTCATTTCCCAGTGTTTCTTCTCTGTGTGTAGCTGATTCTGTCCATCATTGATCCAGTGGAACTGAATTGTATCTTCTTTTTGCTGGAGAGCCACTTCCATCAGAATACATCCTCATACAGTATTGTTGTTGAAGTGTATAAAGATCTCCTGGTTCTGCTCATTTCACTTAGCATCAGTTCATGTAAGTCTCTTCAAGCCTCTCTGTATTCATTCTGCTGGTCATTTCTTAGAGAACAATAATATTCCATAACATTCATATACCACAATTTAACCAACCATTTTCCAATTGATGGAGATCCACTCATTTTCCAGCATCTAGCCACTACAAACAGGGCTGCCACAAACATTTTGGCACATACAGGTCCCTTTCCCTTCTTTAGTATCTCTTTGGGGTATAAGCCCAGTAGAAACACTGCTGGATCAAAGGGTATGCACGATTTGATAACTTTTTGAGCATAGTTCCAAATTACTCTCCAGAATGACTGAATCCATTCACACCTCCACCAACAATGCATCAGTGTCCCAATTTTCCTGCATCCCGTCCAACATTCGTCACTATCTTTTTCCTGTCATCTTAGCCAATATGACAGGTATCTCAGAGTTGTCTTAATTTGCATTTCTCTGATCAATAGTGATTTGGAACAGTTTCATATGAGTGGTAATAGTTTCAATTTCATTATCTGAAAATTGTCTGTTCATATACTTTGACCATTTATCAATTGGAGAATGGCTTGTTTTCTTATAAATTAGAGTCAATTCTCTATAGATTTTGGAAATGAGGCCTTTATCAGAACCTTTAAGTGTGAAGATGCTTTCCCCGTTTGTTCCTTCCCTTCTAATCTTGTCTGCATTACTTTTGTTTGTACAAAAGCTTTTTAATTTGATATAATCAAAATTTTCTATTTTGTGATCAATAATGATCTCTATTTCTCCTTTGGTCACAAATTCCTTCCTCTTCCACAAGTCTGAAAGGTTAACTATCCAATGTTCCTCTAATTTATTTATAATCTCGTTCTGTATCCCTAAATCATAAACTCAATTTGATCTTATTTTGGTGTGCGGTGTTAACTGTGGGTCCATGCCTAGTTTCTGCCATACTAATTTCCAGTTTTCCTAGCAGTTTTTGTCAAATGGTGAATGCTTATACCAAAACTTGGATTCTTTGGGTTTGTCAAACACTAGATTGCTACAGTTATTGACTATTTTGTCTTGTGAACCTAACCTATTCCACTCATCAGTTAGTCTATTTTTTAGTCAATATCAAATGGTTTTGGTGAGCACTGCTTTATGATATAGTTTTAGATTAGGTACAAATAGGCCACTTTCATTTGATTTTTTTTTCATTAGTTCCCTTGAAATTGTTGACCTTTTGTTTTTCCATATGAATTTTGTTGTTATTTTTTCTAGGTCATTAAAATTGTTTCTTGGGAGTCTGGTATACCACTAAATAAATAGATTAGTTTAGGTAGTATTGTTATTTTTATTATATTCGCTTGGCCTATCCAAGAGCACTTAATATTTTCCCAATTGTTTAGATCTGACTTTATTTGAGTGGAAAATGTTTTGTAGTCTTGCTCATATAATTCCTGGCTTTACTTCGGCAGATAGATTCTCAAATATTTTATGTTATCAACAGTTATTTTGAATGGAATTTCTTTGTGTATCTCTTGCTGTTGGATTTTGTTGGTATTGTTTAAAAATGCTGATGATTTATGTGAATTTAATTTGTATCCTGCAACTTTACTAAAACTTTACTGGATTATTTCTAAGAGGTTTTTAGTAGAATCTCTGGGGTACTCTACATATACTATCATATCATGTGCAGAGTGATAAATTGGTTTCCTCATTAACTACACTAATTTCTTTAATCTCTTTCTCAATTCTTATTGCTGAAGCTAGCATTTCTAATACAATATTGAATACTAATGGTGATAGTGGGCAAGCTTGAATCATGCCTAATTTTATTAGCAATGGTTCCAGTTTATCCCCATTTCGTATGATGCTTACTGATGGTTTTAAGTAGATATCCCTGATTATCTTAAGGAAAAGTCCATTTATTCCCATACTCTCAAGTGTTTTTATAAGGAATAGGTGTTGGATTTTATCAAATGCTTTCTCTGCCTCCATTGAGATGATCATATGGTTTTTGTTAATTTGGTTATTGATATAATCCATTATGCTAATAGTTTTCCTAATTTTGAACCAGCCCTGCATTCTTGGTATAAATCCTACTTGGTCATAGTGTATTATCCTGGGGATAATTTTCTGTAATCTTTTTGCTGATATTTTATTTAAGATTTTTGCATCAAGATTCATTAGGGAGATTGGTCTGTAATTTTCTTTCTCCATTTTCAACCTACCTGGTTTAGGTATCAGTACCATGTCTGTGTCATAAAAGGAATTTGGTAGGACTCCTTCAATCCCTATTTTTTCAAATAGTTTACATAGCATTGGAGTTAATTGTTCTTTAAATGTTTGCTAGAAATCACATGCAAATCCTTCTGGTTCTGGAGATATTTTCTTAAGGAGCTGATTAATAGCTTGTTCTATTTCTTTTTCTAAAATGGGACTGTTTAGGATATTTACTTCTTCCTCTGTTAATCTGGGCAAACTATATTTTTGAAGGTATTCTTCCATTTCATTTAAGTAATCAAATTTATTGGCATAAAGTTGGGCAAAGTAACTCCTAATTATTGCTCTAATTCCTCATCATTAGTGGTGAGTTCCCCTTTTCATTTTTAAGACTAGCAATTTGATTTTCCTCTTTTCTTTTTAAATCAGATTTATTAAGGGTTTATCTATTTTGTTTTGTTCATAAAACCACCTTTTATTTTTATTTATTAATTCAATAGTTTTTTTAAACTTTCAATTTTATTAGTCTCTCTCTTTTTTGGGGGGGAATTTCAAGGTTAGTGTTTAATTGGGGGTTTTAATTTGTTCCTTTTCTAGCTTTTATAGTTGCAAGCCCAATTCATTGACCTTTTATTTCTCTATTTTATGCAAGTAGGCCTTTAGAGATATGATATTTCCCCTTATGGTAATCACTTTGGCTGCATCCCACACATTTTGGTATGACATCTCATTATTGTCTTTTTATAGGGGGGTGAAATTATTAATTATGTCTGTGATTTGCTATTTTACCCAATCACTTTTAGAATGAGATTATTTAGTTTTCAATTATTTTTGGCCTATTTTCCCCTGGCTTTTTGTTGAATGTAATTTTCATTGCATTGTGGTCTGAAAAGGATGCATTTACTATTTCTGCCTTACTGCATTTGAGTTTGAGGGTTTTATGTCCTAATATATGGTCAATTTTTGTATAGATTTCATAAACTGCTGAGAGGAAAGTATACTCCTTTCTGTCTCCATTTAGTTTTCTCTAAAGATATATCATACCTAACTTTTCTAGTATTCTATTTCCCTCTTTGACTTCTTTCTTATTTTTTTGTGGTTTGAGTTATCTATTTCTGAGAGTGCAAGGTTGCAGTCTCCCACTGTTATACTTTTTCAGTCTATAACTTCTTGCAGCTCTCTTAATTTCTCTTTTAAGGATTTAGATGCTACACCACTTGGTGCATAGTACTGATATTGCTTCATTATCTAAGCTACTGTTTAGCAAGCTATAGTGCCCTTCTTCATCTCTTTTAATTAGATCACTTTTTGCTTTTGCTTGATTTGAGATCAGGATGGGTACCCCTGCTTTTTTGACTTCACCTGAAGCATAGTAGATTCTGGTCCAACCTTTTACCTTTACTCTGTATGTATTGCCCTGTTTCAAGTGTGTTGTAAACAACATATTGCAGGATTCTGGATTTTTATCCAGTCTGCTAACTTCTTCCTCTTTATGAGGCAGCATAGATGAATCTCATAGAAGAAATTAAAAAGGCTCTCACAAGAGAGCTAGAAGAAAAATGGGAAAAAGGAGAGGGAAGCTTGGCAAGAGACTGTGGAGAAGTCATCCCACATATTTAAAGACAGAGTGGATAAATAAATCAAATCCTTGAAAAATAGGATTAGTGAACTAGAAACAGAAAATAACTCTCTAAAAAATAAAATTGACGAAGTAGAAAAAAATTCCATAGAACAAAACAACTCAATTGGATAATTAGAAAAAGATATAAAAAAAAGTAAGCGAAGAAAATACTTCATTGAAAATAAGAATCGAACAAATGGAATTGAATGATTCAAGGAAACAATAAGAATCAGTCAAGCAAAACCAAAAAAAAATCAAACAATGGGAAAAAAATGTGAAATACCTTCTTGGGAAAACAACAGACCTGGAAAATAGATCTAGGGGATTCAATCTGAGAATTATTGGATTCACAGAAAAATATGATGAAAAAAAAGAGCCTGGACACTATTTTCCAGAAAATTATCAAAGATAACTGCCCAGAAGTCATTCCCAGAAAAATATGATGAAAAAAAAAAGAGCCTGGACACTATTTTCCAGGAAATTATCAAAGATAACTGTCCAGAAGTCATAGAAACAGAGGGTAAAATGGACATTAAAAGAATTCATCAATCACCTACTGAAAGGGATCCTAAAATCAAAACACCAAGAAATATAGTGGCCAATTGCCAGAACCATCAGATGAGGGAAAAAATACTGCAAGTGGCTAGAAAAACCCAATTCAGATATAGAGGAGCCACAATAAGGATTACCCAGGATCTAGCAGCATCCACCTTAAAAGATCGAAGGGCCTGGAATATGCTATTCCAAAAGGCTAAGGAACTTGGTATGCACCCAACAATAACTTACCCAGCCAGAATGAGCATCTTTTCCAGGGAAGAAGATGGACATTCAACAAAATAAGTGAATTTCACCTATTTTTGATGAAAAAACCAGAACTTAACAAAAAGTTTGATCTACAAATATAGAACTCAGGAGAAACCTAAAAAGGCAAAAAGAAATCTTGGGAACTATATTTCTGCTATAAAGATGTATAAAGAATACATGTATACCTTGTTCTAGAAACTAGAGGTGGAAAGGACATTGTACCAGAAAAAGGATAAAGTGGGGGTAGTACATCTCATGAAGAGGAAAAGGAAACCTATTATATCTGAGAGAAAGAACAGAGGGGGATGAATATAGTGTGTATCTTACTGCCATTATAATTGGTTTTAAGAGAAAAATTTTAGACATATTCAATTTATGGTGAAACTTCTCCCACCTCATTGAAAAGTGGGAAGGGAAAAGTGAAAAGGGAAGGAATAAGCTAAGCGGAAGGGAATATGGAAACTGTGAGGGAAAGGAGTAAGACAGGGGGAGGAACTCTAAGGTGGGGAGAGGGATATAAAAAGGGAGGACTATGAGAAGCAAGTACTCCTAAGTTTAATACTGGGGAGGGGGATAAGGGGGAAAGAAGGAGAAAAGCATAAACAGGGATTAACAAGATGACAATGGTGATTTTAACCATAAATGTGAATGGGGTGATCTCCCCCAAAAAGAGGAAGCGGTTAGCAGAATGGATTAAAAGCCAGAATCCTACAATATGTTGTTTACAGGAAACACACCTGAAGCAGGGAGACACATATAGAGTAAAAGTAAAAGGTTGGAGCAGAATCTACTATGCTTCAGGTGAAGTCAAAAAAGCAGGGGTAGCCATCCTGATTGCAGATCAAGCAAAAGAAAAATTGATCTAATTAAAAAAGATATGGAAGGGCACTATATCTTGCTAAAGGGTAGCATAGATAATGAAGCAATATCAATATTAAACATATATGCACTAAGTGGTGTAGCATCTAAATCCTTAAAAGAGAAATTAAGAGAGCTGCAAGAAGAAATAGACAGCAGAACTATAATAGTGGGAGATCTCAACCTTGCACTCTCAGAATTAGATAAATCAAATCACAAAATAAATAAGAAAGAAGTCAAAGAGGGAAATAGAATACTAGAAAATTTAGATATGATAGATCTCTGGAGAAAACTAAATGGAGACAGAAAGGAGTACACTTTCTTTTCAGCAGTTCATGGAACCTATACAAAAATTGACCATATATTAGGAAATAAAACCCTCAAACTCAAATGCAGTAAGGCAGAAATAGTAAATGCATCCTTTTCAGACCACAATGCAATGAAAATTACACTCAACAAAAAGCCAGGGGAAAATAGACCAAAAAATAATTGGAAGCTAAATAATCTCATACTAAAGAATAATTGAGTGAAACAGCAAATCATAGACATAATTAATAACTTCACCCAATAAAATGACAATAATGAGACATCATACCAAAATGTGTGGGATGCAGCCAAAGCAGCAATAAGGGGAAATTTCATATCTCTAGAGGCTTACTTGCATAAAATAGAGAAAGAGAAAGTCAATGAATTGGGCTTGCAACTAAAAAAGCTAAAAAAGGAACAAATTAAAAACCCCCAATTAAACACTAACCTTGAAATTCCCCCCCAAAAAATGAGAGACTAATAAAATTGGAAGTTAAAAAAAACTATTGAATTAATAAATAAAAATAAGAGGTAGTTTTATGAACAAAACAAAATAGATAAACCCTTAATAAATCTGATTAAAAAAGGAAAGAGGAAAATCAAATTGTTAGTCTTAAAAATAAAAGGGAAACTCACCACTAATGAAGAGGAATTAGAGCAATAATTAGGAGTTACTTTGCCCAACTTTATGCCAATAAATTTGCTTATTTAATGTTGGAATCCTAGTGTCAACTCAACTTGAAACAAGGTGAAAACTCAAGGGTGATGTCAGGGTGTGAACCAACAAGCACTGTATCAATTCTATTGAATTAACACCTCAATAGAATTGATACAGTGCTTGTTGGTTCACACCTTAGAGTGAATCCTTACAGGGTGATGGGTTGCTAATACTGATAGACAATAATGCTTGTGCTCACACCTCCCTTGAAGTTCTTAGGATCAGAGAGCACTCTGGGAGATAACCCATAATTCCTGCCTCCAGAAGTAGGAGTTAACCTTTGGGAGATGATATATATGGAGGGAGCTCTTAGAGTTTAGAAGAATTTCTCCAGAACATTGACTGGGGTCAGAGAGGAGCACTCTGGAAGGAAGCCCACAAGCCCTATCTTCGAGGCAAGAGAGATTCATTGCATCTTCCAACTTGGTGCTGGCTGGAGGCTGAAGAAAGCAGAGGCAGAATCCAAGGACAAAACTGCGAGAGCTCTTGGAACCAAGCAGAGAGATAGGCTTCTGAGCTAACCGGGCTATTTGAAGGACACAATAAAAGATCTGAACTTTTACCAGCTGGCTGCAATTTTGAGTGATTATTTACTTATAACTGAAACTAAGGCTGCCTCCAGAAAACCTCTCTGAGAAACCCTCTCCCCCAGAGAGAACTATTATTATTTTAAAGAAGAGAAAAACACCAACATTTTGGCGCCCAATGTGGGGCTGCGATTTGGAGTAATTATTTATTTCAACTGAAACTAAAGCTGCCTCCAGAATACCTCCCCAAGAAATCCTCTCCCCCAGAGAGAACTATTATTATATTTTAAAGAACAAGAACACCTACAACTTAAATGAAATAGAAGAATATCTTCAAAAATATAGCTTGCCCAGATTAACAGAGGAAGAAGTAAATATCCTAAACAGTCCCATTTTAGAAAAAGAAATGGAACAAGCTATTAACCAACTCCCTACGAAAAAATCCCCAGGACCACATGGATTTACATGTGAATTCTATCAAATATTTAAAGAACAATTAACTCCAATGCTATATAAACTATTTGAAAAAAATAGGGATTGAAGGAGTCCTACCAAACTCCTTTTACGACACAGACATGGTACTGATACCTAAACCAGGTAGGTTGAAAACAGAGAAAGAAAATTAGCAATAGCACATCATCCATGACTACTTTGAAGGACTTAGATGAAAAATCCTGTCTATACTGAGAAGGAACTGATTTTGTCTTAATACAGATTGATGCACTCTCTATTTCTCTGTGTACCTCCCTCTTTCTTTTTAACTTAATTTTTCTTTAGGGTTTTTATTTTCATTTGGATGGGACATCTATGTTTGCTCTCACAATCTGACTTTTATGGAAATGTTTTGCATAACTTCACAGAAGTTTCTTAATTGGGGGTGGGAATAAGGAAGAGAACGTAGAACTCAAAAATCCTAAAAACAAATGTAAAAAATATTTTGAATGTAACTACGGGAAGATACTACATTCATTCATGTAATCGATTATTTAAAAAAAAAAAAAAAGAAAGAAAATCTGGCCAATAAATGAACTTTACATTTAAAAAAACTGAAGAAAACAAAGTACCATGGATTAAAAACGTTTTCCATGTATTCTGTTTTATTAGCCAAACCATCCTATTTGACATTGTTATTTTAAATATTTCTTATTTAGACTATCTCTAAAAGGTGGTCGAAAAGGCTTAATGCAATTTTAATCTATTAAAATTTATATTTAAGCATGGAAGTTAACATGAATAATTCACATGTAATACTTTTACAGTACTGGTTCTTATTAATAAAAATAGAACCATATAGAAAGTTATTAGTTAAAGGAATATTTTTACAAGAAGTTATTGGAAAAATAGGAAAATGTAAAATATTAACTAACAGGCAAGGATAGAAAATAAAACTTAATCCTTTCTCCCCCTAAATTACCAGAGAGTATATACTATTCTTTTATTTAGAGTAGTATAGCAATTTGTGTAATTAGAATTTGATTATAAAAAATGTCATAGAAGAGGAAAGAATGCTTAAGAGAGTTAAATTATGCTAATTAATGGAAGATGTATCTGGAGAAAAATCAGTAGAATTAAAATGCAATAAAAAAGCCATTAAAATACTAGAAATAGGTACAGATGTTGGTAGGCCCCTCCATATCTTAAAAGTTTAATATTATATTACAATGATGCTATAAATTTAATTTATTATTTTTATCAAGAAAGATACCATGTTTTTCTGAGGAGGAAACATAACATATTTAGATTAGAAACATAAATGAAATTTTACCATGTGAAAAGTAATTGAAAGTGGAGAAAAGAGGTAGTTTATTAGAAAGTCTTAAGATCTAAAGCAGTGCCTTTAGAATTCTTCTTCTTCTTGGGGTAAGTCAATTGTGGTTAGATGACTTGCCCAGAAACACACATCTAGTTAAGTGTCAAGTGTCTGAGACTTAATCTGAGGTCAAGTCATCTTGACTCCAGGGCCATTGAATTACTTAGTTGCCCTTTGCCTTTAGAAGTCTGCAGATTATTTTTTCAAATCCTAAAATGATTTAGAATAATTTGTCAAGAATATTGTCAATGACTAGAAAGATAATTTAATGATTGTGGTACAATTCAACAAGTATATGCGGTTTATACTTCCTATTTAGTAAAATAATCAAATAAATAACCAAATTAATAAGGAAGGAAATAAGACAATTTGAGGTGCTAGAGGTGGTGGTGTTTTCTTTTTAAAGAAATGATAGTCAACTTCCAAGACAAAATGTAAGAAGGGTCAGAATACCTAGATATGAGAATGAAGCAACTATCCTGGGGCATGTTATATTTCCAAGAGCCATAGAGATAATGAACAAAAACATGCCAAATATTGGCTAGTATTGAAAGAGTAAATTATTTTGAATGGTATTACCAACCACATTGAATAAATATATGAACATTTAAGTCAATATAGCTTCAAAATATCAAGTTCAGAGAAACAATTTATCAATAAATCTTATAAAATGTATGATTTCAACTTGTCATTATGGATATGTAGAGAATTTAGATATAGCATAGAAAGGAAAGCTTCTGGTAGAAGGTTTGTTCAACTACTAGCATTCTAGAGATAGAAATGAAAATTTTTGTTTAATAGGGGAATAGGAAGTGTGGTCTGAAAAAGTATATTTGAGGAAAGGCTGCCGATTTCAGGAATTTGAAGGAAAAATGATTTAGTAAGGATTTTGGAGTTTCAGGACATGCTTTTAAATCCTAACTTAAACTCTTACTACATCTGAGTCCTCCATTGCTGCCATTGCCTCTACCTGGCTTGCCACTATTGCCACAGATGCTGCTAGTGCTGCATCTGCTTCTCATGCAGCTTCTTCTTTTGCTAAGCACGTAGGTTCTCCATGCCCCTTCCAGTACTACTGTTTTGAGAGACAGGAAAACTATATGATGTAGCCATATCATCCTGAAGGAACTGTTCTAGACTTGCCCACCAATCAGCATATCCTCAGCATTGTGAGCACCAAGCAGACATGCACACTGCCAATTTCACTAGGGAGGGGCTGCCCATAGGTGAGGACAATAGCAGCATCAGTTAGAACTAAACAGTATGTGGGCCGACTTCACATTTCTATTGGTCAACCAAGACAACAATCAAGTGTCCCAGAAAGCATCAAGTGGTGAAGCATTTTTTTCTCTTGTCAAAATGCATTGAATACCAAATTAGATAAATTTTGAAGCTATGAGTGGTAAGGCACCACTTTATTTATGTAACTAGATAGATAAATGCATATACACACATAATACACATGTATTTATACATGTAATTAAAAAAAACTAGAAATAGCTACAGATGTTGATAAGCCCCTCCACAGTTTAATATTATATCACAATGATGCTATGTTTAATTTATTATTTATATTATTTAATTTATTTTTTTATCAAGAAAAGTACCATGTCTTTCTGAGGATACATATATGAATCTATATATATATATATATATATATATATGTATATATACACATATATATGTATGTGTATGTGTGTGCATATACACACATATGTAAATATATATGTATATATTAAATCATATCATATTGGTATTACAAAATCCTCCCAAATGAGAGAGAGCTTCTAGTGTCTTTGAAGTCAATCTCTTTGCTGGTTTACAGGTTACATTAATTTGGATTTTCAGTGAGATGGAGATAGAACTTTTTTCTTCTGTTCACAGAACTTGGGTGACTACATGTATATAGCAGCATGAATATGTGCTTAGATAGGTGGTTATTAAATTGGATCTCGTATCATTGGCTAACTTTCCTGCCTTCTGTTTCTTTCCCTGAGTAAACATAATCAAACAGCAATCCTAATACTAACAGATCCAACTTTGGCAAATATTCTTTAACTTCAAGAAATTGTGAGAATCCTTTATAGAGTAGTGGTTCTTATTAGGAGGAAATTTCTGGAAAAATTTCTTGGAGCAAAAAACCATTGGCATAAAGTTGATATAACTAAAAGGACTAAAAATAATACAAACCAAAAATAATAATCTATGGCCTGATTTGTCAGGAAATTTAGATTTCTAAATGGGACAGAGGTTAATGGTGTAAGCAAAATATCTCTTGAACAATCTTACATCTTTCTATTTAACTCATGAGAAAATATTTAAGTATTTTAATGCATACTTATAACTTTTCAATTTTAAGCTATTTTTAATTAAAGGAGGTAAATAGTTCTTTGAGATTTAATATCTTCTTTGTTCATTGAATATCTCTTTCTAGAAGTGACTATCTTAAACCTGTTTGGGAGAGACATTAGATGTGAGCCCATTTGAAAGATTTTCCCTAGAGTCCTACTGCTCTTGGATCAGAGCACAAGCCAGAAAAAGTGAGAAAAAAAGTGTGATCCCTCACTTTGCAGTTAGCTCACATTCCCCTAGCTAGGATTGATTCTTTTCTGTATGAGTTCAGAGGAAGAGCCCCTAGAGATAACCTCTGGACATTATATGAGGATATGAAATTATTTAGTCTTTGTTTCCATTCATTCTTTTTGTTTACTTTATTTTAAGTATTACATTTGTTGTTACCTAGTTTTGCCTACTTCCATCCAGAGTTGATGAACTTTGGCAAACTTTTTTGTAGTAAGAGCACCACCTAAAAAATTTCATTGAATTAGGTAAACCACAAAATTGTCCATATACTGTGAAAGTGCCATTTGAGTTAACTTTATCCAAATAACTTGAGTAGAAAGTAATTTCAACCTCAGGGATATGAGCTGTGAAAAACCATAGAAGGGAAAGACCAAAAATTAATAATCCTTACATAGAAGGATTTGTAAGTGTTTCTTTTACTGTAGCTGGACATCCAGGAGTGAAATACTTGTTGATTTTATTGATTTTTAAATAGAAGTAAATGCACTTTAAATTGCAAATGCCGTATCCCTGCTTATACTCAGGATTAATAAAACATACCTGACTATAATAACCATTGACCAGTAATTTCAAAAACTAGAAACAACTAAAAAGAACATCAAAATCATTGTACAAAATTTATTTTACTCTTATTTCTTTGTGTTCAAAAGAGAACACTTATAATAAATTTAAGAAACTCTAAAAACATAAAAATAAAAACTCTTAGATCATGGCTCAAGACCCTAAATGCCATTTTGGACACCTATAGCAATTTAAAGATGATGTATCTCAGGCCTAACAGGGTAACTAATTTAGATAGGATCATGCAAGTAGTATATGTTAAGAAGAAAACTCAGGTTACCAAATTGCAAATATAGGTCTCTTTTCACTGAAACATACTAACAGAGACAGTAAAAGAATTAGCTCCCATTGTCTGTGTAATGACAGTTGACCTTATAAAGTTCCAATAAAAGAGAATTCAGAAAAATAAATCAAATTCATTTATCTATTTAAGAATAACTTCAGAATCACTTCCCTTGTCTTCTAGTTACAAAATGATAATACAATTAAATCTCAAGTTTATTTCCAATATAGTCAGTTTTAATTACATTACCTACCCTGGAAAACTCAAATGCCCACTTTAGTGCCAAACTGAACGAAACAAAATTGGGTAAAAGCTAAACTTCATTTTTTTGTTTTTCATAGAACTTGATATCATATCTCACCCTTGCAATTCCTTTACAATGACTGAGCCCAAGGCCTAAAATGTATTACCTTCTCATCCATTTATAATGCATTTTTGTAGTACACACCCAATTGTCTAAGTTAGAATGACCCATTGAGAGATGACAGGAATCTCTTTCTGGGAAAAGACATTCTGTGGTCCTCTGCTCTTTTGAAGGGAGCAGTCTCTTTCTATCAGCTGTCAGTGAAACACTATCTTTAAAATTACTTAACTGGGACAGGCTCTTTTCCAGCACTATCCAAGGAGTAACAGTCTTGCTCACCCAAAGCATGGATACCATGCATTGAACAAGATGAAAGAAAAAGGCTATATTTTTCTTTCCCTTTTTTTAACTACTTAGTCAAGATTACAGCTTGTGATTGAAGTCTGTTTTACTTGTCTTTTTCAGTTCTAGGCACAAGTATTAGAATTCCTAGACTCACCATTATGTGTCATAGCAACTTTGGATGCAATATTCTAGGTCAGATGTCATTCATGGTTTGGTTCCAGGGCTGAATGAGACTATTGTCTCCAAGAATCCAGCAGAGTTCTCAATGACATATATACACGTGTCTCAGAGGCAGGGGATAGACTGAGACAGGGGCAGAGACAGGGTACTGAGAGAGGGAATGGGATTCTGACAGGGTTGAGTGAGCCTCCGAAGAGGGGGACGACACAATTGGGGAAGGCACTCGGAGATGGGGAGAGGCATCTTGATAAGATAATATCTGACATTCTGATAACTTGGGATGGGGAGAGGCATTCTGATATTCAAAAACATAAGATCTTTTATCTTATCAAGTATTCTGATAAAGAGGGAGAAGATGTTTTGCAGGATTGAGAAGCAGGGAAACCGAGGCAGGGCTGAGTCAGGACAATAAGAGAAGTGTGGGATAACAGAGGGAGGAAGAAATAGAAGAAGAAAGAAGGAAGAGCAATAAGTTCCATATATCTCTTCTGGTGAATTTCTATACTTTGGTACCAAATATGAGCAAATTTAATTACTTTTCCACATAATAATTTTTCAAATATTTGTAGACAACTATAATGTCACCTGAGTCTCTTCTTCTCTGGGCTAAATATCGTTATCTCCTTAAATGGGTCTTCCTATATCACTACATCATGACCCTTCACCATCCAGTTGCTTAAAAATTCTGTGATACCTAAATGTAGAAGTAATCATAGAAGCTCCTAATAAATCTGATGAGTCCACCAATCAACTTGATAAATGTACTGATAAAAGTGGTGGACCATTGAGAGAATGGATAATTCAAACATGCCCTTGTTGAAAAGACAAATTAAACACATAGATTTTTCTCAGGGATGATGACTCAGTGATTGTTGACAGGAAGGAAGGGAGAAAGAAAAAAGACAGCTATATTGCCTACTTGACCATTTCAGTTGAGTCCCCAATATTTTGTCCTTCATTCTTGAAGAGGACCATGACATCAGGCAGGTGATGCCATAACATGCAAGTGAATTGGATTTAAGTAGGGATGGGCTGTGCAAAATTCCAGTCTCACTTTCTCCATTAAAGCCTTCTGAGTCCAGTGCCAAGATATACATTGAGATAGCTAGAGATAGTCTCATGGTCCCAGATAGTCTAAAAGACAATATAGCTGTACATAAGAATTCTTAGAATGTCCTATGTTCAGAATGCATTGACCTCTAACAATATCTTATATTCATAAGTACATATTTTGGGATATATGACTATAAAATTATTCTCCAAATCATTTAGGGCTTTCAGTGGGCTGAGGTTAATGGTATTCAATAGTGGGGAAGAGCCAAGATGGGGGAAAGGGTAGGGCCAAGATGGCAGAGAGTAGACAGGTTTTTATCTGAGCTGTTCCTGATGTTTCTCAGATCAGCAACAGATCAAGCTTCTGAATTGATTTCAGAGTGAAAGAACCCACAAATATTTGGAGTGTAGCAAATTTCCAGCAAAATATATTTTGGAAGATCTTCAGAAAAAGGTCTGTTTTAATCAGGCATGGGGGGAGGAGATTGAGAAGCACAGGACCCAGGACAGTGTTTTTCCCACAGACTGGGGAATCTAGCAAGAGGCTCTTAGCCAAAATACAGCAAGATTAGCTATTCTATCCTGGTTCAGAAGACAGTGGAGAAGCAGATTAGCTGTGAGAAAACCAATGCAAATACAAAAGACAAATAGTGAGCCTGTGAACCCTAAAATAAAACAAAACTTACCCATGCCTACCCAGCATGGGAAGAAAGTCAGCAGGATGGGTCCAAGGCAACAAAAAGCCACTATCACTTATAAAGGAGACTTGTGACTAGTTCTCAACCTTTAAAAAATGAGCAAAAAAGCAAAATGAATTCTGATGATAGATAGCTTTTATGTAAACAGAGAAGAGACTTCAAAAACTGAAGATATGAAAGCCATATCATCTCCAGATGAAGCCCAAAAGGCTGATATGAGTTGGTCCTCATCTCACAAGGATATCTTGGAAGAATTCAAAAAATATGTTAAAAGAGAGTTAGAAGAAAAACAGGGAAAGGAAATGAGAATATTGCAGGAGAGTTTGGAAATGGAAACAAATTATTTGAAGAAAGTTCAGTAGAAAATAGATTTAGTAAAATGGAAAAAAACCTATAACTCCTTACAAAATAAATTTGAAAAAGAAACCACCTCATTGAAAAACAGAATTTGTAAAATGGAAAAAAAAATCCAATGAACAAAACAACTCTTTAAAAGTTCAATTGGGCAAATGTCAAAGGACATAAAAAAGTTAACTAAAGAAAATAATTCACTAAAAATTAGAATTAAACAAATGGAAGTGAATGACTCAATGAGACAACAAGAATCAGTCAAAAAAATTTTTAAAAAAGAAAATATAAAATATCTTGTAAGAAAAACAACTAATCTGGAAACAGATCTAGAAGAGGAACTCTAAGAATTATTGGAGTACCTGAAAACAATGTTTTAAAAAAACAGAGCCTGGAAATCATCAAGGAAAATTGTCCTGATGGCCTAAAAATAAGGGATAAAATAGCCATTGAAAAATTGATTAATCACTTCCTGAAAGAAACCCCAAAATGAAAACTACAAGGAATTTTGTAGCTAAATTTCATAATTATCAGAGCAAGGATAAAATATTGCAAGCAGCCAGAAAGAAAAAAAAATCAAATATTAAGGAGCCACAATCAGGATTACCCAGGACCTAGAAACTTCCACTTTAAAAGACTGAAGGGCCTGGTATCTGATATTCTCAAAGGTAAATGAACATGGATTGCAGTCAAGAATCTATTGTCCAGAAAAATTAAGCATTATCTTTCAGGAGAAAAAATTAAAATTCAATGAAACACATGAATTTCATTTATTTCTGATGAAAAGACTTCAGCTGAATATAAAATTTGATTTTCAAAAACCAAACTCAAGAGGAGCATAAAAAGAAAAAAGAAAGAAAGAAAAAAAAAAGCAACAGCAACATTTCTTTTAAAAGGTAAGAAACTTACATTCATAAATGGGAAGATAACATTTTTAATTCTTGAGAACTGTATCTCTGTTATGTATTTAGATAGAGAGTGCAGGTATGATTGGATTTTATTGTGTTAATATAAAAAAGAAACTAGAGGTGCAAGGGGGATTGTTGTGGAAGAAGAGAAAATGGAGGAAAAATTGGGTAATTTATATCTCATGAAAAGGCAAAAAAAGATTTATTACAATTGAGAAAAAGAAGAGAGTGATAAGCATTGTGTGAGTCTCTCATCAGATTTGACTCAAAGAGAGAATATCAGACATATTTAGCTTTACAGAGAACCTTGCCTCACCCTACAGGGAAGAGGAAGAGGAAAGGGAAAAGGAAAGGGGAAGGCGAATAAGAAGGAGAACAGAAGTAGAAGGGGAAAGCGTTAAGAAAAGGGGAGGGGCTGTAAAAGAGGAGGTCTATTTGAGGGAGGTGCCAAAATTCTGGGGAGGAGGAAAAGGGTTAAAGTAAAGAGAAAAGCAAAACTTGAGGGAAATAATATGTTGAAAGTACAGAGTTAGTAATTTTAATTATGATTGTGAGCAGGCTGAATTCTCCCATAAAATGAACAGGAATAGTAGACTAGATTAAAAGCCAGAATCCTACAATATGTTGTTTACAAAAAACACATTTAAAGCAGAGTGATACATATAAAGTAAAGAAAATAGGCTGGAGCACAATCTATTATGCTTCAGTTGATGTAAACAAAAAGCATGGTTATGATCTGAGATCAAGCAAAAGCAAAAATAGATCTAATTAAAAGATATAAAGAAGGAAACTACATCTTGCTATACAGTATCATAGATAATGAATAATTTCAATACTAAACATATATGCAACAATGGTATAGCATCCAAATTCCTAGAAGAAATATTAAGAGAGTTGTAAGAAGAATTAGATAGCAGTGCTAATGGGGAATTTCAGTCTTGCTCTCTCAAAACTAGATAAATTGAAACACAAAATAAATAAGAAAGCAAGTAAGGAGATATATAGAATTTTAGAAAAGTTAGGTATGATAGAATTTTGGACAAAATTGAATGGATATAGAAAGGAATATAGTTGCTCTTGGTGGCACATGGAAGCTACAAAAAGATTGACCATGTATTAGGGCATAAAAGTCATGGATGCAATCTATAATTTCATCTAAGAGAATGACAATAATGAGACAGCATAACAAAATTTATGGGATGCAGCCAAAGCAATTCTTAGAGATAGTTTCATATCTCTAGATGCTTTCTTGCATATAATAGCAAAAGAGCAGATCAGTGAATTGGAAATGGAACTAAAAAGCTAGAAAAAGAACAAATTAAAAACCTCCAATTAAATACTAAATTTGAAATTCTGAAAATAAAAGAAAAAATTAATAAAATTGAATGTAAAAAATATTGCTCTAATAAAAAGTATGACTTTTTTTTTAGAAAAAACAAATAAACAGACAGCCCTTTAATTAATTTTAGTTGAAAAAAACAAAAGAAGAAAATAAAATTGTTAGTATTAAAAAATGAAAAAGGAAAACTTTCCATCAATGAAGAGAAAAATAGAGTAATAATTAGGAGGTATTTTGCTCAACTGTATGCCCATAAATCTGATAATCTAAGTAAAATGGATGAATACTTAACAATAATATATATTGCCCAGATTAACAGAGGAGGAAATAAATTATTTAAATAGCCCCATTTTAGAAAAAGATATTGAACAAACTATTAATCAATTCCCTAAGGAAAAAACATCTAAGGCAAGATGGATTTACACGTGAATTCTATCAAACATTTAAAGAACAATTAATTCCAATACTATGCAAACCATTTGGGAAAAAAGAGAAAGAAGGAATTCTACAAAATTCTTTTTAGGACACAGACATAGTGCTGACACCTAAACCATCTAAGGTCAAAACGGAGAAAGGAAATTTAGATCAATTTCCCTAATCAATATTAATGCAAAAATCTTAAATAAAAATATGAGCAATAAGATTAAAGCAAGTCATCCCTAGGATAGTGCACATAACTAAGTAGAAAGTATATCAAGAATACAAGGCTGATATGATATTACAAAAACCATTGGCATAATTGACTGTATAAATAACCAAATTAACAAAAATCATATGATTATCTCAATAGATGCAGAAAAAACATTTGACAAAATCTAACATCTGTTCCTAATAAAAATGCTAGAGACTATAGGAATAATATGTTTACAATAATATTTTAGAGAGGACATTCAAAAATTGCAGGCTATTCAGAGGATAACTAGGAACATAGTAAAAGGTAAGCAATTAAGTTAATTGCTTATTAAGCTATAATGAGATATATTTATCATGGAGAGAAGAAATTTGGACAAAGGAGAAGGATCAGACTATGATATTATCTTCCATTTTCTGAAAGGAGGTTACATAAAAGAAAATTTAAATATGTCTTCTTCACACTGTAATGCTGAACAATAGGTAGAAGGTGGCTCTTAATAATTATTTAATTAAAAAATTGAGCAAATGTGTTAAATGGAAGTTGTTACATCAAAACTCATATAGCAAGTGTAGAAAAAGTTAAGACTATAGTTCTTACCCTGACTCCTATCACTCCATACTTTCTTATGATTTGTATTGCTTCATTATCAAGGTAGACAATTTTTCAGTAGTTCCCAATATCTGCTGGATAAGAAAGACACTTCTTTTACATCCTTGAAGACTAATTATATGAAATGTGGTTATGAGAAAATGAGTGATAGATAACATGGGGAAGAGAGAGGAACCCCACCCCACCTCATTACTAGCAATCATCATGAATCATATAAAAAGGATGTCATTGTTGACACTGGCTTAAATATCTATGTACTAAGGATTCAAAATGCTTACATAGAATGTAATTACCTCATAGAAATCTTTGTATAGATCAGAATGTTTTTAATCCAGGAACATGAACTATGTATCTATCTATCTATCTATCTATCTAAATACACACATACATATCTATCTCTATTTGTGTCTGCATTTCTATCTATGTCATTTTATTTCTGTATCTATCTGTATACATTCTCCATTCCTAGTCACAAAAAGGAAACTAATTACATTGACATATAATCACTTCTATTTCTATATACTTTTTTGTAAAAAATATTCAAGTATTCTATTGGGCACAAGAATTTTAGAAGTTTCACTGATGAAATGTATGGGGAGGGATATATTTCCAAACTGATTCAAGCTTCATAATCCTGCTTAACTTTTGTATCTTGGTTTTTACAGACATATTAACAAATTTCTCTACTATATAAACAATCATTCCTGTTATGTTTGAGCAATATGCCTTAACTTTCATTTTCAGTACTTGGCTTAATTTAGGAAGTTGTTCAGGACTGTTTTTGATTCTGAAAGAGTTGCAAAGTAGAAGCAGGAGAAACTGAACAATGTATTTCTCCATGATGCACACTCATTTTAGCTGTAAATGCCGTAAAGACTTTAAAGTATTGGTTGTGCCAATTTTCAGTAAGTATATTCATTAAATTGATTGTGATGGAGGAAAAACTCTCTTTTTGTTATTATATCACTTAATATTTTTATCTTAAGAGTAAACTTCATATCAGGATTCGTAATTGAGCCGATAATTTTAATTTCCTCAAAAAGTTTTGTTGTTTTAACTAACTCCTTTTCTACAAGAAAATCTGAAATCAACAAAATTTTACATATTTGCAACTTCCATATACTTCTCATTTTTTCCTTAGGGCCAAGTAGGATAAATCTAATCCATTGCCCATATATTTATATCTGTAAATATAGTTAACTATTTCATTGTGATTGGTTTTCTTTGTAATTCTATATCTTTTATCTCATATGTGTAAAATAAATTTAAACATTCATTTCTTTTTCAAAAGGGGGCCATGACTTAATTCACAAGATTGATAAACGAGACCATGATACATACGGAAAGAAATTAATAGCTCTTATTTCAGAGACTTTTGAGAATTTCCCATTCTATTTATTATGTCTAATTGGCCTCAGCAAAGAGATTTTGATACACAAAATAATCAACCTCTCTTTGCTCCTACATAATCACAAATCCATTTAATGACAAAAGAAAAAGAAAAGCACTTGAAATCATTACTACTGCATTTTCATTTTTGTTGAAAAGCCTCCTAACATACCTTTGATTATGGAAATTTGTAAAGGAAAACATTCTTATAATAAAATTATTGTTTGTCCTGCTAGTGAAATTGGCACAATATTTTTATGAATTATACACAGATATAAAAAGAATAATTACATCTAGAGTCAAACAAAATGGAATAAATTACATGGCAAATAGAACCATAGTTCCCAGAAGAGAAATTTGATGACAAAGTAATTATCCAATAATGATGTGGCATTTCCCGCCTTCTTTAGCTGTGGGAAAGCTACTTTCTTCTCTAATTCAGCCAGAAACTTTGTTAAAATGAACTCTCAGTTAATTTAATCTGTCAATCAAAAGACGTGATGTAATTTGTAATCTATTTGCTATGCTAGGCAAAAAAAAAGATAATGTATTTTAAAATGACATTTAGTTTTCTCTTTATTAGCTTAAATATGACTTTAATTATTGGCAGGCACTGTGTTTTTGTGCATCAGATGCAGAGGGATATTAATATTTTAAATTTTTTAATCAGAGAGTTTGGAATATCATTGTAGTCATTATTAAGGATTGATTTTCTCTAGGGTCATTTCTCCACTTACAAGATTGAGTTATATCTGGTATATTTCTTTCTACTTTGAGCATTTTTTTAAAATCATATTTTATAATCCTCCATTTCACAACCAAACTTGGATAAAAAGTTGATTGACTATTCTTATTCCCTCCACTCCCTATTTTCTTAACCTTTTCCTTATCATTTCTCAAAATGATGCAATCTGCTGTTTTTTCAAAGGAAGAAATCTTTGAAGTCTCTTCCAGCTCTAGATGGATACTATGATACTAGTAGGCAGATCTCTTCAAGTTAACTTTGATCTCTTAATTTCTAATTATAAGACTTTTCTCAATAAGTACCCTTATTCCCTCTTCTACATCAGGCACATTTACTCATCCCAGTCACATTCTTTTGTATTTATTTCCATGACATAATTTGTTCTGTTTTGGTTTTTTACATCTCTGGTCTCTGTTGGATCATCATCCATATCAAACATTTTGCCAACAAGTTCACCTTATATGAACTTTTTTCTCATATTTTTCTACGCTCTTTCTTGGTGACTTCATCACCTTTCACTTTTAGTCTCTTCTGAATGTCCAGCCCTTATATTCAACTGCCTATAATATATTATATTCAATTAAAATAGAAAACTGCACACATTTGAGACATAATTTATTATCTTCTTCAATTCTCAATCTCTGCCTAACTCTTATTATATGACTATAGTAATATATGTTTAGAGTTAGAAGGTACATTTAAGATTAATAAGTCCATCTTCAATCCTTTTCCTAACATGTAAACAAAGATTAGAGAAGTTAGCTGAATTGATCAGGATTATAAAAGTAGTGAGTATTTGAAATAAAGTTTGAATTCAGGTCTTTTCCATTCCAGGTCCAGATCTCTTGACACTACAGTATGCTGCCCCTTTCTTATAAGCATTTACTTGTTGAGTGTTGTAAATTTTACCTTCAAAAAACCTTTGACATCTATCCTCTGCTTTCTGTTCCTGGCGTCACCATCCTTATTCAGACCCTCAACACTAGTTCTTTTGAACTAGTATAATGTTTTACTACTTGGATTCCTTTCATCATTCCTTCCCTATTCAATCTATTCTGGATATGACTGCTAAAGTTAATTCCTTTGAAAAGGCATGAATGTTACTTCTGTGTTTCATAAAACTTTAAAGTTTCCTTAATATTTCTTGAATCAAATACAAATTCTTGTATTTATCATTAAAATTATTCAT
This sequence comes from Sarcophilus harrisii, assembly GCF_902635505.1. Lineage (NCBI taxonomy): Eukaryota > Metazoa > Chordata > Mammalia > Dasyuromorphia > Dasyuridae > Sarcophilus > Sarcophilus harrisii. The sequence continues at coordinate 230,330,907 of NC_045429.1, forward strand.
AGCCTAGATATAATTTTTCCTTTATTATGGCTAAAATGATATTCCAATATTATACTTTACTTCTCCTAATATATAATATAGACCATTCCAATTGTTCTTTCAACTGTTCATGCACATATATGTGCCTTTGTGCTGGTGGTAGCTCATGATTCTTTAGCATCTACTCTACAATCCCCCTCAAATTATATTCTCCCATAAATATACACAACATCTTTGAAAAGAGTAGTCACATACAATGCTATAAAGACATGTAGGCAAGGAATATGTGACACAGGAAGTATAGGATTTATAAGTCCTTCACAGGCTCTCTTTTGAATCCATAATCAGTTTACTTCTCAAATATCAGAAGACAAGCTTCTACAACCTACTTCCTCCCTCAAGTGACTGCCTTACTATATTCCTATCTGTCTGAAGTATGTGTCTCTAGTTCCTAGTGCCTGTTTCAGGCATTGAACTAAGAAATGGAGGCACAAAAGAGTAAAAGAAAATTCCTCACTGCAAAGAGTTTCTAATGGAAGAGACAAGAAAATACAAAATATTTTGTTGTTGCTCATTCAGTTTTGAATTTGTGACTTTGTTTTGGGGTTTTCTCTGGAAAAGATATTGGAGTGATTTGCCACTTTATTTGTACGATAAATAGCAAATGAATAAAAGGAAGATGACACTAGAATTAAGAAAGTTAGGAAGCTTCTTGTAGAAGATGGACTTTTTGGTAAAAAATAAAAGGAAGTAGAGGGTGCCAGTAGTAAAAGATGCAGAGGTAAAACATTCTAGGCATTTAGGATAGCTAGAGAAAATTCACAGAGCTAAACATGAGTGTCTAGTTTAAAGCACATTAAGGAATAACATACATGAAGTTGAATGTGATGTAAAAATACTGGAAAGGTTTGTTGTTGAACAACAAACAGAAGGTTTTATATTTAATCCTAGAGGTGACAGTATCTTCTAACAGTCAAGTAATTCTTTGAAGTACAATAGAGTGTATTGGGAGACTGGAGAAAAAAGAGGAATCCTCTCTTTTTCCCCCAAGAGTGATTCACTCTCTGTGACTAGATTCTTTCTCCATTCAGACTGCTTTATATTGTCTTTTATCTCAAGTGCTTAATATAAAATGTCTGGAACATTGTTGTTGTTCAGTCATTCAGAAGTGTGTGGCTTTTTTTTTTTTTTTTTTTTTTTTTTTTTTTTTTTTTGCTGAGGCAATTGGGGTTGTGACTTGCTCAGAATCGAACTCAGGTCCTCCTGACTTCAGGGCTGGTACTCTATCCACTGCACCACATAGCTGCCCAGTGTCTGGCTTTTTTGACTTCATGAAACATGCTGTTTATGGGATTTTCCTGGTAAAAATAATGCAGTGGGTTAGCATTTTTTTCTCTAGTACATTAAGACAAGGAAGTTAAAAGTGAGTTGTCTGGAGTCATACAAGCCAGTAAGTATCTGGCTCATCTGAAATGTATGTGCTACAAAATGTTTGATGTGGGCCAAGACGGTGGTGAGAACACAAGTGTCTACATGACTTCCTCTGAGCTTTCCTTAAATTAAGCTTGTGAACTGGTTTTGAAGTGACAGAATACACAAATATTTGGAATACAACAAATTTCCAGAAGAAATTTTGGAAGAACTTTAAAAAAGATCTGTTTCAATCAATCAAGGGGACAGGCTTTCAATCCCACATCACAGTGCAGGGAACCTGGGGGGGAAAGACAGAGGGAATTACTGCCCCAGCACATTGGGTAATCTACGTAGAGACTCTTAGGCTACTGGTTGCAAGCCAGTGGTTAAGCAGATTTTCTATAAGACATCCAAAAGCAAATACAAAAGGGAAAGTGTGAGCCACTGAGCACCAGAAGAACATGGGACTTTGCCATGTTTACACAGCCCCTGAAGTCAGTCAGGAGAACTGCCTCAGGGCAAACTAAAGCAGCTGTCACTCCTTTGTTTTAAGAGCTGACCTCAACTTTTTAAAATATGAGGAAAAGAGATTTCATTCTTGTGAAAATCTGGGGGGAGGAGCCAAAATGGTGGAGAGGACACACATTTCTTTCTCATATTCTCCCACAACCTTCACACTAATTACAAAATTCAGCCTCTGAATTAGCTCTGTACTGGCAAAATCCACAAATATTGGGACTGTAACAAATTACCAAGAGAAGATAATTTTGAAGCATGCCAGAAAAGGGCTGTTTCAATGGGCACAGAGGGAGGCGAGCCAAGGGCAAGGAGACCAAGCCCAGATACCAAGTGCAGGCAGTGCAAACCCAGGGTGGTATGCACTTGGGAATCTACTGGAGAATCTACAGCAGTGTTGGCTACTCTGAACTGGTTACAAGCCAGGAGATTAGCAGAGAAATTATAAAACATCCAATACAAACACAAAAGGTAAATTAGTGAACCTTGAAATGCCAAAATTTCACATGAGCTGGCCATGCTTACCCAGTACCCAGAGTGAGTCAGCACTAACTCAGCACAGCCCCTGCTGCTGTAGAGGAAGCTGCTGCCATTTATAGAGAAAGCCTAGATAATCTCCCTTGCCCTAAAAAGAGATCTTAACTTTAAAAAAAAAATGAATTAAAAAGCAAAAAGAACTGACCATATGGTGAAAGAGAAGAAAAGATTTCAAAAATTGAAGAGACTAAAAGCAGATCATCTCCAAATGAAGACCCAAAAGTTGATATAAATTTGTCCCCATCACACAAGGTTCTCCTAGAAGAAATTAAAATGGATCTTAAAAGAGAGCTAGAAGAAAAATGGGGAAAGGAAATGAAAACTTTGCAGAGGATTTGGAAAAAGCAACACAGAAATTATCTGAAGAAAATTTATGACACAATAGACTTGGTGAAATGGAAAAAGCATATAACTCATAAAAAGATAGATTTAACAAAATGGAAAAAGAAAACAACTGCCAGAAAAACAGAATTTGTGAAATGGAAAAAAACAACATCCAGAAAAACAGAATTTGTGAAATGGAAAAAAAAAAACAACATCCAGAAAAACGGAATTTGTAAAGTGGAAAAAGAAAATAATTCCTTAAAAAACAGAACTTGTGAAAGGGGGAAAAATAATCCATAGAACAAAACAAATCATTTTAAAATTCAATTGGATAAATATATAAAAAAGTAAATGAAGAAAATAATTCACTAAAAATCAGAACTGAACAAATGGAAATGAATGAGGAAGGAAATTATATCTTGTTAAAGGGTAATATCAATGCTAAACATATATGCTCCAAGTGGTATAGCATGGGAAATTACTAAAAGAGAAGTTAACAGATCTGCAAAAAGAAATAGACAGCAAAACTATAATAGTGGAAAACTTCAACTTTGCTCTCTCAGAATTAGAAAAATCAAAACACAAAATAAATAAGAAAGAAGTTAAAGAAGTAAATAGGACATAGAAAAGTTAGGTATGATAGATTTTTGGAGAAAATTGAATGGAGACAAAAATGATTTGTTTTTTTTCTTGGTAGTTCATGGTACCTATACAAAACTTGACCATGTACTAGGGCATAAAATCCTCAAAATCAAATGCAAAAGTCAGAAATAGTAAATGCCTTTTTTTTCAGATCATGATGCAATAAAATTCACATGCAATATAAAGCAAGGAGAAAAAAATACAATTTAATTGGAAATTACATAATTTAATACTAAAAATTGAATGGATGAAACAATCAATCATAGACACAATCAATAACTTCATCCAAGAGAATGACAATAATGAGACAATATACCAAAATTTGTGGGATGCAGCTAAAGTGGTTATTAGGGGAAATTTTGCATCTCTATATGTTTACTTACATAAAATAGAGAAAGAGAAGAACAAAGAATTGGGCTTACAATTTAAAAAGCTAGACAACAAATTAAAAACCCCCAATCAAATACCAAACTTGAAATTCTAAAATTAAAAGGAAAGATTAATAAAATTGAAAATAAAAAACTGTTGAATTAATAAATAAAACTAAAGATGGTTTTATGAAAAAAACCAATATAGATAAACTTATAGTTAATTTGATTAGGGAAAGAAAAGAGGAAAATAAAATTGTTAAGTCTCAAAAATGAAAAAGGAGAACTTTTCACCAATGAAGATCAAATTAGAGCAATAATTAGGAGTTACTTTGCCCAAGTTTATGCCAATCAATTTGATAACCTAAGTGAAATGGAGAAATACTTACAAAAATGTAGATTTCCCAGATTAACAGAAGATGAAATAAATTACTTAAATAGTCCCATTTTAGAAAAAGAAATAAAACAAGTGATTAATCAACTCCCTAAGGAAAAATCCCTATGACAATGGATTTACGTGTGAATTCTATGAAACATTTAGAGAACAATGAATTCCAATACTGTATAAACTATTTGAAAAAATAGAGAACAAATGACTCCTTCCAAATTCCTTTTATGACACAGACATTTTACTGATACTTAAACCAGAGAGGATGAAAACAGAGAAAGAAAAGTGGCTCTCTTCAACACTGAGATGATTCAAATCAGTTCCAATTGTTCCGTGATGAAGAGAGCCATGTATACCCAGAGCTAATGACTGTGGGAACTGAAGGTGGACCACAACATAGCATTTTAACTCTTTTTGTTCATGTTTGCTTGCATTTTCTTTTCTTTCTACGTTTTTTTTTTCCTTCTTGATCTGATTTTTCTTGTGCAGCACAATAACTGCACAAATATGTATGCATATATTTGATTTAAAACATATTTTAACATATTTCACATATATTGGACTACTTGTCATCTAGGACAGGGGGTGGGGAAAGGAAAGAAAAATTTGGAACAGAACGTTTTTCAAGGGTCAATGTTGAAAATTTACCCATGCATATGTGTTGTAAATAAAAAGCTTTAATAACATAAAAAATGAGCAAAAAATCAAAAAGAACTGTGAGTATAGACAGTTTTTATGGAGAAAAAGAATAACAGACTAGAAAACCTGAAGATTCAATAGGCAAATCAACATCAGATGAAACCCCAATGGCTGATATGAGTTGGTCCCCATTTCACAAAGCTTTCCTGGAAGAATTCAAAAAGAGAATTAAAAGAAAAATGGGAAAAGGAAATGAGATCTTCTTCAAGAGGGTATGGAAAAGGAAAACCACTAAATTATCTGAAGAAAATTCCTTTAAATAAAGTTGATGAAATGAAAAAGCATGTAATTCCTTCCAAAACAGAAATTAAAAAGAAACAAATTCATAGAAAAACAAAGTCTCTGAAATGTAAAAAAAAAAAATGCTATGGATAAAATACTTCATATAAAAATTCAATTGGCCAAATACAAAAGGAGATAAAAAGGTTAACTAAATACAATAATTCACCAAAATTTAGAAAAGAACAAAGGGAAGAGAATGAATTAATGAAACTTTAAGACTTAATCAAACAAAACAAAACAAAACAAAAAAAAAAAAAAAAGAAAGAAAAAATAGGAGAGAATTTAGAATACCTCATTGGAAAAACAACCCATCTGGAAAATAGATCTAGGAGAATAATGTAAGTTTTTTTTTTTGTAATTCTTGAAAACCATGAGGAAAAAAGGCCCGAGACATCATCTTTTAGAAAATCATCAAGCAAAACTACCCAGATGTCCTAGAACCAGAGGACAAAATAGCCATTGAAAGAATTCACTGAACATCTCCTGAAAGATACCCCAAATGAAAACTCCAAGGAACACTATGGCAAAATTTCAGTCAAATCAAGGAGAAAATATTGCAAGCAGCCAGAATGAAACAATTCAAATATCAAGTAGTCACAATAAGGATTACACAGGACCCTTTTTCTATCTAAAAGATAGAAGGGCATGGAATCTGATATTACAAAAGACAAAGAAACTTGACTTGCAGCCAAGAATCAATTATCCAGCAAAATTGAGCATCTTTCAGTGAAAAAATATAGATATTCAATGAAACAGGTGAATTTCATTTATTTCTGATGAAAAGACCAGAAATGGATAGAAAATTTGATCTTCAAATACAGAAGTCAATAGAAACATGAAAAGGCTAAAAGGAAAGAAAATATGTTTTAAAGTTTAAAAACTTATATCCCTATATAATAAGCTTAACTCATAAGATCTGTCTCTCTGTTATGGGTATACTTAGAAGGTGTAGGTATAATTTTAATTTATTGTGATGATTTTAAAAAGAAATTATAGGAGGGACAGTGATTCTACTAGAATAAGAGGAAAATGGAATTAAAATGAGGTAAATTACATCTCACGAAGAGGAAAAAAAGACCTATTGCATTTAAGGGAAAGGGGGGAGAGGGTGAGTATTGTGTGAATCTTGTTCTCATCAGATTTGACTCAAAGAGAGAATATCAGACATATTTTACTTTACAGAGAAGTTTGTTTCACCCTATAACAAAATAGGAGGGAAAGGTGAAAAGAAGGGGGAAGCTAATAGAAGAAAGAAGAGAAGTAGAAGGGGAAAAGTGTAAAAAGCAGGGGCTGCAAAAGAAGGGTTATTTGAGGGAGGGAGTGATCAGTGACAAAATACTGGGAAGGAGGGAAAGGGGGAAAATAAAAGAAGGGAAGGGAAAGGGAAAAGGAAGAGAAAAATACAACTGGGGGTAAACAAGATGTCAGGAAATATAGTGATAATAATTTTATCTGTGAATGTGGGGTGTTCTCTCTCTTTCTCTGTCTCTTGCTATCTCCCTTTCTCTTTCCCTACCTGTCTCAAAGACTTCTCAAACTCAACATGTTTAAAATAAAACTCATCTTCCTCATCAAACCCATTTTCCCCCTAATTTCCCTCCTTTTGTGGAAGACATATCATCCTTTTAGTCACCTAGATTTGTTGGTTATGAATCCTAAGAATTCTTCATTAGTCCTTATTCCATATATCCATTGAATTCAAAAGTCTTGTCAATGTTCACCTCCATAGAATCTCTTATATCTATTTCTTCCTCTTCATTCACAGTGCCTGTTAGATCAACCTCCCATCACTTCCTTCTTAGATTATTGCCACATTGTCTAAATTGATCCATCTGCCTTTGCCTCTCCAATTTATATTGAAACCATAGTGATAGGAGTTCATCCCTGATTACATTGCTCATTCGAGAGGCTTCAAAATTTCCCTATTGATTTTAGAATAAACCATAAGCTCCTCTGTATAGAATATGAAGTCCTTCACAATTTGGTACTAGAAGGAGCACCCATTGCTTGAGTTCATAAAAAATAAATTATAACCAAACTGGTATGTTTTCTCTTTCCCTAAAATGACATTTCATTTCCCCCCTCTTTCTCTTTGCATAGGCTAACATGAATGCTTGCAATGTCCTCTTCCTCCTCATTGTTGTTTCTTGGAACCCTGCAATGTCCAGCAAAGGCTTCAACTGGTAAAGGGTAGTTTTTTTATTTTGTTTTTTTTACCCAATTTCCCTAGTTGCTAATGCCTTATTTGCCTATAAAATTATTTTGCATTTACTGTTGAGGGGATTGTTAATTCATTAAAGTGCACATTAATCCTAACTGTTCCTTCATTCAATCAACAAACATTTATTAAACATTTACTGCATATAAATCACTGGGCAAATGTTGTGGGTTATACCTAGCATTTTTTTTTAACATGAAGTTGTGTATATATCTAGTAGCTCTAGTTATTTACTTAAAAAAATCATCTACACTATGGGATCTACTAATTCAATTTATTAGCTTTATATCTGTCCCAAAGTCAATCAAAATGTTTCATTTCAATATCTTATCCATTTGGTGTAGAAAAACATCATTTAATAGGACTCTCAACTAGCTTACTTCATTTAAGAGAGGCAGACAGTTCCCTATAAGTATGATACCATTTTGTTGAATATTTAAGCTTTGGTCTTATTTACTTCCAAATTTTTTGAGGGTAAGATAAAAGGAATTTAGATTTCCTAGGCCTTACAATTTGCAAGTCAAAAGTTGCCCCAGAGAAGACTATGAGAACTCTAGGTTTATCTTTGGAATATCATTTGTCAATTGTTATTCCATATTAAATAAACATCTCTTATAACAACTCATTGAAATTCATCTAATTAATTCAGTATCTTTAGTTATTCAGTCATGAATATATTCACTTTGAAGATAAATTGATTTACATGTTAACTGTTTTAAATGATTTTAATAGGTCATCATCATGGTTTTATGCATGATGAGGCTATTAATACATCCTGACATCCAAGTAAGTCTGCATCTTTAATATGTTGTTTATGAGAAAATTATTATTGACTTTTCAAGAACAGAAAACTCACTTTAATACTCCAATGGTTCTATACTCTCATGAATTAGGATAATCCTTACAGTGATATAGATAAGTCATTCATTCTTAACCCCCTGTGATTTTCTAATTCATGACCAAGATAGGAGGGTACATTCAATGATCTGGGATCATTTTTTCTTTCTCTTGATAATATATAGATACCAATGGAGTGAAACTAGGTGACACAATGGATAGAGTTCTGGGTCTGAGGTCAGAAAGATTAATTTTCCTGAAATTGAATTCGAATCTGACCTCAGACATTTACTAGCTGTCTGACTTGGGGCAAGTTACTTAATCATATATGATTAAGCCTCCTCACCTGTAAAATGATCTGGTGAAGGAAATAGCAAACTACATTAAAATAGCATCACAAAGAGTTGGTTATGATGGAAATGACTGAAAAGCAACCGATGGAGTATCTAAAGTTTTCCCTTTTATGTCGTATATGGTCAGCCCAGGTTTTGATCATACATTTAAACACACATCCACAAGCACACATATATACATATATGTATGTATACCTTAAAATAAATATATCTAAAACAAAATTTCATAAGTAAGAAATATTAATATTAAATATTAAATCATATTTAAAATGACATTTAGTACTTATTCTTTTTAGTTTCTATTATTTTCTTGAAAAAAGTTTTCATAATATATAGGCATGATACCTCTATGTCTCTTAAAAAGCCTTTACCTTTATTATCCATTACTCTAGTTAACCCAGAACCATATTTTCCAATACTTTTTTTTACCATCTTATTGATGCTTATTTTGTAGTGTAGTCACTGAATATAAAAGCATATTTTGATCTTGCTGAATTTTTTTATTAATTTCTTTACCTCTTCATATTACATACAAATATTAATAGAAAAAGTTGGATTATTTTAATGATCTTTTAAAAAATAATAATTCTTATATATACATTAAGTAATGACCAAATGCTTCTTGTAAAAATATTTCTTACTGGTCATTTCAAGGAAAATTTAGAAAATATCTTTCCATTTAGGTCCAATTTTCTTTAGATATCTGCTTTTTTTTTTTAAGCAGGATTGTCAAGATTGACATAATTAAGTTGTTTCAGTACTATGATCATTGGACAAAACTTTCATTTGTGAAATGTGCCAGCTAAAATGTTTTTAGACTAAGAACTGTGATTCATATGAACCACTGTTCTTTTTCCACACCATTCCATCACTCTCCCAGCAGAATAGGAAAATAACTATGTTGGACTGAGGGTCATTTTGCATTTTTCTTTTTTTATGTGTTGCTGTAGCCTAAAAATGTCAATACCAACTGGTCAACCATGGGAAGTTGGTGTAGTTGTTTGTCTAAAAGCATACTGAAAATTTTTAATGTGATAGAACTTTCCCTAACTTGTTGTTGAAAAAGTCTTCAAGATAAAGAAATTGCCTTCAGGCCACAATAAAATATAAGTAAAATTTTGCATGAGAGAAATCACAGGCAATGGGAGTATGGCATATATGTATATATATATATAGATATATATGTATATATATATATATATGTATAAATATATTTATCTATATATACATAGTGAAGTTAGAATACTAAAAATAGATCAATTGGTATTTGAAAAATTAATATAATCCCCTGAACAATTTTATATAGTAACAATAATTATCCATGTAAGTTTTTAAAATTAAGGATGTTTGCTCCATGAAGTAGGAATTGGCCATTCTATATCCCTAGTGTCAGTGAAGCTCTTTGTTGTCCTCCATTGCAGACATTAAATCGATATGGGAAAGGATAAAAATTATCATTACATATTGGTGCTGTGTGATGTTCTTAGTTATACCTGAAATATAATAATATCATTATATATGAATACGCAAAAATATGCATATTGATCAGAATTATCCAAAAGGATAAATAAATATTGTAGTTCTAAAAAATATTATGACTATTGATGCCACTGGTGAATTCTGATTCCTACTATTTGTTAGTTTTTTCATCTTTGTTTTTGTAAGTGGCAATAGAGGTATAAAGTTCTTAGATGTCAATGATTTCAAACACTGTCTTAAAGTTGTAATCAATCAATAATATTTTATTCTAATATATAATATTAGAATACTATATTATTTTAATATGATAAATAGTCCATTTATTCTAATGCATGCCAGACATTTAATAAACACTTGATAAACAGATTCATGATACTAGCAAAGCCTTCTTCCTACTACCAAATTACCACTGTTTTTTTTTTCTTTTCCTAGACAGAAGAGCAGTATATTGCCTTCTTTCATTTATTAGATCACTTACATTTCTTTCTTTTACTATGCCTTTTCAATTCAAAAATGAGAAAAGAAGTATATCTCTTCTTATATTCATCATAGCTTTGTAGCATAGTGAGATAACTATATTTTTACATATCTGCATGTATTAGAAGAATAATTATCATTTATTGCAAAGATGTGTTTTTAGGAGGACATTTTCACCTTTAAATTTAGCATATGCTAAAACTGCAAATTGAATTTAGATTCATATTAATGCTGAAAATGCTCTCTAAGGCAAAGGAAACAAAATATTATTATTATAAAACAAAGAAATATGAACAAATAAAAATTCAAATATGCTGGAGCTACAATAAATTAGAATTGTAGAGGACTTTTGAGCAGCTACAATAAAAGAATGCAGGTCCTGGAATAATATATATCAGCAATCAAAAAACTAGGTCTGTGGCAAAAAATATCCTATTCAGAAAAATTAATCATAATATTTAATGAAAAAGCAAGTGAATATTTAACAGACCTTCAGATTTTCAGGATTCTGACTCAACCAAACTCAAATTTAAGGGAACACTTAACATAAAATGAGGATCATTTCAAAAATTCATTTCAAGAGATTCAAAAAGGACAAATTGTTTCAGTTTTTTACATAAAACATATATGCCATTGTTTAAGATTAACATGTGAAGAGGGTAACTCAGAAGAAAGAACAGGGAGAGTTGGATATGATCTAACTTTAAAAAAGCATAACTGTTAGAGGGCAGAGCCACAATAGTGGAAAGCAGACATGACTTTCTATGACTTCTAACCTCTCAAACTAACAGCAGATTAAGCCTCTAAACTTGTCTTTGAGTCAAAGAATTCATAAATATTTGGAATACAACACATTTCCAGAAAAAGATACCTTGGAAGAACTTCAAAACAGATTTATATCAAATGCGAAGGAGGACAGTCAAGCCCAGACCACAGTAGTAGGAATCTAGGCAAGGAGCTAGGGTGGGGAAGGACAAGTGGAGTGAGAGGGGATCAGAGTGTTGAGGCTTCCATGCACCTGGGAATCTTCCATGAGCCTCTTAGGCTACTCTATCCGGGTTGCAAGCAGGTGCTTTGGCAGATTTGCCAAATTTGGCAAATCGTAAACCACTGAGCCCTGAAAGAAACCCAGACTTAGCCAAGAATATCCAGCAGTGGAAATCAATCAGCAGAACTGCCCCAAGGCAAATTAATTCAGCTGTCACTCCTTTGCATTGAACAGACCTCAAGCCTTAAAAAATTAATAAAAGACCAAAAAGAACTCTTAACCATAGCTTTTATGGAGAGAGAGAAGAATAGACCACAAATCATGAGATTCTTAAAGGAAAAACAAATTCAGAGGAAACCCCAAAGGGAAATATGAGCTGGTCTCCATTTCAGAAGGCTTTCTTGCAAAATTCCATAAAGGATCTTAAAAGAGAGTTATAAGAAAAATGGGGAAATGAAATGAGATCATTGCAAGAAGGGATGGAAAAAGCATATAATGTTCTACAAAAGAGATATGAAAAAAATACCAATTAACTGAAAAACAAAATTTATGAAATGGAAAAATAATGCAAGGAAAAAAATGTGATTGGCCAATTACACAAGGAGCTAAAAAAGGTAACAGAAGACAATAATACACTACAAATTGGAATGGAACAAAAGGAAATGAATGACTCAATAAGACTTTAAGAATCAGTGAAACAAAAACAAAACAAATGAAAAAAAGAAGAAAATATGAACTATTTCCTAGGAAAAACAACTAACCTGAAAATAGAGCTAGGAGAGACAATTTAAAGATTATTGGTCTTCCTGAAAGTCATGATGAAAAAAAGAACTTAGACATTATCTTCAGGAAATCATAAAATTGCCCTGAATCTTTAGGATCAGAAGGTAAAGTAGACATTTAAAGGATTCACCAATTACCTCCTAAAAGAGACTCCAAAATTAAATCCCCAAGAAATATCATGGCTAAATTCCAGAACTATTGCACCAAGGAAAAGATATTGCAAATAGCCAGAAAGAAACATTGTAAATACTGAGGAGCCACAATGAAAATTACCCAGGACCTAGCAGCTTCCACCTTAAAGGACTGAAGGATCTGGAACCTAATATTTCAAAAAGCAAAGGAACTTGGATTACAACCAAGGATAAGCTATCTAGCTAAAAGGAGCATCATCTTTCAGGGAAGAAGATGGCCATTCAATGATATAGATGAATTTCACTTATTTCTGATGAAAAGAACAGAACTGAACACAATTTTTTTATCTCCAGACATAGAACTCAAGAGAAGCATAACAAGATAAAAAGGAATAAAAATCTTGAGAACTACATTTCTGTTACTTAGAGAATGCAAGCATAATTTGATTTTATGATAATATGAAAAAGAAACTAGGATGCAAAGGGGATCTTATTGGGGAAAAAAAGGAAAAAGGAGGTAAAATAAGGGAAATTATATCTCACTAAGAGACAAAGAAAACCAATTATACTTGAGGGAAATAAGGGAGGGGTATAAACATTGTGTGAATCTTACTCTTATCAGATTCATCTCTAAAAAAAATATCAGACATATTTGGTTTCACAGAGAAATTTGCCTCACCTTATAGGGAAGTGGGAGGGAAAGGGGGAAAAGAAAGGGAAAGACTAATAGAAGGAAAAAGAGAAGTATTAGAAGAAAGGTAAAAGAATGAGGGAAGGGCTTGAAAGGGGGAGACTGAGGGAGGCGGTCATCAAAAGCAAAATACTGGGGAGGAGAAAAGGGGAAAAGGAAAGATAAAAGCAAAACATGATAAATCAGATGGTAGGAAATACAGAATTAGTTATTTTAACTGTCAATATGAATGGGATGAACTCTCCCTTAAAATGGAAGCTTATAGTAGACTGGATTAAAATCCATAATCCTACAACATGTTGTTTAAAAGAAACACATTTAAAGCACAGTGATACATAAAGAGTGAAGGTAAAGGGCTGGAGCAGAATCTATTATGATTCAGGTATATTAAAAAAAAAAAAAAGCAGAGGTAGCAAACCTGATCTCAGATCAAGGAAAAGCAAACAATGATCTAATTAAGAGAGATAAGGAAAGAAATTATATTTTACTAAAGGATACATAGATAATAAAGCAATATCAATACTAAACATATATGCACCAAGTGGTATAGCATTAAAATTCCTAGAGGAGATGTTAAGATGTTAAGAGAAGAAATAGGCAGCAAAACAATACTAATGAGGGATATCAACTTTGCTCTCTCAGAACTAGATAAATAGAAGTACAAAATAAACAAGAAAGAAGTTAAGGATTAAACAAAATGTTAGAAAACTTAGGTATGACAGATCTTTGGAGAAAATTGAATGGAGAAAGAAAGGAGTTTAGTTTTTTCTCATCGGTTGATGGAACTTAAAAAATATTGACCATGTATTTGGGCATAAAAACCTCAAAATCAAATGCAGAAAAGCAGAAAGAAGAAATGTATTGTTTTCAGATCATGATGCAAAAAATTACATGTAATATAAAGCCAGAAAAAATAGACCAAAAGTTAATTGGAAATAAAATAATCTAATCCTAAAAAATGAATGGATGAAAAAGTATATCATAGACACAATCACTAATCTGATCCAAAAGAATGACAATAATGAAACAACATACCAAAATTTGTGGGATATAGCCAAAGTGGATATAAGGAGAAAGTTTATAACACTAGATGCTTACTTGCATAAAATAGAGAAAGAGATCAATGAATTGGGCTTACAATTAAAAAAAATTAGAAAAATAATGAATTAAAAAGCATCAATTAAGTAGCAAATTTGAAATTCTAAAAACAGGAGATTAATAGAATTGAAAATAATAAAACTACTGAATTAATAAATAAAATTAAGAGTTGTTCTTATGAAAAACCAACAAAATAGAAAAAAAAATAGTTAATTTGATTAGGAAAAGGATGCAAGAAAATCAAATTGTTCATCTCAAAAATGAAAAGGGAGAACTTTCCACCAATGAAGAGGAAATTAAAGCAATATTTAGGAGTTATTTTGCTCAGTTATATGCCAATAAATTTGATAATTTAAATGAAATGGAGGACTATGCACAAAAATATAGATTGTCCAGCTTAACAGAAGAGGGGGAAATTATTTAAATAATCTCATTTTAAAAAAAGAAATAGAACAGCTTTTAATCAACTCCCTAAGGAAAAGTCTTCAGGGCCAGATGGATTTATATGTGAATTCTACCACACATTCAAAGAACAATTAATTCCACTACTATATAAACTATGTGAAAAAATAAGGAATGAGGGACTACTACCAAATTCCTTTTATGACACAGAAATGGTACTGATACCTAAACCAGGTAAGTCAAAAACAGAGAAAGAAAAGTATACATGAATCTACCTAATGAATATTGATGCAAAAAATTTAAATAAAATATTGTAATGACCGTGCTAGCACCCAGGACACCCCAGAATCAGTTGGAGTCAGGATAAGCAAAAATCCATCTTTATTCTTGGTCTTTAAGGGTAGAAGTGAAGGGAATGGAAGAGAATCTCTGCAAGCACCTTCTCCTTCATCTACCGTTGAGAGTGTGTCCCTGTCTAGTCTTACTCCACCCCCTAGTCCCTTCTACAATCCTCTATACACCAATCACAGAGCCAGTACAGATAGTGGAAAGGACCATTTTCCAAGCATATGCCCATAGAGTATCATCCAATCAGAAGTTAGCCTCAAATGATCAGCAATCCCAACCTCAGTGCATCCCAATAGTTTCAGCCCTCTACAAAACATTAGCAAAAAGATTACAGAAAAGCATCCCCAGGATAATGGACCATGATCAAATAGGATATACCAGCAATGGAGGGCTGGTTCAATATTAGGAAAACTATTAGCATAATTGACTTTATAAATAACTAAATTAACAAAAACCATATGATTATCTCAGTAGATGCATAAAAAGCATTTGATAAAATCCAATATCCATTCCTATTAAAAAAACAGTAGAAAATATAGGATTAAATGGACTTTTCCTTAAAATAGTCAGTAGCATCTACTGAAAACCATCAACAAGCATAATATGTAATGGGAATAAACTGGAACCATTCACAAGAAGATCAGGGGTGAAGCAAGGTTGCCCATTATCACCATTACTATTCAATATTGTATTAGAAATGCTAGCTTTGGCAATGAGAGAAGAAAAAGAGATTAAGGGAATTAGAATAGGTAATGAGGAAACCAAATTATCATTCTTTGCAGATGATATGATAGTATACTTAGAGAACCCTAGAGAATCAGTAAAAAAACTTTAGAAACAATTTACAACTTTAGCAAAGTTGCAGCATACACAACAAATCCACATAAATCATCAATATTTTCATACACTACTAACAAAATCCAATAGCAAGAGATACAAAGAAAAATTCAATTTAAAATAACAGTTGATAGCATAAAATATTTGGGAATCTATTTGCCAAAGGAAAGTCAAGAACTATATGAGTAAAACTACAAAACACTTTCTATACAAATAAATTCAGATCTAAACAACTGGAAAAATATCAGGTGCTCTTGAATAGGTTGAGGGAATATAATAAAGATGACAATACTATCTAAACTAAACTATTTATTTAGTCCTATATCAATCAAATACCCAAGAAACTATTTTACTGACAAAGAAAAAATTACAACAAAATTCATCTGGAAAAATAAAAGATTAAGAACTCCAGGGGAATTAATGAAAAAAATGCTAATGAAGGTGGTCTAGCTGTACCAGATCTAAAATTTTATTATAAAGTAGAGGTAAGTGGTACATATATTGCATTTAACATATATTTTAACACATTTAACATGTAATGGACTACCAGCCACCTACAGAGGAAGTACAGGGAAGGAGGGGATAATTTGGAATAGAAGACTTTGCAAGGGTCATTGTTGAAAAATTACCCACCCATGCATAGGTTTTGTAAATCTCATCTTTTCAAAAGACTGAGAAAAAACCTTAGTTAGCTATAGTAGATAACAAATATAGTAGTGGTGAGACTTTTATATTCAGATGTCCAAGAGAAAATATTTCCCCTGAGACTGATGTTGGTATACCATCAATTGAATAATTAATTTAGTAAAGAAAGATAGAGCAATGGAAATTCTTAGATAATGTTGGATAGTACAGTAAAACATCTTAATGTGAAACAGAAGAAGTTTATTCTAAAAGTTCTACCATGTTGTAGACATAGAACAAAATAGAAAAACACTGATGGTCCAATTTTAGGAGTTTTCTAAAGAGAGGATACCATGGGAAACATATATTACACAAGTGTTCATGCTCCTAACCTAGTCAAGTTGGAGGTTTTCTAATAGTGGAAAGGCAATAATTAATAGAGACCTTCAATGGAAAGAATTTTCTACTTTTGGGAAGTTTGTTTGAATGATATTTTTTTTGACAAAAACTGAATTATTTTAAGTTGATGAAATACCAAGTCAAAAATATTCTATACTTCTTGTATCTACATATAATTGAAAGTGAGAAGCTATGTGGCTGTGTTTCCTGTGAAATCCAAACTTCAGGAATTAATATACAGTAAAAAGATTAAAAATAAAGTCAGGTTGGAGTAAATAAGTGCTGATTTTAAATACAATTAATTCACCAAATACATTTATGTAGTTAGGTGTTTAAGCAGAATCTATCAAGTTTTGAAGAATTAATAGAAAATGATGAGAACATTTTAAAAATTAGCCCAGGAGTGGTGAGGAAGGTGCCTAATGACAAATGATATAGAAACACATAACAAAGCATGGACAAGAGGTGCAGAAGTTGAAGCAGTTTCAAAGTGTACAGGGGGCCTTCTAAAAGAAAATGCCACAAAAATGGCTTTTTTAGAAAACTACTGAATTAAACACTTAGAGAATATTAGCTACTGGCTAGTGGCACTACAATCAGGTAAGCCCTGCCCCTATAGGATTATGAAGTACATGAAGAGAAGGACAATGAGGATGAGGAAACCCTTGGCCACCACTCCCCTATAGAGATTGTTTCCCTCTATTAGAATAAAATATTGAGACAAGATATTGCTTACTTTTATATTTGTGGAATTGACAATTGAAAAACTCTTGCCTTCCTTCCTTCCTTCCTTTACTTCCTCTGCCCCTCTTTCCTTTCTTCCCTCTTTCCCTCCCTCCTTCCTTCTTTCTCTACTTCCTTCCCTCCTTCCTTCTTTCCCTATTCTTCCTTCCCTCTTTTTCCCTCCTTCTTTACCTTCCTCCTTCCTTCCCTCTTTCCTTCATTCTTTCCTTCTTTTCTCCCTCCTTCCTTCTCTCCTCCCTTCTTACCTTGCTTCCTTTCTTACTTTATTCCTTCCTTTCTTCTCTACCTCTATCCACATAAGATATCATACCCTTACTTTAAGATGGTGTTAAACACATTTTTTTCTTTTTTGCACCTCTGAACTCTCCCAAAATATCTTGGGGTTTACTGCCTAGATTTCTTTCTTAAGGACCATGCCTTAAAACAAAATCAATCTGATTTTAATTGGCCACAAATAGTTCCTAGACCAAGTCCTTTTTAGTCATTATTTGGGTTCTGATTAACTCAAATTAAATGTAAAGAGCAGTCATTTTTGCTTTGATAAGAAACCCTGAAGGGTCTTCCCCTCCAAGATTAATAAATTAATTAACTTAGATTTTTTTTTAACTAGGAGAAAGAGGAAATTATTTGTTTCAATTGCAACCTAGCCTTAATCATTAAATGAATGAAGCCTCAGTCGAACTGAGGCCTGTGAAGGCCTTAACTTAAAAAGACCAAGGTTTCTCTCCCATTTAATCTAGGACCATTTCCATTTGTCTTGATCTATATCTTACCACTGGACCAAGATGGCTCTGAAGAGAAAAGTGAGGCAGGAGTTCTTACAGACCCCTCCCTCACTTAAATCTGATTCACTTGCATGTTTTCGAATCACATCCCTGATGTCATGGTCCTCTTCAAGAAGGAATGATAAGCAAAGAACAACCTCTGTCTCTCCTTCCAAGTGGAGGAAAAGCTTAATAAATGAATTTTTCATTCATTCAGCCATCCATTCATCCATTCGCTGACTTCATGCATGACTCAGCGACTAATTGTGAGTACCCCATCACCAAGGGATTCATATGCCTGTATGCATGTGAATTATGTGTATACAGGAAAGAGCCATAGAGGAAAGGAGGAACACAGGGTTCAGAATCCTTTCTCTACTGTATCTTGGATATGAGTTGGAAATTGGAAAACCTGTCTTTTGTTGTTAAGAAAGTAATGTGATTTTTTGTCAAAATCTTATGTCTCTAAGTGCAAAGGAAAGCATAAGCTTTGTTTTTTTACACATCTGTTTGAAAAGACAGCCAAACCACAGGTAAATTAAGAGAAGTGACCCCATACTGAAGTGAATACCCCATAAGCACACAAAAAAAGTAAAATCTTATCAACTTACTCTGGCTTATAATGTCAATCAATTTTATTCAAAAATATTCAGCCTCTAGCTTTGTTTGAGTGTAACAAAGATTGTTTGATAGGGATACTTAGTTTCTCTAGAGTAAATATGCTCTATGGACATATTCCTCATTCTCTATAAATAAGTCTAAAATATCTGTCAACTAGTAGTTGAAAATGGAAGTCAAGATGGTAAATTAAAAATAGCAATAGAACAAAGTGATTATTTACTTGTACATATATCATAAAGTTTAGAAAATCTATGTAGTTTAGTGAATAGCTCATTGGAATTGAGGTCAGGAAAACTAGAGTTCAAATTCTGCCTTTTACTCTTATTAGGTATTTGACCATAAGCAAATCATTTAATTTTGGGCGCCCCCGTTTATTCATCTTTATAATGAAGAAATTGGAAGAGATGGTCCCCAAGACCAGTCTAGTTCTAAATAAATTAACGTGATATAACTTCTTATTTTCCCCATTTCTATTAAAAATGACATCATTTCTCTAATCAATGTAGGCTCACAACTTCAGTGCCTTCAACTTTTCATTCAATATAACTGTTGAATTGCAGTTTTTTTTTTCAATTCCACATCCAAGGCTCTCAAATACATACATCTTTTTCTCTGTATTTACACAGAGTACAGTTATTCAAGTCTTCATTTCATTTTCTTTGGACTAGTCCATAGCTTCCTAATGGGTAACAGTTTAACGCATATGACATTTATTCTCTTATCTTTGAATTGCCTGTTTCTCTGGACTGAAATCTACATTGACCTTTGCTTCTATCTGATAAAATGAATAAATCCCTTTAAAGCACAGCTAATATATCACCTCCAATGGAAGTTTCTGATGAACTAAATTAAATGTAGTCTATTCTTGAAATATTTTTGAACATCTTTTTACTTATTACTTTGTGTATCTATATTATATCCTCATTCTATAGAGTAAGTTTTTTAACTGCAGGGATTTTTTTCCAGGTTTTATGTATCCAGCATCTCCTATAGACATTTAATTTTTTTATATTTATAGCTTTTTACTTACAAGATATATGCATAGGTAATTTTTCAGCATTGACAATTGCAACTCTTTTTGTTCCAACTTTTTCCTGCCTTCTCCCCATCCCTTCCCCCATGTGACAGGTTGACCAAAACATGTAAAAATATGTTAAAGTATAAGTTAAATACAATACATGTGTACATGTCCAAACACTTATTTTGCTGTATGAAAGAGTCAAACTTTGAAATATTGTACAGTTAGCCTGTGAAAAAAATAGAGGGATTGGGAATTCTATGTAGTGGTTCATAGTCATTTCCCAGAGTTCTTTCCCTGGGTGTAGCTGGTGTAGTTCATTACTGCTCTATTGGAACTTATTTGGTTCATCTCATTGTTGAAGAGGGCCACATCCATCAGAATTGATCATCACATAGTATTGTTGTTGAAGTATATAATGATCTAATGGTCCTGCTCATTTCACTCAGCATCAATTCATGTAAGTCTCTCCAGTCCTTTCTGAATTCATCCTGCTGGTCATTTCTTACAGAACAATAATATTCCATAATATTCATATACCACAATTTATTCAGCCATTTTCCAATTGATGGCATACACTCAGTTTCCAGTTTCTGGCCACTACAAAAAGGGCTGCCACAAACATGCTTGCACATCCAGGTCCCTTTCTCTTCTTTTAAAATCTCTTTGGGATATAAGCCTAGTAGTAACACTGCTGGGTCAAAGGGTATGCACAGTTTGATAGCTTTTTGAGCATAGTTCCAAATTGCTCTCCAGAATGGCTGGATGTATTTACAATTCCACCAACAATGTATCAGTGTCCCAGTTTTCCCACATCCCCTCCAACATTCTGCACTACCTTTTCCTGTCATTCTAGCCAATCTGACAGGTATGAAGTAGCATTTCAGAGTTGTCATAATTTGCATTTATCTTATTCAAAATGATGTGGACCATCTTTTTATATGGCTAAAAATACTTTCAGTTTCATCATCTGAGAATTGTCTGTCCATATCCTTTGACCACTTATCAATTGGACAATGGATTGATTTCTTATAAATTAGAGTAAATTCTCTATATATTTTGGAAACGAGGCCTTTATCAGAACCTTTCACTGTAATAATGTTTTCTCAGTTTATGGTTTCCCTTCTAATCTTGTCTGCATTAGTTTTATTTGTACAAAAACTTTTCAATTTGATATAATCAAATTTTTCTATTTTGTGGTCAATAATGATCGCTAGTTCTTCTTTGGTCATAAATTACTTCCTCTTCCACAGGTCTGAGAAATAAACTATCTTATGCTCTATCAATTTCTTTATAATCTCATTCTGTATGCCTAGGTCATGAACCCATTTTGCCCTTACCTTGGTGGAAAGTTTTAAGTGTGGGTCAATGTCTAGTTTCTGCCATACTAATTTCCAATTATCCCAGCAATTTTTGTCAGTGAGTTCTTATCTCCAAAGCTGGAGTCTTTGGGTTCATCAAAAACTAGATTATTAACGTCATTGGCTGTTTTGTCCTTTGAACCTAGCCTATTCCACTGATCAACTAGTATATTTCTTAGACAATAAGAGATAGTTTTGTTAACCTCTGCTTTATAATATAATTTTAGATCTGGTACAGCTAGGCCATCTTCATTTAATTTTTTTTCATTAATTCCCTTGAAATTCTTGACCTTTAGTTTTTCCATATGAACTCTGTTGTTATTTTTTCTAGGTCATTAAAATAGTTTTTTAGGAGTCTGATTGGTATAGCACTAAATAAATAAATTAGTTTAGGTATTATTGTAATCTTTATTATATTTGCTCACCCAATCCAAGAGCATTTAATATTTTTCAAGTTGGTTAGATCAGACTTGATTTGTGTTCAAAGTGTGTGAAGATCGCGTATTTTTAAATCAGCAGGAGGCAGGAATTCAGATTAGGGGAAAATCGTCAATCTTTATTCTCAGTGAAGAAGGATCAGAGGTGGAAGAGAATCGGCAATAGCAGTGTGTGCAGCTGAGTCAAGAAGCTAGCTCGACCAGCAGCCACACAACCAGCAGCTAGGAGTATTGAACCCAGGCCCACTCTCCCCCAGCTTCTCTTCCTGTCTCTCTCTGCCTCCACCCACCAAAATCGTCATTTCCTATACAACACATCAGGACTTGCACGGAGAGTGGGCAGGGACCATTCTTTATCCAATCATGTATATTAATAGAGTATAACCCAATTACTATTTAGCCTCATGTACTTGGGACCTCAGTGCATCAACTCAAACCTCAGCCCATTACAAAAGTGTTTTGTAGTTTTGCTCATAAAGTTTCTGATTTTCCCTTGACAAATAGATTCCTAAATATTTTATACTGTCAGTAGTTACTTTAAATGGAATTTCTCTTTGCAAACTCCAACCGATGGATTTTGTTAGTGATATAAGAATGCTGATGACTTATGTGGGTATTTTGTATCTTGCAACTTTGCTAAAGGTGTGGATTGTTTCTGATAACTTTTTAGTAGAAGCTCTGGGATTCTGTAAGTATACCATCATATCATCAGCAAAGAGTGATAATTTAGTTTCCTCATTACCTACTCTAATTCCTTTAATTGCTTTCTCAGCTCTTATTGCCAAAGCTAGCATTTCTAATACAATATTGAATAGTAATGATGATAATGGGCAACATTATTTCACTCCAAATCTTATTGGAAATGCTTCCAGTTCATCCCCATTACATATGATGCTTACTGATGGTTTTAAATAAATGCTACTCATTATTTTAAGGAAAAGACCATTTTTCAAGTGTTTAATAGGAATGTATATTGGATTTTTATAAAATGCTTTTTCTGCATCTATTGAGATGATCATATGATTTTTGTTAATTTGGTTATTAATATGGCCAATTATACTGATAGTTTTCCTAATATTGGACCAGCCCTGCATTCCTGGTATAAATTTTATTTGATCATGGTGTATTATGCTGGGGATGATTTTCTGTATTCTTTCTGGTAAAATTTTATTTAAGATTTTAGCATCAATATTCATTAGGGAGATTGGTCTATAATTTTCTTTCTCTGTTATCAAACTACCTGGTTTAGGTATCAGTATTATGTCTATGTCATAAAAGGACTTTGGTAGGATTCTTCCATTCTCTATTTTATCAAATAATTTATATAGCATTGGGGCCAATTGTTCTTTAAATGTTTGGTAGAATTCACATGGAAATCCATCTGGTACTGGATATTTTTTCTTAGGTAGCTGATTAATAGTTTACTCTATTTCTTTTTCTGAGATGGGATTATTTAAGCAATTTACTTCCTTCTCTGTTAATCTGGGAAGCCTATGTTTTTGGAGGTAGTCATCCATTTCACTTAGCTTATCAAATTTATTGGCATAGAGTTGGACAAAGTAACTCCTTATTATTGCTCTAATTTCCTCTTCATTGGTGGAATGTTCTGCCTTTTCATTTTTAAGGCTAATAATTTGATTTTCCTCTTTCCTTTTTCTAATCAGATTTACCAAAGATTTATCTATTTTATTATTTTTTTCATAAAAACAATTCTTACTTTTATTTATTAATTCAATAGATTTTTTTGCTTTCAATATGATTAATTTATTTTAATTTCAGAATTTCAAGTATAGTGTTTGATTGAAATTTTTAATTTGGTCTTTTTCTAGCTTTTTCAGTTTCAAGTCTAATTTGTTGAACTTCTCTTTCTCTATTTTATTCAAGTAAGCCTCTAAAGATATAAAATTTCCTCTTATTACCACTTTGGCTGCATCCCACAAATTTTAGTATCATGTCTCATCATTGTCATTATCTTGAGTGAAATTATTGTGTCTATAATTTGCTGTTTCATCCAATCATTCTTTAAGACGTGATTATTTAGTTTCCAATTACTTTTTGGTCTATTTACCCCTAACTTTTTGTTGAATACAGTTTTTATTGCATTGTGATCTAAAAAGAAAGCATTTACTATTTCTGCCTTCCTGCATTTAATTTTGAGGTCTTGATGTCCTAATATATGGTCAATTTTTTATAGGTTCCATGAACTGCTGAGAAGAAAGTATACTCCTTTCTATCACCATTCAGTTTTCTCCAAAGATGTATCATATCTAATTTTTCTAATATTCTATTTACCTGTTTAATTTCTTTTTTATTTGTTTTGTGGCATGATTTATCTAATTCTGAGAGTGCAAGATTGAGATCTCCCACCATTATACTTTTGCTGTCTATTTCTTCTTGCAACTCTCATAATTTCTCCTTTAGGAAGTCAGATGCTATACCAGGTGCATATATGTTTAGTATTGATATTACTTCATTGTTTATAGTATCCTTTAGCAAGATATAGTTTCCTTCCTTATCTCTTAAATAGATCAATTTTTGCTTTTGCTTGATCCAAGATAAGGATGGCTACCCCTGCTTTTTTGACTTCACCTGAAGCATAATAGATTCTACTCCAGCCTTTTACCTTTACTCTCTATGTATCTCCCTGCTTTAAATGTGTTTCCTGTAAACAACATATTCTAGGGTTCTGACTTTTGATCCAATCTGCTATCCATCTCCGCTTAAAGTGAGAGTTCATGCCATTCACATTTATGGTTAAAATTATTAATTCTGTATTTCCTGCCATCATAATATCCCCAGATTATGCTTTTCTCTTTCTCCCCTCTCTTTCCCCCTTCCCTAATATTAAACTTATGGACCCCACTTGTATCAGGCAACTCTCCCTCTTTAGGATCTCTCCCTCCTCCCTTTGAATCCCTTCCCCTTTCTTGCACCCTTCCCTTATTACTCTTTTTCCTCTTCCCTTTTCCTCTCCCACTTTTTGATGAGGTGAGAAAAGATTCTCTGTAAAACAAATATGTCAATTATTTTCTCTTTGAGCCAACTCTAATGAGAGTAAGATTCACACAATGTCCCTCTCTAAGTTCCCTCAGATATGATAGGTTTCCTTTGCCTCTTTGTCAGATGTAATTTCCCTCTTTTTATCTCCCCTTTTCCCTTTTTCTGACACTATCCCCTTTCCATTTCTACTTCCCTTTTTATGTTATATCAGTAAAATCAAATTATAAATGTGGTCTTTATGTATATCCAAAACAGAAATAGAGTTCTTAAGAGTTCCTTTTACTTTTTTCTGCTTCTCTTGAGTCCTGTGGTTGGAGATCAAATTTTTTGTTCAGATCTGTTTTTTCCTAAGAAACAAATGGAATTCCTCTGTTTCATTAAATGTCCATCTTTTCTATTGAAGAAAATGCTCAACTTAGATGGGTAGTTTATCCTTGGCTGCATTCCAAGTTATTTTGCCTTTCGGAATATAAGATTCCAGGCCCTTGGATCCTTTAATGTGGTAGCAGCCAGATGTGAGTGATTCTTATTGTGGCACCTCAGTATTTGAATTGTTTTTTCCGGCTGCTTGTAATGTTTTTTTCTTTAGTCTGATAGTTCTGAAATGTGGCTACAAAATTCTTGGAGTTTTTGTTTTAGGGTCTTTTTCAGAATGTGTTTGATGGATTCTTTCAACGCCTATTTTATCTTTTGATTCTATTACATGTGGGCAGTTTTCTTTGATGATTTCCTGTAAAATAGTATCTAGGCTCTTTTGTTTCATCATAATTTTTGGGAAGTCCAATGATACTCAGGTTATCTCTCCTATTAGATCTATTTTCTATAGAAAATATTAGATCTATTTTCCAGGTCTGTTGTTTTTCCAAGTAGATATTTGATGCTTCTTTCTAATTTTTCATTTTTTTGGTTTTGCTTGACTGATTCTTGATATCTCAATGATTCAGTCATTTCTATTTGTTCAGTTCTAATATTTAGTGAGTTATTTTCTTCATTAGATTTTTAAAATTCTTTTTGTATATGTCCAATTGAGTTTATAAATTAGTTGTTTTGCTCTATGGAATTTTTTTCCATTTCACTAATTTTTTTTAGTGAGTTATTTTCTTTTTCCAATTCACAAAGCCTACTTTCTTGGGAATTCTTTACCTTTTCCAATTCACAAATTCTGTTTCCCTGCATTTCTTGGAAGTTTTTTACCTTTTCAAATTCACATGTCAGGAAGTTGTTGCTCTCTTGCATAGCTTCTCTTTCCTTTCCTTATTTTTCTTCTAGTTCTCTTTTAAGGTTTGTAATAGTCTCTTCTAGGAGAGCCTTTTGTATTGGGGGCTAACAATATTCTTGGGACTGTCTGCTATTATTCTCCTCAGAGTTGAAAACCTGCTCTCTTTCTGTATAGAAGCTATCGATCATCCTTTTCCTTTTTTTACTCATTTTTTTTAAAGCCTGTAGGGTCTGCCTTCAGGGCCAGGAGATTACCACATTCCTCTGCAGAACAGGGATAGGTCTTTAGACAGGTAGGTGTCCTGCCAACCAGTGACAAAGTGCAGGGAAGTACAGGAGTGCTCTGGGAAAGAGTTCCCCACCAGTAGTAACCCAGGCCACTAAGTTGGGGAAGTGCCCTACAAAGAACCCTGCTATGTGGATTAACAATAGCCCTGGGGCTAGAAGCTGACCACTGAAAGTGTCACTAACCCAAGCCAAACACCGTGGTGAGGCTGTGAATATTAGTGGCTTATTAGCGAATAGCTCTGCAGGGACCGGAAGTGTACCTGTCCAGGGAAGCACAATTGGCTGCGAAAGTTCTATTGCCCCAGGCCAAGTCCCCCACTGTGCAGATTAGAGGCTGCCCTGGCCTGTGCCCCCTGCTATGCAGATTTGTAACTGCATGCAGAATGTAGCTCCACAGCTGTGCTGTGGTCTGTACTGAGTCATTTCCAGTTTTGGGTAGTTATAGCCAGATTTTATTAGGTTCTGGTGGTTTTTAGGGTACCCTCTGTCTTTGGCTTTAATTTCTCTGCTGGTTTACTGCTTTGTAATCAAGGCAGAGCAGTTAGTCTATGGCAGAGTCATCTCTATAATTTTTCTAACCACAGAGGTCACCCCCACCCCTGGTCTGCTCTGGATACTAGTCTCTTCTATCTCCCTGCCCGTGATGGTCTGTTCCCGCCCCTCAGGACAAACCTGCCCTGGCAATATTCCAGATTATATTTGGCTGTGATTTGTTGTGCTTCTAATCTTTGTGAATTTTAGCAGTCAAGCACTATTTTTGAGGCTGAATTTAATAGTTGGTTGTGAGGGTATGAGAGGAGCATAGAATGTTGCATATGCCTTCTCTGCCATCCTCCTATAGACATATAATATTTGTTGAATTGTTTCCGTGACTTTGGAATTTCTCTTAGTCTTATGTAACTCTCAATCAATTGGTTGTTATTTTGTCTTTAGATTCTAAACCACTTTATACCTTTAAATATTTGGAAATGAAATCCTATTACATCTAATCATTTTTCTAGGTTAATTATCCTTAATTATTTTAATGTACCCTCAAAAGACATATTTTTTAATCCTCTTATCCTTCCTAAAATATAGCTTTCCAACTTGAATATGATACTCCAGATATAGCAATAAGAAAATACTGGAGACAATAGTCTGATTAATGAAGCCCAAGTTTTCATAAAGTTTTTAGCCATCATATCACATTACTGAATTATGGTGACCTTATATACCAGTACAATGTTCAGGTTATTTTCATAGATCTAGATATACATGTATCCTCCCATTCTAATTTATGCTAAGTTTATGACAAAGCAAAACATTTTGTGACCACATTGACTCCAGAGAAATGGGGAAATTGAAGTCAAGCTATCCTATACTATCTTATGTTACAAAATTAAACTGTTTTTTAAAGTAAAGTTATCTAAACTAAAGTTATCACTTCTAGTGATCAGATACAATCTTGAATCAATAATTAACGAATAATATAAAATATAGTGAGATATAAATTTTCAATTTTATATATTCATTACTCATTATGAATATATTTGAGTTGTTGCTATTATTATTAATTACCTTTTAATATGTATTATTTAACAACAATTTTTTTCAGCAAAATCTCCTCCAGGGAGATTACATCTTTTATCTTGTAGTATGCCCAGCATTCTCTAGTATAGTAGTCACTACATAAAGATGTGATTAATTAAAAGAATGCACCTCTGATTTATGACATATAGTTAGAACACTGTGACATTATTATGAAGCATTATTTTATATACATTATATTTTATATAAAGCACAACATTATTGTGAAGCATTATTTTCATTCCCATTTTTATTTGCAACATCCTGCATACTCATAAAGAATACTAAACTGGTAAGAATAGAGGAGCTAAAATCTTGTAATACTCACCTGTGACAGTAGATTGAAAATCCTATTTTAGGGAACTGAATCAGGAAAAAAAAAATGATGAATCAACTCCAAAGACATGAAGTATGCTTTATACTTCTCTGATTTATATTTAGCCTGTTTGGCCTTCTTTCACATATCAGGATAAAATATATTTTGAAAATTATTATTAAAGATTCAGCAAGATAAAAGAGAATTTTGGAAAACAGGATAAAAGCTACAATTGCCTCTGAAAATATCGGCAAAAGGGAGATTATATTTGCAAACTATTCAGTGACAATGCTTCTGGTGAAATTTCCATATGAAAACCAAAAAGCAAAATTGAAAAGTTTGCATATTCACTTAAAATTTCAAAGAGGATAACAGCTAGAACAAAAGAAGGCACAGGTGCAGGCTCATAATGAATGAATTCTTTGATGATAGGAAATAAAAATCATTTCACATTGGAAGAAAAAAATAACTCAAAATGCCACAGTAAACCTTCTGGCTAGCTTCAACAGAATAACAAAACCAGAAAAAGTGGGACAGTTTGGGTACTTTTCAGAAGAAAGATTAAATCTTTGGTCACCAACAAAAGGTTTCTAAAATGAATGGAGATAAAGTGCAGTAGATTCAAGTTTCAGTTAAGGGATGGTAATAAAGCGGGATCTTGATTTTACATATAATGAAAAATATAATCCAATTGTCTTTCTATGTAATATGAATCCATTTCATTATACTTACTTTTTGTCTTCAAAATAGAAATAGCATTTTATTATTATGGTAGACAAGTTGAATTATCCATTTAAAAAATAAGGTGAAAAGTTATGTCTTGCACATCTCTTAGTACAAGTTTGTCACTTTTCATATTCAGAGATTAATACTACCAACAAGAACCCATGAAGAAACAAAAGTAAACAGATCTATTGGCTCATCTAGTTCTATACCCTCACTTTTCATTAGGAAACTAAGTCCCAGAGAGGTTAAACAACTTGCTTGTGGTTTCTTCAGCCTCAAAAATAGCACTTGACTGATAAAATTCATGAAGATTAGAAATACAACAATTTACCAGCTGAAGATAATATGAAAATTCATCAGAAAAGGTTTGTCCTGAGGGTCAAGAAAAGACCAGCATAGGCAGGGATAGAACTAGAGGCTAGCATATTGAGCAGACTGGGCGGGTGTGGCCTCTGTGATTAGAAAATCTATAGAGCCAACTCTGACATAGACTGACTGCTCTGCTCTGCTTGCAAAACATCAGATGAGTGGAGAAATTAAAGCCAAAGGCAGAGCATACTCTAAAAAAATGCCAGAACCTAACAAGATCTGACTACACCCACCCAAAACCAGAACTGACTCAGCACTGACCACAGCACAGCTGTACAGCTGAATTCTGCAGGAAGGGGCAACCTAGGGCAGCCACAAATCTGCACAGCAGGGGGGGCACAGCTTGGGGCAGCCTCTAATCTGCACAGTGTGGGGCTTGGCCTAGGGCAATAGAACTTCCGCAGAATGACTGTGTTTCCCTGTGCAGAGACACTTCCAGTCAGTGCCAGGCTATTCACTGGTCAGCTGCTAATATCCACAGCCTGCAGAGGACTTTGGCTTGGGGTAGTGACATTTTCACTGCTCAATCTCTAGCCCAAGGGCAATCTCTAATCCATCAGAAGGGTTCTTCACTGGGCACTTCTGCAGCTCAGTCCCATGCTAACCAGGTCTGAATCACTTCAGAGGGAACTTTTTTCCCAGAGCACTCCCATACCTCACTGCTCTGTGCAGAACCATTTGCAAGACAGCTACTGTCCATACACCTATCACTGCTCTGAACAGGAAGCTGGTAACCTCCTGGCCCTGATGGCAGACACTACAGGCATTAAAAAATGAGTAAAAAAATCAAAAGGGCAATGGATACCTTCTATACAGAAAGAGAGCAGGTTTTCAATCTGGAGGGGACTAATATCAAACAGTCTCCAGACAATACCCCAAAGGGGAATGTTACCTGACCCCCATGACAGAAAGCTCTCCTAGAAGAGTATATTAACAATGTTAAGGGAGAGCTAGAAGAAAAATGGGGATAGGAAAGAGAAGTTATACAAGAAAGTAACAACTTCCTGAAATGTGAATTGGAAAAGGTAAAGAAATCCCAGGAAAGTAGGATTTGTGAATTGGAAAAAGAAAATAACTCACTGCAAAAAACATAGTGAAATGGAAAAAAATTCAATAGAGCAAAACAACTCATTTAAAAATTCAATTGGACATATATAAAAAGAAGTAAAAAAAAAACTAATGAAGAAAATACCTCATTAAAAATCAGAACTAAACATTGAGACATCAAGAATCATTTAAGCAAAACCAAAAAAATATTAAAAATTAGAAAAACTGTTAAATATCTACTTGGAAAAATAAAAGACCTGGAAAATAGATTCTAAGACAGATAAACTGAGGATTGTTGGATTTCCCAAAAATTATGGTAAAAAAAAGAGCCTAGATACTGTTTTACAGGAAATCATCAAAGATAACTGCCCAGATGTAATAAAATCGAGCAAGAGAAGATCAATAAATTGGGCTTGCAACTTAAAAAGCTAAAAAAAAGACCAAATAAAAAACCCTTAATTAAATACAAAAATTGAAATTCTAAAATGGAGAGGAGAAATAATAATATTGAAAGTAAAAATATTATTGAATTAATAAATAAGCTAATAGTTGGTTTTATGGAAAAAAACAATAAAACATATAAACATTTAGTAAATCTGATTAGAAAAATGAAACAGGAAAATCAAACTATTAGTCTTAAAAATGAAAAGGGAGAACTTTCCACCAATT
Source organism: Sarcophilus harrisii (assembly GCF_902635505.1). Classification (NCBI taxonomy): domain Eukaryota; kingdom Metazoa; phylum Chordata; class Mammalia; order Dasyuromorphia; family Dasyuridae; genus Sarcophilus; species Sarcophilus harrisii. The sequence goes on from NC_045429.1 coordinate 230,361,864, forward strand.
TAGAGGAAATTAGAGAAATAATAAGTTACTTTGCCCAACTTTATGCCAATAAATTTGATAACTTAAGTGAAATGGATGATGACTTCCTCCAAAAATATAGACTTCCCAGATTAACAGAGGAGGAAGTAAATTGCTTAAATAGTCCCATTTCAAAAAAAGAAATAGAACAAGCTATTAACCAACTCCCTAAGAAAAAATCCCTAGGATCAGCTGGATTTACACTTGAATTCTACCATTTAAAAAACAATTAGCCCCAATGCTATATAAACTATTTGAAAATATGGGAAATGAAGGAGTCCTACAAAATTCCTTTTATGACACAGAAATGGTATTGATAGCTAAACCAGGTAGGTTGACAACAGAGAAAGAAAATTATAGACCAATCTCCCTAATCAATATTGATGCTAAAATCTTAAATAAAATATTACCAAAAAGAATACAGAAAATCATCCCCAGCATAATACACCATGATTAAGTAGGATTTATACCAGGAATGCAGGGCTGCATTCAATATTACAAAAACTATCAGTATAATTGGCCATATTAATAACCAAATTAACAAAAACCATAAGATCATCTCAATAGATGCAGAAAAAGCATTTGATAAAAATCCAATATACATTCCTATTAAACACTTGAGAGTATGGGGAAAAAATGGTCTTTTCCTTAAAATAATAAGTAGCATCTACTTAAACCATCAGTAAGCATCATATGAAATGGAGATAAACTGCAAACATACCCAGTATGATCAGGAGTGAAACAAGGTTGCCCATTATCACCATTACTATTCAATATTGTATCAGAAATGCTAGCTTTGGCAATAAGAGTTGAGAAAAAGATTAAAGGAATTAGAGTAGGTAATGAGGAAACCAAATTATCACTCTTTGCTGATGATATGATGGTATACTTACAGAATCCCAGCGATTTTCCTAAAAAGCTATTAGAAATAATCCACACCTTTAGCCATGTTGCAGGATACAAAATAAATCCACATAAGTCATCAGCATTCTTATATATCACTAACAAAATCCAACAGTTAAACTTATAAAGAGAAATTCCATTTCAAGTAACAAGTGATAGTATAAAATACTTAGGAATCTATCTGCCAAGGGAAAATCAGAAATTTTATCAGCAAAACTACAAAACACTTTCGAAACAAATTAAGTCTGATCTAACCAATTGGAAAAAATATTAAATGCTCTTGGATAGGCCAAACTAATATGATAAAGATGACAATACTACCTAAAGTAATCTATTTATTTAGCACTATACCAATCAGACTCCCCAAAAACTATTTTAATGATCTAGAAAATATAACAACAAAGTTCATATGGAAAAACAAAAGGTCAAGAATTTCAAGTGAATTAATGAAAAAAAATCAAATGAAGATTGTTTAGCTGTAGCAGATCTAAAATTATATTATAAAGCAGCAGTTGCCAAAACCATTTGGTATTGGCTAAGAAATAGACTAGTTGATTAGTGGAATAGGCTAGGTTTAAAGAACAAAACTTTCAATAATTTTAATAATCTAGTGTTTGACAAACCCAAAGACCCTAGCTTTTGGGAAACAAACTCACTGTTTGACAAAAATTGCTGGTAAAATTGGAAATCAGTATGGTAGAAACTAAGTATTGACCCACACTTAACACTGTACACCAAGATAAGGTCCAAATGGGTTAATGACCTGGGCATAAAGAATGAATTTATAAATACATTAGAGGAACACAGGATAGTTTACCTCTTAGACATGTGGAAGAGAAAGGAGTTTATGACGAAAGAAGAACTACAGATCATTTCTGATCACAAAATAGAAAATTTGATTATATCAAATTCAAAAGTTTTTGTAGAAACCAAACTAATGCAGACAAGATTAGAAGGGAAGCCATAAACTGGGAAAACATTATTACAGTCAAAGGTTCTGATAAAGGCTTCATTTCCAAAATATATAGAGAATTGACTCTAATTCATAAGAAATCAATCCATTCTCCAATTGATAAGTGGTCAACAGATATGAAGAGACAATTCTCAGATGAAGAAATTGAAACTATTTCTAGCCATCTGAAAAGATACTCCAAGTCATTATTGATCAGAGTAATGCAAATTAAGACAACTCTGAGATATCACTACATACCTGTCAAATTGGCTAGAATGACAGGGAAAGATAATGAGGAATGTTGGAGGGGATGTGGGAAAACAGGGACGCTGATACATTATTGGTGGAATTGTGAATATATACAGCCATTCTGGAGAACAATTTGGAACTATTCTCAAAAAGTTATCGAACTGTGCATATCTTTTGATCCAGCAGTGTTACTGCTGGGCTTATATCCCAAAGAGATTTTAAAGAAGGGAAAGGAACCTGTATGTGCAAGAATGTTTGTAGCAGCCCTCTTTGTAGTAGCCAGAAACTGGAAACTGAGTGGATGCCATAAATTGGAGAATGGCTGAATAAATTGTGGTATATGAATATTATGTAATATTATTTTTCGGTAAGAAGTGACTAACAGGATGATTTCAGAAAGCCCTACAGAGACTTACATGAACTTATGCTGAGTGAAATGAGTAGCACCAGGAGATCATTATATACTTCAACAACAATACTATATAATGATCAATTCTGATGCACATGGCTCTCTTCAACAATGAGATGAACCAAATCAGTTGCAATAGAGCAGTAATGAACTGAACCATCTATACCCAGTGAAAGAACTCTGGGAGATGACTATGACCCACTACATAGAATTTCCAATCCCTGTATTTTTGTCCACCTGTATTTTTGATTTCCTTCACAGGCAAATTGTACACTATTTCAAAGTCTGATTCTTTTTGTATAGCAAAATACCTGTTTGGACATGTATACTAATATTGTATTTAATTTATATTTTCACATATTTAACATGTATTGGTCAGCCTGCCATCTGGACGAGGGGGTGGGGAGAAGGAGGGGAAAAATTGGAACAAAAGGTTTTGCAATTGTCAATGCTGTAAAATTACTCATGCATATAACTTGTAAATAAAAAGCTATAATAAAAAAAAAGAAAAAGTTTTTAAAAGCATTTTTCTCAATACAGCCTTGTGAAATAGGTACCACAACAATTATTATTCTTATTTTTTTTCTGATAAGAAAACTGACTCTGAGTGGTTAAGTGATTTTCCTATGATCCACATGAGCTAAGAAGGTAGGATCAAAGAGTAGACCTCCTGCTTGTAAATCCAATACCATACTTTTCTATTAAACATTGTGTCTTTACATGAAAGTTGTTCGAAAAACAATTTTACAAGGCACCTTGAAGAAAGTAATTCTATTATGAGTTGTTAAACCAATCTCCAGAGCTACCATAATGTGAGCTCCCTGAAATTTAAAACCTCAAGTACAAGTTTAAGGCACCCTGTATTAGCTCTCACTGAGAATCATAACTTCTTTGCCCATGGATAAGGTTTTAATGATCAACTAAAGTACAAAAATTTTAATCACATGGAATTGAATAATAAGAAAAGTTTCTATCATCCACAGGCAAATTGCATCTCTTACAGTTTATGATACAAACGCGTAGAAAAAGGCATATATACTCAGAACATGAGCTGCCAAAACATACATTTAGTATACGCATATAGAGTACATGTTTGATAGAAAGCATGTGTGTCAGGACATATATATGATCAATATTCATGTCAAGGTATTGAACTTGTGTGTTACCATTTCAAATGTCATGTTGAATACTTCAGAGCTGCCAGTGTTCTCTGGTGATGTCATTCTACTCTGTTCTCTACCACCCATTGCATTGTATTCTCTGAATACAGGATTTCTAGTTCCTACTGAAGTGTCTCTACTGGATATCTCTACTGATCTCTTTGTCAGAAAGTTGCACTCTGCTACCATATGCTGGAATCCAGCTATTCAGTTTCATAAGGGTCATCTACTGCTGAGTTACACAGAAGGAGATAGTCTAAAAATCTGGTGCTACAAACAACATAACAACTGACACTTTAAATATGAGATCATTCTCTTACAACCAAGTTCACGTGATCTTGGAGAATCTAAAGTAGATGTATATTGTCATTCTTGCAATAAATTATATCAGAAAAAAAATAAGTTTGTTATAAAATTAACCTAGTCCCAAGATCACCACAACAATTTCCACTTAAGAAAAAAATGCAATTTATGGAATCTAGGCAATGAAAAATACTAACAATAATGTTTTAAGATTGATACAGCTAAATACAAGAAAATAATATAATTTCCAGTAGTTGTTTTTCTCCCTGTGTACCCACAAAATCCCCTGACTGCCTAAATCCTGACATTCCAAATAGACAGGTCTGGGCAGCCACTAAAATTGTAATACACATATCCTTGCAGCAGGAGCACACTTTCCCAGATGGGTGACAATATCTCTGAGCTCTCCATTGAAGTATCACCTAATATGTGAGCTTTATTCTGTGTTAATTAGTATCTGGTCTCTTTTGCTATTTTTTTTCCTTCTCCCTATTTTATTGTTTTATGCTGTCTCACTCCTTTATTGATTAATAAAGCTTAGGATTGAATGGATCCACAAAGTTTTACATATAATTCTTAGCATCTATAACTCATTAAGGTGTTATTTTCCCTGACATTTCTGGCTGCCTCATGGACCTTTCCATAACTATCAGGTAGGTCCCTATACAAGAACTTAATTTATTGATAATTGCACCTACATGGGGGGGGAGGGCGGGGAGCATGTCACTATGATCCCCATTAGAGAAGCTAGGTCCAATAATGGAATTTTGTGTTTTTTCAGGAAGAGTTATAACATGGTGAAGGACCAACCAAAACAAAGTTGCAGCTAACTTTCTGCTACCGCTTCCTAGATCAGTGGCCTATAGAAAATATAAGCTTTTTTTTTTACTTAGGATGTGATGGCCTTTTAGGTTATAATCAAGGTCTGGGAACTGTCTTCTTTTTATTATTAGTATAGCTTTTTATTTTCAATACATATACATGGGTAATTTTTCAACATTGACAATTGCAAAACCTTTTCTTCTAATTTTCCCCTCCTTCACCCCGCCCCCTTCCCCAGATGATGGATAGACCAATGCATGTTAAATATGTTAATGTTTCTGTTAAAAACAATATATGTATACATATCCATACAGCTATTTTGCTGCAAAAGAGGAACTGGACTTTGAAATAATGGACAATGAAACTGTGAAGGAATTAAAAAATGCAAGTGGACAAAAAAAAGAGGGATTGGAAATGCTATGTAGTGGTTCACACTCATTTCCCAGAATTCTTTCACTGGATATGACTGGTTCTATTAATTATTGAACAAATGGAACTGATTTGGCTCATCTTATTGTGGAAGAGAGCCATGTCTATAAGAATTGATCATTATATAGTATTGTTGTTGAAGTATATAATGATCTCCTGGTCCTGCTCATTTCACGCATCATCAGTTCATGTAAGTCTCTCCAGACTTTTCTAAAGTCATCCTGCTGATCATTTATTATAGAACAATAATATTCCATAATATTTATATACCACAATTTATCCAGCCATTCTATAATTGATGGGCACCCACTCAGTTTCCAGTTTTTGGACAATACAAAGAGGGCTGCCACAAACATTTTTGTACATACAGGTTCCTTTCCCTTCTTTAAGATCTCTTTGACAATTGTCAAACCTCTTGTTCCAATTTTCCCCTTCTTCCCCCCACCCCTCTCCCAGATGGCTGGATGACCAGTAGATGTTAAATATATTAAAATATAAATTAGATACACAATAAGTATACATGAACAAACCATTATTTTGCTGTACAAAAAGAATTGGACTTTGAAATATTGTACAATTAGCCTGTGAAGGAAATAAAAAATTCAGGTGGGCACAAATATAAGGATTGGGAATTCAATGTAATGGTTTTTAGTCATCTCCCAGAGTTCTTTTGCTGGGCGTAGGTGGTTCATGTCATTACTGCTCCATTGGAACTGATTTGGTTCATTTCATTGCTGAGGATGGCCAGGTCCATCAGAATTGGTCATCATATAGTATTGTTGTTGAAGTATATAATGATCTGGCTTTGCTTGTTTCACTCAGCATCAGTTCATGTAAGTTTCTCTAGGCCTTTCTGAAATCATTCTGTTGATCATTTCTTACAGAACAATAATATTCCATAATATTTATATACCACAATTTGTCCAGCCATTCTCCAATTGATGGGTACCCACTCAGTTTCCAGTTTTTGGTCACTACAAAGAGGGCTGCCACAAACATTTTTGTACATACAGGTCCATTTCCTTTCTTTAAGATCTCTTTGGGATATAAGCCAAGTAATAACACTGCAGGATCAAAGGGTATGCACAGTTTGATAATTTTTTGCACATAGTTCCAAATCACTCACCAGCATGACTGGATATATTCATAATTCCACCAAAAAAGTATCAATATTTCAGTTTACCCACATCCCCTCCAACATTCAGCATTATCTTTTCCTGTCAACCTAGTGAATCTGACAGGTGTGTAGTGGTATCTGCCATACTAATTTCCAATTTTCCTGACAGTTTTTGCCAAACAGTGAATTCTTATCACTCAAAAAAAAATGAAAAATTAGAAAGAAGCATCAATTATCTAATCAGAAAAACAACAGACCTGGAAAATAAATCTAGGAGAGATAATCTGAGGATTCTTGGACTTCCCGAAAATTAATTATGATGAAAAAAAGAGCCTAGATACTATTTTATAGGAAATCATCAAAGAGAACTGTTCAGATATAATAGAATCACAAGGTAAAATAGGCATTGAAAGAATTCATCGAACACCTTCTGAAAAAGGACTTAAATAAAAATTCTGAGGAATATTGTGGCCAAATTTCAGAACTATCAGATTAAGGAAAAAATATTACAAACAGCCAGAAAAAAAAACAATTCAAAAACCAAGGTGTAAAAATAAGGATCACCCAAGCTCTGGCTGCCTCCATATTAAAGGATTGAAGGGCCAGGAATCTGATATTCTGAAAGGCAAAAGAAGGTGGAATGCAGGCAAGAAATAAACTATCCAGCTAAGCTGAGCATTTTCTTCCAGGGAAGAAGATGGACATTTAATGAAACAGATGAATTCCATTTGTTTCTAAGGAAAAAACTAGAACTAAACAAAAAATTTGATCTCCAACCATAGGACTCAAGAGAAGGAGAAAAAAGGTAAAAGGAACTCTTGAGTATTGTATTTCTGTTGTGGATATACAAAAAGACTCCATATATAATATGATTTTAATGATATAGCATAAAAATGGGAAGTAGAAATGGAAGTAGAAAGTAGAAATTTCTAAAGTAGAAACTTTCTAAAGTAGAAATGAGCTAATAAATAAAACTAAGAGTTGTTTTTTTATGAAAAAACCAATAAAATAGATGAGCCTTAGGTAAATCTGATTAGAAACAGGAGAAGAAAATCAAATTGGTAGTCTTAAAAATGAAAAGGGAGAACTTTCCACTAATGAAGAGGAAATAATGAGTTACTTTGCCCAAAGTTATGCCAATAAATTTGATAACCTAAATGAAATGGATTACGTCCTTCAAAAATATAGGCCTCCCAGATTAACAAAGGATGAAGTAAATTGCTTAAATAGTCCCATTTCAGAAAAAGAAATAGTACAGGCTATTAAGCAACTCCCTAAGAAAAAATCCCCAGGACCAGATAGATTTACATGTGAATTCTACCAAACATTTAAAGAACAATTAGCCCCAATGCTATATAAACTATTTGAAAAAATAGGGAATGAAGGAGTCCTACAAAATTCCTTTTATGACACAGACATGGTTCTGATACCTAACCAAGTAGGCTTAAAACAGAGAAAGAAAATTATAGACCAATCTCCTAATGAATATTGATGCTAAAATCTTAAATAAGATATTAGCAAAAAAAAACTACAGAAAATTATCCCTAGCATAATATACCATGATCAAGTAGAATTTTATACCAGGAACGCATGGCTGGTATAATATTAGGAAAACTATTAGTATAATTGACCACATTAATAACCAAATTAACAAAAAACATATGATCATCTGAATAGGTGCAGAAAAAGCATTTGATAAAGTCCAATATTCATTCCTATTAAAAACACTTGAGAGTATAGGAATAAATGGACTTTTTCTTAAAATAATCAGTAGCATCTATTTAAAACCATCAGTAAGCATCATATGAAATGGAGATAAATTGCAAACATACTCAATATGATCAGGAGTGAAACAAGGTTGCCCTCTATCACCATTACTATTCAAAATTGTATTAGAAATGCTAGCTTTGGCAATAACAATTTAGAAAGAGATTAAAGGAATTAGAGTAGATAATAAGGAAACCAAATTATTACTCTTTGCTGATGGTATGATGGTACACTTCGAGAACCCCAGAAATTCTACTAAAAAGTTATTAGAAACAATCCACAGTTTTAGAAAAGTTGCAGGATATAAAATAAACTTACATAAGTCATCAGTATTCTTATATATCAGTAACAAAATCCAGTAGTTAGAGTTACAAAGAGAAATTCCATTTCAAGTAACAAATGATACTATAAAATACTTAGGAATTTATCTGCCAAGGGAAAATCAGAAACTTTATGAGAAAACTACAAAACACTTTGAACACAAATTAAGTCTGATTTAAACAACTGGAAAAATATTAAATGTTCTTGGATTGGGTGAGCAAATATAATAAAAATGACAATACTACCTAAATTAATGTATTTATTTAGCACTATACCCATCAGACTCCCAAAAACCCTATTTTACTGACCTAGGAAAAATAACAACAAAGTTCATATGGAAAAACTAAAGGTCAAGAATTCCAAGGGAATTAATGAAAAAAAAATCAAATGAATGTGGCTTCGCTGTACCAGATCTAAAATTATATTATAAAGCAGCAGTTGCCAAAACCATTTGATATTGGCTAAGAAATAGACTAGTTGATGAGTGGAAAGTTTAGGTTCAAAGGACAAAAGAGTCACTAACTTTAATACTCTAGTGTTTGACAAACCCAAAGACCCCAGCTTTGGGGATAAGAACTCACTGTTTAACAAAAATTGCTGAGAAAATTGGAAATTAGTATGGCAGAAACTAGGCATTGACCCACACTTAACACCGTACACCAAGATAAGGTCAAAATGGGTTCATGACCTCTGCATAAAGAATGAATTTATAAATACATTAGAGGAACACAGGATAGTTTACCTCTCAGACCTGTGGAAGAGGAAGGAATTTATGACCAAAGAAGAACTAGAGATCATTACTAGTCACAAAATAGAAAATTTTGATTATATCAAATTGAAAGTTTTTGTACAAACAAAACTAATGCAGACAAGATTAGAAGAGAAGCAATAAATTGGAAAAACATTTTTTACAGTCAAAGGTTCTGATAAAAGCCTCATTTCCAAAATATATAGAGAATTGACTCTAATTTATAAGAAAACAATTCATTCTCCAATTGAAAAGTGGTCAAAAGATATGAAGAGACAATTCTCAGATGAAGAAATTGAAACTATGTCTAGCCATATGAAAAGATACTCCAAGTCATTATTGATGACAACTCTGAGATATCACTACACAACTGTCAGATTGGCTAGAATGATAGGGAAAGATAATGTGAATGTTGGAGGGGATATGGGAAAACGGGGACACTGATACATTGTTGGTGGAATTGTGGATACATCCAGCCATTCTGGAGAGCAATTTGGAACTATGCTCAAAAAGTTATCAAACTGTGCATACCCTTTGATCCAGCAGTGTTACTACTGGGTTTATATCCCAAAGAGATCTTAAAGAAGGGAAAGGGACCTGTATGTGCAAGAATGTTTGTGGCAGCCCTCTTTGTAGTGGCCAGAAATGAAACTGAATGGATGCCCATCAATTGGAGAATGGTTGAATAAATTGTGGTATATGAATATTATGTAATGTTATTTTTCGGTAAGAAATGACCAATAGGACGATTTCAGAAAGGTCTGGAGAGACTTACAGGAACTGATGCTTGAGTGAAATGAGCAGGACCAGGAGATCATTATATGCTATTATATACTGTTATAATATATACTATTATATACATACTATATGATGATCAATTCTTATAGACCTGGCCATCTTCAGCAATGAGATGAACCAAATCAGTTCCAATGGAGCAGTACTGAATTGAACCAACTATACCCAGAGAAAGAACTCTGAGAGATGACTAAGAACCATTACATATAATTCCCAGTCCCTCTATTTTTGTCTCCATTTTTGATTTCCTTTACAGGCTAATTGTACACTATTTCAGAGTCCGATTCTTTTTGTACAGAAAAATAATTGGACATGTATAGTTATTTTGTATTTAATTTATACTTTAACATATATAACATGTATTGATCAACCTGCTGTCTAGGGGAGGGCGTGGGGGGAAGAAGGGGAAAAATTGGAACAAAAGTTTTGGCAGTTGTCAATGCTATAAAATTACCCATGCATGTAACTTGTAAATAAAAAGCTATTAAAAAAAAAAAAAGAAAGAAAGAAAAAGTGAAATTCACCTATTTCATTGATTGTCCATCTTCTTCCCTGAAAAAAAAATGCTCATTTTGTCTGGGTAAGTTATTTTTGCCTGTATACCAGTTCCTTAGCCTTTCAGATTATCAGATTCCAGGTCCTTTGATATGGACTTTAATATGGACGCTGTTTATTGCTGAAGGTAGCATTCCTAGTAATATATTGAAGAGTTATGGTAATAATGGGCGACCTTGTTTCACTCCTGATCTTACTGGAAATGGTTCTTGTTTATGCACATTACATATGATGCTTACTGATGATTTTAAATAGACGCTACTAACTATTTTAAGGAAAAGTCCATTTATTCCTATACTCTCAAGTGTTTTTAATAGGAATGGATGTTGGATTTTATCAAATGATTTTTCTGCATCTATTGAAATGATCATAAGTTTTTTGTTAAATTGGTTATTGATATGTTCAATTATGCTAATAGTTTTCCTAATATTCAATCAGCCCTGCACTCCAGGTATAAATCCTACTTGGTCATAGTGTATTATCCTGGGGATGATTTTCTGGAATCCTTTTGCTAATATTTTATTTAAGATTTTTACATCAATATCCATTAGGGAGATTGGTCTATATTTTTCTGTATCTGTTTTTGACTTGTCTGGTTTAGGTATCAGTAGCATTTCTGTGTCATAAAAGGAATTTGGTAGGAGTCCTTCTTTCCCTATTTTTTCAAATACTTTATATAGCATTGGGGTTAATTGTTCTTTAAAGGTTTGGTAGAATTCACATGTACATCCATCTGGTCCTGGGGATTTTTTCTTAGGAAGTTCATTAATAGCTTGTTCTATTTCTTTTTCTAAAATAAGACTATTTAAGCAATTTATTTCCTTATCTATTAATCTGGAAAGCCTATATTTTTGAAGGTAGTCCTCCATTTCACTTAAGTTATCAAATTTATTGGCATAAAGTAAGTCCTAATTATTGCTCTAATTTCCTCTTCATTGGTGGAAAATTCTCCCTTTTCATTTTTAAGACTAACAATTTCTTCTTCCCTTTTTCTAATAAGATTAACCAAAGATTTATCTATTTTCTTTCGCTTTTTTCATAAAACCAACTTAGTTTTATTTATTAATTCAATAGTTTTTTATTTCAATTTTATCAATTTCTCCTTTCAATTTTAGAATTTCAATTTTATATTTGATTGGAGGGATTTAATTTGGTCTTTTTCTTGTTTTTTAAGTTCCAAGCCCAATTCATTGATCTCTATCTCTATTTTATTCAAGTAAGCCTCTAAACATATAAAATTTCCCCTTATTAGCACTTTGGCTGCATCCCACAATTTTGGTATGTTGTTTCATTGTTGTCATTCTCTTGGTGACATTATTAAGTGTGTTTCTCTGATTTGCTGTTTCACCCAGTCATTTTTTAGGATGAGATTTAGTTTCCAATTACTTTTTAGTCTATTTATCCCTAGCTTTTTGTTGAATGTAGTTTATTGCATTGTGATCTGAAAAGAATGTTCTGCCTTTATGCATTTAATTTTGAGGTCTTTTTGTCCTAATATATAGTAAATTTTTGTATAGATTTCATGAAGTGCTGAGAAGAAAGTGCACTTCTTTCTGTCTCCATTCAGTTTTCTCCAAAGATTTATCATATCTTACTTTTCTAATATTTTATTTACCTCTTTAGCTTCTTTCTTATTTGTTTTGTGGTTTCATTTATCTAATTCTGAGAGTGCAAAGTTGAGATCTCTCACTATTATAGTTTTGTTTTCTATTTCTTCTTTCAACTCTCTTAACTTCTCCTTTAGAAAGTTAGATGCTATATCACTTGGTGCATATATGTTTAGTACTGATATTGCTTCATTGTCTATGCCACCCTTTAGCAAGATATAGTGCCCTTCGTTGTCTCTTTTAATTAGACCAATTTTTGCTTTTGCTTGGTCCGAGTTAAGTATGGCTACCCTTGCTTTTTTTGACTTCTCCTGAAGCATAGTAGCTTCTGCTCCAGCCTTTTACCTTTACTCTGTATGTATCACTCTGCTTTAAATGTATTTCCTGTAACCAGCATATGGTGGGATTCTGGCTTTTGATCCAGTCTGCTATCCACCTCAGCTTTATGGGAGAGCTCATCCCATTCATAATTATGGTTAAAATGACTAATTCTGTATTTCCTGCAATCTTATTATCCCCAGATTATGCTTTTCTTTTTCTTACCCCCCTTACCCATCTCCCCAATATTAAACTTATGGGCATCACTTGCCTCATGCAGCTCTCCCTCTTTATAGTCTCTCCTGCCCCCTTTGAATACCTTCCTATTTCTTATAACTTTCCCTTTACTCTTTTTCTTTTCCCTTTTCCTTCCCACTTTTTAATGAAGTAAGAGAAGTTTCTCTGTAAACCAATTATGTCAGCTATTTTGTCTTTGAGCCAACCCTGATGAGAATAAGATTCACACAATTCTCCTCCCCCTCTCTAAATTCCCTCAGATATTAGGTTTCCTTTGCCTCTTTGTGGGATGTAGTTTCCCTCTTTTTATCTCCCCTTTTCCCTTTTTCTGATACTATCTCCTTTCCATTTCTACTTCCTTTTTTTATATTATATCAACAAAATCAAATTACCTATGCACTCTTTATGTATGTCCATAACAGAAATACAGTTCTCAAGAGTTCTTTTTACCTTTTTTCGCTTCTCTTGAGTCCTATATTTGGAGTTCAAAATTTTGTTTAGTTCTGTTTGTTTTTTCATTAGAAACAAGTGGAATTCACCTGTTTCCTTAAATGTACATCTTCTTCCCTTGATGAAAATGCTCAGCTTAGCTGAATAGTTTATTCTTTGTTGCATTTCAAGTTCTTTTGCCTTTTGGAATATCAGATTCCAGTTCCTTTGATCCTTTAATGTGGAAGCAGCTAGATCTCGAGTGATCCTTATTATGGTTCTTTGGTATTTGAATTGTTTTTTGCTTTTTTTCTGGATGCTTGTAATATTGTTTCCTTAGGCTGGTAATTCTGAAATTTAGCCACAATATTCCTTGGGGTTTTTATTTTAGGGTCTTTTTCAGAAGGTGTTTGATGAATTCTTTCAAAGCCTATGTTACTATCTGATTCTATTACTTCTGGGCAGTTTTCTCTGATGATTTCCTATAAAATAGTTTCTAGGCTCTTTTATTCATTACAATTTTTACGAAGTCCAATAATCATCAGATTATCTCTCCTATATCTATTTTCCAGGTCTGTTGTTTTTCCAAGTAGATATTTACATTTTTCCTATTTTTTTTTTGTTTTGCTTGACTGATTCTTGATGTCTCAATGAATCATTCATTTGTTTTTGTGCAGTTCTGATTTTTAATGAGTTATTTTCTTCATTAGCTTTTTTGTTTCTTTTTGTATATGTTCAATTGAGTTTTTAAGTGAGTTGTTTTGCACTAAGGGTTTTTTTTTTCCATTTCATTATTTTTTTTAATTGAGTTATCTTCTTTTTCCAATTCACAAATCCTACTTTTTGGGGGAGTTCCTTATCTTTTCCAATGCACAAAATCTGTTTCCCTGGGAGTTCTTTACCTTTTTCCAATTCACATTTCATGAAGTTGTTTTCTTTTTCCACTTTATCAAATTTTTCTTTAAATAAATTATATGCCTTTTCCATATTCTCTTGCAGAGCTTCTCTTTCTTTTCCCCATTTTTCTTCTAGCTCTCTTTTATGATCTTTTATAATTTCTTCTAGTAGAGCCTTGTGTCATGGGGATCAGGTTGTATCCCCTTTTGGAATTTTGTCTGGAGACTGCTAATAGTCTCCTCAGGGTTGAAAACCTGCTCTCTTTCTGTATAGAAGCTATCAATGTTGGTGTACACTTGGCTTTTTTACTCATTTTTTAAAAGCCTTCAGGGTCTGCCTTCAGGACAAGGAGATTGCCAGCTTTCTCTGCAGAGCAGGGATAAATATATAGACAGCAGCTGCCTTGCAAACGGGCTGCTAAGAGTAGCTGAGTTGCAGAAGTGCTCTGGAAATAGCCCCACACTGGAAGTGTCTCTGCCCTGGAAATAGTCTCACTGGGTGGATCAGTGGCCACTCTGGGGTTAGCAGCTGAGCAGCAAAAGTTTACTGCCCAGACAGAACCCAGTTGTGTGGATCAGTGGCTGCCCTGGGAAGAGCACTGCATGGGAAGTGATTCTGCCCTGGGAAGCATGGCCACAGTGTGGAAGTTCTATTGCCCCAGGCAGACACCGCTATTCCCTCCCCTCCCCCCACAGATCAGAGGCTGTCCTAGGCAGAGCCCCCCTGTTGTGCAGAAGCGTGACTGCCCGAGCAAAAGCTTTGTGCTGCAGAATGCAGCTGCATAGCTGTGCTATAGTCCGTGCTAAGTCATGTCTGGTGCTGTGTGGGTGCAGCCAGATCCTGTTAGATTCTGGCAGTTTTTTGGAGTACACTCTACCTTTGGCTTTAACTTCTCTGCTGATCTATTGCTTTGCATCTAAAACAGAGCAGCCAACCTGTGATAGAGTCCTCCCTGCAAAATCTCCACCCATGGAAACTGCCCCCACCCTATTCCACTCAGTATGCTAGCTTCTTTCTCTACCTCGCTACCTGAGCTGGCCTGCTCCTGCCAATCAGGACAAACCTTTTCTGACGATCTTCCTGATTATCACTGCCTGGTAAATTGTTGTAATTACAATATTCATGGATTTTACTAGTGAAGGACTATTTTTGAGGCTAAATTTGGTAATTAGTAGTGAGGGTATGACAGGAGCTTAGAATGTCATGTGTGTCTTCTCCACCTTCTTGGCCTCGCCCCTGGGCACTGTCTTCTTGCTTCCAAACATAGGCTTCTATCTTCCAAACAATGCTTTCTCTCTTTTCAGACTGTAAACCATTCTATGAATGTCAGTTGTTATTTTTGCCCTAATTTCTCTCTTTAAGGAGAATCTATGAGTCAATCTTTCATTTATTTGGCTTTTTTCCCCCCTTCTGTTTCCATTTACCACAAGAATGGCAATATGAATGTGATTTAGTTTCTCTTCAGTAGTATGAACATAAATGCTATAAGACAAAGATCTCATATCTAGAATATTAATTATGTTATTTATAGCATCTGCTTTTTAGATTTTCTATCCCCTTCCAAGTCCCTCTGTCATCATTGTGTAATTGAGGAAAGGGGGAAAACAAAAGTGCTTTTTTCCCCCATCAGTCACTAGAAAACCAAAATCTATCAGTTGTTGATTTGTCCTTTTATTAATAACTTTTAAGAATGTAGTAAAATTTTTGCTCACAAAGGGGACAAAATCTGTACCTGGGTGTATGCTCAAAGTCTTTCAAACTCTATAGAAAATATCAGAGTTTATACTCTGCTGTCAAAGCCTTTTAAGAAGCAAGGTCAATTCATGTGCTTATGGTGAAGATTGTCTGGGGAGCATTATCCAGTCAACACACACACAGACACACAGACACATACTCACAAATAAATATGCATATGTAATGTTCAGGCTAGCTTTCTGTCATAGTCTGACCCAATTTCAGTCTTAAGTCAGTGTCCCTCAGCAGTCTGAACCAGTCTCTCCCCACAGTCTGAATCTGACTTCCTCCTGATTGCCCTGTCCCCAGTTCTTATATACCCTATACAATTACATCATTTTGTTATACTGAGTATATACCAATCAGAGTGATTATATCATTATATCAAACTAGATTGTTATATCATTATATACTAGAGATATGTGAACTAGAGAACCATTATCTCATCAATTCCACTGTTAACACCTTGTTTCAAGTTTTCTTGTTTCAAGTATACTTGACTTTTACATGCATATATAATTACATAGTAACTTTAAATCACATAGATATAAATTTAAAAGATTAACCTTTTAAAGTACTGAAAATTATTTTTGAAATTTAACTACCTTCTTATAGTTTTACTTTTAGGCAGTAGCTTAGAGGTTTTGGCAAACTTCCTTTATGCACTTTGTGACTTGGTCATCACAAAATTCAAAGTGATGATTTATCAAAATTGATTTTGAAAGAGGCAAAGACAGAGGAGAGTTGAGAGAGAAAAGGGAAGGGAGAAAGAAAAAAAGGAAAGGAGAGAGAAAAAAATTGGAAGGAATGGATGAGCCATTGTTTTATTTTATTTTAGGAGTTACATTTTTTTTCTTTTTGAGGAGTTATATTTCCCCTTTAATAGCAGAAAACTCATTATTCACAAAGAAGATGAATATTTCAAGTGAGACAGCAGACAAAAAATATTTCACCCAGTTCGAAATATATAATAGTTTAAAATTACTTTTGATGTTCACTTTTGTAGAATTCAAAGTGAAAACTGCTTTGTGATCCACAGCTATACATGTCAATGGAGTGGCTCAGATTTTGATCTTGGAATATTACCTCAATGTTTAAAAAAAAGAAAAAAAAGTCCTGGAAATTGTTCTACTTTAAAATAAGCTCATATGTAATTAATTTCCACATGATTTTTGAATTTCAGAGGAGTAATTTGATTATGATCTTTGGTATAGGACTAATAAATTATGCTTTAATAGATCTACTAACAAGGCAAGCCACTAGAGGAAATGGAGCCACATTAGAAGTTAGAGATATCCATATTTTCTACTACTAATAAAGCTCAAAATTTTTAATCAAAAGAAGGCAGAAAGGGAAAGAGGAAAAAAGTTAAAGAGGGAGTAGTGAAAAAGAAGGAGGAAAAGAAGAAAGGAAAGAAGGGAAGGGAGGAGAAAAAGAAGGAAGGGAGAGAGAAAGAAAGAAAAGAAGGAAAAAGGAAGGAAAGGAGTGAGGGAGAAAGGAAGAATGGAAAGAAGGAAAGAAGGAAGAGCGGAAGGAGGAAAAAAGGGAGGAAGGAAGGAAATGAATATTTATTATGATTATCTATAACAAATTCCTGATTGTTAGGTGACACAGGAGATAGAATTAGGTCTGCTGTCAGGAAAAACTGAGTTCAAATGAATCATGAGATATGTACTAGCTGTGAGATCCTGCCTAAGAGTTTCCCCAAGTTTACTTATAAAGTGGGGATAACATTAGCACTTACTTCCAAGAATTGTTTTGCAGACCAAATGAGGTAAAAATTTAAAAACACAACACAATGTTGGGAACGTGTTTATTCCTGCCCTCTTTCCACTCAATCCAGAACTACACAAAAATATATACATACATACATAATAGACAGACAAATAGATGAATAGATAAATACAAACTGCCAGAACTCCACATAAACACAGACTGTAGATAACCTATTCTAGAATATGTGTAAGTCATAATGCAAAACAGTCTGAAATGAATGTAGAAAAGAGGGAACCCCAAAACACAGAGAATAGGAAGAGGGAAACCTTGAATAGAGCCCAGCACAAAAACATAAAGAAATCATTAGTGACAGGACAGTCCTGTAATCTTGATCACAGTGGAAGAAAAATGAAAATCTAACATACTAGAATCCTGGTCCTAAAACATAGTAAAAGATAAAGCCAAATAATGCCTTAAAAATAGGTTCTAATCATAGTTGCCATATTCAAGATCAAGCACAGTGAACCCATGTCTTCCAGGAGTTGTTGGTTGTTGTCCTTTGTTTTTGAGGAGGACCAAAATGACATCACTATGTTGGAACCAAATTACAGTGTGTCAGCTCTGGCCAATCAGACAAACTCAAGCTCAAAATGCTCTGCCACAGGTTGGGCACAAATATTCCAAATAAAATTTGGGGTAGATTTCTCTAATTTTGTGCATCTTCTGAGCTACATCAGTTCTGTTTTATTCATAGAGCATAATATCATCTCTGATGAGGGCATCCTGTGCTGGGCAGTCCTATTCTCCTATGTCCTGCAATCAATTCTAAAAAAATTTAAGAAAGACCTTGAGAATGTCCTTTTATTGCTTTTTCTGACCACATGAGCACTTGTCCTGTGTAAGCTCTCCATAAAATTGTCTTTTTGATAAATGTACATTTGGCATATAAACAATATGGCCAACCCAAAGAAGTCGCATTCTCTGCAGTAGAGTTTGAATGATTGGCAGTTTAGTTCAAGAAAGAATCCTAGTGTATGTTATCTTATCCTGCCAAGTGATATTCAGAATTTCCTAAGACAATCCAAACAGACAAGATTCCATTTTCTAGCATGGTATTGATATATTAGGTAGGTTTCACAGGCATATAACAAAGAGGTCAGAACAATAGTTCTGTAGACTTTCAGGCTAAGTAGTTAGTCTAAGACCTCTGCTCTCCCACATTTTCCTTTGAACCTCCCAGACACTGAGTTAGCTCTGACAATGTGTGTGTGTCAACTTTATTACCAATGTTGATATATCTGGAAAATATGCAGCTAACTAAATGAATTCATCCACAGCACTCAAAGCTTTTCCATTTGCTGTAACTGATAGTTCCATGTATGGATGATGTTGCATAGAAGTTAGTTTGACCTAAGCATAGAATCCTAGGTTTAGGATAAAATTGGTGCTATGATTAGAACAAAGACATGTCAAATATTATAAAAAAATAACTTAGGCTTTTGGGGGCAAAGCCAAGATGATGGAGAGGACACATGCATCTAAACTCTTCCTTGCCCTCAGACTACTTCATTAATGAAACAGCCTCGTAATTACTGCTTGACAGAAAACAAAACAAAACAAAACAAAACAAAACAAAACAAAAAAACAAATACTGGGAGTACAACATATTACCCACAGAAGATATCCTCAAAATTCTCCAGAAAGGGACTGTTTTTGCTCGTGGATGGGGACAATTAAACCAGGGACAGAGCTTAGGCAGGCAGTGAGAGCACAGAAGGCAGGTAACTCTGAACACACCAGAGTAGGGCAGAGTGTGGTCTCAGGTGTTGGAAAATTTGTGGGGAGAACTTTACGACAGTGTGAGCTACTTTGCTCTGGCAGTAAACCAGTAGATCATCAGAGAAGCTATAAACACAGGTGTAAAGACTATAACCCAGAAACACTACAGTCTCTTGGGCCCCCAGAATGACTTAGGAAGCTTTCAGAGCACAACTGCTCTACAGATGCAGTGCAGCTATTGCTGTCCCATTGCTGCTTCACTGATACTTCCTGTTGTCTGTAGAGGAAGCTTGGTAATACCATACTGCCCAAAAAGCAGACTGCGGTTGTTTTTTTGTTTGTTTGTTTGTTTTGTTTTGTTTTCTTTATTTCTTTTTTGTCACAAGGAATAAAAAGTTAAAGTGAACTCTAACTATAGATAACTTCTATACTGATAGAGAGCAGACTTCAAACACTGAGGAGACTAAAAACAGATTGTCTCTAGATGAAACCCCAAAGGGGGATATGTTCTGGTTCCCACCATGTAAGACTCTCATAGAAGAAATTTAAAAGGCTCTTACAAGAGAGCTAGAAGAAAAATGGGGAAAGAAAAGGGAAGCTTGGCAAGAGTGTCTGAATAAGTCATTCTACTTATTAAAAGATACAGTGCACAAAGAAATCAACTCCCTGAAAAACATAATTAGTGAATTAGAAAAAGAAAATAGGTCTCTAAAAATAAAATTGGTAAAATGGACAAAAAATTCCATACAACAAAACAACTCATTTAAAAATTTAATTTGGGACTTCCGGCCAAGATGGCAGCTAGGAGGAACACAGCTGTGTAAGCTCCGCATTTTCTCTCAGAATCCATCTCATTACAAGCCTCTGAATTAATGCCTGACTGAAAAAAACCCACATACAGTTACCAAGAGAAGACATCCTTGAGATTCACCAGGAAAGGTCTGTTTTTGCTCGAGGGTGGGATGGTTTTACATCGGGCACAGGCTGAGGGCAGGCAGCAGCAGCAATAGCTCGGCAGGCAGCTCACAGCTGAGCAGACCAGAGGGGGTTGGGGTGTGATCTCAGCCATCTCTGGGGGGAGAGCTTCACCAAAGGATTGGATAATTTGCTCTGGCAGCAAGTCAGTAGCCCAGCAGGGATGCTAAAATCACCGGGGGTGAAGAATACAACCCCAAACAGCTGGAGTTCCTTGAGACCGGCCACCCCTCCCCCACAGCGTCTTAGCACGCTCTCAGTATCTCAGAGCACAGGCACAGCACAGTCCTGCTAGCGCCTCGCTACTGCCCCCTCAGTCTGTAGAGGAAGCTCCGTATCGCCACTCAGCCCCTCCCCCAAAAAAGCAGATTCCATTTGTGGTTTTTTTCCTTTTTTTTTCTTTGCTAGTTTGTCTCTGATTCTTTTCTGACAAAATGAGCAAAAAGTTAAAAAGGACTTTAACAATTAACAGCTTTTATACAGACAGAGAACAGACTCTAAACCCTGAGGAGACTAAAAACAGATTATCTTCAGGTGAATCCCCACAGGAGGAGATCATCTGTTCCTCAGCACAGATGAATCTCATAGAAGAAATTAAAAAGGCTCTCACAAGAGAGCTAGAAGAAAAATGGGAAAAGGAGAGGAGGCTTGGCAAGAGAGTCTGAGAGAGTCATCCCACCTCACTTAAAGACAGAATGGATAAAGAAATAAAATCCTTGAAAAATAGGATTAGTGAACTGGAAACAGAAAATAGCTCACTAAAGAATAAAATGGGCAAAATGGAAAACATTCCATAGAACAAATTGGACAATTAGAAAAGATATAAAAAAGGAGTGAAGAAAACACTTCATTGAAAATAAGAATAGAACAAATGGAATTGAATGACCTGAGGAGACAAGAAGAACTCAGTCAAGCAAGACCAAAAACCAAACAATGGAGAAAATGTGAAATATCTTCTGGGGAAAACAACAGACTTGGAAAACAGGTCTAGGAGAGACAATCTGAGAATCATTGGACTCCCAGAAAAATACGATGAAAAAAAGAGCCTGGACACTATTTTCCATGAAATTATCAAAGAGAACTGCCCAGAAGTCATAGAAACAGAGGGCAAATAGACATTGAAAGGATTCACCTATCACCCACTGAAAGGGATCCTAAAATCAAAACACCAAGAAAATATAGTGGCCAAATGCCAGAACCCCAAACAAAGGAAAAATACTCCAAGCAGCTAGAAAACCCAATTCAAATATAGAGGAGCCACAATAAGGATCACCCAAGATCTAGCAGCATCCACATTAAAAGACTCGAAGGGCCTGGAATATGATATTCCTGAAAGGCTAAGGAACCTAGTATGCAACCAAAAATAACTTACTCCAGCCAGAATGAGCATCTTTTTCCAGGGAAGAAGATGGTCATTCAACGAAATAAGTGAATTTTACCTATTTTTGGTGAAAAAACCAGAACTTAACAAGAAGTTTGATCTGCAAATATAGAACTCAAGAAAAACCTAAAAAGGTAAAAAGAAATCTTGGGAACTATATTTATGCTGTAAAGATGTATAAAAATACATGTATACCTTGTTCTAGAAATTAGAGGTGGAAAGGACATTGAATCAGAAAAAGGGTAAAGTGGGGTACTATATCTCACAAAGAGGCAAAGGAAATCTATTATATCTGAGAGAAAGAATGGAGGGGATGAATATAGTGGGTATTTTACTGCCATAAGAATTGACTTTAAGAGAAAAATCTTAGACATATTCAATATATGGTGAAACTTCTCCCATCTCATTGAAAAGTGAGAAGGGAAAAGTGAAAAGGGAAGGAATAAGCTAAGCAGAAGGGAATACAGAAACTGAGAGGGAAAAGGAGTAAGATGGGGGAGGAACCCCTAAGGTGGGGAGGAGGGATACTAAAAGGGAGGGCTGTGAGAAGCAAGTGGTGCCCACAAGTTTAATACTGGGAAGGGGGGTAAGGGAGAAAGAAGGGAGAAAAGCATAAATAGGGGTTAACAAGATAGCAAATAATACAGAATTGGTAATTTTAACCATATATGTGAACGGGGTAAACTCCCCCATAAAGAGGAGGCGATTAGCAGAATGGATTAAAAGCCAGAGTCCTACAATATGTTGTTTACAGGAAACACACCTGAAGCAGGGAGATACATGCAGAATAAAGGTAAAAGGATGGAGCAAAATCTACTATGCTCTAGGTGAAGTCAAAAATCAGGGGTAGCTATCCTGATCTCAGATCAAGCAAAAACAAAATTGATCTAATTAAAAGAGATAATGGAAGGACACTGTATCTTGCCAAAGGGAGCATAAAATAATGAAGCAATATCAATATTAAACATATATGCACCAAGTGGTGTAGCATCTAAATTCTTAAAGAGAAATTAAGAGAGCTGCAAGAAGAAATAGATAGCAAAACTATAATAGTGGGAGATCTCAACCTTGCACTCTCAGAATTAGATAAATCAAATCACAAAATAAATAAGAAAGAAGTCAAAGAGATAAATAGAATACTAGAAAAGTTAGATATGATAGACCTATGGAGAAAACAAAATGGAGACAGAAAGGAGTACACTTTCTTTTCAGCAGTTCATGGAACCTATACAAAAATAGACCATATATTAGGACATAAAAACCTCAAACTCAAATGCAGAAGGCAGAAATAGTAAATGCATCCTTTTCAGACCACAATGCAAATGAAAATTACATTCAACAAAAGCCAGGGAAAGTAGACCAAAAAATAATTGGAAACTAAATAATCTTCATACTAGAAGAATGATTGGGTGAAACAGCAAATCATAGACATAATTAATAACTTCACCCAAGAAAATGACAATAATGAGACATCATATCAAAATGTGTGGGATGCAACCAAAGCGGTAATAAGGGGAAATTTCACATCTCTAGAGGCTTACTTGCATAAAGTAGAGAAAGAGAAGGTCAATGAATTGGGCTTACAACTAAAAATGCTAGAAAAGGAACAAATTTTTAACCCCCAGTCAAACATTAAACTTGAAATTCTAAAAATAAAAGGAGAGATCAATAAAATTGAAAGTAAAAAAAAACTATTGAATTAATTAATAAACTAAAAGTTGGTTCTATGAAAACCAACAAAATAGACAAACCCTTAGTAAATCTGATTTAAAAAGGAAAGAGGAAAATCAAATTGTTAGTCTTAAAATGAAAGGAGAACTCGCCACTAATGAAGAGGAAATTAGAGCAATAATTAGGAATTACTTTGCCCAACTTTATGGCAATAAATCTGACAACTTAAATGAAATGGAAGAATACCTTCAAAATATAGCTTTGCCCAGATTAACAGAGGAAGAAGTAAATATACTAAACAGTCCCATCCTAGAAAAGAAATAGAACAAGCTATTAACCAACTCCCTAAGAAAAAATCCCTAGGACCAGATGGATTTCATATCAATTCTACCAAACATTTGAAAGAACAATTAACCCTAATGCTATATAAAACTATTTGAAAAATAGGGACTGAAGGAGTCCTACCAAACTCCTTTTACGACACAGACATGGTATTGATACCTAAACCAGGTAGGCTGAAAACAGAGAAAGAAAATTATAGACCAATCTCTCTAATGAACATTGATGCTAAAATCTTAAATAAAATATTAGCAAAAAGATTACAGAAAATCATCCACAGGATAATACACTATGATCAAGTAGGATTTATACCAGGAATGCAGGGCTGGTTCAATATTAGGAAAACTATTAGCATAATTGACTATATCAATAAGCAAACTAACAAAAACCATATGATCATCTCTAATGGATGCAGAAAAGCATTTGATAAAATCCAACATCCATTCCTAATAAAAACACTTGAGAGTATAGGAATAAATGGACTTTTTCTTAAAAATAGTAGACATATATTTAAAACCATCAGTAAGCATCATATGCAATGGGGAAAAACTGGAATCTTTCCCAGTAAAATCTGGAGTGAAGCAAGGTTCCCACTGTCACCATTACTATTCAATATTGTATTAGAAACACTAGCCTCGGCAATAAGAGTCAAGAAAGAGATTAAAGGAATCAGAATAGGCAGTGAGGAAACCAAACTATCACTCTTTGCAGATGATATGATGGTATACTTAGAGAACCCTAGAGATCCTACGAAAAGCTATTAGAAATAATCCATAACTTTAGCAAAGTTGCAGGTATATAAATAAACCCCATAAATCCTCAGCATTTTTATACATCACCAACAAAATCCAACAGCAAGAGATACAAAGAGAAATTCCATCAGAATAACTGTCGACAGCATAAAATATTTGGGAATCTATCTACGAAAGGAAAGTCAGGAATTATATGAGCTAAATTACAAAAAACTTTCCACACAAATAAAGTCACTTAAACAATTGGAAAAATATCAAGTGCTCCTGGATAGGTCGAGCAAATATAATAAAGATGACAATACTACCTAAACTAATCTATTTATTTAGTGCTATACCAATCAGACTTCCAAGAAAATATTTCAATGATTTAGAAAAAACAACATAAAATCTATATGGAATAATAAAAGGTCAAGAATCTAAAAGAAGTAATGAAAAAATCAAATGAAGGTGGCCTAAGCTGTACCTGACCTAAAACTATATCATAAAGCAGCAGTCACCTAAACCATTTGGTATTGGCTAAGAAATAGATTAGTTGATCAGTGGAACAGGTTAGGTTCACAAGACAGAATAGTCAACTTTAGCAATTTAGTTTTGACAAACCCAAAGATCCCTACTTTGGGATAAGAATTCTATTATTTGACAAAAACTGCTGATAATCTAGGAAAAGTATGGCTAGAATTAGGCATGGACCCACACTTAACACCGTATACCAAGATAAGCTCAAAATGGGTCCATGATTTAGACATAAAGAACGAGATTATAAACAAATTGGAGGAAAATAGGATAGTTTAGCTCTCAGACTTGTGGAAGAGGAAGAAATTTGTGACTAAAGATGAAGTAGAGACCTTTATTGATCACAAAATAGAAAATTTTGATTACATCAAATTAAAAAGCTTCTGTGCAAACAAAACAAGATTAGAAGGGAAGCAACAAAATGGGAAAACACTCTCACAGTTAAAGGTCTGATAAAGCCTCATTCCAAAATATATAGAGAGCTGACTCTAATTTATAAGACAAGCCATTCTCCAATTGATAAATGGTCAAAGGATATGAACAGACAATTTTCAGATGATGAATGAAATCATTACCACTCATATGAAAGAGTGTTCCAAATCATTATTAATCAGAGAAATGCAAATTAAGACAACTCTGAGACACACACACACCGCTGGATTGGCTAAGATGACAGGAAAAAATAATGATGAGTGTTGTAGGGGATGTGGGAAAACTGGGACACTGATACACTGTTGGTGGAGCTGTGAACGAATCCAACCATTCTGGAGAGCAATCTGGAATTATGCCCCAAAAGTTATCAAACTGTGCATACCCTTTGACCCAGCAGTGCTACTACTGGGCTTATGATACCTCAAAGAGATACTAAAGAAGGAAAGGGACCTGTATGTGCCAAAATGTTTGTGGCAGCCCTGTTTGTAGTGGCTAGAAACTGGAAAATGAATGGATGCCCATCAATGGGAGAATAGTTGGGCAAATTGTGGTATATGAATGTTATGGAATATTATTGTTCTGTAAGAAATGACGAGCAAGATGAATACAGAGAAGCTTGGAGAGAATTACATGAACTGATGCTAAGTGAAATGAACAGAACCAAGAGGTCATTATATACGTCACAACGATACGTAATGAAGATGTAATCTGATGAAGCGGATTTCTTTGACAAAGAGATCTAATCTAGTTTAATTGATCAATGATGGACAGAAGCTAGCTACACCCAAAGAAAAAACACTGGGAAATGAAATAAACTGTTTGCATTCTTTTGTTTTTCTTCCCAAGGTTATTTCTACCCTCTGAATCCAGTTCTCCCAGTCAACAAGAAAACTGTTTGGATTTGCATACATACATTGTATCTAGGATATACTAGGAACATATTCAACCATATATAGGACTGCTTGCCATCTAGGGAGGGGTGGAGGTGTGGAGAAAATTGAACAGAAGTGAGTGCAAGGGATAATGTTGTAAAAAAAAATTATCCTGGCATGGATTATGTCAATAAAAAGTTACTATAATAAAAAAAAAAAGAAAAAAAAGAAAAATTTAATTGGACAATTACAAAAAAAAATTTTAAATGAAGGAAATAATTCATTAAAAATAAGAATTGAACAAATGGAAATGAATGACTAGAGGAGACACCAAGAATCAATTAAGCAAAACAAACCAAAAAAAAATTGAAAAAAATGTTAAATACCTACTTGAGAAAACAACAGACTTGGAAAATAAATCTAGGAATAATAATCTGAGGATTATTGGACTTCCTGAAAATTATGATGAAAAAAAGAGCCTAGATACCTTTTTTCAGGAAATCATGAAAGAAAACTGCTTAGAAAGAAAACTGTATAGAAACAGAGGGTAACATAGACATTGAAAGAATTCATCAATCACCTACTTAGAGAAATCCCAAAATTAAAACTCCAAGAAATATTGTGGCTAAATTCCAGAATTATAAGACCAAGGAAAAAATACTATAAGCAATTAGAGAAAAACAATTCAAATACAGAGGAGCCACAATAAGGATCGGTCAGGATCTAGCAGCATCCATATTGAAGGATTGAAGGGCCTGGAATCTGATATTCCAAAAGTCTAAGAAGCTTGGTATGTGGCCAAGGATAATTTACCCAGCCAAAATGAGCATTTTTTTTTCTAGAAAAGAAGATGAATATTCAGTGAAATAGGTGAGTTCCATCTATTTCTGATGAAAAAACAGAACTAAACAAAAAAGTTTGATATCCAAATATAGGAATAAAGAGAAATATAAAAAGGTAAAAAGAAATCTTGGGAACTATGTTTCTGTTATAAGTATACATAAAGAATATATGTATAATTTGGTTTTACAGTTATAATGTAAAAAAGAAGGTAGAGGTGGAAAGGAAATTATATCAGAAAAAGAAAAAGGGTAAAGTGGGGGTACTACATATCACAAAGAGGCAAAGAAGACCTATTGTATCTGAGGGAAAGAAGGGAGAGGGATGAATATAGAGTGTATCTTACTCTCATCACAATTGGGTTAAAAAGAAAAGTATTAGACATTTCTGATTTACAGAGAAACTTCTCCCATCTCATTGAAAAGTGGGAGGGGAAAAGTAAAAAGAGAAGGAATAGGCTAAATAGAAAGGAATACAGAAATTTTAAGGAAAAGGTATAAGAAAAGGGGAGAAACTCTATGGTAGAGGGAGGAATTCTAAAGAGGGAGGGCTGTATGAGGCAAGGTGTGCTCACAAGTTTATACTGGGGAGAGGGGTAAAAAGGAAGGAAAGGAGAAAAGCATAAGCTGAGTTTAACAAGATGGCAGGAAATACAGAATTAGTAATTTTAACCATAAATATGAATAGGGTAAACTTCCTTATAAAGCAATGGCAGATAGCAGACTGGATTAAAAGCCAAAACCCTACAATATTTTGTTTACATGAAACACACTTGAAGAAGGGTGATACATACTGAGTAAAGGCAAAAGGCTGGAGCAGAATCTACTATGCTTCAGGAGAAGTCAAAAAAGCATGGGTAAACATCCTGATCTCAGATCAAGCAAAAGCAAAAGTTGATCTAATTACAAGAGATAAGGAAGGGCACTATATCTTGCTAAAGGGTAGCATAGATAATGAAGTAATATCAATATTAAACATATATGCACCGAGTGGTGTAGCATCTAAATTCTTAAAAGAGAAATTAAGAGCTGCAAGAAGAAATAGATAGCAAAATTATAATAGTGGGAGATCTCAACCTTGCACTTTCAGAATTAGATAAATCAAATCACAAAATAAATAAGAGAGAAGTCAAAGAAGTAAATAGAACACTAAAAAAGTTAGGTATGTTAGATCTTTGGAGAAAACTAAATGGAAACAGAAAGAAGTATACTTTCTTTTCAGCAGTTCATGGAACCTATACAAAAATTGACCAAATATTAGGACATAAAGACCTCAAATTAGGATGCAGAAAGGCAAAAATAGCAAATGTATCCATTTCAGATCATGATGCAATAAAAATTACATTCAATGAAAAGCCAGGCGAACATAAACCAAAAACTAATTGGAAACTAAATAATCTCAAGTTAAAGAATGATTGGGTGAAACAGCAAATCATAGACACAATTGATAATTTCACCCAAGAGAATGACAATAATGAGACAATATAACAAAATATGTGGGATGTAGCCAAAGCGGTAATAAGGGGAGATTTTATACCTTTAAAGGCCTACTTGCATAAAATAGAGAAAAAGAAGGTCAATGAATTGGGCCTGCAACTAAAAAAGCTAGAAAAGGAGCAAATTAAAAACCCCCAAACACTAAACTTGAAATTCTAAAAATGAAAAGATTACTAAAATTGAAAGAAAAAAAACTATTGAATTAATGAATAAAACTAAGAGTTTATTAAAACTAAGAAAAAAGCAAACAAATAGACAAACCCTTGGTAAATTTGATTATAAAAAGGAAAGAAGAAAATTAAATTGTTAGTCTTAAAAATGAAAAGGGAGAACTTTCCTCTAATGAAAAGGAAATTAGAGAAATAATAAGGAGTTACTTTGCCCAACTTTATGCCAATAAATTTGATACCTTAAATGAAATGGATGAAACCTTCAAAAATATAGGTTGCCCAGATTAATAGAGGAAGAAGTAAATTAGTTAAACAGTCTCATTTTAGAAAAAGAAATAGAATAAGCTATTAATCAATTCCCTAAGAAAAAATTCCCCAGGACCAGATGGATTTACATGTGAATTCTACCAAACATTTAAAGAATAATTAACTCCAATACTATATAAACTATGTGACAAAATAGGGATTGAGGGAGTCCTACCAAAATTTTTTTATGACACAAACATGGTACTGATACCTAAACCAGGTAGACCAATCTCCCTAATGAATATTAATGCTAAAATCTTAAATAAAATATTAGCAAAAAGATTCTAGAAAATCATCCCCAGGATCACACACCATGACCAAGTATGATTTATACCAGGAATGCAAGGTAGTTCAATATTATGAAAATTATTAGTATGGTTGACTATATCAATAACCAAATTAAAAATAACCATATGATCATCTCAATAGATGCAGAAAAAGCATTTGATAAAATCCAACATCCATTCTTACTAAAAATACTTGAGAGTATAAGAATAAATGGACTCTTGCTTAAAATAGTCAGGAGCATACATTTAAAATCATCATTAAACATCATGTGCAATGTGGATAAACTAGGGCCATTCCCAATAAGATAAGGAGTGAAATAAGATTGCCCACTATAACCATACTATTCAATATTGTACTAGAAATCCTAGCTTCGGCAATAAAAGTTAAGAAAGAGATTAAAGGAATTAGAGTAGCTAATGAGGAAACCAATTTATCACTCTTTGCAGATGATATGACGGTATACTTAGAGAACCCCAGAGATTCTACTAAAAAGCTATTAGAAATAATCCACAACTTTAGCAAACTTGCAGAATACAAAATAAATCTCCACAAATCCTCAGAATTTTTATACATCAGCAACAATATCCAACAGCAAGAGATACAAAGAGAAATTCCATTTAAAAATAACTGTTGATATTATAAGCTATTCCTTGCCAAAGGAAAGTCAGGAACTATATGAGCAAAACTACAAAATGATTTCTACACAAATAAAGTCAGATCTAAACAATTAGAAAAATGTTAAGTGCTCTTGGATAAGCCAAGCAAATATAATAAAGATGACAATACTACCTAAACTAATCTATTTATTAAGTGTTATACAATCAGATTCCCAAGAAACTATTTTAATGACCTAGAAAAAAATAACACCAAAATTCATGTGGAAGAACAAAAGGTCGAGAATTTCAAGGGAACCAATGAAAAAAAATAATTATAATGAAGGTGGCCTAGTTGTACTTGATCTAAAACTATATCACAGAGCAGCAGTCACCAAAACCATTTGATATTGGCTAAGAAATAGAATAGTTGATCAATGGAATAGGTTAGGTTCACAAGACAAAATAGTTAATAACTACAGAAATTTAGCATTTGAGAAACCCAAAGATCTCAACCTTGAGGACAAGAATTCACGATTTGACAAAAACTTCTGGGAAAATGGAAATTAGTATATCAGAAACTAGGCATGGACTCATACTTAACACTGTACACCAAGATAAGATCAAAATGGGTTCATTCTTTAGGCATAAACAATGAGATTATAAATAAATTAGAAGAACATAGAATAGTTTACCTTTCAGACTTGTGGAGGAGGAAGGAAATTGTGGAGGAGGAAGTTCCAAAGAAGAACTAGAAATCATTATTGATCACCAAATAGAAAATTTTGATTATATCAAATTAAAAATCTTTTGTACAAACAAAACTAATGCAAACAAGATTAGAAGGAAAGCAATAAACTGGAAAAACATTTTTACAGTTAAAAGTGCTAATGAAGGTCTCATTTCCAAAATATATAGAGAATTGACTAATTTAAAAGAAATCAAGCCATTCTCTATTTGATACATGGTCAAAGGACATGAACAGACAATTTTCAGATGATACAATTGAAACTATTTCTACTCATGTGAAAGAGTGTTCCAAAACACTATTGATCAGAGAAATGCAAATTAAGACAACTCTGAGATACCACTACACACCTGTTATTTGAAGAATTGCTGGGTAAATTGTGGTATATGAATGTTATGTAATATCACTGTTCTGTTAGCAATGACCAGAAGAATAAATACAGAAAGGCTTGGAGAGATTTACATGAACTGATGCTGAGTGAGATGAGCAAAACCAGGAGATCATTAAACAATTTAACAACACTATATGATGATATATTCTGATGGAAGTAGATATCTTCAACAAAGAGAAGATCCAATTCAGTTCCAATGGATCAATAATGGACACAACCAGCTACACCCACAGAAAGAGCACTGGGAAATGAATGTGGATTACTTGCATTTTTGTTTTTCTTCCCAGGTTATTTTTACCTATCTGAATCCAATTTTTATTGTGCAACAAGAGAACTGTATGGATGTGTATACATATATTGTATTTAAGATATCATTTAACGTGTTTAACATGTATGAAACTGCCTGTCATCTAGGGGAGAGGGTGGAGGGAGGGAAGGGTAAAGTTCCAGTAGAAGTGATTGCAAGAGATAATGGTGAAAAATTACCTAGGCATATGTTCTGTCAATAAAAAACTATAATTAAAAAAAAGAAAGAACGTAAAAGGGTGTCCAAGTTGGAGGGGATGGTGTAGGTGATAAATCTAAAAGAATATATCTTAACTAGACATTCAAGCACAACTCAGAGGGGAAAAAATATTCTGGTTACAAGGATTATAAAAGTTCCTGAACAAAAAGAAATAAACAATGCAAAATGGAGTAGCTAATAGAGAATTAATACCTTAGAATATATGCTAAGAAAACTTACCCAAAGATGGAATTTCCTTAATATCAGGATAAAACAAGTGGAAAGGCTGGAAAAAGAAAATGAATGAGAAAAAGAAGACATAATTATTCAATTGCTGTCTTGCCCTATTTTTTCAACAAGAAAATAATATGATCTTGAAAGTCTGATAGAACTCACTTGTAAATTCATCTGGTCCTGGAGATTTTTCTTAGGAAATTCATTTATGGTTTGCTCAATTTCTTTTACTAAAAGAAAGTTATTTGAATACTTTATTTTCTTCTCTGTTGATCTGTAAATAAATATTTGCCCATTTCACTTAGATTGTCATCTTTATTAACATACAATTGGGCAAAAAAGCTGCTAATTATTGGCTTAATTTCCTCTTCATAGAGCTAGATTCACCCTTTTCATTTATTTTGCTGTACAAAAAGAATCAGACTTTGAAATAATGTACAATTGACCTGTGAAGGAAACAAAAAACCATTGTATTTAATTGAGAGACATATTTTGTCTAGCTTTTTTAATTGCATGCTCAATGCATTTGTTTCCTCTTTAATTTTATTAATATGAGTATCTAGAGATATAAAATTTCCCCTAAGGACTGCCTTGATTGAATCCAATAAGTTTTAGTACATTCTCCCATTATTGTCATTCTCTTGAATGAAATTATTGTTTCTGTGAATTGCTGTTTGATGCATCCACTCATCCCCCTTCATTTTCCCAAGTTCTATTCTACTCTACTTTATTCTAAGTTACCCTTCTTAACAACGCTTATTGTCTCTTAAAGTTCCTTCCATATATGATGCATCTAAAATAGTTTTAATATGCTCTGGACATAATCAGTAAATTTAAGTAGCTCCACCCTACCCCACAGTTTCAGGAATACAAGTATGACCCCTTTGTCCATATCTGTTGAGTCTGACATATGTCTGACTAACCTATTTTCTCCCTTTAGATTTATAAAGGAATATCTAAGGAGAAGGTTTGAGACACTTATAGTGCATATGGGAATTCTATGTAGTGGTTCATAGTCATCTCCCAGAGTTCTTTCTCTGGGTGTAGCTGGTTTAGTTCATTACTGCTCCATTGGAACTGATTTGATTCATCTCATTGCTGAAGATGGCCAGGTCCATCAGAATTGATCATCATATAGTTTTGTTGTTGAAGTATATAATGATCTCCTAGCCCTGCTCGTTTCACTCAGCATCAATTCGTATAAGTCTCTCCAGGTCTTTCTGAAATCATCCTCCTGGTCATTTCTTATAGACCAATAATATTCCATAAAATTCATATACCATAAATTATTCTGCCGTTCTCCAAGTGAAGGGCATTCACTCAGTTTCCAGTTTCTGGACATTACAAAGAGGGCTGCCACAAACATTCTTGTACATACAAGTCCCTTTCCCTTCTTTAAAATCTCTTTGGGATATAAGCCCAGTAGTAACATTGCTGGATCAAAGGGTCTGCACAATTTGATAACTTTTTGAGCATAGTTCCAAATTGCGCTCCAGAATGGCTGGATGTATTCACAATTCCACCAACAATGTATCAATGTCCCAGTTTTCCCACATCCCCTCCAACATTTTGCATTATCTTTCCCCATCATTCTAGCCAATCTGACAGATGTGTAGTAGTATCTTAGAGTTGTCTTAATTTGCATTTCTCTGATTAATAATGACTTGGAGCATCTTTTCATTTGGCTAGAAATAGTTTCAATTTCTTTGTCTGAGAATTGTCTGTTCATATCCTTTGACCATTTATCAATTGGAGAATGGCTTGATTTCTTATAAATTAAAGTCATTTCTCTATATATTTTGGAAGTGAGGCCTTTATCAGAAATAAAAAAAAAAAAAAAGATTTTGACTACACTACAGTTAGATGACTTTCAAAATCTTTAACTTACAGGACTCAGAAAACAGTTATTAATAAGGAGATGTCACTCTATAGGAAAATGTCTACTTTCTTTCCTTAATTTATTTTGGTTCAACATCTTTACACATGATTTGTATGAAGGCATACTTACCAAATTCGTAGATAAGATAAAGCAATGAAAGATAATGTAAACTGGATGACAGAATCAGTATCTAAAAAATCTTATCAGACTTAAATAGTAAGTTGAAATCAATGAGGAAATTATATAATCCATTTTTGGCTTGAGAAAATAACTGCACATAAACAGGATCAGGAGGGATCATCTTACGAAAGAAATTCATGTGAACAATATCTCTGAGTTTTAGTAAATTGCAAACTTAGTTTGAATCAATAGTGTTATATGACTGTCAGAAGAACTAAGGCAATCTTAGGAAGAATTCATATAAATAAAGTGTCTGGAATGAAAGAAAAGGCAAGTAATCTTCCTTTACTCTGCACTATAGTCAAAGTTTTGTATCCAAATCAGTATAATATAGGTGATTAAGGTGGCAAGAGAAACTAAAAAAAAATTCCATGAAAACAGTTGGAAGATATAACCAATTGGAAAAATATTAAATGCTCTTGGATAGGGTGAGCAAATATAATAAAGATGACAATACGACCTAAACTAATCTCTTTATTTAGCACTATACCAATCAGAGTCCCAAAAAACTGTTTTAATGACCTAGAAAAAATAACAACAAAGTTCATATGGAAAAACAAAAGGTCAAGAATTTCAAGGGAATTAATGAAAAAAAAATCAAATGAAGATGACCTAGCTGTACCAGATCTTAAATTATATTATAAAGCAGTAGTTACCAAAACCAGTTGGTATTGGCTAAGAAATAGATTAGTTGATCGGTGGAATAGGTTGGGTTGAATCCTATCCTACAAAACAGCCAATAACTTTAATAATCTAGTGTTTGACAAACCTGAAGGCCCCAGCTTTTGGGATAAGAACTCACTTTGACAAAAATTGCTGGAAAAATTGGAAATTAGTATGGCAGAAACTAGGCATTGATCCACACTTAGTGCTAATTTCCTTGGTGCTAGCTCTCTTGGTGCTAATTTCCTCATCTGTAAAATTGGGCCTCTGAAATTGCACCAATTCTAGCTTTGGATCCTTGTTTATAAAATCAAAGATATGTTTCCACAAAGATAACAGGAGGGTCATTGGAAAATGTTATACCAAAATCCAGATAAAATCTTTGATTATATCTGGTAACTGTTAGGTTCTGGTTAACTTTCTGGAGGTATCGGGATCAGCCTTGGTTTCAGCACAATAATCATCACAAGAATAGTCAGGAATAAAGTCCAAAGTCTTTATTATCTCCTTCACATTCTGTCCCCTTCACCTGGGTCCTGGCTAGCTTTCTAAAGCTCCTCCAGAATGGGTCTTGGTTTCAATGGCGGAAATGCAGGAGGCAGGAGAGCCACTAGGGGCTGATCCAGGATGGAATCTCTGTGGTGGACTTTGCCCTTAGTTTATATACCCTATTATAATTACATCATTATAGTATAAAAACCAATCATTATATCATTAGGGAATTGTTATTTGTTGTAAGATTAAATCAATCATACTGAACTAGAGAACTCATGCTAAACTAGATAACCATTACCTTATCAATTCCATTGAGTTAACTCCTTGTTGTAAGAATCCTTCTTTCAAGTACATTTCTCCAGAAATCTGGCCCATTACAGGTAACCTTATCAAAAAAGGAAATTAATTATAATACTTCCTTTTTATAACAGTTTAATGTTTATCTCATTTGATATTCACATCAACCTAGGGAGATAAGTTGTACAGTCATTATTACTTTTATTTCACCAATGCTATACCTAAAGCTTGGAGAACTTAAGTGGTTTGCTCAAGGTCACTTAGTCAATTACTAGCAGAATGATTTCTAAAACAACCATTTGTATTATCTATGCAATATTCTTTTCATTATAACATACTGCTTAACTAATTAAGAAAAAAAACACCTGAGCTAGAGTGATCTTTTCCTAATAAATAATTTCAATACTAACCTGAAACAATAGTGTTTAATAACATTATGATTTAGAATGTCTACAAAATAGTTTTCATTCTAAACATAAAATCTTGTGTGTGTGTGTGTTTCAATTTAATATGTCATAGATTTATTGAAAGACTACTATTTTTTATGGCACTGAATAAATATTATTCATAATCAAATAATAAAATATTAATGAATATACATATTGTATGACTAAAAAAATTACAATTTGGTGATTAGATGATCAAGGATTTTTTTTAAAAATGAACACTATTAACTTCATGGAAAGCTCTTCACATCCTACCTACAATTTACTTTTCTTTCTTCTACTTTTGCTTATAGCATTAATTTTTTTATTTTTTTATTAAAATTTTATTTTCAAAACATATTTATAGATAATTTTTCGACACTGACTCTTGCAAAACCTTGTGCTCC
Organism: Sarcophilus harrisii; assembly: GCF_902635505.1. Lineage (NCBI taxonomy): Eukaryota > Metazoa > Chordata > Mammalia > Dasyuromorphia > Dasyuridae > Sarcophilus > Sarcophilus harrisii. The sequence goes on from NC_045429.1 coordinate 230,397,981, forward strand.
AAATTTCTCCCCTGCCTCCCCATCCTCTCCTCTAGATGGCAAGTAATTCAATATGTTAAAGAGGTTAAAACGTATTTGTTAAATCCAATATATGTATACATATTTATATAATTACAGTACCGGACAAAAAAAATCAAATCAAAAAGGAAATGAAAAAGAAAACAATGCAAGCAAACAACAATAAAAAAAGTGAAAATGCTATGTTGTGATCCACACTCAGTTCCCACAGTCCTCTCTCTGGGTGTAGATGGCTCTCTTCATCACAAGATCATTGGAACTGGCCTGAATCATCTCATTGTTGAAAAGAGCCACAGCCATCAGAATTGATCTTCCTATAATCTTGTTGTTGCCATGTATAATGATCTCCTGGTCTTGCTCATTTCACTCAGCATCAATTTGTGTAAGCCTCTCAAGGGCCTCTCTGAAATCATCTTGCTGATCATTTCTTTTAAAACAATAATATCCCATAACATTCATACACCGTGACTTATTTAGCCATTCTCCAGCTGATAGGCATCCACTCAGTTTCCAGTTTCTTGACACTACAAAAAGGGCCCCCACAATATTTTTGCACATGTGGATCCCTTTCCATCCTTTATGATCTCTTTGGGCTATAAGCTCAGTAGAAATACTGATGGATCAAAGGGTATGGAAGCTAAACATAGAATCTTATAAGAAGAAAGAGGAAGCCAGCACTCACATCATATTAAAAAATAAAGTAATGCAAAATACATATTTGCAAAGGAAAATTTGCCAAAAATATGAATGAGATCAGTCATCTTTGGAAGGAAAAAAACAAGTATCAATTAGACAAAAGACAATGAAACACCAGGGACAATTTATTACAAAGCTCATGTCTTTCTTGATATTAAATACTACTGACTTCTTGCTAAGACTAGAATGTTGTCATTGGATTTATTAACACAAGAATTTAACAGTTACTTTTCCAACTAATAAAAAGAAGTATTTAAGTACTCAGGTACAAAATATCATCTATCTATCTATCTATCATGAGTCATACAGCTTTAAAGATGTATAGATAATAATACTATAGCATTTAAAATAGATTGGGTAAATCTTGATCTTGTAACTACCATTCCACTCAGCAAAAACCTTTTTGTTGTCATCTCTGCCTATCTAAATTGTATTTATTCTATATGTATGCATTTATGGAGTTATGTGTACATGTATGTGTACAGGCACATATATTTGCATATGCATAAATATTTATGTATATCTTATGTAAACATAAATGCATTGTGAACTATTTGTTATTGTTCTGATGTTGCAGTAGTGTCCAAATCTTCATGAACACATTTTAGGTTTTCATGGCAATGATACTGGAATGGTTTACCTTTTTTTTCTCTAACTCATTTATATATGAGAAAACTGAGATAAATAAGATTAAATGATTTGCCCAGGGTCACACAGCTAGTATATGCCTTAGGCTAGGTTTAAATTCAGGAAGATAAGTGTTCCTGACTTCAGAACTGGCATTCAATTCTAACTGCCCTATTGTAAAACATACATATATGAAACATATAAATATGTTTGTTTTAATGTATATTTATATACAAAACACATATAGTATCCATATAAAAATAATTTACATCTCTAAAGCCTTACTTGACTACCTTCAAGATCCTAAAGTAATTTCTCCTCCTCTGATATCCAGAGTTTTTGTTCAGTTGATAATCATGCACATGGCTTATACATGGGAATGAAAGAAGGAAATAAGCATTTTTATATTGCTTACTGTGTCTGGGCATTGAATTAAGGGTTTATAGGATAATTTCCATTGTTATATATCTTGTACTGTGAGGTATTTTTAAAAATGTTTCTATCCTCTCTAAGTATACTGTAATTTTCTACATGTAATGTCAAGACTTCCCATCTTTTTTTTTCACAGTGCAGACAGTGAGGAAGTAGTTCAAATGAGGCATAGCAGTATCATAGAGTGGTAGCAATTACAAAATTTTATTGCTAATTGCTTGGGAAGGAGAGATGCCAAAGAATTACAACTTTGGAATCCAACTTCCATTGCTCTTAGTTCAAGGGCAGATCAGAGTGGAGTAAGCAGAACACTAGAATCACACAGAGCTCAAGTTTATATAGAGTTTTAGACAAAAAATTGATGTGGCACTAATGGCAGACTGCCCAATCATAAAGTACAGAGGTAATTTGGATGACTGAGATGAGAATAATGTCTAAATTATCTATTATGAATGTGACAAAAAGCAAAGAAATCAATTATTTCCCAGAAACAAACCTGTGTCCTTAATCTTGTGAATTAATGGCTGGTCAAATGGTTTATTGTCCTTAGCATATATGCATCCTGGGATCAGAATAATACAATACCAGTTCAACTGGTTTTCACTGGATTATACTGGATATTTTAAACTACTGAACTCAGTTATCTATTGGTTTGATCCAGCACCATACCTGTGTGCAGTTCTCTCCTAGTCCCTATTAGTTAGCTTGCTGGAGTTTACACTAATAGGCTGCACTTACATTTTGTTGAATAGATTTGAATATTTGGGATGGAGTTAGTTTTGCACAACTCATGTTTTCTTTGTGCTAGTGCAATTTTACTTTACTCATATAGCACACCTTCTTTGATTCAGGTACACCATGCTGGTTAGTCCTCTTCTAGTGATTCCTATGTCTCACAATTGCTACTAAAATTCTTCAAAGAGATCCTGAGAGTGATCTGCATGTAAATATTTGCTTTGTATGAATTATTCATAAAACAGGGTTTTTTGGATAAATGTATATTGCCATAGAAATTATGAAGCCTCCTCATCAATGTTGTACACTCTGCAGTAGATTTTGATAGCTTGGCAATTCAGCTTCATAGAGGACCTAAAGATCAGGTAGGAAGCTAGGCTACATAACAGTGTTAACATTTAAGCATTTATGTGTAATGAGATAAGTCACTGATAATAAAAATAATTTTTGAAATATAAAAGAACCTAGCAGTAAGATTAATGATGAATTATAATAAATTATTGAAGGAAGGTATGGTAGAGGAGAAATATCATCAATTAAAGTCTTAGTTCTAATCCTGGATGAACCGAGGAAAATTTGATGTGGTCAAACAGGAGACATTAGGTATAAGTGAAAATCAGTGAAAATGAGTGAAGTTATTCAAATGATCATTGCATAAACTACTGTAGCAAGAATCCCTTAGAACAAATGAAGTAGTCCTCATAGTATAAAAAAAGAATAAAAAAGACAGTACTGAGATATAATCTTAAAAATGCAGAATGATATGCAGTTTAATCTAAAGCAAACTATTTAGTATCACAATAATACAAATCTATGTTCTAATCACTAAGGCCAAAGAAGCCAAGTTGCTCAAAATGTAATTAGAGGTAAAGAACCACTGACATATGGGGTTGAGGGTAGATATAGTGATATAATAAGAATAGGAGATTTAGGCTCACTTTGAGGAACTCTTCAGATAGGATAGTAATCAGCTAAAGGGAATAAAAGAAAGGACTGGCCAAATAAGATGAATGCCGAGGGAGGAGTAATGATGAAATCAAGAGTGGAGATTCACAGGCACATGTGGGGAGGGGACATTAATTACTCTGTCAATGAGACATCAGGAGAGGGATTTGCATTTCATTTATGAAAAAGGACAAGTATTGATTCCAAGTTCCTATTTCATAGGATACCCACCTCTGGTTGTATAAATAAAAACTTTTAGCAAAAATCAAACAAACAAACAAAAGACCTGGTTTGAAATACTGCCCCAGACACAGATTCTAATTCCAGATACTCATTCTGAGGAGTTATTTAACTGTTTGAGCATCAGTTTCTTTCCTAGTGAAATAGGCATCAAGTGTAAAAAGTTATTATGACATTTATAAGGAATCAAACCATTTTCTAACTGATAAATTATCAAATGATATGAACAAACAATTTTAAGATGATGAAATTGAAACTATTTCTATTCATATGAAAGGCTGTTCCAAATCATTGTTAATCAGAGAAATGCAAATTAAGACAATTCTGAGATACCACTACACACCTGTCAAATTGACTATGATGACAGGAAAAAATAATGATGAATGTTGGAGGAGATGTGGGAAAACTGGGACACTGATGAATTGTTGCTGGAGTTGTGAACAGATCCAACCATTCTGGAGAGCAATTTGGAACTATGCTCAAAAAGTTATGAAACTGTGCATACCCTTTGATCCAGCATGTTACTACTGGGCTTATACCCCAAAGAGATACTAAAGAAGGGAAAGGGACCTGTATGTGCCAAAATGTTTGTGGCAGCCCTTTTCGTAGTGGCTAGAAACTGGAAATTGGATGGATCCCATCAATTGGAGAATGGCTGGGTAAATTGTGGTATATGAATGTTATGGAATATTATTATTCTGTAAGAAATGACCAACAGGATGAATACAGAGAGGTTTGGAGAGATTTACATGAAGTGAAGTGAGCAGAACCAGGAGATCATTTTACACTTCAACAACAATATTACATGAGGATAAATTCTGATCAAAGTGGATATCTTTGGCAATGAGATGATCCAATTCAGTTCCAATTGATCAATGATGAATAGAATCGGCTACACCCAGAGAGAGAACACTGGGAAATGAATGTAGACTGCTTGCATTTTTGTTTTTCTTCCCAGGTTATTTTTACCTTTCTAAATCTGATTTTTCTTGTGCACAAGAGAACTGTGTGGATGTGTACACATATATTGTATTTAAGATATTCTTTAACATGTTTAACATATATAAGACTGCCTTCTATCTAGGGGAGGGGGTGGAGGGAAGGAAGGGTAAAGTTGGAACAGAAGTGATTGCAAGGGACAAGGGACAATGTTGAAAAATTACCCATGCATATGTTCTTTCAATAAAAAGCTATCATAAAAACAAACAAACAAAAAGTTATTATAAGTTAATGTATTGAAAGTGTTCTGAAAACTTTAAAACACTATATTAGTTTGATTATGAAGGAGTCCCTGAACATCAGATATGTACTCAAATTTGTTGATCATTCATTTTAAAAATTAATAGAAAAGATAGGTTTGATTATTCACTTGTAGAGTATAAAAGAAAATACATATATTGGAGATTTTTAAAAAAGACAGAAAAAAAGAAATTTTAACTACCACTGTGAAAAATGACACAGAAAATAAAGACATAGAAATATGGAATAAAAACATTACAGCTACTCATCAGATGTCTAATGAGTTAAGATTTTAGAATGATAGGAAAAGATGAAACAAGAGTAACAAGAAAGATAAATATGAATAACTGATACAAAACTGTACAAATGATATCAGGAAGCTTGTCTGTCATATAGTAACTGAGACTTGGAAAAAATGCTAAAGTAAATAAGAATAATAAAAAGATAATTCCTCTGCTAGGGAAATGATATGTGATTTTAAGATAAGGGTGAGACAACGTAGGAATACTCATCTGTTTCATTTATATCTTCTCCACTCAATCAGTCAAACCATCAATTGATAATTCAATAATTTATATGTCAACCTATCTCGTGAATGCAAAGATAAAAATGAAATTGTCTCTCAATGAGCATTTCATTCAGTAAGCATATATTAATGCTGCATGAAAAGCACTATGTTAAACCTTGGCAATATCAAGTTAAAATGATTTGGCTAAGGGAAGAAAATAAAAGGAACGAAACTGTTATTTATATGTTTACAATGTATCAGGCCCTGTGCTAAATACTTACAATTGTTATTCCATTTGATCCCCATAATAACCTCAAGAGGTAATTACTTTATTATTATTACTTCCATTATTTTAATAGCTTTTTATTTACAAGTTATATACAACATTGACAATTGCCAAACCTTTTGTTCCAATTTTTCCCCTCCTTCCCTCCACCCCCTCCCCTAGATGGCAGGATGTTACAATATATGTTAAATATATTAGAATATACAAAATAAGTATACATGTCAAAACCATTATTTTGCTGTACAAAAAGAATCGGACTGCTGTACAGAAAGAATCTGTACAGTTAGCCTGTGAAGGAAATCAAAAATGCAGGCAGGCAAAAATATAGGGATTGGGAATTCAATGTAATGGTTCTTAGTCATCTCCCAGAGTTCTTTTGCTGGTGTAGCTGGTTCAGTTCATTACTACTCCATTGGAATTGATTTGGTTCATCTCATTGCTGAAGATGGTCAGCTCCATCAGAATTGATCATCATATAGTATTGTTGTTGACGTATATAATGATCTCCTGGTCCTGCTCATTTCACTCAGCATCAGCTCGTGTAAGTCTCTCCAGGCCTTTCTGAAATCATCCTGTTGGTCGTTTCTTACCGAACAATAATATTCCATAATATTCATATACCACAATTTATTCAGCCATTCTCCAATTGATGGGCATCACGTCAGTTTCCAGTTTCTGGCCACTACAAAGAGGGCTGCCACAAACATTCGTGCACATACAGGTCTCTTTCCCTTCTTTAAGATCTCTTTGGGATATAAGCCCAGTAATAACACTGCTGGGTCAAAGGGTATGCATAGTTTGATAACTTTTTGAGCATAGTTCCAAATTGCTCTCCGGAATGGCTGGATGTATTCACAATCCCACCAACAATGTATCAGTGTCCCTGTTTTTCCACATCCCCTCCAACATTGTGCATTATTTTTCCCTGTCATTCTAGCCAGTCTGACAGGTGTGTAGTAGTATCTCAGAGTTGTTTTAATTTGCATTTCTCTGATTAATAATGACTTGGAGCATCTTTTCATATGGCTAGATATAGTTTCAATTTCTTTGTCTGAGAATTGTCTGTTCATATCCTTTGACCATTTATCAATTGAAGAATGGCTTGATTTCTTATAAATTAGAGTCAATTCTCTATATATTTTGGAAATGAGGCCTTTATCAGAATCTTTGACTGTAAAAATGTTTTCCCAGTTTATGGCTTCCCTTCTAACCTTGTCTGCATTAATTTTGTTTGCACAAAAGCTTTTCAATTTGATATAATCAAAACTTTATATTTTAAGATCAGTAATGATTTCTAGTTCTTCTTTGGTCATAAATTCCTTCCTCTTCCACAGGTCTGAGAGTTAAACTATGCTGTGTTCCTCTAATGTATTTATAAATTCATTCTTTATGCCCAGGTCATGAATCCATTTTGATCTTATCTTGGTGTATAGTGTTAAGTGTGGGTCAATGCCTAGTTTCTGCCATACTAGTTTCCAATTTTCCCAGCATTTTTGTCAAATAGTGAGTTCTTATTCCAAAATCTGGTGTCTTTGGGTTTGTCAAACACTAGAGTATTAAGGTTATTGACTGTTTTGTCCTTTGAACCTAACCTATTCCACTGATCAACTAATCTATTTCTTAGCCAATACCAAATGGTTTTGGTAAATGCTGATTTTTAATATAATTTTAGATCTGGTACAGCTGGGCCACCTTCATTTGACTTTTTTTTCCCATTAATTCCCTTGAAATTTTTGACCTTTAGTTTTGCCATATGAACTTTGTTGTTATTTTTTCTAGATCATTAAAATAATTTTTTGGGAATCTCATTGGTATAGTGCTAAACAAATAAATTAGTTTAGGTAGTATTGTCTTCTTTATTATACTGGCTCACCCTATCCAAGAGCATTTAATATTTTTCCATTTGGTTAGATAAGACTTCATTTGTGTGAAAGTGTTTTGTAGTTTTGGTCTACTATAAGTGATATTAATGAATTATGAGTGAATCAAAGGATTTAGATCCAAATCAAATATTTCTTATATGTTGCATATGAGATCTTGGGCATTTGCATTTATTCTATGTAAGATCTGAACATCAGGTTGTTGCTGTTATTGAGTATTGTTTCATATTTATTTTTGTCTTTATGCTGTAGAATGAGAAAATTGAACTAAATAAATTCAGTGGTCCCTCCCAATTCTAAATCTACAATCTTATGAATATTTATACATATGTGATATTTGACTTTACCTAATGTCTTCATCTTTTAACATTAAAGATTAGAATAAATGTTCTTTTCTTCCTGCTCTGAATCCTGTGAGCATGTAATAAATAAGTTGAGGATGTCTGATCAATGGAATTCTTGTTTAGTTTGAGTAACCAATTCTAGTACATATACAAAGTAAATTCATGATGGTGAAAATATCCTTTAAAAGTAACATAACTAGAAACTGAGTTTCAATAAATTTCACAAAGGAAAAGATTCCATAAGCAGGGGTGAAATAATCAGATAGCATTAATACATAATTAAAAGGTAACATAGAAGAGATACTATATGATTATTTCTCATCCTTATAAAATCTTGATGAAGATGGCCTGTATTTGTTAAAAGGCTAATTCTAGATGAAAAGCTAGCCTTTTCAGATATTGTCTGACAACATACTTCATCTTCAAAATCACAAATTGTAGAGGACTGAAACTCTGAAAAGGTGAACTTGAATCTGAGACCACAGAGTACTTAAAGCTAATTACCTATTCAATGTGAGATAATGGTTCTATATACAAATATTTAGATGAGATGATGATGTGATGGCTGTCCTCACCATTGGTGCTTGCTGAATGTGTGGTGGTGAGGTAATCACAGGCAAAGATTGGATTGCTGAGGGAGAGAGTTGGAGGACTGCAGGACGAGGAGGAGAGGGGCTTGAGGCTCTGGACTCCAGAGTCTAGGATCCATTTTTGTCAAGTTGCATGGCAGCTTTCCTGCCTCCTTCACTTCTCCCCCTAAGGAGGAGGACCAATGACTTTGACTGATGTGGACTCTGACTTTTCCTGAGTCCCTCCAAAGAGTTAGCCCGGACTTTATAACAAACTTTGTTTAGTGGTAAAAGCATTGTGCTTATTATCTATCATTTATTTCTTTTAATTGAAGCTTTTTATTTTCAAAACAAACTGACTGTTGCAAACTTTGTGTTCCCCCCCTTCCCTCTACTCCCTCCCTAGAGCACAAATAATCCAATATATGTTAAACATGGTAAAATATATATGCAAATCAAATATAGGCACACATTTATACAATTATCTTGCTGAACAAGAAAAATCTGATCAAAAAGGAAGAAAAAAGAGAAAGAAAATAAAATTTAAGCCATTTTCCAATTGATGGGCATCTACTCAGTTTCCAGTTTCTGGCCACTATAAAAAGTGCTGCCACAAACATTTTTGCACATGTGAGTCCCTTTCCATTCTTTAAGATTTCTTTGGGGTATAAACCTGTAGAAACGCTGCTGTTAAAGGGTATGCAGTTTGATAACCCTTAGGGCACAGTTCCACATTGTTCTCCAAAGTGATTGGATCAGTTCACAATTCTACCAACAATGCATTAGTTTCCCAATTTTCCCATATCCCCTCCAACATTCATCATTATCTTTTCCTGTCATCTTAGTCAATCTCAGAGGTGTGTAGTGATACCTCAGAGTTGTTTTAATTTGTATTTCTCTGATGAATAGTGATTTAGAGCACCTTTTCATATGACTAGAAATGGTTTTAATGTCTTTATCTGAAAATTGTCTATTATTTCATTTGACCATCTATCAATTGGAGAATAGCTTGGATTCTAAGTTTGAGTCAATTCTTTGTATGTTTTAGAAATGAGGCTGTTATCACAACCTTTGAATGTATAAATGTTTTCCCAGTTTAGTGTTTCCCTTCAAATCTTGTCTGTATTGGTTTTGTTTGTACAAAACTTTTTTAAATTAATATGATAAAATTTTCTATTTGTGTTCAATAATAAGTTCCAGTTCTTCTTTGGTCACAAATTCTTGCCTTTTCCACAATCTGAGAGGTAAACTATCCTACATTCTAATTTGCTTATAATACTACTCTTCATGTCTGAATCTTGAACTCATTTTAACCTTATCTTGGTATATGGTGTTAGGTGTAGGTCAATGCCACGCTAGTTTCCATTTTTTTGCAGCATTTTTTGTCAAATAGTGAGTTCTTATCCAAAAACCTATGATCTTTGGGTTTGTCAAACTATTGCTATAGTTATTAACTATTTTTGTCCTGTGAACCTAACCTATTCCACTGATAAACTACTCTGTTTCTTAGCCAGTAACAAATAATTTTGATGACCACTGCCTTTCTACCACTATTTCATCCTCCCACTCCCATAAAACATCTGAATACCTAGAAAAGAATATAATCATAAAGGTTCTCTTCTAATATATATGTTAAAATCAGTTATGAGTCCTTGATAAATGGAATCATTGAGATTACTTTATTTGACTATCTTTTTTTAAAAAATCATTTTCAAACAAGGTCAAAACCAAACAACTATGATGGAAACATACCTGGCTATAGAGGATTTAAACATGTGTATAGGCACAAAGACACACAAACATATTCATGTGTGCATAAAGATCATTATATGTTATTCACATATATTTACATGTAAATATACACACCTGTTTATATATAAACGTATGTTTAAATGTAAGTGCATTCCATGTTTTTATGAAAATATGTATTTTATATGCTTATATGCATAAATTGATTATGTAGTGCTCTATATATCTTTATATTATATATATATAATTCAAATATATATAGTACACATTGTATAAGTTACACATATGTATGTATATGTATAAACATACATATACACGCATTAATATATCATGATGGGTAGAAAAAAGGAGTGAGACAGAGAAAAAAAGTCAGAAGTCAGAGTAACTTCTTTTGAGGTCTAAGTGAGTCATTCCTCCTCAGTGGTCAATCTTTTTTGATGTAACTTAGTGTCCTTCAAGTGTTAAAAAGAGGTGAAGGGAACCTCAGGAAGATTAAAGGGATATAATGGCTATATTATTGTAAAGCAATTACTTTTTCAGCACTGATTTTTATGCTTTACTGAAAAATTTCTAGGGCTCAAACTTGTCGTAACATAGAACATGATATATAGTTAAGAACAAATAAGAGACCCTGACATTTGCCTTTCATTTCATTAAGTGAACTGAGTCTGCCTTGGAAGTGATAATGCTCCTAGTTTGTTTTTTATATACAAAGCCTAAATGTTCACTTCTGGAATACATTATAAAGGAGATTCTTGTTTAAGTATGAGTTGGACAAGTTAGCGTCTGAAGTCACCAATATTCTCTGGTATTTCTCTTAGTGAACCACTCAAGTTATCAGGCATCCTGATGACTAATTGAGATTAAGGGTTTGGGTAGGTCAAGAGCAAAAAGTATTAGCACAAATATACAGATTGGTATCTCTTAGAATAAAAAGCAGGAATCCAAATGAAATCAGGGAAACTAATCACAGAAAAGTATACTAAACTTCTTCACAGAAATGTTTCACTAGAGTAGGATATCAGTTCTTTGAAAGAAAACATGGTAACTATGAGACAACTAGCCTTTAAATCAAATAGATCTGGCTTCAAGTCATGCCTTTGATTAACATATGCTGGCTGTGGGACCCCAGCCTGTTCACCTAACTAGCTTATGTAGCTTTCTAAGATGATATAGTAAGCTATAGAATAAATGTATATCTCCCTGAAAAGACAGAGTTTTTTTTTTTTTTTTTTGTTTGTTTTTTTTTTACCCCTTTGGGAGTGCTCTGTGCAATAATATCAAATGAAGTCTCCTCTTTGCACATACACACATATGCACACACACACACACACACACACATGCACATACACAAACACAGATTTAGAATGACAGTGATTAATGTAGTCATTCTGTTTCTTGTCTATGTATTTAAATATTTGTTTTTGTTTGTGGTTGATAAGTCAATTAATAGGAAAAATGATTAGATTGAAGTAAAAAGGAATTCTTCATCATTATATAGTCTTATTACTTAGTCAAAAGCAAAACATTGGCATTTATATTACTTTATCTACTCTTAGTAGTAACAAAGAAGAGTAGTAATGAAAGACTGAGGTTAATAAAAAAGCAGTTAACAATAAAAAAATTATTATTTTACCTTCATATTTAGAGTTCTCATTGCTCTTTAACTTATCAAATTCCTAATATGTTGCACTGCTTTGATTGACTTATGGAAAGGAGACACTGGATCAAATTTTTGACTAATTAAAGTTGCCAAGTTTCCAATGCCACAAAGACATAGGTAATTGGCATATTTCTCTAAATCTAGCAAATATAGCTGTGGGAAATAAACATTTCTGCATTTTAAAATAAAAAGTTTCTTTGTTATACAATTTTTTAATGAAAAAGAGAGGACAAAAGATCAAATACTATAAGGTTCATGTTTTAACAACTCTTAGGGAGAGAGTAGGGCCATCAGGACAAATGTTTTAACTACAATGCCTATAAATTCTCTGTAAGACCAAAAGATTTCCAGGCCAAAGCAGACACTTAACAGAGTACCAACAAATCCTTAAAATTATAATCTTATATATTTGTACAAATATGTATGCATATATTGAATTTAGCATATATTTTAACATGTTTAACATATATTGGATTCCTTGTTGTCTAGTGGAGGGGTGAAGAGAAAGGGAGAAAGGTCAATGTTGAAAAATTGTCCATGAATACATTTTGAAAATAAAAAAACTCATAAGAATTATAATCTTACAAAGAATTGTAGGAAATTTGTTTTGAAAGTTGTTTGGTGTGTGATGAGCTCTTTAAGAATTTGAAAAGATAAAAAAGGAAAAATAATAAAATTAATAATTAAATAAATGTGAACTTGAATTGACATTTTAACTGCTTTTCTTAAAAATAGTTCAAGAGCATAGACACTTAATTGATGCTGTTCAGATCTAAAACCAGTTAGTTATATGGGAAAGGAACTGTAATAATCTGTTGCAATTATTCTTTGAAATCACAATGTTTTTAGAGCCGTATGTTATTTGTTATAGCTAATACACCAAAAATCCTCTGGAATCAATTGTTCTGAGCAAGTATTTGTCAAGACATGGTATGTATAACTTTAAGGTAATAGGCTTCCTAAAAGCAAGAAGAAAAAAAAAAAGATTCAGATAGAAGGCTGGGGAGTCATTTAGGAACATGAAAATTTTATTCAGAGTATTTGAAAAATGATTATAGTTAACCTTGATTGTTGTTAATTTAGAAGAGAGAAAGAGGTATAGGATAATCTCATCATAACAAAAAAGCACTTCAATTGTCCAAAAGAATTATCTCTACATTGCCAAATGTTTAATACTTCAGACTTTTTTCTTATTGTCCTCTCTGGCAGCTTTGGCATTTTGGCTGACAATCCAAAAGCCTAAGTTCTATCCTAATTAGTTAGAGTACAATGATTATCTCTTTCATAAAACTGTTTTGCTTATTAGTTTGCTTCCAAGAAATCTCAGTTTCATAACTATTCAATAGTTTTTAAAGTATCAAAAGTGAAGGAATTTTTGCAACAGTTTTTTTTTTAAATGAAGGTTTGATAGATAAAATATATATGGAGATGATTCAAATATGTAGTAATGAGTCATTCCCCAAAAGAAAAAAAATATTCCAAGTTTATAATTAGATAATTCTCAAAGGAAGACATATAACTGATCAATAGTAATATGAATTAATGCTCCAAAAATTAAATTGGACAGATGCACATTAAAACAACTCTGGAGTTTTACCTCACCACTAACAGAATGGTTCAAATGATAAAAAAAATAAGGAAATAAATAAATGTTGAAGGGACTATAAGAATATAGCCACATATATTAGTGGGGTTGTGAATTGTTCTAGCTTTTCTAGGAAGCAATTTGGAAGTATTCCTCTGTAATCACTTAACTATGATTCCTTGCCTTAGTAATAACATTACTAGATCTTTGCCCTGAAGTGACAAAAGAGGAGTGGAAATCCACATGTATTAAAACATTTATAGCAACTGTTTTTTAGTACAAACTGGAAACAAAGAGGTACTGCTTAAGTCTACACTAAACTCTGGTGAGATCTCAATTTACTTTTTTTTTTTTTTTTGCCATTCTCAGGCCCTGTAGACTTTTCCGGTCATTTCCATGGCATAACACAGCACTCATACTTGTCTATCACATCAATATCAAGTTATAACTGTATGTATTATCTTCTCCATTTGAATATAAGCTCTTTGTGGGTAGGGGAAATCAGTAAATCTTCAGTAAGATCCTACAGTGTATCAATCACTAAAGTAAGCACTAGGGATTAGGAAAAACAGAGAAGCCTTTTTGTAAATAAAGGGTTTTTAGTTGGGACTTAATGAAACCTAGAGTATAGTTGAGAATGGTGAGCATTCTAAATGTGTAGAAACAAAAGATGAATTATCTTGTGTATAGAACAACCAGGACTTGATAGAAAAGAAGCACTTAATAAATTTATTTTATTCTTTTATCCTATAATTGAATGTTGTAACGATCCTTTGAAGAATAGTAATGCAAGAGTCACTAGATAGGTGATTAGAAAAAGTCATACAAGTTGGTTGTCAAAGGTCAGAAAAGATACAAATTCAGGGAGTCTTGGGGATTGTAGGGAAAGAAGATGTAATGGGTAGATTAATATTTGAATTACTAAATAACAGTTATAAAGGAATAAGGAGCAACCATCAGAGAGTTGTAATGTGATCCTTATGTAATATGACATGAAATAATGTCTTAACAAGAATACCTTTAGCTACCAGAAAAGACAGGACAATTAAGTTGTGCAGTAGATCAGAGACCAGCTTATGAACCTGGTCAAATTACTTAATCATTTTTGCCTCAGTTTTCTCAGCTGTGAAATGAGGATCATAAAAACATATACTTCTCAGAGTTCTTCTGAGAATAAATGAAATATTTATAAAAAGATTTATCACAGATCCTGGAATGTATTAGGTGCTACACAAATTTTTATTTTCTTCCTTTTTAGTCTCTCCAATAGCAGGAATTATCTTGCCACTGTGTATCACCTAATAAGTTTATGAAAACAAAAAATGTAAATAATCCATTTTCTAAATTAAATTATCAAAATTATATCACACAAAGCTTTATAAATTTCACTTAGACACCTGGCTTATTTAAGAATGCTCTCTGAATTCCAACAGTTCCTGATTTATTTTTTAACAAATTGTAAACAGCTTTTTGGGTGACTGCTTCTCTTTTACATTCTGCTTGATGTGTTTAAGAAATAAAAGTCATTTAATTAATTGGCTAATTACTAAATTGATTCTTGATGGAAATAGTTCTACAAGTTTTCTTTTAATTTGACATGGGTTCAACTAATTTTCTTTTTAAAAGGGGGCATTTTCTTAATAATCTATTTTATTACTGCAACTCTACTTTTTTTTGTTCTTGCTTTTGATGATGAAATGAGAGCTTTTTTTTCTCAGTTAACTTTCTGACGTCATTATCATGTCTTTATTAAAACTTTTATTTCAGTACTCTCTTAAATATCATTAAATATACTTGTCTAAATGTGTGAAGCTTGTGGACCACTACTAAGAACAATTTTTAAATGCATAAAATAAAAATACATAGGATTACAAAGAAAACCAAATATGCTGAAAAATATATTTTTTCAAAATATATTTTTAAGGTGATGCATTCACTCTCTTATATAGATTGGTTTCCTGTATTAGAACATGAATTCCTTGAGAGCAAGTATTGTCTTGCTTTGTATTTGCATCCCCAATGCCTATCATACATACCTGGAACATTTTAATGGTTTGATAAATGTTTCATTGGGAATTCATGGTTTCACAGTGGAAGTGGGAATTGGTAGGAGATCACCTTTTCATTATTCATAGTTGTTCTGTTTTGTGATCTGGCAACTATTGGTTATCTATTGTACTCTATATTTATTTGGCAACTATGTGTGAAAGGCACTGTGTTAGACACCAGACGTGCAAAGGAAAAAAATGGCATGTTCCCTTCTCTCAAGGAGCTTACATTCTCATTTGTATATCCAATATGTTCATGTTAATATAAGAAGAAAAGATAGTTTGGAAGCGGAGGACATTAACATTTGGAGATATAAATAAAAGGCTTCCTAGAGAAAAAATTGTTTAATTTGAGTTATGAAAAAATTAAGGATTTCTTTGAGGCAGATATGAGAAAAATAAGCATGTGGGTAGTTCTTGCCAAAGATCCAGAAATGTGATACGGAATAACCACATGAGAAAACTATAAAAAGGCAATCTTTGGGTTTGCGGAGAATAACATATACTGAAGTTGGGAAAGGGGATTAATAAAATAGTAGGGAGGGTACCTAAAATGGTGCAGAAAATCAGGAGAACCTGAGTTCTTATCTGGCCTCAGACACAAGTTGTGTGGTTCTGGGCAAGCTATTTAACCTTGCTTGCCTTAGTTTCCCCAACTTTAAAATGAACCTGAGAAGGAGATAATAAACCACACCAGTATCTTTACCAAGAAAACCCAAAATGGAGTTACAGTCAGACAAAATTATGACAACCCAATTACCAAAATATTATGGGAATATTTTTTGAAAACCATATACATGAATTCCCATTTCCTAAAGGCAATAGGAAGCTTTTGAGTTCATTTAGTAGGGAAGTGAGATGGTACTACCTGAACTTAAGAAAAGTTACTTTTTGGTAAACTTAGTATGGAGAATGAATTAAAGTGGTGACTGCCTAAACAGATTTAGGAGGCCCCTGCAATAGTATAGACAAAAAGTGCATTGTTGCAGAGATATCTGAAGTTCAGAGATAATATGAAAGAGTATCTTTTCAATCAGTGAGAAAGGGGACAAATACAAAAATTCTATAAATCCACGGTCAGGGAGGCAAGAAATAAAGGTGATTGCAAATTTCTTCTTAAGTTTGAAATTCTGGAGAAAGTTGTTTTTTTTTTTTTTTTTTCATGGCAAAGAAAGAAATATTTGAACTTTCTTTTTTATCAAAAAAGAATTAGAAAGTGAATAGATAGTTCTTGATTTAAAATGGCTAAAAACTGGAGTACATGCATATAATGAAATTATATTTTATATGTGAAATAAGATGAAGTCAAATAATTAGAATCTGAAAATGAAATATGTTGTGATTATACAATGTATGTGGAAAAAACAATGAAAAAGAGAAATTGAATGAAGTAAATTTT
Source organism: Sarcophilus harrisii (assembly GCF_902635505.1). Classification (NCBI taxonomy): domain Eukaryota; kingdom Metazoa; phylum Chordata; class Mammalia; order Dasyuromorphia; family Dasyuridae; genus Sarcophilus; species Sarcophilus harrisii. The sequence continues at coordinate 230,414,944 of NC_045429.1, forward strand.
AAAGACGAAACTTAACTATGTGGAATAGAGTAAAGAAAGCATATCATTCTAATAGAGGTAGAAAGTTAGGAGTGTGAAACATTATATATAATGTATTTTTTTTTAAATGTCAATAAGTTTTGCTGAAGGTTCTCCTTTCCCTCCTTTGTATTTTTTGATATAAAGCAGCTGTCTCTGAGACAGGGAAAAAGAGACAGAGAAACATAAGTAGTAGAAAAACAAAATATAAAAATACAATTTATTTTAAAAGATCTGAGAATGTAATTTTATCATTTTATTTCAGCACTCATGGGTTATGGATAAGCAAAATGATGACATAGAACTGACGTGTTGTTTAATTTGGTTGAGTTGTGTTTCCATTTTCCTTCAGTATTAAAAAGAATAATTTTCATTCTTTGAAAATGTGTTTATGACTAACATATAGATACATAGTTACTTATACATATATACATGCATGTGAGTATATATATAATATATATGCATATATTATCATCGACAATTTTAAATACTTGCTACGAGTTTAGGTTTCCCCCTATTGAAGCTCATTGCAGAAGGTCAACACAACTTGGTGATTATCTAGACCAAATTCATCTTAACTAGACTCCTAAAACTTTACCTTACATCCAATTTAGACTGAACTGGAAAAGAAGTCTAGATATAGAAAAGAAAATTCAATCAGACAAAAGAGAGCAGAGTTATTAGGAAAGGTTAAGGCCTTTTCAAACAGTTTTTTGATTTCTACAAATATATGCTTCTCTACACTGATTCTCTATGTTAGAAGATATGGGAATACATCAAGTCTTAACATTCCAGTCATTTGGGCAAGCTACCTAGATCAAGACATAGAGTTCTGCAAATATGCAAAATTGTTTGTCACAGTCCTTTTCATAATGGCAAGAAAATGGAAACTGAGTGGATGTCCATCAGTTAGAGAATGGTTGAATAAGTTATGGTATATGAATGCTATGGAATATTATTGTTCTATAAGCAATAATGAGGAGAATGATTTTAGAAAAGCATGGAGAGACTTACATGAAATGATGCTAAGTGAAATGAGTAGAATGAGGACATCATTGTACATGACAATATCAATATTATATGATGATCAATTCTGATGACCATGACTCTTTCTAACAATGAGATGCTATTTCCAATGATCTTGTCATGAAGAGAACCATCTATACTGAGAGAGAGGACTGTAGGTACTGAATGTGGATCATAACATAACATTCTCACTCTTTTTGTTGCTGTTTGCTTGCATTTTGTTTTCTTACTCATATACTTTATTTTTTATCTGATTTCTCTTCTGCAGTAAAAGAAGTGTATAAATATGTTTATACATATTGGATTTAACATATATTGAATTGCTTGACACTTAGGGAGAGGGTTGGGGGAAGGAGGAGAAAAATCTGAAACATAAGGCTATACAAGGGTCAATGTTAAATTATCCATCAAACGTTTTGAAAACACACACAGACAAAAAAAACTTTATAAAAAATAAAGAAGAGAAGACTTATGGGAGAATATAATTAGTGTTTGAAGGGCAGAGAAAGGATCAATCTTGTTCTTCTCTATCCCAGAGAATAAAACCAGGAGTAATAGGTAGAAGGTAGAAAGAGGTGGATTTAGTCTTTTTTTTTTTATTTAAAAGCTTTTTATTTACAGGTTATATGCATGGGTAACTTTACAGCATTAACAATTGCCAAACCTCTTGTTCCAATTTTTCACCTTTTAACCCCCATCCCCTCCCCGAGATGGCAGGATGGCCAGTAGATGTTAAATACATTAAAATATAAATTAGATACACAATAAGTATACATGACCAAAATGTTATTTTGCTGTACAAAAAGAATCAGACTCTGAAATATTGTACAATTAGCTTGTGAAGGAAATCAAAAATGCAGGTGGGCATAAATATAGGATTAGAATTCAATGTAATGGTTTTAGTCATCTCCCAGAGTTCTTTCTCTGGCGTAACTAGTTCAGTTCATTACTGCTCCATTGGAAATGATTTGGTTGATCCGTTGCTGAGGATGGCCAGGTCCATCAGAACTGGTCATCATGTAGTATTGTTGTTAAGTATATAATGATCTCCTGGTCCTGCTCATTTCACTCAGCATCAGTTCATGTAAGTCTCTCAGGCCTTTCTGAAATCATCCTGTTGGTCATTTCTTACAGAACAGTAATATTCCATAATTCATATACCACAATTTATTCAGCCATTCTCCAACTGATGGACATCCATTCCGTTTCCAGTTTTTAGCCACTACAAAAGGGCTGCCACAAACATTCGTGCACATACAGGTCCCTTTCCCTTCTTTATAATCTCTTTGGGATATAATCCCAGTAGTAACACTGCTGGATCAAAGGGTATGCACAGTTTGATAACTTTTTGAGCATAGATCCAAACTACTCTCCAAAATGGTTGGATTCGTTCACAACTCCACCAACAATGCATCAATGTCCCATTTTTCCCACATCCCCTCCAACAATCATCATTATTTTTTCCTGTCATCTTAGCCAATCTGACAGGTGTGTAGTGGTATCTTAGAGTTGTCTTAATTTGCATTTCTCTGATTAGTAATGACTTGGAGCATCTTTTCATATGACTAGAAATAGTTTCAATTCTTCATCTGAGAATTGTCTGTTCATATCCTTTGACCATTTTCAATTGGAGAATGGCTTGATTTTTATAAATTAGAGTTAATTCTCTATATATTTTGAAATGAGGCCTTTATCAGAACCTTTGACTGTAAAAATATTTTCCCAGTTTATTGCTTCCCTTCTAATCTTGTCTGCATTAGTTTGTTTGTACAAAACTTTTCAGTTTATATAATCGAAATTTTCTATTTGTGATCACTAATGATCTCTAGTTCTGCTTTGGTCATAAAGACCTTCCCCTTCCACAGGTCTGAGAGGTAAACTATCCTATGTTCCTCTAATTTATTAATAATTTCATTCTTTATGCCTAGGTCATGAACCCATTTTGACCTTATCTTGGTGTATGGCGTTAAGTATGGATCAATGCCTAGTTTCTGCCATATTAGTTTCCAATTTTCCCAGCAATTTTTATCAAACAGTAAGTTCTTATCCCAAAAGCTGGGAACTTTGGGTTTGCTTTGACCATTTTTCTATTGGAGAATGGCTTGATTTTTTATAAATTAGAGTTAATTCTCTATATATTTTGGAAATGAGGCCTTTATCAGAACCTTTGGCTGTAAAAATATTTTCCCACTTTATTGCTTCCCTTCTAATCTTGGCTGCATTAGTTTTGTTTGTACAAAAACTTTTCAATTTGGTATAATCGAAATTTTCTATTTTGTGATCACTAATGATCTCTACTTCTGCTTTGGTCATAAAGTCCTTCCCCTTCCACAGGTCTAAGAGGTAAACTATCCTGTGTTCCTCTAATTTATTAATAATTTCATTCTTTATGCCTAGGTCATGAACCCATTTTGACCTTATCTTGGTGTACGGTGTTAAGTGTGGATCAATGCCTAGTTTCTGCCATCTTAGTTTCCAATTTTCCCAGCAATTTTTATCAGACAGTAAGTTCTTATCCCAAAAGCTGGGGTCTTTGGGTTTGTCAAAGACTAGGTTGCTATATTGGTTGACTGTTTTATCCCTTGAACCTAACCTATTCCACTGATCAACTAATCTATTCCTTGATGACCAAATGGTTTTGGTAACTGCTCTCTATAATATAATTTTAGATCTGGTACAGCTAAGCCACCTTCATTTGATTTTTTTTCATCAATTCCTTGAAATTCTTGACCTTTTGTGTTTCCATATGAATTTTGTTGTTATTTTTCTAGGTCATTAAAATAGTTTTTGGGAGTCTGATTGGTATAGGCTAAATAAATAGATTAGTTTAGGTAATATTGTCATCTTTATTATATTTGCTCGCCCTATCCAAGAGCATTTAATATTTTTCCAATTGGTTAGATCAGACTTAATTTGTGTGAAAAGTGGTCTGTAATTTTGCTCATAAAGTTTCTGATTTTCCCTTGGCAGATAGATTCCTAAATATTTTATATTATCAGTAGTTACTTTAAATGGAATTTCTCTTTGTAACTCTGACTGTTGGATTTTGTTAGTGATATATAAGAATGCTGATGACTTATGAGGGTTTATTTTATAACCAGCAAATTTGCTAAAGTTGTGGATTATTTCTAATAACTTTTTAGTAGAATCTCTGGGGTTCTCTAAATATACCATCATGTCGTTGGCAAAGAGTGATAATTTTGTTTCCTCATTGCCTATTCTTATTCCTTTAATCTCTTTCTCAGCTCTTATTGCCAAAGCTAGCGTTTCTAATACAATATTAAATAGTAATGGTGATAGTGGGCAACCTTGTTTCCTCAGATCTTATTGGGAATGGTTGCAGTTTGTCTCCATTACATATGATGCTTACTGATGGTTTTAAATAGATGCTGCTGATTATTTTAAGGAAAAGTCCATTTATTCCTATACTCTCTAGTGTTTTTAATATGAATGGATGTTGGATTTTGTCAAATGCTTTTTCTGCATCTATTGAGATAATCATATGGTTTTTGTTAATTTGGTTATTAATATAGCCAATTATATTGATAGTTTTCCTAATATTGAACCAGCCCTGCATTCCTGGAATAAATCCTACTTGATCATAGTGTATTATCCTGGAGATGATTTTCTGTGGTCTTTTTGCTAATATCTTATTTAAGATTTTAGCATCAATATTCATTAGGGAGATTGGTCTATAATTTTCTTTCTCTGTTTTCAACCTACCTGGTTTAGGTATCAGTACCATGTCTGTGTCATAGAAGGAATTTGTAGGACTCCTTCATTCCTATTTTATCAAATAATTTATATAGCATTGGGCCAATTGTTCTTTAAATGTTTGTAAAATTCACATGTAAATCCATCTGGTCCTGGGGATTTTTTCTTAGGTAGTTGTTTAATTGCCTGTTCTATTTCTTTTTGAAATGGGACTATTCAACAATTTATTTCCTCTCTGTTAGTCTGGGAAGTCTATATTTTTAGGTAGTCATCCATTTCACTTAGGTTATCAAATTTATTGGCATAAGTTGAGCAAAATAACTCCTTATTATTTCTCTAATTTCCTCTTCATTGGTGGAAGTTCTCCCTTTTCATTTTTAAGACTACTAATTTCATTTTCCTCCCTTCTTTTTCTAATCAGATTTACCAAAGGCTTATCTATTTTATTGGCTTTTTCATAGAACTATTAGTTTTATTAATTAGCTCAATAGTTTTTTTTTTACTTTCAATATTTTTAATTTCTCCTTTTAATTTTAGAATTTCAAATTTAGTATTTGATTGGGGGTTTTTAATTTGGTCTTTTTTTAGTTTTTTTAGTTGCAAGCCCAATTAAGTAATCTTTTCTTTCTCTGTTTTATTTAAGTAAGCCTTTAAGGATATAAAATTCCCTCTTATTACCACTTTGGCTGCATCCCACAAATTTTGGTATGATGTCTCATCATTGTCATTATCTTGGGTGAAATTATTAATTGTATCTATAATTTGCTGCTTCACCCAATCATTCTTTAAGAGGAGATTGTTTAGTTTCCAATTACTTTTTGGTCTATTTCCCCTAACTTTTGTTGAATGTAGTTTTTATTGCATCATGATCTGAAAAGAAATCATTTACTATTTCTGCTTTCTTGCATTTAATTTTGAGGTCTTTATGTCCTAATATATGGTCAATTTTTGAATAGGTTCCATGAACTGCTGAAAAGAAAGTATATTCCTTTCTGTCTCCATTCAAATTTCTCCAAAGATCTAACATACCTAATTTTTCTAATATTCTTTTTACTTCTTTAATTTCTTTTTTGTTTTGTGGTTTGATTTGTCTAATTCTGAGAGTGCAAGGTTGAGGTCTCCCACTATTACAGTTTTGTTGTCTATTTCTTCTTGCAACTCTCTTAACTTCTCCTTTAGGAAGTTGGATGCCATACCACTTGGTGCATATATGTGTAATATTGATATTGCTTCATTGTTTATGCTTGCCTTAGCAGGATGTAGTTACTTCTATCTCTTTTAATTAGATCAGCTTTTGCTTTTTGCTTGATCTGAGATAAGGATGGCTACCCTCTTTTTGACTTCACCCAAAGCGTAATAGATTTTGCTCCAGCCTTTTACCTTTACTCTATATGTATCTCCCTGCTTTAAATGTGTTTCTTGTGAACAACATATTGTGGGGTTCTGACTTTTGATCCAGTCTACTATCTGCCTCCTCTTTATGGGGGAGTTCATCCCATTTACATTCACGGTTAGAATTACTAAATCTGTATTTCCTGCCATCCTAATAACCCCAGATTATGCTTTACTTTTCTTGCCTCCCCCAACCCTCTTTCCCCTTTTTGAACTTATGTACTCCACTTGTATCACGATGCTTACCCTCTTTATAATCCCTCCCCCCCCTTTGAATCTTTTCCCCTTCCTTCCCTTATTACTCTTTTTCTTTTCCCTTTTCCTCTCCCCTGTTTTTAATGAGGCGAGAGAGAATTTTCTCTAAAACAAATATCAATTATTTTTTCTTTGAGCCAACTCTGATGAGAGTAATATTCACACAATGTTCCTCTCCCTCTCTATATTCCCTCAGATATGATAAGTTTCCTTTGCCTCTTTGTGGGATGTGGTTCGCCTCTTTTTATCCCTCCTTCCCACCTTATTCTGCCATCATCCCTTTTCCATATCTACTTCTCTTTTTTATGTTACATCAGTGAAATCAAATTATACATGCATTCTTTTTGTATATCCACAACAGAAATACAATTCTCAAGAGTCCTTTTTACCTTTTCTGCATCTCTTGAGTTGTATGGTTGGAGATCAAATTTTTTGTTTAGTTTTGGTTTTTTCCTTAGAAACAAATGGAATTCATTTGTTTCATTAAATGTCCATCTTCTTCCCTGGAAGAAAATGCTCAGCTTAGCTGGGTAGTTTATTTATTTATTTTTTTAAATAGCCTTTTATTTACAGGATATATGCATGGGTAACTTTACAGCATTAACAATTGCCAAACCTCTTGTTCCAATTTTTCACCTCTTACCCCCACCCCTCCCTAGATGGCAGGATGACCAGTAGATGTTAAATATATTAAAATATAATTTAGATACACAATATGTATACATGACCAAAACGTTATTTTGCTGTACAAAAAGAATCAGACTCTGAAATATTGTACAATTAGCTTGTGAAGGAAATCAAAAATGCAGGTGGGCATAAATATAGGGATTGGGAATTCAATGTAATGCTTTTTAGTCATCTCCCAGAGTTCTTTTTCTGGGCATAGCTGGTTCAGTTCATTACTGCTCCTTTGGAAATGATTTGGTTGATCTCTTTGCTGATGATGGCCTGGTCCATCAGAGCTGGTCATCATATAGTATTGTTGTTGAAGTATATAATGATCTCCTGGTCCTGCTCATTTCACTCATTAGCTGGGTAGTTTATTCTTGGATGCATTCCAAGTTCTTGTGCCTTTCAGAATATCAGATTCCAGGCCCTTTGGTCTTTTAATGTGGAGGCAGCCAGATCTTGGGTGATCCTTATTGTTGCACCTCGGTATTGAAATTGTTTTTTTGGCTGCTTGTAAAAGTTTTTTCCTTAATCTGATAGTTCTAAAATTTGGCAACAATATTCCTTGGGGTTTTTATTTTAGGGTTTCTTTTAGAAGGTGTTCGATGAATTCTTTCAATGCCTATTTTACCTTCTGATTTTATTACATCTGGGCAGTTCTCTTTGATGATTTCTTGTAAAATAGTATCTAGGCTCTTTTTTCATCATAGCTTTCGGAAAGTCCAATAATCCTCAGATTCTCTCTCCTAGATCTATTTTCCAAGTCTGTCGTTTTTGCAAGTAGATAATTCATGGTTTTTTCCAGTTTGTCATTTTTTTGTTTTTGCTCGACTGATTCTTGCTGTCTCAATGAATCATTAGTTTCTATTTGTTCAGTTCTAATTTTTAAAGAATTATTTTCTTCGTTAGCTTTTTTAACTTCTTTCTGTATATATCCAATTGAGTTTTTAAATGTATTGTTTTGGTCTGTGGAATTTTTTTCCATTTTACTATTTTTTTTTTTTTTTAGTGAATTATTTTCTTTTCCAATTCACAGATCCTACTTTCTTGCAGTTCTTTGTCTTTTCAATTCCACAAATCCTACTTTCTAGTAATTCTTTATTTTTTCAATTCACAATTCTTACTTTCCTGAGATTTTTTTACTTTTTCCAATTCGTATTTCGGAAGTTGTTGCTCTCTTTAGGCTTCTCTTTCCTTTCCCCATTTATCTTCTAACTCTCTTTTGAGACTTTTAATGGTCTCTTCTGTGAGAGCATCATGTAAAGGAGGACAATCTTGTGCATTTTTGCTGCTTGCTGTCTCTTCAGGTTTGCTGACCTGCTCTTTTTCTGCATAGAAGCTGTCCATCGTTCTTTTCATCTTTTTATTCATGTTTTAAAGCCTTTAGGGTATGTCTCCTAGGCAAGGGGGTTACCAGCTTCCTCTGCAGAGTAGGGAGAGATGTAAACCGGTTTCTGGCTCTGAGGGTTTGGGAGTGCTCTGGTGAGAGTTTTCCCTTCCCCAACAGGAAGTAGATTCAGCACTGGCCAAGCTATCAAGTGCCCAGTTGGGCTGTGTGGGTTAGTGATTGCCCTAGGATAGAGACTAAGGGTGAAAGTTCTACCCCAGGCCCAGAGCCTCTTGTGGGAATGTAGTGTTGGCTGACGCAGTCTCAGTTCTACCGAACTCTGCCGGACTCTGCCCCAGCGTCTCTGCCTGATGCAAATCGCCCTGGGGAAGCTCTATGGCCCAAGCGAAGGCCCCTCACTGCCAGTTAGGCTAACCGGCTGTGTCCTCCTGCCGTTCAGGATCACAACTGCCCCAAGGAAAAGCCCCGTACTGCGGGTTGGGGCTGCAAGCTTGTGCTGAGACCTGTGCTTTCACTTTCGGTTTGAGACTCTCCTCAGAACCTAATTTCTCTTCCAGTCTGCGCTGATCTCCCCCCGGCCCTGGAACAAACCTTTTTTGGCGAGACTGCAGATTTTCTTCGGCTGGTGAGTTGTTCTACTTCTTATCTTTACGAATTGTAGCAGTCAAGACTATTTTTGAGGCTCCATATAATATTGATAGAGAGGGTAAGAGAAGAGCTTAGAAAGTCGCATGTGCCTTCTCCGCCATCTTGGCTCCGCCCCCAGATTTAGTCTTGATGTCAAGAAAAACTTCAGAGTTTGTTATTATCCTAGAGTAGGATGGATTGCTTACCTTACAAAGTGCTGGACTCCTACTTATTGTATGTCTTTAAGTAGAAGCTGAATGCTTACTTGTTGAGTATCTTATAGTGAATATTCCTTTCATCTCTGAGTTGGATTAACTGGCCATTGAAGTCCCTTCCCACTTTCAAATTCTATACCTGTCATTATGTATGTTACTCTATATTACCTAGAACTTGATATGGAACAAGGGAAGACTCTCCAAGTTTAGGAGAGTGATGAGCACTTAGACATTTGATAGATATATATAGTTATAGTTAGTTATATTTATACTTATAGTTATATAGTTATATGTTTAGCTCTTCAGTACTGCTTATTTATTGATTGATTCTTTATTAATAGAAAAATTGATGTGTCAAAAATGAAATAATAAATAAACAATTCTGATAAATTCTTAATAAAATGAATTTCAAAACAACAAAAAAGGTAGGGGTCTAATAGTACTAGAAATTAGAAGTTATTGATGCTGTGTATTTTTAATGATTCCTCCTCTTAGTTTTCCCTGATAACTGGAAGCAAGCACAACTAACAAGGCAACAAAGGAAATGCAATGACTTAGGGATCAGAAAACTCCAATGAAGTCAAACAGGCTATGGAGACTGGAAAAAAATATTGTAACGCATATGGTTCACCCAAGGAAAAAATTAGGAGCTTGGAAGAGAAAGGAAAATGGAGGCACAGCAAGAAAAATATAAAGAGGAGTTTTGTACAGTCATGCATAGAACTGTATGTGACACTCAGGGTGCCAAGTACAACAGAGAATTGAGTGGTATCTAATAATTAATGTGTCATAGCTTCACAATTTATTAATCAATGTGCTACATGTTTTGAATTAGTTTTATATTTCCCTCATTTCATTTATTCTGATTTTGATTTAGTGGTGGTTGTCCTTTTTCTTGAATGAGATGTAAATGATATTCACAGTGTTAGAGTCAAATTACAATATGTCTGACTGATCAGACCAATATGAGCTCTGAATGCTACAAGTCAGTCAGAAATATACTATGTAAACATTTGTGGTGTTTTTTCTAAATTTGTCCACAGAATGTTTCATTTGGGCTACATCAATTCTATTTTGCTAAAACACAAGTATAGCTCTTTCTTTGATAAGGACATGCTAATTGTTCCTGTGCCAGTGTTTCCCATGGTATGCAGTCAATACCAACATTTTTTCAGAGAGACCTTGTGAGTATTGTTTTTTCTGATCACCACAAGAGCCCTTGACTTGTGTGAGTTCTTCATAAAATAGTCTTTTAAACAAGCATACATTTGGTATCTGAACAACTTGTCCAACCCAATGAAGTTGCATTTTCTGCAATAAATTTTGGATACTTGGCAGTTTAGTTCGAGAAAGGATCTCAGTGTCCTTTTACTTTATCTTGCCAGGTAATCTTCAGAATCTTTCTAAGACAATTCAAATGGAAGTGATTCACTTTCCTGGCATGGTGTTGATATGATGTCCAGATTTTATAACCATATTACAATGAGATCAACACAACAGCTCTGTAGACATTCAATTTGGTAATCCATCTAATACTTTTCTCTTCCACACATATCTTCAGAGCCTTGTCAACACTGAGTTAGCTCTAGTCATCTGGCCATCTGCATCAACCTCATTATCAATGTCTATCTCCCTAGAAAGTATACTGCCAAAGTAAGTAAACTTATCCACAGTATTCAATATTTCTCTGTGCACTAAGATTGATGCTTTCATATACTACAATAAAATCAGTAACAGGTGCTTTGCCACAGGAGTGGGGCTTGATGGAAGTTCTCAGGTTGTTATTCTGTAGGGTTTTAGTAGTAAAAGCCCTATAAATCTTTTCCATAGAGCACTATATAGGAAAGGAGAATGTCTGGATTTCTTGTAGCTATAGGCAGAGTTAAATGACAAGGAACTAAAGGTAAGAAAGAGAGGCAACAGGAAAATTCACCACGGATACTAGAGGTTTAAGCCCTAGTTTGTTGTTAGGAAAAAAATGTAGAAGAAAAAAATGTGCTGATTATTGAATGAATCATGATAACAGAGTTAATAAGGCTTTGAATAATATTTTCAAAATATTTCAAAATAATATGTTATTGTTTGCTTATTTTATCTTTATCATGTTTTTCCCTTTTGATCTGCTTTTTCTTGCACAGCATGACAAATATGGAGATATGTTTAGAACAATTGCATATGTATATTAGATTGCTTTCTGTCTTGAGGAAGGGGTAGGGAGGAAATAGCAAATATTACCATTATGTCCCATTTTTAACACACTACTTATAATTCTATCTTACCACTGTCATTTATGTTAATTGAAAATCTCTAGATACATTTTATTAATTATTAAAATTTAAAGGAGAATCCTGACTGTGAGTAACATTGTTCAGTGGAAAGAGTGATATATTTGAAGTCATTATACTCCAAGATTGAGTTTTCAGACTCTCCTAGAAACTGTTTGACCTTCTGGATCCAGCAGCTTTACTACCTATGTCTCCTAGAAGAAATCGATCATTTTCCCTGGGCCTCAAGTTTCTCATTCATAAAATAAAAGAGGTTGACTATACAGCTTCTGAGATTGCTTCCTGATCTGTGTTCTTGTTACTGGATCCTTCTGAGACTATTTTCTAAACCTTTAAAATGAAGTGGAAAATGCATATGTTAAGTGCCTACTATATGATAAGCTTGATTAAATGCTAGAAATACAGAAAATAAAAAACTTATTTGCTTGAAAAATCTTACATTTTAAATGAAGAAGACAACATATATCTAGGAAGATTTGACACCTATTATGAGCCAGGTACTGTGCTAAGTACTTTTGTAAGGTAGGACATAGAAAGGCCCCAGGAATCCTTAGGGTACATATGATATCTGTTCCAGCTAAGGCTGAATTCTTTTATTATCTATTGAGGTCTGCTAAGTAATGAAGAGTCTGTTGACTTGGCTTAGGCCTAGTTCCCGAGATATAATAAATCTTAGTTCAAATATTGAAAGCAAGAAATTCAGCAAGTAGGGAAAGGTATAGAAGCCATTCTTAGAATACATAATTTACTTGAATGGGGATTTACTTGGGACTTGATAGTCAGCAATAGTATCCCAGGAAAAACAATTAAGGGGAGTTTTAATAGTTCCATTCAGTCTCAAATATGCAGCTATCAAAGTAGCAGAGAGGACTTTCTGAGGTTAGTGAGTGGTTTACCACTGGGCCTCTCCCTTTGAGTTTATTACCACTCATAAAGGAAGGAATAATGATCATTTTATTAAAAACGAGCTCTGTGTACCCATGGTCATGTTCTACATTCTCCTGTTTCTTTGTTTTGTTACTAGATAGATGTAGGAAGCTGACAAAACAGAATTGGAATGAAACTCTGCTTCAACATATGTGCTCTCTTCCCTCAGAGACTTCTTTGTTTTGATGCCACATACATTTTGATGATCATTTACAATTTCAGGAGAAGAATATAGGATCCTTGTTAAGGGTGAAAAATCAGTGCTTTTATAAGGAAATGAAACATGCATTTTCAAGACCTAAAATATAAAAACTACATAGAAACAAATGGTTTGTATTTTGTATCCCCATCATGTAGTAGAATGCCTGGCAAATGATAGATATTTTTATTAGTTAATTTTTTAAAAATCTATTTTCCCTATCTATAAATGTCTCTAGGTAGGTACTACAGGGCTGGCAAACTTCTAATTTTTGTTCTTTACCTGCCATTATGGTTCATCCATTATTTGCTTAGAGGCAGCTAGGAGACACAGTGAATAAGAGTTGGATTTGGAATCTGGAAACAATGAGTTCAAAATGAACCTCATATTTTACTCATATTATGCTGATAAAGTCATTTAACCTCTGACAGTGGCTGATAATAGCAACAATCTCTGTCAGTAGCTATGGGGATCAAATGAATATTTGTAAAGTGCTTAGCAAAATGAGAGCCTGATTGTTATATAGTAGATATTATATGAAACCTTCTTCTTCAATTCAGTTGTAGGATAAGTCTGATTTTTTATAGGACAAACAGAGTCCCCCAAGATTTACTTTCATTAGTTTCCTGGAGAAAGTTGCTAATTATGAAGAGGAAAATTATTTTTTAAAGGTATTCAATGTGCAAGTATGAATCATATATTAAAACACCTATTTCTATAGACAAAAGGAATAGCCAAGGATAAAAGTATCTGCACATTCTTTATATATTTAATTCATTACTACCAAAAGCACAATCATCTGTAAGGCTGATATTCAAGCTTCATTGGGAGATTAATTTTTTTCCCAGACTCCTAATCATCATTTACAATTCACCTCTAACACAATATAATTAAATATCTAACAGTACTAATTTTCCATGTTCTCCTTTTCTAATATCTAACTACTTTGTTGATACCAGTCTAATAATCCCACTGCTGTTGAAATTGCAGACTTTCTGGCAGCTACTGCCCTTGATGGTAGCCAGTGCCTCTTGTGCCGACCTTCTCCTGTCACTGCCAACACTGAATTACTAAAGAGAAGAAATACAAAGAGAGAGGAAAATGTAGTTAAGGGCACTTTTCAGCCTCTACTGATTGAGTCACCTGCTCCTTTATAATATGTGAGTGAAATCGCCACAAAAGAGAGATTAAAAGATTTTTTTTCTTCCATCCCCTCACTAACATCACATTTTGGGGTCCAGAAAGATGTAATTAAAGAAGACCATGAACCAGAAACCTTTATTTTTAAAATAGTTATGGCATCATATCAGTGGTGTGCTAGAACCAGCTCTAACCAGCTCAAGGAAGCCATTTAAATTTTTTTCACTGTAAGTAATTACAAGTTGGAAGTCAGCAAATACAAACAATCAAGGCTTGACAGTATTTTGTTGGTTGTCTCAATTAAAGTGAAGGAAAGTGATAAAAATGCAGTGTGGCATGAATGCATTTTTAGAGATGCTTATTAAATGTTTAACAGCATATCTGTGCCCTTCAGTCTTTTTATATTCAAATAAACCAGGGAGATTAAATGGCTTGCTCATATTTATAAAATAAGGACATGAATCTAAGTCTATAACATACAGATTATTTTTCAATGGCCTTCCAAGCAATGATACAATAATACTTAATAAAAATGTTCTTTTCAATTGATTTATGCCTGTAAGTTTACTTTAGAGAAATCAATTGAAACCCCTACCATCAACTATTTATGAGCTAAAAAAGGAATCAGGGAAATTTTCTTATTTTTTTTCCTTTTTCCCAATTTTTAGGAGGATGAACTCAGTCTGGAAAGCATCCCTTCTTCCCCTTTATTTTTAGGAGAAGGGAATAAATCAGTGCTTCTAGTTTGAGCAAACTATTGTATGAAATACCCCTTTAACTACATTTTGAAACCATAAATTTTATTTTCCCCAAAATATTTAGAAAATGTAATGATCTGATCAATGATTTGAAATCCAGACACGATTTCAAATGAATAGATGAAACATGCTACCCAGCCCATTATAGAGATAGCCAATGGACTTGGAGTATATTTTATGAGTTTTGATGGACTTAGAGTATAAATTGTGAACTTTTTTTTTAAACAATCTCAGTGAGGGGATCTATTTTGTGATATTACACATAATTTTAAAATAGACTGATTTTTTCTATCTTTTTCATGGGGGGGGAGGGGCAAGCAACAGGGAAAAAATGAAGGCCAAATGCAGAGAACTGAATTTTGTTGATTATAACAACATATTTAAAGTGATACTAGTACTCGATTTGAAAGTTTCTATTTACCTTTTACTGAAATGTGGCAGATATTCAGGAAAAGAAGTGAATTTTAATTTTTTTAAAGTAGACAATTTGCATGAAAATATTCTGATAGCTTGCCACAGGCAGACTAGGATTTCTTCAGTGGTCCTAGAATAAAAAAAGACTATTTTGAGCTCTTGTGACGACCAGAGGTCAGGACTTTTTCAATTTTAGATCTTATCTGAAAGGTAACAAACTTGAAGTAATCTAAGAGATGAACAAAATGCATAAATAAAATCCTTTTGATTTATAATATTCATGAAAGGAAGAGTCCTGGTTTTATCCATTGTTGTCCATCATTTCTAGGGTACAAGCAAGATGGGAGGGAGTTGGGTGGAAAAAAATGTCCTAAGAAAATGATGATCTCTCAAAATGGAATTCTCAAGCTCCTAAAATGGTAGCATATGCAAAAGAGACATTGAAGCAAAGAAAAAACTGGAGAAATAATTATATTGAAACAAATGTTCAAAATGACTGTGGAAGCCTGATTGAAAAAGACAATGAGGAGAGCAGCTGGCAACTTGTGGGTGATTTCAGGGAATGACAGAGCTACTTTCTTAATCCTATGAATCCAACCAATGTCAAAAATCAGGCAACTATAATTCAACATATCAATTTGGAGAATCGTTGTGCTTCAGTCCCTTTAAAAATAATAGTATAGGCAGAATGGAAAATAATCTGTAAGTACTTGTACTGAAGAGAGTAAGAAGGAAGAATTATCTTAGGCCTGTGCTAGAAAATATTTTTCTCAAATTATGTTTGATTTTTTATTAGTTTACCTTTATTCTTCTGCTTTTTTTGATAAGCTAATAGTTTAGTATCATTGTCTAAGGGACATATAAAATATTGCTCGTAGAAGGATGCTGAGTATAGTCTGTTCACTGATACAAGTTTTCCAAGGGGAATTTTATTTTGTTTTGTTTTTCCAAGTTTAGGTAACTCCACAAAAATATTCCTCTGATTATGGTGGCTGTGTGTTTTTGAATGGATTACCAGTAGAGTTTCATCACTGGCAAATGCAACTACACTAGAAAGACTTCCAGGATAAACCTGACAATGATGCCCTTGCTAAATATAGAAAAGCCATTGTCACAAGATTGGCCAATAGTGAATGAATTTTTATGATTTTAACCTATGAAAAATTTAAATGACTATGAATTTAGAGTTGGATGAATATGAATTTAGAGGGCTAGTGGAAAGAGTGCTAGATTAAGAAAAACCCAAAGCTTTAGTATCAATTCTCCTAAGTACTTTAAATTGTGTGACAATGACTTACCTTCTCCATGCTTTATTTTTTTATTTGTAAAATAGAAAGATAACAACTGAACTTTCTATTTACCTTATAGGATTATTATCTGTGTAATGTGAGAAAATATTCATCAAACATTTTTATAAACTATGAAACATGATATTTACAACAGCTGAAATTATTATTGGTGTCGTTATTGTTATTTATTAAAGTTAGGACAGAAGAAGCCATAAAATGTGAAAATAACTCTAATTAAGTTTAGCTTATCTATTTTGTCTTGTCCCCCATTCCTTCTCTCCACTAGGACTTTGAATTGAGGAGCCACTTCAAAACAGCAAACAATATAACCACCATAACACAAAGTATTTTATTAGGTTTCTCATAGTGACTGAAATTCCCTTATTTATTGAAATGGCTAATTTTAGAATCATATAATCTGGACCTAGAAGGATTCCTGGAGATTATCTACTTCAGTTCCGTTGTTTTACAAATATTGAAACATAGGTGCACAGAAAAATGTAGTATATTGCCCAAAAGCATAGGGATAATCAGCAACTAAATTCAGGTCATTTTATTTCAAATCCAAATTCAAATTCAAATACACTGTATTAAACAATAATTTATATTATGTTCTTGTTAAAAATGAAAATATCATTTAGTGGCTATCAAAGCAAGTTACCATTAAGAACCATTAAAATTTGATCATGTAGGACCATATCTGATAATTCAATTACAAAAAAAAAAAAAAAAAAAAAAAAAAAAAAAGAAAAGAAAGAAAAGAAAAGAATTCACGAAGATTCTCTGAAGCAAGGGAACAAAGGGACATTAAATTTGGATGGGAACAAGTTAAGAGACAGCATCCTGTATTATAAAGGGCTATCTGTGGAAGGCAAATTTGAGTACAGTACAACATTAGAATCCAAGGACAGCTACAGGGAAGCAGAAAAACACTGGACACTAGGGAAGAATTGCTATTAAGACAAAGATGAAGGAAGGAAAAGCAGGCAAGAGTACATGAAAGACAAATAAAGTGCTTTACATTGGCCTTAACCTGAGACTTTACCCAAAGATGAAGCCTTATTCCTAGCTTATGTGGTTATTATTTTGTCATTTGAGTCAAGTCTCACTCTTTATGACCTTATTTGGAATTTGTATCACAAAGAAACAGAAGTGGTTTGCATTTCCTTCTCTAGATCTTTGCAGATAAGGAAGCTAAATTAAACAGAGTTTGGTGACTTGGTCAGTTGTGAACTCAGGAAGAGGAGTATTTCAGACTCTAGGCCAGAGCTCTATCCACTTCATTCTACTTGCCTAATTTAGCAATAGCTATAAAGAATATGAATCATATTGTGCATGATAGATTATTTTCTTTTCTCTTAAAAAATTTACTTATTAGTTTTCAAGATTTACTTTTATAAGATTTTGATTTCCATTTTTTCTCCCTTTCTCTCTCCCCTCTCCTTTCTCCAAGGCAACAATCAATACATGTAAAATCACATTAAACATATTTCTACTTTGTTTGGTTGTTTGGTTGTTGTTTTTTCATTCTCAAAGAAGACCAAAATAACATCAGTTTGTTAGAGTCAAGTTAGTATGTTCAACTCTGACTGATCAGAACAACACATGCTCAGAATTCTCTGCCTTAGGTCAGACACAAATAATCCCTATGAACATTTGGGTTGGATTGTCTGACTGTGAATCTTGCATATTTTCTGAGCCAATTCACTTACATTTTGGCCATATAGCATAGTACCTTCTCTAGTAAGGACATACCATTCTGAGTGTTTCTATGCCAGTATCTTCCATGTCATGCAATCAATTGTAAAGTTTTTAAGAGAGACTTTGAGAGTGTACTTGTATCCTTTTTCCTCACCACCTCACCTTTTTCCTCACCTTATGAGCATTTGTCCTATGTGAGGTCTCCATAAAATAGTCTTTGGTAAGTATACATTTGGCATTCAAACAAAATGGCCAGTCCAACAGAATTGTGCTCTCTGCAGTAAAGTTTGAATGCGTGGCAGTTTAAAGTTTAATACAAGAAAGGACATCAGGAATGTTGGAAGGGATGTAGGAAAACAGGGACACTGATACATTGTTGGTGGAACTGTGAATACATCCAACCATTCTGGAGAGCAATTTGGAACTATGCTCGAAAAGTTATCAAACTGTGCATACCCTTTGATCCAGCAGTGTTACTACTGGGCTTATATCCCAAAGAGATCATAAAGAAGGGAAAGGGACCTGTATGTGCATGAATGTTTGTGGCAGCCCTCTTTGTAGTGGCCAGAAACTGGAAACTGAGTGGATGCCCATCAATTGGAGAATGACTGAATAAATTGTGGTATATGAATATTATGGAATATTATTGTTCTGTAAAAAATGACCAACAGGATGATTTCAGAAAGGCCTGGAGAGACTTACATGAACTGATGCTGAGTGAAACGAGCAGAGCCAAGAGATCATTATATACTTCAACAACAATACTATATGATGACCAATTCTGATGGACCTGGCCACCCTCAGCAATGAGATCAACCAAATCATTTCCAATGGAGCAGTAATTAACTGAACCAGCTATGCCCAGTGAAAGAATTCTGGGAGATGACTAAAAACCATTACATTGAATTCCCAATCCCTATATTTTTGCCCACCTGCATTTTTGATTTCCTTCACAGGCTAATTGTACAATATTTCAGAGTCTGATTCTTTTTGTACAGCAAAATAATGGTTTGGTCATGTATACTTATTGTGTATCTAATTTATATTTTAATATATTTAACATCTACTGGTCATCCTGCCATCTAGGGAAGGGGGTGGGGGAAGGAGGGGAAAAACTGGAACAAGAGGTTTGGCAATTGTCAATGCTGTAAAGTTACCCATACATATAACCTGTAAATAAAAGGCTATTTAAAAAAAGGGAAAAAAAGAAAAGACATCAGTATCTGGTATCTTATCCTTTCAGATGATCTTCAGAATCTTTCCAAGACAATTCAAAAGAAAGTGATTCAGTTTCCTGGCATGGCACTGGCATACTATCCAGCTTTCACAGGCATACAACAATGAAGTCAACACAGCGGCTCCATAGATCTTTAGTTTGGTAGTCAGTCCAATACCTCTCTTCTCCCACACTTTCCTTTGGAGATTCCCAAACACTAAGCTACCTCTGTCAATGTATATCATCAATGTGGATATCTCTGGAAAGTATACTGTCAAGGTAATTGAATTTATTCTTAGCAACCAAAACTTCTCCATTTGATATAGCCAATGGTTCTACATTTGGTGGATATTCCACAGAGCATACTAGCCGGGTACTTTATTTATCATTAAAAAGATAGTATTCAATTCCATCAAAAGTAAAGTTCAGTCGAAACCTAGAGAGATGCAGGATTCTTGGCTCAGAAGAAGGTAGATGAAATTCAGCTTTATGCTTATAATAACAATCTAAAGAGCTTTTATGATGCACTGAAGGATATGGCCAAAGACCCATGGTATATCTCAACTACTCAATACTAATAAAACCATATTGATTAGTGAAACTAGAGACACAGACTGAACACTTCCATAAGGTCCTTAATAGATCATCATCAATCAATGCTGAAGCCCTTGACTGTTTACTTCAGATTGATACCAATCACTCTGTAGCAGAAATTCCAACTGAAAAAGAAGGGAGCACCTGGTGCTAATGCTATTATAGCTGAGATTCATAAGTTGTGTGTATGTGAGGGGGGGTCCATTGCTCATACAAAAGTTGACTGAAATTTTATGAGTATATGCTAAGAGGAAATTATAATACAGGAATACAAGGATACCTTCACTATCCATCTTTATGAAGGTAAAGGGAATGAATTGTCCTGTGACAATCATAGAGGTGTGGGGGGTATCTCTATCATAGTCATTCCCGGCAAAATGTTGTCAGAGACCTCCTTAATAGGCTGATCCTTCACCTGGAAAATGGTCATCTACCAAATAGTCAGTGTGGCTTCAGAAGGGACCAAGGAATGCTCAGTATGATGTTTGGTGCTCATCAACTCCAGGAAAAATACTAGGAACACAACAGAGGCACATATACAACATTTGTAGATCTGACTAAGGCCTTTGACACTGCCAGTCATGAGGATTTATGAAAGATTATGTCAAAATTGGATTGCCTAGAAAAGTTCATTAGTATAATATGTCAGTTTCATGATGCCATATTCATCCAGGCTCTGGACAATGGACAATGTTCTTGAGTTTTCACAGTCACCAATGGATTAAAACAATGCAATGTGCTTTCTTAGCATAATATTTCAACCAAGCTGTCAAATGCCTTCAATAAAGACAAATGGCATCAATGTCAGCTACCACATGGATGATAAATTCTTCAGTTTGCAAAGGCTACAAGTCAAAACTAAAATGGAGGGAGTGCTGGTGCATGATTTTTTTGTTTGCAGATGATGGTATATTCAATATAGCCTCTAAAGCTGAGATATAATAATAAATGGGTCGTTACTCTACTGCTTGTGCTAATTTTGCTAATTAAAACCAAAAAAACACAGATATTCCATCAGCAGTACCACATCATTTCCACATTAGTAGTATTATGAAAAAAGAATCAGAAGAAATGGGAAAAACCATGAGAAAGGAAAATAAACAAAAAAGGATAAGAGGATACTACCAAGATGAGAAATCAAGGAGTTATAATGTGCTTTTGGAATGGGTTCCTAAAATGCTCCATCTTTATGCTTTGTGCTAAGCAAGGGCTGGATTGAAGCATTGTTTTCCCTAAGTATCCTCCTTGACTTTTCTAGAAAGTCTCAATGCTACTCCTACCCAAACTGAACTTGGGCAATCAAACAAAAGTTTAGGGAAAACTTGAACAGGGAGTACTGAAATAGATTGCCCATAAACACCAAAACTATTCTTCTGGAATGATGAGATTTGGTTTTGTTCCTTTGCTTTTCTACTCTAGAATTTCTATAGGAATTTGGTGGAATAACTCCATTAATTGCTAGGTTTAATGGAAGAATTCCAAGACAATTCTTTCTATGGCCCAATAGAGTAGTTCATCTCTATGCTCTACAAAGTGTTTTAAGTGGAAATGAGATCTTCTCAGTCCCTAGTACTAGCACAATCAATAGACTGCTAAGAACATATTTCTCCTCTTCTTAGTTCTAGATATAGATGCTCAATGAACTATGAAAATTAACTTAATGGATACACTTGAAAGAATATTGAAAAGTATAAATCAGTGTCTTTCAGTGTTGAATTTAAAAAAATACTCTCTTAATTATCTAGGTTCCTGAACTTAGAATCTTTGATATATTTAAATCAGCTTGCAATTGTTGATTCTATTTTTACAATATCTTTCATTCATTCCTGAAGTCAGGAGAAACTGAGTTCAAATCCAGTCTCAGAAGCTTGCTGGCTATGTGATCCTGTATAAGTCACTTAATTTTTATTTGCCTCAGTTTCCTCAAAGTTGTGAGGATAATGTCACATCATATTTTAAACTGCTTGAAAAATAAAAAAATATAAAAATGCTAGCTATTATACATCTTTAAATTCCCAGTACCTGCCTCACATAGAGGTATGTACATGGTAGGTGGTTAACAAATGGTTTTTTGAATGAATGAAGAAATATTTTGAACATTTGTATTATCAAATGAAAAGGATGAGATATTACTGCTATTATTACAAAGATGCCTTGAATGCTGAGAAATTATATAACTTGCACTTGTACAGCATTATACAGAAGGAATGTTGGAGGTAGGACTCCATATTCCTTACTCCCAGAGTTGTGCCACGGGGTCCTCAGGTGATAATCATGATGTGTTTCTTGCATTCATAGAAGAAACTCAATATTCTGATGAAATCCCAGGTCTAGTACTAATCTTAATAATAAGAAGTATCATTATTATCATTATTATTGTTACTATGGCATACTATCAGATATTTGCTGCTTCTCAAAAGTCCATTGAAATTATTTACTGCATCAACTCCTAGCATATGAAAATCTGTAGAATTAGATTTAAATGTGTATGAATCAGGAGCAATTTGCATGGGTATTTATTTTAGTGTTAGTGTTCATACATTATAGGTATGTGCACAGAATAGTTAAGTAAAAGCAGTTAAATAAATGTTTTTGGAATAATTAGATTTAAAAGGTATTAAGACTCTAGTAACTATTCTGTCTGCTCAGGGACTATGGAACATCATGGAAGACCTGAGTTTAATCTAAACATTAACCATTGTCCTTGTAATTTGGAAGTTAATTGGTGCCTATAAATTTTTTTCTTGTTGCTTGCAAAGGAAATCATAGACTAGAAAAATTGAGATGAGCTCCAGAAATTTTGTCCCTGGCTCTTTGTCAACCATGTTTTAGTTATTTCACACTATCTTTTGTCTAGCTGACTAATCTATAACACACTCACGCACAGCTCACAAACACATACACACACACATAAACATACATACATCTGCCTGATTCTTCAATTTCCAATTCTAAAGCCAAAAATCAAATGAATATTGTCATTATTACTGTAAAGGGTATGTCAATATATTTCCCTGTGGTTTCTTTTTTTTTTTCTTTTTCATATTGAATTCAATTAATTTTAATAGACATTGTTTTATAAACTACATTCAAAGAGAAAACTCAAGACAAAAAGGGAAAATTATGTGAGAGAAAAAAAAATAGAAAAAATAAATAAACAAAGCATATGGACATTCAAGTTCCATCATTCTTTTTCTGCATGTAGATGGAATTTTCTATCCAAAGTCTATTGGAATTGCCTTGAATCACTGAACCACTGAGAAGAACAAAGTCTTTCATAATGAATCATCACACATTTTTGTTGTTACTGTACATTATGTATTCCTAGTTCTGTTTATTTCACTCAGCATCAGTTCATATAAATATTTAAAGGCCATTGTAAAATAATTTTGTTCATCTTTTTTACAAAACAATAGAATTCTATTTCCTTAATATACCACAATTTATCCAGACAGTCCCCAATTAATGGGTATCAATTTATTTTTCAATTCATTGCTATCACAGAAAGAATTGCTACAAACATTTTTGCATAGGTGGGTCCTTTTCCCTCCTTTATTACTTCCTTGGGATACAGACTCAGTAATGGCACTTCTAAGTCAAAGAGGATATGCACAATTTTATAGTCCTTTTGGCAATATTCCTGATTGCTCTCCAGAAAGCTTGGATCATTTCACAATACCACTAACAATGCATTAGTGTCCCATTTTTCTCACATCGCCTCCAACATTTATCATATCTTTTTCCTGTCATCTTAGCCAATCTGAGAGGTTTCAGGTGGTGCCTTAGCATTGTTTTGATTTATATTTCTTTAATTAACAGTGATTTAGAGCATTTTTTCATATAACTATAGATGGCTTTAATTTTGTTACCTGAAAATTGTTTGTTCATCTCCTTTGACCATTTATCAATTGGGGAATGACTTTTATTCTTATAAATTTGACAGAGTTCTTTATATATTTTAGAAATGAGACCTTTTTCAGAAACACTGGCTATGAAGATTTTGTCCCAGCTTTGTATTTACCTTTTAATATTGTTTCTGTTACTTTTGTTTGTGCAAAATATTTTTTTAATTTTATATAATCAAAGCTCTCCATTTTGCATTTCATAATGTTCTTTACTTCTTCTTTGCTAATTTGCTAAATTTCTTCCTTGCTCTTACTCTTCTAATTTGCTAATGGTATCACTCTTTTCACAATCATGAATCCATTTTGATCTTATTAGTTATAGGGTATGAGGTGTAGATGTATTCTGTGTTTCTGACATATTATTTTCCAGTTTTCCCAGTTATTTTTTTTTTGAAATAGTGAGTTCTTATCCTAGAAGCTGGAATTTGGGGGTTTATCATATACTAGATTACTATAGGTCTTGATTATTGTGTCATGTGTATCTAATCTATTCCACTGATTCACTGCTCTATTTCTTAGCTAGTACCAAATGGTTTTGGTGACTTCTGTTTTATAATAGAGTTTAAGTCTGCTTACTATAGTTTTCGATTACTTACTGCTAAGCTTCAATCCTTTTTATTTTTTCATTGATTCACTTGAGATTCTTGCCCTTTATGATCTTCCAGATGATTTTTTAAAAAATTTTTCTAGCTCTCTCTAAAATAATTTTTGGCAGTTTGGTATGCACTAAGTTGATCATTTTACACAGAATTGTCATTTTTCTTATATTAGTGCAGCCTACCCATGAGCAATTGGTATTTTTTCAATTGTTTAGACCTGACTTTATTTGTGTGAGAAGTGTTTTACAGTTGCTAGTTTCATGTGATTTTGGAAGGAAAGTGGGAGAGCTTAAACAGCTTCCTGGCTTCCTTCCACCATCTTGGCTCCACCCCTGGAAGTAATTTGTGTTTTCACTCACCATCTCTGTAACTTTACAAATTCCTTCCCTGACTCTAATTGACCAATTTGTATTGTCTTCCCTATTGGAATGTAAGATCTTTAATGACAATAAAAATCTCCATTTTTGAATTTTTATAAGAAACACCTAATATAGTATTTGGCACATAATAAATGTTTAGTAAATGTTCTTTTCATTCATTTAGTTAACTCATTTCAGTCATTCAATTTCTACTCCAAATCCTTTATCTTACAAATGAAACTCACAGGAGTAAAATTACTTGTTCTAAATCATGTCATAAAGCTGGTATTTGAAGTCAGATTCAGACTTGTTGAAGTCAAATCTTTGGCTCCAGTTCCATTCCAAAGTTCCATTGTATCCAAAGCAAAAAAAAAAAAAAAAAAAAAAAAAAAAAAAAAAAAAAAAAAAAAGAGGTTTCTAGTAATAGTGAACAGTCCAGTTTACATGGACTATGTTATTTTCTCTCTGTATCTTTTCTTTTTCAAACTTTATCCTTTTTAACCTATCTGCTCTATCTTATTCTTATTGTTGATCACTCTCTCATTAATTATTATCCCCTCTCTGGCCTTTCATAACCCCAGTCTCTCCTGGTTCTTTTCTAGACAATTTCATATATTTTATATGTGTATGTTCCTAAAGTTCTGCCCTAGAGTACTCATCTTTCTCTATATAAATTTTTTCTGTAGGATTTTGTCAGTTTCCAAGGTTTTAATTATCATGTCAATATAGGTAATTCCAACATCTATGTATCCAGACCCAGTCTGTCTACTAAATTTTTGAAATTAAATATCATGAGTTACCTATGAAATATTTCAAACTAGATATTCAAGAGAATTTTTAAACTCACCATGTACAAAGCATGTTATCTTTTCTCCAATACTAACCCTTTATCAAAACTTTCCAATTTTTGTCAAAAATATAAACATACTTCCAGTATTTCAGGTTCATAAATTTGGCATTATCCTCAAGATTGTATTTGTATGTCTATCACCTTGTATTTCTAATCAGTTTCCAATTCTTATCATTTTTATTTTTATAACATATCTTCCATTTGAGTTTTCCTCTACTCAATCAGCTACCATCCAAAATCAAACCCTTATTACCTCTCTCACTATATACAACAGCTTCTTTATTGTTTCACTTGCCAGATCTCTCCTCCCTTCAGTCCATTCACAACACTTGTTTTTTTTTTTTTTTTTCTTAAGACTTGATCTGACCACTTTACTCCTCAAATTTCAGAGGCTTCCTTTTGCCTTGATAATCAAATATAAACTTCTTTGCTTAGTTTTGAAGTTCTTCATAACCTAGTCTAAATACAATCTTCTATTTTTATTGTAAATGATTGCTTATTAGCCATACAGACCTTCTTTCTCTCCTTCAGATGTCCATTTCCATGCCTTTTCTTTTTTTTAAACTTTTTTATTTTCAAAACATATGCATGGATAATTTGACAACATTGACCCTTGCATAAACTTATGTTTCAGAGTTTCTCCTCTTCCCCTCCACCTCCCTCACTAAATGGCAAGCAATCCAATATATGCTAAACATGTTGAAATATATGTTAAATCCAATATGTATGAACATATTTATACAATACTCTTGCTGTATAAAAAAATCAGATCAAAAAAGAAAGTAAATGAGTAAGAAAACAAAATGCAAATAAACAACAACAAAAAGAGTGAAAATGTTATATTGCAATCCATATTCAGTTCCCACAGTCCTCTCTCTGGGTGTAGATGGCTCTCTTCATCAGAAGATCATTGGAACTGGCATTAGTCATCTTATTTTTGGAAAGAATCTTGTTCATCAGAATTGATTGTAGTATAATATTGATGTTGCTGAATACTGATGTTGATGTAGCTGGTTCTGCTAATTTCACTTAGTATCAGTTCATGTATGTTTCTCCAGGCCTCTCTAAAATCATTCTCCTGGTCATTTCTTATAGAACAATAATATTCCATAACATTCATACCATAACTTATTCAACCATTTTCCAACTGATGGGCATCCACTCAGTTTCATTTCTTGCCACTATAAAAAGGGCTGCAACAAACATTTTTGCACATGTGGGTCCCTTTGATTCCTTTAAGATTTCATTGGAATATAGGCCCAATAGAAAGACTGCTGGGTCAAAGGGTATGCTTCCTTTGATAATTTTTTGAACATAGTTCCAAAATGCTCTCCAGAAAGGCCGGATCCATTCATAAATCCACCAACAATGTATTAGTGACCCACTTTTCCCACATTCCCCTCCAATATTTGTCATTATCTTTTCCTGTCATCTTAGCCAATCTGAGAGGTGTGTAGTTCAATCTCAGAATTGTCTTAATTTGCATTTCTCTTATCAATAGTGATTTGGAGCACTTATGTATGATTAGAAATAGTTTTAGTTTCTTCATCTGAAAATTGTTTGTCTGTATCCTTTGACCATTAATCAATTGGAGAATGGCTTGAATTATTATATATTTGAGTCAATTCTCTATACTTTTTAGAAATGAGGCCTTTATCAGAACCCTTAAATGTGAAAATGATTTGCCAAGTTGTTTCCCTTCTGAACTTGTCTGCATTAATTTTGTTTCTACAAAACATTTTTAATTTAATATAATCAAAATTATCTATCTGGTGTTCAATTATGAGTTCCAAGTCTTCTTTGGACACAAATTCCTTTCTTCTCCATAGATCTGCATCTACATGTCGTCTCATCATTTCTCTACTAAACTTAGAATACCCTCCTTTATCACCCTCTTCTTAAAGAATCCCCCTCTGTCAAGTTGTAACTCAAGTACATGTAAAAATTTTCTGGACCCTGTCAAATGCTAATGCCTTCATTAAAATACCTAACATGTAAATACTTTGTATTTATTGGCACAATATACACTTATATATAACTTTGGCATCTCCTTTGATATAATTTAAGTTCATTGTGAGCAAGGACTTTTTATTGATTGCTAAGTTTTTATATTACTATGACCTATCATAATTCTTGCTACAAAGCAATGAAAGTAGGAAATTGATATAAAACTAGAAGGATATGTTAAAATCAGATTATAGAAAATTTTCAATACCGAGCTTAGTAATAGTATTTTTTTTGAAGCATTTTGTGCCCTAAGCTAGTGTGATCAAAGTTGAGCACTGGATGTACTAATCTAGAAGAGACAGGAAGCACTGACACTGTTCAAGTTCAAATAAAAGAAGAAACTCAGTTCTGTGAGAAATTATCAGATGATTTAGTGGAAACTATTGGCAGAGAAAGAAATTTGCTGAATAAATTCCACAAACCCTTGCTTACAGAGAGTATTGCAGACACTGAAGGAAGATTACAATCTTTCCACAGGCTTTAAAGAGATATTGGGTCTAGCTTATCATCAGAATAATGTCACCTTGAAAACAGAGTTGTTGAGACTTTTATTGTCAATATTTTGAACTGGGTATGTACACTTATTTTCAATCATTGGTAGAGGAAGTACTGCCATGAAAAATTTCAAAATAGTAACATATTTCTGTTATGTTTAAGGTTTATGAAAAAAATACAATACATTCATAATACTTACAGGGTATTCACAAATATTATTCCTCATTTTGTAACAGGAAATAGGAGTGTCTATAAGCTAAAGCATTTGCTTAGAGTTACAAAGCTAGTTAGTAAAGGAGCCATAACTTATAATCAGGTTTTCTTATCTAAGTCTAGTGAGTGTTTTTACTCCTTTGATACCTCACTTCTTTTTTTTAGAAAAAAGACCATATTTGAGAATGAAACATTGTAGAATAAGGTCATTTCTTGCCACTACAAAAAGGGCTTTTTGAACCTATTTACTTTCTCCCTCAGTAGTCCTAAAGAGAAATTTTCATTGAAAGTCACACTTGACAAGGTTAGAAAGGGTGGACTTTTAGCCAAGCCTTTGATATAAATGATGTTTTTTGCAGGCCATTAAGTTCCATGAGCCATCAAAGTGAATTATTACCTAGCACAGGTACTTGGCTCACTTGATCGTTACTTTGTCCTTTGTAAAGAATTAATACAGACAAAATATACTTTGCCTCATTGTTAAGGATGGCAATAGCCAAGAATGAACATCAGAGGGAATTACTGATCATAATAAATTATCAACATTGGTCAATATATTTTTATATTTAGCTGAAGGAAGACATGAGGCATTTTAATAATCTGCCTAATGGATAGTATCCTATAGCAATAGCAACAACAATAACAACAATTAATGGTTTTAAAATTATTATTATTATATATATATATATATATATATATATATGTATTATCTGGTTTGGGCACCTAAATGACAGTGAATTAAGCATCATATATTGGGCTCAGAAAAACCTGGCTTCAAATCCAGGTTCAGGAACAAATTAAATGTGTGAATATGGACAAGTTTTTAACCCTGTGTTTGCCCCATCATTGCCTAGAAAATCCTAAATTGGGTCACTAAGAGTCAAACAGCCAAAAACAACTGAGGAACAAAATCTGCTTGGAGGAATTAGGTGATGTAATGGGTAGAGTGCTAGGCCTGGAGCCTTAGACACTTTCTAGTTGTGTGACCTGGGTATGTCACTTAACCCTGTTTGCCTCAGTTCCTTATATACAAAATGAGCTAGAAAAGAAAATGGCAAACTACAGTACTTTTGCCAAGAAAAGCAAAAATGGTGTCACAAAGAATCAGGCATCATTAAAACAACTGAAAACATTTATTTGGTTTGGTTTAAACAAAAAACTTATGAAATAGATACTATTAACCTCTTTTTTATAAATGGTGAGGACTCTAGAAATGAAATGACTTGCATGGAGTGATATAGCTTGGGTTAGAGGTATGATTTAAACTCCTACCTTTCAATTCAATTTTAATTATTATGTCTTAAAATACAGATCATATAAAAGTGGGCACGTCATTGAAGATCTCAATTCTAAGTTTCTTCTTTTTCTGCATCCATGTCTTCATTTTATTTTATTTTGAAAATACACATTGCAGGGTGGAGCCAAAATGGAGGAGAAGGCACACGTGGCTTTCTAAGCTCCTCTCGTGCCCTCATGACCAATTATTAAATTCAGCCTCAAAAGTGGCTCTTGACTGGTAAAATTCACGAAGATTGGAAGTGCAACCAGCCAAAGATGATCTGGAAGTTTGCCAGAGAAGGTTTGTCCTGAGGGGGCAGAGCAGATCAGCACAAGCAGGTAAATAGGAGAGGCTAGCAAATGGAGCAGACCGGGGGAAAGAGTGGACTCTGTGGTTAGAAAATTTACAGAGGCAACTCTGGCATAGGCTGATCGCTATGCCTTGGTTGCAAAGCAGTAGACCAGCAGAGAAATTAAAGCCAAAAGTAGAGGGTACTCTAAAAAAAACCAGAATCTAAAAGGTTCTGGCTATATCCACCCAAAACTGGAAGTGCTTGACTCAGCGCAGACCATAACACAACTCTGCAGTCACATTCTGCAGAACGGGGCTTTTGTTTGAGGTAGTTACAAATCTGCATGGCAGGTGAGCATAGCCCAGGCAGCTTCTAATCTGCACAGTGGGGGGGTGGGCCTGGGGCAATAGAACTTCGCAGCATGATTGTGCTTCCCTGGGCAGAGACACTTCCAGTCTGTGTGGGGCTATTCTCTGGCGAGCTGCTAATACCCACAGCCGCACAATGGACTTTGGCCTGAAGCAGTGACACTTTCACTGCTCAGCCTCTAGCCCCAGGGCAGTCGCTAATCCACACAGTGGGGTTCTTTGCTGGGCACTTCCACAGCTTAGGCTGTGCTAACCAGTCTGAATCACTTCCAATGGGGAACTTTTCCCCAAAGCACTCCTGAACCTCACTGCTCTTTGCACCCCATTTACAAGACAACTTCTGTCCATATACCTATCCCTGCTTTGCAGAGGAAACTGGTAACCTCCTAGCCCTGAAGACAGACCCTACAGATTTTAAAAAATGAGTAAAAAAATCAAAGGGACTATCGACAGCTTTTATACAGAAAGAGAACAGGTTTTCAACCCCAAGGAGACTAATAGCAAACAGTCTCCAGACAGTATCCCAAAGCAGAATGTTATCTGGTCCCCATCACATAACACTCTCCCAGAAGAGACTATTAAAAATCTTAAAAGAGACTTAGGAGAAAAATGGGGAAAGGAAAGATAAGCTATGCAAGAGAGTAACAACTTCCTGAAATGGGAATTGAAAAAGGTAAAGAATTTCCAGGAAGTGCAGGGAAACAGAATTTGTGAATTGGACAAGGTAAAGAAATCCCAGGAAAGTAGGATTTGTGAATTGGAAAAGATAAAGAATTCCCAAGAAAGTAGGATTTGTGAATTGGAAAAAGAAAATAATACAATATAAAAAAATTTAGTGAAATGGGAAAAAAATTCCAAAGAGCAAAACAACTCATTTAAAAACTCAATTGGACATATAAAAAAGAAGTTTAAAAAGCTAATGAAGAAAGTAACTCATTAAAAATCAAAACTGAACAAATAGAAATGAATGATTCATTGAGACATCAAGAATCAGTCAAACAAAACCCCAAAAAATGAAAAATTTGAAAAAACGTTAAATATCGACTTGGGAAAATGACAGACCTGGAAAATAGATCTAGGAGAGATTATTTGAGGATTATTTTACTTTCCGAAAATTATGATGAAAAAAACCAGCCTAGATACCATTTTACAGGAAATCATCAAAAAACTGCCCAGACGTAATAGAATCAGAAGGTAAAATAGGCATTAAAAGAATTCATCAAACACCTTCTGAAAAAGACCCTAAAATAAAAACTACAAGGAATATGGTGGCCAATTTCAGAACTATCAGACTAAGGAAAAAATATTACAAGGAGCCAGAAAAAAGCATTTCAAATACTGAGGTTGGCTGCCTCAACATTAAAGGATTGAAGGGCCTGGAATCTGATAAGCCAAAAGGCAAAAGAACTTGAAATGCAGCCAGAAATAAACTACCCAGCCAAGCTGAGCATTTTCTTCCATGGAATAAGATGGACATTTAATGAAACTGATGAATTCCAATTGTTTCTAAGGAAAAAAGCAGATCTAAACAAAAAATTTGATATCCAACCATAGGATTCAAGAGAAACATAAAAAGGTAAAAGTAACTCTTGAGAACTGTATTTCTGTTGTAGATATATATAAATATTACATGTATAATTTGATTTTACTGATATAACATAAAAAGGGAAGTAGAAATGGAAAGGGGATTATGTCAGAAAAAGGGGAAAGGGGAGATAAAAAGAGGGAAACAACATCCCACAAAGAGGCAAAGGAAACCTATTATATCTGAGAGAATTTAAAGTGGGAGAGGAACATTGTGTGAATCTTACTCTCATCAGAGTTGGCTCAAAGAGAAATTAATTGATATATATGTTTTAAAGAGAATCTTCTCTCACCTCATTAAAAAGAGGGACAGGAAAAAGGAAAAGGAAAAGAGTAATAAAGGAAGGGTACAAGAAAGGGGAAGAGATTCAAAGGTGGGGGAGGGAGGAATCATAAAGAAGGAGAGCAGCATGACATAAGTAGGGTCCATAAGTTTAATACAAGGAAAGAGCATAAGGTGGGGCAAGAAAAAGAAAAGCATAATCTGGGGATAATAAGATGGCAAGAAATATAGAATTAGTAATTTTAACTGTAAATGTGAATGGGCTGAACTCTTCCATAAAGTAGAGGCAGATAGCAGACTGGATCAAAAGTCAGAACCCTACAATATGTTGTTTACAATAAACACATTTAAAGCAGGGAGATACACAAACAGTAAAGCTAAAAGCCTGGAGCAGCATCTATTATGCTTCAGGTGAAGTAAAAAAAGCAGGGGTAGCCATCCTTATCTCAGATCAAGCAAAAGCAAAATTGATCTAATTGAAAGAGATAAGGAAGGAAACTATATCTTGCTAAACGGTAGCATAGACAATGAAGCAATATTAATACTAAATATATATGCACCAAGTAGTATAACATCTAACTTCCTAAAGGAGAAGAGAATTGCAAAAAGAAATAGACAGCAAAACTATAATAATGGGAGATCTCAACCTTGCTCTCTCAGAATTAGATAAATCAAACTACAAAACAAATAAGAAAGAAGTTAAAGAGGTAAATAGAATATTAGAAAAATTAGATATGATAGATCTTTGGAGAAAACTGAATGGTGACAGAAAGGAATATACTTTCTTCTCAGCAGTTCATGGAACTAAACAAAAATTGACCATATATTAGGACATAAAGACCTCAAAGTTAAATGCAGGAAGGCAGAAATAGTAAATGCTTTCTTTTCAGATCACAATGCAATAAAAACTACATTCAACAAAAAATTAGGAATAAATAGACCAAAAATTAATTGAAAATTAAATAATCTCATCTTAAAGAATGATTGGGTGAAAAAGTAAATTACAAACACAATTAATAATTTCACTCAAGATAATGACAATGATGAGACATCATACCAAAATTTGTGGGATGCAGCCAAAGCAGTAATAAAGGGAAATTTTATATCTTTTTTTTTAACTTAAAGAAATGCATTTCTAATGGTAGAATTTTATTTTTTTATATAATATTCTTTTTTTTATTTAATAGCATTTTATTTACAGGTTATATGCATGGGTAACTTTACAGCATTAACAATTGCCAAACCTCTTGTTCCAGAAATTCTATATCTTTAGAAGCTTACTTGAATAAAATAGAGAAAGAGAAGATCAGTGATTTGGGCTTGCAATTTACAAAGCTAGAACAAGACTAGAACCCCCCCCCCTCAACCAAATACTAAACTTGAAATTCTAAAATTAAAAGGAGAAATTAATAATATTGAAAGTAAAAAAAAAACTATTGAACTAATAAATAAAACTAAGAGTTGGTTTTATGAAAAAAAACAATAAAATAGATAAACCTTTGGTAAATCTGATTAGAAAAAGGAAAGAGGAAAATGAAATTATTAGTCTTAAAAATGGAAAAGGGAAAACTTTCCACCAATGAAGAGGAAATTAGAGAAATAATAAGGCCAATACTTTGCCCAATTTTATGCCAATAAATTTGATAAGCTAAGTGAAATGGATGACTGTCTCCAAAAATATAGGCTTCTCAGATTAACAAGGAGGAAATAAATAGCTTAAATAGTCCCATTTCAGAAAAAGAAATAGAACAAGCTATTAATCAATTCCCTAAGAAAAATTCCCAGGACTAGATGGATTTACATGTGAATTCTACCAAACATTTAAAAAACAATTGGCCCCATTGCTATATAAATTATTTGATAAAATAGGGAATGAAGGAGTCCTTCGAAATTCCTTTTATGACACAGACATGGTACTGATACCTAAAGCAGGTAGGTTGAAAACAAAGAAAGAAAATTATAGACCAATCTCCCTAATCAATATTGATGCTAAAATCTTAAGATATTAGCAAAAAGATTACAGAGAATCATGCCCAGGATAATACACCATGATCAAGTAGGATTTATACCAGGAATGCAGGACTGATTCAATATTAGGAAAACTATCAGGATAATTGGCCATATTAATAACCAAATTAACAAAAACCATATGATCATCTCAATACATGCACAGAAAGCATTTGATAAAATCCAACATCCATTCCTATTAAAAATACTTGAGAGTGTAGGAATATATGGACTTTTCCTTAAAATAATCAATAGCATCTATTTAAAACCATCACTAAGCATCATATGTAATGGGGATAAATTATAACCATTCCCAATAAGATCAGGAGTGAAAAAAGTTTGCCCACTATCACCGTTACTATTCACTATTGTATTAGCAATGCTAGCTTTGGCAATAAGAGTTGAGAAATAGATTAAAGGAATTAGAGTAGGTAATGAGGAAACCAAATTATCACTCTTTGCTGATGATATGATGGTATACTTAGAGAATCCCAGAGATTCTACTAAAAAGCTATTAGAAATAATCCACACCTTTAGCAAAGTTTCAGGATACAAAATAAACCTACATAAGTCATCAGCCTTCTTATACATCATTAACAAAATCCAACTGTTAGAGTTACAAAGAGAAATTCCATTTAAAGTAACTACCAATAATATAAAATATTTAGGAATCTATCTGCCAAGGGAAAATCAGAAACTATATGAGCAAAACTACAATACACTTTCCACACAAATAAAGTCAGATCTAACCAATTAGAAAAAATGTTAAATGCACTTGGATAGGGTGAGCAAATATAATAAAGATGAAAATACTACCTAAACTAATCTATTTATTTAGTGCTATACCAATCAGACTCACAAAAAAACTATTTTAATGACCTAGAAAAAATAACAAAATAATGACCTAGAAAAAAAAACAAAAGATCAAGAATTTCAAGGGAATTAATGAAAAAAAAAATCAGATGGAAGTGGCCTAGCTGTACCAGATCTAAAATGATATTATAAAGCAGCAGTTACCAAAACTATTTGGTATTGGCTAAGAAATAGACTAGTTGATCATTGGAATAGGTTCGGTTCAAAGGACAAAACAGTCAATAACTTTAATAATCTAGTGTTTGACAAACTCAAAGACCCAATTTTTGGGATAAGAACTCACTGTTTGATAAAAATTGCTGGGAAAATTGGAAATTAGTATAGCACAAAGTAGGCAGTGACCCACACTTAACACCGTACACCAAGATACGGTCAAAATGGTTTCATGACCTAGGTTAAAGGTTTTGATAAAGGCCTCATTTCTAAAATATATAGAGAATTGACTCTAATTTATAAGAAATCAAGCCATTCTCCAATTGAGAAATGGTCAAAGGATATGAACAGATACTTCTCAGATGAAGAAATTGAAACTATTTCTAGCCATATGAAAAGATGCTCCAAGTCATTATTAATCAGAGAAACGAAAATTAAGGCAACTCTGAGATACCACTACACACTTGTCAGATTGGCTAGAATGACAGGGAAAGATAATGTGACTGTTGGAGGGCATATGGGAAAACAGGCACACTGATACATTGTTGATGGAATTGTGAATACATCCAGCCATTCTGGAGAGCAATTTGCAACTATGCTCAAAAATTTATCAAACTGTCCCCTTTGATCCAGCAGTGTTACTACTGGGCTTATATCCCAAAGAGATTTTGAAGAAGGGAAATAGACCTGTATGTGCAGGAATGTTTGTGGCAGCCCTCTTTGTAGGGGCCAGATACTGGAAACTGAGTGGATGCCCATCAATTGGAGAATGGCTGAATAAATTGTGGTATATGAATATTATGGAATATTATTATTCTGTAAGAAATGACCAACAGGATAATTTCAGAAAGGCCTGGAGAGACTTACATGAACTGATGCTGAGTGAAATGAGCAGGACCAGCAAATCATTATATATTTCAACAACAATACTGTATAATGATCAGTTCTAATGGATGTGGCCATTTTCAACGAGATGAACCAAATCAGTTCCAATAGAGCAGTAATGAATTGAACCAGCTACACCCAGCAAAAGAACTCTGGGAGATGACTATGAACAGTACTATATAGAATTCTCAATCTCTCCATTTTTGTCAGCCTGCGTTTTTTATTTCCTTCACAGGCTAATTGTGCACTATTTCAAAATCCGATTGTTTTTTGTACAGCAAAATAAGTTTGGACATGTATACATATGTTGTACTTAATTTATACTTTAAAATATATAACATGTACTGTTCAACCTGCCATTTGGAGGAGAGGGTGGGGGGAAGGAGGGGAAAAGTTGGAACAAAAGGTCTTGCAATTGTCAATGCATATATCTTGTAAATAAAAAGCTATAATAAAAAAAAGAAAATACACATTGCTTTATGAATCATGTTGGGAGAGAAAAATCAGAGCAAAAGTGAAAAATTCTGGGAGAAGGGTAAAAAAACAATAGAAAGAAGGGAACATAGTATGTATTGATTTACATTTAAGTTCAATAGTTCTTTGTCTGGAGGCAAATGGAATTTTTTATTCAATGTCTATTGGGATCGCCTTGGATCACTGAACCACTAAAAATAACCATGTCTTTCATAGTTGCCCATTGCACATTCTTGTTGTTGCATTATGTATTCCTAATTTTGCTTGTTTTGCTAGCATCAGTTTGTGTAAATTTTTCCAGGCCTTTATAAAATCAACTTATTCATCACTTTTTGTACTACAATAATATTCCATTATTTACATGTCTCACAACTTAGATAGCCAGGATCCTTTTCCTTCTTTTATGATGTCCTTGGCATACAGACCTAGTTGTAGCATTCTGAGTCAAAGGATATGTACAGCCCATAACTCAAGAGAGCTCTCCAGAATGGTTGAATCATTTCACAACTCTACCAACAATGCATTAGTTTCTCAGTTTTCTCACATCCCCTCTGACATTTATCATTATCTTTGCCTACCATCTTAGCCAATCTGATAAGTGTGGTGTAGTACCTCATAGTTGTTTAGATAGGAATTTCTTTAATGAATGCTGATTTAGAGCATTTTTCATATGACTATAGATGGCTTTATTTTTGTCAAGTAAAAATTGTCTGTGCACATCCTTTGTGTATTTATCAATTGGGAAATGATTTGTATTATTAGAAATTTGACACAATTCTTTATATATTTTAGAAATGAGATCTTCATCATAAATACTGGCTGAAAAAATTTTGTCCCAGATTTTTACTTCCCTTTTAATTTCATTTCTGTTGATTTTATGCAAAATATTTTTAATTTAATGTGATCAAAATAGTCCATTTTATCATTCATAATGTTCTGTAGTTCTTCCTTGATCATAAATCCCTCCTTTCTCCAAAATTACCCCTTGATCCCCTAATTTTTAACACCAAGTTTCAAGAAAGGTTTCTTCATACATTTCTTCATCTGGAAGTTCCACATATTAATTAAATAAAAATGTAAACCATTTTTCCTGATTGATGCTATGCTCTTCCCCTTTATGCTTTATCCTCCCATTCTCTGAATTCCAGTTTCTTAATGCAGCTCAATCTCCACAGCTAGTAGGGTGCTAAATCATGACCTATCCAATGCCAGATTATCCTTCCTGAGTCCGTGCAAGGCGCCATAAAGTTTCCTAACAACTTGTGTCACCATTTTTTGAAGAATGGAGAGACCAATTTAAAAGTAATCTAAATTGAAAATAACTTAATGAGGAAAAACAATCCCTGAGGTTTTCACTGCTGTGATTTCCTTTGTTTTTATCAACTATTGTTATTGTGAGATTTTCCACCAATGAACATAAACAATTCTTCTGTTTTAGAGTTTCCTGGAACACTGAGAAATCAAACATCTTGTCAATGTTCACATAAGTAGCATGGGGAACAGGCAGGACTTGAATCCAGGTATTTCTAGCTTTTAAGTTTAGCTTTCTTCTAAATTAGGCCATCTCAGTTAATACCAATAATAGGATTTTTAAAAATAGCATTCCCTTACTATTGTTCTGTAAGAAATGACCAGCAGGATTATTTCAGAGAGGTCTACATGAACTGATGCTAAGTGAAATAAGCAGACACAGGAGATCATTATACATGGCAACAAGACTATACAATTCTTATGGACGAAGCTCTCTTCAACAATGAGAGGATTCAAACCAGTTTCAATTCTTCAGTGATGAAGAGAGTCATCTACACCCAGAGAGAGAACCGTGGGAACAGAGTTTGAAAAAAGACATAGTATTCTCTTTCTTGCTGTTGTTATTTGCTTGCATTTTGTTTTCTTTCTCAGTTTTTCTTTTGCTTCCTTCTTGACATGATTTCTCTTGTGTAGCAAAATAACTGTATAAATATGTATACATATATTGGATTTAATATATATTTCAACACATTTAACATGTATTATACTACCTGCCATCTAGGGGAGAGAGTAAGGGTAAGGAGGGAAAAATTTGGGACAAAAGGTTTTGCAAGGTTCAGTGTTGGAAATATTACCCATGCATATGCATTGTAAATAAATAAATAAAAGAGTAATAAAAAAATAAAAATAACAATTCGGCCTAAATTTGTCTATTTGTTAGTGCCACACTAATCAAAGTATCAAAAGTTAATTTATAGAGCTAGAAAAATAACAAAATTCATCTGGAAGAAAAAAAGGTCAAGCATATCAGGTTAATTAATGAAATAAAAAAAGGATGGTGGCTTAGCAGTAGCAGCCCTAAAACTCTAATACAAAGCAGTAGTTATCAAAATTATTTGGCACTGGCTAAGAAATAGAATTGTTGAACACTGGAATAGGTTAGATACAGATGACACAATAATTAATGCCTATAGTAATTTTATATTTGATAAACCCCCAAACTCCAGCTTCTAGGATAAGAACTCACTATTTCACAAAATTGCTGTGAAAACAAATACACTGTGAAAATAACGTATCTGAAACTTGGCATAGAATGACATCTCACACCCCATACCAAAATAAGGTCAAAATGAGTACATCATTTGGGAATAAAGGCTGATATCTTAAGCAAATTAGAAGAGCAAGGGATGATTTACCTATTAGATATTTGGAGAATGGAGAAATTTAGGACCAAGTAAGAACTAGCAAACATTATGAAATACAAAATTTTGAAATAATTTCATTAAATTAAAAAGAGTTTGCACAAAAAACCTAACAAATACAAGATTAAAAGGGAGATACAAAGGTGAGAAAAAAATTATAATCAGTATTTCTGATAAAGGTCTCATGTCTAATATATAGAAAAAACTATCAAATTTATTGGAATATGAGTCATTCTCCAATTTATAAATGTTCAAAGGATATGAACAAACAACTTTTAGATGACAAAATTAAAGCCATCTATACCCATATGGAAAAAAATCTCTACTGATTAGAGAAATACAAATTAAACAATATTACTTCACACTTGTCAGATTGGCTAAGAATACAGGAAAAGATAATAAAGAATGTTGAAGGAGTTGAGGGAAAACTAGGACACTAATAAGTTATTGGTGCAATTGTGAAATGATCCAACCTATTCTGAAGAGCAATCTGGAACTATGTCTGTATACTAAGGAAATCATAGAGGGGAAAGGACACATGTGAAAAATTGTAACCAAAAATGTAAATTTGTAACTGCTCTTTTTGTGGAAGCACAGAATTAGAAAATGGATAGATGTTTTTCAGTTGGGGAATGGCAGATTAAATTGTGGTATATGAAGATAAGGGAATGCTATTTTTCTGCAAAAATTATGAACAAGCTGATTTTAGAAAGGTTTGAAAAGATTTACATGAATTGATGGTGAAAGAAACAAGCAGATCCAAGAATACATTGTTCACAGTAACAACAAAAATGTGCAATGATCAATTATGAAAGACTTGGTTCTTCTCAGCGGGTTAATAATGCAAGGCAATCCCAGTAGACTTTGGATAGAAAATGTCATCTACATCCAAAAAAATAATTATGGAGATTAAATGTAAATCAATGCATGCTATGTTCCCTTCTTTTTTGTTTGTTTTTCCCCTCTCCCATGTTTTTTCCCCTTTTATTCTGATTTTTCTCTCTCAACATGATTCATAAAACAATCTATATAAAAATAAACAAACCAATAAATAAAATTTTTGAGAAATTTGCTCTTCTCCAAGTGAAATTAAATATTGTGAGATGGGTCAGTTGTATAAATAGCAACAATAAAAACATTGATAGTGACTACTATTTGTAAAATACTTTGTTACCCAAAGTATTTTTGCATACATTATCTTATTTAAACCCCACAGAATTTCTCATATAGGTACTTCAGGCTTTACTATAAACTCCATTTTACAAATAAATAGAATTTCAGATATGTTAAAAGACTTGACCAAGAGCTGCCAACTAATATCTGAGATGAGATTTTCACTTTTGACATGTCTATCTTTCTATTATGCCATGCTGTTTGTCATCAATTATTTGTGGTATTTTTAATGAGTATTAAAATATCTATTTCCCTTATCTACAATAATACTAACTCAGATTCTT
Organism: Sarcophilus harrisii; assembly: GCF_902635505.1. Taxonomy (NCBI): domain Eukaryota; kingdom Metazoa; phylum Chordata; class Mammalia; order Dasyuromorphia; family Dasyuridae; genus Sarcophilus; species Sarcophilus harrisii. Next base: position 230,455,486 of record NC_045429.1, read on the forward strand.
TTGGATTTAAACATCTAAGATGCTATTAAAAAAAAAAGCAAACTATATTAGGATGGATAACATTTAAGCCATAGCTAAAGTGAAATCTTTTGTGAGATTAGCTAGGAATCTCCTAAAATCCAGTGATGGCAAGATTATAAGAGAGTGAACCTTTGAAGAAGGTTAAGATGTGGATTATTACTTGTGATAAGGGCAGCACTGAGAGGACCATTATTATAGCAATGTCCTAGGAAAATAAGGACAGTTATATTGTACTTTAAAGTTTACAAAGTTATCTTTACAACAATGTGTTAAGAAAGTACGTGTATTATTTACATTTTTTATATATGAAAAATGAACTCAGAAAGATTTATACCTACACAGACTTCTTATCACATTTATATGTGCGTACCATATATAGACGTGTGTGTGTGTGTGTGTGTGCAATTTTCTTTTTGTTTACCATCTCTTCAAAATTGAAATAATACTTGTACTTCCTCAACAGATATCCATCATGAAGATTTTGGTTATTCTTTTCCCACAGATTATAAACTCAGATTAGGAAGAGATCTCAAAGCTCATCTAATCCAACCCAAAACCTAACAAGAATACCCTCTACAATATTCCATTTAATACTTCCTTTAATGAGGACCTCACTCTCAATCACAGAAATCCATACCAAAGTGGCTTTTACTAATTTTTAATCAGTCTCCTACTTCTTGTTCCAAGGTTCCAAGTATTATTTTACAAGCAAGCAAAACATTATATCTTCATATAATGTGTCACTTCTTTATTAAATTGCATGCTCTCTGAAGGTGAGTGCTTTCTCTCATTTTTTCTGATCATTCTTCCTCATTCTTCCTACTCATGTCTCTTTTCTATCTTCCTCTATTTCCCTTCTTGGAAGAGTAGAGTCATAATCCTTTAAAAGTGGATGACTAAATTGTCAGAGGAAGAGAAGGAATATTTGTAGTAGAACTAGTGTTTTCTTCTCTGTCAGTGTGAATAATATTAAGGGAAAGAATCCTCGAGTGAAGGGAATGACCATGGGAGGGAAGAATAAGGTGGAAAGGGAACTAGGTGATTCAATGGATAGAGTGCTGGCCCTGGAGTCAGGAGAAACTGAGTTCAAATCCATCTTAGACAATTTATGAGTTTTGTGACCCTGGGCAAGTCACTTCACTCTGTCTCAGCTTCCTGATCTGTTAAATGAGCTGGAGAATCACATGATAAACTGCTTCAGTATCTTTGCCAAGAATGCCCCAGAGTCACAACAGTTGAACATAACTTAAAATAGCTAAACAGCAAGGAAGAATAAATAGAACTGTAGAATAGACAGTTTTTGACATAGGATTCCATACCAAACTCTAAAGAAATAGACTTAATCTAATCCATCTATCACTTAACAAAAGGTTTACTTAATCAGGACAAAGGAAATTATTATTATTATTATTCAGAATAGCACATTAATTCATTTTTGAACTTTTGAAGGGGAGAGATAAAGCTTGAGATTTTTGGTCTTTGTTCTCTTCTAACTGGTCACTTTTTTTTTTTTCAAAAATAAAAATTTTGTTTTCCCAAATATATTTAAAAATGTTTTTGGAATTTTTTTTATGAGTCCCAAATTCTTTCCCTTTTCCTCCCCTTTCACTAAGAAAGCAAGAAATTTGATATAAAATATATTTGGGCTATCATGAAAAAATATATCTCCATATTAATCCTTTTGTGAAAGACAAAAAAAAAAAAAAAGAAGAAGAAAGAAAGAAAGAAAAAAAAAGAAAATATTTTTTAAATGTATGCTTTGATCTGCATTAAAACTTCATCAATCCTCTCCCAATATGGGTAGGATATTTTCATCAAAACGCTTTCAGAATTATCTCAGATCATGTTGTTGCTAGAAATAGTTAAGTCATTCATGGTACATCATTGTACAATAATACTATTATTTTACAATGTTCTTCTGGTTCTGATAACCATTATAAGTGTGAAAGTATGAATTCTCTCATAAATGGAAGATAATGGCATAATGCATTAGATACCAGAATTCATCAATATTTTGTTTCTAAGAAACATGGAACAGAAAGGTGCAAACAGTTATTTCAATTGAAATAAAAAAAATGTCAGAATTAAAAATGACACTGTCAGACAAAGCAAAAGAATGTAAAGATGTAAAAAGAAAAAGTTATACTTTGCTAAAATATATGATACACAAATGAATTAATAACAAATTTAAACATATGCATAAAAACACACATATATGTATAGATGTATACATATGCCAAATGGCATAGCATAAAAATTATTAAAGGAAAGAGTTGAATGATTTAAGGAGTCAATAGCTACTAAAACTATAGTAGCAGGGAACTTCAATTTACCCTTATCAGTTCTACATAAATCTAATTAAAAATAAAGAAAAAAAATTAAAGAACTTAATAAAATTTTAGAAACATAAGATATGATAGATCCCTGAAGAATATTTACTAAAAAATAAAGGATTAGATCTATTTTTTTCAGGGTATGAAACTTTCACCAAAACTGACCAGAAAATAAGATTTTAAAAACTCACAAGCAAGTACAAATAATATTAAATACAGATTTCATAGCCCATAATACAATAATATTTTGTTCAACAATCATTGAAGTATTTGTTTAAAATAACTATAAATTAAATAACTAAATTTTTAAAAGATGGAACAAATAATAAAAAAAGTGAAAAACAACCCATACAAATAATAAATAATTCTTATCAACATATGATGAAAATGAGACAATATACCAAAATTTGTGAGATGCAAAGGAGTACTTGGAAAAATATTTGTATCTCTAAACATTTTAATTAATAAAATAGAAAAAAAATTAACAAATTGAGTATGCAACAAAAGATTCAAACTAATAAAGCAACAATTTTAAAAAGCCCCGATAAAAATCTTGAAAAATCAAAGAAAAGGTTTATAAATTTGAAAGTTTAAAAAAATGACCTAACAAATAAAATTAGAAGTGTTTATAAAATGCAAAGATTTAATTCAAAAAGAAAAATAATAAATCATTATCAAATGGAAAGTCAATTTACTACCAATAAAGAATAAAAAATTAAATATAAAAAATTATTTGCTCAATTATATGCCAATTAAGTTGATTATATGAGTATTTGTAAAAATATACATTTTCCAAATTTGCAAACTAGGAAAAGCAATACATAATCATTTTGTAGTATAAGAAATTGAACAAACAATAAATATCCTGCCATAAGGGGATGGGGGTCAAAATCCCTAGGATAAATTTACTAGACCTATAAAGGAAAATTAATTCCAATCATAAATTATTTAAAAACAGGCAAAGGAAAGGCCCTAACAAATCCCTTGTATCATACAAAAATGGTCTTGATTTCTAAACTAAAGAGTAATACCACAGAGTTAATATAACAGACCAACATTCCTAAAAAAAATTACCAAGGAGACTGCAAATATATGTCACAAAGACCATAAACTATTACCAGAATGAATTTATACTGGGAATTCAGGGCTGGTTAAAAATAGTAGAAAGCTTGGGGATTAATGTTTTTTTATTTAAAATGACAAGTGCTATCTATCTAAAACAAGACCTACCATTACATGTAATAAGGATAAACTAGAAATAAGGATGTTTATTATCACCATTACTTTTTGGTATTTTACTAGAAGTGCTGGTTATAGCAATAACACAAGACAAATAAATAGAAAGAGTAAACATGGGGAATGAGAAAGGACAACTATCACTTCTTACAGATGATATAATAATGCTTTATTTAGAGAACCCGTCAGTCAACTAAAAATCTAATCAAAACAATTTCAGGAAAGTAGCAGTATGTAAAGTAAATCTACAGAAATGATCAGAATTTCTCTTTCTTACCAATAAAATTCAGCAGGAAAAGATAGATAAATTCCATTTACAACAACTCTTTTAAAACTTCCAAGTATAAAATACTTTAGAGCCTACCTTCCAAGACACACATGAAGTATCTGAACAAAATTACAAAAAAAGACGATTATGTTGTATTGTAGATAGAGCACAGGTCCTCAAGTCAGGAAGATCTAAATTCAAAAATGACCTCAAGCATTTACTAGTTATATGACCCTGGGCAAGTCATTTTGTTTGTTTCGGATTTCTTAACTACAAAATTTGGATAACAGCACTTCCCTTTCAAGATTAATGTAATGATCAAATGAAAAAATAATTGTTAAACATCTGGCAAAGAATAGGTATTAAATAAATGTTTATTTTCTCCTTCCATTCCACTCTTTGCATGAAGTCACATCTAAATAAATGGAGATGTATTGACTTCTTATGGGTAAGCTGAGCTAATATAAATGAAATTGCAATTCTCCATTACCAAAATTATTTTGCCTATTAAAGTATATACAAAACTAACAAAAGATTTTTTTATATAGCTAGAAAAAAGTATAGCAAAATTTATATCTAGAACAATGGGTTAAGTATATCCAGGAAATTATTATTTTTTTTAAATTTAAGGAAGGAATGGGACCTAGCAATACTAAATTCAAAACTATACTTCAAAAATATAATCATCAAAACATTTCATTCTTAGTAAGAATTAGAAAGCTTGATCATTGAAACAGATTAAGTATAAAACATATAGAGGCAAATAAGCACAATAAACTTCTCTTTCAAAAATCCAATGGCCCCCATTATTTAGACAAGAGATCAATATTTAATTTAAAAAAAACCTACTATAAAAACTGGAATTTAGTCAAGCAGAAAGTAAGTCTAAATCAATATCTCAAATCATATTTCAAGATAAGCTCAAAATATTTTAAATAATAGCTTTGTATTTTCAAAATATATGCAAAGATAGTTTTCAACATACACCATTGCAAAACATTGTACTTCAAATATTTTCTCTCTTCCTTCCCTCATCTCTCTTTCCTAGACAGCAATTAATCCAATATATGTTGAACATGTGCAATTTTTCTATACATATTTTCACAATGCTGCACAAGAAAAGTCAAATCAAAAGGGGAAAAAATGAGAAAGAAAACAAAAAGCAAGCAAAAAGATGAAAATATTATGGATAAGCTCAAAATATTTAATATTTTGCAACAATAATAAAAAGCTGTTAAGGAGCAGCAAGTGGCCCAGTGGGGAGAGCACCAGCCTTGAAGTCAGGTAGACCTGAGTTCAAATATGATCTCAGACACTATACACTTCCTAGCTGTTTCACCCGGTGCAAGTTGCTTGACTCCAATAGCCTTTCCAAAAAAAAAAAAAAAAAAAAAAAAACCAGCTATTAAACTTCAAATAGTGATATTACTATTAGATCTAGATTACAAAGAGATCAAAGATGGAAGAGAAGGCTTTATATAAACATGTCACTTTTTATAGATGATATAATGTAACTCTTTTTTGTGTTGGCAAAGAATGGGAAGTTAAGAGAAATTCATAAGTTGAGGAATGGCTAAACAAGATATATGAAATGCAATGGAATTCAGTGATTATAAATTGGGATGAAGAAGATGCTTTCAGAAAGACTTGAGAAGACTCAACTGAACTAAAGCAAAATGAAGTGAGCAGAATCAGGGGGAAGAGCAGATGAGATGCAATAACACCAATATTGGAGTATTAATCAACTTTGAAAGATTCTTAAAGCCTATGCAATACAATGACCAACCATAATTCCAAAGCCTGCATAATGAAATAAAATATTCACTTTTAGATAGAAAGTTTATGGACTCAGATTACAGATTTCACCAGACTTTCTTTTCTTTCCTTTTATTTTTTTTATTTTGTTTGGTCTTTTGGACTTGGCTATTAATGCATTTTTTTATAAATCTATATTTTTTTTAACATTTTTTCTGCCTTCTTGAGGAATGACAAAAGAGGAAAAGAAAGAAGAAAATTCAAAACTGAAAAAAAAATGAATTTTTAAAAATAATTAAAATGTAAGCAAGCAAAATGTTGACCCAGAAAACAGAGAAAAAGATATGAAATAACCATTGGATTCCTGAACATCATGGCAAAAAAAATGAGTTTAGATATAATATTTCCAGAAAACATAAAAGAAAACTGCCCAGATCTTTCGGAACTAGAGAGTAAAAATGGAAATAGACAGGAATCACAAGCCATCCCCTGATGAAAATCTCCAAACATAAGTTCCAAGGAATATTATAGTCAAATTTCAGAGATTCTAAGTTAAAAGAAATACATTAAACAGTCAAAAATCAAGAATTAAGGTACTGAAGAAACACAATCAGGATTGCGCAAGATTTAGAAGTCTGCACAATATAGATTTCCAAGTGTTCCTGACAACAAAACAGGAGATGCATAGTAAATCTGAAGTTCAAACACAAAAGTTAAATGGAACAAAACAGCAAACATAATTAAACAATCATCAAGAACTAAACAAGTTCAAGCTGCTTACATTCAAATACAAGGAGATAATATGTGTATCTCTCTGGATCCTATCATCATCTAGGATCAAATAGGGATTCTAATTAGATACAGTTTGGGAATAGTTCTCTTATGTGTTGATATAAAAAGAATACTAATATGAAAAGAAAAGAACAATATATTGGATGAGAAGAAAGAATTATTAGAGAAAACTATTTCATACAATCAGGATGCACAGTAGATATCTATATAAATAGGAAAGTGATGAAAGTGAAAGGTTGCATCTCACTCTCATCTGAACTGACCACGAAAAGGGAAGAATACATAAGCCCAGGAGTAGGTACAGAAATATATTTCACTCAACAGAAAATTAAGAAGTTAACAGAAGTAAGAACTGAAAAGTAGTGGGAGGGTAAATTAAAGACTGCAAAAGAAACTAATATAGAATTAAAAAAAAAAAAAAAACATTTCTAACTCTTTTCAGGGAAACAAAGAAAGGGAATCTTAGAGTGCCCATCAATTAGGAAATGGCCTAGAAGATCATGGTCTACTTTTTTTTTTTTTTTGGCATGTAATAAAGGATATGTTTTCAGAGAACCCTGGGAAGACTTAAATGAAATATTGCAAAATTAAATGGACAGAAACAGCAGTACTATTTTTAAAAGTATCAATATTATTTAAAGACAAATAACTTTGATGATTAGGGAATGTGATCAGCATATGGACCAACCATAAATCTATAAGACTAATTATAAAACATGCTTTCCAAATAGTAATATAGAGGTGAAGGCCTCAAAATGAAGAATTAAATTTTTTTAACATGATCAATTCAGAAATTTGTTTTGTCTATAAATTTTTGTAATATGTTGCATTTTTGTTTTCTTTTGTTCTCAATTCAGGGGAAAGTTTGATTAGGAAAGAAGATAGATTTTTATTGTTTGAAAAAGTATGTGACTTAATAAAGAAAGCTACTGTGCCAGGTGAGTCGATATATCTATAATCTCCCTTATTGGAAAAGCAGACATGAGTGAATTGTTTTAGCTTAGGATATTTTGATTCCAGTAAGGCTAAAACCAATTAGTTGTTCACAGTAAATTTGACTTATATTTTATGGACCCCAAAAGGGTCACTGTTCTGCTTAAAAGGGAGTAATGAGCCACTTCAAACTGAAAATGGAGCAGCTCAAAGCATTTTGAGACCATCAGCTGTGAATCAAAGAATCAGTCTCAATAAAAAAGCCCAAAACCCAAAACTTAAACTCTCCTCGATTGAATTTGTTAAAAGGACTAAAGCTCAGACCACTGGCAATTCTTTTGGTCACCTAATATCTAGAACAGAAGAGCCTGGAACTCCTTCCTCTATCTTACAACAATAGATTAGGAAAAAAAATGAAAAAGTGTGAACAAATGATCAAGGCTTTATTTGGATGAACAATTCTTCCTTCCTCTAAACTTCTTTACTCTGTTATGATGAGAGTTTCTTCACACACATGGCACACTATGTCTTATCAGTTCAGTGAACTTAATTACTGTGGTTAAGTAAAATAAAAATCATTTTCTCTTAGCTAAATAACAAATGTCACATTTAACTTCATATTTGGACCCAAAGTATCAGGTTTAACTGGTATTAATCAGGCCTAAACCAAGAAAATGAGTAAAACCAGTGAGAACAAATGGACATGCCTTTTCTAGAAGTAATGGCAATTTTGATTTGATTGTTGCTCCAAACCTGGAAAATAATGGCAATTTTAATTTGATTGTTGCTCCAAACCTGGAAAGTAAAGGTAGGAAAGAGAATATAGCAGGCAGGAGAGCCAAGATGGTGGAGTATAGTCAGGATACTGCTTGATCTCTCCCAATTACTGTATGAAATCAAGCCTCTGAGTAGGGTCTGATGGAAGGAAACCACTCTCCAGCTCAAGATAGACTAAAAACTTCAACAAAAGTCAGTCTCACTGAAGTGAAAAGAGTATTCAAGCAAATGGAAAAGGCGATACAAAAGTTAACTGAAGAAAATCACACATTAAAAACTAGAATAGGCAAATGGAAGCTAATGACTTTGTGAGACAACAAGAATCAGTCAAACAAAATAAAAACAATGAAAAAATGGAAGAAAATGTGAAACGCATTCTTGGCAAAATAGGCAACCTGGAAAATAAATTCAAAAGAGACTATTTAAAAATTACTGGCCTACTTGAGGTCCATGACAAAAAAGAGCCTGAATAGCATTCTGCAAGATATCATTAAGGAAAATTGCTCCAAAATTCTAGAAACAGAAAGAGAAATACTGATTGAAAGAATCCATCAATCACCTTTGGAAAGAGATCCCACAAAGAAAAGCTCAAAGATCATTGCCGTAAAATTCCAAAACTGTAATCTCAAGGAAAAAATACTGCAAACTGCTAGACAAAAACATTTAAAATATCAAGGAGCAACAATCAGCATGACTCCAAATTTGGCAGCTTCTACAATAAAAGATCAGAGGGCCTAAAATCATATTCTGGGAGGCAAATGACTTGGGGTTACAACCAAGAATTAATTACCTAGCAAGATTCAGCTTCATCGTTTAGGGGAGGTGATTGATGGAGCTTAAATAAAGTAAGAGACTTTCAATCATTTCTATTGAAAAAAAAACAGAACTAAACAGAAATTTTAATCTGCACACACAGGACTCAAGAGAATCATAAAAAAGTAAATAATAATAATAATATATATATATATATATATATATTTAAAGGTTAAACTGTTTACATATCTAGATAGGAAAATGATATCTGTAACTTGTGAATTGTAATTGTCATTGAGGCAGACATAGGGGGGCATCATATGGACTGAGGATGAAGTTGTGATTTGGGTCCCTGATACAATGACATCAAAGAAAAAGACATTAAAGGATGGGAAAAATCTGTGTTGGAAAAAGAGGAAAGGGGAAGTATAATGGAATAATTAGTTCACATGGAGGTTCAAAAGACCAGGGAAAGAAGGGAGAGGGATGAGCATTGTCTGAAGCTTAATCTCATCATTTTGGCTTTAAGAAGGAATAATTTAATCATTCAGTTGGATATAGATATTTATCTAACTCTATAAAGAAGTAAGAGGAGAAAAAGGAAAAGAAAAGGGAGGGACAAGATAGAAGGGAGAGTAGAAAAACTAGAAGAAAAGGTAAGAGAAGTGGGTAAAGATTGACAGAAGATAAAGTAGTAGGTGGAGTGGATAAAAAAAAAAACAGTACTAAGAGAAGGGGGAGAGGACATAGGAAATAGGGTAGTGGGTGGATAAAAAAAATTTGTAAGAGAAGGGCGGATGAATGATAGGAGATAAGGCAGTGAGTGGAGTAGGCAAAATAAAAACACAGTACTAAGAACAAAGTGAAAAAAGAGTACAAAAGTATGTATAGGGTAGAAAATAGAATGGAGGGAAATACAGAGCTGGTAATTATAACTGTTAAAATAAATTCAATGATGTTTCTCACAAAATGAAAGAAAATAGCAGAGTGGAGTAAAAAGCAGAATCCTACAATATGTTATATAAAAGAAATATCTTATACACAGAGAGACACATACAGAATAAAGGTAAAATGCTGGAACAAAATTCAATATGCTTCAGCTGAAGTAAAAGAAAAGCAGGGATGACAAATCTCATCTCAAGAAAAAAAGCAAAAATAAAAATAAATCTCATTGAAAGAGATAACGAGAGAAAGTATATTTTAATAAAGCATACCATACATAATGAAGTAGTAATGATACCAAATGTGTGGGCAGTAGTAATGTAGATTAATTACTAAAAAGGATTTTAAGCCAATTAGAGAAATAATTAGACAGCAAAATTATTCTACTGGGAGACCTCAACCTTCCTCTAAGAGTCAGACAAATCTAACCACAAAATAAACAAGAAAGAAACTAGGAAAGTAAATAGAATCCTAGAAAATCTAGATATGACATATCTCTGAAGAAAACTGGATATGGAAAGAAAGGAATACATATTTTTCTTGGTTAGTACATGGCACCTAAACAGAAATTGTCCATGTATTAAGGCATAAAAACTTCACAATCAAATGCAAAAAGCCATAAATAGAAAATGCTTCCTTTTCACACCACAATGCAATAAAAAATAATATTCCATAAAGGGTAAGGGAAAGATGGAATAAAACCAATTGGAAATTAAATAACCTAATTCTAGAGGATGAGTGGATCAGACAACAAATCCATAAATTTATCCAAAAACAAATCCAGAAACAATCCATAAATTCATCCAAGAAAATAACAATTCTGAGACAACATATCAAAACCTATGGGATGCAATCAAAGAAGTCCTTAAGGGAAATTTTTTTATCTCTAATTAATTAGCAACATAAATACAATACAAAAAAGGAGATCAATGAATTAGGTATGCAACTAAAAAAGCTAGAAAAGAACAAACTGAATCTCCCAATTAAATAGCAAATTAAAATTTTTGAACTTCAAAGGAGAGATTGATAAATAGAAATTAAGAAAACTATGAGTTGATTTTATGAAAAAAAAAAAAAAAAACAATTGATCAAGGATGGACAGAAGCAGCTACACCCAAAGAAAGAACACTAGGAAATGAATGTAAACTGCTTGCATTTTTGTTCTTCTTCCCAGGTTATTTATATCTTTTAAAGCCAATTCTCTCTGAGCAACAAGAGAACTGTTAGGTTCTGCACACATATATTGTATCCAAGATCTACTGTAACGTATTTAACATGTATAGGACTACTTGCCACCTGGAGGAGAGGATGGAGGGAGGGAGGGGAAAAATCGGAACAGAAGTGAGTGCAAGGGATAATGTTGTAAAAATTTACCCTGGCATGGGCTCTGTCAATAAAAAGTTATTTAAAAAAAAAAGAAAAGAAAAGAAAAAAGAAAAAAAAACTAACAAAATACATAAACCTTTGATTAATTTGATCAGAAAAAAGGAAAGAGTAAAACTATATCACCTGCATCAAAAATGAAAACAATGAACTTATCACCAATGATAAAAAATAAAGCACTAATTAGGAGATAATTTGCCCAACTGTATAGCAACAAGTCTACCAAACATTTAAAGAACAATTAATTCCAATACTATGTAAACTATTTAGAAAAACAAATAAAGAAGGAGCCTTGCCAAATCCCTTCTATAACATAAATATGGCACTGATACAGAAACCAGGAAAGGTCAAAATAGAAAAAGAAAATTGCCAACCAATCTCCCTAATGAATATTGATGCAAAATTTTTAAATAAAATATTAGCAAAAAGATTGCAACAACTTATCAGCAGAATACTGTAATATGTCTAAGCAGAATTTTTGCCAGCAATGCAAGGCTGGTTCAATATCAGAAAAACTATTACCACAATTGGCCACATCAATAATGAAATCAAGAGAAATCATATGATAATCTCAATAGATGCAGAAAAAGCTTCTGACAAAATGCAGCACCCATTCCTATTAAAAGAATAGAGAATATTTGGATAAAAGGCTTAAACTAATAAATTTATCTAAAACCTACAGCAAGTATTTTTTGTAATAGAGAGAAACTGGACACATTTCCAATAAGATTGGGGTGAAACAAAAAGGTCCATCATTACCATTATTATTCAACATTAGACTGGAAATGTTGGCTTTAGCAATAAGAAAAGAAAAATTAAAGGAATTAGAATAGGCAATGGGGAAATAAAATTCACAGCTTTATCAAAGTTGTAGGATATAAAATTAAACCCAAAAATAATCATCTCCATTTCTATATATTACTGACAAAGCCCATCAACTAGAGATAGAAAGAAAAATTTTCTTTAAAATTACTGTAGACAAAAATGAAATATTTGTGTGTCTATGTGTCAAGACAAACCCAAGAACTATATGAACTCAATGACAAAACACTTCTCATGCAAATTAAATCAGATATAAATACCTAGAAAATCACTTGTTCATGGTTAGGCCAAGCTAATATAATAAAAATGACAATTCTGCCTTAATTGGTGTACTTGTTCAGTGCCATACCAAATGGCCAAAACATCATTTTATGTAACTAGAAAAAATAATAACAAAATTCATCTGGAAGAACAAAAGGTTAAGAATATCAAAGGAATTAATGAAAAAATACAAAGTATGGAGACTTAGTGGTAGCAAATCTAAAACTATATCATAAAGCAGCAGTCATAAACACCATTTAGTACTGACAAAGAAATAGCATAGTGGATCAGTGGAATAGATTAGATACATATTGACAAAATGATCAAGGTCTATAGCAATCGAGTATTTGATAAACTCCCAACTTCAGCTTCTTGAATAAGAATTCACTCTTTGGCCAAAATTGCTCTGAAAACTGGAAAAGAAGATGTCAGAAATTTGGCTTAGACCTACATCTCACACCCCATACCAAAATAAGATCAAAATGCATACATGATTTGAAACTAAAGGATAATATCAGAAGCTAACCTATCAGATCTTTGGAGAAAGGAAGAATTTATGTCCAAAGAAGAACTAGAGAACATTGTAAAAAGCAAAATTGATACCTTTGATTACATTAAATTAAAAAGGTTTTGAACAAATAAAACCAAAAGAAACAAGTTTAAAATGGATGTACAAAGCTGGGAAGAAATCTTTGCAGCCAGTATTTTTGATAAAGGTCTCATTTATAAAATACATCAAGAACTGTGTCAAAGTTATAAGAACACAAGTCATTCCCCAATTGCTCAAAGGATGTGAGGACACTATTTTCAGATGATAAAATTAAAGCCATTTATACATATATGAAAAAAATGCTTTAAACCATGATTTATTAGAGAAATGCAAATTAAAACAACTCTGAGCTGCCACCTCACTCCTCTGAAATTGGCTAAGATGACAGGAAAAAAAATAATGCTAAATGTCTGAAAATTGGATTGTTGTTGGAATTGTGAACTGATCCAACTATTCTGGAGAGAATCCTGGAACAATGCCCAAAGGATTATAAAACTCTGCATATCTTTGACCCAGCTATATCATTACTGAATCTGTATCCCAAGGAAATCATAAAGGAGGGGAAAGGACCCACATGTGCAAAAGTGTTTGTAGCAGCTCTTTTTTGTGGTAGCAATGAATTGGAAAAGGAGTGGATGTCCCTCAACTGGGGATTGGTTGAACAAGTTGTGGTATATGGAGGTGATAGTATATTATTTTTCTCTAGAAATGATAAACAAGCTGCCTATAGAAAGGCCTGAAAAGATTTACATGAATTGATGCTGAGCAAAACAAGCCGAACTAGGAATACATTGTACACAATAACAGCAAGAATATGTGATAATCAACTATAAAAGGATTGGTTCTTTTTAGTACTTTAGTGATCCAAAGGAACCCAATAGACTTTGGACAGGAAATGCCATCTGCCTTCAGAAAAAGAACTGAAGGAGACTAAAAGTAAATCAACACAGTTATGTTCACTTCTTTTTTCTCTTTTTTTAATTACTCCTATGTTATTTTCCCTTTTGCTCTGATTTTTCTCTGCCAACATGATTCATATAGCAATGTGTGTTGAAAATAAATAAACTTCCTCTAATAAAAAATGTAACTGGGGAAAATATTAAATAAATAGATACATGAAAAAGGTGCATTTGAGCATTTCTAATTTTAAAATGAGAAAATGAGAAGATCAAACTCAGCAATTTTCTTTACATCTGGGTTTTTTCAATAGCCCAAGAATTTTAACTCGTCAGTTTATCTTTTGACTTCAAAATGACAAAATTTCATGATAATTAACATCTTGAGGAATAAATACAGAACATTGGAAACCAAAAAAAGAGAGAAAGAGAGAATATAGCAGGCAGGAAGATAATTGAATAGTCAATGTCTAAAACTGACCAGATATAATGTGCCATATAAAGCTCTACCCAATTGAGTCAGTGGGAGACACTGTGCAAGAACTGTATAAATGTAAAGGTTAAGTCTTCCAGTTCATGTTCACTCAACTAAGTCCATACATGGTTGTATTTGCATGTCTAAAATTATATAATAATAGCAGATAATATTTCAGAACATTTAGTTTCTCTCCATTTAATTTTCATATTGAAAGTATAGTAGAATGTTGTTTCAACAATTATATTAATGCACATATTTCCAAGCCAAAGTTAATGTTACCTTGTTTTATCAGTTTTAAAATATATTGTATTCTTTCATAGATGAAATTTCTTGGGTCTTTCTTCTTAAATAATATTTGGTTAAAATTTCACAAAAGAAATACCTGCAAAGACCTACTCATTAAAGGACTACTGAATAATCTTCTGAGCTCATGTTGAAGTTTCAGCAAACTGAAATCTCTCCAACTGCCTGTTATTCATACTGAAAAGTGAGACAGGTTACATGCCCTGTATCTTCTTTAAAATAATTGGCTCATTCACTCTGCATACCTAGTTGCCTTGTCAAGGTCAAAATTGAGAAGTGATATGATCTCTGAAGATACCAATTTCCAACCAGTGATTCATTCACTTATTTTTTTTTTTTGATTAATCACATTTTAAAATACTATATTTGGATTTTTATGGAGACAAGAAGAATCAATCATTTATAAAATTGAGTGCCCAAAAGAAAACTTACACTTTAAAATTCCTCAGTGACCTTTGAAAAATGGCCAAGAAAATGTCAAAATATCAATATAAGTTGTTTTTTTTTTTAATCTTTTGCAGGTCACTCATCAAAATTTATATTTCAAATACCTTCTACTGTTTTGAGGCTGGCCTGCAAGTAAATCTGTAAGCACTATTTGGCAAGTTCATTTAGTAGAATGATTACTAGACTGAAAGTTCAGGAATTAAATAACTTCATGTTTCCATTAAGAATTTTTTAATGAGATAATTGGGGTTAAATTATTTGGCCATGATCACCCATGGTCACCCAACTAGCAATGTAATCTCACATACATTTGAACTCAGATCCTCCTGATCCCAAGGGCTGTGCTCTATACACTGAGCCATTTAGCTACACCTAGGCAATTCTTAATTTTGTACAGCTTCAGAACTATGTGCCCCTGGAGAAGTGAACCTCCATTCCTGGAAACCTCCTTCAACTATCTGCCACCCTCAGGAAAAGAACCGCCACCCCTGCAAGTCTCATTCATCTATCTGCCGCATGGAGGACTACCCAGGAAAAGAGCCCCCATTCTAGGAGGCTTTACTCCCCTATCTGTTACAGGGTCTCCAGAGATGGCAATAAACCCACAATTGAGTCAGTGATGGTGGTGGTTCTTTGGTTTGGCTCATGGGAAAATTCTTCAAAAAAATAAAGTTTGCAGAAAAAGTTATCCTTATAGCCTCTGGGATGTGGGAATCCTGTACCTCTTCTCTTGTCTAAGCAAAGAAGATCCACATCATCAGCCAAGGGTCTGTCCCAGACCCGTGAACCATTGTCACACACACACACAGAGGCGTACAAGGCATCTCCTATTTTAGCCAAGATTTGGAGCCAATAGTTCCTGGCCCCTAAGATCCCCTCTCTTCTTTCTTCAGTGTGTATGGTGCTAAGCCAGGGCCTGTTCCAGTTTCCCCATCAGATGAGCTCTAACTAACCACAGTAAGGAGGATACTAGGAGCTAAAGCTCCCTGGGATGAGGAGCATCCACATTCCAGCCTTGGAGCAGGATGAGCCTTAGGACTGAGTGCACTTTGGATCTCCTTGGAGTCCCTCTCTACAATACTCCACAAAAGGCCTCCTGTACACCGCAGTTCTGAGATTGATCTGGGACTCTCACCTATCCCTTCCTTCCCAGGTAAATAGAAAGGTATTTCACTTCTCAATGAGCTGGCAAGAAGCAGAATAAGCGCATCACTACCCTTGACAAAAAACTACAAAGATCTCTATTGTCCTCTTGCCTAGATACCTAATCCTGGGATTGGCTGACTTTTGGTCAAAGGAGGACTAAGGGATTGTGAGAGGCTTGGTCAACTATCCATGCCTCCTCCCATTTCTTCCTTCCCCAAATCCTGAAATCTCTTTGCAGTTTGTAGGGGCTAAGCCCCGTTTCCCATGATGAAGATCCCTCCTTCCTATCTCTTCTACTGGATGGCTTTGGAGATTTCCCCAGGTCTGTGATAGTGTACCCTTCCACCTTCCTTATCCAATTGAATACATGAAGCTTCCTCCAGGAAGTCTTCAACCCTGCTATGGCCCAAACAAATTCCTTTCAGAACCCCTTGATTACAACACTTCTACTGATCCCAAGAGACAAGGATTTATTTTATACTTGGATTCCCAGCCTTAGACTTCCTAGAGACTCCAACCTAAATTGGAACCATACCTAAGTACTCCCAGTAGGAGCACAGAATATAAATGAAGTCATCCTGATGATTTAGCTCAGGCCCCAAAAGAGACAAGAAAGTGTATCCCCTCACTCTGAAGAGATGGGAGGACTTGGTACAGCTCACAACATATTCATCCTTGACTGATAATGGTTGATTTTATTGAATTGCTTGCCCCCTTTTTTAAAATTCAATATGATAAATCAGGAGGCAACTCTGGGAAGGGATGAATTCAAACTCAAGGTCATGGAGAAAAAAACTGTCAATAAAGAATAAAAAAAGTTTAAAAATTTGGTACTTAGGGCAGCTAGGTGGCACAATGGATAGATCCCGAGCCCTGAAGTCAGTAGGACCTGAATTTAAATCTGGCTTCAGACACTTAACCCTTCCTGACTATGTGACCCTGGGCATGTCACTTAACGCCAATTGCCTCAGCAAAAAATAAAATTGGGTACTTAATTTTAAAATCTTCTGCTTCTTCTGTGAAATGTTTTCCCTTACCTTATAGAAGTTTTATGAATATAACAATAAAATGACATAATAATAAATACCAAAATTTGTTGAGGAACTGAATGAAAGTTCTGAATCTGCAGGTAAATATGTGTTCAACTATCACCCCTGACCTGAATGTATACTTTGATCAAGTCACTTAACTTCTCAGAGGTTCAGTTGCTCCATCTATAACATGGGGATAATAATACTTATAGTAACAACTAACAGGTGTTAGTCAAAAGAAACATTTCCTGTAGAGAGCAGAATTTCAGCTAGGATTTTAGGAACCCAGAAAACAGAGATGAAGAAATAGAACAACCCATTCATAGAGATATACTGTAAAAATGCTCAAAACTGTAAGTATATATTAATATATTTATAAATTTGAAAGTACCATATAAACAATAGATAGTGTGATTATCTGCTCTCTCCTTTCACCTCTATTGATACCATCCTGGTTCACTTCTTCATTTCTTTTCATTTATTAGTACCCTATTTAACTGTTAGCCTGAACTTCACTATCTGCCTTCTATTTTCTATCCTTCAAATTGCTCAAGTAACTATTTTTAGCCTGACATTCAAAACTGTACATAGTTTGGTTCCAATGTATTTTTTCAGTTTAGCATCATGTTTATCCATTTTGTATATACTTTGTGATTGTACAAGGATTTCAGTCATGTACAATTCTTCATAATCCCATTTGAGCAAAGATTCTTGGCAAAGATACTGGAATATTTTGCCATTTCTTTCTCCAGCTCATTTTACAAATGAGGAAATTGAGGCAAACAGGGTTAAGTGACTTGTTCAGTGTCAAATAGTTAGTTAAGTGTCCTAAGATGAATTTGAACTCAAGTATTCCTGAGTTCAGGCCTGGTACTCCATTCACTATATCATCTAGCTACCCTTACATATACTGCATTTCAATTAAACCACATTAGTCATTGTATCCCAGGCTTTAGTATGAGCTCCATCAATTTAACTTTTGCTCACAATGTCCCATATGCCTAGGATTAAAGGCCCTCATCATTTTCTTCTGTTGATAATGTTTTCTTTTATCAAAAAAGGCAATATTGTATAGTTGTATAGAGAACCAGTTTTGGAATCAAGAATACCTCAGTTCTCCAAAATATATAGAGAATTAACTCTAATTTATAAAAAATCAAGCCATTCTCCAATTGAAAAATGGTCAAAGGATATGAACAGACAATTCTCAGATGAAAAAATGGAAACTATTTCTAGTCATATGAAAAGATGCTCCAAGTCATTACTAATCAGAGAAATGCAAATTAAGACAACTCTAAGATACCACTACACACCTGTCAGATTGGCTAAGATGACAGGAAAAAATTATGATGATTGTTGGAGTGGATGCGGGAAAACTGGGACATTGATGCATTGTTGGTGGAGTTGTGAACGAATCCAACCATTTTGGAGAGTAATTTGGAACTATGCTCAAAAAGTTATCAAACTGTGCATACCCTTTGATCCAGCAGTGTTACTACTGGGATTATATCCCAAAGAGATTATAAAGAAGGGAAAGGGACCTGTATGTGCACGAATGTTTGTGGCAGCCCTTTTTGTAGTGGCTAGAAACTGGAAACTGAATGGATGTCCATCAGTTGGAGAATGGCTGAATAAATTGTGGTATATGAAAATTATGGAATATTACTGTTCTGTAAGAAATGACCAACAGGATGATTTCAGAAAGGCCTGGAGAGACTTACACGAACTGATGCTAAGTGAAATGAGCAAGACCAGGAGATCATTATATACTTCAACAACAATACTATATGATGACCAGTTCTGATGGACCAGGCCATCCTCAGCAACGAGATCAACCAAATCATTTCTAATGGAGCAGTAATGAACTGAACTAGCTATACCCAGAAAAAGAACTCTGGGAGATGACTAAAAACCATTACATTGAATTCCCAATCCCGATATTTATGCCCACCTGCATTTTTGATTTCCTTCACAAGCTAATTGTACAATATTTCAGAGTCTGATTCTTTTTGTACAGCAAAATAACATTTTGGTCATGTATACTTATTGTGTATCTAATTTATATTTTAATGTATTTAACATCTACTGGTCATCCTGTCACCTGGGGGAGAGGGTGGAGGGATAAGAGGTAAAAAATTGGAACAAGACGTTTGGCAATTGTTAATGCTGTAGTTACCCATGCATATATCCTGTAAATAAAAGGCTATTAAAAAAAAACAAAAACAAAAACAAAAAAACAAAAGAACTGACTCACAGATTTGTCTGTGACTAAGTCAAGTCAATAAACATTAACCAGGTGCTTACTAAGTGCCAGCAACTGGGCTAAAGATTGAGTGATCAATCTGCATCCTTATATTTATTTTCAGATTGATAATAATTCACATTTATATATCACTTTAAAGTCTGCAAAATACTTTCCTTATAACTATCCTATAAAACAACCAATGTATTATTATCCTCATTTCATAATAATAATAAACAATTATAATAGCAAAAAAAAAAAAAAAAAAGAATACCTCAGTTCAAGTCCAAACCCTCTGCCATATCCTATGTGACTTCTGTCAAAGAATTAAACTTTCTTTGTATCCAAGAGAACTAATATAAAATGATTAGTTACTAAAGTACAGTGGTGGAGGGGGTTTCTTCTTTTGGAGTTCTTCATGGAAATGAACTCACAGGTCCAGGCCTATTTAATCTACTTTTCAAAGCCTAATAAAGGGCTTTTCTTGATTCTCTATTTGATAGTGGCTCTACATATAAATCTCTTAGATCATGCTGGCCACTTCTAAGTATTTAATCATTTATCTAGCATTTATTTGCTTAATAGAAGGATGGCTTACAGATTCCCTTCAAGGAAAGGAGAGGTAGAGTCAGTTTTGTCATAAGAACAAAGGAGATTTAAAAAAATGGAAAAACATGTCAAGAGATATTTAGCCATCTCTCAGTTAGTACTCATGATAAGTATTTTCAAGAGAACTATTGTAAAAATAACTGCAGTTTATGTCTTACCAACAGTTGCAGAGGAAAAAGAGGTAGAAACAATTTATGAAAAGCTGAATAAGATGCTTCACTTTAAATAAATAGATACTGATTCTTGGTGGTTTTTAATATTTAGCACCCCAGTTATTTATCTCTCCCATGTG
The DNA here is from genome assembly GCF_902635505.1 of Sarcophilus harrisii. Taxonomy (NCBI): domain Eukaryota; kingdom Metazoa; phylum Chordata; class Mammalia; order Dasyuromorphia; family Dasyuridae; genus Sarcophilus; species Sarcophilus harrisii. The sequence goes on from NC_045429.1 coordinate 230,475,756, forward strand.
GGTCACCTAGAATACCCATGCTTATTTTCAGTTACTCTGTAGTTTTACATCCATTCAAAGCCATGACTCGTGAGACCCAAAGAATGTATATGCTATTTTTGTTAGCAAAAGAATTAATTTAAGAAAAAATAAACACTAAATAATATAGTAAGAAAAAGCTTAGGGTAGACTTTCCTGCAAATATATCAGCAATAAGAGAGGAATAATTAGAATTATGTATAACAGCCATATAGATTGGATAATTTTCAGTTTAGCCACTTGTGTGTAAGATCATCTCAACCTCTGATGCTACAGAACTTCTATCATTTTATAAAATTATTCAGTCAGTCAGCAAACATTTATTAAATATCTGTAATATGCCAGGAGCTATGTTAAGTATTAGGGATACGCAAAATTACAAAGGAATTTTTTCCCTTGAAGAGCTCACATTCTAAGGGAAGAGAAAATATAGAATAATTATAGGCAAACAAGCTATAAACGATTCAAATTTTAAATTAATAAATTCTGAGAAAGCATTAGAATTTAAAAAGATCAGAATGATTTCCTGTAGAGGGCAGAATTTCAATTAGGACTTTAGGAACCCAGAAGATAGAGATGAAGAAATAGAATAACCCATTCATAGAGATATACGGTAAAATTCTCAAAACTGGAAAATGGAGTGTCTTGTTCTAAGAAGAGCAAGGAAGCTAGTGTTACTGATTTGAAGAGCACATAGGAGAGGAAATTGTCTGAGGGGCCAGTTATAAAGAGCTTCGAAAGGAAAAAAACAGGAAAATTTCATACCTGATCCTTAAAAAAATAATAATAATAATGACACATTCTAAGGATGTCACTGCACAACTATCAGTCACTGGGTCTAATCTTCTCTTGGTGCCAAGCCTCCAGTGATCAGGTCCCTGTTGGTCTTATGTGCTGTCTGGACATACAGTCTTGGTTTAGTTTTGTCTACTAATTAATTGCAAAATCTCTCTGGAAATTCCTTCCTGATGTTAGCTTCTGGGCTCATCTCTGTAGCACCTCTTAACTCATCTTAGCTTTATCAGGTAGAATGCCATGTCTAGAACTATTTCCTGATAAGGAAAAAAAAATTAAGGTATTTTCTTAAGCTTTCTAAACATTCACGGAGGGAAAAAAAAAAAAAAAAAAAAAAAAAAAAAAAAAAAAAAACAGGCAGATAAAGAATAGCTATGATCCAGTCTTTAATTTCCTACTTCATAAACAGCATATACAGTTCATCCATCATCATATGGATGTGACTGGACAATATGTGTATTTCTATGTGACACTATATAAATATATGTTTAAATACATATGTCTATATATAGGCACATATATGCTCTCGGTTAAATGCTATTAGCATCTTTCTAGAAAGCCATATATTATTAAAAGGAATAAAAAAAAGGAAGAATGATCGATTTGTTTTTAAAATCTGATAATATATGCAATGTTTTACAGCAATAGATTGCCCCCTGCCCCAGTCTCTTCCATGGAATAGGAAAGTATGCCTTTTCATATTTCTTCTTTGAAACTAAGATTAATATTTGTAATCTTACAGCATTCATATTTTATTGTTTTGTAGTAAAAGTTTTTTCTATTTCTATTTTTATGGATGTCTAGTTTTCCCTCTTGGTTCTGCTTACTTTACATCGGTTCATGAAAATCTTTTCACTATCCTCTCTATAATTGTCACTGCTCATAGCAAAGCAATATCCCATTTCATTCATTTCCCATAATTTGTTTAGCCATTTCCAATGAAAATCTGCTTTCCAATGAAAATCTACCACAAAAATAGTTGCTGTAAATATTTAGGTCTATATAGAGCTCTTCTTTTTGTAAATCACCTACCACCTTGGGGTATCTACTTACAATTTAAATCTTAAGAGTTCTATAGTATTGTAAGTTTTATGAGTGTTTCTGACATAGCAACTCTTTAGATGTCTGACAATTAAATATATCTCCTTCATAAGTGAGGAAACTGGACTTGAATTAAATGACTTCCAAGGATGAGATATAACTCCTTTGTTATTGATACATTTATTCATAACTAGTAAGTATTGCAGGAGAATTCAACCCAAATCTTCACATTATGCCTTTATTTTTATTGCCATAATACATTATTATCAAAGAAGATCACTTATTTCTTTATATTCTGGACCTAAAATGATCCAAAAATCAGACTGAGCCTTATATTTAAATTCCTTGTTGGTAAATAAAGAATTGTAATGGCTAGCTTATTAAATTTTAATAAAGTTAAAAATAAATCCTGCTAACATACATTGATAATCTTAAATGGAATTAAATTATCAAATAATATTTTGACCCAAACAATATGATATCAATGTATCTTTGCATTACTCTTTTGTTTATTTCTTTACACAAATCTGGTCCAGGAGATATTTATATTTAACTCACCATTAAACTTCATTTGCTTCAAAGGAACATATAAAAAGATATCTTCCAGTCATTCTTCCCTACATTTGTTATTTGACCACATCATCTTCTTGAGCATACATTTCTTAGGCAAGATATCCCTTTTGTTACTCTTTCTTATGTGTTGTGATTTCATTCTCTACTTGCATTTTTCAATTTTAACTCTCAATTTTAATTCTTCAATGACTATAGTGTTCTATGACAACCATTAGTAGATGATGATGATGATGATGATGATGATGATGATAATGGGCTTTTATTTCATGGAGGGCTTTGGAGTCATTAAAGGAGTCTTCCAATGTCACATAGGCAATCCTGCATACTTTCCTTTTTTCCTTTTAAAATTTTGGGTACAGTTTTCAGTGAGAAGAGACAAGAATACAAGAAGAAATTTAGGTGATATGGCAATGAAAGATGATAATGCAATATTTAAAGAAATTATAAATGTATTATTGAAATTTTGTTTTGTTACTCCCAATGTTTTTATCTGTGATATCATCAATTTGTAACATTCATTCCCATGATAAGGATTGTAACTTACATATATCTATCCATGTATAAAATCTTGCTTATGTTTTTCCACAAATTGCCCAAAGATAGTCCATTTTATGTGCTGAGGTAATTCTTCTAAGTCTCTTTACATTTCGTGCATTCCACTGCAGAACAGGCAGTTATACATTGGTTATCTTTCATGTCATATGACTGATACATTATTTTTTCTTAGTCTATCATCTTTCTGATGATGTTTTTCTTTTTAATAGTATTTTATTTTTTCAAATATATGTAAGGATAGTTTTCAATATTCATTTTTATAAAACTTTTGTATTCTAAATTTTTCTCCCTTTCTTCCTTATCCCCCCCAAGAAAGTATATAAGTTAAATATATGCAGTTCTTTTAAATATATTTCCATATTTGACAAGAAAAATAAAATCAAAAGGGAAAGAAACAGAAGAAAGAAAAAATAAGCAAAAAAAATATCCCAACAACCATTAAAAGTTGAAAATACTGTGCTTGCATCCACATTCAAGCTCCACAGTTCTCACTGTGAATGTGGGTGGCATTTTTGAGCCTCTGAGTGAATTGACTTTATTGTTTTATAGTTATATGTCATGGTTTCATCTCAATCTAGTTGTAGAACTAATAAGAGTATCTTGATATATTAGTCCATAACAAGACAGAGGATGAATTACAGAATATAGAATATAGACAGTCTTCCTACTCATGAAAAGCAATTTCCCCCCCAGAAAATTGCATTTAAACTTTTGGTTCACTTCAACTTAATAAGCTTTAATATGTCCAGAATATTGTATGAGGTTGTGGGGATACAAAGACAAAATCAGACATAGTCCTAGACCTTCAGAAGCTTACAACCAAAGTAGATTGAATTGATTGTTTCAGTTTAGTTCCCAAATAGGTAAAAGAAATGTAGAAAAAATAGTTTTTCATTTTTCAAGGTCAGCATGAGTTTTCCGATGCTATTGTAATTTCTCTCTTGTTTATTTGATATAGCATATACATTTGAAATTTCCAAAATGGGATTTATATCTATCTAATTAAGTTGAAAAAAATACCTTATTCACTCAATGAGAAATTATTTTTGCTGATCATCAATAATATCTTACCTTTATGTATCATTTTCTCATTTGTGAAAAGCTTCCTATAGCATCCCTGTTAAATAAAAAGAACAAGAATTAGTATCTCTATATCTCTAGTTACCATCAGATTCTCTGTTAGTCAAATATGCAAAGATTTTTTTTCAGTAATACCATTGTGAGGGGAAGAACTCTGTAAATAACAATACTAATTTGAGTCTAGAGATTATGAAATGTAAAACTGTGATTAGGAATCTAGGCATCTGGGACAATTGAGGAATAGGAAAGTGGGAAAAAGGCATATAGGACTCAGGACAGAAAATCTAATTTGTATTCATGAATTAGTAGCTGACTGTGGCTTTCCCTTTTTCTATAAACCTTACTGTTTTGCCTTCTCCCAGTATTGTTATACCCTTAAAAAAAAATCCCATAGGAACACAGGAAATCAGATGTTCTTGAGATGTAGGGACATAAATGGGGCTAGCAATCTCTAGAACCTGTAAGAGAAGCAGGACCCCCCCATTTCCCCACTCATCCATGCCCATCCCTGGGAGAAAATCTCAACTATTCAACCTTAGTTATATCTCTGTGTCAGTCCAAGTATACTTACATAAAAATCTTCCAGTGTTCTCAAAGGAAATGGTAAGCTGCTTTCTATTTAGACCATAATAGCAGACAATACCCTTCTCCATAACTTTCAGGCTTAACTACTTTCTTTTCTCTCAGGTGGAGAGCAATTCTTACAACAAAGCAAAGCCATTCCCATGAATAGCTGTCACACAAGCCATCCATTACAATGTCTTCAATGCCTGCTGAGTGTGCCCAAGAGAAAAACTGAAGTGCCAAAGTTAATATAAAATGCGATGATAGCACCCTGTTGGTTTAGAAAAAAAGAGACACCAAAGGCTATTAAGCCATTACTACTCACAGAAGAAGCATTACTTTCTTTTTAGTTATTTATTTTTCTTTGTGGGGGCAAGGAATGGTGTATATCACTCACTTTCTTCTTATAGTGAAAGGAGCACTACACTGGGAATTAGGGGACTTGGTTCTCATTCCAGTTTTGTCAATAACTAACTTGTGACCTAGAGAAATCCACATCACCTCTGTGAGTCTGCTTTTCTTTTTCCATCCATACAATGAGAGAGGGATCACTAAGGTGCCTTTTGGCTCTAAAGTTTCTATTCTATAATCCTATCACCGTTCCAGCTCTAACATTCTATGATAGATGATGAACTTCTCTCGGCAAAGAAACTCAGGAACAATTTCTAAACACATCAAGCATATAAAGTTGAGCAAAATTCTCTCCTAGTATCATCTTCCCTGGTATTAGTCAAGGGCTTGAGCTATTGACTCCTTCACTAAGGTTTCCAACGCTTACATCTTAAGATTTATCATGAAATTTTTACATTTGAGATTTTTTCCATGATGTCTGGAGATTTTCTGAATGAATAAATAGAGGATACATTTATTTTCCACTCTCTTAATACTTGAGGATATATTGAACATCCAACAATATTGCACATAATGTACAACTTTCATAGTGATTATCTGTCCTGCAATAGAAAGCTAACTGGATTTGCAATTGAAGCAAAGAGATTTAAATTATAAACCGATTACATTTTGTCATGTGTGAATTTAAGCAAATCACTTTTCCTATCTGGGCCTGTTTTTTTTCATTTATAATATTTGGGAGTTGACCGAGAAAGTTGTGTATTGTGAAGAGTGCTGGTTTTTGAGTTAGGAATCTGAGTTCAAATTTTACCTTTATAATTACTATTTGTATTACTGTTGGAAAATTATCAGTCTCTGTATGAAGCCTCACTTTACTCGTGTGCAATAAAGGAGGGGATACTGGAAGATATGGTCTCAAAAATCTCATCAATTTTTAAATATATGACCTGGTAATATATTTTTTCAACTCTATAGTCCTACTGTAAACAAAAAGAGAAAGTGATTCTGTATCTCTTCTCTCTTGAAATGAAGAACCTTTTTTTTTAATTAGCTTCCCTTCAATTTCCATGAAAAATGAGTTATTCTTGTTCATATCTTTTTATTTCTCCCTACTTGTTGTGCTATGCTGGTATAGACAAAACAGAGTTACTTTGTTCCTCTGAGGTTAGTTACAAATTAGGAAGTCTCTGCCCCATTTGAGTTATGTTGCTGCCCAAATTTTGCTGTCCTCCATTTAAATAATATGCAATATATAATATTATATTCATACTGCTATCTATAAAATATTAAATATATACATATATATATGTATTCAAATTTTACTTTGTTATTAGAGAAAATACTGCTATTTTTTAAAAAAATTATCATTGCTGCTAATTAGAATAGCCATAATAATCATAACAAAAATGAAAATAAACTTTCTTTACCCAACTGTTAGATCTTGTATGTAACCCCAGAGACTTTTCCACAAAGGAAAGGATTTCTGTGAATTCATATGATGACCTCTGAGTAAACTAACATAGCTTCTCTGATGAAATAATGCTTTACATATGTATACATTACTACTATTTTCTATAAGTTCAATATATTTCAGAGTTGGCAGGAATCTTATTTGTTTTCTAGTGAAACCTGTTTCTGAAAAAAAAGACTGAACATCCAATCTTTAGCTGATGACTTCTTCAAGAGGGACACACTATCTTTTATGATACTTTTAGGCAACTCTAACAGCTAGATTCTCTCCCCCTTTAAATAAAGTTTAACTTTACCACTTTGTAAATTTTACTCATTATTTTTAGTTTTATCCTTTGTCACCAAGACAAACAAGTCTAATCCCTCTTTCAGATGACAGCTCTTCAAATATTTGAATGGAGCTATCATGTTTCTTCTAAAATTATTCTTTTCTATGGTAAATATCCCTGTTTTATCAACTATTCCCACTATGGCATTAATTTGAATTTCTTCACCCTCCTGGGTTGCCCTTCTGTGAAAATCCAGTTTCTCGAAGTGTATGCTTTCCCTCTGCATCTTTGTTTCTCTCTTTCTTTGTCTATCTCTGTATTTCTCTCTCTATCTATCTATCATTCTCTCTCTCTCTCTCTCTCTCTCTTTCTCTCTCTCTCTCTCTCTCTCTCTCTCTCTCTCCCCCTTTTTCTCTCTCCACATTTTGTCTTTTTGAATGCCAAAGACATTCTCCCCCTTTCTCTATATATCTCTCATTTTCTCTATATATTTCTGTCTAACTCTGTCTCTATTTTTCTCTTCCCCTCTCACGTTGCCCTGGCTTTGTTTCTATTCCTGCTTCTGTCTGTCTCTCTATCTCTGTTTCTGTTTATGTCTGTCTTATCTCTGTGTGTCTGTGTGTGTCTCTCTCTCCTCCCTCCCTTTTTCCCTCTCTCCTTCTCTCCCTTCCTCTCTCTCAAAACCATTCCATTAGATCCCTTTCAAGAAGTAGTATCGGAGTACCAAGGGACCTATTTTCTGGACTCCAGTTATCTGGGTTGTTCAGATATTAGACCAATGTTGAAAAAGCTGGGTTTGAAAACAAGAACAAAGGATCAGCAAGGCAGTGAGACTGGGGGTGGCAGAAAACCCCTGGATCATTCTTAGTATGAGCTTAGGAATCATGTGTCCCACAGATTTAGACCAGAAGGGGATAGACTAGATTAGATAATGGCAGTAAGAAAGAGAGATGCTCAGCCATGGGAAGTTCAAAAAGAATAAATAATTCTACTTTTGAATGGGTACAAGGGCAGAGAGTTAAGCTGATCACTTACCATACAAGAGAATATACACTTTATTGTGCATATGCTTTCTTCAATTAAAACTCTGCAAGGATTATATGCTTTCTGGTAACCATCTTCCTGGGTTTATTTGATTTGCTGTATGTGAAGGGTTGGAAAAGGCAAAAATTTTGGCTGCAAAAAATTCAATATCAGGATTTCCCTCTCTTACTAAATTTCACAGTAATTCTCCAATCAAATCACAAAAAAAAAAAAAAAAGAATAAACAGAATTTTTCCTCATAGGGGATTAGAAAACCAACCATCACTGTTGTAAAGATACATTTTATTGGGCCAGAATTTCACAAAAAAATTTTATAAAATAAATAACACATTCTTGATAAATGTGTAGGCCAAGCTCCTGCTTGTCACCAAGAATGTGAACATATAGAAGGAAACAAAATAATGGAATATGTTGGAACAAGTCATAATGATATCTGACACTGTAAAGTTCTTTAAAGTTTAGAAAACACTTGAAGTAGATTTTATTTGACCTCAAACAGCCCTCTGAAAGAGGGAGTATAAATAATTATTGTCTTTATTTTCTAGGAAAGGAACTTTCAGTGAATAAGGGACTTAACCAAGGTCATCCAAGTAGTAACAGAGATAAAGTTTAAAACCAGTATTATGAGCATTACATCATTCTGCCTTCCTATATTCATTTTACAGTATTATAGTAAGGAGTAGGGGTGGGACAGGTGAGTAGATGCAAGGGGGATTGAGGATTATAGAGCAGAGATCTAAACTTTTAAATAATCAGGAAAGGAATGAGAGAGTTTTTTTAGCCATCAAACTGCTAAATAGAGTGGAAATAATGCCATATATAAACGCCTTCATAATGAAACTGAGACCAGAAGGTGCAAGTGTTATTGAAAAAAGCAGTAGAGCCAAAAGTAAAGAAGCTGCTTAAGCTCTTCCAGTTTCTCTTAAAAACCACATGAAACCAAGCCTCTGAACATAGTCTTGTCAGTATAGGTGAAAGATAGATACTGGAAAAGCAGGTGAAAGGATCTTAATCACAACAAATTAGCAACTAAGATATCCTCAATCCTGGCTCAGTAGAGGAGAAAATCAGTGGGGCAGCTTGCAGTCCCAGCTCTGAAGGCAACTCTGGGAAAACAGGCTATTTTCTGAAAAGAGCATGCAAATCTATCCCCTACAAACACAAAGGGCCTCTGTGATTAAAACCAAGACTTAGAGCTGCACAGGAAGCTTGTGATAGTGCCACCATTACCCTAGTACAGAACGCTACCTTAAAAGTAAAAAAAAAAAAAAAAAAAAAAAAAAAAAAAAAAAAAAAAAAAAAAAAAAAAAGAAAAGAAAAAAAATGAACAAGAAACAGAAAAACACAAACAAACAAAAATCTTGACTATAGAAAGCTACTATGGTCACAGGGCAGACCAAAACATAAAGTCAGACAAGGACAGAATGTCCACAGAAAAGTAGAGAGATAAATTGGTCTCAAGTCCAATGACACTTTTTGGAAATGCTCATAAAAGAATTCTAAAGTAAAATAAGATGGGTAGAAGAAAAAAATGAGAAAAGAAATGAGAGTCATGCATGAGAGAGTCAATTTTGGAACAGGAAGGAAAAAATTGAAAACAAATCCTTAAACTCAATAGAATAAACCAAATTGAAAAAAGAGATACAAAAGATTACTGAAGAAAACTACATATTAAAAACTAGAATAAGGCAAATGGAAGCTAATAGCTTTGTGAGACAGCAAGAATCAAACAAAACAAAAAGAATGAAAAATGAAAGAATATTGGCAAACTAGTTAACCTGGAAAATATATCCAGAAGAGATAATTTAAAAATCATTCGCCTACCTGAAGGCCATGACCAAAAAAGAATCTGGATAGGATTCAACAAGAGGTCATTAAGAAAAACTGCCCAGATATTCTAGAAACAAAAGGGGAACTACTCATTGAAAGAATTCATCAATCACCTATGAAAAGAGATCCCATAAGGAAAACCCCAAAGAGCAGTATTGCAGAATTCCAAAACTACACTACCAAGATAAAAATACTGCAATTTACGAGAACCTTTTGGCTCTTCCTGGTTTGAGTATCAGTACCATATTTTGTCATAGAAAGAATTTGGGTAGGACTCCTTTTTTACCTATTTTGTTTTCAAATAAAAAGTATTTTACATAGTATTGGAATTAATTAATCTTTAAATTTTGGTAGAATTCACTTGTGAATCCTGTGGATTGTGAATCTAATCCAGGAGATTTTTTTCTTAGGAAATTAATTAATGGCTTGATAAATTTTCTTTTTTTTAAAATGAATTATTTAAGTAATTTATTTTCTCTTCTGTTAATCTGGACAGGTTACATTTTAGTAAATATCCATCCATTTCAATTAGATTGTTAGTTTTCTGTCATAGAATTGAGCAAAATTGCTCCCAATTATTGCTTTAATTTATTTTTCATTGGTAAGAAGTTCATTCTTTTTATTTATGATGATGGTAATTTGTTTTTTTTTCCTTTTTCTAATGAAATTACCCAGTGATTTACCTATTTTGTTGTTCTTTTCATAAAACCAAATCTTAGTTTTATTTATTAGTTCGATTGTTTTTGTAATTTCAATTTTATTAATCTCTCCTTTGAATTTCAGAATTGCTTTGTTGGTTTTAATTTTTTCTAGCTTTTTTAGTTGGATGCCCAATTCATTTACCTTCTCTTTATTTTAATCAAAAAAACTATTTAGAGATATGAAATGTGCCCTACAAACTACTTTGGCTACATCCCATAGGTTTTGGTATATTGTGTCATTATTATCATTATAGTAAAAAAAAATTATGGATCATTTCTGTGATTTCTTGTTTGACCCATTAATGTTTTTTAGAATTAGTTTAATTTCCAATTGGTTTTTAGTCTATCTTTCTTTCTTACTTTATTGAATATAATTTTTATTGCATCATAATCTGAAAAGGAAACATTTACCATGTCTGCCTTTCTGCATTTGACTGTAAAGTTTTCTGTACTAATATATGGTCAATTTTTGTATAGGTGCCATTTCATGCCAAGAAAAAATGTATTTCTTTCTGTTTCTATTCAGTTTTCTCCAGAGATCTATCATATCCTAGTTTTCTAGGATTCTATTAATCTCCCTAGTATCTTTGTTATTTATTTTATGTTTAAATTTGTGTGATTCCAAGAATGGATTGTTGAGGTCCCCCACTAATAGACTTGGGCTGACTATTTCTTTCTGTATCTCATTTAACTTCACAAGGAATTTATATACTCTACCTATACATATATATATATATATATACACACACACACACACACACACACACACATTTAGTATGGCTGCTACTTCATTGTTTATGGTACCCTTTATCAAGATGTATTGTCATTCCTTATCTCTTTTAATTATATCTATTTTTATTTTTGCTTTATCTGAGATCAAAATTGCTACCCGTGCTTTTGTTTTTTACTTCAGCTATAGCATAATAAATTCTACACCAGCCTTTTTCCTTTACTCTATATGTGTCTCTCTGTGTCAAATGTGTTTCCTGTAAACATATTGCAGGATTCTGCTTTTTAATCCATTCTGTTATTCCCTTCCATTTTATGGCAGAGTTCATCCCATTCCCATTCACAGTTGTGATTAACAGCTCTGTATTTCCCTCCATCCCATATTCTCCCCTGTATATACTTTTGTTCTCTATCTCCACTCTGTCCTTAGAAGTGTTTTTTTTTAACTAACCTCACCCACTATCTTATATTCTATCACCCCATCCCCCTTTCTCTTACCCTTTGTTTCTATCTGCCCTCCCTTCTATCCAACCCTTCCCTTTTCTTTCCTCTTTCTCCTCCTACTTCTTGATAAGGTTATCTAAATTTCTATACCCAATAGAATAATTAAGTTATCCCCTCTTTGGGCCAGAAATGATAAAATCTAGCTTCAGACAATGTGCATCTCCCTCTCTATTTTTTCTCAATTGTAATTGGTTTTTTGCTTCTCTTCATGTAAACTAATTGTCCCATTATACCTTACCTTTCTTCTTTTTCTAGTATAGAACTATTCTTGATTGCAACTCTAGGTACTTTAACTTCTGGGATATGGTATCCCAGTCCTTCTGATCCCTTATTGTAGAAGAGGAAGAAGCTTTATTGAAGTTTGTGGTTAAACCTGACTAATGTTCCTTGATATTTGAATTGCTTTGGTCTGGCAGCTTGCAGTATTTTTTCCTTGAAATTGTAGCTCTGGAGTTTTGCAACAGTGTTCCTTGAGGCTTTCCTTGTGGGATCTCTTTCTTATGATCATTGATAGAATCTTTCAATGACTATTTGCCCTCAGTTTCTAGAATACTGGCATAATTTTCCTTGGTGATTCCTTATAGAATTCAATCCAGGCTATTTTTTTGGTCATTGTCTCCAGGTAAATCAATAATTTTTAAATTGTCTCTTCTGGATCTAATTTTTCCAGGTCAGCATTTTTTTCCAATAAAATATTTTACATTTTTTTACATTTTTTCATTTGTTTTAGTTTGACTGATTTTTGATATCTCTTGAAATCATTAGCTTTCATTTGCCTTGTTCCAGTTTTTAATGTGTGATTTTCTTCAGTTAATTTTGATGTCTTTTTTCCATTTTATTGATTCTACTTTTGAAGGTATTGTGTTCTTCTGTGGACTTTTTTTTTTTTTTTTTTTTTTTTTTTTTTTTTTTTTTTTTTTTTTTTTTTTTTTTTGCATTTGACCAATTGTATAAGGAATTGCCTTCCTTTTCCCCCTGTTGGGGGAGCCCCTGTGCTCAAAGTCACATTTCAGAACTGCACAGGAAGTTTGTTTCAGTGCCCTCTTTACCTCAGGAGCAGACTTCAAAGATAAAAGTGAAAAAGGAGGAAATACCATAAGAAAAGGTGTTTAGTCTTCTCTAACACCATAGTAACATTCTATGGCCAAGGTTCTTTTCTGCCTCTTGCTCCTTTTTTTTTTCCTTTTCTTGACCCAGTTTTCTCACATCTTCTCCAGCATTTGTCATTTTCTTTTCTTGTCATCTTAGCCAATCTGAGAGGTGTGTGTAGTGGTATCTCAGAGTTGCCTTAATTTGCATTTCTCTGATCAATAATGGTTTGGAGCACCTTTTCATATGACTAGAAATAGTTTTAATTTCTTCATCTGAAAATTCTCTTCATATCTTTTGACCAGTTATCAATTGGAGAATGGCTTGAGCTATTGCAAATTTGAATCAATTCTCTATATATTTTAGAAAGGTAGCCTTTATCAGATCCTTTGGATATAAAAATGTTTTCCCAGTTTATTGCTTCCCTTCTAAAAACTAATGCAGTTTTGTTTGTATAAAAACTTTTTCACTCAATATAATCAAAATTATTTGTTTTGTTATCAATAATGACCTCTAATTCTTTTTTGGTCATGAATTCTTTCCTCCTCCACAGATCTGAGAGGTAAACTATTCTGTGTTCTTCTTATTTGTTTATAAAATCATTTTTATGTCTAGATTATGAACCCATTTTGACCTTATCCTGGTTTATGGTATTAGGTGTGGGTTAATGTCTAGTTTCTGCCATACTAATTTCTAATTTTCCCAACAGTTTTTGTCAAATAGTGAATTCTAATCCCAAAAACTGGAGTCATTGGGTTTGTCAAGCACTAGATTTGCTATAGTCATTGACTATTTCGTTCTCCCACAGTAGCTTTCTATAGTTAAATTCTTTTCTGTTTCTAGCTCATTTTTTTTTATTTCTCTTTTTCCTATTTTGTAACTTTTGAGATCAAGCTCTGCTCCTGGGGTATAGGAGACACTTTCCCCAAGCTTCTTGTGCTGCTTTCAGCCTTATCTTCGATTACAGAGGCCCTTTGTATTCTCTGCTACTGAGTCAGCATCAAAAGTTTCAGTTGCTGTTCTGTGTGATTAAGACTTTTCATTGGCTTTCCTAGATACCATTAGAGCTGGACTATACTTCTTTACCCCTATGAGACTGACCTTTCTTGAAGTCCTTCCAATTTATTTTGAGCTGGAGAATGGTTTCTTCCTAACAGATTCTGTTCAGAAGCGTGGTTTTATGTGGTTTTCAAGGGAAACTAGGAAAGCTCAATTTCCTAGCTTCATTCTGCCATTTTGGCACCACCTCCCAAAATTCCTTCCCACGGTAACTTTGAGCAAGATGAATATTCTTTCCTTGTCTCATTTAGTTAGGTCTTTTTATACTTTTACTCTGTCTACGAGCAAGATTGCTACTCTTGTTGTTTTTTGTTTGTGTTTTTGCTTTTATTTTGTTTTTGTTTTTAACCACAACTGAAACATAATAGATACTTCTCTCTAGACTATTGCCTTACTCTGCATGTCTCTTTACTTCAAGCAGGTTTCTTGAAAACATTCTTGTCCTCTTTCTGCTTTTACCCTTTTCTTCCAACACCAGTGATTTGCTTCTTTCTATACCCTCCCCTTTCTGCTCTCCCTTCTATCTGTCCTCACAGTCCTCTTTAGTTATTTCCCTCCACACCTTCTTCTCTATCAAGTAAGATAAATTTCTATATTCAACTGATTGTCGATATTATTTCCTCTTTGACATAATAAAGATGAGAGTAAGAATCATGTAAAGTTCATCACTCACCCTCTTATCCCCTCTCCATTATAACACATCTTTTGCATCTCTTCTTGTTATATAATTTGTATTATTCCAACTCCATCCAGAGTCCTCTTTCTCATTGCTTAAGGGTTTTTGTAACTTTTCCTCATATTTACCTTATGTCCATACCCTCTGTATATGTATATTCTTATAACAATTAATATTTATAAATATTTTCCTACATATAGATATAAACAGTTAAGTTTTACTTTATCCTTATATTTTCTTCTCTCTTTTTTTTTTTTTCTTGGTATTCTCTTGGCTCTTGATATTGATAGTCAAGCTTTTGAATTAGTTCTGGTTTTCTCCTTATGAAAGCTTGAAATCCTGCTGTTTCATTGAATGACCTTTTTTTTCTTGAAGTATCCTGCTCAATTTTACTGGATCAGTGATAATGGTCGTAGTTCTAGTTCCTTTGTCTTCCTCAATACCACATTCCATGATTTCCACCTTTAATGTTGCAGCTGCCAGGTCCTGTGTTTTCATGATTGTGGCTTCTTGGTATTTGAATTCATTCTTTTTGGCCACTTTTGTTTTTTCTGTGACCTGATAGTTTTATAATTTGGCTATTTTGTTTCTTGGAGCTTTTAATTTTGTATCTCTTTTCTGAGATGATTGGTGGGTTCTTTTAATACACAAGGACAGTTTTCCTTGATAATTTCTTAAAGCATCTTCCAGATCCTCCTTTGATTATAGCTGTCAGATAGTCCAATGATTCTGATATTATCTCTCCTAAACTTATTTTCCAAGTCCACTGGTTTTTCCATGGGGCATTTCATATCTTTTTCCCCCATTTTAATTTTTTTTTGAATTTGTTTTAGTTGATTCTTAATGTCTCATAGTCAGTAACTATCATTTGCCCGAATCTAAATTTTAAGTTGTTGTTTTCCTCAATTAACTTTTGTATTTTATTTTCCATTTGGCCAATTATCCTCTATAATAAGTTATTTTCTTGAATATATTTTTATCTCCTTTTCCATTTTGCCAATTATATTTTAAGCAGTTTTCCAAGTTGTTAGACTTCTTTCATATTTTGCTCACATTACCACAGCATAGCATTTCCACTCTTTCTGTTATTGTTTGCTTTCATTTTTGGTTTTCTTTCTCAGTTATTTTTTACCTTTTTTCTAGATCCAATTTTTCCTGTGCAGCAAGATAACTGTATAAATATTTATACATATATTGTATTGAACATATACTTTAACATGTTTAACATGTATTGGACTGTCGGCTATCTAAGAGAAGGAGTGGGGGGAAGGAGGGGAAAAGTTGGAATAGAAGGTTTTGCAAGGGTCAATGTTAAAAAATTACCTATGCATATGTTTTGTAAATAAAAAGCTATAATAATAAAACAAATTTAAAAAATTAAAAAGGAAAAAAAAAACAATTTGCTCACACTTCTCTCATTTCTTTCTTCCATTTTCTTCTACCTCTCTTTCATGACTTTTAGGCTTCTTCTTGAAAGCTCTCAAGTTCTTTCTGGGCTTAAGATCAATCCCACCTTTTCCTTTGGAGTTTTGCCAACAGGTGTGTTTTAACACTTGTCCTCTTCTTTGTTTCTGTCTTGGTTTTCTATATTCAATGTCTCTTGTTATTGTTGTTTACTCATCTCTCTTTTGTGGTATTTTCCATTTCTTTCAATTTTGAGCTCTACTCCTTAGGTGGAAAGAGTACTGTTTTAGCCTTCTTATACTAGTGGCTACAGGCCCTGAATATTTACCTGGTGCAGTCTAAAGCCCACAGGGAAATCTGATGCCTGATGCTGGATATGGGGTTCAATGAGGGATAGCTGGTGCTATGAGAAGCTCTATAGGGTCTGAAAACTTACCTGCTGCTGAGTTGAGGGTTCTACGTGGTGGTGTCTGGTATATACTAAGATCAGGTGTTGTGTTTCTATGTTTCCCTAGAAAGTATGTTAAGTACATAAAGGTCTGGCCATGGGAAAATGTCTAATTGCTCTGGGATTTGCCAGAGGAAATGGTGATTCTCCAGAGCTGAGTCCACAGGTTCCCCATTGTGACAAGGCATGTATGAGATCTTGATGTTAATATTTGCATCATCCAACACCATGATGTTCAGGCTCTCCTGCTGATTTTTTGAGATGAGGCTTGCTGCTAGCTTGTTGGAAAGCTTCCCGCCTTAGAGTGCAAATCTCTTCCTTCCCCCTTACTCAGTGAAAGAAATCTCTCCTCCAGATTCTTCAAGTTTCCTGAAGTAAAAGATTGTTTTGTCCTATCTCCCTAGCTGCTCCATTGCTCGAGGATTGATCTTGAGATACAATTTTATGATTGCCTGGAGATGAATATGGGAAGGTCACAATAATTCAGTGCTTACTCTGCCATCTTGTGTAATGTTCTTGGTGGTTTTCTGGAGGTCTCTGGACCAGCCTTTGTTTCAATTCAGTAATCACCAAGAAAATAGCCAGGTGATAAAGTCCAAATTCTTTATTGTCTCCTTGCCTGGGGCTGGGCTGCGTTCTGGAGAGCCTTTCAGACCGGCCTTGATCTCAGTGGAAGAAGTGAAGGCCAACTACTATGGTGGTGTGAGATGAAGTGAATGAATCTGGCTCTCCTTGGCTCTGAGAGCTTGAGCTCCCACCTCCAGTCCTCTTGTCTTCTTTGGCTCTGACTCTGGTTCTCACTCTGGCTGAGTTTGTCCCAGCTTTATATGCTCTATTTTAATTACATCATAGTAGGTATGAATCTTGTAGAATTATATTAAGTACTAAGTACATGTACTGAACTAGAGAACTATTAATGACTATGCTAAACTAGGTAACCATTGTATTTATCAATTCCATTGTAGTTGGTATTGGCTAGACAAAAAAGTATTGAGGAGGTGAGTCCGTGGGTGATTATTAGTACTGCGGCTCCTATAAAACCTATAGGGGATTGTATGAGCACTGCAATGATTACTAGTCCTATATGACTGACTGAGGAGTATGCGATAAGTGATTTGAGGTCTGTTTGTCATAGGCAGATAGAATTTGTTATAATTATACCCTAGAGAGAGAGGATTATAAATGGGTAGCATAAGGTTGTTGTGGTTGGTTCAGTGAAAGCTGTGATTTGCATAATGCCATAGCCTCCTAGTTTTAGTAAAATGGCGGCTAAGACTATGGAGCCCGCAATAGGGGCCTCCACATGTGCTTTTGGCAGTCAAAGGTGGAGGTCATATAGTGGTATTTTTACTATGAATGCTGTTATGCAGGCATATCAGAGTAGGGAGGTTGATATAGAGGTGTCTAGGGTGGGTGAGACTAGTGATATGGCTAGTATGTGAAGGGAGCCTAGGTTGTTGTGTAGGTACAATAGTGCTACTAAAAGAGAGAGGGACCCAATTAGTGTATAGAAGAGGAAATATAATCCTGCCTTGAGTCATTCATTTTGGCTGCCTCATTGTGTGATGATGAAGAGGGTGGGGATTAAAGTAGTCTTGAATAAGATATAGAATATGATGAACTCTGATGAGGTGAAAGCTATGATTAAGGATAGTTGGAGAATAATAAGTGTGGTTAGGTAGATTTTTTTTCATGTCAAGGCTTCGTGGGCTAGATGGTTCTGGCTAGCAATGATTATTAGTGGAAGAAGTCAGCATGATAGAATTAGTAATGGACCTCATAAGGAGATTAGAGAGAAGGAGTTGTTATAGTTGTAGCCTAGCTCAGAGTTATGATTAAACAGAGTTAGGCCTCAGATGCTAATAATAAAACTGTGCATGGTAGTATTGATTCATACTCAGAATTTTTTGGAGTACCATGTTAAGGGAATGAGCATGAAGGTTGATGTAAGGATTTTTAGCACTGTAAATTTTTAATTTACACACAGTTGCAATTTACTATCTAAGGTGCTAAGGTGACTCTAAGCTTCTTGTTTTTTTTTTTTGTTTGTTTGTTTGTTTGTTTGTTTTTTATTTAATAGCCTTTTATTTGCAGCATATATACATTGGTAAATTTACAGAATTAACAATTGCCAAATCTCTTGTTCCAATTTTTCACCTCTTACCCCCCCACCCCCTCCCCTAGATGGCAGGATGACCAGTAGATGTTAAATATATTAAAATATAAATTAGATACACAATAAGTATACCTGACCAAAACGTTATTTTGCTGTACAAAAAGAATCAGACTCTGAAATATTGTACAATTAGCTTGTGAAGGAAATCAAAAATGCAGGTGTGCATAAATATAGGGATTGGGAAGTCCATGTAATGGTTTTTAGTCATCTCCCAGAGTTCTTTTTCTGGGCATAGCTAGTTCAGTTCATTACTGCTCCATTAGAAATGATTTGGTTGATCTCGTTGCTGAGGATGGCCTGATCCATCAGAACTGGTCATCATCTAGTATTGTTGTTGAAGTATATAATGATCTCCTGGTCCTGCTCATTTCACTCAGCATCAGTTCGTGTAAGTCTCTCCAGGCCTTTCTGAAATCATCCTGTTGGTCATTTCTTACAGAACAGTAATATTCCATAATTTTCATATACCACAATTTATTCAGCCATTCTCCAACTGATGGACATCCATTCAGTTTCCAGTTTCTAGCCACTACAAAAAGGGCTGCCACAAACATTCGTGCACATACAGGTCCCTTTCCCTTCTTTATAATCTCTTTGGGATATAATCCCAGTAGTAACACTGCTGGATCAAAGGGTATGCACAGTTTGATAACTTTTTGAGCATAGTTCCAAACTACTCTCCAAAATGGTTGGATTCGTTCACAACTCCACCAACAATGCATCAATGTCCCAGTTTTCCCGCATCCCCTCCAACAATCATCATTATTTTTTCCTGTCATCTTAGCCAATCTGACAGGTGTGTAGTGGTATCTTAGAGTTGTCTTAATTTGCATTTCTCTGATTAATAATGACTTGGAGCATCTTTTCATATGACTAGAAATAGTTTCAATTTCTTCATCTGAGAATTGTCTGTTCATATCCTTTGACCATTTTTCAATTGGAGAATGGCTTGATTTTTTATAAATTAGAGTTAATTCTCTATATATTTTGGAAATGAGGCCTTTATCAGAACCTTTGACTGTAAAAATATTTTCCCAGTTTATTGCTTCCCTTCTAATCTTGTCTGCATTAGTTTTGTTTGTACAAAAACTTTTCAGTTTGGTATAATCGAAATTTTCTATTTTGTGATCAGTAATGATCTCTAGTTCTGCTTTGGTCATAAAGACCTTCCCCTTCCACAGGTCTGAGAGGTAAACTATCCTATGTTCCTCTAATTTATTAATAATTTCATTCTTTATGCCTAGGTCATGAACCCATTTTGACCTTATCTTGGTGTACGGCGTTAAGTATGGATCAATGCCTAGTTTCTGCCATATTAGTTTCCAATTTTCCCAGCAATTTTTATCAAACAGTAAGTTCTTATCCCAAAAGCTGGGATCTTTGGGTTTGTCAAAGACTAGGTTGCTATATTTGTTGACTGTTTTATCCCTTGAACCTAATCTATTCCACTGATCAACTAATCTATTCCTTAGCCAATACCAAATAGTTTTGGTAACTGCTGCTCTATAATATAATTTTAGATCTGGTACAGCTAAGCCACCATCATTTGATTTTTTTTTCATTAATTCCCTTGAAATTTTTTTTTTTTTTTTTTTGAATTTAATAGTTTTTTATTTCAAGATATATACATGGGTAACTTTACAACATTAACAATTGCCAAACCTCTTGTTCCAATTTTTCACCTCTTAACCCCCACCCTCCTAGATGGCAGGATGACTAGATGTTAAATATATAAAATATAAATTAGATCAATAATATACATGACAAAAGTTATTTTGTTAAAAAAGAATCAGACTTGAAATATAAATTAGTTGTAGGAAATCAAAATGGTGTGTATAAATATAGGGATTGGGAATTCATGTAATGGTTTTAGTCATCCCAGAGTTCTTTTTTGGCATAGCTAGTTAGTTCTTTATGCTCCATTAGAAATGATTTGGTTGATCGTTGTGAGGATGGCCTGGTCCATCAGAATTGTCATCATATAGTATTGTTGTGAAGTATATATTGATTCCTGGTCCTGCTCATTTTCACTAGCATTAGTTTGTGTGTCTCTCCAGGCTTTCTTGAAATTATCTGTTGGTCATTTCTTACAGAACAGTAATATTTCATATTATTATATACCACAATTTTTCAGCCATTCTCCAACTGATGGACATCCATTCAAGTTTCAAGTTTTAGCCACTACAAAAGGGCTGCCAAAACATTCGTGTACAAAAGTCCCTTTCCTTTTATAATCTTTTAATATAATCCCAGTAGTAACACTGTTGGATCAAAGGGTATGACAGTTTGATAACTTTTAATAGTTCCAAACTATTTCCAAAATGGTTGGATTGTTCACAACTACCAACAATGCATCAATGTCCCAGTTTTCCTGCATCCATTCCAACAATCATTTTTTTCCTGTCATCTTAGCCAATCTGACAGGTGTGTGGGTATCTTAGAGTTGTCTTAATTTGCATTTTGATTAATAATGACTTGGAGATCTTTTATGACTAGAAAAGTTTCCATTTTTTCATCTGAGAATTGTCTGTTCATATCCTTTGACCATTTTTCAAATGGAGAATGGCTTGATTTTATAAATTAGAGTTAATTTCTATTATTTTGGAAATGAGGCCTTTATCAGAACCTTTGACTGTAAAAAATATTTTCCCAGTTTATTGCTTCCTCTAATCTTGTCTGCATTAGTTTTGTTTGTACAAAAACTTTGTTTGGTATAATTTGAAATTTCTATTTTGTGATCAGTAATGATTCTAGTTCTTGCTTTGGTCATAAAGACCTTCCCTTCCACAGGTCTGGAGAGGTAAACTATCCTATGTTCTCTATTAAATAATTCATTCTTATGCCTAGGTCATGAACCATTTTGACCTTATCTTTGGTGTACGTTGTTAATGGATCAACTAGTTTCGCATATTAGTTTCAATTTTCCAGCAATTTTATCAAAAGTGTTCTTATCCCAAAAGTTGGGATCTTTTGGTTTTGTCAAAGACTAGGTTGTATATTTGTTGACTGTTTTATCCTTGGACCTAATCTATTCCACTGATCAACTAATCTATTCCTCAGCCAACCAAATAGTTTTGGTAACTGTTGCTCTAAATATAATTTTAGATCTGGTACAGTGCCATTTTCATTTGATTTTTTTCATAATTCCTTGGAATTTTGACCTTTGTTTTTCCATATGAACTTTGTTGTTATTTTTTCTTGGTCATTAAAAGTTTTTGGGAGTCTGATTGGTATAACATAAATAAATAGATTAGTTTAGGTAATATTGTCATCTTATTTATTTGCTCGGACAAGAGCATTTAATTTTTTCCAATTGGTTGATAGACTTAATTTGTGGGAAAAGGTCTGTATTGCTTATAAAGTTTCTGATTTTCCTTGGCAGATGGATTCAAATATTTATATTATGTAGTTATTAAATGGAATTTCTTGTAACTCTGACTGTTGGATTTTGTTAGGATATATAAGGTTGATGACTTATGGGTTTATTTTATAACCAGCAACTTTTAAGTTGTGATTTTTCTAAAACTTTTAGCAGAATCTCTGGTTCTCTAAGTATACATCATGTCATCGGAAAGATGAAATTTGGTTTCATTGCCTATTCTTATTCCTTTAATCTCTTTCTCAGTCTTATTGCTATAGCTAGTATTTCTAATACAATATTAAATAGTAATTGGATAGTGGGCAACCTTGTTTACTCCAAATCTTATTGGGAATGGTGCAATTTGTCTCATTACATATGATGCTTACTGATGGTTTTTAAATAGATGCTGCTGATTATTTTAAGGAAAAGTCCATTTATTCCTATATTCTCGTTTTTTAATAGGAATGATGTTGGATTTTATCAAATGCTTTTTCTGCATCTATTGAGATGATCATATGGTTTTGTTAATTTGGTTATTAAATGGCAATTATATTGATAGTTTTCCAATATTGAACCAGCCCTGTATTCCTGTATAAATCCTACTTCATCATAGTGTATTATCTTGGAGATAATTTTCAGGCTTTTCTAATATCTTATTTAAGATTTTAGCAACAATATTCATTAGGAGATTGGTCTATAATTTTCTTTCTGTTTTCAGCCTACCTAGTTTAGGTATCGTACCATGTCTGTGTCAAAGAAGGAATTTGGTAGGACTCTTCATTCCTATTTTATCAAAATAATTTATACAGTATTGGGCCAATTTGTTCTTTAAATTTTTGGTAAAATTACATGTAACCATCTGGTCCTGGGATTTTTTCGGAGTTGTTTAATTGTCTTCTATTTCTTTTTTCTGAAATGGGACTATTCTACAATTACTTCTCCTCATTAGTTTAAGTCATATTTTGGAGGTAGTCATCCATTTCCACTTAGGTTATCAAATTTATTACAGTTGAGCAAAATAACTCCTCATTATTTCTCTAATTCTTTCATTGGTGGAAAGTTCTCCTTTTCATTTTTAAGACTACTAATTTCATTTTCCTCCCTCCTTTTTTAATCAGATTTACCAAAGGTTATCTATTTTATTTTTTTCCATAGAACCAACTCTTAGTTTTATTAATTAGTTCAATATTTTTTACTTTTCAATATTTTTAATTTCTCCTTTTAATTTTAGAATTTCCAATTTAGTATTTGATTGGGGTTTTAATTGGTCTTCTTTTAGTTTTTTAGTGTCCAATTCAGTAATCTTTTTCTGTTTTATTGTAGCATCTAAGGAATAAATTCTCTTATTACCGCTTTGGCTGCATCCCACAAATTTTGTATGATGTCTCATCATTGTCATTATCTTGAGTGAAATTATTAATTGTATCTATAATTTGCTGCTTCACCCAATTTTTAAGATGGATTGTTTAGTTTCCATATTTTGGTCATTTCCAATTTTGTTGAATGAGTTTTATTGATCATGATCTGAAAAGAAAGCATTTACTATTTCGCTTTCTTGCATTTAATTTTGAGGTTTTATGTCCTAATATATGGTCAGTTTTTGAATAGTTCCAAGAACTGCTGAGAAGAAAGTATATTCCTTTCTATCACCATTACTTTTCTCCAAAGATCCAAACATACCTAATTTTTCTAATATTCTATTTACTTTAATTTCTTTCTTATTTGTTTTGTGGTTTGATTTGTCTAATTCTTGAGAGTGCAAGGCTGAGATCTCCTACTATTACAGTCTTGTTGTTCATTTCTTTGCAACTCTCTTAACTTCTCCTTTAGGAAGTTGGATGCCATACCACTTGGTGATATATGTTTAATATTGATATTGCTTCGTTGTTTATGTACCTTTAGCAGGGATGTAGTTTCCTTCTATCTCTTTAATTAGATCAATTTTACTTTTGCTTGATCTGAGATAAGGATGGCTACCCCTGCTTTTTTGACTTCACCCAAAGCGTAATAGATTTTGCTCCAGCCTTTACCTTTACTTCCATGTATCTCCTGCTTTAAATGTGTTTTCTAAACAACATGTTGTAGGTTCTGACTTTGATCCAGTCTGCTATCGCCTCTCTTTGGGGAGTTCATCCCATTACATTTACGGTTAGAATTACAAATCTGTTCCTGCCATCCTAATAACCCCAGATTATGCTTTTACTTATTCTTGCTTCCCCTAACCCTTTTCCCCTTTTTAAACTTATGTACCCCTCTTGTATCAAGATACTTATCCTGTTTATAACCCTCCCTCCCCCTTTGAGTCTTCCCTTCCTTCCCTTATTATTCTTTTTCTTCCCTTCCTTCCCCTGTTTTAATGAGGTGAGAGATTTTCTTAAAACAAAAATGTCAATTATTTTTCTTTTGAGCTAACCTGATGAGAGTAAGATTACACAATGTTCCTCCCCTCTCTAAATTCCCTCAGATATGATGTTTCCTTTTGCCTCTTCGTGGGATGTGGTTTCTTTTTATCCCTCCTTCCCACCTTATTCTGCCATCATCCCTTTTCCATATCTACTCCTTTTTATGTTATATCAGTACAATCAAATTATACATGTATTCTTTGTATATCCACAACAGAAATACAACCTCAAGAGTTTTTTACCTTTTCTGCATCTCTTGAGTTCCCATGGTTGGAGATCAAATTTTTGTTTAGTTCTTGGTTTTTTCTTCAGAAACAAATGGAATTCATTTGCTTCATTAAATGTCCATCTTCTTCCCTGGAAGAAAATGCTCAGCTTAGCTGGGTAGTTTATTCTTGGCTGCATCCCAAGTTCTTGTGCCTTTCAGAATATCAGATTCCAGGCCCTTCTTTCCTTTAATGTAGAGGCATCCAGATCTTGGGTGATCTTTATTGTGTCACCTCGGTATTTAAATGGTTTTTTTTGGCTGCTTGTAAAATTTTTTCCTTAATCTGATAGTTCTGAAATTTGGCCACAATTCTAGGGTTTTATTTTAGGTTTTTCAGAGGTTTCACGAATTCTTCAATGCCTATTTTACCTTGATTCTGTTCATTCAAGTTCTTCTTTTGATGAGTTCTTGAAAATAGTATCTAGGCTCTTTTTTCATCATAGTTTTGGAAAGTCCAATAACCTCGATTATCTCTCCTAGATCTATTTTCCAAGTCTGTGTTTTTGCAAGTAGATAATTCATGGTTTTTCCAGCTTGTCATTTTTTTGTTTTGACTGATTCTTGCTGTCTCAATGAATCATTAGTTTCTATTTGTTCAGTTCTAATTTTAAAGAATTATTTTCTTCTTTTAGGTTTTTTTTTCTTTCTGTATATGTCCAATTTGAGTTTTAAATATTGTTTTGGTCCGTGGAATTTTTTCCATTTCACTAATTTTTTTTTTTTTTTTTTTAGTGAATTATTTTCTTTTTCCAACCACAGATCCTACTTTCTTGGAGTTCTTTGTCTTTTCCAATCGCAAATCCTACTTTCTTGCCATTCTTTTTTTTTCCAATTCACCAATTTTGTTTCCCTGCACTTCCTGGGAATTTTTTAACTTTTCCAATTCGTATTTCAGGAAGTTGTTGCTCTCTTGTAAGGCTTCTCTTTCCTTTCCCCATTTATCTTCTAACTCTCTTTTGAGACTTTTAATGGTCTCTTCTATGAGAGCATCATGTAAAGGAGGACAGTCTGATGCATTTTTGCTGTTTGAGGTCTCTTCAGGTTTGCTGACCTGCTCTTTTTCTGCATAGAAGCTGTGGATCATTCTTTTCATCTTTTTATTCATGTTTTAAAGCCTTTAGGGTAGGTCTCCTAGGCAAGGGGGTTACCAGCTTCCTCTGCAGAGCAGGGAGAGATGTAAACCGATTTCTGGATTCGAGGTATGGGAGTGCTCTGAGTGAGAGTTTTCCCTTCCCCCAACAGGAAGTGGATTCAGCACTGGCCGAGCTATGGAAGTGCCCAGTTGGGCTGTGTGGGTTAGCCATTGCCCTCGGCTAGAGACTAAGGGGTGAAAGTGTCACTGCCCCAGGCTGGAGCCTCTTGTGGGACTATGAGTATTAGCAGGTGACCACAGACTGCAGAATGCCCAGAACTCTGCCCCAGTGTCTCTGCCCAATGCAAATCGGCCCCCGAAAAGCTCTATGGCCCCAAGCCAAGCTCCCCACTGCACAGATTGGAGGCTAACCCGGGCTGCGTCCTCCTGCCGTGCAGGATCACAGCTGCCCCAAGGAAAAGCCCCGTACTGCGGGTTGGGGCTGTGAGCTTGTGCTGACATCTGTGCTTTCACTTTCGGTTTGAGACTCTCCTCGGAACCTAATTTCTCTCCCTGTCTGCGCTGATCTCCCCCCTGGCCCCAGAACCAACCTTTTTTGGCGAGACTGCAGATTTTCTTCGGCCGGTGAGTTGTTCTACTTCTTATCTTTACGAATTGTAGCAGTCAAGACTATTTTTGAGGCTCGATATAATATTGATAAAGAGGGTAAGAGAAGAGCTTAGAATGTCGAGTGTGTCTTCTCCACCATCTTGGCTCCGCCCTCCTGACTCTAAGCTTCTTGATGGCTTTGGTTGAAGGGTATCATCTCTAATGGTTCCTCAAACTACAGGCTAGAAATGCTTCAAGTACAGTATTAACAGAAGCACAGTATGGGAAATTGAAAATTAGTAACAGTTTGAATGAACAAACAAATTAACTAATGAAAACAAATGAATGAGAGAGCACCGGGTTACAAATATAAAAGCAGAAGTTCCCACCCTTAAGAAATTGATAATTTAATGTGGGAAGCATCATATAAAGAGTTATGGTGTCCAGGGAGGAACATATCCTTGAACGGTATAGGGATTTTTAGTGGAATCATTGTAGAGTAGAGTGACACACTCTTTCTAGTAGTAATGACAGAGTTGATTTCATTGTGATTTGATTACTAGAAAAGAGGTGTATTTGTGTGTGTGTGTGTGTGTGTGTGTGTGTGTGTAAGATGATATTTTACTCTGGATCAGTAGCTAAAAAGAAGCTAAACTGGAACTGAAGGAAGGTTGCAAAGGCCTGAACTACTTATAATGTGTAGCTATGCAACCACCAATCAAACAGTGAGATCCATGTTCTATCTGAAAAATTTCACTTTCTAAAATATGGTTTTGGCTTCTAGTACCAATGGCAAAGCAGCTAAAGACAGCAGGAGAGTAAAGGATTTTTAAAAAGTATCCTATACTTATAGAAACACAGATACATAAAATATGGGAGGGAGAAGTTTTATTGTTGATGTCTAGTTTAGGGTTTGTTTGTTGTTTTTAATAGTAATTTTTTTTATTAGACAATTCTTTTTAATGAGCTGCATCACATTAAAAAAAACACAAGGTATCTCATGAACAAATATATTTTTAACTTCACTCCTTCCATTTGCTTTCTAGAGAGAAGTAAATTAATCTATTTTAAAAACTTGTTTTACATTTAAAATTCAAGTAAATTGTAAAGCTCATAAAAATCATGCAAATAAACAGATGCATGTTAAAGATTTATTTCTTTTGCAAATGTTTTGGCTGAAAGGCAAAATGTATTTATTCAAACATATAGCATTTAAAAAAATAACTGATACTGATGCTTTATATTCTCTTGTATGTTTTTGTGGAAACACATACACACTTACACAGAGAGAAAATGTGTTAGTGAATTATTTTTACTCATGGATTTGCCAAGTCCAGTGTGAATTTTCTTTTTGTTTTTCTTATTAAAGGAAAAGCTGTTGCACACATTTTCATTATCTGTATCATGGGATAGCGAGTTTATATTATGTTATCCAGTGTTAATATTGCTTGTCTTTCTTTCCAGAAAATAATATACAAAAAAGAAAGATAAAAAGAAAAAAATTCTCAAATGCAAACCCCAAATCTGCTCAGTCTTCAAATTTCAGGTAAAATAACATTAATAATCTTTTCTTAAACTTTAAAAAATAAATACAGAAGATAGAAGCAAAACAAAGAATGAATTCTGTGATTCTGTAAAAAATATTGGAAAGAATGCTAAAACTCTAAATTAGTTAAAGTTGTCAAGAGAAGCTATGGACAAAATATATGGGGTTTTGGTATTGTTTGTTTTAGCTGTAGTGAGGGAGAAAACACAGTTAAGGAGAGGACAGAAATTTTCTTTGGAATGAAAGGGATGTTGACAAATGACATCAAAGGCAAAAAGCATCTCAGATTCTTGGTTTTCTTTTTCTACAAAAGAGGATGACCTTTGCATTGGACATGTCAGAACAAAAATGACTTGTTTTACCAAGATATACGAAGAGATAACAAAACATCACTTGTCTTCCTTTGATGATTCCATTTCATCTGATTCAGATAAACTACATTTTAAAAGAATTATAAGATGTGCTTTCTGAACTACCTTCAATAGTATGTGAAACAGTCTGAAAAAATGAGGAGCTACTACAACATTTGAAAAGGTTAGATATCCTTCTTTTAATGGAAGAAAACAAGGTCACCAAATGTAGGCCAGTAAGCTTAACTTCAATTGCTAGGAAAATTCTAGAATTAACTAATTATTAAAGAAATAGCTAGCAAACATCTAAAAATGAAACTGTGATTACAAAAAACCTGCCTCAGTTCATCAAAAACAGGTCAGAAAAGAACTCAATTTCTTTTTTATTGTAGGATTATAAAACAAGTATATGAGAGTAGTATTATGGACACACGTTCTTCAGATTTTAGGTTAGTTTTTGAAAAATATTTCATACAATTCTCATAGAGAAATTGGAGTGATGTGGGCTAGATAATAATCCAATTAGATGAATTCAAATTGATTATCTATCAGTGGTCCTCAAAGTATGATCTAGAGAATCCTGGGGCTCTCTGAAACTCTTTTAGAGGGTCTACAAATTCAAAAATAGTTTTTATTTCCAATATGGTAAATGTCTATAAATATAACTAACAAAAACTCTTTGGAGAGATCCTCAATAATTTTTAATAGGATAAAGATACTGAAAACAAAAGTTTGAGAACTACTGGATTAGATGGCTGAATTTAGACTACTTAATTATAATTATAATTGTCTCAATGTCAGTGTGATGATCTAAGATTTTCAGTTACTACTAGAGTTGCTATCCTTCCAAGCTATCCTTGACTTGGCACTATTTAATATTTTTTATCAGTGATTACATAAAAAACACAAATTTTGGAAGAATACCTGGTATACTGAATATCAGAGAATACAAAAGGATACTCTTAGTCTGGAATACTGAGATGAAAATTTCAAATGTAAAGCTTTATTCTTGCATATAAATAAATTCAATCATACTACTACCAGATGGGGAAGGTGTGGTTAGACAATAATATTTCTTAAAGAGATGTTGGGGGTAGTGATTAATTGACTATAGTATCAATATGAATAAGTAGTGTCATGTGGCAGACAAAAAAAATTAATTCAATCTTAGGCTTCATTGAAACTCAGTATACCCTGCTATTATCCAATATCATATTGAATTTTGTATTTAATTTTGGGCATTTCAGCTTACAAAGAATAATAAAACTAAAAGAGTGTCTTGAAAAAAAGCACCGAGGATTAAGAAAGCTCTAGAGTTCATAAATTATAAGGACTGGATTTTGTTATGCTTGAAAATAGAAGTCACAAGGGGACATGATAAATGTAAAGTATTTGAAGATTTCTTATGTGGAAGGATTAGAACTTGCCCAAAATGGAAGTCTAGAAGTGCTGAGTTCACTTTCTTCAAACATCTTCAGATAGCAATTCAATGATTACTTATAGGTAATGTTATAGTTGTGTGGCTTAGAGCAGGTAGCCACTGATGGTCCTTCTAAATCACAATATTCACAATATTCTGCAAATCTGGTATTCTAATTGTTCACTGAATATAAAAGAAGTTATAGATAGCTGTGACTAATAAAAAAAGTAATACCATAATTTAGTATGCAGTATATTGAAAGCTGATTTTTTTCCAAAATTCTGTCATATTATAGGAAATATAAATAGTATAATAGTATTTAAGTATAAATAGCATTATGTAATAGTATGGAATGGAATAACTATACCATAGAATTTGGTATTAATGAAAAAGAATGATACTACTTGGAAGGCTTTATTAAAATGAGTGAAAGTGAACATTATAGAAGAGCATGAATAAAATAAAGACTATTATCATGTATTGCAGCTCTCTAATTTCTTCAATATGCATTAGTTTTCTCTAAAAGGCAATTCAGCTAAGAGCAATAGAGGAAAAAATAGCAAAAGGATTGAAAGAGATGCAAAAGGAAATGCAAAAAAGCTAATGAGGAGAATAGGTAACATACACACTCAATGGGGGTATGGAGGTTTTATCCTGTCCTGCAGGAAAATGAGAGAAGTTTGAGACATGGAAAGGGGCAGATATTGGAGGAGAGAGTATAATGGTGGAGGGAATGGTCAGTAACAAAACACTTTTGGGGTGGGACAGGGTGAAAAGAGAGAATAAATGGGGAGAAATAGTAATGGTAGTTGTAGGAAGACTTTTGAAGCAAGTTTCTCTGATAGGGCCTCATTTTCCAAACAAAGAATGAACTGAGTCAAACATAAAAAAAAAAGAGCCTGTCTCAGTTGATGAATGATCTAAAGATATGATCTGTTTCCAAAGGTCTATAAGTTCATGTATGTCCTTTGACCTAACAGCACCACTACTTGGCATGAATACCTAAAGAGATTCAGTGTAAACATTGTAAAGTTAAAAAAAAAAAAAAAAAAAGTAAAGGAAGACCTATATGTACAAAAATATTCACAGATGCTCTCAGGACAGAAGAATTGGAAATTGAGGGGATGCCCATGATTTGGGGAATGACTCAATGAACTGTGGTGTGTGTTTATAATGGAATATTGTTGCTCTGCAGAAAATGATTAGCAGGATGCCCTCAGGAAGAAAAAAATCCTAAAGAGTTCTCCATGAATTCAAGCAAAGTGAAATGTACTGTAATAGCAATGTTCCAAGATGGCCAGCTGTGAATGACTTTGCTTTTCTGAGCGATAACATTCATCCAAGACTACTCAGAAGGGTTTATTCTGAAAAATTCTGCCCATACCCAGAGAAGGAAGTAATTGTGTCTGAATACAATCTGAGGCATTCTCTCTCTCTCTCTCTCTCTCTCTCTCTCTCTCTCTCTCTCTCTCTCTTCATTAGGGTGAGAGATCGATATTTGGTTTTTTTTCACAAGGTGGCTTTTGTAGGAATCTTTTGCATCTTAATTGTGTGTGAGAATAAGGCAGAGAACCTAGAACTCAAAAATTTTAGAAACAAATAAAAAAGAACTTTTGTTTTTAATGTAACTGGAGGTAAATATCAAATAAACAAAAAATAATTTTTGAGTGTCTCATTTCACTAATATCAAATCTGAACAAAATAGTCGTTTTAAATCCACTCCCAATAACAAAATCAATCAGACAAAACTTTATGGGAGTACTTTTTGTAATCTTCTAATGCTGAAGGAAGGAAGAAAGAGGAAAGAGGAAAGAAAAAAAGGAAGGAAAGAAGGAAAGAAGGAAGGAAGGAAGGAAGGAAGGAGGAAGGAAGGAAGGAAGGAAGGAAGGAAGGAAGGAAGGAAGGAAGGAAGGAAGGAAGGAAGGAAGGAAGGAGGAAAATGAGGAGAAAGGGGAGAAAGAGGAGAAAAGGAAGAATGGAAAGAAGGAAAGAATATATGTTACATGACTTAGAAATCTAGGAGGAGTACAACTTATGTTAAAACTCTGTCAACATGAAGGGGGCAAGACTAAATTATAGGCTATGTACAAAAATAAACTCAGTGGTCTAGATATGAAGTCAGAGGAACTGGGTTCAAATCCTAGATAAGTCATTTATTATCTCCAGACCAGATTCTCTAAAACCCAGGAAGATTCTGGATGACCAAGAACCACAGGGATTTCAGTGAATTGTATGATTCCAGGTTTTGTGAAGGTTTTTACTTTTGTTCTTGGAGAAATATCTCCCTAGGACTGATCATAAATAATAAGGAGGTAGGTGAAATTTCCCTGGTCTCTTTGCTTGCTCTCCCATGATTTAGTAATTAGGGTTGGAAAATTCTGTGTTCAAGGGAAATCTGGGTAGGGACTGAGATTATTATTTGAGATTCACCATAGACTATCAGAGAGTTGAGGAAGTAGAGATCTGGATGTCTTGAGAGATACCAAGATAAAAGACTCCAGAAACACACACATGGAGGAAGACTGGGGTATTAATTGGCAATCAAAAATGGTATCAGTGGTCAGTTAGGGTAAATAAAAATTTAGGCTACAACTGATTACTTCCTTTGTTCCTTAAAATGTGCTTAACATATCTTGCTGTCACATTTTAAATTTGTTTCCATTTCTTCTCATTTGTTCCTCTCAGAATAGCTGGGAAGAAAGTAGGGAAAAAATGGAGAAAATCAGATCTTGATTGGGACCTTATTGCAGCCTGATTATTAAGACTCTGTTTATTGTTCAATTAAGTTTCCTAAGCTACTTAATTATATTTAGTAAATCATGTAGCTGTTAATTTTAAATATTGAATCTTGGGAATTTGTAAGAAGGTGGAGAGAAAAGATGCATGATTAAGAAAATAAAACCAGTCTGTGGAATAGGAGATTGGTGAACTAATTGAGAAAAAATATATTTTCTCTGCTTTTGATAATTCTGGTTTTAATTAAGACTACATTTATTAGATTAGTAGGCACTTTCCATTCAGTGGCTAATATGCCTGCTTTTTAATCTTGACTTGTTCATACTCTCTGATTCAATGAGATAACATAGTAATTTTTGTAGCTTAAAATACTACACAAAATCTATCATCATCATCATCAAGCCTGGGCAAGAGGAGAAGGAAGAAAGTAAATTAGTTTTGGTAGCTGAAGAACTATCTGGCTTTTAATTACTTTAATTAAATTAATTAATTTGATTCATAAAATTAAAATTTAATTTTAAATTAAAAATAATTTAATTTAATAAAATAATTTAAATATCTGGCTATTAATTAATGAGTCTTTGGGTCATCTGGTTAAGTGATGGGTAGATCACAGGAAAAATTGATGTCTCATTAGAATAACAAAGATGAAACAAGAAACAAGCCAAAAGTGTTTGTTTTCACTCAAGAGCACTTATTGGCACCGCATCTAGAACCAGTAACAAAATAGAATCTTAAGCAAAATATTTTCCTCTGGGCTTCTGTTTTCTCACTAGGCAAAGAAAAAGGTTGTACTGGATGATGTCTGTGGCTCTTTATATTTTTAAATACATGATCCTATAATCCTATGATCACCAGAAACATTCCCAGAAAAGGCACTATTGTTTTTGCATATAGAGTTATAGCCTCCAAATTAAGAAACATATTAGATCTGGAAATCTACACATTTTACAAAGAAAAATTGAAGTAACAAAACATAAATGACACAATAGGAAAGTATATGAGACTTAGTCATTGACAGAGTTTTGTGACAGTGAGAGAACACCATTTGAAATGTCTTGAAAAGAGGCAAAGAGGGGCATTATGGACAATCATGCCAATATACTAATAATGATAATTAATAATAATAACATATAATACACCTGCTCCATGATCAACTAAATATGAAGATATTTGAGACCATGCTTTATCTCTCTCAGTACCATTTTACTTGCCCGGTACCAAAATAGTAGCTAAGTGGTGCAGTGGATAAAGTATGAAACCTGAAGTTAGGAAAACCAATATTCTTCAGAAGTTCAATTCTAACTTCAGATCCTTAGTAGCTGTGTGACATTGGAGAAGTCACTTAACCTTTTTACCTTATGTCCTCATCAGTAAAATGAATTGAAGAAGATAATGACAGACACCTTCAGTATTTTTTTTTTTTTTTTTTTTTGCCAAAAAACACTAAACAACACTGGATATCACTGAAAAAAAAATTGAACAACAAAAACCAAAAATGGGAAAATTGGGCAGATTTACAGCTTTTATGGTCCTCAGTTTTTTTAGGCATGGAATAAGATTTAAAGGAATTATCCAACTCTAAATTCTTTGCCCTTATGATACTAGAGCAAATTAAACGCTAACTTCAGATTCCTCCTAGATTCCTTTTGGACTTTGTTATTATTCCTAATTCTGACCCTGTAAACAGTCTTAACTTCCTGCTTCTGTGTGATCTTTAGTCTTGACTTCTCTGTATTTTGCTCCATTGAGATGATGTATAAGATATTTTAAAAATTTAAAGCCATAAAAAAGCTATCATCATCATCATCATCAACTTTTCTTATTACATAAAAAAACTTCTCAGTCTAAAGCTCTTCTCCTTTCTCCTCTTTTTACAAACTGAGGAGAATTCACTCAATACTTTGGATTTTTCTCAATCAATGTCTTTTGTAGGCCAGATTCTGCCAGTCACCTGTGTTGAGTAAAGGGGAAAGTATAAGAAAAAGAAAGGGTAAATGTATCCTTGAGAAATACAAACATATACGTAGAATGTTGAATAATTATACAACATTAGACTTGGAGTAAGAAATTACTAATCCTGGCCCTCCTGCTCCTCCCCCCCCCATATGCACATTTTTAACAGTTTAAGCAAATGGAGCAAATCTCATAACCCTCTCATCTCATTGCACTTATGTGTAAAGTGAGGGAATTATACTGGATGGTTTATAAGGTCCCTTTCAGAATTAAATCTAAGATCTGATGATATCTGGCTACACTGACAAATTATATAACTAGAAATGTAAAAATGCAACATTTTAAAAGGAAAAAAATACAATTGTTCATCCTCTTTAAAAAAAAATACAGTCTTGACTAGTAAAGATGTATGAGGAAGAAAAGATGCTTTCAAATATATCATTTGAATCTCTGGGGTTCTGTTTTTGTCACTGAAAGAGAAGCACATAAATGGCAACATCAAGAAAATGGTTAACAAGAAAATAAAATATCAATACAAAATACAATAATTATTGCGGGACCACTGAGATGTCCATAAAAAATGGCTTATTAAGACTTGGACTTGTGTGCTGAAATATAATTTAACTTCCCCTCCCTGATCAAAAATGTGTTGTATTTTGAGTTCCTATTTTTAAGGAAATGGAGAAGCTACCATTGTGAAACAATCTACTTACAAAATGTTTGTAATCATCTTGCTCTATTAAACAAACAAAATCAATATGTGTAGTCAGTAATATAATTAGAGCAGCAATCCTAAAATTATAGCTAGACTTTCAAGACTGGAGATAAGATGGCAAAATGAAGCCAGAAAGCTGTTCCTGTTCTCTCACTTTCCTTCAAAAACCACATGAAACCAAGCCTCTCAATAGAGTCTGATGGAACAAAACTACTCTCCAGCTCAAGATAGACTAGGAAAAACTTCAAGAAAGCTTATTCTCCCTGGGGTCAAAAGGGCGTTCAACCCTGCTCAGATAGACTCTGGGAAAGCTGGTGAAAGTGTCTTAATCAGAGCAGATTAAAAACTAAGACTCTCAGTACTGGCTCAGTAGAGGAGAAAATCAGTGGGGCAACTTCTATTCCCAGCTCAGAAGTCAAATTCTGAAAATCCAGTTTGTTTCCTGGAAAAGCAGACAAAGCTACTCCCTGCAAACACAAGGTGCCCTTGTGCTCAAAGTCAAGACTTAGAGCTGCACAGAAACCTTAGGGTAGTGCCCCCTTTACCTCAGGAATAGAGCTCAATTGTAAAAGTAAAAAAGAGGAAATAACAAAAGAAAAGGAAAGAAAATGAGTAAGAAACAGAAAAGAACTTTGATTATTGAAAGCTAAGTGATAGGGAAGACCAAAATACAAACTCAGACCAAGACAGAATGTCCACAGAAAAAAACCTCAAAGAATGATATGAATTGGCCTCAATACTAAAAAAGCTTCTTGGAAGTGCTAATAAAAGACTCGAAAAGGCAAATGAGAGATATGTGTGACAGAGTCAACAGCTTAGAAATGGAAGGGAAGAAAATGTCTGAAGAAAACCATTCCTTAAAAATAAAATTAACCAAATGGAAAAGTAGAAACAAAATCTAAATGAAGGAAATCACACATTAAAAACCAGAACAGGACAAGTAGAAGCTAATGACTTTATGAGACAGCAAGAATCAATCAAATTAAAAAGAATGAAACAATGGAAGAAAATGTAAAATACCTCATTGAAAAAAAAAAAAAAACTGACCTGGAAAATAGATCCAGAAGAGACAGTTTAAAAATTATTGGCTTACCTGAAGACCAGGATTAAAAAAAAGAACCTGGATAGCATTCTTCAAGAGATTATTAAGGAAAATTGCCCCAGTATTCTAGAAACAGAGAAGTAAATAGTCATTGAAAGATTCCATCCAATCACCTTTGAAAAGAGATCCTGTCAGGAAAACTTCTAGGAACATTATTGCAAAATGCCAAAAATACAATCTCAAAAAATATATATATATTGCAAGCTGCCAGAAAAAAGTCAGGATTATCCAAGATCAGGCAGCTTCTATAATAATGGAGTGGAGAGGCTGGAATACTATATTCTAGAAGACAAAAGGGCTAGAATTACAAACAAGAATTAAATATAAATTAAATATCCAGCAAGATTCAGCATCCTCTTTTGGGGGAAAGGGTAGCAGGGAGAGTGATGGGGCTTCAATGAAGAAAGAGACTTTCAGTCATTTCTATTTTAAAAAAATGATATTTGTAACTTCTGAGAATAGCATCAGACATTGGGGACATCACATGGACTGAGGATATGGTTGTGAAGGGACTCTGATATGATGATATCAAAGAAAAAGACATTAAAGATTAAGAAAAGGTCTATAGTAGAAAAAGAGTAAAGGGGAGATAAAATGGGAAAATGAGTTCACATGAAGAGATGCAAAAGACCAACTAAAACTGAAGGAAAGAAGTGAGGGGGAATGAACATTATTGAAGTTTATTCTCATCAATTTTAGCTCTAGGAGAGAATAAATTAATTATTCTCTTGGATATAGAACTTTATCCAAGACTATAAAAAAGTATGAGGAGAAAGAGGAAAAGAAACAGAAGCATAGAACAGAGGTCAGACACTGGGGAAAAGGTAAGGGGAGGCAGAATTGATAGAATATATGTTAGTGAGTGAAGTAGTTTTTTAAAAATTCGACTAAGAGGAGGAAGGAAGGGTGGTGGGTGGGGTAGTTAAAAAAAAACATAACTAAGGACATGGTAGAAAGAGAACAAAAGAATATGCAGAGGAGAAACTAGGATAGAGGGAGATATAGAGTTAGTAATTATAACCGTGAAGGTGAATGAGAAAAACTCTTCCATGAAATGGAATAGAATAGCAGTGTGAATTAAAAACAGAATTCTACAATATGTTGTTTATAAGAAACGCATTTGAAACAGAGAGACACACTCAGAGTAAGAGTAAAATGCTAGAACAGAATTTATTATGTTTCAGCTAAAATTTAAAAAAAAAAAAAGATGTAGCAATTCTTATCTCAGATAAAGCAAAAGGAAAAATAGATCTTATTAAAAGAGATTAAGGAAGGAAAGCACAACATAATAAAGGGTACCATAAATGATGAAGTAACATTACTAAATGTGTGTGCACCAAGTAGTAGAGCAGCCAGATTCCTAGAGGAAAATTTAAGGTGGGTATGGGAAGAAATAGATAGCAAAATTATTTTATTAGGGAACCTAAACTTTCCCCTGTCAGAATCAGACAAATCTAAGCACAAAATAAACATGAACGAAATTAGGACAATTAATGTAATCCCAGAAAATTTGGATATGACACCTCTGATGAAGATTGAATAGGGACAGAAAGGAAAGGAATATATCTTTTTATCTACAGTACATGGCACTTACAAAAATTTGACCATGCATTAGGGTATAGAAAATCCTGCAATTAAATGCAGAAAGGAAGAAATAGTAAATTTTTTTTGACAGACCACAATGTAATCAAAATTGTATTTAATAAATGACCATGGAAATATAGACTAAAAACCAATTGGAAATTAAATAATCTAATTATAAAGAATGAGTGAGTCAAACAATATATTACAGAAACAATGCACAAATTCATTAAAGAGAATGATAACAATGAGTCAATATTTCAAAAGCTATTTTCTTAATTTTCTTAGCTCCCTTTCCATGCTTCTAATATAATCCCACTGTGGACAGTTGACAATTGTCTTATAAAGACAATTTTTAGAAGATCAAAGAATATCATGTGTTTTGGTATATTTTTATATTTTGCTTAAACTACCTATGAAAGCAAAAAGGGAGGAACTTTGTGGCATGAGAAGGCTAATGAAGACATTTAAAGTATTTAAGATCAAAACTCTGAATGAATTTGCAGTAGTATCTTACTATTACTACATCTCTCTTCATTGAGCAAGGCATTCTTGGCACTATGTTTTCCTTTTTACTTTGTCCAGACGTTATATTAGTATTGAGAAGTATTGTTGAAAAGACCAAAACCACATCAAAAATATTCATATGATATTATAATAATTAATATTGTGTTTCAACTATGGTTAAAAAAGTTATTCCCATTTAAAAACAGAACTCTTTAGATCTGGAAAGACAGCAGAGTAGATCAGTAAATTTAAAGCTATCCAGGTTTCCTCCCACAAACAGAACAAATTTGTGCCTCAGGGTGAACATAGACTGGTGAAAAATCAAAAAGACTTGAGGAAGATTAGAGGTCCTCCAGACACAACTTAGAAAAATCTGAAGAAAGATCCCAGGCAGGGGAATTAACCAGAATGAAGGGCAAAAACTTCCAGGCTAGTTCCATAGAAACATGAAATGGGGAACCCAGAGCTAGCTGAATGTACCTGGACCTAGAATCGCAGAAACTTTCACCTCCCAGACTGTGTTTGGAATCCAAGGTCTGAGTCTTGGAAGACTGAGTGAACCTTAGCTAATTACGAATGCCAGGTCCAGTTGTGCTGCAGAGACATGGTCTGGGTGAGAAGGAACCAGCACAACTGTGAATGCAAAACCAGTGGGGCCAGGATGCTGCTGGATGGCTGCACCTGTGGGAAGATGGAGCTCTTAGTGTGGGGTTCCAGGTCAGAGGGGAGAAATAAAATGAAGTTAGAGGCACCATAGGTGTCCCCCTAGGATTAGAGGTGCTTACATTGATACTTCTCATTTTAAAAAAAATGAATCAGCTCATAAAAGAACTCAATCATTAGAAACTTACTATGGGAATAGGGAAGACTGGGAATTCATCTATGGAGGAGAACACTGAAGGAAATAAAAGCTTCTTCTACCCTAAAGTGCAGTAAACCCTGCACAGACAGAATTTATAGAATAACTAAAAAAAACAATTTAAAAAATCAAATGAGAAACATTGAAGAAAAACTGAAAAAATGCTAAAAAAAAAAAATCCAAAAAAACGCAATATTATAAAAAATTTAATCAACCAGAAAAAAGTAAAAAAAAAATAAATATTTTTTTAAAGTGCTCAGCAAAGAACAGAAGAACAATCTACAAAGAAACAAAGAAAGATGGACACTCATGAATATAATTTCTTCTATTATTATATATCCTTCCTTGAAATGAAAATTTATTTATTTTTATATATTTTTAATTCTCTCTGATATTTTGCTGGGCATCTGGCAATCTTTTATTTTGCTTTGGTTTGGTTTGTTTTCCTTTGTTGTCTTTTTTTCTTATTTAGTGAAATTAATACAATAAACAATAAAAAATAGGTGTGATGTAATGCAGAACATTCAGAAAAAATAACCTTGAAAATACAATTGATGAATTCTAGCATTTCTTTACAGAATGTTAGCTTTCACTTTCAATGTGAGCAAAAAATGAGTTAAGAAAATCTTACTCTAGTATATCAAATAGCAGTTCTCACCAAATCTTTTCCTTTTTATTAAAAAAATTAGGTCTGGTCAATAGTAAAGAAAAAAAGATAATCATACCCTTAGAATTTTTAATGTGCTTTTCAGATCATTTTTGAAAAAAATGACCTTTTCCCAATGACAGTTAATTTAAAACCACCAATTTTATAAAATAGTGGTTTTCTTTGTGTGTGCTGGTTTGGGAGGGAAAGATAACATTAGCATAATGTGCTATTGATGAATTGTCAAGTAAGAGAGGAAACTGAACATGGTCATTAACTAAACTATGGACTCTGGACAGAAATTCAACATTTCAATTTAATGATATTTGATGAGCAGAGAGAGCATCCCTATTGAGACAAATTTCTGGAAAAACCCAGGTTCTAACTTCATGACATTTCACTATAGAAAGAATAGCAGCTCCCAAACCATTAATCACCCCTCTCATATGTACCCCTCATCCTTATCATCCACCCTCACCCAAGCAACACACTGACAGGACACTAAAGCAACACTAAAGCCATACTCAATTGGTGTAGAATATTCACAGGGATCATTTCAACTGTTTATTCAATCAGAACTTGAGTCTAAAAAAGCTTAGCTGTGATAATTAAGGAGAAAGAAGCTAGGAAATCAGTAGGAAAAACTCTAACTTCACTGCTGATAAATAATTTATCAAACTAAGTATGAATATAGAGAATGAGAAGGGAAAAAAACCAGGATATTATGATCTGCCTTTTAGGTGATGCTGCTGATGCTGGTAAAAACACCACAGTCAATCACAATGCAATATTAAATGTTTATGATGGAAAGTTTGAAGAGAAAAAGGTGTGTGTGGAGGTGTGCAGGAGTCATGCAGAGGTATTGTATATTAGGTAATATACCAAGACTTGAAAGCAAAATCTCTTCCATCAAAGAAAAATATTCTGAACTCCAGTGATTTACTACCTTGAACAAAGATATTGTTTGTGGGAGTGTTGGGAGGAGGAAGTACCCAGTGGCCATGAAAAGCTTGTATACAAACAAAAAAGAGGAGAAAGCCTTCTGTTGCTGGGCCTGCCTATAAAGAAATTCTTGTGAGGGATTCAAAAAGCACATGAAAATGAATACAAGAAGAATTGAGGAAAAAATGTACTTTGAAATATGCAAAACACTTTACGTACATTATTTCATTTGAACTCTAAAACAATCCCAGACAGATAGGTACTGCAGGAATTGTACTTTGTGGAAGAGAAAACTGAGATGCAAAGAGACTGATTGGTCCTTTAGTTAGGGTCATATAGATGCCAAATGTCATTGGCAGTGTTTGCATCTAGATCTCTTTTAATTACAAACAATAAAAACTATCCACTATCCCTTATTACTTCTCTTTTTTTGAGGCAATTGGGGTTAAGTGACTTGCCCAGGATCATATAGCTAGAAAGTGTTAAATGTCTGATCCCAGATTTGAACTCAGGTCCTCTTAACTTCAAGGCTGATGCTCTATCCACTTTGCAACCTAGCTGCTGCCCTACTACTTCTCCTAGAAGAGGCTGTGAATTGTTCATAACCAACTAGCTTTTGAAGACTGACATGTCAGGGCACTTTGTCCCCCAAGGGGGAGAATTCATCTAGTTCAGATCTCTTCCAGTGCAGGAAGGAGAATGTCCAAGCTTCCTTAGTCATTCAAATTCCTCACTCCAATATCATCCATCTACTGATAAATACAAAATATACTATACTTCCTCTCTTCTTCAAGCTTTTTTAAAATAAAAAACTACACAGTACTATGATTCTATGGTATGGAGATACATACCAGTTGCTTATGGTTTTAAAACCATGTAGTCCTACCAGAAGTCTAAAATACTTCTCGATTATCCAGTGAAATACTGTAGTCTAGCACTTAA
This sequence comes from Sarcophilus harrisii, assembly GCF_902635505.1. Taxonomy (NCBI): domain Eukaryota; kingdom Metazoa; phylum Chordata; class Mammalia; order Dasyuromorphia; family Dasyuridae; genus Sarcophilus; species Sarcophilus harrisii. The sequence continues at coordinate 230,517,146 of NC_045429.1, forward strand.
ATCTGATAATGGTGATTCCTAGTAAAAATATTCTCTAAGATAAGCTATTATTTTAAAGATTATACATAGCAAGGGAAAGAACACTAAAATCAGTGTCAGTGGGACTTGGGTTTGAATCCAACTTCTGACACTCAGCGACCTTAGACTAATCCCCTTCTCAACTTTAATTTCCTCACCTTTTAAGAGTGAACTGGGTTAGGTAACCTCTTAGATTTCTTCCAATCTAAATGTTTGCTTTTATGATTTTATGAAGAGAAATTCTGTCTCCATTACTCCTCACCCCATCCCACAAGACTTTGAGATTAAACATCTCCAATTCCTTCAGTTGATTTTTATATGATGACTTTGAAATCTTTTGCAATTCCATTTATTCTTCTCTTGATTTTCTGGTTTATTTAAGTCCTTCTTAAAATGTGATGAACAGAATTAAACACAATTCTTCGAGTGTGCTCTGAGCCAGACAGAGTGTAACTGAATTACTACTTTCCTATTCTTAGACTCTAGGATCCTCATAATTTCTTATCAAAGAAAACATAAAAGTAAGCCAAAAATCATTTATTTCACACTTTCTATATGTGAGGTGCTGTGCTAATCATTAGAGATACTAAAAGAATGCAAAAACAAACAACAACATAACACACAAAACTTTTGTTCAATTATCTTTCATTATTTTCAATTATCAAATATCTTCCAATTATCTTCAGGTGACATATGAAACTAAGAAATATCTTCTTACCAAAGAGGTTGATGTTGTCTTGGACAATGTAGTGCAGAGTTCAAATAAATGTATGTCATACCAAAATATTACTGCCCCTTTTCAATGTGATCCATAGGAAAATCTGCTAGACTTGGAGTTAAGAAAGCTTGAGTTTGAATATTGTCTTAGACAATTATTAACTATGGGACCCTGGGAGTTATTTAATTCTTTTGTGCTTCAATTTCCTCACCTGCAAAATACAAATGAAAAATGTTTTCCAAGGAATTTGTGACATGAATGTGAGGTGAATTTTGAAATGTACTTTGTAATTCTCAAATTGTTATTTGCAAAAATATTAACTTTTAGCTATTATAAAAATTGCAATATAACAATTCATCTAGGAAAAACTAAATGGACAAAACATCCAAACCATGATTGGCAAATATATGATCAGTCCTTTGAGTTAGACCTTCATTATAAACATTTTCATTTTATGCTTGAACAAACTTAGTACTAAAGCATTTGTTCAAGGTCAAACAAACAGTCACTGATAATGGGACTTAGACTCCAAAGCTAGTTCCCTTTCCACTGTTTGACACTATTCTTTCAGAAGAGGAAGCCATCCATATTAGAAGATCCAAGGAAGAAGACTGGCATAAATTGCACAGAAAAGGAATATGGTTAAATTTAGCTATGCACCACTTTAAGCAAATAATGGATTTATTAAGATATTGCATTATTTTAGCTTTAGCTTTGATCCATTTATGTTGTTATTAACTGAACCCCTAAGAACTGTAGAAATTACCATCAGTTACTTGTGTCTTTCATTTTGTTTTCAGAATTAAATTGATGCATATAAATTCACTGTGTTACCAAAAAACCTTGCTGCATTCACCTTCCTGATTAGCCCATTTAACAGACATGACCTACAAAAATAATATCTAGTTATATGTGGGAAACATAGCAATATTTAGAAATCTTAGGTACAATGATTTTATTAAAATGTATCACTTTTTTTACTTTAACAGATAAAGATTCAAATTGCAAATCAAAAATTATCATCTTTAAGGGGACCACTCATTTATTTCATTTTTTGGTGAGGTAATTGGGATTAAATGATTTGCCTAGGTTACACAGCTAAGAAGCATTGAGTGTCTAAAGCCATATTGGAGCTCAGGTTCTCCTGACTTCAGGGCTAGTGCTCTATCCACTGCACTATCTAGCTGCCATTAACTCATTTATTTTTACAGAAACTTTTTGCAAAATCTCTCAGGAAAAAAACTAGTTATGTCACTGTGATTCATTCTATGATATTGCCAGCATCAGTACTGAAATCTGTATAGTTAAGCAATTATCATGTTTATTGAGGCTCATTTATACATTTTCACAGATACTTTTATAACTTCATTTTATTTTCTATCAGTGTTTTTCTCAGTTCTATTAAGACTGGAACAAAACTTTCTTAAACATTTAAATCTGCAATTAAATAAATAAATGAAATTAAACATTTAAAATAATTTTTAGATAATGTAATTATTTGTAACCCCCAAAACTGTGCTATTCATTACATTCTGAGTTTATGATCTCATATGAAATGAAATGGAAGTTTATTATTCATAAAAGATAGCAGACACATTGAATTGTCTTTTCAATGGAACATTACTAATAGTCAATGGAATTTTGAAAAAAAAATTTTTTTAATTCATTACATTTGAATATCTACCATTGGGATAAAACTGAGGGTGAAAAGACAACTTATAAGAATTGTGTGGGCTAGTAGCTCCATAAATATTATAAAATATATTATGAAAGAAGCATATATCTGGAAAAAGAGATGAAGTATTCATATATTAACAATGAAAGGCAATAAATGGAAGTCCTGAGGAATGCAATACACTCTTAGCCAGTATGATAGTTCCAAAATTTGGAAACTATGCTCATCTCAGACTTAATTGCTTCCTTCTTTTCTAAATATTGGGTATAACTTTTTTCCTTCTGTTCCTAGAAAACTTTCATATTCCATTTGTAGTACCTCTCTCAGGTAATACCTAGCAACTACAATTTCTGTTACATCAGAGATATAAAACCAATTAAATTTGCCTGAATAAGAATTCTCATCTCTACTCTTTCCCTCCCTCCATAAAACTTGTGACTGCCTCTTGTCTAAGAATATTTACATGCCTATATAAGAAGATGACACATTTAACTTTTGAGTACTATATATTTACTAGGGTAATACCTAGAGGATATAGGTATAATTTACTTTGATGATATAAAATAGAAGCTATGGGTAGAAAAAGAATTGTACTGGAAGATGAGGGAAGGGAAGGTATAATAGGGTAAATGGAGCAAATTATATCACATGAAGAGACAAAAAAAAGACCTATTACAATTGAGGGGGGGAAGAGAACTATGAGCATTGTGGGATTATTAATCTCATCAGACTTGGCTGAGAGAAAGAATATCAGACATATTTAGTTTTATATAGAAACTTGTCACATTCTACAGGGAAGTAGAAGGAGAAAGGGAAGAGGAAAGTAGGAGATAATAGAAGAGAGAACAGAAGTAGAAAGGTAAAGGGATATGAAAGTGGGGCTATAAAAATGTGGGGCAGAGAAAGGGAGGTGATGGTCAGAAGCAAAACACTGGTGAATTAAGAAAAGGGGAAAGAGAAAAACATAATTTGAAGGAAATTAGATGGCAGAAAATACAAAATTAGTAATTTTATCTGTGAATGTAAATGGGATGAAATTTCCCATTAAAATGGAAGTGAATAGCAGACTGAATTAAAAGTCAGAATTCTACAATACGTTGTTTACAAGAAACACATTTATAGCATAGTAATACATACAGAGTAAAAGTAAAAAGGCTGGAGCAGAATCTGTTATAATTCAGCTGAAGTAGAAAAAAGCAGGGGTAGTGATCCTTATTTCAAATAAAACAAAAATAGAAATAGATCTAATTAAAAAAGATAAGGAAGGAAATTTCATCTTGTTAAAGGGTACCATAGATAATGAAAGAGTATCAATATTAACAAATATACCAAATTGTATAGCATCCAAGTTCCTAGAGAAATTAAGACAGCTGCAAGAAGAAATAGACAGCAAAACTATACTAGTGGGGGGATTTCAACCTTGCTCTAATAGAAGTAGATAAATTGAACCACATAATAAATCAGAAAGAAGTTAAAGAGGTAAATAGAATTTTAGATGTTAGGTATGCTAGACTTGTGGAGAAAATTGAATAAATACAGAAAGGAATATACTTTTTCTTGGTGGTATATGGAACTTACACAAAAACTAACTACTTATTAGGGCATAAATCCCTCAAAATCAAATGCAGAAATGCAGAAATACTAAATGTGTCATTTTTAGATCATGATGCAATAAAATTTACCTATAATAAAGGGCCAGGGGAAAATAAACCAAATATTAATTGGAAACTAAATAATCTAATCCTAAAGAATGAGTGCATGAAACAACAAATCATCAAGACAATTGCTAATTTCACCAAAGAAAACGACAATAATGGGACAACATCCCAAAATTTATTAGACGTAGGAAAACCAGTTCTTAGGAGAAGGTTTATATTCCTAGATGCTTAGTTCCATAAAATAGAGAAAGAGGAGATCAATGAATTGGGCATGCAACTAAAAAAGCTTTAAAAAAAATTAAATACCAAATTTGAAATTCTGAAACTAAAAGGGGAGATTACTAAAATTGAAAGAAAGAAAATTATTGAACCAATAAATAAGCCTAAAAGTTGGTATTATAAAAAAAAATAAAATAAATATAAAACTTTAATTTGATTAGAAAAAGGAAAAAATAAAAGAAAATTGAATAAATAATATCAAAAATGAAAAGAGTGAACTTTCCACTAATTACCAATAAAATAGAGCAATAATTAGGAGCTATTTTGATCAATGGTATGCCAATCAATCTGATAATCTAAGTGAATTGGAAAAAAATATGGGAGAAACTAGGCAATGATCTACACCACACCCTATACCAAGATAAAGTCAAAATGAATTTATGATTTATACATTTAATGAATTGCCTCGGCCCTTGAGGCAGTGTGTGTGGACCCTGGAAGAAAAGAGATAAGGGCAAGAGAGGGGACATCAAATGGAGGCAAGTCCATTCTATAAGACTCATTTAATGGGGAATAGCAGATATATAAAGCAGTAGAAAAGAAGGCAGGGTTTGTTTAAACACAATACAGGTTCCTAGACAAAGGGTTGGTATCCCTCCCAAGGATGAGCTCTGGTGTTTTGGTGAGGAAGCTCTTAATGAGTTAGGGGATGCCTAATATCCCTATTCAAAGTTAGGATGGATTAGGAGATTCCTATTCAGAATCTTTGGATAATGTGATTAGGAATTCAACCATTCAAGGTTGGCCTTTGTGGCTGTGTTAGTCGGCCCCACAGGTCCCCCTTTTTTCATTTATATTAAAAGAATCAAATGTAAATTTTCATTTCTCGACCTGTACCGGCAGGTTTTTTATGGGAAAAGCCTTACCCTCATAGGAAGGATGTACAAAAGCCCCCCGGCTTGGGTCGCTAGTCCTTGAGGAATCTTACCTTCATTGTAAAGGTCCAATGTTTTCAAAATTTCTAACTATATGAGCATCAAGGGTCATCCCCAAAGCCAAAGGGGTGATGGCATGAATGGGAGCGCACTATCTTTGGGATTTTAAAAGAAATTTTCCGGAAGGCCCAGGGTCAAAAAGACAAAAGTAAAGAAAGGCCAATTAAAGGCCCTTTGAACTTAATACTAATTAATTTAAAGCTTAAAACTGACTCCCAAAACAGTCTAGGCAATTTTGACAAAATAAGGGTTCAAAGTAAAGCATCAAATTAATCTAAACTAGTGGAATCACCAGTTTAAATTTCTATCTTTTCCTCCCTTTTTTTTTTTTTTTTTTCACGGAAAGGAATTCTCAAATGATATTCCCTTTAAAATCCAAGGTAATTAAAACCCTTAATAAAAAGATAGTAAGTAATTTCCTAAAATCCTTCAAAATAAAACAATAATTACACAGTTTAAAAAATCCCATCCAAATCTTAAACAAGTGATAGATGTCAAAAAATTCAACAGTCAAAAACATTCCCAAAGTCCCTCATATCGTAAAATACAGTGAGAGGGTCAGTTCCTGGTCTCATTTAAAAAACTACCTTCAGGCTGTGAAGTGACAGGAGGCTCTCATTCCAGGCAGACTGGGTGTCCATCTGACAATCAAAGCTGATCAAGGTTCCAAAAAGCAAGAATATCTTGAATTTAAATTTAGATCGTCTAGATAGAAAGCTCAGTTCACCAGACTGTAAAAATGAGGGAGGCCAAAATAAATTGTTTCCATGGAAGAGATAGTTTGCTTTGGTCAGGCAAACGGCTCTTTTCTTATAGACCCTATTTGTACTCTCATCATGTAGAAATCTTAAAGAAACAAAACACAAATATCCAGTAACAGAGAATGACCAGGCAAAATACTTGAATTGCCCAAGCATTTGAGATACAATGATTACATAAACCAGATAAAATAACAAATTTTAACAATTTCTAAAATTCTCTGATCATAGAATCATTAAGAAGGAAAAAGTATAAATAAATAAGCATAACCTTTAGCAATACTGATAAAATAGCCCCTAATCCAGTTTTATTAATCAATTGTCCCAGTAACTTCAGAGGTGGGCTTTAAAACTCAAAATACATTAACAAATTAATTTTAAGTCCAAAATTTTCTTAAAAAATTTCATTAATCAAATTTCTATAAATCTTAAAAGACTTATCATAACCTTATAATAATAACAGGGAAATTTTGTCAAGTTCACAACTTAAAACAATTATCATATCTAGGTAGATGTTACATAAGTAATAATACATACAAATCATTTTCTTTTAAAATCCCAATACATAGAATATCCCAAATTGCAATTGTCCATAACATAACATAAATTTCCCAAAAGGACAAAGAAAAAATTATTTTCAGAGGGCCCTTTAAAAACCCTCAGGATGTACATTCAAAAACATACAGACTACCCAATTCCATTATAAAATTCAAAGTTTCTTAAAATAATTAACTTTTAAAATATTCTTACCAAAGTATGGATCCATTTATGAATATTCCTCAACCAAGAAAACTTGTATCAAAAACAAATATTCAATCAAGTAACCTAAAAGTAAGCATTTCCTTTAAATATTTGCTACTGTGGGAGAGGACTCTTACCCCCTCCTGTCCCAGGAAAAAACCTCAGGTTCTCCGCTCAGTTCCTACATAGGGATCCTTTTCAAGATTTAGCCCATCAGTTTTATTTACTTTCTTCCCAAATCCACCCATTTCCAGTTTTCTTTCTCCCTAGCTATATACCTGAACACTCAGATGCTCCTTTGGGCCGGGCTCTGTTTCAAGGAAAAGACTTTCTGTCTGTTTAAAATATCTAAATTCCATTTACTTGCAATATTAGTACATAGGTTGAAAGTTTTAAAATCACAAGCAGATTTTCAAATAACCATCCCAAATTCTTAATCATTGTTCTTAAAAACTTAAAGCTTTCATCAAAACAGACTAGGTTGTTTCCAAGACCTCCGCCCTGGGGAGAAGTTTGTTTCACCTTGAATTCCCTTTTCCCTTCCAGAATCCAAAGAGTCTTCTATGAACTTCCAAGCCCGCCTTCAGAGAAGGCCTAGATATTCCATTTAAATTTCTTTTCTTTAAATGTTAGCACACTGCTCTTCTAGATTTTTTTTTAACTTTCCAAACTTTCAAATCCCTTTTTTTTATTTTATTTATTTTGTTTATTTCATTTATTTATTTTATTTATTTCATTTATTTATTTATTTTTTAATTTCTTCCCTTCTCTCCCTTTTCTCAGGCTACTGCAGTCAGCCAGAGAAACACACACACACACACACACACACACACACACACACGCATGAGAGAGAGAGAGAGAAGAGAGAGAGAGAGAGAGAGAGAGAGAGAGATTTTTCAAACTTTGATATTTTCTAAAGCCTGAAACACAGAGGCTGAATTCTTATCTTTTACAAACTTGCTAACTTTTAACACAGACACACATGGAGCTCCATTTTACTAAGCACAGTTGCAACGGTGTACTTAAAAATTTTTCAACCAACAAAACAGACAAATCACACAGAACATAGAACACAGTTACTACATTAAACATATAACATATACCCAAAGGATATTTTCCAGCGTCCCAGAAAATACCTGTTTCAGAACTTTACCCAGAACAGAACCAGAATAACCAGAACCAGAACCAGATGGGTACGCCAAAAAAGGCACTCAGACAGACTTACTCTCCCAAATGCCCAATCAATATCATTGTCCACTGTAGGCCTGATTGAAGCTGAAGAACCGCTTCCTTCAAGTCAGTGGAGCTAAAGGCTCTCACTTGGGGAAGCTGAAGAAAAGCCATTGAAGCTTTGGGAGGAGGGTCATACAGAATCCTTCATTGTTTTGGGGAGCCTAATTTGAGTCTAGAATTGGTGTGCTTAAGGGCACCTTAAATTAGAAGAATAAAGAATAGTCTACTTCTCAGATCTGAGGAGAAGGAAGGAATTTGTGGCCAAAGAAGAACTAGAGTATATTGTAGAATACAAAATGGATAATTTTTTATTATATTGTTAAAAAGTTTCTGTACAAACAAAACCAATGCAGACAAGATTAGAAGAGAAGTAAAGTGGGAAAAAATTTCCATTCAAGAATTCTGATAAAAGCCTCATTTCCAAAATATAAAGAAAATTGACTCAAATTTATAAGAATACATGCCATTCTCCAACTGATAAATGGTCAAAGGATATGAACAGACAATTTTCAGATGAGGAAATTAAAACCATTTCTAGTCATTTGAAAATTCTCTAAATCACTATTTTTCAGAGAATTTGAAATTAAGATAACTTGTTGGTACCACTACAAGCTTCTCAGATTGGCTAAGATGACAGGAAAAGTTAATGATGAATCTTATAGGGGATGCTGAAAAACAGGGACACTATATATTGTTGTTGTAGTTGTGAGCTGATCCAGCCATTCTGGAGAGCAATGTGGGATTATACTCAAAGAGCAGTCAAATTATGCATAACCTTTGATCCAGCAATGTCTCTACGGGGCTTGTCTCCCAAAGAGATCAAAAATGAGGGAAAGAACCCACATATGCAAAAATATTTGTGGTAACCTTTTTAGTAGTTGTAAATTCCACTGGGAACTGAGTGGATGTCCATCAGTTGAATGGCTGAATAAATTGTGATATATGAATGTAATGAAATATTATCTTTCTATAAGAAATGATCAGCAAGACGATTTCAAAGAGGCTTGGAGATACTTACATGAACTGATGCTAAGTGAAATAAGAATAACCAAGAGATCATTGTACATGAAAATAAGAAGATTATATGATGATCTATTATGATGGGCTTGGCTCTTTTCAACAGCAAAGTGATTCATGCCAATTTCAATGGTCTTGTGATGAGGAGAGCTATCTGCAACAGAGAGAGGACTGTGGAGACTGGGTATAGATAACAACATAGTATTTTCACTTTTTTGTTGTTATTTGCTTGCATTTTATTATCTTTCTCAATTTTTCCCTTTTGATCTATTTTTCTTGTGCAGCATGATAATTGTGGAATAATTTAAAGAATAACATGTATTAGATGACTTGCCATCTAGGGGAGGGGGTTGGGGGACAAGAGGAGATATATTTTGTAATACAAGCTTTTGTAAGGCTTCATATTTACATATATATATATATATATATAGATAGATATAGATATAGATATATATGTTTTGAAATTTTAAAGCTTTAATTTAAAAAAAAGGAAATTGTACTGGTGCAATTTTGATTGATACCTAGGAATAACCCCATGTTAAAAAAGAACTAACTGGGCTCCATAGTGGTTTGAAAGCTTAGTGGTATTACAGGTGGTAATAACTACTCAAGAGAACCATTGCTAACTTAATTCCTTTTTCCTTCCTTGGCACAAAATCCATTGCATAAGATTTGGGCTGTTACCTCACTTTTATTTTTTTTAATATTTCCTTGTGTTTCTCTTTGATCCACTAGTTTTCTCTTACATGAATTAAAACACAATATGAAGAAGTCCTAGTGCTTTACATATTACCTGTCTATCAGATTCCCTTATAATATCCTCCTCTTTTTCAGAAGCACTGTTGAGGCCTAATACATCTTGAGACATCAAAATAGACCAAGGAAGATCTGAATCTCCAAAGGAAAGAAATAGATGAAACATGCAAACTTGACACAGAGAATGACAAGATATAAATGGACTGTGATCAATATTAGTATACCATGTTTTTGACAGGGCATAATAAATACTTAACACAAAGTGTTATCTGGGGAAAATAGAAAAAAAATAACAATATCCATGAGAGAATTTAAATAGAGGAATTTAATACTGTTTTAAAACTGAATTTCAGAACATTGCATTATCAACTATTTATTCCTTGGTATCTTGTTTGTTAGTCTGGTTCTTTTTCTTTCTTTTTATAAGTTAGGTGAATAAATAAACTATGCCAAAATCCCTTTTGGAAAACTCTTTCCTTTCTCTCATTGATACATTAAATTGATACACTAAGTTATTATTACTTTTTTGATTATTAGTTTACTAAATGTTCAAATTTTAGGGAGTTGCCTGTAGTACTTTCTGTTTGCACTACTCAGTTGGAGTTATTAATCACAGACTGCCTTGCAGTACCTAATGGGTTGTTATATTTTACTTTTCTTTATTAGGGTAATAGGTTAATGGGAATTGAAGCTAGAAGGGATTTCATAAATCACCTAGACCAACCACTTTCATTTTACAGATGAAGAAACTGAGTCCAAGAGGAAAAGTAACTTGCCTGAGGTACCATAATCTTTTCTAATTTAATTTTTCACTTCCATTCCCCTCCCTCAAGATATACTAAGAGATTCTTAGTGGGTATGAACATGATTTAGATTTCTTTGTATCCTGTGAAAACCTAACTCCTTTAAAATAAAACTGAGTCAATGTGCTTAAGCATAGTTGGTCATAATAAAGATTTGATAAATATGTTTAATGGTTGTCTCAATTAATTCTTTTTTCCTTACAACATTTTCCATGCTATGAATTCTGATTCAAAATAATCACTTATGCAATTTAATTCAAGAGACATTTATTGACAACTTATTATAGCAAAGATACAGGACATAAAGTAGAACAATGTATGATCATTAATCTTAAGTATCAGAGGTTTTTTAACTTGTGGTCTGTAGTCCATGACCCCTCAAGAGAAATTGAGAGCAACTAACCCCAAGAGGTTAGGAGATAGATTTCAGAGGATCCATGAACTTGAATGAGAAAACATACATCTTTATTTCACCATAATTGGTTTCCTTTGTCATCCTATGTATTTTATTTCATGCACTTAAAATGGTATTCTGAGAAGGGACCCATAGTCTTCACCAGACTACCATAGAAATCCATGGCAACTTAGAACTTCTGAACTACTGGATATTAAAGTGATATGACAAGTAAATAAATAAAGATATGGTATCGAAAGAATAAAAATATATAGACAACCATGTTTAGCACTTAACATAATGCCTACACATAATTATATGCTCAATAAATATTTTTGCCTTGAAATGCATCATTAGAAGTCATTTAAGTATAATCCCATAACCACTTTCCATTTTTTGGATAAGGAACTGACTTTCAGAGTGTTTGTGGCTTGTTTAAGGTCTCATAGAGTGAAACAACAGAGCCTAGCATTTCAACACACTTCGATTCCAAATTCAGCCCTCTTTCTACTATACTTCCCACCAATGCCTCCCTAATGAGAAGAAAAAGTGAGGTGCTGTGAGAGTTCCCAAGGAGCAGAGATCATTGTACTTGACAAAGGAAGGGGCATTTCAATTGGTCCTTGTAGCATTTCAGTTTCCTGAATTATAAGGAGAAAGATTTTTCAAACATAAAAATGGACTAAATATATCTAAAAGGAACTCATGAAAGGATTTTGCCCTTATAGAAGAAGGAAGAACATAATTAGAGAAAAAAAAATCATTATCAATAAACCTCTAGAATATAAATATATCTCTTGAATCCTAAAGACAAATTATCAAAATTTTGTAATTTCTTAGACTTTCTACAAATAAATATTTCTGTTTTTAAAAGTATATTTTCGAAGGCAATCCAAACCATTAATCAGAATAATATCTCAATTTCAATTCCATATTGTTTCAACTATATTTGTCCAAATAATTGCTCTATTGACATTCCACACACATGCCATCAATCAAAAAATTATATATCATAATTGTACCCATGTTTCTTAGTTTACTCTGTAGTAGAGAAGGGAAAGTTTCCTTTCTGGGTATAAAAATATAGACTCTAATTTTTGTTTGTTTTTTAATTATTGAATACAATAACCATTTTTTGGTTTATAAACCTTTATTCTAAAGAGACAAAATTGCTTTAACTTTTTATTTGTGATTGTTCTTTCTATTTACATTCTCATAAGTCATGCATATTGTTTTATTTCATTTTATTTTTTGCTCTGCACACTTCATTCTTCATTTGTTTATTTAGATTTTCCATACTTTTCTATTTTCATCTCATTCTTCATTCCTCACAGCAAAATATTATTCCATTACATTCATGTACCATAATTTATTTAGTCATTCCCCAATTGATAGACATCTACTTCATTTCCAATTCTTTGCTTTCACAAAAATACTGATAGAATATAGATCTATATTTGTGTGTGTTTATATATACTTATATATATATATATATATATATATATATATATAAATTGTATATGAGAACTTCCTTTTTTTTTTAGCAATAGTCTATCATGTATGACTGCTAGAAAATAGAAAAAGGATTGGTGGATATTATGAACCCACAATAAATAATAAAGACTTTTAAGAACTAGTAATCATTTACCTCTTGACAAAAGAAATAACATTTAGTTGTACAGAAATGTGTGTGTGTGTGTGTGTGTGTGTGTGTGTGTGTATACAGTCAAAGCTTTGGTTTTATGAGTTGTAATACATAGCTATGAGAATTAGAGTAGAAGGAAAACTGAATGCTATAGAATTAGCACTTTCAAATTATGGTGCTGGAGAGGAGTTTTGAGAGTCCCTGGGACAAGAAGTATCAAATCAATAAATATTTAAAGAAAATATTATACAATAGTAATTAGAAGGACAGATATTTAAACCAATGCTCACATAATTGGGAAGATACGATTAATTGGCAAAAATTCTGACTTTGGGAAATATTGAATACAAAAGGAGAAGGAGAAAGGATTAGATGGAAAATAATGAGCATAAATTTAGACAGACTTTGAGATGTAGTAGAGGATAGAAGGGCCTGACATATTATGGACAATGAGTTACTAGAGTAGCAATTAATGAGAGATGTCAAGTGTATTTCATGCCACAAGAAAAATTGTTGACAATGTGACAGGTACTGAAGAAGACACTATGAAGAAGTGTAAAGGCAATGCTAGGGACAGATGATAGGAATAGAAGGCTGACAAACTTTAGCCTTATATTCTTAGTGGCATCTGCAATTGTTCATCCCATAATTCTTTTTCCAACTTCTACTTTAATAGAAATACTATTTGGTACTTTCTGTAACTTCTAGCATTTAACCCCTACCTCCCCCCAGGACCAAGAAAAACAGCTTCAATCCTTTTCCCATGTGAAAGTTATTCCCTACTTTTCTTATTTCAGGTCAGAGGATGTCTTTATGGAACTGAGTTAATTCTTGTGAGTTATAATAACTAAAATCTTCATACTGTCTTACCAATTTAAATCTTCATCTTCTCCTTCAAGTTTTGTTGATACTTTTAAGTACATTGTGGCAATACCTTGCTTCTTAGTTGGAGACTTATTTGTGTAAATGCTAAATCTCCTGAAATACACTGTAAGTTACTTGAAGTCATGAATAACACCATTTTTGCATGTATTCTCAACATATAGTGAAGCACCTGATGTTGTACATTTTGAATAAATATTTGTAAGACTAAATTAAATGAAACATTTTAAGCCCCATCATGAAGAACTGCTATAACCCTACTCAGAAAGTTGGAGTTCATTACAACTGAAACACTAAGTTAGGGAATGTGTTTATTTAATGACCCAGATTAAGTTGCTTTTTGTCTCAGCAACCTTAGAAAACATAATCCTCCCAGAATCCTAGTTTTTTGAATCTTTAGAAGAGAAGGTGGTAGGTGGCACCAAGATGGCACAGAGGACACACACATCTAAGTTCTCCCTTACCCTCAGACTACGTTTTTATGAAATGGCCTTGGAATTAGTGTTTGGCTGTCAAAACCCACAAATATTGGGAATACAACACACTACCAACAGAATATAATCTAGAAATTCACCAGAAAAGGTCTGTTTTTGCATATAGGCGGGAATGGCTAGGCCAGGTGCAGAATTCAGGAAAGTAGGTAGTGAAAGCACAGAAGGCAGTTCATGCTGAACAGACCAGAGGGGATAGGGTGGGCCTCAGTCAGCAGAAAACTTGGTATGTAGCCAAAAATAGCTTACCCAGCCAAAATGAGCATTTTCTTCCAGGGAAGAAGATCGACATTCAATGAAATTGGTAAATTCCATCTCTTTCTGACAAAAAAACTGTAACTAAACAAAAAGTTTGACCTCCAAATATAGGACTCAAGAGAAACATAAAAAGGTAAAAAGAAATTTTGGGAACTATATTTCTGTTATGAGTACACATAAAGAAGACATGTATAATTTGGTTTTACTGTTATAATATAAAAAAGAAGCTAGAGGTGGGAAAGGAAATTGTACCAGAAAATGGGTAAAGTGGAAGTACTACATCTCACAAAGAGGCAAAGGAAACCTATTATATCTGAGGGAAAGAAGGGAGGGGAATTAACATAGTGTGAATCTTACTCTCATCAGAATTGGCTCAAAGAGAAAATATTAGACATATTCGATTTACAGAGAAACTTCTCCCACCTCATTGAAAAGTGGGAGAGGAAAAGCGAAAAGGGAAGGAGGAAGCTAAATAAAAGGGAATACAGAAATTGTAAGGGAAAGGTTTAAGAAAAGGGAGGCACTCTAAGGTGGGGGGAGGGATCCCAAAGAGGGAGGGCTGCGTGAGACAAGTGGTGCTCACAAGTTTAATATTGAGGAAGGAGGAAAGAGGGAAAGAAAGAGAAAAGCAAAATCTGGGGTTAACAAGATTGCAGGAAATACAGAAGTAGTCATTTTTAACAGTAAATGTGAATGGGATGAACTCCCCCATAAAGCAGAGGCAGATAACAGATTGGATTAAAAGTCAGAATCCTAAAATATATTGTTTACAGGAAACACTTAAAGAAGGGTGATACATACACAATAAAGGTAAAAGGCTGGAGTAGAATTGACTATGCTTCAGGTGAAGTCAAAAAAGCAGGGGGAGCCATCCTGATCTCAGATCAAGCAAAAGCAAAAATTGATCTAATTAAAAGAGATAAGTAAGGGCACTATATCTTGCTAAAGGGTAGCATAGATAATAAAGCAATATCAATATTAAATATATATGCACCAAGTGGTATAGCATCTAAATTATTAAAGGAGACGGTAAGAGAGCTGCAAGAAGAAATGGACAGTAAAACTATAATAGTGGAAGACCTCACACATCAGTAAGCATCATATGGAATAGGGATAAACTGGAACCATTCCTAATAAGATCAGAGGGGAAACAAGATTGCCCACTATCACCATTACTATTCAGTATAGTATTAGAAATGCTAGGTTTGGCAATAAGACATGAAAAAGAGATTAGAGAAATTAGAGTAGGTAATGAGGAAACCAAACTATTATACTATGCAGATGATATGATGGTATACTTAGAGAACCCCAGAGATTTTACTAAAAAGCTATTAGAAATAATCTACAACTTCAGTAAAGTTGCAGGATACAAAATAAATCTATATAAATCCTCAGCATTTTGTTTCTATATAAATCCTCAGCATCATTTAAAATAATTGCCGATAGTATAAAATATTTGGGAATCTATCTGCCAAACAAGATTCAGGAGCTATATGAGCAAAACTACATAATACTTTCCACCCAAATAAAGTCAGATCTAAACAACTGGAAAAATATCAAGTGCTCTTGGATAGGCCAAGCTAATATAATAAAGATGACAATACTACCTAAATTAATCTATTTATTCAATGCTATATCAATCAGGGACCCAAGAAACTATTTTAATGAAGTAGAAAAAATAACAACAAAGTTCATATGGAAGAACAAAAGGTCAAGAAGAAATAATGAAAAAAAAAATCAAATGAAGGTGGCCTAGCTGTACATGATCTAAAACTATATTATAAAGCAACAGTCACTAAACTCATTTGGTATTGGCTAGGAAATAGACTAATTGATCAGTAGATTAGGTTAGGGTCACAGGACAAAATAGTCAATAATTATAGCAATCTAGTTTTTGACAAACCCAAAGACCTGAGCTTTTGGAATAAGAACTCACTATTTAACAAAAACTGCTGGGAAAATTGGAAATTTGTATGGCAGAAACTAGGCATTGACGCACATTTAACACCATACACCAACATAAGATCAAAATGGGCTCATGATTTAGGCATAATGAATGAGATTATAAATAAACTAGAAGAACATGTGATCGTTTACCTCTCAGACCTGTGGAGTAGAAAGCAATTTATCCCCAAAGAAGAACTAGAGATCATTATTGATCACAAAATAGAAAGTTTTGATTACATAGAGTTAAAAAGCTTTTGTACAAACAAAATAATTTAGAGAAGGGAAGCAATAAACTGGGAAAACATTTTTATAGTTAAAGGTTCTGATAAAGGCCTCAATTCCAAAATATATAGAGAATTGACTCTAATGTATAAGAAATCAAGCCATTCTCCAATTGATAGTCAAAATATGTGACCAGACAATTTTCAGATGATGAAATTGGAACTATTTCTACTTATATGAAAAGTTGTTCCAAATCATTATTGATCAGAGAAATGCAAATTAAGACAATGCTGAGATACCACTACACACCTATCAGATTGGTTAGGATGACAGGAAAAGATAAGATGAATATTGGAGGGGATGTGGGAAAACTGGGATACTGATGCAATGTTGGTGGAGTTGTTAATGAATCCAACCATTCTGGAGAACACTTTGTAACTACGCTCAAAAAGTTATCCAAAAAAAAAAAGTTATCCAACTGTGCATACCCCTTTATCCAGAATGCCATCCTAATTCAGGGTGAAAACTATGGAGACTAAATGTGGATCATAGTACAGTTTTTTTCATGTTTGTTGTTGATATTGTTTGCTTTTTTTCTTTCTTGTATTTTTTCACTTTTGATCCATTTTTTTTTTTTGCACAGCATGATGGATATAGAAGTGTATTTAGAAGAATATCAAATTGCTTGCTCTCCTGTGTTGGGGAGGGGGTAGGAGAGAGGTAGAAAAATTTGGAACCCAATGTTTTGCAATGGTAAATATAGAAAGCTATCTTTGCATGTATTTGGAAAAATAAAATACTGCAATAAAAATTTTAGAAATAAATAGATTTTTTTTAAAAAAGAAAGAATATCCAAAACCAAATAGAAGGTATTGGTCAACATGCTAAACACTGGAAAGATACCTATTTCTCCCTTCCTCTTTATTTACTCTTGATTTGCTCTTCAAAATGAATTTAATTTCTCTGTTGAACTGACTTTCTGGGCATGAAACATACAATACATGTTTTTTCCCACTTTCTTCTCATCTGCATTAATAAATTTGGGTCCTTGCTAAATAATTTCTATTGAGAGTCTGCTAACAGTCCTTGTGAAACAGGTCATCATAAGAAATTATTCTTTGAATGCATTCTCCTGCTGTTATGTTTCCCTTATAGATTCTGTATAGGTTTTATTATGTTGTCTCCTACTGTTTACTTTTCATGTAGTCTTACAAAAGAAAAAAAATTTGCTCTGTTTGCCAGAACCTATGTCCTCTATCACTTGTTTTTCTCATTTATCATGATGCTGAATCTTCCTTTAATTCCTCTAATTAGGAAGTAAGCTCCTTTAGTGAAGGGCCCTATTAAATTTTTCTATTTGTATCCCAAGTTCTTACAAAAAGCTTGGCATATACTAATCACATAATCATTTTTTTTTCTTTTCATTTCTTTCTCCTCAATTTTAAAGCATTTTCCTGCCATATATCTAAGTTTCATTCATGAGCATTTGAAATTCTATTAGCTAAAGTCAAAATTGAGAGGGGAAAATGGGTCTTATGGAATCTACATTGACACATTTCTATTGTTCTTTTTATTATTTTTATCATAACAATTTCTTTATCCACCAAATAATGATCTGTATTCATACTGTCATTTTCACTCCGCTCTTCCAATTTTTGATCTATTGGAACGAATATCACTCTTTCATCATATTTAGTAGCATGATCATTTCTTTTTTATTTTATAATGGCTTTTTGTTTTCAAAATATATGCAAAGATAGTTTTCCCAATTTTTCTCCCTTCCCCCACTCCCCTCACTTAGACAGCAAGTAACCCAATATGGATTAAACATATTCAAATCCTCTAAACATATTTCACATTTATTATGCTACATAAGAAAAATCAGATCAAAAAGGGAAAAAATTAGAAAAAAAGCAAGAAAACAATGAAAAGAGGTGAAAACACTATGTTGCAATCCATATTCAGTCTCCACAGTCCTTTTTCTGTATGCATTTGGCTCTCTCCATTACAAGTCTACTGGACTTGGCCTTAATCACCTCATTGTTCGAGTCAAGTCCATCACAGTCAATCATCACATAATCTTGTTGTGTATGATGTTCTCTTTGTTCTTCTCAGTTCACTTAGCATCAATTCAAGTAAGTCTCTCCAGGCCTTTCTGAAAACATCCTGCTGATTGTTTCTTATAGAAAAATAATATTCCATTACATTCACATATAATTTATTCAGCCATTGCCTAATTGATGGACCTTCACTAATTTTCCAGTTCCTTACCACTACAAAAAGAGCCGCTACAAACATTTTTGAATATGTGGGTCCTTTCCCTTTTAAAATGATCCCTTTGGGATACAGCTCTAGTAGAAACACTGCTAAATGAAATGATATGCACAGTTTGATAGCTCTTTGGGCATAGTTCCAAATTGCTCTGCAGAATGATTGGATCACTTCAGTTTTCTCACGTTTCCTCTAACATTTATCGTTATATTTTCCTATAATCTTAGCCAGTCTGAGAGGTGTGGGTAGACAGTGTCAGAGTTGTCTTAATTTGCATTTCTCTAATTAATAGTGATTTAAAGGATTTTTTTTTCATATGGCTAGAAATGGCTTTAAGTTATCAGTCTGCAAATTGTCTATTCATATAATTTGACCATTTATCAACTGGAAAATAGCTTGCATTCTTATAAATTTGAGTCAATTTTCTGTATATTTTAGAAATGAGGCTTTTATCAGAACTTTTGAATGTAAAAAAAAATTCCCCTAGTTTTGTTTCTCTTCTAATCTTAGGTGTATTTGTTTGTTTTGAATTTAATGCAATTAAAATTATCCATTTTGCACTTAATAATGTCCTCTAGTTATTCATTGGCCAAAAATTCCTTCCTTTTCCACAGATCTCAAGAGGCAATTTGCTTATAATATCACCCTTTTTGTCTAAATCATGAACCCATTTTGATCTTATCTTGATATATGGTGTTAAATGTTGGTCAATGCCTAAATTCTGTAATACTATTTTCCAATTTTTCCAGTTATTTTTAATCAAATATTGAGTTCTGAAGCACGATAATTTCTTCACAAAATACACTATTTACTCAGTGACAAAAGGCATTTGATCCTCCTACTTTTTGTTACTATTGTTTTTGATGATACTATGATCTTGTTAGACACTCTCCTGAAAGAAATGGGCAAGAATGTCTTTGGAGAAACTTTTTTCATTTGTCATCATGGAAAACTCATTTAATAGTCATTTAATGCAGAAAATATATTAGGGAAAAGAGACAGTTTAATCAGGAAGGTCAATTAGCAGTCTGTTTCAATGGCCCAAGTAAAAGCTGATGAAAGTTTAAGCTTTTGTGGTAGAATATATATTATAGAAACAGAATACCCACAACAAATTAGTATATTGAGATTAAGGGAGATGAAAGAGTAGATGCCTGGAAAGATAATGTTGCCATCAACAGAAACAGGAAAAGTTTGAAGAGAAATTTTTTGTTTGCTTAAAAAATACAATAAGTCCCATTTTAAATTTGTTGAGTTTAAAATGTATGGAGAATATCAAAATACAATAAGCAGGAAGGAAGTTGTAATATGGCAATGGAGTTAAGCAGAAAGATTGGAGGATGAATACATAGACCATGTAAAGAAAGTCATCCTAGAGATGATAATTGAGTCCATGTAAATTGATAAGAGGGATTTCTATAAATTGAGAGAATATAAGAAGAGAAAAGAAGAAGGCTCAAAAAAGTTGTGGAGGAGAAAATTATCTAGTCTAGATCAGAAGGAGAGAATAAGATAAGTAGGATGAGAACCAAGAGAGCAATTCCACAGTATCCAAAGGAGAGAGGCTATAAAAGGGGAGAGTGTTCTAAAGCGGCTTAAGTTGCACACAGATCAAGAAGGGTAGAAAAATCATTGTGGTCATGGTTTTCTCAAGTGGTGAGATGGGAAGTAAGAAACTAAAATCATCTGGGAGGTAAATAAATAAACACAAATAGCACATTTCATAACCTTTATATTCAAAAGAGAAATGACAAATAGGATCAAGTAAAGGGGGAGTTGTTTGCTTGTTTTTGTTTTTTGCTTTTTTAAGAATAAGGGAGATTTGTTTCTAGGAAACAGAGAAGCCATTTGGATGCAAAAATAATTATATGAGAGACAGAGAGAGATAGAAAAATACAAAGAGGGGAGAAAGAGACAGACAGAAACAGGGACAGATAGAAAGACAGAGAGATAGAAAGATAGAAATAGAGGTAAAGACAGAGAGACAAAGAAAAAGAGAGGCAAAAAGACAGACAAAGAGGGAAGGAGGTACAGAGAGAGGGGAAAGAGAGAGAGGGAGAAAGAGAGAGGGAGAAAAGGAGAATAGAGTGGTGATTGAGGGAGGGAGTTTCTATAAGTATTAATCTCCACTGCTTGCTGCTTTAGTTGTTAAATCCTGGGTGTTACTTTTATCATTAAAACTATCCTTTAGTGAAGAAAAAATGAATGCTTACACCTTTTGTAGCAGTACAAAAAGACTCTACTGATTTAGTGCTAGAAACACCAACTTACTGAAGTGAGATAAGAAAGCCAGTCTAGTCGAAGAATAAGGTTTTCCAAGGGATAAAAAATAATATAGGGATAGAAGAAAGCACAGGTTCTCCTTGGACCTTGTTGAAGATATTCTAGGATCCAGAACCTAAGAGTCTGGGTTATTGTAATGCTTCCCTGATCACAGGCCCTGCTTCTAGCCCAATCCTCATAGCCATTGTTGAGAACAGAAACTTTAAGGGAGTTTGTTGTCCCTGACACCACCAACACTGACAATTGACCCCATTGACCAATTACAAAAAATGGACAGGTAAGACCAAGAGCCTTAGAAATAGGTATCCCTGTTCTTACCAATCCTTAACCCTTACATTCTAAAGTCAAAACCCCTCTTAACTTTTACCCTCTCCAATACCTTTACAATCTTCTTATACTATATTCTCTGCTAGATTTTCTAAGATGAGTGATACTTACCTTCTTATTGTTCCAAAAATAAAACACTTCATTTCTTAGAGCTAGGCATTTTCTTTGACCGTTTCCCTTGTTGAAATTCTCTCCCTCCTCATTTTTACATTCTGGTTTCCTTATCTTTCTTCAAATCCCGGATAACAATCTCATTTTCTACAGAAAGTATTTCTCAATGTCTCTTTATTATTATGTTCTGCCTCTGTGAATTATTTCCTAAATGGCTTGCATATATTTGATTGATTGCTATCTCCATTATTAGATTGTTAGCTCTTTGAAGGCAAGGACTGCCTTTTCATATCCCTGGCATTTAGCAAAGTACCTGGCACATAGTAATTACTTAAATTCTTATTGGCTATATACTACATACAGGGAAGCAACCTGTAATATGATTTAAAGGATAGTAAGGAACCAGAGTGTGAAGAGTTTTAAATACAAAAGTAATGAGTTTATACTTGGTTTTGAAGATGAGCAGGAAGCACTAGAATCTAGTAAACTTACAAGTTAAAACTATGTTTTAGGAAAAAAATAACTTTGGTGCTATGTAGAAGACAGATTGGAGAATATTCAGAGTTCAGATAACAAATAAATAAATCTTAATAATAACAAATAACAAATAAACAACAAATAAATAAATATAACAAATAACAAATAATCTGGATGTGAGGTGATAAAGACCTGATCTAGGATGGTAATTGCATGAAGTAGAAAAAGGGGATTATATATGAATGAAGAATCAAGAATGACAATAAAATAATCATAAATAGTGGCAGTCTTCCACAATAGAGAAATTGTGAAGAAAAATAAATTTGGGGCAAATGATGATGACTTCTGCTCAAAATCTAGTTTGAAATGTCAAATAAAAAAATTTGTGAAGTAGTATTGGAACTCACATTGATTTTTGTACTGGTATTGGAAAGAGACACTAGTCTGGATATATAGATTGAGGAATCTAAAGAGATGATAATAAAAGTCCTTTAAGCCAATGAACTCCCAAAGAGAGAACAGAGATCCTGTGGCTGAACCTTGAGTTACTTTCCACAGTTAATGAACATGACATGGATGAAGATCCAGAAAAGAAAATTGTGAAGTGTTATCAGGGAGAAAGAACAACGTCCTACAAACCCACAAAGTCAAGAAGAGAAAATTTATTTACTCTGAATAGTGCCTCTTTTGTATATCTTGTAACTCTACACTATAGCTTCTTAAACTGTAGGTCTCACCTAACTGAATGTGGTGCTTGTAAAAAATTTGATGATACTAAAGGTTATCAAATATTCCATCAAGATTCAGTTCTTTATGTAGAAATAAAGAAACATATCCATCTCCTTAGTATACAAATTTGTTGTCATCTTTAATAAATGGTAAAATTATATGTATAACAAAGAATTATTTGAAAATAAATGTTTTTTTAAAAATTTATTATCAGTAAATGTTTGATTTACTATCTATTTTATATACTTATTCAACCTGTGGTTGAGTAGATTTCTCAGGTGAAAAAGGGTCACAATTGGAAAAAGTTTAAGATGCTTTACACAATGACAAAATCAATTCTAACCCAGGGCCAAAACAGTATCTTCACTCTATTCTCAGCCTCTCCATCAAAAGAAACTCACTACCCTTCTGCTTTAGAACAAATTTCATTGCAAAGATTATTCCCCTACATTGAATCCTTCCCATTATTCTCTTCTTCCCCATCACCTCATGTTTAACCTATTTGGATTTCTTCAATATTCCTTGCTACAGATCATTTTATAATTACACTACCATTTTATCAGTCTCCATCATAAACTCCAAGTTCCAGTTTGCTAATTCCAGGTTGAGGTTTGGTGATCCAAAATCATGAGATATGTTTTCTTTCTGACATAGAGATGGATGTTCTCCATCCAAAATAAAAATGTTCCCTATGTGTTTATGAACTGATACACCAGCCTAATTTCCCCTAATTAGCTCTGCTTAATCACTTGGGTAAAATTGTACAAATCACTCAAAACTATAAACTGTTTCTGACAGTCATTAACCTCATCTTGGGACAAAGTCCAGAGAGAAATTGCTCTTTAACAACTCTCAAGCATGTGTGTCATGTGAGACCCCTATTGGCTCTACCACTTCAGTAATATCCTGGGACTAGCTTTTACTTTCAGAAACTGATTATTAAATTTTCATTTTGAGCATTTAAACCCCATAAATCAGCAAATGCTATTAATCGGGAATTGTTTTATCAATTTGTTGATTTTGTAGACTTAAGAAAGTGATGGAGAAAATCTTAACAATGCAGATTAAAATTAGAAGTGTGGCTTGTGTAATTTTTGTTCTAGATGACCATATAGCCTTAACCTTTTTATTACAGTCTACCCCTGGTTTTTAGTTGCTATGTATTTTTCTATAGGATTTAAAATGAAGATTATTAACAGGTTGGTATTTTACCTTATTCCTTTTACATGTCTTATCATTTTTTTCTTCTATTGGTTGTGAAGCAGGGAATAAAGTTGGGGAGAAATGGAAAATTCCTTTCTTTTCTCATATTTCTATGACTAGGGTTCTGCACTAGTAGAGGTCTGAAAATGGTTCTTGTGCTGTTTGAAATTCAAATCCATTAGAGCTACTTTTGAAACAGTCTCTTTTATTCATGGAACTTCATTGTCACCTATAAGGTTTGTTACTCCCTTTATTACTCCCCCAACTTGTTTTTGCAAGACAAAACACAATAATATCATAATGTAAAATTCCAATAAATGTCATATCAAATCTAGCACTGTTATAATTTTAGGAGACCTTCCCTAAAATATGTCCCTTTAATGGTGCACAGTTAGCCTATAATTTTCTTGTGTAATTGTTAAGAGTTCTCTTCAAGTGGATCTACCTGCTTTTTAGTAGCATGTACACATGTCTTAGAGATACAAGAAGTCATAGAAAGTTCAAGTTCATTTTCTTTTGACAGAGCTATGACTACTATGGCCATAAATAAGAACAATAAAGATTCAAGAGATAAAATTAACATTTCTTTATAGGTTGCAGAACATGAAATGAACTGGCTCAGTTGTTACAACCATAATTATTTGGTTCACAGTGATCTGTTACCCTTATTCAACCTTTTGTGGCCAGTTCTGCTGGCATTAAAAACTAATTTCCACAAATTGGAAATTACATAACCCTGAGATTCAAAGGAGGAGGATTGATATCACATAGAAATAGACAACTCATTCCTGATCATCTTATGATATTGCTGTCACTTTGTGCACATTATATTTTACTTTACATTAGCTCATGTAAGTCTTTCCAAGTTCTTCTGAGAGCATCCTGTTTAAGATTTCTTATAGCACAATAGTATTCCAAGTTAAATACTTTCCCAATTCTCAATTGAACTAGCAATGCCAGTATTAGATATACATGTTAACATATATATGCTAACTGTAATATAACTACTACATATAATATGTATTACATTATACATATTACATACGTATTTTATTCATACTAATTACATACATATACCAATTATTATATAATACATACATAATGTAGTATATAGATATATTATTTATATAGATAGACATATTTGTAACATTGCTAGGTCAAATGGCATAGACCTTTCCAGGAATTGATCAATGAATTTTTTAGGTTTTTATTTGGCCCTCCAATTCTACAATGCCTGAAGACTTTTTCCATGTTAATTTCTTGAAAGATTATGTCTAGGATTTTTTTTTGGTCATGGCTTTCAGGCAGTCCAATAATTTTACAAATAATATTTTCCAGATCTATTTTCCAAGTGAGTTATTTTGCCATTGAAATAATTCACATTGTCTTTTGTTTGGTTTTTTCTTTTTATTCTGGTTTGGTTTCTGATTTCTCATGAAGTCATTAGTTTCCTTGCACTCAATTATAACTTTTAAGGAATTATTTTCTTCAAAGAGCTTTTGCACTTCCTTTTCCAATCTGCCAATTCTGCTTTTTAAGGAATATTTTTTTCATAAAGTGAATTTTTGTGCCTCTTTTTTAACTGACAAATTCTGTTTTTAAAGGTCTTCTCTTCATTGACAATGGTTTTCAAACTGATTTTTCAATTGTTTTCAAAATCTTTTTTGAGCTTTTTAATGGCCTGAAACTAATTCATTTTTTCTTCTAGGCTTTGGATTTGGAGCTCTGACTTTGTTATAGTTTTCTGAGTCTGTGTTGTGATTTTCTTTGCTACATAGTAACATCTTTATCTGGTTAGATTTTTTTTCTGTTGTTTGCTATTTTTCCCCAATCTATTTTTTGACTTTTAACTTTGTTAAATTGGGCCTCTAAAAGGTACTCTGTCTCAAGTTTTAAAGTTTTTGTGCAGCTGTTTTCAGAAACTTTTGTAGCATCCTATAAGTCTTCTGTTCTTCTAAGATGTTTTATCTAGGAGATGCTACTGTCCTTACTAGTTTCCTACCCTATGCTCTAATCTATGAGTACTTTTTTCCTGTCCTAGAACTGTGACAAGGGTTCCTGCTCCACTTCAGCTCCACAACACCGTGCTAGTGTTTCTTCTCACTGTAGGACGACCATCCAACACTGCAACACAGGTCTGAGTATGAGCAAAGAAACAGAGACTTCCCCAGAGCCAGCAAAAGATGCCTACAATTGTCATCTGATCAGTTGTTCAATCCCCCTACCATGTGTAGGCTGAGAGCTCTGGAAGCAGCTGAAGCTGAACTGATTCAATAGTTCCCAAGGTCTTCTCTTGGTTTGGGGGGGCTCAGTGAACTGTTGCTGTCTGCACTCATATTCCATTATCACCCAATTACAACAGAGCTTTCCTGCTGACCTAAATTGCCTGAAAATTATTTTACCTCATTCTTTTGTGGATTCTGCCACTTCAGAACTTGTTTTATAACATTTAATGATGTTGAGATATGTTTTGGAAACAATTCAGGTGAGGTGCTGCCTTTCTGCACCACTTTGGCTATACTTTTCTTTTCAATTCACTTGACTGATATAAAAATAGTTTGCTTTAAGTTTTTACTTTTAGACTAAATCAAAGCTAACAACCATCTAAGACTCCTCACAAGCACAGCCATCGACAGTTTGAGGGGCCATGAGTCTGACTGTTCTCTGTGAGTGACTCTTTTTAATTACTTGGAGTTTTCTTTTTAGTGTTTAAAACTTATTTCAACCATTAATCCTAAGGATTCTGGAAGAACGGGCCCAGGCAGTGCCAAAGACTTATAATCTTTAGGCATCTGAAAAGGCTCTGTCTATGTCTCATCACTATTTATTTTATATCAAAAGCTGATCATTCTCTTTAGTGTTCTTACCAATCAGCTGTCTATTCTGGTGACAATAGTAACAAAAAAATTAGCCAACCCCTCTCAGAGAGCTTGCTCAATCACAGTTCTATAGTCTTCTTTCCCTCTTCCATAATTTTGAGTCTCTTCAATTGCAGGATTTTAAGTCATCTTGGACAGCATTTCTGATTCATGTGTCTGCTCTGCCCACAGTTATTAAGTCCAAACATATTCTCCCAACATTCAATAAGTCAGTTACCTTCCTAGTGGCTGAAAATTTTGATCCAGTTTCTGTCCACATAATTTCAGAACTAAAGGAGAACAAAACTAAAACATATCTTTAAAAACTTTACTTTTCCTATTTTTTTCTAATCCTCCTTATATTGGTGACCAATTGCTGAACAGTCTATGCAATGGTTTTTCAAATAGCTGTTTTTAACTACTTGATTTTCTTTTTTAGTATCAACTTATGCAGTGTTGGTTTCCCCCCTCCCCCCAAGCCATTATTTATTTATTTTATTTTGATTAGGATTTTTTTTTTTTACATATTCCCTTATGAATCATGTCTGGAGAGAAAAATTAGAACAAGAAGGAAAAACAATGAGAGAAAACTAAAACAGAAGAAAAAGGAAAAAAGTGAATACAACATGTGTTGATTTCCATTTAGTCACCATAGTTCTCTCTCTGGGTGTAGATGTCATTTTCTATCCAAAGATTATTGAGATTGCCTTGGATCACTGACCCATTGAGAAAAACCAAGTCCAGGTTCTACTTGTTTTGCTCAGCATCAGTTTAATCAAATGTTTCTAGGCCTTTCTAAAATGCGTCTGTTTATCATTTTCATAGGATAATAATATTTCATTATTTTCATATACAATATTTTATTTAGCCATTCCCAAATGATGGGCATCTACTCATTTTCCAATTCTTTGTCACCAAAAAGAGCTGCTAAATACATTTTTGCAAATATGGGTTGTTTTCCCTTCTTTATGATTTTTTTTAATACAGACCCAGAAGTGGCATTGCTAGATCAAAGTATATGCATAGTTTGATAGCCCTTTTGTCATAGTTCCAAATTATTCTCCAGAATATTTGAATCCATTCACACTCCACCAAAAATGCATCAGTGTCCCAGTTTTCCCACATCCCCTCCCAACACTTATCATTATCTTTCCCTGTCATGTCAGCCAATCTGAGCGGTATGTGATAGTACCTCATAATTGCTTCAATTAGCATTTCTCTAATCAATAGTGATCTAGAGCATTTTTATATGACTACAGATGGCCTTAATTTCATCCTCTGAAAATTGTTCATATCCTTTGACCATTTATCAATTGAGGAATGACTTGCATTCTTGTAAATTCTAATAAATTTTATAATCATTTCACTTCATGTCCTTATGTTTCTAGAAGGATGCCCTTAAGATAATTTAAGAAAACAAGAACCGTGGCCTTAATCCAGGCAGCTGAGATTTCTATGCCTCAGTAATCTGTCCAGAGTATTGTTTCTTATATACCAAAGCAACATCCAGTTCTCTATTGTTTGTGCTATCTTTTGTTTATATGTTTAGTTTATAGTATAGTTATACTCAGAATCCTGGTGTTCAGCCTCCTTAAAGAGGTAACAATAAAATAGCCAATCTCTCTCTCTTGGAATAATTCTAGGAGCATATCTTACTGACTCTTGACTAAATCTCCATAATTCTAAAAGAAGCAGAGAATCAAACAATATCTAAAAATGTAGTTCTGACAGCTTATTTCATTTACTCCGATATTTTCTTAATACTGTTCCTGGGCTAACAAGATAGCTTCTCCCCTTAGACACTCTCAGTTACAGTTCTAGAGATTGACTGCCTACATTCTATTTTCAAAATTTCAATAGAATCAGAGATCTGAAAAGCCAACAGAAATGCAGTTTTGAACGTTTTTGCCTTCCTTATTTCCTAGTCTTTCTTTATACTTAGTAGTCATTTCTGAATTTGGAGGGCAGCCACTCCTCATGATCTGCTTTGGTCATAATCTAGGGACTGGCTGGCTTGTCTGAGTATCCATGATTCCAGGAAAAGTGGAGAAATGAGCAACATATGGAAATGTATTTTTAAGAATTCAGCTTCAGCTTTTGTTACTTAAAATTTCCAAATTACTAGGCTGACCAACTTTCAAATTTCTCTCTTCTTGTCAATTTATTGATTAAAATAAAAGGCTTTTCAACAGTTGGAAATGTGGGCTGAGTTTGTATCAAGCCTACACAAAAACACAAAGGAGGTTGAGAATATGTTGATATTAAAGAATGATTAATCTGTTATATAATTGCGTGGAGATGGTGGAGAAAAGTATAGGTTTAGAACTGTTAATTATGTGGAGAAAAGTACAGGTTTATAAAGATGGGTTTGGAGACAGATTATAAAGTGCTTCAAATGTCAGTTTCAGTACTTTGTTTTATTCTCCAGTGTATATGGAATCATTGAAGGTCTTTGAGTCAGAGAATGATTTGTACATTAAGAAGCTCATTGGAGCCATTATGTGAAAAATGTATTCAAGGTAAAAAAAGATTATAGTCTATCTAACTGAATAATTCAATACAGACAAGAGTCAATAATAATGTGAACTAAAGAATTGATAGAGGAGTAAAAAACGGTATAGAGAAAGTAAAAAACAACAGAACTTGACAAAGAGAATAAGGAAGAAGATGGAATCAAGGATCATTACTAAGTTATAAGACTGACAAGGTGGACAGTGGAATCATCAAAAGAAATAGGGAAAATAAAAGGTATAGCAGCTCTAAAGGAATTAGATGTTTTATACTTGTGATATATGGAACACATCAAGAGAACAGGTATTAGTAGGTAGCACTGAGGTAATACTAGAATTCAGAATGGTTTTGTTATCAGTAGAGAAAGGGACGCTAAGAGACCATATTTCCATATTGTTATGCTGAAGGTCATTTGATAATCACAACAGTCCTGTGAAATAACTTTATTTTATAGATGAGTAAACCAAGGCAAATAGCACTGATGTGATAAAGTTTCCTCATTCATAGTCTAACCATTTCGTTATTGCTGTTAATAATATTCTAGTCTACTGAGACACATTCAGTTCTAATATTTATTTAGTTGGTTCATAAAGAATTCTCAGAACAATGTTCAAGATAAATTTATATTTTGTGGCATTTTATTAACACTAATGAGTTTATTTAAATAATACCCTCCATTAATATATATTTTTTCAAAGTATTTTCACAACATCTGTTTTTTGTTCTGTGAGGAGGGATTTAGCATAAAACAAGGAAATTAATCTTATTATATCATTTATTCTATTCTCAAAATATTCCTGAGCATTCTAGAAGGATGCTGTGAAATTGTGCAAGCATAAAGAACGGAAGTATTAGGAGATGTCTGAGACTACAAAAGATTAAGAAGAAAAGAAGGGCTATGAGAAAAAAAAAACATTTTAAATTATATAGTAACTTGCACAGAACAGGACAAATTTGATTCTGTGAAAACATATAGTAAGAACAACAAAAAAAAAAATGGACAGTGCATGTGCTGTACTGATATTCATGTAATGCAAGGAATCTAAAGCAGATCTTCTTAAACTGGAGTTCATGAATTTGTATTTTTATTTTTCAGCTGCATTTCAGCAATACTTGATAGGTTTTCTTAATTTTTTTAATGAATGGTCTCCTTTCTTCCACTGATTTTACCAGCTTTCTTTAAGTTCCAACTAAAATCCCTTCTTTAACATTCCTCAACTCTTAATTTTATTGCCTTTTCCCTATTTTTCTATTTATTCTAAATATAGCTTGCTTTAAAGATAGATAGCTAGACAGACAGATAGATAGATAGATAGATAGTAGGTAGATAATTTCTTTGCCTGTTTTCTTCCTTACTAACTTGTCAGCTCCTTGAGGACAAGGACTATCTACTGTCTCTTTTTGTATACCTAGTGCTTGGCATAGTATCTGATATATCATATATGCTTATAAAAATATGTTGCCTAATTGATCTTTATAATCTTTTGTGTCTTATCTTATGCATTTAAAACATAATTAACAAAAGGGATTCATAGGTTTCACTAGACTGCCAAAGGAGATATGACAAAATGAATAAAAGGTTATAAGTAAGAATCTACTCAGGTTAGACATAAATAGGATATGGTGGATTCATTGAAGGAAATGCTTACAATGATGAAAGCACATATCCACTGATGTTTTGTGAAATCTTTACTGCCCAATAGATTGTCCTTTGGAGACAGACTATAATTACTAATAAAAAGTTGAAGCATGTTGTCTTGTCATGCAGTTTGGAAATAATAGGGCAACAGTTCTTGAAGTCATACCTAGAAAACATCATCAGGCATACTAATATTTATAGAGATGTTCAATAAAATGCATAATTTTACATCTTCTAAAACTAATGTGACCTTTTTCTAGGACTGAATAACATATATTGACCATAATTATGAGATATAATAATCTGTCTATCTATCGATTGATCAATCTGTTTTTCTATTGGTATCTCCCTTTTACAGCTGAGAAAACTGAGGGTCAAAGAAGTTGGAATTTTTTTCTATTTTCAAATCAGTAATTGTAATTTCACATTAATAATTGTCAGGAGGCATTTGAACCTAAGTCTTGCCTGATTATTTTACTGGCTCACTTTCAAGTATCCCACTACAGACTACTCAAATTGAAAAATGGGAAACTCCAAAAATATGGACAGGCATATTCTTCTCTAGATGCATGTGTTGCTATTTAAAGTGTGCCTCTTCCTTAATCTATTATTAATTAAAATTAATTTGTTTACAATTGTTCAGAAGAAGTTAATTTTCTGAACAAATTATTTGCAAAGTAAATGTAGTAGCTAAATTTTTAAACTGAATGTTGCTTACAGTTGAATTAGATTATAATCTTTATTGAACCTGTTGAACATTAATCTACAAAACAAAGCCCACTCTGCTCTTCTACTGGATGTGAATTCTCACTACATTCAGTTGGATTATATTCACCTGTCAGAAAAATTGCAGAAGGCTCCACTGTAATTTTGAAAGTACATACTTCAATAGTTCTATACCAAGATATCTTGTTGTGAAAGTAACATACCTTGAGAATATGGAAATGTCAATACAATTAGTTGATTTGGGGTTGGTTACATTCTTTCTTTTTCCTGGAGATTAGATGATTTCCAATCAATGTAACTCAATAAACAGTTTAAGGAACCTATGTGTGGAATACTAAACAGGTAGTTTAAATGATTAGCTCAGCACAGTAGCAGCCTGGGTTACAAAGGGTCTATAAAAGCTTTATGTTGTTCATTACTTCCTCCTAAGCCTTTTGTCACTTACAGGTTTTGATATAATGTTTGAAAACAGGTTTCCAACATGGTTAAGGCAGGCTGGGATGCTCACACACTTTCCAAGTACAACAAACGGTTGCTGTAATTATTTTATCAGTAGAGATTTGCTAGAAAGCTAGTTGTTGGTATCGTACCAAGATAGCTCACTCCTTTGGTTATTTTTTACACTTAAGATTGGAGCAGAATTAACCAAATATCAGCATAAGGTGGCATTGTTTTGCTTTGTTCATTATTTTATAGTAAGGAAACTAAGGCAAACAGGATTAAGTGACTTTCCGGAGCTACAAAGCTAGATTTGAATTGCAGAAGATAAATGGAAACAGCTAACATTGGTAGTATTAATGGAGAAAGCACCTAACTTCAAATCACAGAGACATAAGTTCAAATCCTCTGTTTGACATTTATTAGAATTGTGACCGTGAACAGATTGTTTAACCTTTACCAGTCTTAATTTCCTTATCTATAAACTGAAAAGATTGGACTCAATGTCCTTTAATATCTCTTAAAATTGCAAATCAATGATCTATAAACTTAATAGCCTGAATTATTATGAAATTGTATTCCTAGTAAAGTATGTAGACAGAATGAAATTCTCATTAAAAAGAGAAGCTATATCTAATAGCTTTTTCATACAAATTAAAAAATAATAATAATATAAAAGTATGTTTATAATATCAACCACACCATAAGTTTATTGAGGTAAAATATTGTGAACCATCCTGTTTAGTTGTATTACAAAGAAGACTTAGAAAACAAATAAAACAAGGATGGGACAATAAAGCCTCTAGGCTAAGGACTAAAATTTGGAAGACCTCAAATTCAAACTGAAGATTTCAAAACATCATACAATTTTTAATTTGCACTTTTATTTCTTTCAGCAGCACAGAAGCAACAGAACTTTGTAAATAGTTAATAAAAATAAACTAGAGTGCTACCAGTAGCAGGTATGTCAAATGTCTCATAGTAATCAGTCAGTCAGTCAGTAAACGTTTATTAAGTACCTGATATGAGAGAGGCACTGAGCTAAGCACTGGAGAAAGGGAGAAGGGAGACAGAAAGAAGGGAGGGAAGAAGAGAGGAAGGGAAGGAGGAAGGGAGGGAGGAAAGTCCCTTCCGTCTAGGAGCTCATAATGTATGAAATATAGAAATATATATATATATATATATTTATATGTATGAAATATAAGAAAAAGCTAAAAGGGAATAGGGGAAGGTTTCTGATGTCTAGAGAGTTATTTAGCCCACAGAGACATGATGGACAAATCCAGAGGAATGTAGCATAGTGAGAAATGAAGAGCTCATTATCTTTGATGCTCTTATTAAATGGAAGCTCTGAAAGGAGCCCTCTTCTCTGCCCTCCATATAGAAAGAAGGACCTCAGTGACAGAGGATTCTGATAAGATATGGATTTTAGGGCTAAAGCAATCTTTAAGGATAAAGGGGTCCTTGAGACATGATAGAAACCCCAAAGACATGAAGCTGATTGGGAAATAAACTACTTGTTGAGCCCTCCTATCAACAGCCCATCCTGTTTTCCTCCTCAGTAGCATATTCTTCTCCATTTGCTTTGAAACCAACTAGGATATCCCCTCATAAGAAGCATTATGTAACTGTTTTCACCTTGAGTTCCTGCTCTGCTTCTTCTTCATATACGCTCTCCATCGCTACATGCTATGTCTCCCCATTATACAATGGCTTTGCCCAGATTTTTTCTCTCACTCTTGAGAATGTCTTACTTGCTTCATGTATTATTTTTCCATCACAAATTACAAAGCTTTAAGAGAAGACTGCTTGCCTTACCATCATAATTCTTAGGTATAGCTGTGATAGAGACATAACTTTAAATCTGTCTTTAACAACTCTAAGATACCACTACACACCTGTCAGATTGGCTAAGATGACAGGAAAAAATAATGATGATTGTTGGAGGGGATGTGGGAAAACTGGGACATTGATGCATTGTTTGGTGGAGTTGTGAACGAATCCAACCATTTTGGAGAGTAGTTTGGAACTATGCTCAAAAAGTTATCAAACTGTGCATACCCTTTGATCCAGCAGTGTTACTACTGGGATTATATCCCAAAGAGATTATAAAGAAGGGAAAGGGACCTGTATGTGCACGAATGTTTGTGCCAGCCCTTTTTGTAGTGGCTAGAAACTGGAAACTGAATGGATGTCCATCAGTTGGAGAATGGCTGAATAAATTGTGGTATATGAAAATTATGGAATATTACTGCTCTGTAAGAAATGACCAACAGGATGATTTCAGAAAGGCCTGGAGAGACTTACACGAACTGATGCTGAGTGAAATGAGCAGGACCAGGAGATCATTATATACTTCAACAACAATACTATATGATGACCAGTTCTGATGGACCAGGCCATCCTCAGCAACGAGATCAACCAAATCATTTCTAATGGAGCAGTAATGAACTGAACTAGCTATGCCCAGAAAAAGAACTCTGGGAGATGACTAAAAACCATTACATTGAATTCCCAATCCCTATATTTATGCACACATGCATTTTTTATTTCCTTCACAAGCTAATTGTACAATAATTCAGAGTCTGATTCTTTTTGTACAGCAAAATAATGTTTTGGTCATGTATACTTATTGTGTATCTAAGTTATATTTTAATATATTTAACATCTACTGGTCATCCTGCCAGCTAGGGGGGGGTGGGGGGGGTAAGAGGTGAAAAATTGGAACAAGAGGTTTGGCAATTGTTAATGCTGTAAAGTTACCCATGTATATATCCTGTAAATAAAAGGCTATTAAAAAAAAATCTGTCTTTATATTAAGCTTATTTCACAGGGTACCTTCATATCAGGAATGGAGATTAGCAAAGTTTTCTTAATGTTGTTTATGATTGTGGCATGAAAAATTAATAAATTAACCAGTGCATTTTTACATGGGTAAGAAGTTTTTCTCTTCATAAAGCTTCATGTTTTTAGTTTTTCTTTCATAAGAAGTAATTTTATATTAAATTAATTTCCTTTGTCTTCATTTAAAAGGAACAAATGATGACAGTACAGGAATATTAATACTGTTTTTTATATTTACCACTAGTTTAATTATCATACCTGAATTTGTCAATCATGAATAAATCATGAACATAAATAAATAATAAATCATGAAGAGATTCCAAGAGCTTTTTGGATAGGAAATTGAGGTGACAGAATCTGTAATGCCTTAGTTTCCTTGAATCATTATGTTCTGAGTAAAATTATTATAGCCTAACTCCTTTGTTCCTTGCCATTACAATTGAAGGCCCTGAAATACCATAGAGTCATAAAACTCTGGGCTTATCTCAAATGCCTGCTGGGATAATTTTCCCTCTGTTTGCTGTCTCCAGCCCTGGCCCTCAACTCACTATCTCCTGCCCATGACTTTCCTATTTTGACTCCCATCCTGTCAGGACTAAATTATGATTCTTTTCTGGAATTATTGCTTGCCCACTCACCCAGTGTTCTCCCCTTCTTGGATTTGTTTCCCTGATAGCTGGAGCTCTATAAAAATCTCTGGAATTAGTTGCTTGGTGCTCAATGCTTTGAGACAAGCAAGCCATGCATACCCTCCCATGCAGCCGATTGGGAGGTCAAACATCTTTTGAACATGAGTCCTGTTTGAACAGCTGGCTCAAATTCTCCACAATTAAAATAATCTCTGTCTTACTTCAGTTTCCCCAGAATTAGAAATCAATCACTCAATAAGGATTTATTGAACAGTTAACATATACATAATGCTTTTAGGTATAGAAAACTCAATGCTCATAACCAAACTTCTTAAATAAACTTCATATTGTTCATTTTGCAGATAAGATTACTGAAATTTCAAGAGAATGTAATTTGACCAAGAACATTATGCTGGTAAATGATATAACTCAGTATACAGATCAGTATAATACAGATCAGTATAATCATGGTTAATATGAATAAATAAGTAAACAATTAAAATAATTAATATTTAGTAAAATAATTTTGAAAAATTAAATAAGGAGGGTTCAAACTAGATTATTCTATTGCTCTTTCCAGCACTAAATTCTCTATTCAGGACACTGGCAAGTCACTTAACCTCTTAATAGTTTCAGAAAATTAAGAACCATTTATTAAATGTTTATTAAATGTTCTAAGTTTGAGAATATGATGTAAATAATGAAAGAGTCTCTGCCCTCAAGAGTTTATATTCTATTGGAAAATGCAAATACATAATTTAGCATATACTCTATTTGGGGGGTCTTGTGTTTTTGTTTTTGACCAAATATTTGATTTCATTACTCTAGGGAATTAACTGGTAAGGAACTTCCATGTTTTCAACAAGAAGTTCTATTCAAATGACTGCAAGAGCTATATATTCAGCTCTAGTCATACTTGTGAACTTTTGGTGTCACTTCACTGTTTTAATGATATGCATGCAATGTATATCATTACTGATGCTGAATTGACTGAGCAGAATCAAAGAAAATTTTGCATAGTAACAGCAAAATTATATGATGATCAACAACCATAGACTTAGCTCTTCTCAGCAATATGGTGATCCAAGACAATTCCAGAAGACTTAATATAGAAAAAGTTTTCCTCATACAGAAGAACTACAGAGACTAAATGTGTATCTGAACATATCATTGTCATCCTTTTTAGTTGTTTGTTTGTTTGTTTTCTCATAATTTTCCCTTTTTTCTGATTTTTTCCTAATATGGCTAATATTTTTTAAATGATTGTACATGTATAATCTATATCAGATTGCTTGTTCTCTTGGATAGGAGAGAAATGAGGAAGTGAGGGAGAAAAAAATTAGAAGTCAAAATCTTACAAAAATGAATGTTGAAAAATATTTTTACATGTAATTGGAAAAATATGGCACTATTGACTTTTTTCAAATGTACATTCTAAAAATTAGAGCTGCCTTTCTGGCTTGTATTTATCTCTCTATCCTTTAGCATAGTATGTGGCATGTAATTAGTGCTTAATAAATGCTTGATAACTGTCCGAATATTTTAGGACATCTCAAAATCAACATGTCCAAAATAAAACTCATTTCCCACAAAACCCACCCCTCTTCCAAACATTCTTTTTCTGTAGAGTTCAATATCATTCTTCCAGTCACCAAATTTTGGAATTACATAGTAACTACTGAGTCATCACTCTTCACATTTCTAATTAATTGGTGAGAATTGTTGATATTACCATCACATCTGTGATATCTATTCCTTTCTTCCATTCATATAGTCACCATATTAATTTAGTCCCTTACTATCTCTATAACTTCTTAATTATTCTTCCTTAAAATATTAGATAAATACGTTTTTGGCATGATGACAAAAAGCTGTGAATTCTCTTAAGTGAAGACAGTATCTTTAGGATTTGGAACAATATAAGAATTAATGAATCTAAATTGGAGACCTTTCCATCATTTCAATGAATTAAATGTTTTCATCATGTCATATCTATATTCATTTTAGTTTATTTTCTATGTAAAAAGCCTCAGAAATTTATAGTATCTGTATCACAAATGAAAAGATATATACAAATATCTTTTCTTTCCCTATCATGCATCTTTTTAAGTACTCCATAATAATTTGGAATAAGATAATATTTGGATTCATCTTATGCCTAACTTAGTTTTATTCATTTATTTGTTCATAAATGAGTTTTATTTAATGACTCAAGTTTTGTGGAATTGCATTTTTATAAGCAAAACAAAATTTTAACATTTGTATCATTTTATATCTTCCAAATATACATGATGAAATTATGGAATATATTAAAACAAATTTTATAATAGTGTGGAAATCTGAAATCAAGATGAGAAACACTCTTGGATAGAAATAATATAACAAAACATTATAGCTATTGAGATTATGTGATAAATATAAAATGAACAATGTAATATGATGATAATTGTGGAGTAGAAGAGTAAGGTGTCATGAAAGACTTTGAACACAGTTGGAACTTAAGTGGGAAGTTAGACAAAACTAAACACAGAAGGATAAATTTATATGATCTGGATTTTATTGAACATTGAGAAAATCATGAATATATTGCACAAACTTATGACTCTTTTAGAAAATATTATTTTTCTCCATGAACTAGGACTTATCTGTGACTATTCCCCCAACTACCTGCATAATTAAATCATATGATTACCACACTAAAATTTTATTCCCAAAATGTTTTTACAATTATTATAAACTGGATGAAATGTAATGTGATATTCTGCATAAAAAGCTTCTAAGTATAAAATGAATTGATCCAGATTCAGCTTCTGACATATATTTACTTTGTGATCATGAAAAAAATACTTATTCCTTCACTGACCCAAGAGAACTAACTCTAAGACTATAGGTGAAAAAAAATTTGCTGATTTGTATACGCAGAGGAAATTTCTGCTCCTATACAGATGAAAGTATATGTCAGAACTTTAAAAAAATTGTTTGGATTTTTAACATTTTTGTTTATCTTAATCACTTGAAAATTAATTACTTAAGTACTTATTATGCAGTATTTATTATGTATTAGATGAAATGCTATAAATACAAAGAATTAATTTCATTAAAAGTTTGAGAGGAATCCTCTAGAAGATTCTGGAAGATGAGCAGAGTTGGTCAGAAAATTGCAAGTCTCACATTTCCCCTATAAACAAAACAAAATTGCTTCTCAGGATTAACAGAGAATGGTAAAAAACAAATAAGACTTGGGGCAGAATAGAGATCCTCCTGGGACAATTTAAGAAGACTGGAAAAAAAAAACCTCAGGACTGGGATTTAACCAGTGTGAAGTATAAACACCACCATGCTAGTTCCCAGGCTAGTTCCTCTGAAAAAGCAAGTGGGGAGACTCTGGGGCTAGCGGGGTTCTGAGGTAGCAACAGTCCAAACAGTAAGAATTGTTACTTTCTAGAGAGGTTGGGAAGTATGAAAGTAGTTAGGAAATATTTAGGGAATGTCTCCTGATAAGAAATGTCAAGCCCAGTTGTGTTGCTAAGACTCTGAGACTTGGTCCTGACTGAAATGGAAACAGCACATTTAATAAGTATAGAACCAGTGATGTAGAGTAGCTGCAAGCACTTTCAGGAGAATGAAGATTTTGATTGGATGTTCTAGATCAGAGGGGAGAGCTGAAGTGAAATCAGAGGCACCGTATCTGACATACCCTCTCCTTGCCTCTCCTTCCCCCCAGGATTAGAGGGTTTTACAATAATAAGGTTTTATTTTTTTTAAATGAGCAGGCAAAGAAAAAAGAACCCAATTGTAGAAACTCATTATGGAAATAAGGAAAACTGGGGCTCATCTTCAGAGGATGATGGTGAGGTAAAAAATAAAGCTTTTCCTAGCTGAAAGAGTAATGTTAAATGGTTGCCTTCCAGAAAGAATTTTGGATAATACAATTATACTATTTATATTATCATTGGCATACCTATTATTATATTTTCTGAAGTTGCTATTAAATATTATTAAATAACAGAAGTAGGATGTAAACTTGGGTGTTCTGCTTGAAATATATATATATATATATATATATATATATATAATTCTATAATTCTAAAGTAATTAAGATCTAATAGAAAAAGTCAGAATCTTAATCACTCTGATGTTATCATTCCTTTATATTATTATAAATGAACCAAATGCAGAATTTCTGAATGCATTTTGTACATTATATTCAAAGTGAAATGAGACCATATTTATTCATTTAGTACAGTTGACACATAGACTGGATGAAGCTTTAGAAATATGACTTTGACACCTAAGGGGAAGATAGATTGTCACAGGGAAATATGTGAGGCAGGAAGACCCATTAAAGAGTTAGTGTGGTTTTTTTTTCAGTTATTTAGCTGTGCCCAACTTTTTGTTACAACGTGAATCATAGCATACCAGGTCGTCATATTCTGCACTATCTCTTGAAGTCTAAGTTCATGTTCATTGTTTCCATGATATTATCTCTCCATCTAATTCTCTGTCATCCTCTTTTGTTTTTTGTTTTTGGCTTCAAAATTCCCAAGATCAGAATCTTTTCCAGTTTGAACAGCCTTTTTTGTAGTGGCAAGAAATTGTAAAGTGAGTGACTACCCATGAGTTGGAGAATGGCTAAATAAGTTATGGTATATGAAAGTTATGGTATATGATTATTGTTCTATAAAAATGATCAGCAGAATGATTTCAGAAAAGTCTGGAGAGCCTTATGTGAGATGCTAAGTCAAGTGACTAGAACC
The DNA here is from genome assembly GCF_902635505.1 of Sarcophilus harrisii. NCBI lineage: Eukaryota > Metazoa > Chordata > Mammalia > Dasyuromorphia > Dasyuridae > Sarcophilus > Sarcophilus harrisii. The sequence goes on from NC_045429.1 coordinate 230,557,379, forward strand.
AGAGAACATGGTGCACAGCAACAGCAAGATTATAAGATGATCAATTCTGACTAATGTGGCTCTTTATCAACAGCTAAGTGATTCAGGTCAGTTCCAATGATGTGAAAAAGAGAGCCATCCTTATCCAAAGAGATGGCAATGGGGACTAAGTGTGGATCACAACATAGTATTTTCACTTTTTTATTATTGTTTGATTGCATTTTGTTTTCTTTCTCATTTTTTTCCCTTTTTGATCTGATTTTTCTTGTTCAGTATGATCATTGTGGAAATGTGTACTGAAGAACTGAGCATGTTTAATATATATTGGATTACTTATTGTCTAGGAGAAAAAGAAAGAGAGGGAAAATTTGGGAACACAAGGTTTTGCAAGGGTAAACGTTGAAAATTATCTATACATATGTTTTGAAAAGAAAAAGTTTTAATAAAAAAACTTATGTTTCAGTTTTTTCTCCTTCTCTTCCCCCTCTTTCCTTCCCTAAACAGCAAGTTATTGGGTATAAATTAAACAGGTACAATTCTTCTAAATGTATTTCCATGTTTATCATGCTATTCAAGAACAATCTGATCAAAAGGATAAAAATGAGAAAAAAACAACAAACAAACAAACCACAACAAAAAAGTGAAAATATTATGCTTTGATCTACATTCAGGCCCATCCAGAAAGAATTTGTACAAGAACTCAAAATAAACTTCACAAATCAAATGAGAGAGATTAGGAAAAAATAAAAATTAAAAACATCTGAGAAAAACAAAAAGCAAGTCATCCAACTAGAAAAGAAAATACAATCTTAAAGAAGGAAATGATTCTCTGAAAATTAGAATTAGGCAAGGAGAAGCCAATGAAGCTATAACAAAATAAGAAATAACAAAGCAAAACATAAACAAGTATTAGAAGAGAATGTGAAACATCTTTTAAGAAAAACAACAGATTAAAAAGAGAAAACATAAGAATAACTAGACTACTTGAATGCTGTGACCAAAAAAGTATATTGGCATAATAATGGAAGGAATAATAAAAGAAAATTGTCTTGGTGAGATAGAATGCAAGGGGAAAGTAGAAATAGAAAAAAAAATCCACCTCAAAGAGATCCTACAAGGAAAACACATAAGAGAATTGTTGCTAAATTTTGAAACCCTCAGATCAAAGAGAAAATTCTATAAGGAACAAACAAACAGAAAAATAAACAATTCAAACATGTTGGAGCTACAGTTAGAATTGTACAGGACTTATTAGAATCATACAGGACTTATCAATAGTCTCAATAAAAGAGCACAGGTATCAAGACTAGTAATCAAAATAACTAGGCCTGTGGCCAAAAATATCATATCCAGCAAAATTAACTATATTGAACAACAAAAACAAAATGGAGATTCAATGAACTCACAGATTCTCAGGATTTGTATCTACCAAATATGAACCTAATAGAAAATTTAATATATAAAAACCAACATCAAAGACTAATTTCAAGGGATGCAACAAGGGCTAATTGTTTATGTTTTATAAATGGAAATGTAAACAATATGTGTAAGTAATTGAGTAATTCAAAATAAAGATTGGGGCAGAAGAGTATAACCTCATTCTAAAAAGCAAAACTATCTATGAAAAGATAAAAATATTTATTATGATTTATGAATGATGTACAAAGAAATGACACACAGACATTAGAAAGCACTGATAGTTCTGAAAAATCAACACATATAGAGAATAGGTTAAATAGGGAAATTAATGTATCTATGTCTATATATTAAAACAGACCCTCCAAAAATATATAAGGAAATAATGGTAAGGGAAAAGGAGATAGATAGATACATAGATAGATAGATTTATTTGTTTATTCCCCCCCTACCCTGTTTAGCTTTCTATGCTTGAGTGCTATGTTTATAGATTAAATTTTCTGTTTAGTCCTGCATTTTTCAATAGAATGATTGAAAGGCTCTTATTTGAAGCTCTAATGCTTCCCCTGAAAGATCATGCTGAGTTTCACTAGGTACTTAATTCTTGGTTGTAACCATAGGTCCTTTGTCTTGAGAAATATGGTATTCCAGCCCTCCAATCCTTTATTATAGAAGCTGCCAGATTCGAGTAATCCTGGCTGCTGCTCCTTGGCATTTGAATTGTTTTTGTCTGGCAACTTGCAGTATTTTTTCTTGAGATTTTAGTTCTGGAGTTTCACAATAATGTTCCTTGGTGTTTTTCTTGTGGAATCTTTTTCAGAAGATGCTCAATGGATTATTTCAATCAGTATTTTCCCCCTCTGTTTCCAGAATGTTAAGGAAGTTTTCCTTAATGATATCTTGAAGAATGCTATCCAGATTCTTTTTTCAGTCATGGGCTCCAGATGGATCAATAATTTTGAAACTGTCACTTTTAGACTGATTTTATAGGTCAGCTGTTTTGCCAATGAGGTGTTTCAAATTTTCTTCCATTTTTTTTTCATTCTTTTTAGTTTGTTTGACTGATTTTTGCTATCTCACAGAATCATTAGCTTCCATTTATCCTGTTATACTTTTTTATTGTGTGATTATTTTCAGTTAGCTTCTGTATCTCTTTTGCCATTTGGTTGATTTCACTTTTTAAGGAATAGTTTTCTTCAGACAATTGTTTTTTCCCCCACTTTTTCCAAGTTGTTAATTCTCTCGTGCATACCTCTCATTTCCTTTCTCATTTTTTTCTTACCTCTCATTTGTCTTTTAAAGCCTTTTATGACAACTTACAAGAAAACTCTTTGGGCCTGAGACCAATTCATATCACTTTGAGATTTCTTCTGTGGACATTATTTCCTAGCCCAAGTTGATATTTTGATCTTCTTAGTTACCATAGTAGCTTTTTTCTGTCAAGGTTCTTTTCTGTTTCTTGTTCATTTTCTTTCCTTTTCTTTTGCAATTTTCTATTTTTTTTTTTTTTACTTTTATGGTTTAACTCTGTTCCTGGAGTAAAGGGGGAGCTGTCCCAAGTTACCTGGGCAACTCTGAGCCTTGGATTTGAACACAATGATCCTTTGTATTTGCAGGGTACCTTTATTTGCTCTGTTTAGGAAACAGCCTGGTTTCCCAGAGTTTGCCTTCTGAACTGGAACTCAAAGGTGCCCCACTGATTTTCTCTTCTACTGAGCCAGGACTGAGGTTCTTAGCTGCTGATTTGCTGTGATTAAGACTCTCTCACCAACTTTCCCAAAGTCTGTTTAAACTGGCTTCGTTACCCCAGTGAGAGTGACCTTTCTTGAAGATTTTCCAGTCTATCTTGAAATAGAGAGAGGTTTCATTCCATCAGACTCTGTTTGGGGAGAGGCTTGATTTTATGTGGTTTTGAAGGGAAACTGGGAGAGCTTGAGCAGCATTTTTTACTCATTACCTCCTCTAATAGCTTCCATTTCTTTTTATTCTCTTATTGCTGTAGCTGACATTCCTCCTAAAGAATGAATAATGGAAATATTTGTTTTACCCATGATCTTTTTCATTGATTACATATAATTATGTAATTATTAAATATAATGCACACTGATAAGTTAAATAGATGCTACTCCTCATTTTAAGGAAAATTCCATTTATTCCTATGCTTTCTGGTATGTTATTTTAAAAATGAAAGGAAAACAAAAGCAAAATAAGTCAATAAAAACAGAATTGTCATTTGCCCACAGAACATCAATAAGGAGTCAAAATATATAACAGTGAATTACCAGTTTAAAAAAAATTTATCCACTTGTTTAGATCTGACTTTATTTATGTGGAAAGTATTTCGTAGTTTTATTCATATAACTGCTGACTTTCCCTTGGCAGATAGATTCCCAAATATTTTATTCTATTGACAGTTATTTAAATGGAATTTCTTTTTGTATCTCTTGCTGTTCAGTTTTGGTAGTGATGTATAAAAATGCTGATGATTTATATGGTTTTATTTTGTATCCTGCAACTTTGCCAAAGTTGCAGATTGTTTCTAATAGCTTTTTTAGTTGTTACTCTAGGGTTCTTTCCTCATTACCTACTCTAATTCCTTTAATATCTTTTTCTTCTCTTATTACCAAAGCTAGCATTTCTAATACAATACTGAATAGTAATGGTGATAATGGGCAATCTTATTTTACCCCTGATTTTATTGGGAATGATTCCACTATGTCCCCATTACATATGATGCTTACTGATGATTTTAAATAGATGCTACTATTTTAATGAAAAGTCCATTTATTCCTATATTTTCTAGTGTTTTTAATAGGAATGGGTGTTGGATTTTATCAAATGCTTTTTCTGCATCTATTCAGATAATCATATGGTTTTTGTTAAATTTATTATTGATAAAGTCAATTATGCTAATAGTTTTACTAATATTGAACCAGCCCTGCATTCCTAATAGAAATCCTACTTGGTCATGGTATATTATCCTGGGGATAATTTTCTGTAATCTCTTTGCTAATATTTTATTTAAGATTTTTGCATCAATATTCCTTAGGAAGATTGATCTATAATTTCTTTCTCTGTTTTTATTCTACCTGGTTTAAGTATCAGTACCATGTCTGTGTCATGAAAAATAGGAATCCTTCATTCCCTATTTTTTCAAATAGTTTAAAGAGTATTGAAGGTAATTGTTCTTTAAATGTTTGGTAGAATTCACATGTAAATCCATCTGGTCCTGGGAAATTTTTCTTAAGGAGTTGATGAATAGTTTGTTCTATTTCTTTTTCTAAATTGGGCCTATTTAAGTAACTTATTTCCTCTTCTGTTAATCTGGGCAATCTATATTTTTGAAGATATTCATCCATTTCATTTAAGTTATCAAATTTATTGGCATAAAGTTGGGCAAAATAACTCCTACTTATTGCTCTAATTTCCTCTTCAATGGTGGAAAGTTCTCCCTTTTCATTTTTGAGACAAAAAATTTGATTTTCCTCTAATCTTTTTCTAAACAAATTAACTGAAGGTTTATCTATTTTGTTGGGGTTTTTCATAACACCAACTCTTAACTTTGTTTATTAATTCAATAGGTTTTTTTAAAAACTTTAAATTTTATTAATCACTCCTTTTATTTTTAGAATTTAAAGTTTGGTATTTAATTGGGGTGTTTTAATTTGTTCTTTTTTGAGTTTTTTTTAGTTGCAAGCCCAATTCATTGATTTTCTCTTTCTCTATTTTATGCAAGTAAGTATCTAGAGATATAAAAATTTTCCCACATATTTTGGTATGTTGTCTCATTATTTTCATTCTCTTGGATGAAATTATTGATTGTATCTATGATTTGCTATTTCACCCATTCATTCTTCGGGATGAGATTATTTAGTCTCCAATTACTTTTTGGTCCATTTTCTTTTGTCCTTTTATTGAAAGTAATTTTTATTGCATCATGACCTGAAAAGAATGCATTTACAATTTCTGCCTTTCTGCATTTCATTTTGAGATTGTTATGTGCTAATATATGGTCAATTTTTGTATAGGTTCCATGAACTGCCAAGAAGAAAGTGCACTCCTTTCTGTCTCTATTCAATTTTCTCCAAAGATCTATCATACCTAACTATTCTACTATTCTATTTACCTCTTTAAATTCTTTTTTATTTATTTTGTGGTTTGATTTACCTAGTTAGGGGAGAGCAAGGTTGAAATCTCTCCCTATTATAGTTTTGCTGTGTATTTCTTCTTGCAACTCTCTTAACTTCTTTAGGAATTTAGATGCTACACCACTTGGTGCATACATGTTTAATATTGATAGTGCTTCATTACCTATGGTACCCTTTAGCAAGATATAGTTTCCTTCCTTATCTCTTTTAATTAGATCACTTTTTGTTTTTGCTTGATCTGATCAATCAGGATGGCTACCTCTGCTTTTTTTTTTTTTTACTTCACCCGAAGTATATAGATTCTGCTCCAGCCTTTTACCTTTACTCTGTATGTATCACTCTGCTTTAAATGTGTTTCTTGTAAACAACATATTGTAGGATTCTGACTTTTAATCCAATCTGCTATCTGCTTATACTTTATGGGAGAGGTTACCTCACTCACATTTACAGTTAAAACTACGAATTCTGCATTTCCTGCCATATTATTAACCTGAAATTATACTTTTCTCTTTCCTTTTCCCCTTTCCCTCCTCCCCAGTATTTTGCTTATGAGCACCACTTACCTCAAGCAGTTTCCCCCCTTTAGACACCTTTTCCCTTCTTATATCTTTCCCCTCATATTTCTGTTTTCCCTTCTATTGACCCTACCCCTTCCCTTTTCTCCTTTCCCCTCCCACTTTTCTATAATGTGAAAGAAGTTTCTCTGTGAAATCAAATATGTCTAATATTCTTTCTTTCTGCCAAATCTGATGAGAGTAAGATTCACACATCATCCCCCTCCTTTCTTTCCCTCAATTATAAAATGTTTTCTTTGCCTCTTCCTGAGATGTCATTTCCCTCATTTTACCTCCACTTTCTCCTTTCTTTTTGGTACAATCTTCATTCCACCTCTAGTTTCTTTTTTTTAATCTATTTTAATAGTAAAATCAGATTATACATGCGTTCTGTATGTATACCCATAACAGAAATACAGTTCTCAAGAGTTCTTTTCTTTTTACTTTTTTAGGCTTCTATTGAGTTCTATATTTGGAGGTCAAATTTTTTGTTTAGCTCTGGCTTTTTCATCAGAAATAAATGGAATTCCCCTGTTTCAGTGAATGGCCATCTTCTTCCCTGAAAGAAAATGCTCATTTTATCAGGGTAATTTATTCTTGGATCTCCAAGATCCTTTGCCTTTCAGAATATCAGATTCCAGGCCCTTTGATCCTTTAAAATGGAAGCTGCTAGGTGCTGGGTAATTATTATTAGTGCCTCCTCAGTATTTAAATTGCTTCTTTCTAGCTGCTTTTTCTTTGGTTCTATAATTCTGAAATTTAGCTATGATATTCCTTGGAGTTTTAATTTTGGGGTTTCTTTCAGGAGGTGTTTGGTGAATTCTTTCAATGGTTATTTTGTGATTCTATGACATCCAGGTAGTTTTCTTCCATGATTTCCTGAAAAATAGTGTCTAGGCTCTTTTTTTCATCATTGTTTTCAGGGAGTACAATAATCCTTAGATTGTCTCTCCTAGCCAATTAGATATTTTACATTGTTTTTCTATTTTTTCATTTTTCTTGACTGATTATTGTTATTTCAATGAGTCATTCATTTCCATTTATTCAGTTCTGAATTTTAGTGCATTTAATGAATTAGTGAACTACACCATCTTCCCAGAATCTTTCTATCTCTGGTGTTTTCAATATAAATGGTTATTATTTTGTCAAGTGCTTTTTTCTGCATCAATTGAGATAATCAATTGATAATTTTCCTGATTTTCCTGTATTCCTGTTATGATTTCTACTTGGTTATAGTGAATTAGTGAATTTAGTGAATTTCTTCATTTACTTTTTTTTTACTTCTTTTTGCATTTGTCCAATTGAATTTTTAAATGAGTTGTTTTGTTCTATGGACTTCTCCATTTCACAAATTTTGTTTCTTAAGGAGTTATTTTCCTTTTCCATTTCACAAATTTTGTTTTTAAGGAGTTATTTTCTTTTTCTGTTTCACAAATTCTGGTTTTCTGAGAGTTATTTTCTTTTTTTCCATTTTATCAAATCTACTTTTAATAAGTTATATGCCTTTTCCAAAGGCCTCTTGCAAAGTTTTCATTTCATTTCCCCATTTTTATTTTAGCTCTCTTTTAAAATCTTTCTTAATTTCTTATAGGAGAGCCTTGTGTGATGGGGACCAGTTTATGTCACCTTTTGAGGCTTCATCTGGAGACAATCTGATTTTATTCTCCTCAAGGTTTGAAATCTGTTCTTTTCTTTTACCATAGAAAAACTGTCTATGGTCAGAGTTCTCTGCTTTTTTACTCATTTTTTTAAATTAAGTTCTGATTTTAGGGTAGGGGAGATTTTCCAAGTTTCCTCTACAAGCAGCCATAGCTGCTTTGAGCCTGCATTGACTCACTCCTGGTGCTGGCTGAGCATGGCCAGACTTCTGAAATTCTGGCATTTCAGGGTTCATTATTTACGTTTTGTGTTTTTGTTGGATGTTTTGTAACTTCTCTGCTGATCTACTAGCTTGCAACCAGGGCAGAGTAGCCAACACTGCTGTAGATTCCTCCCCATAGATTTTCAGCCATGCGGAGTCTGCACTGAGTCTGTGCTGTCTGCAGTTGGCATCTGTGCTCCTCCTCCTTGAGCTTTGGCCCACTTCCCTCCATTTCTGATTGAAGCAGACCTTTTCTGGCAATCTTTGAAATTATCTTTTGATGGTAATTTGTTGCACTCTCAATATTCATGGATTCTGCCAGTCCACAATTAATTCAAAACCTGAATTTGCTAATTAGTCTGAGGATTTTTGAAGATCAGAAAGAAATGTTTATCCTCTCTGCCATCCTTTTTTCAGCAGTTTATATTCATACTGAGGAACAAATTTGTTCTGTTTGTGGTAGAAATATGGAAAGTTTGAAATCTACCAACTTACAACACCATCTTCCTAGAATCTTCCCTTCTCTGGTGTTTTCAATAGAAATTGCTATTATTCTGTCAAGTGCTTTTTTCTGCATCAATTGAGATAATCAATTGATAATTTTCCTGATTTTCCTGTATTCCTGTTATAAGTTCTACTTGGTTATAGTGTACAGAAGTTGATAAAATGTCTTTGTTAATATTTTATTCAAGTTTTTGCATCAACTTTGATTAGGGAAATTAATCTATAATTTTCCTTCTCTACTTTGGCCCTTGAGCACCATGTCTCTATCTTAAAAGGAATTGTATATGCTTCTTTATTCCCCTATTTTTCTGAATAGTTTATCTAGTATTGGAATTAATTATTCATTAAATGTTTGATAGAATTCACTTGAAAATCCATGACCCTGGAGAGTATTCTTAAGGAGTTCATTAATGGCTTGTTCAATTTATTTTTTTCTAAAATGGAACTATATAAGTAATTGATTTCCTCATCTCTTAATCTGGGCAATTTTATATTTTTCTAACTATTCATCCAATTAAGTTAGATTGTCAAATTTATTAGTACACAAATGTGTAAAGTGGTTTCTAATTATTTCTTTAATTTCCTCTTCATTGATAATAAATTCACCCTTTTCATTTTTGATACTGGTAATTTGTTTTTCTTCTTTCCTTTTTCTAATCAAATTGACCAAAGATTTATCTATTTTGTTTTTTTTTTTCCTAAAACTAAGTTTTAATTTTGTTTATTAATTCAATAATCTTTTTACATTAAATTTTGTTAATCTCTCTGTCCTTGGTTCTTCTAATTTGCTTATTACTATAAGATTTATGTCTAAATTATGAACCCATTTCAACCTTATTTTCACATAGGGTGTCAGGTGTGGGTCAATGCCTAGTTTTTGTCATACTAATTTCAATTTTCCCCACCAATTTTTGTCAAATAATGAGTTCTTATTCAGAATCTGGAGTTTTGGAGTTTATCAAAAACTAGATTGCTATAGTTATAGACTATTGTGTCTTGTGAACCTAAACTATTCCACTGATTGACTACTGTATTTCTTACCAGTACTAAATGATTTTGATAACCATGCTTTATGATATAGTTTTAGGTCTAGCATAGGTAGGCCTTTTCCATTTGCATTTTTTTTCATTAATCCCCTTGAAATTCTTGGCCTTTTGTTCTTCTAGATGCACATTGTTATTATTTTTCTAGATTTGTAAAATAATTTCTTGGGAATTTGATTTGTACAACACTCAATCAGTAGATTAATTTATTATTTTTATTTTATTAGCTCGATCTACACATGAGTACTTGAGTTTCCCAATTGATTAGATCTGACTTAATGTGTATGGGAAATGTTTTTTTTAATTGTGTTCATATTGTTCCTGACTTTGTCTTGGCAGACAGACTCTTAAATGTTTTGTATTATCTACAGTTATTTTAAATGGAATTTCTTTTTATATCTTTTGCTGCTGGACTTCGTTGATAACATATAGAAATGCTGATGATTTCAACTGAATTTATTTTGTATCCTGCAAATCTGCTAAAGTTGTGAATTGTTTCTAGTATTTTTTTTAGTTAATTCTTTAGGATTCTTTAAGTATACCATCATATCATCTGCAAAGAGTAATAATTTGATTTCCTCACTATTTACTCTAATTCTTTCAATTTCTTTTTCTTCTCTTATTGCTAAAGCTAAAATATCTATTATAGTTCTGAATAATAATGGTGATAGTGGACAACTTCGTTTCTCCCCCTCCCCCGATCTTATTGGGAATGTTTCTAGTTTATTCCCAATACATATGATGCTTACTGGTGGTTTTAAATAGATGCTATTAATCATTTTCAGGAAAACTGCATTTATTGCTATACATTTTAATGTCTTAATAGGAAATAATTTTTATCTATTTTTCCAAGCCCTTTAGTACATATAATTTTTGCATCATTATCTGAAAATGATCCATTTACTATTTCTGCCTTTTTGCATTTGATTGTGAGATTATTATGCTTTAGCACATGGTCATTTTTTGTGTAGATGCCATGTATTGTTGTAAAAAGATATATTCCTTTCTATTCCCATTCAAATTTCTCCAAAAGTCTCTCATATCTAATTTTTCTAAAATGTTATTCACCAACTTAAATTCTTTCTTGTTTATTTTTTGGTTAGATTTATGTAGTTCAAGAAGAGATGCTGAATTACCTTTCTATTGTAGCTTTTCTGTCTATTTCTTCTTGCAAGTCACTTTTAGGCATATTTAGTATTGGCATTACTTCATTATCTATAGTACCGATCAGCAAGTTGTAGTTTCCTTTCTTCTCTTTTAATTAGACCTATTTTTGCTTTTGCTTGATCTGAGATTAAGCTTTTTTTTTTTACTTTTTTTTACCCCCCCTTTTTTATAACTTCAGCTGAAGCATAGATTTTGCTCCAGCCTTTTACCTTTACTCTGTATGTATCTCTGTGCTTCAAATGTGTTTTTTGTAAGCAACATATTGTAGGATTCTGTTTTTAAATTCAGTGTGTTATTTGCTTCCATTTTATCAAGGAGTTCATCCCATTCATATTAACAGTTAAAATGATTAACTCTGTTATTTCTTGCCATATTACTTTTCCAAGGTTATGCTTTTCTCTCTCCTTTTTCCTCCTCATTGATTTACTGCTTATGATCACCACCTTCCTCAATCTGCCCTACTTTTTTCAGCCCCTCACCTTTCTTATCCCTTTCCCCTTTTATTTCTGTCCTCCCTTCTATTAGCTTCCTCTTTCCTTTCCCCCTTCCCCTCCTACTTTCCTATAGAGTGAGATAAGTTTTTATACCAAACTAAATACATAAGTTATACATTCTTTAGGCCAAATTTGATGGAATTAAGGTTCAAATAATGCTCATTCCCCTCTCTTCTTTTCCTTAATTGTAATAGGTATTTTTTGCCCCTTCGTGTGATATAATTTACCCTATTTTACTTACTCTTTCCTCTTCTCCTTATACAATCACTCATCCACCCCAAATTTCTCTTTAATATAATCACATTAAAGTCATCTTATAACTACAGCCTCTAAGTATACCTCTTCTAAATGTCCTGACACAGATACCATTCTCAAGAATTAAATGTAACTTTTTCCCATGTAATTTTTTTCTTTTTTTTTTCTTCTCTTCCATTTTCATGCTTCCCTGGAATCTTATATTTGTAGATCAAATTTTCTATATATCCCTGGTCTTTTCATCAAAAATGATTGAAAATCATCTATTTCATTCAATGTTTATCTTTTGCTTTGAAAGATAATGCTGAATTTTGTTGGGTAGTTGATTTTTGGTTGGAGTGGCTTTCAGAAATATCATAAAAATCATATTCCTTTAATTTGGAATATATAATGTGCAATATCTTGGGTAATCTTGATTGTAGCTATTAGATATTTGAATTGTTTCCTTCTAGATGCCTAGAATAATAGCATCTATTTTCTTCTTGATCTCATAATTCTGCAATTTAACTACAACATTCCTTGGAATTTTCAATTTGGAGTCTCTTTCAAGAGGTGATCAGTGGATTCTTTCAATGATTATTTTACCCTCTGGTTCTGGGATATGAGGACAATTTTCCTTGATTTCTTGAAAGATGATGATTAGGATGCTTTTTTCATTGTGGCTTTCAGGTAACCCAATACTTCTTAGTTTTTCTCTTCTGAATCTATTTTCTAGGTCTTTTTTTTTAACATTTTCTTCGATTTTTGTTTTCATTTGAGAGAAATTTGTTTGACTGATTATTGCTGTTTCATTGAGTCATTTGCTTCCATTTGTCCAATTCTATTTTTTTTCCATTTGTCCAATTCTAATTTTTAGTGAATTATTTTCTTCAGTTAGCTTCTTTACTTCCTTATGCATTTGGTCAAATGTATTTTTAAAAATTGCTTTTGGGGCAGCTAGATGGTGTAGTGGATAGAGCACCAGCCCTAAAGTCAGGAGGACCTGAGTTTATATCTGACCTCAGACACTTAACATTTCCTAGCTGTGTGACCCTGAGCAAGCCACCTAACCCCAACTGCCTCAGAAGAAAAAAAAATAGAAGAAGTTTTCTTAGTGGGATTTTTTCCCCATTTCATAAAATCTATTTTTAATGCAATTGTTTTTATACATGCGTATATACATATATATGGATACATATGTAAAAACATTTCCATTTCATCAAATTTGTTTTTTAAGGAATTATTTCTTTCAATCATTTTCTGTTTCGTTTTCCAAGGTGTTGGCCTTCCCCAAAAACTTCCTGCAATACTCTCACTTCTTTTCCCCATTTTTCCTTCTATCTCTCTTTTAAGATACATTTTTGATCTTTTCCAAAAGAACCTTTTAATTTTGAGAACGGTTCATATTGTTCTTTGAGTCTTCATCTGAAAACATTTTGCCTTTGCTGTCCTCTCCTGGATTTGTGTTCTGGTGTTCTGTCTCCATAATAGATCACTATGGTAAGAGTTATTTTTGCTTATTTTTAAAGATTGAGGTCTGCTCTTAGAGGACAGGGGAGATTGTTCCAAGCTTCCTCTAAAAGGCTACATGTGCTTCTCACTGGCTATTTTGGGGCCATTGCTGCAGGCTTCCCTGCAGGTTCTGAGTAACCTGCAAGTCTCTCATGTTGTTCTGGGGTTCAGGGGCATATAATTTGTCTTCTGTAGTTTTGTTAGACATTCACAACTGGATCACTAAGGATCTTCTACTAGATTCCCATAGATCTCTCAGTGACACACGTGTATTGTCTTGGCCTTCCTCTGCAAGGTGACAGGGGATTCTTACTGATTACCCTGAGGCCAGGGGTTCTGCCTTTCTTACTTTTCTGGATGGGCTTGGCCAAGCGCCACCTGTTATGCTTGGGTTTAGGGGCTCATAACCTTCTGTAGTTGTGTTGGGAGTCTCACAGATAATCTGCCAATCCACTGGCCTTCTGAACTAGGACTGAATAGACTATGCTGCTTTATTCTGCCTAAGAGGTTCCTGCTAGATTGCTTACACTGGACTTTCCCACACTGGGCCTCCAAACAATATGTCTGCACTGGGCCATGTTTCCCCCTGCCCAACTGAAACAGACCTTTCCCAAAGATCCAAGTTATCTTGAGCTAGAAAATTATTATATTATAAATATTTGTAAGTTCTGTCATACCAAAATCCATTTAAGTGCTTGATCTAGTTTTGATTTTGAAGGAAGCTGTGGAGAGCTCAGGCAATGTCCTATCTAGTCTCTGCTATTGAGGTTTGAAATACCTTAATAAGCTCTGATATTTGACTAAATCAAAGATAAAAATTAATGAATATAAAATCTTAAGTTGGTTCAAAAATTACCTTTACAAGTAAAAGATGGGGGAGGTATATTGGGAGCAAAATTCATCTGAATACTCTGGAGTGTTTTAGTGAACTAATACTTCACTACCAATCACTAGTAGGATAGAACAATCAAAAGAGCTAACATGATTTGCCCTTCCTTAAAGTTCTGAACTGGGAAAATTATAATCCTGCTATAGAGTGCACAGTGAAATTTTAAGTATATCTATTGGTCATCAAATTTTAGGAAAGAAATTGATAAGATGGACTTTATATATATATATATATGTATACATGCATATGTGTATATTTATGGATGGATATGCATTATACAAGTGCCTATATGCATTTATAAGTATGTATATATAGAGACATACATATTATTTATATATATATATATATATACATACATACACAAAACCAATGTTAGAGCCATTAATAAGGAAAGTGAAGTAAAAAGTTGAAAAGAAATTAAAGAGGTCAGACCACTAAGAAATAATGAGTTAATCTCATTAAAGATGATTATATAGCATTAGAGAAAAATTACTGAAATATTTTATTACTGTTGCATAAGGACAAATGCATAGAACAATAAATAGCAGAGGGGAAGATTTTGTTTCACAATTTGGTTTCTTTGTTGATAGCAAGAGAATGTCAGTGTCTACACACATACACATACAGACACACACAAAGACAAAAGTTTTATGCATTCACAAGCAAATATTGCTTTGGTTTCTCTCTCTCCCCTTTTTTCTATCTTTCACAAAGAGATACTGAAGGTTTTTGATTGTTATGTTCTTAAAACATGTTTAAACACTAGATGGCAGACAAATTTCAATGTGATCTGAGATTTTACTGGACATTTATCTTTGAATACTTTATTCTCTGAATGATGAGCTCTGTCCCTTGAAATAATAGGAAAGAAGTATCATCTTTGGATGTTTTGTTTTCTAATTATACGTTCTAAGGGAAAATCTGATGGTTAATTTTACTTAATTTTACATGATGTTTTGCTGTTATATGTTTGAAAGTCTTAAATCTCACAGGAAAACATTTTTTCATATTTTTTCCAACAAAATAGGGAACTTATAGCTTGGGAGAAATTTTTTTCAAAAGTATGGCTAGTGATACATTTATATGATTAAAAAATGACTAGAAAATTTGTATGTGTGTGTGTGAAATTATTTATGCTATTGAAAAGAAAAATTAACTTCAACTTTGCCTTGAAAAAAATGCTTTTTCCTTTGGAAAGGAAAAGTATTGCAAAGCAGGAGATTATCAGTTCACATCTTATTCCCCTCATATTACTTGAGTGATAGTTCCCTTGGATTATTCTACTGCCCCACAGGCAGGGTTCTTGAGCTTCCTTATATTGGAAATATGTTTCTGAGAATGTCCTTAATGCTAATGATATCCAATAGAGAGGAGATAAAGAGTTGATTAGTAGATACTAAAAGGGTACATGTGAGATTTTCCTTAGCTTTAATCCCTTTAATGAAGTAGGTTTTAGTCAATATTTTTGAGTTGCAGAAAGTATCTAATGCAGAGGAATCCTTTTAGAAGTAAGAAGTGCACAGAACTTAAGGATTTTGCAAAAGAAGAAAAGATATAATTGAAGGTATGATGATATCCCTCTTTTCTTATCTCCTTTAAACAAAGTGCCTATATACACATATATTTGTATATGTGTGTACATATATATATATATATATAGTATGTGTAATTACATATCTATATATGTATGTATATGTGTATATATGTATGCATAATTGTGTATATATACATATATTCACATAGAGAGATATAATCCCCTTGTTCTTTTTAAACTCTAGATTTCTCTTATAGACTATGACCATCTCAAATTTGTCATTTCTTAACCAATGGAACCTACTTGTAAACTTCATTAAATCTATTATATTCCCATTTCTCCTTTTATCCTTCTTATGAGTGCTTTAGAGAAAAAAATAAAGGCAAAGAAAATTATCAATCTATAAGAAAGCAATCAAGACAAGATGCAATCACAGACAAACAATCTATGAAATATTGAGTAGGTTTTCTCCAATAAGCTGACCAGGAAAACACATGAAGCATCTGGAGAACCAGCCCTCTGGCTTTCCTGTGGTCTTTGAGTATAGTGATGTGGAAATCCCTTAAAAAGTCTCAAGGAAGTCAAGAATAGAATATTTTGTAGCCAGGCTTTCTTAAACTTTTTCCAAGTGTGACCCCTTTTTGCTCAAGAAATTTTTATGTGATCCCAAGTATATAGGTATATAAACCAGAAGTAGAAATTAAACATTTTCTGATAATAAATCATAATTTTGTAACCCTTAATTCAGTTATGAGACTCCATTTGGTGTTGCAAACCACAGTTTAAGAAACTGGGGTCTATACAGCCATTCATAGCAGCACATTTGTGATACTAAAGTTAGTGCTATATAAATGTTAGGTCAAGGTATAATAATAACAGCTAACATTATAAAGCACTTACTTTGTGCCAGGCACTGGGCTAAGTACTTTATACTTATTCTCTCATTTGGTCCTCATATGACTCCTAGAAAATAGGTGCTATCATTATTATGCCCATTTTTCAGATGAATAAAATAAGGTAAACAAATGTTAGATAATTTGACCAAAGTTCTATTACTAGAGGGTGGCTGAAACTGGATTTGAAACCAGTTCTTATTGACTCCAGGCCCAGAACTCTATCTGTTGCACATCTTCTAACCTTTATAATCTCCTGGTTCTCAGTATATTCATATATCCAAAAAAATTTGTTGAACTAGTTAATCTTAAAAGTCACTTTAATCTCTAAATCTATGATCAGCAACAAAAAAATTTTTCCCCCACCCCTTCTGTATCTGTGATACCTTTGCTAACAATGAATTAGTTAGACCATAGGAATCTCATGGTGTAGCCACATTATTCACTTTACTACTTCCTATCTCAGCATGCACTGTGCAGAAAAATAGAAGCAAAGGGGAAACATTAAATAAGGGGGGGGGGAATCTTTATCTCCCCATTTTAGGTATTTTCATTGTAATTAGTGGCTTCCATGCCCTGTCTTCTTGACAGTTGATGTCAAAATCATTTCTCTCCCTACAATTCTAATTTCAGGAAGGAAAATCTAGATGACTCAGATTTCTACTTAAAATCATTGTCAGTGTCTAACCTTTTCTATAACTAAGGAACGAATGGTCTACTAACCCTGCCTGGGTGAAATTATTTAAGCTGTCAATCAAATACATGTGTAAGAAGCTTTTCCCTTGACTGAATAGGTAGAATCAGCAGAACATATGAAAAGACAATAAAAATAATGTGAAGTAATCTTGCAAGATATAAAACTCTGACCAAAGCAATGAGAAATTCAGACTTTAAAAGACTGATAATGAAACATATTTTCAATGTCTGGACAGAGAAATAATATAATAGAGATACATATAGAGATACAAATACATGTGTAAGAAGCTTTTCCCTTAACAAAATAGGTGTAATCAGCAGAACATATGAAAAGACAACAAAAATAATGTGAAATAAAGTAATCTTGCAAGATATAAAACTCTTAACCAAAACAATGAGCAATTCAGACTTTAAAAGACTGATAATGAAACATACGCTCAATGTCTAGACAGAAAAATAATATAATAGAGATACATGTAGAGATAGATATTCTTAAAGTCAACATGTTGATTTCTTTTTCTCAATAGGATCTATTTGTCAAAAGGGATGGATTCTATTCAGGAAAAAGTGGTAAGTTAGTGAATAATTATAGATATGTGGAAACAATAGGTGAAGAAAAAACAAAATGTAGAAGAGTACAGAAACAAATAAAGAAGTTTTGTTACTATCTTGTGTTCCATATATGTTAGCCATAATATACACAGATATAGTCACATTTATACAGATAGGTAGATTGTAGATATGAATATTTGTATATAATTATGTTTATATGTATATATTTATAAGCAAACTAGATATAACAAATTAAAATTATTTGAAATAAAATGTTTATGTTTGCTGATGCAGATAATTGCTAATTTTAACTTTCTTTTACATCAAATTGTTTTCCTGATTTTAGATTGAAGAATTTGATATAGGATGTCCTATTCCTTCATTAAAAAAATGTGAATTTTCTCATAGCATTGTGCCTGGAAGAACTATTGCTAATAGTGAATGATTCCAGGTTTAATTATCTCTGCTCTTGACCTATACTCATATAAACTGTTCTTACCTTTTAAGAGAGTCAAATCCACTGGGAATGAGAAAATCAATTATAAACTTTGTCTACACTAAAGGAGTTAAACTTATATCCTTAATTTTTATTAGTAGATCCTCACAAAAGTTATTCTCAGCTATGTCTCTCTTTTCTCTGGAAAAAAAATCAAATTTATAATCTATATAAAGCTCAGAGTTCTTAAGTCCTCCAGACCTAGGACAATATCTGCTCCCAACATTATTGCCCTGTCTGGTTCCATTCATCACTTTCACTTCTATAATACCAGAAAGCTCTCAATAAGGAAGATCAAGATGAATAGGTAAAATTAAGTCACTTCTTAGGAATCACAAATCTAGTACTAAAAAGAACCTTAAAGGCTATAGTAGGAACAATATCTAAAGACTAGGTCAGGCTAGTTTTTCTTTTCTTTCTTTCTTTATAAAAGTATTGAAACCATTTTTGAAATTATTTGGTTTAGAAGACTAAAGGTCAGATTGTTCCCCTTGTCACCTGAGTACAAAAAGAATAAGATGAAATGACCTAAGCATTCTTCCCTCAGATTTTGGATGACATACAGAAAGAAGAGTGGGATAACCACTCTTTGTCTAGGAAATCTTTATTCAAATGAATCAACTTTTCTAATACACATCTAGCCTTTGCTCAGATTTGATTATAACTTCTTTGACTAAAACAAAATAAACTTACCTTTGCTAGCTGCTAAATGATCTATGAGTATTTCATTTCATTTTAATTCTGAATCTAAGATGCCTAATCAGTTTGGTCAGTCCTAGCCTATGTCCAAGGCCCCTTGTTTTGTAAATAAGGAACGTGGGACCTACAAAGATTTCCTGATGTGTACATAGTCATAGAGGTAGTAAGCTTCAGAGTCAGAATTTGAATAGTTCTGATTTCAGAGGCAGCAGCACTTTTTCCACTCTTATCATTCTGCATCTACAAAGAAATAATAGATTAAGATTTCAGCCAAAAGTTATATTACTACTTATCACCACCATGATGCCAACTATTTTCCCTTGGATAGGGGACATGATATATCCTATACCTTTTTGGGTCCAAATCTGGTCTATCTGCCAAGAGGAAAATAACTTCTAAAAAAGTAATAAGCAGTAAAGGCTCTTGTCCTTAATTTTTCCTCCTGAAACTTGTGACAAAACATAACAAAAATTGATAAGCAGTATAGTTCTCCTATAATGAGAAAAAATATCTGTAGCATTAAAAGGCTTCTGGCTGCCCATCTGCTCATCATCCAAAGTTCAAATTGTACTGAGGAAAATGGTAATAGGGACAAAGGGAAATATTTACTCTTTCCAGATCATCAAAGGTACTTCCACCCTCTAAGATAATTATGATCGTGAATTTCACTTTTCAAATGATGTTACTACTGATGCCTACTTAGAATAGAGTTTGTGATAGTACAGTGAGGTAAATATGGTGAATATGGTGAATTCTAATCTCAGTTCTGCCAATCATATTTGACCTCTGTGGGCTTCACTTTCCCCATCTGTAAAATTAAGATGTTGGGCCAAAAGATGCCTAAGGTTTCTTCTAATTTTAATTTTATATGATTCAAATAAATGAAAATGAAGTTATATATTTCAATTAAATGAACTGATCAAGACAAGGAATAGAATGGTGCCTCTCAATTTTTTCCATACCACAGATCCATCACTTTCTTCAATTCCAAGAAATCATTGGTGAATGAGTTAGAGCAACAATGAAGCTGCCATCCACTAAAATTTTCTACACCTAAAGGAAAAGAATACTGGGCTAACAGAAACTGTATTTTATATAATACATTTAATTTTCATTTCATCTGTAAAATAACTTTAAATAAGATAAAAGACAACTGATAATCATGTAAAATTTGCATCTAATAATACCACAATTTGGATAATAAAAACAATTTCAAGAAAAAGAAAAATATAGGACGGGATACTTTTCTTTATAGGATCTGAGAATTTCCTTACCTGCAAAACTAATCATACCATTTGTTCCCTTGATCCCATTATCCTTCCATCTCTCTCCTTCACTGATCATATACTCTGCACTCCTCAATTTTTCTGTGTCCCTTCCCTTCTGTTCTCAAAACATTGTTGTCTTCCCTTTCCTACAATGGTTAAACCCAGAAAAAAGAAGCCCTCTTCTTGATCTAGTTTCATTTTCATGCTGCCATCCCATTTTCTTTCTCTCTTCACTGGAAATATTCTATAAATTGTGAGCTCTATTTTTTGTGTCTACTTCCTCACTGTTTTTTTTTTTTTTCATTTGCTTAGCACTTGTAAATGTTTGGGACTATTCTCTCCAAGGTTACTAATAATTTCAATTTTTTCATGTCTAACAGCCTTTTCTCAGCTTTCATCCCTCTTGACCTATCTGCTGCATTTCAGCACCATTCCATGCCTCCTACTTTTGGATAATTTCATGTCCCTTGTCTTGACAGACACTGCTTTTTTTCTGCTTCTCTATCCGTTTGATTCCTCTATCTTTAGTTCCATTACAATTTCATCCTATTCTTTCTACTCCTTAAGTGTGGTTTGCCTGCACGACTCTATCATTGGCCCTTTTACTTTTTACATCCTCATCCTTCGTAATCATTTTTACTCCCAGCCATATTATTACCTTTAAAAACCTAATTCACAATTTCTGTCCAAAGCTCCAGTGTCTCCAATGAGTTCTATTTCTACATTTTCAATAATTTCATATATTTTGCTGCTATAAGGTCTTTCATTGCCTCAAATTCAATGAAATCATCTGGAGTTTGATGGAGGTGTATCAGGTAATTTTTAAGATCAGCTAGTTAAAAGATCCCTGGTTTAAAAGAAATAATTCTTTAGCACAGTGACTTTGATTAGGAATGTATTCATAAGGAGCTTGGTCTTATTCTTAAATATAAGGGCATCAAATACTACTAATAAGTGGAAGAAGAAATAAAGAGGAGGGGTTGCCAATATTAACGAGGCAAAGAAAATAATTAGGAGAAGAAACAGATGAAAAAACATGGTCATAGTGGAGGACTGAGGTAGGACATTTTTACATATCATCTACTAGGACAGTGCCTCCCTCATTCATTCAATAAGTCAGTTTATCAGCAAACATTTTTAAGTTCTTTCTATGTTCCAGAGAGCCAGGTATATAAAAACAAAAATGAGACACCATGGTTCTGGTATTATCTTAAATGAGGTAGCATAAAAACATAAGGGTCTTTTAGTGCCACTTTAAGTTATTAGATCTTAGTTTAAGCAAGGTCTAATAGTTAAAAATCGCACTAAAACTTTAGGAATAACTTTTACAAATATATACAAATTAATGAAAGATAATATGGTGTTACAGAAAGGGGGAGACAATAGAATCTGAAGGAATCTGGAAATTTTAGGGAGAAAGAAGCACTTTATTTTATCTATGAAGGAAAATAAAGATTTTAAGAGGCAGAAGGAAAAAAGGTATACCTCCCAGGTATGAGATAGGAGTGAGGGTGGGAATGGGGGTGGGAAGTTGAGGGGAGGTATTTACAAGGATGTATCCAGCATTAGCATAAATTGGTGAAAGCATCTCAGAATAACATTAATAGAAGTTGAATGACTGTTGCTCCATTGGGCATTCTAGAAAACATTATTAAAGCAGCCTTTGATCTCAATTGGAGGTTAGATCCTCCCAGACTAGAATCCAACATTTGTCCTCTTTTGTCTTAAGTTGCTCTAGGTGATAATAGTATAGGTCCCAAGCTAAACACTCTAGTCTGATAGTTCCTCAGGAGTACTTTCAAAAAATCTGAAAGTGAATTCAATGTTATGAATATTAGCAAACTCAAGGATACCTTACATTTACATGAAATTGCTTAATTCCATCTGTATCTGAGGAGAAACATACTCAGATACACAATGCAGAAAGCTTTGGGACACTGAAGAATTGCTATCCTTCCTCTAAGTCTACTTCTATTACAAGGGGAAATAAAACACTTTCTCCTCAGAATGACATGACATACTCAAGGTTTTGAGACCCTGAAAGCAATGCTTGAAGGCTCAATGTATATCACTGAAGTTTTGTGTCTATATCTCTCCATCCTTGCATTTTGGGGAATAAAAATCCACTGAGCTATATCAGGTCATACATTGCTATAAAACAATACCAGTTAACAAGGGACAGATTGGAAAATTAATTGTATGGGTACAAAGGAAGCCATTCATTTTATTGTTTTTTGAGAAAGCAAAAGATCTTTATTACTATGATTTTACAGAACAGAGTTGCTTAGATTTGAAAATCCTTGTGTCAAAAAAAAATAATTCTAAAAGTTTGTTCTACCCACAGGATGAAATTCAAATCTGCAAGCTTCCCATGACCATTCTCTACACTAATTCTCTCTCTCTCTCTCTCTCTCTCTCTCTCTCTCTCTCTCTCTCTCTTAATAGCTTTTTATTTACAAGTTATATACATGGGTAATTTTACAGCATTGACAATTGCCAAACCTTTTGTTCCAATTTTTCCTCTCCTTCCCCCCACCCCTGCCCTAGGTGGCAGGATGACCAGTAGTTATTAAGTATCTTAAAGTATAAATTAGATACACAATAAGTATACATGATCAAACCGTTATTTTGCCATACAAAAAGAATCAGACTCTGAAATATTGTGCAATTAGCCTGTGAAGGAAATCCAAAATGCAGGCAGGCAAAAATATAGGGATTGGGAATTCAACGTAATGGTTCTTAGTCATCTCCCAGAGTTCTTTTGCTGAGTGTAGCTGGTTCAGTTCATCACTGCTCCATTGGAACTGATTTGGTTCATCTCATTGCTAAAGATGGCTACATCCATCAGAATTGATCCTCATATAGTATTGTTGTTGAAGTATATAATGATCTCCTGGCCCTGCTCATTTCACTCAGCATCAGTTCATGTAAGTCTCTCCAGGCCTTTCTGAAATCATTGTGTTGGTCATTTCTTACCAAACAATAATATTCCATAACATTCATATACCACAATTTATTCAGCCATTCTCCAACTGATGGGCATCCACTCAGTTTCCAGTTTCTGTCCACTACAAAAAGGACTGCCACAAACATACGTGAACATACAGGTCCCTTTCCCTTCTTTATGATCTCTTTGGGATATGAGCTCAGTAGTAACACTGCTGGATCAAAGGGTATGCACAGCTTGAAGCCATTCATTTTAAAAGAATATATATGAAAGGGTGTGCCCAAGAGATCAGCTATTCTGGAGAGTTACATGCTTTGTAACTGTGAGGGGATAGCCAATTAACAAAGTCTAATTATATAGGCCAGGGTTAGAATCTAAAAGATCACCTTAATGAGATTAACTGAGGAGGGACAAGTCAGATTGTGCATTTCAGAAAAATATACTATGAATGATGCCCCAGGTTCAGTAATGTCAGGAGATATCTAATGCAATTCAATTCAGCAAATATTTATTAAGCAGTAGAAAGAATGGCTGTTTTCCTGGGACTGACCTAGTCAAGTATGAAAAATGTGCCACTCAACTGGTCATACAATTTTGGGTTTTTATTTTGCTTTATTTTGTTTTCTAAAGCTAAAGCAACTCTCAAAAAACATTTGTTAAGTTTTAGAGGAATTGGCTTTGAGGTGGTGCAGTGGATAGAGCACTTAGTCTGGAGTCAGGAAGACTTAAATTCAAATTCTTTAGACACTTACTAACTGTGTGACTCTGGGTAAGTTACTGTAGCTCTGTTGATCTCATTTCCCTCAGTTGTAAAATGGAAATGTTAACAGCATCTACCAATGAGATAATAATTGTAAAGCACTTACTACAATGTTTTGCCCACAGATTCTATATCAATTGTTGTTGCTGTTATTGTTGTTATGGAAATTTGCCTCAGTCAAAAGACTATATATATTAAAAATGAGAAATGCTATAAGGAATAAATTCCTTCAAGACTTTATGTACGAAATCCATTCCATTTTTGCCAATCAATCATTTCATGACTATTTGGAATTTTCTTGATAAAGATACTGGAGCAATTTGCCACTTCCTCTTCCAATTAATTGTACAAAGGAGGGAATAAGGCAAAAAGGTTAAGTATATGGGATAAAGACCAAGAATATTTGAGGGATAAAGGAAGGATATTGGGAGGGGCATAGGAGAAAGGAAGACCAGCTCTATTTGCTTCAACATTTTTGTTGTTGTTCAGTCATTTCAGTCATGTTCAACTCTTTGTGACCCTAAAAGATATTGGAGTAGTTTGCTATTTCCTTCTTCACCTCATTTTTACAGATGAGAAAAGTTAGACAAGCTGAGTTAAATAACTTACCCAGAGTTACACTGCTGGTAATTATCCAAGGTCAAATTTGAACTCAGAAGATGGGCCTTTCTGACCCCAGGCCCAACAATCTAACCATTGTAATACTTGGCTACAATTCTATTCACAATCCTCGTAGTTAAAGAGATTACATTTTTGTAGCAACTATATTGATGGGACATGTTTTGGCACTAAGAAAAAGTCAGACAAGACAGAGGAGAAATTTCACACAGTATCTGCCCATATTGTGTCACAAGACTTATAACTAGAAATATGAAAGAAAAGCACTCACCAGAATTTTAATCTTGCCTCAGATACTTTTTAGCTGTGTGACACTAGAAAATTCACTTAACCTCTCTCAAACTCAGTTTCCTCATCTGTAAAAAGAAGATAATAGTAGTAACTATGACTCAGGGTTGTTTTGAGGATTAATGAAATAATCCAAAGTATATTGTGAAATTTAATGCATTTTACAGATTGCCCATGAAGTTTTTTTTTTTTTATTGTGATTGATAGATTGTTTTTTGGGGGGAGTGTTTTTTTGGTGATTTTCAGCTTTTATAGTTTAAAACTACACTCAGAGTTTTGAAATATCTTGTCTGAATGCACCTTGTTTTTCTTGTTATTAAAACTCCCAGATAAAAGTAGCCAGGTTTGACTGAAATCTAGTTAGAGACACTAGAGATACAAAGACAAACCAAACAACAACAACAGAAACAAATTACAAAGTCCTTTATGTCCAAAAGCATTGGCTAAACTGAACTCTTTTAAACATGTAGTCTAAAAACAAGAAATGTATATATAATAATATGTTTACAAAAACCTTGCTTTGAAAGTTGTCTTTATAATCAATAGTTGGCCCAACATTCTCAAAAGCCATGCCAATTTCTTTATTTAACATGTACCTTGTTGGGAAGGAGAATTGGCAGGGATGGTCCCTTAATTTCCTTTACAAGCATAGCTAGGGCAATATAAAGTGACCACTGGATTCCACAAACTTGGAATCCATAGATAGGGTTAAACTTTCTAGTTCTTTATGATCAGTGTGACTGTTGACAAGTTATTTCTCCTTCTCTAGATCAATTTAATTATAGGAAAGATAAGACAAAATGACTATTTAGGATCATACAGCTTGTAAGTACTAGATGTAGGTTTGTGTCTGCTGATTTCAAGACTTTTTCCATTATATTACAATGTCTCTTTTGTGTTCATGAAAACTATGATGTTTGAAAGTTGTTGTCATAAAATTTGAAATATTCAGAAGAATGTTTAAGAGTCAAGACTTTTGATTAACATGAGAGTCTCAGGAAGATAGCCTGCCATTTTGTTTTCAAAAGTTAACTATTCAACAAAGTTAGATCAGTGGATGAAGGTATTTCCATTGCTTTTAAATTAGTTAAGATTTTTAATGAAGAGGCAAAAGGAACAAGATAGAGTTATTTAATATATCTATATCTCCAGATATCTAGATATAGATTAAAATATATATGTGTATGTGCTAATATGTGAATACATATATATGAAATTTCATTAACTGTATATTAAAATAATTGAATTCCTATATAAGCCTATGTATTTAAATGCATATTAAAATTTCATTTTGAGAAAGATTCATTAGACTTCACCAGATTGCTTGCCAAAACTATCCAACACACATACACACACACACACACATACACACAAGATTTAATAGCTCTTGATTTAAAACTTTTAAAACATAATTCTTTCCCAAGATTCATTCTAGAGGATATACTAGTTCCCACTCCTCTCTAGTGTATTGTTATTTTATCTATTTTTTTATAGATTTATTTTGTGATTAAAATCACTTCATATGCTTATATATACCTTTCTCTTCACCTATCAAGAAAACATACCTTATAACAAAAAATATAAAAGAAATACAAATGTTCTACAAATTATCTTATACATCTATTGAGATGTATTATTAGATATTTTTAGATGTTATTTATTAGATATTATTAGATATTAGATATATTTTTCTACATTGATAGCCCTCACCTTTGAAAAGAAGAATTTTCCATTTCTCTGGGATTGAATTAGTTAAATTTAATTGTTTTGTTTTATTTTTGCTATTGCTACTGCTGCTGTGGGTGGTCTTCCATTTGCACTGTGTCTTGAAGAACCAGGAAAGTTTGTGAGAGTAATTACAAATACCAATAACATTGGTGAATTATTCTGGTGACATCATTTTGCCACTTCCTGCTATACTGCTATACTACTTTTCTTATGTAACTATTTTCACTAAATCTCTGGGTAATTTGTTTTAAGCTACACAGAAGACACTGACAAAGGGGGCCAATCACCTAAAACTGCTTGGACTAAAAATAGCTATTCTTTCTCATACTGCAGATTTTCTCAGCTTGTGATTTCATTCAAACAAACAAACAGATGAGCCTAGGGTACCTTTTGTTTCCAATATCTCTCTTTTGCTCATGTGGACTATAATATTGGCCTTGATTGACTTCTGCTGTTCTGTATAAACCCTGGCCTCAGCCTAATTTTTCTTGTCCAGAAAATATCACTTTTGTTTGAAGAAGGGATTCCCATTTTGGTCGGTCTTGACTGTATCTTTTTGCATTAATCAAAACACAATAAGCAGAATGTATTTTCTTTATCACCTAGTTTCATCATATTTTAATGACTTAGGAGTGAACATGAACTTTCAGGAGGAAGAAGGACTATACAAACTGTGCATTTGTCTGTGCTGTTAACATGATTTTGTTTTTCCTTTTTTTTTCATATGTAGCAAACAGATATGGCTACATAAAAAGGAAGAGGAAATTTGAGAGCAATGATCTCAAAGCCCCAGCTGCTCTCTTTTTGCTGATGACTTAAAAGCCAAGAAAGATACAGTATAAACATAAAATGAAGGTTTTATCTGGGAAACTACTTATTGTTTTTGGCTTAAATGAAGAAAGGTTTGGGAAGAGGAGAAGAGATTTTTAGTGTCTCTGCTTCCAACTAACTTTGAGTAGCAAAACAGAGATCTGTCACACTGTTAAAGATCATTCTCAGCAAATTGTGAACAATTATGTCTCACCAACAATACCTTTCCTTCTTCTGATGACTTCTTTCTTCAGTCCCTTCCGGTCTCTTCTGTCTCCTGTGGGGTCCTCTAACAGAAGGTTGCATATAAATCATTTTCCTGGTTCTGCTTAATTTATTTTGGATCAATTCACATGTCTTCTCATACCTCCTCATCTTCTGAAAATGAAGTGTCACTTCCCAACTGATAGGCATCTACTTAATTTCCACTACCTACCATTCTTTGTGCTACAGAGCCCTTTGAGTATTTATCCTCATCATTTGCAAATAGCAATTGTAAATTTACCAAAAATGCATAAGAAAGAAAGGGTTATAGAATTTAGAATTACAAAGAACACCTGAAGTCATCAATTTAAAATCATTTTTAATTTACAAAGGAAAAAATTGACCCAAAGAGGTAGTCACTTGCCCAGATTTACACTGGAAATAAGCAGCAAATCTGGAATTAGAAGTTCACTTCCAGACTTCTTTCTATTTCCATGTAAAGCATTTGAGGATTTGACTTAGGCTGCATTTTTTCATTTTAGTCTTTGTTCTTTGTGTGCAAAGAAACTCGAATCTTTTTATATTTTTGAGCTGTTATTTGGTAATGTATTATTTGTGGATGCATTGTATATAATTGATCAAACTGTGCATTTGTCTGCATTGTTAACATGCTTTTGTTTTTCCATTTTGTTCACATATAGCAAACATATTTGGCTACATAAGAATAGTAGTTTCTTTTTATTTTCCATTCCATAATTTAGAGAACTGATGTCTTTTGTGGAAAGCTTATGATTTTTGGAGAAGGGCTTGACTGTTTCTGAGAATGGGAGACAGTGGTTGGGAGCTGTAAATTCTCTACACCACTTTTTAATTCTTACCCACTAATGAAAACTGAAATTTCAATCTAATTTATAAAATCTGAGGTTTGTAGTTGCTTTTCATAAAGAACAGAAAATTCTTTGGGTTTGGAAACAAAATACAAGTTAAATAGTTTTCTTTTACCTTTAAAGTTTGGTTGCTATTTTATAAATCACCAAAGAAAATTCTAATAGATCAAAACAAAAAGTTAATAAGGAATATATAACTGTGATCTCACTTCTCTAAGCTTCAGTTTCCACCTGTTAAATGAAGGATATGAAGCAGATTGAATAGTTTTCTCTAAGATCCCTTGCAGCTCTAAATTTTTGTTTCAATTTTCTTAGTCTTTATTTTTACTGAATTTTACTATACAACATACCTTACCCTTTCCTTAATCTCACACTCCTGTTGACTTTCTGAACACAGTCAAGTAGAGATATTTGGAAACCTTTCAAAAATCATCAATAATCCTTATAATTAGATTTTCAGAAAATATATAATATATTCCTCCTTTTTTAAGTGTTTTGTCTTCCTCTCTGTCACCATTATTTTTCCTATAGCAGACAGCCTGAAATATTAGTTTAAAAATATGCATATTGTTAACAAAAATAACTTGATTATACATTCAGAAAGGAAGGTTAAAGTAAAAATAGCAGGTTCATTTGGTAAATTAAATAGAGTAGGTCATGTATCATCATCCCGGATTTTATGGTAATTTACAACATATTATAATATATTACATGGCTCACTAACATTATCTGGGACTTAATTACAGGACCCAAACTAAGACATGATCATTACCCAGGCAATTGCCAAAAGACTGACTCATTGGATTACTTCTCTTAATAGGTGAACATATTCCTCGTCTATTGAGAAGAAACAACTAATATGGGAATCTAAGCATCTAATATTATTTATTTTACCATGGATCCCAACCTTCAGAGAAAGAGCTGAATTATCTCCTCCCTTATTTGAATATGTGTGAGTATGACATTGTTTTTTGAAATTTATTTTTCAATTGAAATTCAATTTCAATTTCAATCAAGACTGAAAGATCATTTATCTTATTCAATGAGTAACAATTAAGCACCTACTATGTGCAAGGCACTGGTAATACAAAGTTGAAAGTGAGAGTATCTCAACTGTCAATTTACTGAGGGGAAATGACATGTATCTAAGCAAATTAAATATATAATATATAATATAATTTTTTAGGGTGAGGGCACTAATATCTAGGGTGCAGGGAGACTCAGAATAAACTTTCATTAGGAAATAGCATTTCATTTGAATTGTGAAGAAAGTCAGGGATTCTGCATTGGAAAGATAGA
The DNA here is from genome assembly GCF_902635505.1 of Sarcophilus harrisii. Lineage (NCBI taxonomy): Eukaryota > Metazoa > Chordata > Mammalia > Dasyuromorphia > Dasyuridae > Sarcophilus > Sarcophilus harrisii. The sequence goes on from NC_045429.1 coordinate 230,586,859, forward strand.
TTAGGAATATATTTTGGACACAGAAGATAACCTGTGCAGCATTATTGGGTAGGGCTGATGGAATGTGATATATAGGAAATGGCAAGCAGGACACTTTAAATAGGATATAAAATATGTAAGCAGAGTTGTATGCAATAATCTTAGAAAGGTTGACTGAAGACAGCTTGTGAAGAGCTTTAAAAACAGAACAGAAGCAGTTTATCCCAGAAACATCAGAGATACACTGAAGTTTTCTGAGCAGAGAAATTACATGGTCAAACTGTGGTTTAGGAATATCAATTAGGCAGCTATTTAAATATGGATTATAAAATGGAAAGCTTCTGGAGGTAGAAATAGCAATATAAAGATGACTGCAATAGTTGAAGTAATAATTCATGCGGGCTCCAACTAAAAGGAGGCAATGTGTGTGGAGAAAAAGGGAAAGATGTGAGGTAGAATTGATAAACTCAGCAACAGATTAGATGTGAGTGGTGAGGGAGATAGAAAAGTCACAGATGACCAGGAAGTTGTAAATTTGAAAGATGAGAAGGATGTGGGTACCATCAACAGAGTATTATATTGTTAAATGTTCTTTGGGTCAAATCTGACTCTCTGTGACCCAATGTGGGTTGCCTTGGCAGAGATACTGCAGTAATTGGCCATTTTCTTCTCCATTTTTCATTTTTTTCCATTTGAAAAAAATTTCATATTGAGGTAATTGAGGCAAACAGAGGTAAATGACTTGCTCAGTGTTACATAGCTCATAAGTATCTGAGACCATATTTGAATTCATGAAGATGAGTCTTGTTCAGAACCCATTATGTTATCCACTGCATTCACTACCTGCTTTGTTGTTATTATTGTTTTAATAATTATTTCTTATATTGTATACAAAGTAATAGCAATATTCTGAAGTGATCAGCTGTGAATGACTTTGCTATTTTCAGAAATACAATGATCTATGAATACTCTGAAGGACTTATGAGGAAAAATCCTATCCATTCCCAGAGAAGGGACTGAATATAGATTGAAGCATTCTCTCTCTCTCTCTCTCTCTCTCTTAATTTTATTTTTCTTGAGTTTTTTTTTTTTTTAGGGAGGAAGATTATGTTTCCTTTTTATGGAAATGTTTTACATAATTTGACATGCAATTTCTTAATGGGGGTGGAGATAGGGATAAGGGAGTGAATTTGGAACTCAAAATATTAAAACAAATGTTAAAATTGTTTTTAAATGTAATTGGGGAAAATTATTAAATAATTTTTAAAATAACATTTATTTTGTTGTGGATTACATCATATTTGGAATGTCTATGAGATATCCAATTAAACATGCACATTAATTAGTTACTGAGCTGTACTTCAGGAATGAGCTGGTAGTGTACTGACAGTGAGCTGGACTTCAGAAGAAATGGAGCCTGAATATATATACATATGCTGTCTGAGTAGAGTTAAAATGATGCCTGAAAAAAAATCTATAAAAGAGAATAAGGACCAAGACAGTGCCCTGAATTTCTATTTGGTTTTAAAATGATTTTAACAAACTTCCTTACATAAAATTTCTATCTTTTAGTCAATTTCTATAAGTGTACTTTCTGAGGTTTCCTCAGGTAAAAATCAGAAGCAAGAAAAATAAAAGAAAATCACCAAAGTATTCCCTGACTTGCACATGATGAATGTTTCTGACACAAAGTTCCCATATCCAGTCAGGAAAAAGAAAGAAAAAGAGTGACTTGCACAATTATAGACTGAAAAATAAATGAACAAAACTTGACCTTCATTTTGTGAACTATATTTGTAAAGTTCAAGAACAAAACAAGGTCCCCATTTTTGCGGATATAAATAGAAAAACTTTCCAATACTTCTGTATTTGCCTGCGGATTCATCTTATGAATCAAGACATCCTCATACAAGAAATGCTTGAATAAAAATCCTGTGTGAATATGAATTTGTCTAATGTGTCTACAAAGAACATTTTAAAGTTTAGAGAATGGATTATTAGAACTGTGCTAAGATAGAAATCAGTCCATAAACAATCTTAATGGAAGCTTTATTTTTTGTTATTGTTTATTTTGCTTTGGTATTTTTGCTGTTCACTATTTTTTTACAATATTATTTAATTCAATCTTCACAACAACCCTGGATAGTAGGTACTCATTATAATCATATTACAGTTGAGAAAACATTCAAGACAGAGGTTAAATGAATTGTCACACAGCTAATAAATATCTGGGACTACATTTAAAGTCAGACTTTCCTGACTCCAGGTCTAGCACTCTATCCATTATGTCTGCAAGGTATCTCTAAATGCAGAAAATAATTACTTGCCAGTCTGTGCCTGTTTGAGGGAAGTCTGTGTTGAAACCTCAGGAAAAGAGAGTTCACAGAGGGAGAGGTACCAGAATCATACTTGTCTGCCCCTCAAAATATTTCAAGGTAAAAGAAAATTGTTTTGAGGCTTAACGTAATCTCCATGTCATTTTCTATTAAAACACTTGCCACAAGCTGCATCTAAAGGCTGCATACACTCTTCACCAAATTCTAATTACAAAAATTCTTCTAAAATATCAAACAGCATTAAATAAAAGTATTCAACAAGCTGGCATACACAAATTAGAAAAGTTATGCAGATGAGAATACACTGACACTTGGTATAAGATATACCAGCTCTGTCAAAAAAGATTTTTTTAAATAATAAATAAATAAATAAAAGATTTCATTCTCACCAGAGGAAAAATTCTATGAAATTATTAGAGTGGAAAATTGGAAATAGAGACAGGCTTGAGATACTATGTCCTCTACATTTCAATTCTTCCTAAAGTCCTTGTCTGTCTCCCAGAGTCACTTTTTGAACAGAGTCTGGAACTCTGCCCTTAACACAGTCACAAAGCAATGAACAATCCTTCTATCAGTAAGAAGAGTTTATAGAAATTTCCATTCTTTTTTTATTATAACTTTTTATTGACAGAACCCATTCCAGGGTAATTTTTTACAACATTATCCTTACACTCACTTCTGTTCTGACTTTTCTCTTCCCTCCCTCCACCCCCTCCCCTAGATGGCAAGCAGTCTTATACATATCAAATATGTTACAGTATATCCTAGATACGATATGTGTGTGCAGAACCAAACAGTTCTCTTGTTGCACAGGGAGAATTGGATTCAGAAGGTAGAAATAACCCAGGAAAAAAAAAAAACAAAAAATGCAAACAATTTATATCCATTTCTCAGTGTTCCTTCTCTGGGTGTAGCTGCTTCTGTCCATCACTGATCAATTGAAACTGAGTTAGATCTTCGTTTTGTTGAAGAAATCCACTTCCTTCAGAATACATCCTCATACAGTATCGTTGTTGAGGTATATAACGATCTCCTGGTTCTGCTCATTTCACTTAGCAACAGTTCATGTAGGTCTCTCCAAGCCTCTCTGTATTCATCTTGCTGGTCATTTCTTACAGAACAATAATATTCCATAACATTCATATACCACAATTTACCCAAACATTCTCCACTTGATGGGCATCCATTCATTTTCCAGTTTCTAGCCACTACAAACAGGGCTGCCACAAACATTTTGGCACATACTGGTCCCTTTCCCTTCTTTAGTATCTCTTTGGGGTATAAGCCCAGTAGTAGCACTGCTGGATCAAAGGGTAGGCACAGTTTGATAACTTTTGGGGCATAATTCCGCTCTCCAGAATGGTTGGATTCATTCACACCTCCACCAACAATGCATGAATGTCCCAGTTTTCCCACATCCCCTCCAAACATTCATCATTATTTTTTCCTGTCATCTTAGTCAATCTGACAGGTGTGTAGTGGTATCTCAGAGTTGTCTTAATTTGCACTTCTTTGATCAATAGTGATTTGAAACACTTTCATATGAGTGGAAATAGTTTCAATTTCATCATCTGAAAATTGTCTGTTTATATCCTTTGACCATTTATCAATTGGAGAATGGTTTGATTTCTTATAAATTAGAGTCAATTCTCTATATATTTTGGAAATGAGGCCTTTATCAGAACCTTTAATTGTAAAAATGTTTTTCCAGTTTGTTGCTTCTCTTCTAATTTTGTTTGCATTAGTTTTGTTTGTACAAAGGCTTTTTAATTTGATGTAATCAAAATTTTCTATTTGTGATCAATAACGATTTCAAGTTCTTCTTTGATCACAAATTCCTTCCTCCTCCACAAGTCTGAGAGGTAAACTACCCTATGTTCCTCTAATTTATTTATGATCTCATTCTTTATGCCTAAATCATGGACCCATTTTGCTCTTATCTTGGTATATGGTGTTAAGTGTGGGTCCATGCCTAATTTCTGCCCTACTAATTTCCAGTTTTCCCAGCAGTTTTTGTCAAATAATGAATTCTTATCCCAAAAGTTGGGATTTTTGAAACAAATTCCCATTCTTGAACCTAAGTTTGTTCTGATGTAGGGACAATGGTATTATGTGTTATAAATAGCTGACATGTAGCTTGATCGAGGGACCAAAAATAAGACACATTTTTTTCAAGAAATTGGAGAAAAAATATTGTACATGTTTTAATCTTTGATCATATTTTGGAATTTTCATCTGTTTTGTGAAAATTTCTTATCAAGACTGATCAGGAAACCCCTGCTCAATTTTATAAGTCTGCCCAATCTAATTGATGATATTATAGAACATAGGATTTTATAAGAGAAAGCTTCTAATCAATTGGGGAATAGATGAACAATTGTATATGAATATGATGGAATGCTATTGTGCTACAAGACATGATAAAATGATGGTCCGAAAATCTGAAATATTTATACGAACTGATGCAAAGTAAGGTGAGCAGAATCAGAAGAACATTCTACACAGTGACAGAAATATTGTAAAAATAACTTATTTGTGCAAAACTTAGTAATGCTTAACAAAACAACAGTCTTAGCTAATTCCAAAGGACCTATGATGAAATATACTATACACCTTCAGATAGAGAACTGATAGACTCAAATTGCAAATTAAAGCATTTTCTTTTCTAAGCATGGTTAATGTGTGAATTTGTTTTGCATGAATTCATACATATAATGGGTATTGTCATTTTTTTTTTTTTTTTGCCTTTTCAAGGTAGGGATAGAGAGAGGGCAAATATTTGAAAGTGGAAATAAGAATAAAACAAAATAAAAATAAAGAGGTATCACCTATGGAGTTGGCCATGGACTATAGAGCCTTGCTAAAAGATAAGCACCTTGCTGGAAGGACATATTAAACTTCTAATTAATCTTCAGTTAATAGTAGTTTCATCAGATCAAGTCAACACATTTATTAAGCACCCATTATATGTCAGGCATTGCACCAAGCACTGGAGATAGAAAAGTCCTCAAGGAGCTTACATTCTAATGAGGCTGATAGTTTGAAATGTCTAAAAGGTGGTTGGGGATATAAAATTCCAAGTCAAGAGAGAGGTCATGTCTAGGTAAGTAAATAACCTGCATAGATGATTAAACCCGTGGTAGTTAATCAGATCCATATACAAAATACTATGTAAGGAAAAGAGAAAATGGCCTAGTAAAGAATCTCGGAAAGCTTGAAGGTGCAACTTGGTTGAAAATACAGCCAGGGATACTAAGGATCAGTCAGACAGATAAAGGAAGAACTAATAGTACTATTAAAAAAATAGAGAAAAGAGATTTCAAGAAGAGAGTGATTGACAGTATTAATAGCTGGATAAAGGTCAAAAAGCTTAAGAATTGAGAAAGGGCCAATAGATTTGTCAATTAAGAGATCATAAGTGACTTTTGTGAGAGTAATTTAAATTGAATGATGTGGTTGGAAATTAGATTGAAGAGAAAAAAAGAGTTTGAAAAAATAATAATCAGAGGCACTGATTCTAGATTTTTTTAGGAGAAAGGGTGGAGAGATGTAAGCTGATAGTATGGATGAATTGATAAAATGAGAGGGGTTTCTGAGAATAGAGGAGATACAGGTGTTTCTACAGCAAACTAAAAAGCAAGTAGAAAATGGGGATATTTAAGAAAAGTAAAAGAATGGGGATGATAGGCCAAATCACTGGAAAAGACAGGATTGGAATGGGATCAATTTAGAGCAATTTGGAAAAGAAAAGAACTAGTTTTTCATATAACACAGATAACAGAGAAGATATTGGGAGAAGAAAGTTAAAAAGATAATTGAGAGCTGAAGATCAATAAATTATTGTGAAGAAGCAATTTTTTTCTATAAGAGTGGAGCCTGTAAGAATGAGGTTAAATGTGGACTTGTTTTACAATTCCTTTTCTCCACCAAGTTATGGTACAGTGTTTGCTTCCCTTTTCTCCAGTCACGTACAATGTCATTAAAAGCACATGAGAATAGAAAACAAATGAGAGGGATCCTGGCTACATTCTATCTTCATGTTTTTTTTTTAAGCACAGTTTAACAACTGGCACAGTTTTTAACAACTAGCTGAGAAATACTAACCTTTATGGTTGCATCAGAGTTGAGTCCTTTGACTTTGGGATTTAGGTATTAGCCACTCAGATGGAAATTTCATTTACAGTAGAAAAAGATTACTCATCATTTGAAGCACTAAAACTAGTTGTGATTTGGCAAGAGAGAATATCAGGATCTAGTGAATCACTTAGATGATGCAAATCCAAGATTAATGTGAAACATTACAAAAGTCCCAAAAGTTATATTTCCCATTCATACCTAGGGTAGTACAATATTAAAATTCATTTGCATATTTTCCTTTCTGTATTTCTGCATTTGTTAATATAGTCCTCTGAGTCTTTTTTATCTCATTCAGTTTCTTTTTTTTTATTTAATAGCCTTTTATTTACAGGATATATACATGGGTAACTTTACAGCATTAACAATTGCCAAACCTCTTGTTCCAATTTTTTACCTCTTACCCCCCCACCCCCTCCCCTAGATGGCAGGATGACCAGTAGATGTTAAATATATTAAAATATAAATTAGATACACAATAAGTATACCTGACCAAAACGTTATTTTGCTGTAGAAAAAGAATCAGACTCTGAAATATTGTACAATTAGCTTGTGAAGGAAATCAAAAATGCAGGTGTGCATAAATATAGGGATTGGGAATTCAATGTAATGGTTTTTAGTCATCTCCCAGAGTTCTTTTTCTGGGCATAGCTAGTTCAGTTCATTACTGCTCCATTAGAAATGATTTGGTTGATCTTGTTGCTGAGGATGGCCTGATCCATCAGAACTGGTCATCATCTAGTATTGTTGTTGAAGTATATAATGATCTCCTGGTCCTGCTCATTTCACTCAGCATCAGTTCGTGTAAGTCTCTCCAGGCCTTTCTGAAATCATCCTGTTGGTCATTTCTTACAGAACAGTAATATTCCATAATTTTCATATACCACAATTTATTCAGCCATTCTCCAACTGATGGACATCCATTCAGTTTCCAGTTTCTAGCCACTACAAAAAGGGCTGCCACAAACATTCGTGCACATACAGGTCCCTTTCCCTTCTTTATAATCTCTTTGGGATATAATCCCAGTAGTAACACTGCTGGATCAAAGGGTATGCACAGTTTGATAACTTTTTGAGCATAGTTCCAAACTACTCTCCAAAATGGTTGGATTCGTTCACAACTCCACCAACAATGCATCAATGTCCCAGTTTTCCCGCATCCCCTCCAACAATCATCATTATTTTTTCCTGTCATCTTAGCCAATCTGACAGGTGTGTAGTGGTATCTTAGAGTTGTCTTAATTTGCATTTCTCTGATTAATAATGACTTGGAGCATCTTTTCATATGACTAGAAATAGTTTCAATTTCTTCATCTGAGAATTGTCTGTTCATATCCTTTGACCATTTTTCAATTGGAGAATGGCTTGATTTTTTATAAATTAGAGTTAATTCTCTATATATTTTGGAAATGAGGCCTTTATCAGAACCTTTGACTGTAAAAATATTTTCCCAGTTTATTGCTTCCCTTCTAATCTTGTCTGCATTAGTTTTGTTTGTACAAAAACTTTTCAGTTTGGTATAATCGAAATTTTCTATTTTGTGATCAGTAATGATCTCTAGTTCTGCTTTGGTCATAAAGACCTTCCCCTTCCACAGGTCTGAGAGGTAAACTATCCTATGTTCCTCTAATTTATTAATAATTTCATTCTTTATGCCTAGGTCATGAACCCATTTTGACCTTATCTTGGTGTACGGCGTTAAGTATGGATCAATGCCTAGTTTCTGCCATATTAGTTTCCAATTTTCCCAGCAATTTTTATCAAACAGTAAGTTCTTATCCCAAAAGCTGGGATCTTTGGGTTTGTCAAAGACTAGGTTGCTATATTTGTTGACTGTTTTATCCCTTGAACCTAATCTATTCCACTGATCAACTAATCTATTCCTTAGCCAATACCAAATAGTTTTGGTAACTGCTGCTCTATAATATAATTTTAGATCTGGTACAGCTAAGCCACCATCATTTGATTTTTTTTTCATTAATTCCCTTGAAATTCTTGACCTTTTGTTTTTCCATATGAACTTTGTTGTTATTTTTTCTAGGTCATTAAAATAGTTTTTTGGGAGTCTGATTGGTATAGCGCTAAATAAATAGATTAGTTTAGGTAATATTGTCATCTTTATTATATTTGCTCGCCCTATCCAAGAGCATTTAATATTTTTCCAATTGGTTAGATCAGACTTAATTTGTGTGAAAAGTGGTCTGTAATTTTGCTCATAAAGTTTCTGATTTTCCCTTGGCAGATAGATTCCTAAATATTTTATATTATCAGTAGTTACTTTAAATGGAATTTCTCTTTGTAACTCTGACTGTTGGATTTTGTTAGTGATATATAAGAATGCTGATGACTTATGTGGGTTTATTTTATAACCAGCAACTTTGCTAAAGTTGTGGATTATTTCTAATAACTTTTTAGCAGAATCTCTGGGGTTCTCTAAGTATACCATCATGTCATCGGCAAAGAGTGATAATTTGGCTTCCTCATTGCCTATTCTTATTCCTTTAATCTCTTTCTCAGCTCTTATTGCTATAGCTAGCGTTTCTAATACAATATTAAATAGTAACGGTGATAGTGGGCAACCTTGTTTCACTCCAGATCTTATTGGGAATGGTTGCAGTTTGTCTCCATTACATATGATGCTTACTGATGGTTTTAAATAGATGCTGCTGATTATTTTAAGGAAAAGTCCATTTATTCCTATACTCTCAAGTGTTTTTAATAGGAATGGATGTTGGATTTTATCAAATGCTTTTTCTGCATCTATTGAGATGATCATATGGTTTTTGTTAATTTGGTTATTAACATGGCCAATTATATTGATAGTTTTCCTAATATTGAACCAGCCCTGCATTCCTGGTATAAATCCTACTTGATCATAGTGTATTATCTTGGAGATGATTTTCTGTAGTCTTTTTGCTAATATCTTATTTAAGATTTTAGCATCAATATTCATTAGGGAGATTGGTTCTATAATTTTCTTTCTCTGTTTTCAGCCTACCTGGTTTAGGTATCAGTACCATGTCTGTGTCATAGAAGGAATTTGGTAGGACTCCTTCATTCCCTATTTTATCAAATAATTTATATAGCATTGGGGCCAATTGTTCTTTAAATGTTTGGTAAAATTCACTCTCATTCAGTTTCTATAAATTCTATACAAATGCAAATAAATATAAATACAAATTCTGTGTTGTAACTGATACCCATAATGTATATTTCTTCCCTTTTCTAAAGAAGAGACTATGTATGACATACTTCAACTTTGTTGTACAATTTTGTTTGTTTGTTTTGCTTTTTTTTTTTTTCTTGGAGAAATACAAGTACAGGAAGATTTAGAGAAATAATCTCTTTTTTTTTTGGGGGGGGGTTATCCCCTTTCTCTTCCCAGGATCAAACTCAAGTGTCCTTGTTAATATTCACTGGCCTGAAGGGATATGTGTCCTGAAATAATTGTTGTTAGCATATGTAAGGTTTTTTGGTAAATTATCTGTCAAAATCCTTCTGTGATGGTAAACTTAAAACATAATTATTTCCTTAGAAAGTATTAAATAAAAAATAATACACAGCATGATTGCCTCTTCACTGTCCAAAAATAAGTCCATAGAATATGACATGAAAGGATACAACTGGAAGATCATAGAAGTCAATAGACATAGGAACATGAGAAAGTTGAAACTGTTGTGCCACAGTTCTCTTTTATTGTCCTGACTCAGTTTCCCTAAATTGGTTCTGCCTAATTATTCTGCCTCAATTTCCCTAATTGTTCTGCCTCAGTTTCCTTAATTGTTCTGCCTCAATCCCCTTAGTTGCAAACCCACCCTCTACTTCATGAAGACTGGTGTAACTCAGAGTTTATAAATTGTCAATGTGTAAACTCAGAAAGGGGAATCCAGACATTCTGTTTCTAATCAGACATTTTCTTAACTCCCAGTTTGTTAGAATTTATGGTCCTGCATCCCAACCTGTCACAGTTGATGGTTCCTGCCTAGAGATTCCCGCTCACCAGAGTTTGGACTCTACCCCCTGCCTTTGTTTAGCTAATGTATAAACATGTCATTGAGAACTCACATTAGCTGCTGGATGCTGGCTGGATGCTGGATTTTTGGAAACCATAGTCTCATTCAGCCCTGGGACCAAACTATGGATCCTTTTGGTCCTAGTAAATCTCTCCCTTTCAATAAAATATGAAAAACTCTCTAATATCTATCTTGCCTCAGTCTCTCCAGCATTACAAAATCAATTTAGAAATGATCAAGGCCTTTGCTACAGATTATTTTAGCCTTTGATTTATGGGGAAGTTTTATTGCTTATGTTATCTTTGTTTGGAATTAAGGCATTGAAGTATTATGTAAAAAAATTAGGGGAAGTACAGGGCATTGTGAATAGAGTGTCTGGCCTGAAGTCAGAAAGACCTGAGTTCAAATTTGGCCTCAGAAATATACTAACTTTGTTGACCCTAAGCAAGATATTGAATTGCTTGCTTCATTTCATCTGTAAAATGAGGTGGAGAAAGAAATGTCAAACCACTCCAGTATCTTTGCCAAGAAAAACCCAAATGGGATTACAAAGACTCAGACATTTCTGAAATACGTGAACAACAATTAATCATAATTATATTATTGTTAATTAATAATAATTATTGAATGATTAATATTACATTGTCTTCTAAAGGTATAAGTGAGAGATGGAAGAGTTAGAATTTGAAACTAAAAAGTTTTAAAAATGAATGCTAAAAATCTTTTTATATATAATTGATAAATATTTAACAAAATGTATTTTTAAAGCAGATAAAGCATTCCTAAAATAAGATATATATATATATATATATATATATATATATATATATGAATGTTCTTATACATAAATATGCATTTGATATATGGACATCTTTCTAAATAATTCTATTATCAGGACCTCCTGATTTTGAGTTTTTGTGATTACATATATTTGAAAACCATTGTTCTTTCAATCACAAGTAGAGTTTTGTAGAACAATCAACAAATAATACATCAACCCTGATTTGAATTATTTGTCAATTTCTGAGTTAAAACTACTCACAGAGGAAATTTAATCAATTGCTAGAAGCCATTTGGAGTTGGATATAGAGCACTCCTCTTGACATATCTCATAACTTAGGATTCAAAGGGACTATAAAAGACTATGTGGGTTAATCCAAAACAAATTTAAAGGATCCATGATGAAAAATGCTATTTACTTCCAGAAAGAGAACTGTTAAATTCTAGTTGTGTTTTTTTTTTACTTTTTCTTTTACCTATTCATTTTTTTCTGTTTCTTTTGTTATATGCCTAATATGGAAATATGCTTTTCATGACTCCACATGAATAATCAATATCAAATTGTGTTCCTTCTCAAGAAGGGGAAAGAGTAGGAGGAAAGAAGGAAGAAAATTTGGAATTCAAATTAAAAATTAGATTATTAATTTTTACATGTAATTGGGAAATATTTAACAAAATATGTTAAAATATATTTTAAATTAGTCATCACTTACCAATAAGCCAAAAGAATAATAACACCACAAATACTAATGTAATTCAAATAAATGCACAAAAATACATATGAATCTTCATGTAATCCCAAGTCATTCTCTTGCTAATGAATTCAGTTTCTTTGAAGAGCAATCATTGGACATATACTTACAGATATTTGGTAACGAGAACCAAAGTTTGGAAAACCCATGTGGTTGGAGTAACTTGTAAATATAAAAATATAAACTTAGTATTCTTTTTTTGTGTCAGGAACTGTCCCTAAAAGTTCTTTGATGAACACAGTGTAACTTTTGGCAAACGCTAGAACTGAGTTAATGAAGAAAAATCAGTCAAACTATTTACTAGTCAGTAATCTGTTAATCAGTTATTGAATAGGTGGTTGATTAATTTATTAATATTTACGCAACCTATTTATTGAAATTGCCTCTTCCCATGCCTCCTACTACTTTCTTCCCACATGCCAAGGCAACATGAGTGATTAGTTTGGAATCAGAAATCTGAGTTCTAATTAGCATTAGAGACTTTCTAATTCAACTTCATTAACTCTGAACAAATATGCTTTAGACAAAAGAATTGCCAAAGCAATAATTCAACTACTGCTTTTTTCTCATAAACATATTTATCCCAGAAAAGTTAACTTACCAAAGGTCATACATGTATGACCTAGAAAGGGGAGGCCAGTTTAGAAAAGAAACATGTTGCAGTCGTACAAGAGGAAACATAATCATTTGGTGAAATCCATTTGGTTTCATTAGGAATTCAGTTCAAAAAAGAAAAAAGAAAAAAAGAAGGGAAGGAAATAAAAGATTTTCCCTTTTAGGGGAAAAGTCCACTGGACTGGGGATCAGAAAGTTGAGTCTTATTTCCATGTATAACCAACATATGTCCATATTGGTCAAACCATTTTGCGTTGAATGCTTAACACGATGTTGGGTATGTGTTAAGCATTTAATAATTTCTAGTTGGTTGATTAATTTTATCATTTATTTGGTCTTCAATTTCCTAATTTGTAAAGTAATCAGTTTGTCCTAAATGATCTCTAAGGTTTCTTTCTATTACTACACGATATATTTCTATAGACTATGTTTATGAAAAGTTAACCAGAAAGAAACAATTAAAAAGTTTCTTACAACATTTCTTTTTTTAAAAATTGCTGAGATTTTTTTTAGATCAATATTCTGTAAACATGTAAGAAAGGCAGGAAGAGGAATGATTTCTCTTTAATGTCTAAAACCATGGAAATCTTTCTGAATTTGCTTTTGTCAGGTGAAAAAAATAACAAGCTGGGGAATATATCTCAAATGTTTTGAATAAGTCAATGTGTAACTTTTAGAACTTCAGCCCCAAACTCATGGTTCTCCTACCAACTAAGAAAAAAATACATAGAAAATAATAAAAAATCTTTGTAACTGTTCTAATCAGTGATATCAGAACAGAATGATCAAGTAGATGTGTTTTATTTGATGAGAGAAAAGCTTTTTTAAAAAGGGAATGCCTGTTGGCACATTCCTAGCATTCATTACTATAGATCAATAACATGTCTAAGAAAGAACAACTGTAAAATACTATTATCTGTGTGTGTGATTGTACCTGAAAGCTTTTTGCCCATCTCTTATGGCCATCAGCAGATATCTAATTAGTTCTTCAGAACATTGTGCTAGACAAGGAAGTAGTGTCAGATGCAATGGAGGAGGATTTGGAATCAAGAAAAATTAGAATACTGCCAGTGGGTGGAATACATTCAAATAAAATATTTTGTTTAGATTTTTGTCATGAAGAACTTAAAAGAGACAATGTGGTACAGATAAAACAGCAGTGAATTTAAAGAAAAAATACTGAGTTTGGAATCTGTGATTAACTTCTCCCTATTTGCTGTGTGATTTTGCATGTTATTTCATTTTGTTAATTCTTAGTTTTCTCATCTGAAAAATAGAGAAAATAATACCTGCTCTCTTTATCTCACAATGTTAATGACGGAAATCAAATGTGGCAACTCATTGGAAAAACACTGTTCAATGTATTGTTGTCACCTTTTACTTGAAATCTTCCCAGAATTATCCCCCCTAAAACCCTAGAAAAAAATTGAGGGGATTATTTTTAATAGGCTGAAAAGATGATCAGTCTCTACTGTCCATTCCAGACCATGCAGCAGCAAATGCTTCTAAATAGGTGATGATTGTGCAAATCTGTTAGGATCTTAGAAGAAAAGCAACATTGTGTACAAAACACATGTCCTAGCAAAATTTATTGAAGGATATAGGTTATAATGGCAGAGATGCAAGTGAAAAATTAACTAAAGACAAAGCCATTAAAACTTTATTTTCTCTCAAATGCTTTTAGGAAAAGAAGATATCTTTCTCCTGGATTCTAAATGAAATATTATGCTATCTATCTATACAGCAAAACACTAGTTCATGTGATCCATAAGTATGCATAATAACATATATAATACATATACATAATAACATATGGTGTCTTAATGTCTTCCTCATTTCTGAGGCATGTTACCTGAGTTTTCCAACTTCTCAAAGAATTCTAATCATTCGCAATGATTAATGAGAAGAAATAGTATTTTCAACTGCTTTCATTCTCAAATCCAAACTACAATCTTGAACATTATAATTTGATGAAGAATTAGAGGGAAAAATAAGATGAGGAGAAGAATTTAATTCATCCTATGGCTTTTAAATAGTCAGTGACTATTTTTTCCTATATATTATCATCAACCTAGGAAGGGGATGAAGGAAGAGGCTCATTCCACGACCAAGATATGTGAGGATAACAAGTAGCGAAAAATGACAAAGGTGTCCTTTAACTGATTTATAGCCTCAATTTGTGACTTACATATTAATTCTCTCAAGAGGTACAATAATTAATTCTAGCCTTTTACTTAGTGTTTAAATCTATGAGATGGACCATCTGACAAATCTGGAAAGTGAGGAATCAGGAAAATGCAATAACTTTCAATTCCATTCAATTTAACTATTTTTAATTTTAAATAAGATCAATTCTTTTAGTATTTTATGTGGACTTCTCTTACACACTTTTCACATTATCCATGTTTCTTATTTATCTATGTATTTATCTCCCTTCAAACTTTCTAATTAGATTGTAAGGTCATCAACAATAGAGTCCGTATGCATATAGATTTGTATTCTTAGCATCTATATCACAGCCTTCTCTATAGGTAGAACTTAATAAATATAAGTTGAATTAAATTTGGATTATTATGCAACACTAACCACCAATAATTTTTGTGGCATGTCTATATATAAAATCACATGTGTTTAGTTTTATGTTATTTTATTCAAGTATATTTTGTAAATAAAATGTCTTATCTTGAACATCTGTGCTTAATCTCTCTGAGACAAGATATCATCTTCCTTTTCCTTAATTATCACTCTAAAACAAAAGGGAATTTTGAATAGAATTTTTATTTGAATCTAAAAAGAAATTATTCCAATATAAAAACACATAACTTATTATATTTTTAAAACTTTTTTTTTAATCAAACGTGTATTTTATGGATATCCCTTATGAAGTTTGTATAAGAAGTCCACATTGATGTGCCTCTATCTTTAAACTTTCAAAAAGACAGCATGTCACTTTTGCTTATTTGGTGAGGAAGTTTTCATCATTTGAGTTATCTACTGGATTGTAGTACAGCAAAGTCAATTGTCTCCTCTTAATATTTTTTTTCTGCACATTTCCCCCTATGCTTCTGATAGTCTAGTGTCCATCACTTTCAAATCACCAGTTCCAATTCTATTCTGAGTTAAAGTATGGCTAAAGATACCTCAGCTTTTGCAACCCCATTTGTGCCAACCCAAAAGTAATGTTATAAAGAGCACCTGAACCCTGATTTCAATGCACTAATTTCACATCCTTTATCTATCCAAGGGAATTCCAACCCAAATCATTGTACTCTGTTGCCTGCTTTCTCTTCCACATAACCAACCTCTACCCCTGAAATATGTGAGATCAAGGTCATAAAACCAGCACTAAAAAGGATCTCAGAGACATCCACAGATGAGAAGGGTATAGGAAGGTAAGTGATTTGCCCATAGGTAATAAACATCTTAGGTGGGATTTGAACCCAAATCTTTGGACTCAAGAGTCAATGTTCTTTCCAGTGTATCTAAATATTTCACTTTAGAATATTTCCCTCAAGATGCTACTTGATCC